>NC_136913.1:149754464-151250182 GCF_949752795.1 Hyperoodon ampullatus | reverse complement strand
CATTACAATGCTTGATGCGCATGTCAGCACAATGCTCCATAACCCATGTCATCAGAATGCTCCATTGCCTTTTCATCACAATGCTCCATGCCCTTGTAATCACATTGCTTCTAAACCCCTGTAATCTCAATGCTCCAGGCACCTTTTCATTAGAATGCTCCATGCCCTTGTCATCACAATGCTCCATGACTCTTTTCATCGCAATGTTCCAAGCCCTTGTCATCAGAATGTTCCATTACATTTGTCATCACAATCCTCCATGACACTTGGTATCACAATGCTCCATGCCATTGTCATCAGAGTGGACAATTACATATGTCATCACAATGCTCCCTGACACCTGTCTTCACAATATTCCATGACCTTGTCATCACAATGTTCCATGCCCTTGTCATCACAATGCGCCATGCCCACTGTCATCACAATAATCCATGAAACATGTCAGATCAATGTTCCATGCCCTTGTCATCCCAATGATCCATGCCCTTGTCATCACAATGCTCCATGACCCCTGTCATCACAATGCTCCGTGACTGCAGTCATCACAATGCTTCATGACCTTTGTCCTCACAATGGTCCAAGCCCTCGTCACACAAGGCTCTGTGACCTTTGTCACCACAATGCTCCATGCCCTTGTCATCTCAATTCTCCATACCCACTGTCATCACAATAATCCATGAAACTTGTCAGACCAATGTTACATGCCCCTGTCATTATATTGCTCCATGCCCCTGTGTTTACAATGCTCCATGACCCCTGTCATCACAATGTTCTGTGACTCCAGTCATCACAATGATTCATGATATTTCTCATCACAATGGTCCATGCCCTCGTCACACAAGGCTCTGTGATCTTTTTCACCACAATGCTCCATGAAATTTTCATCACAATGCTCTGTGTCCCTTGTCATCACAATGCTCCATTCCTTTGTCAGCACAATGCTCCATGACACTTGTCATCAAAATGCTCCATGCACTTGTCAGCACAATGCTCCATGACACATGTCATCACAATGTGCCATGCTCCTTTCCTCACAATGCTCCACATCCTTTTCATCGCTATGCTCCATAAAACTTGTCATCACAATGCTCCATGCACTTCTCATCAAAATGCTCTCTCACCACATATATCACAATGTTCCATCACTAGTCATCACAATACTAGCTCACCCCTGTCATCACAATGTTCCATGACCACTGTCATCACAGTGCTACATGCCACTATCTTCAAAATGTTCCATAACCCCTGTCACAAAATGCTCCATGACCCATTTCTTCACAATGCTTCATGACCCCTGACATCACAATATTCCATAACCACTGTCATCAAAATGTTCCATGACACTTTTATTCAAATTGCTCCATGACCCTGTCATCACAATGCTCCCTGACCTTCTCATCACAATGCACCACTCCCTTGTGATCAAAATGCCCCATGACATTTGGCATCACAAATCTCCATTACCCTTGGCATCACAATGCTCCATTCCATTGTCATCACAATGTTCAATGAAATCTCTCATCACATTGTTCCATGCCTTTGTCATCACAATACTCCATTACACCTGTCATAACAATGCTCCATGACCCCTGCCATCACAATGTTCCACGGCCTTGTCATCACAAGGCTCCATGACCCTTGTCATCACAATGCTCCAAGACCTCTGTAATCACAATTCTCCATGCCACTTTTCATCTCAATGCGCCATGAACACTGTCATCACAATGCACCATGCTCATCAACATAATGATTCATGCTATTCTCATCACAATGAAATCAAAATGTTCCATGTCTTCTGTCATCACAATGCTCCAATCCCTTCTGATCACAATGTTCCATAACACTTGTCATCACATGCCCCATGACACTCGTCATCACAATTATGCAAGTTCTTCTCATCACAATACTCCATGACATTTTTAACCACAATGCTCAATACACTTGGCATCACAGTGCTCCCTGACACTTGTCATCAGTATGCTCCTTGAACACTGTCATGACAAGTCTCCATGCCTTTTTCATCACAATGATCCATTCCCTTTTCATCAAAATGCTCCAAGACCACCGTTATCACAATGCTCCGTGACTCCAGTCATCACAATGCTTCATGACATTTGTCATCACAATGGTCCATGACCTCATCACACAAAGCTCTGTGACCTTTGTCACCACAATGCTCCATGAAATTTTTATCACAATGCTCTGTGACCCTTGTCATCACAAAGCTCCATGCCTTTGTCAGCACAATGCTCCATGACACTTGTCATCCCAAAGCTCGATGCGCGTGTCAGCACAATGCTCCATAAACCATGTCATCACAATGCACCATGCACTTGTCATCACAATGCTCCACATCCTTGTCATCAAAATGCTCCAGAAACCTTGTCATCAAAATGCTCCATGCACTTCTCCTCAAAATGCCTTCTCACCACTGATATCACAATGTTCCATCACTAGACATCACAATACTCCCTCACCCCTGTCATCACAATATTCCATGACCCCTGTAATCACAATTCTCCATGCCCTTGTCATCACAAAGCTCCATGACACATGTCCTCAGAATGCTCCATTGCCTTCTCATCACAATGCTCCATGCCCTTGTCATCACAATGCTCCAACACCCCTGTAATCACAATGCTCCATGCCCCTTTTCATCTCAATGCTCCATGAACCCTGTCATCACAATGCACCGTGCCCATCACCATAATATTTCATGCTATTGTCATCACAATGAAATCAAAATCCTCAATGACCTCTGTCATCACAATGCACCAAACCCTTCTGATCACAATGTTCCATAACACTTGTCATCACAATGCCCCATGACGCTGGTCATCACAATTATCCATGGTCTTCTCATCACAATGCTCCATGATCTTTGTCATCACAATGCTCAATACACTTATCATCACCATGCTCCCTGACAATTGTCATCAGTATGCTCCTTGAAGCCTGTCATGACAAGGCGCCATGCATTTTTCATCAAAATGATCCATTCCCTTTTCATCACAATGCTCCAAGACCCCTGTAATCACAATGCTCCATGTCCTTGTCATCACAAAGCTCCATGACGCATGTCATCAGAATGCTCCATTGCCTTCCCATCATAATTCTCCATGCCCTTGTAATCACATTGCTTCAAAACCCCTGTAATCTCAATGCTCCATGCATATTTTCATCAGAATGCTCCATGCCATTGTCATCAAAATGCTCCATAACCCTTGTCATTCCAGTGTTCCAAGCCCTTGTCATCAAAATGCTCCATTAACTTTGTCATCACAATCCTCCATAACACTAGGTATCACAATGCTCCAAGCCATTGTCATCACAATGGACAATGACATATGTAATCACCATGATCCCTGACACCTGTCTTCACAATACTCCATGACCTTGTCATCACAATGCGCCATGCCCACTGTCATCACAATAATCCATGAAACATGTCACACCAATGTTTCTTTCCCCTGTCATCACATTGCTCCATGCCCTTGTCATCACAAAATTCCACGACCCCTGTCATCACAATGCTCCGTGACACCAGTCATCACAATGATTCATGACCTTTCTCATCACAATGGTCCATGCCCTAGTCACACAAGGCTCTGTGATCTTTGTCACCATAATGCTCCATGCCCTTGTCATATCAATGCTCCATGCCCACTGTCATCAAAATAATCCATGAAACTTGTCAGACAAATGTCCCATGCCCCTGTCATCACATTGCTCCATGCCCTTGTCATCACAATGCTCCATGACCCCTGTCATCACAATGCTCCGTGACTCCAGTCATCACAATGATTCATGACCTTTCTCATCACAATGGTCCATGCCCTCGTCACACAAGGTTCTGTGATCTTTGTCACCACAATGCTCCATGAAATTTTCATCACAATGCTCTGTGTCCCTTGTCATCACAATGCTCCATGCCTTTGTCAGCACAATGCTCCAATGCACTTGTCATCAAAATGCTCCATGCGCTTGTCAGCACAATGCCGCATAACACATGTCATCACAATGTGCCAAGCTCATTTCATCCCAGGGCTCCACATTCTTTTCTTCACTATGCTCCAAAAAACTTGTCATCACAATGCTCCATGCACTTCTCATCAAAATGCTCTCTCACCACATATATCACAATGTTCCATCACTAGTCATCACAATACTCGCTCACCCCTGTCATCACAATGTTCCATGACCACTCTCATCACAGTGCTACATGCCCTTATCATCACAATGCTCCATGACCCCTGACATCACAATGTTCCATAACCCTTGTCACAAAATGCTCCATGACCCATTTCATCACAATGCTTCATGACCCCTGACATCACAATATTCCATAACCACTGTCTTCAAAATATTCCATGACCCTTTTATTCAAATTGCTCCATGACACTGTCATCACAATGCTCCCTGCCCTTCTCATCACAATGCACCACGCCCTTGTCATCAAAATGCCCCATGACATTTGTCATCACAAATCTCCATGACCCTTGGTATCACAATGCTCCCTGCCCTTGTCATCACAATGCACCACACCCTTGTCATCAAAATGCTCCATGACATTTGTCATGACAAAGGTCCATGACCCTTGGCTTCACAATGCTCCATTCCATTGTCATCACTATGCTCCATGAACCTTCTCATCACATTGCTCCATGCACTTGTCATCCAAATCTCCATGACGCTTGTCATCACAATGGTCATGCCCACACTCATCACAAAAATCCGTGAAAATTTTCAGACCAATGCCCCATTCCCTTGTCATCACAAAGCTCCATTACCCCAGTCATAAAAATCCTCCATGACCCCTGCCATCACAAGGTTCCACCGCCTTGTCATCACAAGCCTCGATGACCCTTGGTATCAAAATGCTCCAAGACCCCTGTAATCACAATGCTCCATGCCCTTGTCATCACAAATCTCCATGACGCATGTCATCAGAATGTTCCATGGCCTTCTCATCACAATGGTCCATGCCCTTTTAATCACAATGCTCCAACACCACTGTAATTACAATGCACCATGCTCTTTTTCATCTCAATGCTCCATGAATCCTGTCATCACAATGAACCGTGCCCATCACCATAATATTTCATGCTTTTGTCATCACAATGAAATCAAAATGCTCAATGACCACTGTCATCACAATGCACCAAACACTTCTGATCAAAATGTTCCATAACACTTCTCATCACAATGCCCCATGACGCTGGTAATCACAATGATCCATGCCCTTTTCATCACAATGCTCCAAGAACCCTGTAATCACAATGCTCCATGTGCTTGTCATCACAAAGCTCCATGACGCATGTCATCAGAATGCTCCATTGTCTTCTCATCACAATGCTCCATGCCCTTGTCATAACAATGCTTCAAGACCCCTGTAATCACAATGCATCATGCACCTTTTCATCAGAATGCTCCATGACCCTTTTCATCACAATGCTCCATGACCCCTGACATCACAATGTTCCATAACCCCTGTCATCAAAATGTTCCATGACACTTTTCATCAATTTGCTCCATGACCCTGTCATCACAATGCTCCCTGCCCTTCTCATCACAATGCACCACGACCTTGTCATTAAAATGCTCCATGACATTTGTCATCACAGAGATCCATGACACTTGGCATCACAATTCTCCATGCCATTTCATTACAATGCTACATGAAAACTCTCATCACATTGCTCCATTCCCTTGTCAGCACAATGCTCCATGACGCTTGTCATCACAATGCTCGATACTCTTCTCATCACAATACTCCATGCCCTTGTCATTACTATCCTCCATGACACATGTATCTCTGGGTTCCGTGCCCTAGTCATCACAATGCTCCATGCCGAATCTCATCATAATAATCCATGACATTTTCAAACCAATGTTCAATGCTCTTGTCATCACAATGCTCCATTACCCCTGTCATAAGAATGCTCCATGACCCCTGCCATCACAATGTTCCACGGCCTTGTCATCCAAGGCTCCATGACCCTTGTCATCACAATGCTCCAAGACCCCTGTAATCACAATGCTCCATGCCCTTGTCGTCACAAAGATCCATGACCCATGTCATCAGAATGCTCCATGGCCTTCTCATCACAATGCTCCTTGCCCTTGTAATCACAATGCTCCAAGACCCCTGTAATCAAAATGCTCCATGCCCCTATTCATCAGAATGCTCCATGAGACTTGTCTTCACAAGACTCCATGGTTTTCTCATCACACTGCTCCAGGACCTTGTCATCACAATGCTCCATTCCCTTGTCATCACAATGCTCCTTGACCCCTGTCATCACAATACTCCATGAACATTTTCAGCCCAATGCTCCATGACCTTCTCATCAAAATGCTCCATTCCCTTGTCATCAAAATGCTCCAAGACCCCTGTAATCACAATGCTCCATGCCCATTGTCATTACAGTGCTCCATGATGCTCGTCATCGCAATTATCCGTGATCTACTCATCACAATGTTCCACGGTCTTGCCATCACAATGCTCCATGCCCTGGTCATCACAATGCTCCATGTCCCATGTCATCACAATTCTCCACGTCCTTGTCATCACAATGCTCCATGACACTTCTTATCACAATGTTACATGATCTTGTCATTACAATTCTCCATGCACTTGTCATTGCAATGCTCTATGACCCCTGTCATAGCAAGCTCCATGCAATTGTCATCACAATGCTTCACGAAGTTCTCATCAAAATTCTCAATGGCCCTTGTCATCACAATGCTCCATGCACTTGTCATCACAATGCTCCCTGACCCTTGTCATCACAGTGTCCCAAGCGCTTGTCATCAAAATGCTCCATTAACTTTGTCATCACAATCCTCCATGACACTTTTTATCACAAAGCTCCGTGCCATTGTCATCACAATGGACAGTGACATATGTCATCACAATGCTCCCTGACACCTGACTTCACAATACTCCATGACCTTGTCATCACAATGTTCCATGCCCTTGTCATCACAATGCGCCATGCCCACTGTCATCACAATAATCCATGAAACATGTCACACCAATGTTCCATACCCCTGTCATCACAATGCACCATGCCCTTGTCATCACAATGCTCCATGACCCCTGTCCTCACAATGCTCCGTGACTTCAGTCATCACAATGCTTCATGACCTTTGTCATCACAGTGGTCCATTCCCTCGTCACAAAAGGCTCTGTGACCTTTGTCACCACAATGCTCCATGTACTTGTCATCACAAAGCTCCATGACGCATGTCATCAGAATGCTCCATTGACTTCTCATCACAATGCTCCTTGCCCTTGTCATCACAATGCATCAAATTCCATGTAACCTCAATGCTCCATGCACCTTTTCATCAGAATGCTCCATGACCATTTTCATCAAAATGCTCCATGATGTTTGTCATCACAAACCTCCATGACCCTTGGCATCACAATACTCCATGCCATTTCATCACAATGCTACATGAAACCTCTCATCACATTGCTCCATGACCTTTGTCATCACAAAGGTCAATGACCCTTAGCATCACAATGCTCGATACTCTTCTCACCACAATGCTCCATGCCCTTGTCATTACAATCCTCCATGACACATGTATCACAGTGTTCCGTGCCTTAGTCATCACAATGTTCCATGCCGAATCTCATCACAATAATCCATGAAATTTTCAGACGAATGTTCCATGCCCTTGTCATCACAATGCTCCATTACCGCTGTCATAACAATGCTCCATGACCCCTGCCATCACAATGTTCCACCGCCTTGGCATCCAAGGCTTCATGACACTTGTCATCACAATGTTCCAAGCCCTTGTCATCAAAATTCTCCATTACCTTTGTCATCACAATCCTCCATGACACTTGGTATCACAATGCTCCATGCCATTGTCATCACAATGGACAATGAAATATCTCATCACCATGCTCCCTGACACCTGTCTTCACATTACTCCATGACCTTGTCATCACAATGTTCCATGCCCTTGTCTTCAAAATGCCCCATGCCCACTGTCATCACAATAATCCATGAAACATATCAGACCAATGTTCCATGCCCCTGTCATCACAATGCTCCATGCCCTTGTCATCACAATGCTGCATGACCCCTGTCATCACATTGCTCCTTGACTCCAGTCATCACAATGATACATGACCTTTGTCCACACAATGGTCCATGTCCTCGTCACACAAGGCTCTGTGATCTTTGTCACCACAATGCTCCATGAAATTTTCATCACAATGCTCTGTGTCCCTTGTCAGCACAATGTTCCATGCCTTTGTCAGCACAATGCTCCATGCCCTTGTCATCACAAATCTCCATGACGCATGTCATCAGAATGTTCCATGGCCTTCTCATCACAATGGTCCATGCCCTTTTAATCACAATGCTCCAACACCACTGTAATTACAATGCACCATGCTCTTTTTCATCTCAATGCTCCATGAATCCTGTCATCACAATGAACCGTGCCCATCACCATAATATTTCATGCTTTTGTCATCACAATGAAATCAAAATGCTCAATGACCACTGTCATCACAATGCACCAAACACTTCTGATCAAAATGTTCCATAACACTTCTCATCACAATGCCCCATGACGCTGGTAATCACAATGATCCATGCCCTTTTCATCAAAATGCTCCAAGAACCCTGTAATCACAATGCTCCATGTGCTTGTCATCACAAAGCTCCATGACGCATGTCATCAGAATGCTCCATTGTCTTCTCATCACAATGCTCCATGCCCTTGTCATAACAATGCTTCAAGACCCCTGTAATCACAATGCTTCATGCACCTTTTCATCAGAATGCTCCATGACCCTTTTCATCACAATGCTCCATGACCCCTGACATCACAATGTTCCATAACCCCTGTCATCAAAATGTTCCATGACACTTTTCATCAATTTGCTCCATGACCCTGTCATCACAATGCTCCCTGCCCTTCTCATCACAATGCACCACGACCTTGTCATTAAAATGCTCCATGACATTTGTCATCACAGAGATCCATGACACTTGGCATCACAATTCTCCATGCCATTTCATTACAATGCTACATGAAAACTCTCATCACATTGCTCCATTCCCTTGTCAGCACAATGCTCCATGACGCTTGTCATCACAATGCTCGATACTCTTCTCATCACAATACTCCATGCCCTTGTCATTACTATCCTCCATGACACATGTATCTCTGGGTTCCGTGCCCTAGTCATCACAATGCTCCATGCCGAATCTCATCATAATAATCCATGACATTTTCAAACCAATGTTCAATGCTCTTGTCATCACAATGCTCCATTACCCCTGTCATAAGAATGCTCCATGACCCCTGCCATCACAATGTTCCACGGCCTTGTCATCCAAGGCTCCATGACCCTTGTCATCACAATGCTCCAAGACCCCTGTAATCACAATGCTCCATGCCCTTGTCGTCACAAAGATCCATGACCCATGTCATCAGAATGCTCCATGGCCTTCTCATCACAATGCTCCTTGCCCTTGTAATCACAATGCTCCAAGACCCCTGTAATCAAAATGCTCCATGCCCCTATTCATCAGAATGCTCCATGAGACTTGTCATCACAAGACTCCATGGTTTTCTCATCACACTGCTCCAGGACCTTGTCATCACAATGCTCCATTCCCTTGTCATCACAATGCTCCTTGACCCCTGTCATCACAATACTCCATGAACATTTTCAGCCCAATGCTCCATGACCTTCTCATCAAAATGCTCCATTCCCTTGTCATCAAAATGCTCCAAGACCCCTGTAATCACAATGCTCCATGCCCCTTGTCATTACAGTGCTCCATGATGCTCGTCATCACAATTATCCGTGATCTACTCATCACAATGTTCCACGGTCTTGCCATCACAATGCTCCATGCCCTGGTCATCACAATGCTCCATGTCCCATGTCATCACAATTCTCCACGTCCTTGTCATCACAATGCTCCATGACACTTCTTATCACAATGTTACATGATCTTGTCATTACAATTCTCCATGCACTTGTCATTGCAATGCTCTATGACCCCTGTCATAGCAAGCTCCATGCAATTGTCATCACAATGCTTCACGAAGTTCTCATCAAAATTCTCAATGGCCCTTGTCATCACAATGCTCCATGCACTTGTCATCACAATGCTCCCTGACCCTTGTCATCACAGTGTCCCAAGCGCTTGTCATCAAAATGCTCCATTAACTTTGTCATCACAATCCTCCATGACACTTTTTATCACAAAGCTCCGTGCCATTGTCATCACAATGGACAGTGACATATGTCATCACAATGCTCCCTGACACCTGACTTCACAATACTCCATGACCTTGTCATCACAATGTTCCATGCCCTTGTCATCACAATGCGCCATGCCCACTGTCATCACAATAATCCATGAAACATGTCACACCAATGTTCCATACCCCTGTCATCACAATGCACCATGCCCTTGTCATCACAATGCTCCATGACCCCTGTCCTCACAATGCTCCGTGACTTCAGTCATCACAATGCTTCATGACCTTTGTCATCACAGTGGTCCATTCCCTCGTCACAAAAGGCTCTGTGACCTTTGTCACCACAATGCTCCATGTACTTGTCATCACAAAGCTCCATGACGCATGTCATCAGAATGCTCCATTGACTTCTCATCACAATGCTCCTTGCCCTTGTCATCACAATGCATCAAATTCCATGTAACCTCAATGCTCCATGCACCTTTTCATCAGAATGCTCCATGACCATTTTCATCAAAATGCTCCATGATGTTTGTCATCACAAACCTCCATGACCCTTGGCATCACAATACTCCATGCCATTTCATCACAATGCTACATGAAACCTCTCATCACATTGCTCCATGACCTTTGTCATCACAAAGGTCAATGACCCTTAGCATCACAATGCTCGATACTCTTCTCACCACAATGCTCCATGCCCTTGTCATTACAATCCTCCATGACACATGTATCACAGTGTTCCGTGCCTTAGTCATCACAATGTTCCATGCCGAATCTCATCACAATAATCCATGAAATTTTCAGACGAATGTTCCATGCCCTTGTCATCACAATGCTCCATTACCGCTGTCATAACAATGCTCCATGACCCCTGCCATCACAATGTTCCACCGCCTTGGCATCCAAGGCTTCATGACACTTGTCATCACAATGTTCCAAGCCCTTGTCATCAAAATTCTCCATTACCTTTGTCATCACAATCCTCCATGACACTTGGTATCACAATGCTCCATGCCATTGTCATCACAATGGACAATGAAATATCTCATCACCATGCTCCCTGACACCTGTCTTCACATTACTCCATGACCTTGTCATCACAATGTTCCATGCCCTTGTCTTCAAAATGCCCCATGCCCACTGTCATCACAATAATCCATGAAACATATCAGACCAATGTTCCATGCCCCTGTCATCACAATGCTCCATGCCCTTGTCATCACAATGCTCCATGACCCCTGTCATCACATTGCTCCTTGACTCCAGTCATCACAATGATACATGACCTTTGTCCACACAATGCTCCATGCCCTCGTCACACAAGGCTCTGTGATCTTTGTCACCACAATGCTCCATGAAATTTTCATCACAATGCTCTGTGTCCCTTGTCAGCACAATGTTCCATGCCTTTGTCAGCACAATGCTCCATGACACTTGTCATCAAAATGCTCCATGCACTTGTCAGCACAATGCTCCACGACACATGTCATCACAATGTGCCATGCTCTTTTCATCACAATGCTCCACATCATTTTCATCGCTATGCTCCATAAAACTTGTCATCACAATGCTCCATGCACTTCTCATCAAAATGCTCTCTCACCACTTATATCAAAATGTTCCATCACTAGTCATCACAATACTCGCTCAGGCCTGTCATCACAATATTCCATGACCACTGTCATCACAGTGCTACATGCCCATATCATCACAATGCTCCATGACCCCTGACATCACAATGCTCCATGTCCCTGTCATCACAAAGCTCCATGACACATGTCCTCAGAATGCTCCATTGCCTTCTCATCACAATGCTCCATGCCCTTGTAATCACATTGCTCCAAACCCCTGTAATTCAATGCTCCATGCACCATTTCATCAGAATGCTTCATGACCCATTTCAACAAAATGCTGCATGACCCCTGAAATCACAATGTTCCATAACCCCTGTCATCAAAATGTTCCATGACACTTTTCATCAATTTGCTCCATGACCCTGTCATCACAATGTTCCCTGCACTTCTCATCACAATGCACCACTTACTTGTCATCAAAATGCTCCATGACCTTTGTCATCACAAAGCTCCATGACACTTGGCATCACAATACTCCATGCCATTTCATCACAATGCTACATGAAACCTCTCATCACATTGCTCCATGCCCTTGTCACCACAATGCTCCATGACGCTTGTCATCACAATGCTCGATACTCTTCTCATCACAATGCTCCATGCCCTTGTCATTACAATCCTCCATGACACATGTATCAAAGTGTTCCGTGCCCTAGTCATCACAATGCTCCATGCTGAATCTCATCACAATAATCCGTGAAATTTTCAGACCAATGTTCCATGCCCTTGTCATCCAATGCTCCATTAACCCTGTCATAATTATGCTCCATGACCCCTGTCATCACAGTGTTCCACCGCCTTGGCATCCAAGGCTCCATGACCCTTGTCATCACAATGCTCCAAGACCCCTGTAATCACAATGCTCCATGCCCTTGTCATCACAAAGATCCATGACACATGTCATCAGAATGCTCCATGGCCTTCTCATCACAATGCTCCATGCCCTTGTCATCACAATGCTCCAAGACCCCTGTAATCACAATGCTCCATGCCCCTATTCATCAGAATGCTCCATGAGACTTGTAATCACAAGGCTCCATGGTCGTCTCATCACACTGCTCCAGGACCTTGTCATCACAAAGCTCCATTCCCTTGTCATCACAATGCTCCTTGACCACTGTCATCACAATACTCCATGAATATTTTCAGCCCAATGCTCCATGACCTTCTCATCACAATGCTCCATGACCCTTGTCATCACAATGCTCCATGACCCCTCTCATCACAATGCTCCATGACACCTGTCATCACAATGCCCCATGCCCCTTGTCATTACAGTGATCCATGACGCTCTTCATCATAATTATCCATAGTCTTTTCATCCCAATGCTCCACGGTCTTGCTATCACAATTCTCCATGCCCTGTTCATCACAATGCTCCATGTCCCATGTCATTACAATTCTCCACGTCCTTGTCATCACAATGCTTCGTGACACTTCTCATCACAATGTTACATGATCTTGTCATCACAATTCTCCATGCATTTGTCATCGCAATGCTCTATGACCACTGTCATAGCAAGCTCCATGCACTTGTCATCACAATGCTTCACGACGTTGTCATCACAATTCTCAATGGCCCTTGTCATCACAATGCTCCATGCCCTTGTCATCACAATGCTCCATGACACTTCTCATCACAATGCTCTAAGCCCTTGTTATCAAAATGCTCCATTACCTTTGTCATCACAATCCTCCATGACACTTGGTATCACAATGCTCCATGCCATTGTCATCACAATGGACAATGACATATGTCATCACAATGCTCCCTGACACCTGTCTTCACAGTAATCCATAACTTTGTCATCACAATGTTCCATGCCCTTGTCATCACAATGTGCCATTCCCACTCTCATCACAATAATCCATAAATCTTGTCATCACAATGCTCCATGACCCCTGTCATCACAATGCTCCGTGACTGCAGTCATCACAATGCTTCATGACCTTTGTCATCACAGTGGTCTATGCCCTCTTCAAACAAGGCTCTGTGATCTTTTTCACCACAATGCTCCATGAATATTTCATCACAATGCTCTGTGTCCCTTGTCATTAAAATGCTCCATGCCTTTGTCACGACAATGCTCCATGCCCTAGTCATCACAATGCTCCATGCCCACTGTCATCACAGTAATCCAAGAAACTTGTCAGACCAATGTTCCATGCCCCTGTCATCATATTGCTCCATGCCCCTGTCATCACAATGCTCCATGCCCCCTGTCATCACAGTGCTCCGTGACTCCAGTCATCACAATGCTTCATGACCTATCTCATCACTATGGTCCATGCCCTCGTCACACAAGGCTCTGTGATCTTTTTCACCACAATGCTCCTTGAATATTTCATCACAATCCTCTGTGTCCCTTGTCATCAAAATGCTCCATGCCTTTGTCAGCACAATGCTCCATGACACTTTTTATCAAAATGATCCATGTGCTTGTCAGCAAAATGCTACATGACCCATGTCATCACAATGCGTAATGTGCTTGTCATCACTATACTCCACATCCGTATCATTGCTATGCTCCATAACACTTGTCATCACAATGCTCCATGCACTTCTCATCAAAATGCTCCATGCCCTTGTCATCAAAATGCTCCAAACCCCTGTCATCACAATGCTCCATTAACTTTGTCATCACATTCCTCCATGACACTTGGCATCACAATGCTCCGTGCCAATGTCATCACAATGGACCATGACATATGTCATCACAATGCTCCCACACCGCTGTCTTCACAGTACTCCATGACCTTCTCATCACAATGCTCCATGCTCTTCTCATCAGATTGTGCCTTGCCCACTGTCATCACAATAAACCAGGAAACTTGTCAGACCAATGCACCATGCCCCTGTCATCAGAATGCTCCATACCCTTGTCATCACAGTGTTCCGTGACTCCAGTCATCACAATCTTTCATGACCTTTGTCATCACAATTGTCCTTGAACTCCTCATCACAAGGCTCTGTGACCATTGTCACAATGCTCCATGAACTTTTCATCACAATGCTCTGTGACCGTTCTCATCACAATGTTCCATGCCTTTGTCAGCACAATTCTCAATGACCCTTGTCATCACAATGCTCCATGCGCTTCTCAGCACAATGCTCCATGACCCATGTCATCAAAATGCGCCATGCACTTGTCATCACAATGCTCCACAGCCTTGTCATCACAATGCTCCATAAACCTTGTCATCACAATGCTCCATGCACTTCTCATCAAAATGCTTTCTCACCACTGATATCACAATGTTCCATCACTGGTCATCACAATACTCCCTCACTACTGTCATCACAATTTTCCATGACCTCTGTCATCAAAATGCTACATGCCTTATCATCACAATGCTCCATGACCCCTGACATCAAAATGTTCCATGCCCCTGTCATCACAATGCTCCATGCCCTTGTCATCACAATGCTCCATGACCCCTGTCATCACAATGCTCCGTGACTCCAGTCATCACAATGCTTCATGACCTTTGTTCTCACAATGGTCCCTGCCCTCGTCACACAAGGTTCTGTGACCTTTGTCACCATAATGCTCCATGCCCTTGTCATCTCAATGCTCCATGCCCACTGTCATCACAATAATCCATGAAACTTGTCAGACCAATGTTCCATGCCCCTGTCATCACATTGCTCCATGCCCTTGTCATCACAATGCTCCATGACCCCTGTCAACGCAATGCTCCGTGACTCCAGTCATCACAATGATTCATGACCTTTCCCATCACAATGGTCCATGCCCTCATCACACAAGGCTCTGTGATCTTTGTCAACACAATGCTCCATGAAATTTTCATCACAATGCTCTGTGTCCCATGTCATCACAATGCTCCATGCCTTTGTCAGCACAATGCTCCATGACACTTGTCATCAAAATGCTCCATGCGCTTGTCAGCACAATGCTCCATGACACATTTCATCACAATGTGCCATACTCTTTTCATCACAATGCTCCACATCCTTTTCATCGCTATGCTCCATAAAACTTGTCATCACAATGCTCCATGCACTTCTCATCAAAATGCTCTCTCACCACATATATCACAATGTTCCATCACTAGTAATCACAATAGTCGCTCACCCCATCATCACAAAGTTCCATAACCACTGTCATCACAGTGCTACATGCCCTTGTCATCACAATGCTCCATGACCCCTGTCATCACAATGCTCCGTGACTCCAGTCATCACAATGCTTCATTAACATTATAATCACAATGGTCCATGCCCTCGTCACACAAGGCCCTGTGACCTTTGTCACAACAATGCTCCATGTCCTGGTCATCACAAAGCTATATGACGCATGTCATCAGAATGCTCCATTGCCTTCTCATCACAATGCTCCATGCCCTTTTCATCACATTGCTCCAAACCCCTGTAATCAATGCTCCATGCCCCATTTCATCATAATGCTTCATGACCCATTTCATCAAAATGCTGCATGACCCCTGACATCACAATGTTCTATAACCCCTGTCATCAAAATGTTCCATGACACTTTTCATCAGTTTGCTCCATGACCCTGTCATCACAATGCTCCCTGCCCTTCTCATCACAGTGCACCACGACCTTGTCATCAAAATGCTCCATGACCTTTGTCATCACAAAGCTCCATGACCCTTGGCATCACAATACTCCATGCCATTTCATCGCAGTGCTACATGAAACCTCTCATCACATTGCTGCATGTTCTTGTCAGCACAATGCTCCATGACGCTTGTCATCACAATGATCGATATACTTCTCATCACAATGCTCCATGCCCTTGTCATTACAATCCCCCAAGACACATGTATCACAGTTTTCCGTGCCCTAGTCATCACAATGCTCCATTCCGAATCTCATAACAATAATCCATGAAATTTTCAGACTAATGTTCCATGCCCTTGTCATCACAATGCTCCATTACCCCAGTCATAACAATGCTCCATGACCCCTGCCATCACAATGTTCCACGGCCTTGTCATCCAAGGCTCCATGACCCTTGTCATCACAGTGCTCCAAGACCTCTGTAATCACAATGCTCCATGCCCTTGTCATCAAAAAGATTCATGACGCATGTCATCAGAATGCTCCGTGGCCATCTCATCACAATGCTCCATGCCCCTTGTCATCACAGTGTTCCATGACGCTCGTCATCACAATTATCCGTGATCTTCTCATCACAATGCTCCACGGTCTTGCCATAACAATTCTCCACGTCCTTGTCATCACAATGCTCCGTGATCTTCTCATCACAATGCTCCACGGTCTTGCCATCACAATTCTCCACGTCCTTGTCATCACAATACTCCATGACACTTCTCATCACAATGTTACATGATATTGTCATCACAATTCTACATGCAATTGTCATCGCAATGATCTATGAGCGCTGTCATAGCAAGCTCCATGCCTTTGTCATCACAATGCTTCACGACGTTGTCATCAAAATTCTCAATGGCACTTGTCATCACAATGCTCCATGACCCTTGTCATCACAATGTCCCAAGCCCTTGTCATCAAAATGCTCCATTACTTTGGCATCACAATCCTCCATGACACTTGGTATCACAATGTGCCATGCCATTGTCATCACAATGGACAATGACATATGTCATCTCAATGCTCCCTGACACCTGTCTTCACAATACTCCATGACTTGTCATCACAATGTTCCATGCCCTTGTCATCACAATGTGCCATTCCCACTGTCATCACAATAATTCATGAAACTTGTCAGACCAATGTTCCATGCCCCTGTCATCACAATGCTCCGTGACTCCAGTCATCACATTGCTTCATGACATTTCTCATCACAATGGTCCATGCCCTCGTCACGCAAGGCTCTGTGACCTTTGTCACCACAATGCTCCATGCCCTTGTCATCACAATGCTCCTTGCCCACTGTCATCACAATAATCCATGAAACTTGTCAGACCAATGATCCATGCCCTCTTCACACAAGGATTGGTGATCTTTGTCACGACAATTGTCCATGAACTTTTCATCACAATGCTCTGTGTCCCTTGTCATCACAATGCTCCATGCCTTTGTCAGCACAATGCTCCATGACACTTGTCATCAAAATGCTCCATGCACTTCTCAGCACAACACTCCATGACCCATGTCATCACAATGTGCTATGCGCTTGTCATCACAATGCTCCACATCTTTTTCAACGCTATGCTCCATAAACCTTGTCATCACAATGCTCCATGCACTTCTCATCAAAATGCTTTATCACCACTGATATCACAATGTTCCATCACTAGTCATCACAATACTCCCTCACCCCTGTCATCACAATTTTCCATGACCTCTGTCATCACAATGCTACATGCCTTATCATCACAGTGCTCCATGAGCCCTGACATCAAAATGTTCCATATCCTCTGTCATGAGAATGCTCAATCACTCCTTTCATCACAAGGCTCCAAGACCCATGACATCACAATGTTCCATAACCACTGTCATCAAAATGTTACATGACACTTTTCATCAAATTGCTCCATGACCCTGTCATCACAATGCACCATGTCCATCATCATAATGCTTCATGCTATTGTCATCACAGTGAAATCAATATGCTCCATGACCTCTGTCATCAAAATGATCCAAACCCTTGTGATGACAATGTTCCATAACCATTGTCATCACAATGCACCATGACGCTCATCATCACAATTATCCTTGGTCTTCTCATCACAGTGCTCCATGACCTTTGTCATCACAATGCTCAATACACTTGTCATCACAATGCTCCCTGACACTTGTCATCAGTATGCTCATTGAACCCTGTCTTGACAAGGCTCCATGCCTTTTTCATCACAATGATCCATACAATTTTCATCACAATGCTCCATACCATTTTCATCACAATGCTCCAAGACCCCTGTAATCACAATGCTCCATGACCTTTAATCACAAAGCTCCATGATGCATGTCATCAGAATGCTCCATGGCCTTGTCATCACAGTGCTCCAAGACCCCAGTCATCTCAATGCTCTGTGACTCCTGTCATCACAACGCTTCATGATATTTGTCATCACAATGGTCCATGTCCTCGTCACACAAGGCTCTGTAACCTTTCGCACCACAATGCTCCATGAACTTTTCATCACAATGCTCTGTGATCCTTGTCATCACCATCCTCCATGCCTTTGTCAGCACATTTCTCCATGAGCCTTGTCATCACAATGCTCCATGCGCTTGAGAGCACAATGCTCCATAACCCATGTCATCACAATGCGCCTTGCGCTTGTCATCACAATGCTCCACATTCTTGTCATTACAGTGCTCCAAAAACCTTGTCATCAAAATGCTCCATGCAATTCTCATCAAAATGCTCTCTCCCCCCGTCATCACAATGTTCCATGATCCCTGTCATGACAATGCTACATGACCTTATAATCATAATGCTCCATGAACCCTGACATCACAATGTTCCATAACCCCTGTCATCAAAATGTCCCATGACAATTTTCATCAAATTGCCCCATGACCCTTTCATCACTATGATCCCTGCCCTTCTCAACACAGTTCACCACGTGCTTGTCCTCAAAATGCTCCATGGCCTTTGTCATCACAAACTACATGACCCTTGGCATCACAATGCTCCATATCCTTGTCATCAAAATGCTCCATGAAGACTCTCATCACATTGTTCCATGCCCTTGTCATCACAGGCTCCGTGATGTTTTCATCACAATGCTCGATGCTCTTCTTAACACAATGCTCCATGCCCTTGTCATTACAATCCGCCATGACCCATGTATCACAGTGTTCCGTGCCCTTGTCATCACAATGCTCCTTGACCCCTCTAATCACAATAATCCATGAAGCTTTTCAGCCCAATTCTCCATGCCCTTATCATCAAAATGCTCCATTACCCCTGTTATAACAATTCTCCATGACCCCTGCCATTACAATGTTCCACGGCCTTGTCATCACAAGGCTCCATAACCCTTGTCATCACAATGCTCCATGTCATTGTCATCAAAAAGCTCCATGACGCATGTCATCAGAATGCTCCATGGCCTTCTCATTCACGATGCTCCATACCATTGTCATCACAATTCTCCTAGACCTCTGTAACCACAATGCTCAATGCCCCTTTTCATCTCAGTGCTCCATGAACCGTGTCATCAAAATGCACCATGCCCATCATCATAATGCTTCATGCTATTGTCATCAAAATGAAATCAAAATGCTCCATGACCTCTGTCATCACAATGCTCCAAACCCTTGGGATCACAATGTTCCATAACACTTGTCATAACAACGCCCCATGACGCTCATCATCACAATTATCCATGGCCTTCTATTCACAATACTCCATGAACCTTGTCATCACAATGCTCAATACACTTGTCATCAAAATACTCGCTGACTCTTGTCATCAGTATGCTCCTTGAACACTGTCATGACAAGGCTCCATGAATTTTGCATCACAATGATCCATGTCCTTTTCATCACAATGCCCTGTGACCCTTGTCATCACAATGCACCATGCCTTTGTCAGCACAATGATCCATGACACTTGTCATCACAATGTTCCGTGTGCTTTTCAGCACAATGCTCCTTGAAACATGTCATCACAATGCACAATGCGCTTGTCATCACAATGCTCCACATCCTTGTCATCACAATGCTCCATAAACATTGTCATCACAATGATCCATGCACTTCTCATCAAAATGCTCTCTCACCACTGATATCACAATGTTCCATCACTAGTCTTCACAATACTCCCTCACCCCTGTCATCACAATGATCCATGACCCCTATCATCACTATGCTACATGCACTTATCATCAAATTGCTCCATGAACAATGACATCACAATGCTCCATAATCCCTGTCATCACAATGGTCCATTACCATTTTCATCACAATGTTCCATAACCGCTGACATCAAATTTTCCATAACCACTCTCATCAAAATATTCCATGAATTTTTCACCAGATTGCTCCATGACACTGTTAGCACAATGTTCCCTGCCCTTCTCATCAAAACTCACCACGACCTTGTCATCAAAATGCTCCATGACCTTTGTCATCACAAACCTCCATGACACTTGGCATCACAATGCTCCATGCCATTGTCATCACAATGCTCCATGAAGCCTCTCATCACATTGCTCCATGCCCTTGACATCACAAACCTCCATGTCACTTGTCATCACAATGCTCGATGCCCTTCTCATCACAATGCTCCATGTCCTTGTCATTACAATCCTCCATGACCCATGTATCAAAGTGTTATGGGCCCTTGTCATCACAATGCTCCATGCCCACTCTCATCACAATAATCGATGAAACATTTCAGAACAATGCTCAATACCCTTTTCATCACAATGCTCCATTACCCCTGTCATAACAATGCTCCATGACACCTGCCTTCACAAGTTTTCACGGCCTTGCCATCACAAGTCTCCATGACACTTGTCATCACAATGCTCCAAACACTGTAATCACAATTCTGCATACACTTGTCATCACATAGCTCCATGACGCATGTCATCAGAATGCTCCATGGGCTTCTCATTCACGATGCTCCATGCCCTTGTCATCACAATGGTCCAAAACACCTGTAATCACAATGTTCCATGCCCCTTTTCATCTCAATGCTCCATGAACCGTGTCATCACAATGTACCATGTGCATCATCATAATGCTTCATGCTATTGTCATCAAAATGAAATCAATATGCTCCATGACCTCTGTCATCACAATGCTCCAAACACTTGTGATCACAATGTTGCATAACACTTGTCATCACAACACCCAATGACGCTCATCATCACAGTTATCCATGGGCTTCTATTCACAGTACTCCATTACCTTTGTCATCACAATGCTCAATACACTTGTCATCACAATGCTCCCTGACACTTGTCGTCAGTATGCTCCTTGAACCCTATCATGACAAAGCTCCATGCATTTTTCAGCACAATGATCCATGACCTTTTCCTCACAATGCTCCAAGACTCCTGGAATCACAATGCTCCATGCCATTGTCATGACAAAGCTTCATGACTCATGTCTTCAGAATGCTCCATGGCCTTCTCATCACCATGCTCCATGCCCTTTTAATCACAATGCTCCATTCCCATGTCATCAAAATGCCCCATGACCCCTGTCATCACAATACTCCATGAATATTTTCAGCCCAATGCTCCATGACCTTCTAATCACAATGCCCCATGAACCCTGTCATCAGAATGCTCCATGACCCCTGTCATCAGAATTCTCCGTGACTCCAGTCATCACAAAACTTCATGACCTTTGTCATCTCAATGTTCCATGCCATTGTCACACAAGGCTCTTTGACCTTTGTCACCACAATGCACCATGAACTTTTCATCACAATACTCTCTGACCATTGTCATCAAAATGCACCATGCCTTTGTCAGCACAGTGCTCCATGACCCATGTCATCACAATGCGCCATGCGCTTGTCATCACAAATCTCCATGAGGCTTGTCATCACAACGCTCGATACACTTCTCATCACAATGCTCAATGCCACTGTCATTACAATCCTGCATGATCTATGTATCACAGTGTTCCGTGCCGTTGTCATCACAATGCTCCATGCCCTTGTCATCACAATGCTCCATGACCTTGTCATCACGATGCTCAAAACCCTTGTCATCAAAATGCTCCATTACCTTTGTCATCACTATCCTCCATGACTCTTGGCATCACAATGCTCCATGCCATTGTCATCAAAATGGACCATGACATATGTCATCACTATGCTCCCAGACACCTGTCTTCACAATATTCCATGACCTTGTCATCACAATGCTCCATGCCCTTGTCTTCACAATGAGCCATGCCCACTGTCATCAGAATAATCCATGAAACTTGTCAGACCAATGTTCCATGTCCCTGTCATCACAATGCTCCATGCACTTGTCATCACAATGCTCCATGACCCCTGTCATCACAATGCTCCGTGACTCCAGTCATCACAATGCTTTATGACATTTGTCATCACAATGATCCATGCCCTCGTCAAACAAGGCTCTGTGACCATTGTCACCACAATGCTCCATTCTCTTGTCATCACAAAGTGGCATGCCCCTGTCATCACAATGCTCCATGCCCTTGTCATCACAATGCTCCATGACACTTGTCATCACGAAGCTCTAAGCCCTTGTCATCAAAATGCTCCATTACATTTGTCATCACAATCCTCCATGACACTTGGCATCACAATGATCCATGCAATTGTCATCGCAATGGACCATGACATACTTCATCAAAATGCTCCCTGACACCTGTCTTCACAATACTCCCTAACCTTGTCATCACAATGCTACATCCCCTTGTCTTCACAATGCGTCATGCCCACTGTCATCACAATAATCCATGAAACTTGTCAGACCAATGTTCCATGACCCTGTCATCACAATGCTCCATGCCTTTGTCATCACAATGCTCCATGACCCCTGTCATAACAATGCTCCATGTCCCTGCCATCACAATGTTCCACGGCCTTGTTATCCAAGGCTCCATGACCCTTGTCATCACAGTGCTCCAAGACCCCTGTAATCACAATGCTTCATGCCCTTGTCATCACAAAGATCCATGATGGAGGTCATCAGAATGCTCCATGGCCTTCTCATCACAATGCTCCATGCCCTTCTCATCACAGTGCTCCAAGACCCCTGTAATCACAGTGCTCCATGCGCCTTTTTATCTCAATGCTCCATGAACCCTGTCATCACAATGCACCATGTACATCATCATAATGCTTCATGCTATTGTCATCACAATGAAATCAATATGCTCCATGACATCTGTCATCACAAGGCTAAAAACCCTTCTGATCACAATGTTCCATAACACTTGTCATCACAATGCCCCATGACGTTCGTCATCACAGTTATTAATGGTTTAATCTTCACAAAGCTCCATGACATTTGTCACCACAAACCTCAATAAACTTATCACCACAATGCTCCCTGACACTTGTCATCAGTATGCTCCATGAACCCTGTCATGAAAAGGCTCCATGCCTTTTTCATCACAGTGATCCATTTCCTTTTCATCACAATGCTCCAAGACCCCTGTAATCACAATGCTCCCTGCCCTTCTCATCACAAAGCTCCATGACACATGTCATCTGAATGCTCCATGGCATTCTCATCACAATGCTCCATGCCTTTGGCATCACAATGCTCCAAGTACACTGTCATCACAATGCTCCGTGACTACAGTCATCACAGTGCTTCATGACATTTGTCATCACAATGGTCCATGACCTCGTCACACAAGGCTTTGTGAACTTTGTCACCACAGTGCTCCATGAACTATTCATCACAATTCTCTATGAGCCTTGTCATCACAAAGCTCCATGCCATTGTCAGCACAATGCTCCATGACCCTTGTCAACACAATGCTCAATGCGCGTGTAAGCACAATGCTCCATAACCCATGTCATCACAATGCTCCCTGCACTTCTCATCACAATGCACCACACACTTGTTTTCATAATGCTCCATGACCTTTGTCAACACAAATCTCCATGATACTTGGCATCACAGTGCTCCATTCCATTGTCATCACAATGCTCCATGAACCCTCTCATCACATTGCTCCATGCACTTGTCATCACAAATCTCCATGAGGCTTGTCATCACAACGCTCGATGCCCTTCTCAGCACAATGCTACATGTCCTTGTCATTACAATCCTGCATGATCTATGTATCACCGTGTTCCGTGCCCTTCTCATAACAATGCTCCATGACCCCTGCCATCACAAGGTTCCACGGCCTTGTCATCACAAGCCTCCATGAACCTTGTCATCACAATGCTCCAAGACCCCTCTAATCACAATGCTCCATGCCCTTGTCATCACAAAGCTCCATGACGCAAGTCATCAGAATGTTCCATGGCCTTCTCATCACAATGCTCCATGCCCTTGTCATCACAATGCTGCAAGACCCCTGTAATCACAGTGCTCCATGCCCCTTTTCATCTCAATGCTCCATGAACTCTGTCATCACAATGCACCGTGCCCATCACCATAATATTTCATGCTGTTGTCATCAAAATGAAATCAAAATTCTCAATGACCTCTGTCATCACAATGCTCCAAACCCTTCTGATCCCAATGTTCCATAAATCTTGTCATCACAATGCCCCATGAGGCTGGTCATCACAATTATCAGTGGTCTTCTCATCAAAATGGTCCATGATCTTTGTCATCACAATGCTCAATACACTTATCTTCACAATGCTCCTTGAAACTTCTCATCAGTATGCTACTTGAATCCTGTCATGACAAGGCTCCATGCAATTTTCATCACAATGATCCATGTCCTTGTCATCACAAAGCTCCATGATGCATGTCATCAGAATGCTCCATGGCCTTCACATCACAATGCTCCATGCCCTTGTCATCACAATGCTACAAAACCCCTGTAATCACAATGCTCCATGCACCTTTTCATCAGAATGCTCCATGACACTTGTCATCACAAGGCTCCATGGTCCTCTCATCACAATGCTCCAGGACCTTGTCATCACAGTGCTCCATTCCCTTGTCATCACAATGCTCCATGACACCTGTCATCACAATAATCTATGTACATTTTCAGCCCAATGCTCAATGACCGTCTCATTACAATGCTCCATGTCCCATGTCATCACAATGCTCCATGACCACAGTCACCAAAATGCTCCATGACCCCTGTCATCACAATGGTGCATGCCCTCGTCATCAAAAGGCTCTGTGACATTTGTCACCACTATGCTCCATGAAATTTTCATGACAATGTACTCTTACTCATGTCATCACTATGCTCCATGCCTTTGTCAGCACAATGCTCCTTGACCATTGTAATCACAATGCTCCATGTACTGGTCCGCACAATGCCCCATGACCTGTGTCATCACAGTGCGACATGCGCTTGTCATCACAATGCTCCACAACCTTGTCATCACAGTGCTCCATTAACCTTGTCATCACAGTGCTCCATGCACTTCCCATCAAAAGGCTCTCCCATCACTGATATCATAATGTTCCATCACTAGTCATCACAATACTCCCTCACCCCTGTCATCACAATGTTCCATGACCCCTGTCATCACAATGCTCAATGACACTTTTCATCACAATGCTCCCTGACCCCTGACATCACAATTTTCCATAACCCCTGTCATCAAAATATCCCATTACACTTTTCATCAAATTGCTCCATGACCCTTTCATCACAGTGCTCACTGCCCTTCTCATCACAGTGCACCACGCCCTTGTCATCAAAACCCTCCATGACCTTTGTCATCACAAAGCTCCGTGACCCTTGGCATCACAATGCTCCATGCCATTGTCATCAAAATGCTCCATGAACTCTCTCAACACATTGTTACATGTACTTGTCATCACAGGCTCCATGATGCTTTTCATCACAATGCTCGATGCTCTTCTTAACACAAAGCTCCAAGGCTTGTCATTACAATCCTCCATGACCCATGTATCACAGTGTTCCGTGCCCTTGTCATCACAATGCTCCATGCCCCCTCTCATCACAATAATCCATGAAAATTTTCAGACCAATGCTCCATGCCCTTGTCATGAAAATGCTCCATTACCACTGTTATAACAATGCTCCATGAAAACTGCCATTACAATGTTCCACGGCCTTCTCATCACAATGCTCCATGACCCTTGTCATCACAATGCTCCAAGACACCTGTAATCACAATGCTCCATGGCCTTGTCATCACAAAGCTCCATGACACATGCCATTAGAATGCGCCTTCGCCTACTCATCACAATGCTCCATGACCTGGTCATCGCAATGCTCCAAGACCCCTGTAATCACAATGCTCCATGCCCCTTTTCATCTGAATGCTTCATGAACCCTGTCATCACAATGCACCATGCCCATCATCATAATGCTTCATGCTATTGTCATTACAATGAAATCAAAATGCTCCATGACCTCTGTCATCAAAATGCTCCAAACCCTTGTGATCACAATGTTCCATAACACTTGTCATCACAACGCCCCATGACGCTCATCATCACAATTATCCATGGTCTTCTATTCACAATACTCCATGACGTGTTTCATCACAATTCTCAATAAACTTGTCATCACAATGCTCCCTGACAGTGGTCGTGAATATGCTCCTTGAAACCTGTCATGACAAGGCTCCATGCATTTTTCATCAAAATGATCCATGCACTTTTCATCACAATACTCCAAGACTACTGTAATCTCAATGCTCCATGCCCTTGTCATTACAAAGCTTCATGTAGCATGTCTTCAAAATGCTCCATGGCCTTCTCATCACCATGCTCCATGCCCTTTTCATCACAATGCTCCATTCCCTTGTCATCAAAATGCTCCATGACCCCTGTCATCACAATACTCCATGAATATTTACAGCCCAATGCTCCATGACCTTCACTTCACAATGCCCCATGAACCCTGTCATCACTATGCTCCATGACCACTGTCATCACAACGATCCATGACCCCTTACAACACAATGATCCTGGAATCTTGTCATCAAAATGCTCCATGACCCTTGTCATCACAATGATCCATTCCCTTGTCATCACAAGGCTCCATAACCCTTGTCATCACAAGGCTCCAAGCCCTTGTCATCACAATGCTCCATTATATTTGTCATCACATTTCTCCATGACACTTGGCATCACAATGCTCCATGCCATTGTCATCACAATGGACCATGACATATGTCACCACAATACTCCCTGACAACTGTCTTCACAATAATCTACGACCTTGTCATCACAATGCTCCATGCCCCTGTCATCACAATGTTCCATGCACTTGTCATCACAATGATCCATTCCCTTGTTATCTCAATGCTCCATGACCCCTGTAATCACAATGTTCAGTGACGCTTGTCATCACAGTGCTCCATGACCCTTGTCATCAAAATGTTCCATGCATTTGTCAGCAAAATGCTTCATGAACTTGTCATCACAATGCTCCATTCCCATTGTCATCAAAATCCTCGATGAAACTTGGGTTCACATTGCTTGATGCCCTTGTCATCACAATGCGCCATGGTCCTTGAAATGAAAATGATCCATGACCTCTGTCATCACAATGCTCCATGCCCACTGTCATAGCAATAATCCATGAAACTTGTCAGACCAATGCTCCATGCCGCTGTCATCACAATGCTCCATGCCCTTTTAATCACAATGCTCCATTACCCCTCACATCATAATGTTCCTTGACTCCAGTCATCACAATGCTTTATGACCTTTGTCATCACAATGGTCCATTCCCTCGTCATCACAATGCTCTGTACCACTTCTCATCACAATGCTCCATGCCTTTGTCAGCACAATGCTCCATGACCCTTGTCATCACAATGCTCCATGTGCTTCTCAGCACAATGTTCCAAGACACATGTCATCACAATGTGCCATGCACTTGTCATCACAATGCTCCACAACCTTGTCATCACAATGCTCCATAAACCTTTTTATCACAATGCTCCATGCACTTCTCATTTAAATGCTCTCTCAACACTGATATCACAATGTTCCATCACTAGTCATCACAATACTCCCTCACCCCTGTCATCACAAAGTTCCATGACCCCTGTCATCAAAATGCTACATGCCCTTATCATCAAAATGTTCCATGACCGCTGACATCACAATGTTCCATGACCCCTGTCATCAAAATGTTCCTTGACCCTTTTCATCAAATTGCTCCATGACCCTGTCATCATAATGCTCCCTGCCCTTATCATCACAATGCACCACGCACTTGTCATCAAAATGCTCCATGACCTTTGTCATCACAAAGCTCCATGACCCTTGGCATCACAATACTCCATGCCACTGTCATCACAATGCTCCATGAACACTCTCATCATATTGCTCCTTGCCCTTGTAATCACAATGCTCAATGGCCTTTTCATCACAATGCTCCATGCAATTGTCATCATCATACTCCTCAAGCTTGTCGTCCGAATGCTCCATGAACCTTGTCATCACAATGCTCCATGACCCCTGTCATCACAATGCTCCATGACACCAGTTATCACAATGCTCCATGCCCCTTGTCACTACAGTGCTCCATGACGCCCGTCATCACAATTATCCATGGTCTACTCATCACAATGCTCCCCGGTCTTGCCATCACAATGCTCCATGCCCTGGTCATCAGTATTCTCCACGTCCTTGTCATCACAATGCTCTTTGACATATCTCATCACAATTTTACATGCTCTTTTCATCAAAATTCTCCATGCACTTGTCATCGCAATGCTCCCTGACCCCTGTAATAGCAAGCTTCATGCGCATGTCATCACAATGCTTCACGAACTTGTCATCAAAATTCTCAATGACCCTTGTCATCACAATGCTCCAAGCCCTTGTCATCACAATGCTCCATTACTTTTGTCATCACAATCCTCCATGACATTTGGCATCACAATGCTCCATGCCATTGTCATCACAATTGTCCATGACATAGGTCATCACAATGCTCCCTGACACCTGTCTTCACAATTCTGCATGACGTTGTCTTCACAATGCTCAATGCCCTTGTCATCACAAGGAGCCATGCCCATTGCCATCACAATAATCCATGAAACATGTCAGACCAATGTTCCATGCCCCTGTCATCACAATGCTCCATGCCATTGTCATCACAATGACCCGGGACTCCAGTCATCAAAATGCTTCATGACCTTCGTCATCACAATGGTCCTTGCCCTCGTCATCACAAGGCTGTGTGACATTTGTCACCACAATGCTCCATGAACTTTTCATCAAAATGCTTTGTGACACTTGTCATCACAATGCTCCATGCCTTTCTCAGCACAATGCTCCATGAACCTTGTCATTACAATGCTCCATTCCCTTGTCAGCACAGTGCTCCATGACCTTTGTCATCACAATGCTCCAAGCCCTTGTCATCACAATGCTCCATTACCTTTGTCATCACAATACTCCATGACACTTGGCATCACAATGCTCCATGCCATTGTCATCACAATGGGCCATGACATAGGTGTTCACAATGCTCCCTGACACCTGTCTTCACAAAACTGCATGACCTTGTCATCACAATGCTCTGTGCCCTTGTCATCACAATGTGCCATTCCCACTGTCATCACAATAATCCATGAAACTTGTCAGACCAATGCTCCATGCCCCTGTCATCACAATGCTCCATGCCCTTGTCATCACAATGCTCCAAGACCCCTGTAATGACAATGCTCCATGCCCCTTTTATTCTCAATGCTCCAAAAACCCTGTCATCCCATGCGCCATGCCCATCATCATAATGCTTCGTGCTATTGTCATCACAATGAAATCAATATGCTCCATGACTTCTGTCATCACCATGCTCCACACATTTGTCATCACAATGTTCCATAACACTTGTCATCACAATGCCCCATGACGCAACTCATCACAGTTAACCACGGACTTCTCATCACAATGCTCCATGAACTTAGTCATCACAATGCTCCATGCACCTTGAAATGAAAATGATACATGACTTCTGTCATCACAATGCGCAAAACCCTTGTGATCACAATGTTCCATAACATTTGTCATCACAATGCTCCATGATGCCTGTCATCAAAATGCTCCATGATCTTTGTCATCACAATGCTCAATACACTTGTCATCACAATGCTCTCTGACAGTTGTCCTAAGAATGCTCCTTGAAACCTGTCATGAAAAGGCTCGATGCCTTTTTCATCACAATGCTCCTTGCCCTTTTCATCACAATGCTCCATGCCATTGTCATCACATTACTCCACAAGCTTGTCATCAGAATGGTCCATGACCCTTGTCATCACAATGATCCATGACACCTGTCCTCACAATGCTCTATGCCCCTTGTCATTACAGTGCTCCATGACGCTCATCATCACAATTACCCATGATCTTCTCATCACAGTGCTCCACGGTCTTTCCATCACAATGCTCCATGCACTGGTCATCACAATTCTACATGTCCTTATCATCAAAATGCTCCATGACACTTCTTATCACAATGTTACATGATCTTGTCAATACAATTCTCCATGCACTTGTACATTACAATGCACCATGACCCCTGTCATAGCAAGCTCGGTGCGCTTTTCATCACAATGCTTCACGACCTTCTCATCAAAATTCTGAATGGCCCTTCTCCTCACAATGCTTCAAGATCTTGTCATCACAGTGCTCCATGACCCTTGTCATCACGATGCTCCAAGCCCTTCTCATCACAATGCTCCATTACATTGTCATCACAATCCTTCATGACACTTGGCATCACAATGCTCCATGCCATTGTCATCATAATGGACCATGACATATGTCATCACAATGCTCCTTGACACCTGTCTTCACAATACTCCTTGACCTTGTTGTCACAATGCTCCATGCGCCTGTCATCACAATGCGCCATGCCCACTGTCATCACAATAATCCATAAAAACTGTCAGAGCAATGCTCTATGCCCCTGTCATCACAATGCTCCATGCCCTTGTCATCACAATGTTCCATGACCCCTGTCATCACAATGCTCCGTGACTCCAGCAACCACAATACTTCATGACTTTGTCATCAAAATGGTCCATGCCCGCATCATCACAATATTCCGTGACCTTTGTCATCACAATGCTACATGCAATTATCATCACAATGCTCCATGACGCCTGATATCATAATGTTCCTTAACCCCAGCATCAAAAAGCTCCATGACCCTTTTCATCACAAAGTTCCATGACCCCTGACATCACAATGTACCATATCCCCTGTCATCAAAATGTTCCATGACAGTTTTCATCAAATTGCTCTATGACCCTGTCATCACAATGCTCCCTGCCCTTCTCATCACAATGCACAATGCCCTTGTAATCAAAATGCTCCATGACCTTTGTCATCACAAAGCTCCATGAGGCTTGGCATTACATTGCTCCATGCCATTGTCATCACAATGCTCCATGAATCCTTTCATCACATTGATTCATGCCCTTGTCATCACAAAGCTCCATGACGCTTGTCATCACAATGCTCGATGACCTTCTATTCACAATGCTCCATGCTCTTGTCATTACAATCCTCCATGACCCATGTATCACAGTGTTCCTTGCCCTTGTCATCACAATGCTCCAAGACCCCTGTAATCACAATGCTCCATGCCCTGGTCATCACAAAGCTTCATGACGCATGTCATAAGTATGCTCCATGGCCTTCTCATTCACAATGCTCCATGCCCTGGTCATCACAATGCTCGAAGGCTCCTGTAATCAAAATGCTCCATGCCCCATTTCATCAGAATGCTCCATGAGACTTGCCATCACAAGGCTCCATGGACTTCTCATCACAATTCTCCAGGACCTTGTCATCACGATGCTCCATTCCCTTGTCATCACAATACTCCATGAATATTTTCAGCCAATGTTCCAAGATCTTCTCATCACACTGCTCCATGACCCCTGTCATCACAATGCTCCATGACCACTGTCATCACAATGCTCTATGACCCCTTACAACACAATAATCCAGGACTGTTGTCATCATAATGTTCCATGATCATTGTCATCACAATGCTCAATACACTTGTCATCACAATGCTCCCTGACACTTGTTGTCAGAATGCTCCTTGAAACCTGTCATTAAAAGGCTCCATGCATTTTTCATCACAATGATCCATTCCCTTTTCATCACAATGATCCATGCCATTTTCATCACAGTACTCCACAAGCTTATCATCAGAATGCTCCATGACCCTTGTCATCACAATGCTCCATGACCCGTCTTCACAATGTTCCATGACCCATGTCATCACAATTCTCCATGACGCCTGTCATCAGAATGCTTCATGCCCCTTGTCATTACATTGCTCCATGACGCTCGTCATCACAGTTATCCATGGTCTTCTCATCACAGTGCTCCACGGTCTTGCCATTACAATGCTCCATTCCCTGGTCATAACAATGCTCCATGTCCCTTGTCATCACAATTCTCCACGTCCTTGTCATCACAATGCTCCATGACACTTCTCATCACAATGTTACATGCTCTTGTCATCACAATTCTCCATGCACCTGTCATCACAATGCCCCGTGACACCTGTCATAGCAAGATCCATGCCTTTGTCATCAAAATGCTTCATACATTTTCATCAAAATTCTCAGTGTCCGTTGTCATCACAGTGCTCCATGCCCTTTTCTTCACAATGCTCCATGTCCCTTGTGATCACAATGCTCCAAGCCGCTGTCATCTCAATGCTCCATTGCCTTTGTCATCACAATCCTCCATGACACTTGGCATCACAATGCTCCATGACATTGTCATCTCCATGGACCATGACATATGTCATCACAACGCTCCCTGTCACCTGTCTTCACAATATTCCATGACCTTGAAATCACAAGGCTCCATGCCCTTGTCATCAAAATGCACCATGTCCACCATCATCACAATAATCCATGAAACTTGTTAGACCAATTTTGAATGCCACTGTCATCACAATGCTCCATGCCCTTGTCATCACAAAGCTCCATTACGCATGTCATCAGATTGCTCCATTGCCTTCTCATCACAATGCTCCATGTCCCTTGTCATCACAATTCTCCACGTCCTTGTCATCACAATGCTCCATGACACTTCTCATCACAATGTTACATGCTCTTGTCATCACAATTCTCCATGCACCTGTCATCACAATGCCCCATGACACCTGTCATAGCAAGATCCATGCCTTTGTCATCAAAATGCTTCATACATTTTCATCAAAATTCTCAGTGTCCGTTGTCATCACAGTGCTCCATGCCCTTGTCTTCACAATGCTCCATGTCCCTTGTGATCACAATGCTCCAAGCCGCTGTCATCACAATGCTCCATTGCCTTTGTCATCACAATCCTCCATGACACTTGGCATCACAATGCTCCATGACATTGTCATCTCCATGGACCATGACATATGTCATCACAACGCTCCCTGTCACCTGTCTTCACAATATTTCATGACCTTGAAATCACAAGGCTCCATGCCCTTGTCATCAAAATGCACCATGTCCACCATCATCACAATAATCCATGAAACTTGTTAGACCAATTTTGAATGCCACTGTCATCACAATGCTCCATGCCCTTGTCATCACATAGCTCCATTACGCATGTCATCAGATTGCTCCATTGCCTTCTCATCACAATGCTCCATGTCCCTTGTCATCACAATTCTCCACGTCCTTGTCATCACAATGCTCCATGACACTTCTCATCACAATGTTACATGCTCTTGTCATCACAATTCTCCATGCACCTGTCATCACAATGCCCCATGACACCTGTCATAGCAAGATCCATGCCTTTGTCATCAAAATGCTTCATACATTTTCATCAAAATTCTCAGTGTCCGTTGTCATCACAGTGCTCCATGCCCTTGTCTTCACAATGCTCCATGTCCCTTGTGATCACAATGCTCCAAGCCGCTGTCATCACAATGCTCCATTACCTTTGTCATCACAACCCTCCATGACCCCTGACAACACAGTGATCCGGGACTCTTGTCATCAAAATGCTCCATAACCCTTGTCATCACAATGATCCATGTCCTTGTCATCCCAATTCTCCATGACCCCTGTAATCACAATGCTCCGTGACGCTTGTCATCACAGTGCTCCGTGACCCTTGTCATCACAATGTCCATGCCTTTGTCAGCAAAATGCTCCATGACCTTGTCATCACAGTCCTCCATGACCCTTGGGATCACATTGCAACATGCTCTTGTTATCTCTGTCTTTATTTTCTGGTTTTTACAGATTTTCGGATGTCCCTTTTGAGTGGTGGGAAATCACAATTCTTAGTAGTGTGGATTTGCATTGCGGGCTTGCTTGATTGGCCAAAAAGGGCGTATGCATTTTCTCCTGAATATATTTAGCAGAAAATGCATACGCCCTTTTTGGCCAAGTGCATCTTTGTCGACGTTGTTATGCTTTTCCTGTGCTTTAGAGGCGATTCCAATTTACCACTTGAAATATGTTTTGTGCAATTCTGCCTCATTTTCAAGTCTGCTTCGTTGCCTTCCCTCAACAGATTTTTGGAAGAGAGTTGTCCTTTATAACTCTGCAGGTTTGTGAATTGCTGTGCCCCTGAGCTCCAATTTTCAACTCGTGTTTTTGTGAGCTGACCGCAAATCCACAATTTTGCTACAGGACCAATACTGGTTCCGGGGGTGCAGGCTGACGCTTTGGTTAATTCTTCCTTCCAGAGGGAAATTTAGAGTGACATGTGTCCGTCCAAATGCCTACAGCTACTCTCTGATTGGTTCTCCCTCTTCTCTTTCATCCACTGCACAATTTGCAAACTGTGCGAAGCAGGAGCTTACAGGGGCTGACTCTCCAAGTTGGGAGATTGATAGTAAAGCAGTTGGAATGCCAAACTGGAGCACAAGGAGAGGAAAAAATTAGGAGCCTTTTAGAAATCTTTTGCCATCACAGGGTGTCCATTCTCTAGGTTTCCCATACATGTTATAACTGTAGTGATATTCCCTTCTACCTGGAGAGTTGGGACCCATGGAATGGGTGGCATGCATTACTGCTTTAAAGGGTCTGCATTTTCTCACCCTATCTCACCAGTACTCTCAACCCCAAGTGTCCAGCCTTATGTCTCATCTAGCTGTATTTGCAGATAGGGTCATTCCAGGTTTCATCAGAACCCCTGAAGGAATTGTGTAAGAATTTCGCTGTTTTTTTTTGTTTTGTTTTGTTTTTGAAATTCATTTTTATATTGGGGTTGAGCTGATTTTCACCGACATGTTTATGCCGGTCTAGACACACTTGATTCCCTTATGCAGACATATCAATATACAGGTTTTAAGATTCTTACTAGTCAGATATATTCCTGTGCAGGGAATTGGGGTTTTGAGTCCCGTTCACTGAGGAAGGTGTAGGATTTGTCTATTCTGTATTTGCTTCATGGAATGCTACATGTGCTAATATCACACTCTGGTTTTATGCATCACCCCACCTCTCCTTCCCCCTTAAGCAGGCATAAGAGTGTTTCCTCAATGTGAGACTCTGTTCTCTTTCCTCAGTTCATGTGTAGCCATGTTTACAGGGCCTTCATAAGTGATATCTTATGGTAAGTTTCTTTTTCTGTGTGACTGATTTCACTTAGAATCATCGTACCTAAATCCACTCATTATGCTGCTACTGGCCTTATGACATTGATTTCATGTCTGAGTGATATTCCATTGTACAAAATTACCACAAGTTCTTTATGAAAATTACTCTTTCCTGGAATATTTAAGTTGGACTGAAGTTGAGGTTCTTGTATGCAAAGCAGCCCTAAACTTTGGGGTGCCTGTGTCTTGTTGATATTTAGTCTTCCCAAGTTATATGCCCATGAGTGGAAGTGCCCTATGCTCGGTTGCTTTGTATTTTAGATGTTTTAGGAAACAGCATACTCTTCTTCAGAGTGGCTCTTGGATATTTATATCCCACCCATCAGCGTGACTAGCTCCCTGTTCTCCATGGCCTCTCCTGCATTTCTGGTTTGTACACATTTTTTGGATGGCCTTTCTGAGCAGTGGAAATTGAGACTTCTTTGTTGTGAAGATTTGCATTTCCCGCTTGCTTGGTTGGCCAAAAAATCTGTATGTGTTTTTTTCCTGAAATTATTCATGAAAAAAACGCATACACTCTTTTGCCCAACTACATCATTTTAGAAATTCTGCTGCTTTTCATATGCTTTAAATGTGAGTCCAATCTCCCTTTTGAAATCTGTTTCCTGCAATTCTGCCTCTCATTCAGATCCTCTTCGTTGCCTTACCTGAATATATTTTTGGACGTTGGTTATCATTTTTATCTTTGCAGGTCTTTGAATTGTCTGCTCCTGAGCTCCATTTTGCAACTCGCTTTTTTTGTGAGCTAGCCGCCAAACCATTGTATTGCTTCCGGCCCTATTCTGGTTCTGGGGAGGCATGCTGAGCCTTTGGTTAATTTTTCTTCCTAATGGGAAATTAGAGTGACATGTGCCTTTCAAAACTCCTACAGCTAGTCTCTCATTGGTTCCCCCTCTTCCCGTTTATCCTCTGCACAAATTGCAAACTGTGTGAAACAGGAGGTTAAAGGTGCTGATTCTCCAAGTGGGGAGATTGATAGTAATTTGGCTGGAATGGCGAACCCCAGCACCAGGAGATCAAAAATAAGGTGCATTTTAGACCCCTTTCCTGATCACACGGTGTACATTCGTCTCTGTCTCCCAGGCATGTTTTTGCTGTCAGAAGATTCCCTTGAACCTGAAGATTTGGGACCCATGGAATGGGAATCAGGCAGTATTTCTTTTAAAGGTCTGCATTTCCTCACCCAGCCTCTCTAACATCTCTTAGCGTGCATATCTTTCTGCCTTATATATCATCCTGCTGTGGGTCTACATGTGTTCAATCCATGTTACATCATAGCCCTTCAACAAAAGTTGTAAGAATTTTTGTCTGTCTCACTGTTTTTCTAAATATTTTTAAATTTATTTTTATATTGTTTACAGCTGATTTTCAAAGCTCTGTTTTTGCTGCTGTACATCCACTTGATTCATGTACTGTGAGACAACAATAAATTCTTTTTCAGATGCTTACCATTCATATGTATTATTTTCCAGTGACTTGAGTGGGCTGAGAGCAGTTCTTTGAGGTACCGTGTAGGCCTTGTCAGTTATTCAATATGGTACTTGGAATGGTATCTTTGTTAATTTCAACCTCCTGGATAATACCTCACCCTTCCTCACCTTTCCCATTTAGCAGCCTTATGTCTATTTTCTACATATTTGACTATGTTTCTGTTTTGTAATTTATTTCATGTGTAGCCATTTTTGATTCCACCTTTAAGTGACATCTTATGATATGTGTCTTTTTCTTTCAGACATACATCACTTAGAATGATCGTATGTAACTCCTCCAGAGTTGTTACAACTGGCCTTATTTCATTGATTTCTGGATGAGTAATATTCCACTCTACATAAGTACCCCATCTCTTTTATCCATTTTATCCTTCCAGGGACATTTAGGTTATATCCAAGTTGAGGCCCTTTTTAACAGAGAGGTGGTAAACGTTGGGGTGCCTGTTTTCTGTCGATTTTTGTTTTTCCCAAGGTATACGCCCATGAGTGCAAGTGCCCTATGCTCTGTAGCTCATGTTTTAGATGTTTTAGCAAACACAATACACTTCTCCAGAGTGGCCTTTGGCAAATTACATTTCCACTATCAGCCTCACAGGGCTCCCTTTTCTCCTCACGCTGTCCTGCATTTCGTGTGTTTACATTTTATGTGGATGGCCCTTCTGACTGATGTGAAGTGATACATTTTGTAGTATTGATTTCCAGTGCCCACCTGTTTGGTTGGATAAAAAGTGTGTATGGCCTTTACTTGAATATATTCAGAAAAAAATGCATACGCCCTTTTTGGCCAACTGCATCATTGGCGATGTTCAGCCCCTTTTCTTGTGCTTTAATGGGGAGTCCTTTCTACCTCTTCAAATCTGTTTCCTCCCACTATCCCTTGCTTACAAGTCCTTTTCTGTGACTTACCTCAAGACATTTTTTGACGATAGATATTTTCAACTCTGCAGTTTCATGAATTTTAGTGCCCCTGAGTTCCATATTTCAACTTGTGTTTTAGGAAACTGGACACAAAACAGTGGGATTTCCTCTAGTCCTATTCTGTTTCCATGGGCAATTCTAGCCTTTGATGAATTTGTCTTCCGGATTGGAAATTAGAGTGGCATGTGTCTGTCCAAACACCTAGGACTTGTCTCTAAATTTTTCTCATCCTTCCGCTTCATCCTCTGGACAAATTCCAAACTGTGTGCAACAGGATGTTGACGGTTCTGATATCCCCAAGTGAGGAGATTGTTAGGAAAGATGCTGGAGGTGTGAACCCGAGCACCGGGCGATGAGGAGATGAGGTGCCTTTTCCAACCTGTTTCCGATCAAACGGTGTACCATCCTCTAGGTGTGGCAGGCATGTTTGAGCCGTAAGAATGGTCCCGTGCATGTAAGGAGAACACCAGGGATTTTTCCAAATCAGTGCCTCCCCGAAACCCAAACTGGGGAATTTTTAAGCTACGGCTACACATATGTCCATTAAGGGCCTTGGGAAATAGGCAGAGTCCAAACATTAGATGATTGAAATCTTCAGAGTCAGAAGTGCTCACCATCGGCCTTGCTTAGGTTACATTTTATCTGTCATTGATAGATGATGTCAATAAAAATATCTATTCTTTTTCAGATTATTTCCCCTTATAGGTTATTGCAAAATATTCAGTGTAGTTCCCTGTGCTATACAATAGTTCCTTGTTGATGATCTGTTTTATACATAGCAGTGTGTATGTGTTAATCCCAAACTGTTAACTTATCCCTTCTCCTACCTTTCCCCTTTGGTAACAATAAATTATAAGATTTTATACTTCTCAGAAATGGGGAAGCTGAAAGAGAGGTAACATTTTCAATGGAAAAGCATTCAAAACAAGATTGAAGCTTCAGCCAAGAGTATTCGATGTACATCCTAGGGAATAAATCACTTCATTTCTCTAATGTTGACCTGACAAATAAGACAGACGTCTTCACTGAACTTGCTTATAGGAAAGTGATGGAAATATTAAATGTAAGTCTTAGAAATATCTTATTTTACCCGAGCCTTATACACTGCTCTAGGTTGACTACAGTTTGGCTCACACATCTGTTCATTGAAGTTCCAATGTTCTCAATTTCTGTTACTGATACTCCAGAGTGGACCCGAACAGGAGTCCCCGTGCCCAGTGTCATTGGAGCCAACAGATCAAGACTTAGGTTGGTTCAGAAGCAAAGGAAACTTTATATTTTGAAAACAGAATGGAGAGGTGAGAGCGTGCACTCCCCCTTGGGCTGTGGCCCTGACTGCTGTGTAGGGATCCCGGCAGCATCAGCAGGAGGGAGGGGATGGAGCTCTCAAGGGCTGGGTTGGCTGCAGCTCAGGCTCTATGTCGCAGAGTCTGCATGGGACCCCGCTAGCTGATGTGTCGACCCAGCCATTCTGCCCTAGGAAATCGGGTCTGAAGTGCCGGGTGTGGGACCTCTGCATGCGGAACCCTAGGAGCACGTGAAATTAGACAAAGCACAAAGGAAAAACAGGTTAGACTTTATTTTATTGCCCAGGTTCTCTTTTTATCTCCCAGGAATTTTTAATGAACGTTGCCGGAGACGAACCCCTCCTCTGCTTTCTGTCCCATTCCTCATTCTTGGGGTGCTGAGGGTGCAGACCCCTCTTTGTAACTGCTTCATGCTGAGGTGGGAGCCCTCATACACGGGGGGAGGGGCAAAACTTCTCCCCAGCAGCCTCCAGGTGAGGTTGATTGTCCCCAGGACTCCTGCCTCACTGGTCTTCCATCTAAGCACCAACATTGGAAGTGTTATAGATTCTAATGACCTTTAAGGGTCCAGGAAAGAGATGCACAGTGATGCTGCGGTGGCAGGTTTCACCCCAACACACATTTGTTCGGCGACCTTAGGCTGACGGATTTTGCCAGCCTAGATGCACTGACCAGTAGTCTGTGCTTTCTTAATTAGGTCCTTGAATTAATGTACAAACAGCACCATGTGTCAGAGCCCTGTCCGCTCATCTCCGAGACAGTCCAGGTTCAGTGGTGATCCAGGACCATGACGTCCACTAAGTCAACGGCCTTTTGAAGTAGCCAGCAGTCCAGCCGGTCATATTGGCCAGCATCACCGTGGTGTGTGTAGGGTTTTCTATGGTGGAATCGTGATATACGTTTCCTCCGCCAAGCTTGTTAGCTCCCGTCTGGGTGCAGTAAGTCCTCCAAGCAGTAGTCTGCTCTTTCGGGGTACAGACTTGTTTTCTGAGAGAAACTCCAGGTCAAGTGATGGTCACACGTGTCTTCTTGGGGGCCCATTGCCCCCGTTTGTCTCTCTGGAGGTTGGAGTTGGAGGGCCTCCTCACTCGAGGTCAGTGTGTCCACAGTGCGACCCCTGAAACTTCAGGGCATGATGGGTGGTAAGGATCACCACGTGGGGTCCTTTTCCCTTAGGAGGGAGCTGGTCTTGTGGGCTGCTGATTTCCAGCTTTTTAGATACCCCAGTATCCTTGCCTGATGGGGCGGGGGGCAAAGCCCTTGGTGACCATAGTTTATCATACCTGAAGGGCATTCTTGTGTTGCCCCATTTCAAGTGGTCCCAGTTTTTGCACTAAGGCTCCAAAGGCGTTTAACCTTTGACCGGGTATGTAAAGGTCAAAGGGTTTAGCTAAATTAGGGAGTTCCTGGGCAAGGGTCTGAATTGACTGCTCTTTCCATTCTTGAAAGGCTGCTTCTGGATTCTATTAAAAAGGATCATCATCTTTTCGTGTCAGAGTTTCATGTAGAGGCCCAGCTATTAGACTGTAGTTAGGGATCCAGATGCAGAAAACCTTGGCCTCCCCAGGAACCCCTAAGCTGTCTTCTAGTTTTAAAAGAGGTAAGGCTGCAAATGGCTTCTTCCCTATCCTGGGATGCGTTTCTCCGAATATCTGTGAGAATGAAGCCCAGGCATTTCACCTTAGCATGGGATATTTGAGCCTTTTTCTTGGACACCTTTTATCCTTCCTTGGCTAGGTAGTTCAGAGGCGTCTTAGTAGGCCTGGCAATCAGAATGTCATCTGCATAATGAAGGAGGTTTCCCTTTTACAGAGGTAGAACTTTTATGTCTTTAGAGGACATTTCCCCAATGATGCTGTGGGGATTTTTCAACCATTGGGGCAGGACGGCCCAGCATTATTGCTTTTGTTGCATGTTGTGTCCTGCCACTCACAAGCCAAAAGTTCTTGTGACTCTGAGATGAATGGAATACAGAAGAAGGCATCATTGAAGTCTAATACAGAATGCCACGGCCTGGTGTATGTTAGAATGACCAGCAGGGTGTAGGAAATAGGAGCTACTTGATGTATATCCTCGGTGGCTTCACTGACTGTCCTGATATACTTTACCAGGTCTCCAGCAGCCCATGGGGCTCTCGTGGTCAGGCCAATCCCAGGATATGGAGCTCACCTGGGCTGCACACCCCACCGCACAGCCCACGGGGCTCTCATGGTCAAGTCCCTCCCAGGGTATGGAGCTCACCTGTGCAGCTACCCAGCAGCCCATGGGGCTCTCATAGTCAGGCCCTTACCAGGATACGGAGCTCCCCTGGGCATGTACCCCAGCAGGGCTGGACACACAGGAACCGTGCACATAGCCCACCTTGCAGAGAATCCCCAGCTCACCTGTCGCTCACAGCTGACACAGAACACCTCAGAGCAGGACTTGAACTAAAAAACAGCAGCTCTGACAGGTCTGTGACCCTGGGTATCACTCTGTGTGGCCTCTCTCTGCCTGGTCTTCCAGACACTTCCACTGCAGCCAGGGCAACAGGCCTCTGTCTCCACCCACCATCACTCCTCTCCCTGACTCCTGGGTTCCTCTCGTTAGGATAGGGTCTTCTTGAAGTTGTTTTCCACTCATGGACCACATAATATGATAAGAAAATAAGCCGCAGCTGAAGCCCCTTGTCTATCCTGACTCTCAAGAGCTCACACCTGTTCCTTGGGCCTGGCCCGTTTAGCAAGGCTCATTTTCTGCAACTGTGAGCCCCTGGGGGGTGAGGATTGTTTGATTTGGGCAGCCTGACACCGCCTGCCAGCCCTCCCCAGGTGTGCCTGGGTTGAGGTCAATATAAACACCTCTCCAGTCAGCAAGAGACCCTGTTGCTGTGCCTGATGCCATATTCTCGGCCCCGTCAGCAGTGTCGGGCCTGCGGTGGTGGGAGGGAGTGAGGGGCTGTGGCTTTGTGGGTGGTCCAGTGTGAGTGGGGCTCTGCTGGACTTTCTGCAGGAGTTGCCAGGATGCCACCTGCTAAAGAAGAGGATGTGTCACCCATACCTGCCGCTGGAATTTCTCCCCAGGCAGAGGTGAGGAAGTAAAAAAGCAGTGGGGGCCGTGGCAGGAGGGGTATCTCAGGCAGGGAAATGGAAAGCTTCCAGAAGAGCATCTGGGGCCAGGACCATCCTGGCTGTCCTTCAGGCACCATGTCGGCCTGCATGCTGTCGCTGGTGTGGCTCCACAGCCCTTCCTCTAGGCTTGCAAGTTCTTGTACATATTCAGGTGTTTTACCTGGAAAGGGTGGGAAGATTTCAGCTGCAGCAGGACTTGGGCTCAGCTCACATTTACTCACAGACGCCTCGACATAGTCCCCCAGCTTTTCAATGAGGATGCTCCTTGTGGGGGGGAGTGCTGCTGACTGCATGGGAGATGATTTCCCACTTCTGACCAACTTAAGAATTTTTTACCACTGGAGCAAGTGCCCTGATACGATTTTCCTCTGTAAAACTGGTGGGTTCTGTTTTTTTTTTTTTTTTTTTTTTTTTTTCCTTTTTTCTTTTTGGTTCAATGTATGTTTTATTTATTCCTCTTTTTTTAAATTTAGAGATATAAACATGGAAATAATGCATTAATATAAAGACGTCTATATGAAGGGAAAAACTTTTTTTCTGTTTTATTTTATTAAATGTTATTTATTTATCTTTAATTTTTTAAAATTTATTTATTTCTTTTATACAGCAGGTTCTTATTGGATATCTATGTTATACATATAAGTGTGCACATGTGAATCCCAGTCTCCCAATTCATCCCACCACCAACCTCACATGGCGTTCCCCCCTTGGTGTCCATATGTTTGTTCTCTACATCTGTGTCTCTATTTCTGCCCTGCAAACCGATTCATCTGTACCAATTGTCTAGGTTCCACATATATGCATTAAAATACAATATTTGTTTTTCTCTTTCTGACTTACTTCACTCTGTATGACAGTCTCTAGATCCATCAAGGTCTCTACAAATAACCCAATTTCATTCCTATGTATGGCTGAGTAATATTCCATTGTATATATGTACCACATCTTTATCCATTCGTCTGTCTGTGGGCACTTAGGTTGCTTTCATTACCTGGCTATTGTAAATAGTGTTGCAATGAACAATGTGGTGAATGTGTCTTTTTGATTTATGCTTTTCTCTGGGTATATGCCCAGTAGTGGGATTGCTGGATTATATGGTAATTCTATTTTTAGTTTTTTAAGGAACCTCCATTCTGTTCTCCATAGAGACTGTATCGATTTACATTCCCTAAAATAGTGGAAGAAGGTTCCTTTTCTCCACACCCTCTCCAGCATTTGTTGTTTGTAGACTTTCTGATGATGCCCATTCTAACAGGTGTGACGTGATACCTCATTGTAGTTTCGATTTCCATTTCTCTAATAATTAGTGATGTTGAGCAGATTTTCATGTGCGTCTAGGCCATCTCTATGTCTTCTTGGAAGAAATGTCTATTTAGATCTGCTTCCATTTTTGTATTGGGTTTTTTGTCTTATTAATGTTGACCTGCATGAGCTGTTTATATATATTGGAGATTAATCATTTGTCCATTGATTCGTTTGCAAATATATTCTGCCATTCTGAGGGTTGTCTTTTCGTCTTGTTTGTAGTTTCCTTTGCTTTGCAAAAGCTTTTACGTTTCATTAGGTCCCATCTGTTTAGCTTCTTTTTTTTATTTCATTACTATAGGAGGTGGATCAAAAAAGATCTTGCTGTGATTTACTTCAGAGTATTCTTCATAAGTTTTCCTCTCAGAGTTTAATACTGTCCGGTCTTACATTAAGGTCTCTAATCCATTTTGAATATATTTTTATGTATGGTGTTGGGGAGTGTTCTAATTTCATTTTTTACATGTAGCTTTCCATATTTCCCAGCACCACTGATTGAAGAGACTGTCTTATCTCCATTGTATAGTCTTGCCTCCTTTGTCATAGATTAGTTGACCATAGGTGTGTAGGTTTATCCCTGGGCTTTCTTTTTTTTTTTTTTCTTTCCTTTTACACGTTTATTGGAGTATAATTGCTTTACAATGGAGTGTTAGTTTCTGCTGTATAACAAAGTGAATCAGCTATACATATACAAATATCACCAGATCCCCTCCCTCTTGCATCTCCCTCCCACACTCCATATCCCACCTCTTTATGTGGTCACAAAGCACCGAGCTGATCTCCCTGTTCTATGTGGCTGCTTCCCAGTAGCTATCGGTTGTACATGTGGTAATGTATTTATGTCCATGCCACTCTCTCACTTCGTCCCAGGTTACCCATACCCATTCCGGTGTCCTCAAGTCCTTTCTCTACATCTGTGTCCTTAATCCTGTCCTGCCACTAGGTTCTTCATAATCTTTTTTTTTTTTTCTTCATTAGATTCCGTATATCTCTGTTAACATACAGTATTTGTTTTTCCCTTTCTGACTTACTTCACTGTGTAGGACAGATTCTAATCCATCCACCTCAGTACAAATAACTCAGTTTTGCTTCTTTTTATGGCTGAGTAATATCCCATTGTATATATGTGCCAGATCTTCTTTATCCATTCATCTGTCGATGGACACTTAGGTTGCTTCCATGTCCTGGCTATTGTAAATAGAGCTGCAATGAAAATTTTTGTACATAACTCTTTTTGAATTATGGTTTTCGTAAGGCAAATGCCCAGTAGTTGGATTGTTGTGTCGTATGGTACTTCTATTGTTAGTTATTTAAAGGAACATCCGTACTATTCTCCCTAGTGCCCATATCAATTTACATTCCCACCCACAGTACAAGTGTGTTCCCTTTTCTCCAATAAAGGCCTCTCCAGCATTTATTGTTTTGTAGATTTTTTTTGATGATTGCCACTCTGACTGCTGTGAGGTGATACCTCACGGTAGTTTTGATTTGCATTTCTCTAATGATTAGTGATGTTCAGCATCCTTTCATGTCTTTCTTGGTAATCTGTATATCTTCTTTGGAGAAATGTCTATTTAGATCTTCTGCCCGTTATTGGATTGGGTTGTTTGTTTTTGTGATATTGAGCTACATGAGGTGCTTGTAAAGTTTGGAGATTAATCCTTTATCAATTGCTTCATTTGAAAATATTTTCTCCCATTCTGAGGGTTGTTTTTGCATCTTGTTTATGTTTTCTTGTACTGTGTAAAAGCTTTTAAGTTTCATTAGGTCCCATTTGTTGATTTCTGTTTTTATTTCCATTTCTCTAGGAGGTGGGTCAAAAAGGATCTTGCTGTGATTTATGTCATAGAGTGTTCTGCCTATGGTTTCCTCTAAGTGTTTTATAGTGTCTGGTCTTATATTTAGATCTCTAATCAATTTAGAGTTTATTTTTGTGTATGGTGTTATGGAGTGTTCTAATTTCATTCTTTTATGTGTAGGGGTCCAGTTTTCCCAGCACCAATTACTGAAGAGACTGTCTTTTCTCCATTGTATATCCTTAGCTCCTTTGTCATAGATGAGATAGCCATAGGTATGTAGGTTTATCTCTGAGCTTTCTGTCCTGTTCCATTGATCTGTGTTTATGCCAATCTACATACACTTGATTCCATTATGGAGACATATAAATACATAGGTTTCAAGATAATTAGCAGTCAGATATATTCCTCTTCAGGAAATAGGGTGTTTTGTGTCCAGTTCATTGAGAAAGGAGTAGGTCTTGTCTATTATATATTTGGTATATGGAATGGTATCTGTGCGAATTTCAAACTCTGCTTTTACACATCACCCCACGTCACCATTCCCCTTAAGGAGGCATAAGTGTGTTTTCTAAATGTGTAACTCTGTTCTCTTTTGAAATTCAGTTCATGTGTATCCATGTTTACATTCCCTCTATAATTGATATATTACAATAAGTTTCTTTTTCTTTGTGGCTCATTTCCCTTAGCATCATCATACCTAAAGCCACTCATTATGCTGCTATTGGCCTTATGACATTGATTTTATGTCTGAGTGACATTCCATTGTATATAAGTTCCACAACATCTTTATCCATTATTTTCCCTTTCCTGGGATATTTAAAGTGTACCAAAGTCGAGGTTCTTGTAAACAGAGCAGCCCTAAACTTTGGGCTGGCTGTGTTTTGTGGATTTTTAATTTTCCCAAGATACACGCCCATGAGTGGAAGTGTGCTATGCTCTGTAGGTCTGTTTTAGAAAACAACATACAGTTCTCCAGAGAGGCTGTTGGCAATTTACATCCTGTCCATCGGTGTAACCAGGCTCCCTTTTCTCCATGGCCTGTCCTGTATTTGTGGTTTTTACACTATTTGCGGATGGCCCTTTTGACCAGAGGTAAGTGACACTTCTATGTAGGGTGGATTTGCAATGCCTGATGGCTTGCTTGGCCAAAAAGGTTGTATGCATTTTTTTCCCGAATATATTCAAGAAAATACACATACTCCCTTTTCGGCCAAGGGCAACATTGTCGAAGTTCTGTCGCTTTTCATGTGCTTTAAAGACGACTCCAAACTACATCTTGAAATCTGTTTCCTTCAATTCTGCCTTGTTTTCAAATCCTCTTCACTGCCTTACCTCAATATATTTCTGGATGATAGTTGTCCTTTATAACTCTGCAAGTTTGTGAATTGCTGTGCCCCTGATTTCCATTTTTCAACTTGCTTATTTGTGAGCTGGCTGCAATACTGCAGGATGGCTTTAGGCCCTAGTCTGGTTCCAGGGTTGCAGGCTGAGCCTGTGTTTAATTCTTCTTCCTGATGGGAAGCTAGAGTGACATGTGCCCATCCAAACACCTGCAGTTAATCTCTCATTTGTTTCCCCTCTTCCTGTTCATCCTCTGCACAATTTGCAAACTGTGCATAACAGGAGGGTAAAGGCGCTGACACTCCAAGTGGGGAGATTTTTAGTATTGCAGATGGAATGGCGAAGCCGAGCATGAGGAAAGGAAAAATGAGGTACCTTTTAGAAAACTTTCCCGATTACACAGTGTACCATCCACTGGGTTTCCCAAGCATATCTTAACTGTAGGAAGATTCCCTTAAACCTGGAGAGTTTGGGCCACTAGAATGGGTAGCACGCAGTATTGCTCTAAGTGGTGTTCTTTTGCTCACACAACCTCAGCAATCTTGTCAGACCCAAGTGTCCAGTCTTATGTCTTATCCAGCTGTGGATGTAAAGGTGGTCAATCCAGGTTGCATCACAGGCCCTGAACGTAATTTTTAAGACTTTCTCCCTCTTTCGCTGTTTTATCATTTTGCTTTTGAAATTTATTTTTATAAGGGGGTTTAGCTGAATTTCAGTGCTGTGTTCATGTCATTATACACACACATGATTCATTTATGGAGACATGAGAATACATATGTTTTAAAATTCTTACTAGTCAGATATATTCCTCTTCAATGAATAGGGGTTGTTGAGTCCAGTTCATTTTGCCGGGAGTAGGTGCTGTCTATTACATACTTGATTTATGGAACGATATCTGTGCTAATTAAGGACTGTGGATTTATGCATCACCCCACCTCGCCTTTCCCCTTAATCAGGCAGAGGTTGTTTTCTAAATTTGTGACTCTGTTGTGTTTGTAATTCAGTTCATGTGTAGCCATGTGTACATTCCCGCTATGAGTGATACCTTATGATAAGTTTCATTGTTCTGTTGTCTTTCCTAACTCAGTTCATGTGTAGCCATGTTTACAGGACCTTCATAAGTGATATCTTATGATAAGTTTCTTTTTCTCTGTGACTTATTTCACTTAGAATCATCGTACCTGAATCCACGCATTTTGCTGGTACTGCCCTTATGAGATTGATTTCATGGCTGAGGGATATTCCATCGTACGTAAATACCACAATTTCTTGAAGCATTTTTGTCTTTCTTGGGATATTTAAGGTGTACCCAAGTTGAGGTTCTTGTAAGCAGTGCAGCCCTAAATTTTGGGTTGGCTCTGAATTAGTGATTTTCAGTTTTCCCAAGGTATCTTCCCTAGATTGGAAGCGCCCTTGGCTCTGTAGCTCTGTTGTTTACTTGTTTTTTGGAACACAATGCACTCCCCCAGAGAGGCTGTTGGCAATTTACATCCTGCCCTTCATCATAACTAGGCTTCCTGTTCTCCAGCGCCTGTCTTGCCTTTGTCGTTTTTACATATTTTGTGATGTCCCTTTTGACCTGTGGGAAGTGATACATCTTTGTAGTGCAGATTTGCATTGCCTGCCTAGTTACTTGGCCAAAATGGGCATAAGCGTTTTCTCCTGAATATATTCAGGAGAAAACGCATATGCCCTTTTTGTCCAAGTCCATCATTGTCGAAGTTGTGCCCCTCTTCCTGTGCTTTAAGGGTGATTCCAATGTACCTCTTGAAATCTGTTTCCTGCTATTCTGGCTCGCTTTCAAGTCGGCCTCGTTGCCTTCCCTCAACAGATTTTTGGACGATAGTTGTCCTTTATTATTCTGCCAGTTTGTGAATTGCTGTGCCCCTGAGCTCCATTTTTCAACTCGTTTTTTATGAGCTTACCGCAAGTCCAAAATTTTGGTTCAGGAAGTATACTGGTTCCCGGCGGGTTGCTGAGACTTTGGTTAATACTTTTTCCTGCCGGGAAATTAGTGTGACATGTGCCCGTCTAAATGCCTAACAGCTACTCTCCCATTGGTTCTCCCTCTTCTCTTTCATCCTCTGTCAAATTGGCAACTTGTGCGAACCAGGAGTTTAAAGGGGCTGTCTCTCCAAGTTGGGAGATTGATAATAAAGCAGTTGGAAAGTCAAACCTGATCACCAGGACAGGGACTATTAGTTGAGTTTTAGAAACCTTTTGTATTCACAGTGTGTCGATTCTCTAGGTTTCCCGTACAAGTTATAGCTGTAGTAATATTCCCTTTAACCTGGATAGTTGGGACCCTTGGAATGTGTGCCACACATAATTGATTTAAATGGTCTGCATTTGCTCACCGAATCTCACCAATCATCTCAGTCCCACGTGTCCAGCCTTATGCCACATCCAGCTCTCGTTGTAGATAGGGTCATTCCAGGTTTCATCAGAGACAATGAAGGAATTATAAAGAACTTCCCTGTTTTTTTTGTTTTGTTTTTGAAATTCCTTTTTATAGTGGGTTTGAGCTAATTCTCACTGCCATGTTTATGCCAGTATAAACACAATTGATTCCCTTACGGACACATATCAATACATAGTTTTTAAGATTCTTACTAGTGAGATATATTCCTCTGCGGGAAATATGAGGTTTTGAGTCCCTTTCACTGAGAAAAGTGTAGGTCTTGTCTATTCCGTATTTGGTTTTTGGAACGTTACTTGTACTAATTTCAAACTGTGGTTTTATGCATCACCCCACCTCTCATTCCCCCTTAAGCAGGCATAAGAGTGTTTTCTAAATGTGACACATTTTTCTCTTTCCTAACTCAGTTCATGTGTAGCCATGTTTACAGGACCTTCAAAGGGTTATATTATGATAAGTTTATTTTTCTCTGTGACTTATTTCACTTAGAATCATTGTACCTGAATCCACTCATTTTGCTGCTACTGGTCTTATGACATTGATTTCATGGCTTAGGGATATTCCATCGTACATAAGAAACACAATTTCTTGAACCGTTTTGTCTTTCCTGGGATATTTAAGGTGTACCCAAGTTGAGGTTCTTGTAAGCAGTGCAGCCCTGAATTTTGGGGTGGCTCTGTCTTATTGATTATCAGTTTTCCCAAGGTATATTCCCTATACTGGATGTGCCCTAGGCTCTGTAGCTCTGTTGTTTACTTGTTTTAGGGAACACACTGCACTCCGCCAGAGAGGCAGTTGGCAGTTTACATCCTGCCCATCAGCATAACTAGGCTCCCTGTTCTCCAGGGCCTGCCTTGCCTTTCTGGTTTTTACACATTTTGCGGATGTCCCTTTTGAGTGGTTGGAAGTGATACTTCTTTCTAGTGCAGATTTGCATTGCCCGCTTGCTTGCTTGGCCAAAAAGGGCGTATGCGTTTTCTCCTGAATATATTCAGGAGAAAATGCATACGCCTTTATTGGACAAGTGCATCATTGCCGAAGTTGTGCCCCTCTTCCTGTGCTTTAAAGTTGATTCCAATGTACATCTTGAAATCTGTTTGCTGCTATTCTGGCTCACTTTCAAATCCGCCTCCTTGCCTTCCCTCAACAGATTTTTGGATGACAGTTGTCCATTATTACTCTGCCAGTTTGTGAATTGCTGTGCCCCTGAGCTCCATTTTGCAACTCGTTTTTTGTGAGCTGACCGCAAGGCCAAAATTTTGGTTCAGGACCTATATTGGTTTCCGGAGGGTGGCTGAGACTTTGGTTAATTCTTCTTCCTGCCGGGAAATTAGAGTGATATGTGCCCGTCCAAATGCCTAACAGCTACACTCTCATTGTTTCTCCCTCTTCCCTTTAATCCTCTGCCAAATTGGCAACGTGTGCGAACCAGGAGGTTCAAGGGGCTGTCGCACAATTTGGGAGACTAATAGTAAAGCAGTTGGAAAATCAAACCGGAGCATCAGGAGAGAGATTATTAGTTGAATTTTAGAAACCTTTCATATTCACAGTGTGTCCATTCTCTAGGTTTCCGTAGATATTATAGCTGTAGTAATATTCCCTTCAACCTGAAGAGTTGGGACCCTTGGAATGTGTGACATGCATTATTGCTTTAAATGGTCTGCATTTGCTCACCGAATCTCACCAATCCTCTCAGTCCCAAGTGTCCAGCCTTATGCCACATCCAGCTGTCGTTGTAGATAGGGTCATTCCAGGTTTCATCAGAGCCCCTGAAGGAATTGTAAAGAATTTCCCTGTTTTTTTGTTTTGTTTTTGAATCTCCTTTTTAGAGTGGTTTTGAGCTGATTCACACTGCCATGTTTATGCCCGTGTAGACACACATGATTCCCTTACAGAGACATATCAATACATAGGTTTTAACATTCTTACTAGTCAGATATATTCCTCTCTGGGATATATGGGGTTTTGAGACCCTTTCACTGAGGAAGGTGTAGGTCTTGGCTATTCCGTAGGTGGTTTTTGGAATGGTACATGTAGTAATATCACACTCTGGTTTTATGCATCACCCCACCTCTCCTTCCCCCTTAAGCAGGCATAAGAGTGTTTTCTAAATGTGAGACTCTGTTCTCTTTCCTAACTCAGTTCATGTGTAGCCATGTTTACAGTACCTTCATAAGTGATATCTTATGTTAAGTTTCTTTTTCTCTGTGACGTATTTCACTTAGAATCATCGTACCTGAATCCACTCATTTTGCTGCTACTGGCCTTATGACATTGATTTCATGGCTGAGCGATATTCCATCGTACGTAAGTACCACAATTTCTTGAACCATTTTTGTCTTTCCTGGGATATTTTAGGTGGACCCAAGTTGAGGTTCTTGTAAGCAGTGCAGCCCTAAATTTTGGGGTGGCTCTGTCTTATTGATATTCAGTTTTCCCAAGGTATATTCCCTAGACAGGAAGTGCCCTCGGCTCTGTACCTCTGTTGTTTACATGTTTTAGGTAACACAATGCACTCCTCCAGAGAGGCAGTTGGCGATTTACATCCTGCCTTTCAGCATAAGTTGGCTCCCTGTTTTCCAGTGCCTGTCTTGCCTTTCTGGTTTTTTACACATTTTGCGGATGTCCCTTTTGACTGGTCTGAAGTGATACTTCTTTGTAGTGCAGATTTGCATTGCCCGCTTGCTTGCTTGGCCAAAAAGGGCGTATGCGTTTTCTCCTGAATATATTCAGGAGAAAACGCATACGCCCTTTTTGGCCAAGTGCATCATTGTGGAATTTGTGCCCTTCTTCCTGTGCTTTAAAGCTGAATCCAGTGAACCTCTTGAAATCTGTTTCCTACTTTTCTGGCTCCCTTTCAAATCTGCCTCGTTGCCTTCCCTCAACAGATTTTTGGACGATAGTTGTCCTTTATTACTCTGCCAGTTTGTGAATTGCTGTGCCCCTGAGCTCTATTTTTCAACTCGTTTTTGATGAGCTGACCGCAAGTCCAAAATTTTGGTTCAGGACCTATACTGGTTCCTGGCTGGTGGCTGAGACTTTGGTTAATTCTTCTTTCTGATGGGAAATTAGAGTGATATGTGCCCGTCCAAATGCCTCACAGCTACTCTCTCATTGGTTCTCCCTCTTCCCTTTCATCCTCTGCCAAATTGGCAACCTGTGCGAACCAGTAGTTTTGAGGGTTTGTCTCTCCAAGTTGGGAGATTGATAGTAAAGCAGTTGGAAAGTCAAACCGGAGCATGAGGAGAGAGACTATTAGTTGAGTTTTAGAAACCTTTCATTTCTTCACAGTGTGTCCATTCTCTAGGTTTCCCGTACATGTTATAACTGTAGTAATATTCCCTTCTACCTGGAGAGTTGGGACCCAAGGCATGCGTGCCACGCATTATTGCTTTAAAGGGTCTGCATTTGCTCACCGAATCTCACCAATCCTCTCAGTCCCAAGTGTCCAGCCTTATGCCACATCCAGCTGTGGTAGATACGGTCATTCCAGGTTTCATCAGAGACCCTGAAAGAATTGTAAAAAAATTCCCTGTTTTTTGGTTTTGTTTTTAAATTCCTTTTTATCGTGGGTTTCAGCTGATTTTCACTGCCATGTTTATGCCAGTCTAGACACACTTGATTCCCTTATGGAGACATATCAATACTAAGGTTTTAAGATTCTTACCAGTCAGATATATTCCTCTGCGGGGAATAGGGGTGTTGAGTCCCGTTCACTGAGGAAGGAGTAGGTCTTGTCTATTCTGTATTTGGATTATGGAATGGTACCTGTGCTAATATCAAACTCTGGTTTTATGCATCTCCCCACCTCTCCTTTCCCCTTAAGCAGGCATAAGTATGTTTTCTCTAAGTGAGACTTTGTTCTCTTTACTAATTCAGTTCATGTGTACCCATGTTTACATTTCCTTCATGTGTGATATCTTATGTCAGAATGCTCCATGGCTCTTGTCATCATAATGCTCCATGATGCTTGTCACCACGATTATCCATGGCCTTCTCATCACAATACTCCACGGTCTTGCCATCACATTGCTCCATGCCCTGGTCATCACAATGCTCCATGTCCCTTGTCATCACAATTCTCCACCTGTTTGTCATCACAATGTTCCATGACACTTCTCATCACAATGTTACATGCTCTTGTCATCACAATTCTCCATGCACTTGTCATCGCAATGCTCCCTGAACCCTGTCATAGCAAGCTCCATATCCTTGTCATCACAATGTTTCATGACATTGTTATAAAAATTCTCAATGTCCCTTGTCATCACCATGCTCCCTGCCATTGTCATCACCATGCTTCATGACACTTGTCATCACAATGCTCCAAGCCCTTGTCATCACAATGCTCCATGCCCTTGTCATCACAGTGCTCCATGACCTCTGTCATCACAATGTTCCCTGACACCTGTCATCACAATGCTCCTTGCCCCTTGTCAGTACAGTGCGCCATGATGCTCGTCATCACAATTACCCAAGGTCTTCTCATCACAATGCTTCATGGTTTTACCATCACAATGCTCCATGCTGTGGTCATCTCAATGCTCCATGTCCCTTGTCATCACAATTCTCCACGTCCTTGTCATCACAATGCTTCTTGACACTTCTCATCACAATGATATATGTTCTTGTCATCACAATTCTGCATGCACTTGTCATCACAATGCTCCATGACCCCTGTCATAACAAGCTCCATGTGCTTGTCATCATGATGTTTCACGACCTGGTCATTAAAATTCTCAATGGACCTTGTAATCACAATGATCCATGCCCTTTTCATCACAATGCTCCTTTACATTTGTCATCACAATCCTCCATGACATTTGGCAACATAGTGCTCCATGTCATTGACATCACAATGGACCATGACATATGTCATCAAAATGCTCCCTGACACCTGTCTTCACAATACTCCATAACGTTGTCATCACAATGTTCCATGCTCTTTTCATCAAAATGCAACATTCCCACTGTCATCACAATAATCCATGAAACTTGTCAGACCAATGCTCCATGATCCCTGTCATCACAATGTTCCACAGCCTTGTCATCACAAGGCTCCATGACCCTTGTCATCACAAGGCTCCAAGACCCATGCACTCACAGTGCTCCATGCCCTTGTCATCACAAAGATCCATGATGGTTGTCATCAGAATGCTCCATGGCTTTCTCATCGCAATGCTCCTTTCCCTTGTCATCAGAATGCTCCAAGACCCCTGTAATCCCAATGCTCCATGCCCATTTACATCAGAATTCTTCATGAGACTTGTCATCACAAGGCTCCATGGTTTTCTCATCACAGTGCTCCAGGACCTTGTCATCACAATGCTCCATTCCCTTGTCATCACAATGCTCCATGACTGCTGTCATCACAATACTCCATGAACATTTTCAGCCCAATGTTCCATGACATTCTAATCACAATGCTCCATGACCCCTGTCATCACAATGCTCCATGACCACTGTCATCACAGTGCTCCATGACCCCTGACAAAACAGTGATCCGGGACTCTTGTCATCAAAATGCTCCATGACACTTGTCATAACAATGATCCTGCCCTTGTCATCCCAATGCTCCATGAAACCGTAATCACAATGCTCCGTGACGCATGTCATCACAGGGCTCCATGACACTTGTCATCACAATGCTCCATGCCTTTGTCATCAAAATGCTCCATGACATTGTCATTACAATGCTCCCTGCCCTTCTCATCACAATGCACCACGACCTTGTCATCAAAATGCTCCATGACGTTTGTCATCACAAAGCTCCATGACCATTGGCATCACAATGCTCCATGCACCTGTAAATCAAAATGATCCATGACCCCTGTCATCACAATGCTCCAAACCGTTGTGATCACAATCTTCCATAATTCTTCTCATCACAACGCTCAATGATGCCTGTCATCACAATACACCATGCACTTGTCATCACAATGCTCCATGACTTTGTCACCACAATTCTCAATACACTTGTCATCAAAATGCTCCCTAACACTTGTCGTCAGAATGCTCCTTGAACCCTGTCATGAAAAGGCTCCATGTCTTTTTCATCACAATGCTCCATGCCATTTTCATCACAATGCTCCATGCCATTGTCATCACAATACTCCACAAGCTTGTCATCAGAATGCTCCATGACCCTTGTCATTACAATGCTCCATGACCGCTGTCATCAGAATTCTCTATAACACCTGCCATCACAATGCTCCATGCCCCTTGTCATTACAGTGCTCCATGACACTCGTCATCACAATTATCCATGGTCTTCTCATCACAATGCTCCACGGTCTTGCCATCACAATGCTGCATGCCCTGGTCATCACAATGCTCCATGTCTTTGGTGATCACAGTTGTCCACGTCCTTGGAATAACTATGCTCCATGACACTTCTCCTCACAGTGTTAAATGCTTTGTCATCACAATTCTCTATGCACTTTTCATCGCAGTGCTCCATGACCCCTGTCATAGCCAGCTCAATGTGGTTTTCCTCACAGTGCTTCATGAATTGTCATCAAAATTATCAATGGCCCTTGTTATCACAATGCTCCATGCCCTTGTCAACACAATGCTCCAAGCCCTTCTCATCACAATGCTCCATTACCTTTGTCTTCACAATCCTCCATGACACTCGGTATCTCAATGCTCCATGGCATTGTCATCACAAGGGACCATGACATATGTCATCACAATGCTCCCTGACACCGGTCTTCACAATAATCCATGACCTTGTCATCACAATGATCCATGCCCTTGTCATAACAATGGACCATGCCCCTTTTCATCTCAATGCTCCATGGACCCTGTCATCACAATGCACCATGCCCATCACCATAATATTTCATGATATTATCATCACAATGAAATCAAAATGCTCAATGACCTCTGTCATTGCAATGCACCAAACCCTTCTGATCACAATGTTCCATAACACTTATCTTCACAATGCCCCATGACACTGATCATCACAATGATCCATGCCCTTTTCATAACAATGATCCAAGACCACTGTAATCACAATGCTCCATGTCCTTAACATCACAAAACTCCATGACGCATGTCATTAGAATGCTCCATTGTCTTCGCATCACAATGCTCCTTGCCCTTGTCATCGCAACGCTTCAAAAGCCCTGTAATCACAATGCTCCATGCACCTTTTCATCAGAATGCTTCATGACCCTTTTCATCAAAATGCTCCATGACCCCTGACATCACAATGTTCCATAACCCCTGTAATCAAAATGTTCCATGACACTTTTCATCAGTTTGCTCCATGACCCTGTCATCACAATGCTCCGTGCACTTCTCATCACAATGCACCACGACATTGTCATCAAAATGCTCCATGACCTTTGTCATCACAAAGCTCCATGACCCTTGGCATCACAATGCTCCACGCCATTTCATCACAATGCTACATGAAACCTCTCATCACATTGCTCCATGCCCTTGTCATTCACAATGATCAATGACGCTTGTCATCACAATGCTCGATACTCTTCTCTTCACAATGCTCCTTGCCCTTTTCATTACAATCTCCCATGACACATGTATCACAGTGTTCCATTCCCTAGTCATCACAATGCTCCATGCCGAATCTCATCACAATGATCCATGAAATTTTCAGACTAATGTTCCATTCCCTTGTCATCACAATGCTCCATGACCCCTGTCATAACAATGCTCCATGACCCCTGCCATCACAATTCTCCATGCAACTGTCATCACAATGCTCTATGACCCCTGTCATAGCAGGCTCCATGCGCATGTCATCAAAATGCTTGACGACGTTGTCATCAAAATTCTCAATGGCCCTTGTCATCACAATGCTCCATGACCCTTGTCATCACAATGCTCTGTGATCCTTGTCATCACCATGCTCCATGACCCTTGTCATCACAATGCTCCATGCGCTTGTGAGCACAATGCTTCATAACCCATGTCATCACAATGCGCCATGCACTTGTCATCACAATGCTCCACATCCTTGTCATTACAGTGCTCCAAAAACCTTGTCATCACAATGCTCCATGCACTTCTCATCAAAATGCTCTCTCCCCCCTGTCTTCACAATGTTCCATGATCCCAGTCATGACAATGCTACATGCCCTTATCCTGACAATGCTCCATGACCACTGACATCACAGTGTTCCATAACCCCTGTCATCAAAATGCTCCATGACCCTTTTCATCACAATGCTCCATGAACCTTGACATCACAGCGTTCCATAACCACTGTCATCAAAATATTCCATGATACTTTTCATCAAATTGCTCCATGACCCTGTCATCAAAATGCTCCCTGACCTTCTCATCACAATGCACCACGACCTTGTCATCAAAATGCTCCATGAACTTTGTCATCACAAACACCATGACCCTTGGCATCACAATGCTCCATGCCATTTTCATCACAATGCTTCATGACCCCTGTAATCACAATGCTCCATGCACCATTTCATCAGAATGCTCCATGAGACTTTTCATCACAAGGCTTCATGGTTTTCTCATCACAATGCCCCAGGACCTTGTTATCACAATGCCCCATTACCCTGTCATCACAATATTCCATGAACATTTTCAGCCCAATGCTACATGACCTTCTTATCACAATGCTCCATGACCCTGTCATCACAATGCTCCATGACCACTATCATCACAGAGCTCCGTGACCCCTGACAACACAATGATATGGGAATCTTGTATTCAAAATGCTCCAGGACCCTTGTCATCACAAAGCTCCATGCCCTTTGCATCACAATGCTCCATGAAGCCTCTCATCACATTGCTCCATGCCCTTGTCATTACAAAGCTCCATGATCCATGTATCACAGTGTTCCGTGCCCTTGTCATCACAATGCTCTATGCCCACTCTCATCACAGTAATCCATGAAAGTTTTCAGACCAATGCTCGATACCCTTGTCATCACAATGCTCCATTGCCCATGTCATACCATGCTCCATGAACCCTGCCATCACAATGTTCTACGGTCCTGTCATCAGAAGGATCCAATACCCCTGTAATCACAATGCTCCATGCTCCTTTTCATCAGAATGCTCCATGAGAATTGTCACCAAAAGGCTCCATGGTCCTCTCATCACAATGCTCCAGTACCTTGTCATCAAACTGGTCCATGCCCACTTCATCAAAAGGCTCTGTGAAATTTGTCACCACAATGCTCCATGAAAATTTCATCACAATGCTCTTTTACCCATGTCTTCACCATGTTCCATGCCTTTGTCAGCACAATGCTCCATGACGCTTGTCATCACAATGCTCGATACTCTTCTCATCACAATGCTCCATGCCCTTGTCATTACAATCCTCCATGACACATGTATCAAGTGTTCCGTGCCCTAGTCATCACAATGCTCCATGCCGAAACTCATCAAAATAATCCATGAAATTTTCAGACCAATGTTCCATGCACTTGTCATCACAATGCTCCATGACCCCTGTCATAGCAATGCTCCATGACCCATGCCATCACAATGTTCCACGGCCTTGTCATCCAAAGCTCCATGACCCTTGTCATCATAGTGCTCCAAGACCTCTGTAATCACAATGCTCCATGCCCTTGCCGTCACAATGATTCATGACGCATGTCATCAGAATGCTCCATGGCCTTCTCATGAAAATGCTCCATTCCCTTGTCATCACAATGCTCCAGGAACCCTGGATTCACAACGCTCCATGCCCCTTGTCATTACAGTGCTCCATGACGCTCGTCATCACAATTATCCGTGATCTTCTAATCACAATGCTCCACGGTCTTGCCATCACAATGCTCCATGCCCTGGTCATCACAATGCTCCATGTCCAATGTCATCACAATTCTCCACGTCATTGTCATCACAATGCTCCATGACACTTCTTATCACAATGTTACATGATGTTGTGATCACAATTCTCCATGCACTTGTCATCGCAATGCTCTATGTTCCCTGTCATAGCAAGCTCCATGAGCTTGTCATCACAATGCTTCACGACATTGTCATCCAAATTATCAATGGCCCTTGTCATCACAATGCTCCATGACACTTGTCATCACAATGTTCCAAGCCCTTGTCATCAGAATGCTCCATTACCTTTGTCATCACAATCCTCCATGACACTTGGTATCACAATGCTCCATGCCATTGTCATCACAATGGACAATGACATATGTCATCACAATGCTCCCTGACACCTGTCTTCACAATACTCCATAACCTTGTCATCACAATGTTCCATGCCCTTGTCATCACAATGCACCATGCCCACTGTCATCACAATAATCCATGAAACATGTCAGACCAATGTTCCATGTCCCTGTCCGCAAAATGCTCCATGCCCTTGTCTTCACAATGCTCCATGACCCCGGTCATCACAATGCTCCGTGACTCTAGTCATCACAATGCTTCATGACCTTTGTCATCACAATGTTCCATGCCCTCGTCACACAAGGCTCTGTGACCTTTGTCACCACAATGCTCCATGTCCTTGTCATCACAAAGCTCCATGACGCATGTCATCAGAATGCTCCATTGCTTTCTCATCACAATGCTCCTTGCCCTTGTCATCACAATGCTTCAAAACCCCCGTAATCACAATGCTCCATGCACCTTTTCATCAGAATGCTCCATGACCCATGACATCACAGTGTTCCATAACTCTTGTCATCAAAATGATCCATGACACTTTTCATCAATTTGCTCCATGACCTTGTCATCAAAATGCTCCCTGACCTTCTTATCACAATGCACCACGACCTTGTCATCAAAATGCTCCATGACCTTTGTCATCACAAAGCTCCATGAACCTTGGCATCACAATGCTCAATGCCATTTCATCACAATGCTACATGAAACTTCTCATCACATTGCTCCATGCCGTTGTCAGCACAATGCTCCATGACGCTTGTCATCACCATTCTTGATACTCTTCTCATCACAATGCTCCATGACCTTGTCACTACAATCCCCCATGACACAGGTATCACAGTGTTCCTTGCCCTAGTCATCACAATGCTCCATGCCGAATCTCATCACAATAATCCATGAAATTTTCCGACTAACGTTCCATGTCCTGGTCATCACAATGCTCCTTTAGCCCTGTCATGACAATGCTCCATGACACCTGCCATCACAATGTTCCACCGCCTTGGCATCCAAGGCTCCATGACCCTTGTCATCACAAAGCTCCAAGACCCCTGTAATCACAATGCTCCATGCCCTTGTCATCACAGAGATCCATGACACATGTCATCAGAATTCTCCATGGCCTTCTCATCACAATGATCCATGCCCTTGTCATCACAATGCTCCAAAACTCCTGTAATCACAGTGCTCCATGCCCCTATTCATCAGAATGCTACATGAGACGTGTCATCAAAAGGCTCCATGGTCTTCTCATCACACTGCTCCAGGAACTTGTCATCACAATGCTCCATTCCCTTGTCATCACAATGCTCCTTGACCACTGTCATCACAATACTCCATGAACATTTTCAGGCCAATGCTCCATGACCTTCTCATCACAGTGCTCCAAGATACTTCTCATCACAAAGTTTCATGATCTTTTCATCACAATTCTCCATGCACTTGTCATCGCAATGCTCTATGAGCCCTGTCATAGCAAGCTCCATGCGCTTGTCATCACAATGCTTCACGACGTTGTCATCAAAATTCTCAATGGCACTTGTCATCACAATGCTCCATGACCCTTGTAATCACAATGTTCCAAGCCCTTGTCATCAAAAGGCTCCATTACCTTTGTCATCACAGTCCTCCATGACACTTTGTATCACAATGCTCCATGCCATTGTCATCACAATGGACAATGACATATGTCATCACAATGCTCCCTGACTCCAGTCATCACAATGCTTCATGACATTTGTCATCACAATTGTCCATGCCCTCAGCACACAAGGCTATGTGACCTTTGTCACCACAATGCTCCATGCCCTTGTCATCACAATGCTCCATGCCCACTGTCATCACAATAATCCATGAAACTTGTCCGACCAATGATCCATGCCCTCTTCACACAAGGCTCGGTTATCTTTGTCACAACAATGCTCCATGAACTTTACATCACGATGCTCTTTGTCCCTTGTCATCACAATGCTCCATGCCTTTGTCAGCACAATGTTCCCTGAACAATGTCATCAAAATGCGCTATGCGCTTGTCATCACAATGCTCCACATCCTTTTCATCGCTATGCTCCATAAAACTTGTCATCACAATGCTCCATGCACTTCTCATCAAAATATTCTCTCAACACTTATATCACAATGTTCCATCACTAGTAATCACAATACTCCCTCACCGCTGTCATCACATTGTTCCGTGACCCCTGTCATCATAGTGCTACATGCCCTTATCATCACAATGCTCCATGACCCCTGACATCACAATGTTCCATAACCCCTGTCATCAAAATATTCCATGACACTTTTCATCAAATTGCTCCATGACCCTGTCATCACAATGCTCCCTTCCCTTCACAACATAAAGCAACACGCCCTTGTCATCAAAATGCCTCATGACCTTTGTCATCACACCTCCCCATGACACTTGGCATCAAAATGCTACATACCATTGTAATCACAATGCTCCAAGAACCCTCTCATCATATTGTTCCATGTCCTTGTCATCACAAAGCTCTATGACACTTGTCATCACAATGCTCCATGTCCTTTTCATCACAATGCTCCAAGACCCATGTAATCACAATGCTCCAAGAACCCTGTCATCACAATGCATCATGACCATCATCATAATTCTTCACGCCATTGTCATCACAATGCACCATGACATATGTCATCACAATGCTCCCTGACACCTGTCTTAACAATACTATATGACCTTGTCATAACAATGTTCCATTCCTTTGTTATCACAATGTGCCATGCCCACCCTCATAGCAATAATCCATGAAACTTTTCAGACCAATTCTCCATGCCCCTGTCATCACAATGCTCCATGCCCTTGTAATCACAATGCTCCATGAAACCTCACATCATAATGCTCCGTGAATCCAGTCATAACAATGCTTTATGACATTTGTCATCACAATGGTCCATTCCCTCGTCATCACAATGCTCTGTAACACTTGTCATCACAATGCTCCATGCCTTTGTCAGCACAGTGCTCCATGACCTTGTCATCACAATGCCCCATGCGCTTGAAAGCACAACACTCCAAGACATATGTCATCACAATATGCCATGCAATTCTCATCACAATGCTCCACAACATTGTCATCACAATGCTCCATAAACCTTGTCATCAAAATGCTCCATGCAATTCTCATCTAAATGCTCTCTCACCACTGATATCACAATGTTCCATCACTAGTCATCACAAAACTCCCTCACCCCTTTCATCACAATGTTCCATGACCACTGTCATCAAAATGCTACATGCCCTTATCATCACAATGCTCCATGACCACTGACAACACAATATTCCATAACAAATGTCATCAAAATGTTCCCGGACACTTTTCAACAAATTGCTCCATGACCCTGTCCTCACAATGCTCCCTGCCCTTCTCATCACAATGCACAAAATTCTTGTCATCAAAATGCTCCATGACCTTTGTCATCACAAAGCTCCATGACCCTTGGCATCACAATGCTCCATGCCATTGTCTTCACAATGCTCCATGAAACCTATCATCACATTGCTCCTTGCCCTTGTCATCACAAAGCTCTCTGACTCTTGTCATCACAATGCTCAATGCCTTTCTCATCACAGTGATCCAGTCCCTTGTCATTACAATCCTCCATGACCCATGAATCACCGTGTTCTGTGACCTTGTCATCAAAATGCTCCATGCCCACTCTCAACACAATAATCCATGAAACATTTCAAACCAATGCTCCATGCCCTTGTCATCACAATGCTCCATTACACCTGTCATAACAATGCTCCATGACCCCTGCCATCACAATATTGCATGGCGTTGTCATCACAAGGCTCCATGACCCTTGTCATAACAATGCTCCATGACCCCTGTAATTACAAGGCTCCATGACCCTTTTCTTCTCAATTCTCCATGAACACTGTCATCACAATGCTCCATGACCCCTGCCATCACAATATTGCATGGCGTTGTCATCACAAGGCTCCATGACCCTTGTCATAACAATGCTCCATGACCCCTGTAATTACAAGGCTCCATGCCCCTTTTCACCTCAATTCTCCATGAACACTGTCATCACAATGCACCATGCCCATCATCATAAAGCTTCATGCTATTGTCATCAAAATGAAATCAAAATGCTCCATGACCTCTATCATCACAATGCTCCAAACAATTGTGATCACAATGTTCCATAACACTTGTCATCACAATGCCCCATGACGCTCCTCATCACAATTATCCATGGTCTTCACATCACAATGCTCCATGACCTTTGTCATCACAATGCTCCTTGACATTTGTCATCAGTATGCACCTTGAACCCTGTCATGACAAGGCTCCATGCCTTTTTCATCACAGTGATCCATGGACTTTTCATCACAATGCTCCAAACCCCTTTAATAACAATACTCCATGCCCTTGTCATCACAAACCTTCATGATGCATGTCATCAGAATGCTCCATGGCTTTCTCAGCACAATGCTCCATGCCCTTGTCATCACAATGCTCCAAGGCTCCTGTAATCTCAATGCTCCATGCCCCTTTTCATCAGAATGCTCCATGACACTTGTCATCACAAGGTTCTATGGTCTTCTCATCACAATGCTCCATGGCTTTTGTCATCACAATCCTCTATGACACTTGGCATCACAATGCTCCATGCCGTTGTCATCACAATGCACCACGACATATGTCATCACAATGCTCCCTGACACCTGTCTTTACAATACTACATGACCTTGTCATAACAATGCTCCATGCCCTTGTCATCACAAAGATCCATGACCCTTGTCATCGCAATGTTCCAAGCCCTTGTCATCAAAATGCTCCATTACCTTTGTCATCACAATCCTCCATGACACTTGGTATCACAATGCTCCATGCCATTGTCATCACAATGGACAATGACATATGTCATCACAATGCTCCCTGACACCTGTCTTCACAATATTCCATGACCTTGTCATCACAATGTTCCATGCCCTTGTCATCAAAATGCGCCATGCCCACTGTCATCACAATATTCCATGAAACATGTCAGACCAATGTTCCATGCCCCTGTCATCACAATGCTCCATGCCGTTGTCATCACAATGCTCCATGACCCCTGTCATCACAATGCTCCGTGACTGCAGTCATCACAATGCTTCATGACCTTTGTCCTCACAATGGTCCATGCCCTCGTCACACAACGCTCTGTGACCTTTGTCACCACAATGCTCCCTACCCTTGTCATCTCAATGCTCCATGCCCACTGATATCACAATAATCCATGAAACTTGTCAGACCAATGTTCCATGCCCCAGTCATCACATTGCTCCATGCCCTTGTCATCACAATGCTCCATGACCCCTGTCATCACAATGCCCCGTGACTCCAGTCATCACAATGATTCATGATATTTGTCCTCAAAATGGTCCATGCCCTCGTCACACAAGGCTCTGTCATCTTTGTCACCACAATGCTCCATGAATATTTCATCACAATGCTCTGTGTCCCTTGTCATCACAATGCTCCATGACTTTGTCAGCACAATGCTCCATACACTTGTCATCAAAATGCTCCATGCGCTTGTCAGCACAATGCTCCATGACACATGTCATCACAACGTGCCATGCTCTTTTCATCACAGTGCTCCACAAACTTTTCATCGCTATGCTCCATAAAACTTGTCATCACAATGCTTCACGCACTTCTCATCAAAATGCTCTCTCACCACATATATCACAATGTTCCATCACTTGTCATCACAATACTCGCTCACCCCTGTCATCACAATATTCCATGACCACTAGCATCACAGTTCTACATGCACTTATCATCACAATGCTCCATGACCTCTGACATCACAATGTTCCATAACCCCTGTCACAAAATGCTCCATGACCCATTTCATCACAATGCTTCATGACCCCTGATATCACAATGTTCCATAACCCCTGTCATCAAAATATTCCATGACACTTTTATTCAAATTGCTCCATGACCCTGTCATCAAAATGCTCCCTGCCCTTCTCATCACAATGCACCACGCAGTTGTCATCAAAATGCCCCATGAAATTTGTCATCACAAATCTCCATGACCCTTGACATCAAAATGCTCCATGCCTTTGTCAGCACAATGCTCCATGACACTTGTCATCAAAATGCTCCATGCCATTGTCATCACAATGCTCAATGAAATATCTCATCACATTGCTCCATGCCCTTGTCATCACAATGCTCCATTACACCTGTCATAACAATGCTCCATGACCCCTGCCATCACAATGTTCCACGGCCTTGTCATCACAAGGCTCCATGACCCTTGTCATCACAATGCACCAAGACCTCTGTAATCACAGTTCTCTATGCCCCTTTTCATCGCAATGCTCCATGAAACCTGTCATCACAATGCACCATGCCCATCATCATAATGATTCATGCTATTGTCATCACAGTGCAATTAAAATGCTCCATGACCTCTGTCATCACAATGCTCTAAACCCTTCTGATCACAATGTCCCATAACACTTGTCATCACAATACCCCATGACGCTCGTCATCACAATTATGCAAGGTCTTCTCATCACAATGCTCCATGACCTTTGTCACCACAATGCTCAATACACTTGTCATCACAATGCTCCGTGACACTTGTCATCAATATGCTCCTTGAACATTGTCATGACAAGCATCCATACCTATTTCATCTCAATGATCCATTGCCTTTTCATGACAATGCTCCAAGACCCCTGTTATCACAGTGCTCTGTGATTTCAGTCATCACAATCCTTCATGACATTTGTCATCACAATGGTCCATGACCTCGTCACACAAAGCTCTGTGACCTTTGTCACCACATGGCTCCCTGAACTTTTAATCACAATGATCTGTGATCCTTGTCATCACAAAGCTCCATGCCTTTGTCAGCACAATGCTCCATGACCCTTGTCATCACAATGCTCCATGCGCGTGTCAGCACAATGCCCCATAACTCATGTCATCACAATGCGCCATGCACTTGTCATCACAATGGTCCACATCCTTGTCATCAAAATGCTCCATAAACATTGTCATCACAAGGCTCCATGCACTTCTCCTCAAAATGCTCTATCACCACTGATATCACAATGTTCCATCACTAGTCATCACAATACTCCCTCACACCTGTCATCACAATGTTCCATGATCCCTGTCATGACAATGCTACATGCCCTTATCATCACAATGCTCCATGACACCTGACTTCAAAATGTTCCATAACCCCTGTAATCAGAATGCTCCATGACACTTTTCATCACAAAGCTCCATGACCACTGACATCACAATGTTCCATAACCTCTGTCATCAAAATATTCCATGACACTTTTCATCAAATTGTTCCATGACCCTGTCATCACATTGCTCCCTGCCCTTCTCATCACAATGCACCACGCCGTTGTCATCAAAATGCTCCATGACCTTTGTCATCAAAAAGGTCCATGACCCTTGGGATCACAATGCTCCATTCCATTGTCATCTCAATGCTCCATGAAACCTCTCATCATATTGCTCCATGCACTTGTCATCCAAATCTCCAAGACGCTTGTAATCATAATGCTCGATGCCCTTCTCCTCACAATGATCCATGCCCTTGTCATTACAAAACTGCATGATCGATGTATCACAGTGTTCCGTGCCCTTGTAATCACAATGCTTCATGCCCATACTCATCACAAAAATCCATGAAAATTTTCAGACCAATGCCCCATTCCCTTGTCATCACAAGCCTCGATGACACTTGGTAACAAAATGCTCCAAGACCCCTGTAATCACAATGCTCCATGCCCTTGTCATCACAAAGCTCCATGACGCATGTGATCATAAAGTTCCATGGCCTTCTCATCACAATGGTCCATTCCCGTGTAATCACAATGTTCCAACACCACAGTAATTGCAATGCTCCATGCTCCTTTTCATCTCAATGCTCCATGAACCCTGTCATCTCAATGAACCGTGCCCATCACCATAATATTTCATGCTATTTTCATCACAATAAAATCAAAATGCTCAATGACCACTGTCATCACAATGCACCAAACCCTTCTGATCAAAATGTTCCATAACACTTCTCATCACAATGCCCCATGACGCGGGTCATCACAATGATCCATGCCCTTTTCATCATAATGTTCCAAGACCCCTGTAATCACAATGCTCCATGTGCTTGTCATCACAAAGCTCCATGACGCATGTCATCAGAATGCACCATGGCCTTCTCATCACAATGCTCCATGCCCTTGTCATCAAAATGCTCCAACACCCCTGTAATCACAATGCTCCATGCCCCTTTTCATCTCAATGCTCCATGAACCCTGTCATCACAATGCACCGTGCCCATCACCATAATATTTCATGCTATTGTCATAACAGTGAAATCAAAATGCTCAATGACCTCTGTCATCACAATGCACAAAACCCTTCTGATCACAATATTCCATAACACTTGTCATCACAATGCCCCATGACTCTGGTCTTAATAATTATCCATGGTCTTCTCATCACAATGCTCCATGATCTTTGTCATCACAATGCTCAATACACTTATCATCACAATGCTCCCTGACAGTTGTCATCAGTATGCTCCTTGAACCCTGTCATGACAAGGCTCCATGCATATTTCATCACAATGATCCATTCCCTTTTCATCACAATGCTCCATATCCCCTGCAATCAAAATGCTCCATGTCCTTGTCATCACAAAGCTCCATGATGCATGTCATGATAATGCTGCATTGCCTTCTCATCACAATGCTCCATGCCCTTGTCATCACATTGCTTCAAAACTCCTGTAATCTCAATGCTCCATGCACCTTTTCATCAGAATGCTCCATGCCCTTTTCATCACAATGTTCCATGACCCTTGTCATCGCAATGTTCCAAGCCCTTGTCATCAAAATGCTCCATTACCTTTGTCATCACAATCCTCCATGACACTTGGTATCACAATGCTCCATGCCATTGTCATCACAATGAAAAATGACATATGTCATCACAATGCACCCTGACACATGTCTTCACAATACTCCATGACCTTGCATTCAGAATGTTCCATGCCCTTGTCATCACAATGCGCCATGCCCACTGTCATCACAATAATCCATAAAACATGTCAGACCAATGTTCCATGGCCCTGTCATCACAATGCTCCATGCCCTTGTCATCACAATGCTCCATGACCCCTGTCATCAAAATGCTCCGTGACTCCAGTCATCACAATGCTCCATGACCTTTGTCATCACAATTCTCAATACACTTGTCATCACAATGCTCCCTAACACTTGTCGTCAGAATGCTCCTTGAACCCTGCCATGAAAAGGCTCCATGCCTTTTTCATCACAATTCTCCATGCCATTTTCATCACAATGCTCCATGCCATTGTCATCACAATACTCTACAAGCTTGTCATCAGAATGCTCCATGACCCTTGTCATTACAGTGCTCCATGACCGCTGTCATCAGAATTCTCTATAACACCTGCCATCACAATGCTCCATGCCCCTTGTCTTTACAGTGCTCCATGACACTCGTCATCACAATTATCCATGGTCTTCTCATCACAATGCTCCACGGTCTTGCCATCACAATGCTGCATGCCCTGGTCATCACAATGCTGAATGTCTTTGGTTATCACAGTTCCCCACGTCCTTGAAATCACTATGCTCCATGACACTTCTCCTCACAGTGTTAAATGCTTTGTCATCACAATTCTCTATGCACTTTTCATCGCAATGCTCCATGACCCCTGTCATAGCCAGCTCCATGTGGTTGTCCTCACAATGCTTCATGAATTGTCATCAAAATTATCAATGGCCCTTGTTATCACAATGTTCCATGACCTTGTCAACACAATGCTCCAAGCCCTTGTCATCACAATGCTCCATTACCTTTGTCATCACAATCCTCCATGACACTTGGTATCACAATGATCCATGCCATTGTCATCACAATGGACAATGACATATGTCATCACAATGCTCCCTGACACCTATCTACACAATACTCCATGACCTTGTCATCACAATGTTCCATGCCCTTGTCATCACAATGCGCCAAGCCCACTGTCATCACAATGCTCCGTGTCTCCAGTCATCACAGTGCTTCATGACATTTGTCCTCACAATGGTCCATGCCCTCGTCACACAAGGCTCTGTGACCTTTGTCACCACAATGCTCCATGCCCTTGTCATCTCAGTGCTCCATGCCCACTGTCATCACAATAATCCATGAAACTTGTCAGACCAATGTTCCATGCACCTGTCATCACATTGCTCCATGCCCTTGTCATTACAATGCTCCATGACCCCTGTCAACACAATGCTCCGTTACTCCAGTCATCACAATGATTCATGACCTTTCTCATCACAATGGTCCATGCCCTCGTCACACAAGGCCCTGTGATCTTTGTCACCACAATGCTCCATGAAATTTTCATCACAATGCTCTGTGTCCCTTGTCATCCAATGCTCCATGCCTTTGTCAGCACAATGCTCCATGACACTTGTCATCCAAATGCTCCATGCGCTTGTCAGCACAATGCTCCATGACACATGTCATCACAATGTGCAATGCCCTTTTCATCACAATGCTCCACATCATTTTCATCGCTATGCTCCATAAAACTTGTCATCACAATGCTCCATGCACTCCTCATCAAAATGCTCTCTCACCACATATATCACCATGTTCCATCACTAGTCATCACAATACTCGCTCACCCCTGTCATCACAATGTTCCATGACCACTGTCATCACAGTGCTACATGCCCTTATCATCACAATGCTCCATGACCCCTGACATCAAAATGTTCCATAACCCCTTTCACAAAATGCCCCATGAGCCATTTCATCACAATGCTTCATGACCCCTGACATCACAGTGTTCCATAACCACTCTCATCAAAATATTCCATGACCCTTTTATTCAAATTGCTCCATGACCCTGTCATCACAATGCCCCCTGCCCTTCTCATCAAAATGCACCACGCCCTTGTCATCAAAATGCCCCATGACATTTGTCACCACAAATCTCCCTGACACTTGGCATCACAATGCTCCTTGCCCTTGTCATCACAATGCTCCATTACAACTGTCATAACAATGCTTCATGAACCCTGCCATCACAATTTTCCACGGCCTTGTCATCACAAGGCTCAATGACCCTTGTCATCACAATGCTCCAAGACCTCTGTAATCACAATTCTCCATGCCACTTTTCATCAAAATGCTCCATGAACACTGTCGTCACAATGCACCATGCCCATCATCATAATGATTCATGTTATTGTCATCAAAATGAAATCAAAATGCTCCATGTCCTCTGTCATCACAATGCTTCAAACCCTTCTGATCACAATGTTCCATAACACTTGTCATCACATGCCCCATGACGCTCGTCATCACAATTATTCAAGGTCTTCTCATCACAATGCTCCATGACTTTTGTCACCACAATGCTCAATAGACTTGGCATCACAGTGCTCCCTGACACTTGTTCTCAGTGTGCTCCTTGAACACTGTCATGACAAAGCTCCATGCCTTTTTCATCACAATGATCCATTCCCTTTTCATCACAATGCTCCAAGACCCCTGTTATCACAATGCTCCATGACTCCAGTCATCACAATTCTTCATGACATTTGTCATCACAATGGTCCATGACCTCGTCACACAAAGCTCTGTGACCTTTGTCACCACAATGCTCCATGAAATTTTTATCACAATGCTCTGTGACCCTTGTCATCACAAAGCTCCATGCCTTTGTCATCACAATGTTCCATGACCCTTGTCATCACAATGTTCCAAGCCCTTGTCATCAAAATGCTCCTTTACCTTTGTCATCACAATCCTCCATGACACTTGGTATCACAATGCTCCATGCCATTGTCATCACATTGGACAATGACATATGTCATCACAATGCTCCGTGACACCTGTCTTCACAATACTCCATGACCTTGTCCTCACAATGCTCCATGCTTTGTCAGCACAATGCTCCATGACACTTGTCATCACAATGTGCCATGCTCTTTTCATCACAATGCTCCACATCCTTTTCATCACTATGCTCCATAAAATTTGTCATCACAATGCTCCATGCACTTCTCATCAAAATGCTCTCTCACCACATATATCACAATGTTCCATCACTTGTCATCACAATACTCGCTCACCCCTGTCATCACAATGATACATGACGACTGTCATCACAGTGCTACATGCCCTTATCATCACAATGCTCCATGACCCCTGACATCACAATGTTCCATAACCCCTATCAGAAAATGCTCCTTGACCCATTTCATCACAATGCTTCATGACCCCAGACATCACAATGTTCCATAACCCCTGTCATCAAAATATTCCATGACACTTTTCATCAAAATGCTCCTTGACCCTGTCATCACAATGCTCCCTGCCCTTCTCATCACAATGAACCACGCCCTTGTCATCAAAATGCCCCATGACGTTTGTCATCACAAAGCTCCATGACCCTTGGCATCACAATGCTCCATGCCATTGTCATCACAATGCTCCATTACACCTGTCATAACAATGCTCCATGACCCCTGCCATCACAATGTTCCACGGCCTTGTCATCACAAGGCTCCATGACCCTTGTCATCACAATGCTCCATGACCTTTGTCATCACAATTCTCAATACACTTGTCATCACAATGCTCCCTAACACTTGTCGTCAGAATGCTCCTTGAACCCTGTCATGAAAAGGCTCCATGCCTTTTTCATCACAATTCTCCATGCCATTTTCATCACAATGCTCCATGCCATTGTCATCACAATACTCCACAAGCTTGTCATCAGAATACTCCATGACCCTTGTCATTACAATGCTCCATGACCGCTGTCATCAGAATTCTCTATAACACCTGCCATCACAATGCTCCATGCCCCTTGTCATTTCAGTGCTCCATGACACTCGTCATCACAATTATCCATGGTCTTCTCATCACAATGCTCCACGTTCTTGCCATCACAATGCTGCATGCCCTGGTCATCACAATGCTCCATGTCTTTGGAGATCACAGTTCTCCACGTCCTTGGAATCACTATGCTCCATGACACTTTTCCTCAGAGTGTTAAATGCTTTGTCATCACAATTCTCTATGCACTTTTCATCGCAATGCTCCATGACCCCTGTCATAGCCAGCTCCATGTGGTTGTCATCACAATGCTTCATGAATTGTCATCAAAATTATCAATGGCCCTTGTTATCACAATGCTCCATGACCTTGTCAACACAATGCTCCAAGCCCTTGTCATCACAATGCTCCATTACCTGTGTCATCACAATCCTCCATGACACTTGATATCACAATGCTCCATGCCATTGTCATCACAATGGACAATGACATATGTCATCACAGTGCTCCCTGACACCTATCTACACAATACTCCATGACCTTGTCATCAAAATGTTCCATGCCCTTGTCATCACAATGCGCCAGGCCCACTGTCATCACAATGCTCCGTGTCTCCAGTTATCACAATGCTTCATGACCTTTGTCCTCACAATGGTCAATGCCCTCGTCACACAAGGCTCTGTGACCTTTGTCACCACAATGCTCCATGCCCTTGTCATCTCAGTGCTCCATGCCCACTGTCATCACAATAATCCATGAAACTAGTCAGACCAATGTTCCATGCCCCTGTCATCACATTGCTCCATGCCCTTGTCATCACAATGCTCCATGACCCCAGTCATCACAATGCTCCATGACTCCACTCATCACAATGATTCATGACCTTTCTCATCACAATGGTCCATGACCTCGTCACACAAGGCTCTGTGATCTTTGTCACCACAATGCTCCATGAAATTTTCATCACAATGCTCTGTGTCCCTTGTCATCACAATGCTCCATGCCTTTGTCAGCAGAATGCTCCATGACACTTGTCATCAAAATGCTCCATGCGCTTGTCAGCACAATGCTCCATGACACATGTCATCACAATGTGCAATGCCCTTTTCATCACAATGCTCCTCATCCTCTTCATCGCTATGCTCCATAAAACTTGTCATCACAATGCTCCATGCACTCCTCATCAAAATGCTCTCTCACCACATATATCACAATGTTCCATCACTAGTCATCATAATACTCGCTCACCCCTGTCATCACAATGTTCCATGACCACTGTCATCACAGTGCTACATGCCCTTATCATCACAATGCTCCATGATCCCTGACATCACAATGTTCCATAACCCCTGTCACATAATGCCCCATGACCCATTTCATCACAATGCTTCATGACCCCTGATATCACAGTGTTCCATAACCACTCTCATCAAAATATTCCATGACCCTTTTATTCAAATTGCTCCATGACCCTGTCATCACAATGCTCCCTGCCCTTCTCATCACAATGCACCACGCCCTTGTCATCAAAATGCCCCATGACATTTGTCATCACAAATCTCCATGACCCATGGCGTCACAATGCTCCATACCCTTGTCATCACAATGCTCCATTACACCTGTCATAACAATGCTTCATGAACCCTGTCATCACAATGATCCATGGCCTTGTCATCACAAGGCTCCATGACCCTTGTCATCACAATGCTCCAAGACCTCTCTAATCACAATTCTCCATGCCACTTTTCATCTCAATGCTCCATGAACCCTGTCATAACAATGCACCATGCCCATCATCAAAATGCTTCATACTATTGTCACCACAATGAAATTAAAATGCTCCATGACCTCTGTCATCACAATGCTCCAAACCCTTGTGATCACAATGTTCCATAACACTTGTCATCACAATGCCCCATGACTCTGGTCATCACAATTATCCATGGTCTTCTCATCACAATGCTCCATGATCTTTGTCATCACAATACTCAATACACTTGTCATCACAATGCTCCATGACACTTGTCGTCAGAATGCTCCTTGAACCCTTTCATGACAAGGCTCCATGCATTTTTCATCACAATGATCCATGCCCTTTTCATCACAATGCTCCAAGACCACTCTAATCTCAATGCTCCTTGCTCTTGTCATCACAAAGCTCCATTATGCATGTCATCAGAATGCTCCATGGCCTTCTCATCACTATGCTCCATGACCTTGTCATCTCAATGCCCCAAGACCACTGTCATCATAATGATCCATGCTCCTTTTCATCAGAATGCTCCATGAGACTTGTCATCACAAGGCTCCATTGTCTTCTCATCACAATGCTCCAGGACCTTGTCATCACAATGCTCCATTACCTTGTCATCAAAATGCTCCATGACCCATTTCATAACAATACTCCAAGAACATTTTCAGCCCAATGCTCAATGAACTTCTCATCACAATTCTCCATTACCCCTATCATTACAATTCTCCATGCTCCTTGAAATCAAAATGATCCATGACATCTGTCATCACAATGTTCCAAATCATTGTGATCACATTGTTCCATAACACTTGTCTTCACAACACTGCAGGATGCCTGTAATAACAATACTCCATGCCCTTGTCATCACAATGCTCCATGACCTTTTTTCATCACAATGCTCAATACACTTGTCATCACAATGCTCCATGACACTTGTCGTCAGAATGCTCCTTGAACGATGTCATGAAAAGGCTCCATGCCCTTTGCATCACAATGCTCCATGCCCTTTGCATCACAATGCTCCGTTCCATTGTCAACACAATACTCCACAAGCTTGTCATCAGAATGCTCCATAACACCTGTCATCACAATGCTCCATGACCCCTGCTATCACAATGCTCCATGACACCTGTCATCAAAATGCTCCTTGCCCCTTGTCATTACAGTGCTCCATGACGCTTGTCATCACAATTATACATGGTCTTCTCATCACAGTGTTCCATGGTATTGCCATCACAAGGATCCATGACACTTTTCATCACAATGTTACATGATCTTGTCATCACAATTCTCCATGCAATTGTAATCACAATGCTCCATGAACCCTGTCATAGCAAGCTCCATATGTTTTTTATCACAACACTTCACGACCTTGTCATCATAATTATCAATGGCCCTTGTCATCACAATGCTCCATGCTCTTCTCATCAAAATGCTCCATGACCCTTGTCATCACAATGCTCCAAGCCCTTGTCATCACAATGCTCCATTACCTTTGTTATCACAATCCTCCATGACACTTGGCATCACAATGCTTCATGCCATTGTCATCACAATGGACCATGTCATATGTCAATAGAACGCTCCCTGACACCTGTCTTCACAATACACTTGACTTTGTCATCACAATTCTCCATGCCCTTGTCATCACAATGTGCCTTGCCCACTGTCATCAAAATAATCCATGAAACTTGTCAGACCAATGTTCCATGCCACTGTTATCACAATGCTCCATGCCCTTGTCATCACAATGCTCCATGCCCTTGTCTTCACAATGCACCATGCCTACACTCATCACAATAATCCATGAAAGTTGTCAGACCAATTCTCCATGCCCCTATGATCACAGTGTTCCATGCCGTTGTCATCACAATACACCATGAACCCTGTCATCACAATGCTCCGTGACTCCAGTCATCACAATGCTTCATGACCTTTGACATCACAGTGGTCCATGCCCTGGTCATCAGAAGTCACTGTGACCTTTGTCACCACAATGCTCCATGAACTTTTCATCACAATGCTCCATGACCTTTGTCATCACAAATCGCTATGCGCTTCTCAGCACAATGCTCCATGAACCATATCATCACAATGTATCATGCGCTTGTCATCACAATGCTCCACAACCTTGTCATCACAGTGCTCCATAAACCTTGTCATCACAATGCACCATGCACTTCTCATCAAAATGCTCTCTCACAACTGATATCACTATGTTCCATCACTAGTCATCACTATACTCCCTCACCCCTGTCATCACAATGTTCCATGACCCCTGTAATCACAATGCTCCATGCCCTTGTCATCACAAAGCTCCATGATGCATGTCATCAGAATGCTCCATGGCCTTCTCATCACAATGCTCCATTTCCCCTGTCATCACAAAGCTCCATGACCACTGTCAACACAGCGCTCCCTGACCACTGACAGCACAATGATCTGGGATACTTGTCATCAAAATGCTCCATGACACTTGTCATGACAATGATCCATGCGCTTGTCATCCCAATTCTCCACGACCCCTTTAATCAGAATGTTCCGTGACGCTTGTCATCCCAGTGCTCCATGACCCTTGGCATCACAATGTTCCATGCCATTGTCATCACAATGCTCCATGAACCCTCTCATCACATTGCTCCATGCCCTTGTCATCACAAAGCTCCATGACGCTTGTCATCACACTGCTCGATGCCAATCTTATCACAATGCTGCAGGCCCTTGTCATTACAATGTTCCATGGTCCATGTATCACCGTGTTCCGTGCCCTTGTCATCACAATGCTGCATGCCCACTCTCATCACAATAATCCATATAACTTGTCACATCAATGCTCCATGCACTTGTCATCAAAAGGCTCCATTACCCGTGTCATAACAATGCTCCATGACCCCTGCCATCACAATGTTCCACGGCCACATCATCACAAGGCTCCATGACCCTTGTCATCACAATTCTCAAAGAACCCTGTAATCGCAATGCTCCATGCACTTGTCATCACAAAGCTCCATGATGCATGTCATCAGAATGCTCCATGGCCTTCTCATCAAAATGCTCCATGACCTCTGTCATCTCAATGCTCCAAACAATTGTGATCACAATGTTCCCTAACACTTGTCATCACAATTCCCCATGACGCTCCTCATCACAATTATCCATAGTCTTCTCATCACAATGCTCCTTGACCTTTGTCATCACAATGCTCAATACACTTGTCAGCTCAATGCTCCCTGACACTTGTCCTCAGTAGGCTCCTTGAACCCAGTCATGACAAGGCTCCATGCCTTTTTCATCACAATGATCCATGCACTTTTCATCACAATGCTCCAAGACCCCTGTAATCACAATGCTCCATGCCCTTGTCATCACAAAGCTCCATGACCTATATCATCAGAAGTCTCCATGGCCTTCTCATCACCATGCTCCATGCCCTTGTCATCACAATGCTCCCTGACATTTGTCTTCAGAATGCTCCTTGAAACCTGTCTTGAAAAGGCTCCATGCCTTTTTCATCACAATGCTCCATGCCCTTTTCATCACTATTCTCCAGGCAATTGTCATCACAAAACTCAACAAGCTTGTCATCAGAATGCTCCATGACCCATGTCATCACAATGCTCCATGACCCCTGTCATCACAATGCTCCATGACACCTGTCATCACAATGCTCCATGTCCCTTGTCGTTACAGTGCTCCATGACTCTCGTCATCACAATTATCCATGGCCTTCTCATCACACTGCTCCACGGTCTTGCCATCACTATGCTCCATGCCCTAGTCATCACAATGCTCCATGTCCCTTGTCATCACAATTCTCCACGTCCTTGTCATCACAATACTCCATGACACTTCTCATCACAATGTTACGTGGTCTTGTCATCACAGTTTTCCATGCACTTTTCATAGCAATGCTCCATGTCCCCTGTCATAGCAAGCTCCGTGCGCTTGTCATCAAAATGCTTCACGATGTTTGCATCAAAATTCTCAATGGCCCTTGTCATCACAATGCTCCATGTCCTTGTCATCACAATGCTCCATGACCCGTTTCTTCACAATTCTAAAAGAAATTGTCATCACAATGCTCCATTACCTTTGTCATCACAATCCTCCATGTCACTTGGCATCACAAGGCTCCATTACATTTGTAATCACAATCCTCCATGACACTTGGCATGACAATGCTCCATGCCATTGTCATCACAATGACCATGACATATGTCATCACAGTGCTCCCAGACACCTGTCTTCACAATACTACATGACCTTGTCATAACTATGTTCCATGCCCTTGTCATCACAATGTGCCATGCCACTCTCATAGCAATAATTCATGAAAATTGTCAGACCAATGCTCCATGCCCCTGTCATCACAATGCTCCATGCCCTTGTAATCACAATGCTCCATGACGCCTCACATCATAATGCTCCGTGACTCCAGCCATCACAATGCTTTGTTAACTTTTTCATCACAATGGTTAATTCTCTCGTCATCACAATGCTCTGTAACACTTGTCATCACAATGCTCCATGCCATTGTCAGCACAATGCTCCATGACCCTTGTCATCACAATGCTCCATGCGCTTGTCAGCACAATGCTCCAAGACACATGTCATCACAATGTGCCATGCACTTGTCATCACAATGCTCCACAACCTTGTCATCACAATTTTCCATAAACCTTGTCATCACAATGCTCCATGCACTTCTCATCTAAATGCTCTCTCACCACTGATATCACAATGTTCCATCACCAGTCATCACAATACTCCCTCAAAACTGTCATCACAATGTTCCATGACCCCTGTCATCAAAATGCTACATGCCCTTATCATCACAATGCTCCTTGTCCACTGACATCACAATGTTCCATAACCCCTGTCATCAAAATATTCCCTGACACTTTCCATCAAATTGTTCCATGAACCTGTCATCAGAATGCTCCCTGCCCTACTCATCACAATGCACCACGCCCTTGTCATCAAAATGCTCCATTACATTTGTCATCACAAAGCTCCATGACCCTTGGCATCACAATGCTGCATTCCGTTGTCATCACAATGCTCCATGAAACATCTCATCACATTACTCCATGCATTGTCATCCCAAATCTCCATGACGCTTGTCATCACAATGCTCGATGCCTTTCTCATCACAATGATCCATGCCTTGTCATTACAATCCTCCATGACCCATGTATCACCGTGTTCCCTGCCCTTGTCATCACAAAGCTCCATGCCCACACTCATCACAATAATACATGAAACATTTCAAACCAATGCTCCATGCCCTTGTCATCACAATGCTCCATTACCCCTGTCATAACAATGCTCCATTACCCCTGCCATCACAGTGTTCCACGGCGTTGTCATCACAAGGCTCCATGAACATTGTCATCACAATGTTCCAAGACCCCTGTAATCACAATGCTCCATACCCCTTTTCATCTCAATTCTCCATGAACACTGTCATCAAAATGCACCATGCCAATCATCATAATGCTTCATGCTATTGTCATCACAAAGAACTCAAAATGCTCCATGAAATCTGTCATCACAATGCTCCAAATCCTTCTGATCACAATGTTCCATAACACTTGTCATCACAATGCGCCATGACGCTCGTCCTCACAATTATCCATGGTCTCCTCATCAAAATGCTCCATGACATTTGTCAGCACAATGTTCAATACACTTGTCATCACAATGCTCCCTGACACTTGTCTTCAGTATGCTACTTGAAACCTGTCATGACAAGGCTCTTTGACTTTTCCTCACAATGATCCATGCACTTTTCATCACAATGCTCCAAGACCCCTGTAATCACAATGCTCCATGTGCTTGTCATCACAAATCTCCGGGACGCATGTCATCAGAATGCTCCATGGCATTGTCATCACCATGCTCCATGCCCTTGTCATCACAATGCTCCAAGACCCCTCTAATCACAATGCTCCATGCACTTGTCATCTCAATGCTCCATGACCCCTGTCATAGCAAGCTCCGTGCGCTTGTCATAACTGTGCTTCACGACCTTGTCATCAGAATTCTCAATGGCCCTTGTCACCACAATGCTCCAAGCCCTTGTCATCACAATGCTCCATTACCTTTGTCATCACAATCCTCCATGACACTTGGCTTCACAATGCTCCATGACATTGTCATCACAATGCACCAGGACATATGTCATCACAATACTCCCTGATACCTGTCTTCACAATAATCCATGACCTGGTCATAACAATGTTCCATGCCCTTGTCATCACAATGCGACATGCACACTTTCATCACAATAATCCATGATACTTCTCAGACCAATGCTCCATGCCCCTGTCATCGCAATGCTCCATGCCCTTGTCATCACAATGCTCCGTGACTCCAGTCATCACACTGCTTCTTGATCTTTGTCATCACAATGGTCCTTGCCCTCGTAATCACAGGGCTCTGTGAACTTTGTCACCATAATGCTCCATGAACTTATCATCACAATGCTCTGTGACCCTTGTCATCACAATGCTCCATGCCTTTGTCAGCAGAGTGCTCCATGTCCCTTGTCATCACAATGCACCATGCGCTTGTCAGCACAATGCTCCATGACCCATGTCATCACAATATGCCATGTGCTTGTCATCACAATGTTCCACATCTTTGTCATCCCAATGCTCCATAAACCTTCTCATCACAAAGCTCCATGCACTTCTCATTAAAATGCTCTTTCACCACAGATATCAAAATGTTCCGTCACTAGTCATTACAATACTCCCACACCCCTGTCATGACAATGTTCCACGGCCTTGTCATCACAAGGCTCCATGACCCTTGTCATCACAATTCTCCAAGACCCCTGTAATCACATTGCTCCATGCTCTTGTCATCACAAAGCACCATGACGCATGTCATCAGACAACTCCATGGCCTTCTCATCACAATGCTCCATGCCCTTTTCATCAAAATGCTGCATGAACTCTGTCATCACAATGAACCATGCCCATCATCATAATGCTTCATGCTATTGTCATCACAATGAAATCAGAATGCACCATAACCTCTGTCATCACAATGCTCCAAACCATTGTGTACACAGTGTTCCATAACACTTGTCATCACAACTCCCCATGACGCTCATCATCACAATTATCCATGGTCTTCTCATCACAATGCTCCATGACCTTTTTCATCACAATGCTCAATACACTTGTCATCACAATGCTCCCTGACACTTGTCGTTAGTATGCTCCTTGAACCCTCTCATGACAAGGCACCATGCTCTTTCATCACAATCATCCATGCCCTATTCTTCACAATGCTCCAAGACCCATGCAATCACAATGTTCCATGCCCCTTTTCATCAGTATGCTCCATGATACTTGTCATCACAAGGCTCCATGGTCTTCTCCTCACAATGCTCCAGTACCTTGTCATCACAATGCTCCATTCCATTGTCATCACAATGCTCCATGACCCATGCCATCACAATACTCAATTAATACTCTCAGTCCCATGCTCCATGAAATTTTGATCACAATGCTCCATGACCCCTGTCATCACAATGCTTCATGAGCCCTGTCATCACAACGCTCCATGACACCAGACAACACAGTGATCCGGGACACTTGTCATCAAAATGCTCCATGACACTTGTCATCACAATGATCCATGCCCTTGCCATCACAATGGTCCATGAGCCCTGTCATCACAATGCTCCATGACTCCAGTCATCAAAATGCTTCATGACCTTTGTCATCACAATGGTCCATGCCCTCATTTTCATAAGGCTCTGTGACATTTGTCACCACAATGCTCTATGAAATTTTCCTCATAATGGTCTGTGACCGTTGTCATCACAATGCTCAAAGCCTTTCTCAGTACAATGCTTCATGACCATTGTCATCACAATGCTCCATGCCATTGTCAGCACAGTGTGCTATGAACCTTGTCATCACAAGGCTCCAAGCCGTTATCATCACAATGCTCCATTACCTTTGTCATCACAAACCTCCATGACACTTGGCATCACAACGCTCCATGGCATTGTCATCACAATGGGCCATGATTTATGTCTTCAAAATGCTCCCAGACACCTGTCTTCAAATACTGCATGACCTTGTCATCACAATGCTCCATGCCCTTGTCATCACAATGCGCCATTCCCACTGTCATCGCAATGATCCATGAAACTTGTAAGACCTGTTCTCCATGCCCCTGTCATCACAATGCTCCATGCCCTTGTCATCAGAATGCTCCATGACCCGTCATCATAATGCACCGTGTCTCCTGTCATCACAATGCTTCATGACATTTCTCATCACAATGGTCCATGCCCTCGTCATCACATGTCTCTTTGACATTTGTCACCACAATTCTCCATGAAGTTTTCATCACCATGCTCTGCGACCCTTGTCATCACAATGCTCTAGGACCCTTTTCATCACACTGCTCCATGACCCCAGACATCACAATATTCTATAACCCATCTAATCAAAATGTTCTATGACCCTTTTCATCAAATTGCTCCATGACCCTGTCATCACAATGCTCCCTGCCCTTCTCATCACAATGCACCATGCCCTTGTCATCAAAATGCTCCATGACATTTGTCATCACATCGCTCCATAATCCTTGGCATCACAATGCTCCATGTCATTGTCATCACAATGCTCCAAGACCCCTGTAATCACAATGCTAAATGCACTTGTCATCACAATGCCCCATGACCCCTGCCATAGCAAGCTCCATGTGCTTGTCATAACAATGCTTCACGACCTTGTCATCAAAATTCTCAATGGCCCTTGTCACCACAGTGCTCCAAGCCGTTCTTCTCACAATGCTCCAGGAACTTGTCATCACAATGCTCCATGACACCTGCCATCACAATACTCAATGAATACTGTCAGCCCAATGCTCCATGAACTTCTGATCACAATGCTCCATGACCCCTGTCCTCACAAAGCACCATGACCCCTGTCATCACAATGCTCCATGACCACTGTCATCAAAACACTCCATAACACCAGACAACACAATGATCCGGGACACCTGTCATCAAAATGCTCCATGACACTTGTCATCACAATAATCCATGCCCTTGTCATCACAATGCTCCATGGCCCATCATCACAATTTTCCGTGACTCCTGTCATCACAATGCTTCATGACCTTTCTCATCAAAATGGTCAATGCCCTCGTCATCACAAGTCTCTGTGACATGTGTCACCACAATGCTCCATGAACTTTTCATCACAATTCTCCATGACCCTTGTCATCACAATGCTCCATGTGCTTATCAGCACAATGCTGCATGACCCATGTCATCACAATGCACCATGTACTTGTCATCACAATGCTCCATAAAACTTGTCATCACAGTGCTCCATGCACTTCTCATCAAAATGCTCTCTCACCACTGATATCACAATGTTCCATAAGTAGTCATCCCAATACTCCATCACCCCTCTCATCACTCTGTTCCATGAACCTTGTCATCAAAATGCTACATGCACTTATCATCACAATGTTCGATGACCACTGGCATCACAATGTTCCATAACCCCTGTCATCAAAATGCTCCATGACCCCTTTCATCACACTGCTCCATGACCACTGACATCACAATATTCTATAACCCCTATAATCAAAATGTTCCATGACACTTTTCATCAAATATCTCCATGACCCTGTCATCACAATGCTCCCTGCCCTTCTAATCACAATGCTCCATGCCCTTGTCATCAAATTGCTCCATGACATTTCTCATCACAAAATTCCATAACCTTTGGCATCACAAAGCTCCGTGCCATTGTCATCACAATGCTCCATGAACCCTCTCATCAAATTGCTCCATGCACTTGTCATCACAAAGCTCCATGACGCTTGTGATACCAATGCTCGATGCCCTTCTCATCACAAGGCCCCATGCCCCTGTTATTACAATCCTCCATGACCCATGTAACACAGTGTTCCGTGACCTTGTCATCACAATGCTCCATGCCCACTCTCATCACAATAATCCATGAAATTCTTCAGACCAATGCTGATGTCCTTGTCATCACAATGCTCCATTACCCCTGTCATAACAATGCTCCATGACACCTGCCATCACAAGGTTCCACGGCCTTGTCATCACAAGACTCCATGACCCTTGTGATCACAATTCTCCAAGACCCTGTAATCACAATGCTCCATGCACTTGTCATCACAAAGCTCCATGGTGCATGTCATCAGAATGCTCCATGGCCTTCTCATTCACAATGCTCCATTCGCTTGTGATCACAATGCTTCAAGACACCTGTAATCACAATCCTCCATGCCCCTTTTCATCTCAATGCTCCATGAACCATGTCATCACAATGCATCATGCCCATCATCATAATGCTTCATGCTTTTGTCATCACAATGAAATCAAAATGCTCCATGACCTCTGTCATCACAATGCCCCAAAGCCTTGTGATCACAATGTTCCCTAACACTTGTCATAACAATGCCCCATGACGCTCCTCATCACAGTTATCCATGGTTTTCTCATCACAGTGCTCCATGAACTTTGTTAAAACAATGCTCAATACACTTGTCATCACAATGCTCCCAGACACTTGTCATCAGTATGCTCCTTGAACCCTGTCATGACAAGGCTCCATGCCCTTTTTATCACAATGCTCCAAAACCCCTGTAATCACAATGCTCCTTGCCCTTATCATCACAAACCTCCATGACGCATGTCATCAGAATGCACTATGGCCTTCTCATCACAATTCTCCATCTCCGTGTTATCACAATGCTCCAAGAACCCTGTCATCAAAATACTCCATGAATATTTTCAACCCAATTCTCTATGATATTCTCATCACAATTTTCCATGACCCCTTTCATCACAATGCTCCCTGCTCCTTGAAATCAAAATGATCCCTGACCTCTATCATCACAATGCTCCAAACCCTTGTGATCACATTGTTCCACAACACTTGTCATTGCAACGCTCCATGAAACCTGTCATCATAATACTCCATGCCTGTGTCATCACAGTGCTCCATGAACTTTGTCATCACAATGCACAATACACTTGTCATCACAATGCTCCCTGACACTTGTCGTCAGAATGCTCCTTGAACACTTTCATGAAGACCTCCATGCATTTTCCATCACAATGCTCCATGCCCTTTTCATCACAATGCTCCATGACCCCTGTCATCACAATTCTCCATGCACTTTTCATCGCAATGCTCCATGTCCCCTGTAATAGCAAGCTCCGTGCGATTGTCATCACAATGCTTCACGACGTTGGCATCAAAATTCTCAATGGCACTTGTCATCACAATGCTCCATGACGCTCATCATCACAATTATCCATGGTCTTCTCATCACAGTGCTCCACGGTCTTGCCATCACAATGCTCCATGACACTTCTCATCACAATGTTACATGCTCTTGTAATCACAATTCCCCATGCACTTGTCATCGCAATGCTCCATGACCCATGTCATAGCAAGCTCCATGTGCTTTTCATCACAGTGCTTCACGAACTTGTCATAACAATTCTCAATGGCCCTTGTCATCACAATGCTCCATTACCGTGGTCATCACAATCCTCCATGACACTTAGCTTCACAATGCTCCATGCCATTGTCATCACAATGCACCATGACATATGTCATCACAATGCTCCCCGACACCTGTCTTCACAGTACTCATGACCTGGTCATAACAATGCTCCATGCCCTTGTCATCACAATGTGCCATGCCCACTATCATCACAATAATCCATGAAACTTGTCAGACCAATGATCCATGCCCCTATCATCACAATGCTCCATGCCTTTGTCATCACAATGCTCCGTGACCCCAGTCATCACATTGCTTCATGACCTTTGTCAACAAAATGGTCCATGCCCTCCTCATCACAGTGCTCTTTGAAATTTGTCACCATAATGCTCCATGAACTTTTCATCACAATGCTCTGTGACCCTTGTCATCACAATGCTCCATGCCTTTGTCAGCAGAGTGCTCCATGACACTTGGCATCACAATGATACATGCGCTTGTCAGAACAATGCTCCATGACCCATGTCATCACAATGTGCCATGCGCTTGTCATCACAATGTTCCACAACCTTATCATCACAATGCTCCGTAAACATTGTCATCACAAAGCTCCATGCACTTCTCATCAAAATGCTCTTTCACCACTGATATCAAAATGTTCCATCACTAGTCATTACAATACTGCCTCACCCCTGTCATGACAATGTTCCACGGCCTTGTCATCACAAGGCTCCATGACACTTTTCATCACAATGCTCCAAGACCACTTTAATACCAATGCTCCATGCCCCTTTTCATCAGTGTGCTCCATGAGACTTGTCATCACAAGGCTCCATGGTCTTCACATCACAATGCTCCAACACCTTGTCATCACAATGCTTCACGACCTCCTCATCAAAATTCTCAATGTCCCTTGTCATCATAATGTTCCAAGCCCTAATCATCACAATGCCCATTATATTTATCATCAGAATCTTCCATGACACTTGGCATCACATTGCCCCATGCCATTGTCATCGCAATGGAACATGACATATGTCATCACAATGCTCCCTGACACATGTCTTCAAAATACTCCATGACCTTGTCATCACAATGCTCAATAAACTTGTCATCACAATGCTCAATACACTTGTCATCACAATGCTCCCTGACACTTGTCGTCAGTATGCTCCTTGAACCCTGACATGACAAGGCTCCATGCATTTTTCATCACAATGATCCATGCCCTTTTCTCACAATGCTCCAAGACGCCTGTAATCACAATGCTACATGCCGTTGTCATCACACAGCTTCATGACGAATGTCTTCAGAATGCTCCATGGCCTTCTCATCACCATGCTCCATGATATTTTCATCAAAATGCTCCATTCCCTTGTCATCAAAATGCCCCATGACCCCTGTCACCACAATACTCCATGAACATTTTCAGCCCAATGCTCTATGACCTTCTCATCAGCATGCCACATGAACCCTGTCATCACAATGCTCCATGACCCATGTCATCACAATGCTCCATGAACCCTGACAACACAATGATCCGGGACTTTTGTCATCAAAAGGCTCCATGATGCTTGTTATCACAATGATCCATTCCCTTGTCATCACAATGCTCCATTAACCTTGTCATCACAGTGCTCCAAGCCCTTGTCATCACAATGAGCCATTACATTTGTCATCACATTTCTCCATGAGACTTGGCATCACAATGCTCAATGCCATTGTCATCACAATGCACCGTGACATATGTCACCACAATGCTCCCTGACACCTTTCTTCACAATAATCAATGACCTTGTCATCACAATGCTCCATGCGCTAGTTATCACAATATGCCATGCCCTCTGTCATCACGATAATCCATGAAACATGTCAGACAAATGCTGCATGCCCCTTTCATCCCAATGCTCCATGCCCTTGTCATCACAATGATCCATGACCTCTGTCATCCCAATGCTCTGTGACTCCAGTAATCACAATGCTTCGTGACATTTGTCATCACAATGTTCCATGCCACTTTTCATCTCAATGCTGCATGAACCCTGTCATCACAATGCACCATGCCCATCATCATAATGCTTCATGCTATTGTCATCACAATGAAATCAAAATGCTCCATGACCTCTGACACCAAAATGCCCCAAACCCTTGTGATCACAATGTTCCATAACACTTGGCATCACAACGCCCCATTAATTATCCATGGTCTTCTCATCACAATGCTCCATGACCTTTGTCATCACAATGCTCAATACACTTGTCATCTCAATGCTCCCTGACATTTGTCCTCATTGTGCTCCTTGAACCCTGTCATGACAAGGCTCCATGCATTTTTCATCACAATGATCCATGCCCTTTTCATCACAATGCTCCAAAAGCCCGGTAATCACAATGCTCCATGTGCTTGTCTTCACAAAGCTCCATGACGCATGTCATCAGAATGCTCCATGGCCTTCTCATCACCATGCTCCATGCCCTTGTCATGTCAATGCTCCAAGACCCCTGTAATTACAATGCTCCATGCTGCTTTTCATCAGAATGCTCCATGAGACATGTCATCACAAGACTCCATGGTCTTCTCAAAAGAATTCTCCAGGACCTTGTCATCACAATGCTCCATTCCCTTGTCATCACAATGCTCCATGACCCCTGTCATCACAATACTCCATGAACAATTTCAGCCCAATGATCCATGACCTTCTCATCACAATGCACCATGACCCCTGTCATCACAATGCTCCATGACCACTGTCATCCCCGCGCTCCATGACCCCTCACAACACAATGATCCGGGAATCTTGTCATCAAAAATCTCCATGACACTTCTCATCACAATGATCCATGCCCTTGTCATCACAATGCTCCATGACCCCCGCCTTCACAATACTCCATGAACATTTTTAGCCCAATGCCCTATGGCCTTCTCATAACAATGCTCCATGAACCCTGTCATCACAATGCTCCATTACCACTGTCATCACAATGCTCCATGACCCCTGACAACACAATGATCCAGGACTCTTGTCATCAAAATGTTCCATGACACTTGTCATCACGATGATCCATGCCCTTGCCATCCCAATGCTCCATGACCCCTGTAATCACAATGCTCCATGACGCTTGTCATCACCGTGCTCCATGACATTTATCATCAAAATGCTCCATGCCTTTGCCAGCAAAATGCTTCATGACGTTGTCATCAAAATGCTCCATGTGCTTGTCATCACAATACTCCATTCCCATTGTCATCAAAATCCTCGGTGAAACTTGGGTTCACATTTCTTCATGCCCTTGTCATTACAATGTGCCATGCTCCTTGAAATGAAAATGATCCATGACCTCTGTCATCACAATGCTACAAACCCTTGTGATCACAATGTTCCATAACACTTGTCATCACAACGCTCCATGATGCCTGTCATTACAATGCTGCATGAACTTTGTCATCACAATGCTAAATACACTTGTCAACACAATGCTCCCTGACAATTGTCGTCAGAATGCTCCTTGAAACCTGTAATGAAAAGGCTCCATGCCTTTTTCATAACAATGCTCCATGCCCTTTTCATCACAATGCTCCATGCCAGTGTCATCACAATACTCCACAAGCTTGTCATCAGAATGCTCCATGACCCCTGTCATCACAATGACCCATGACACCTGTCATCAACATGCTCCATTTCCCTTGTCATTACAGTGCTCCATGACGATCATCATCACAATTATCCATGACCTTCTCAACACAATGCTCCTTGGTCTTGCGATCACAATGATCAATGCCCTGGTCATCACAGTGCTCCATGTCCCTTGTCATCACATTTCTCCACGTCCATGTCATCACAATGCTCCATGACACTTATTGTCACAAAGTTACATGCTATTGTCATCACAATTATACAATCACTTGTCATCACAATGCTCCATGACACCTGTCATAGCAAGTTCCATGTGTTTGTCATCACAATGTTTCACGACGTTGGCATCAAAATTCTCAGTGGCCCTAGTCATCACAATGCTCCATGCCCTTGTCATCACAATTCTCCATGACACTTCTCATCACAATGCTCCAAGCGCTGGTCATCAAAATGCTCCATTACCTTTGTCATCACAATCCTCCATGACACTTGTCATCACAATGCTCCATGCCATTGTCATCACAATGCACCATGACATAGGTCATCACAATGCTCCCTGACACCTGACTTCACAGTACTCCATGACCTTTTCTTCACAGTGCTCCATGCCCTTGTCATCACAATGCGCAATGCCCACTGTCATCACAATAATCCATGAAATTTTTCAGACCGATGCTCCATGCCACTGTCATCACAATGCTCCTTGCACTTGTCATCACAATGCTCCATGACACCTGTTATCACAATGCTCCGTGACACCAGTCATCACAGTGCTTCAAGACTTTGTCATCACAATGCTCCATGCACTGGTCATCACAAAGTTCAATGATGCATGTCATCAGAATGCTCCTTTGACATCTCTCACAATGCTCCATGCCCTTGTAATCACAATGCTCCAAGACCCCTGTAATCACAATGCTCGATGCCCCTTTTCATCAGAATGCTCCATGAGACTTCTCATCACAAGGCTCCATGGCCTTCTTATCACAATGCTCCAGGACCTTGTCATCACAATGCTCCATGACCCCTTTCATCAGAATACTCCATGAATATTTTCACTTCAGTGCTCCATGATCTTCTCATCACAATGCTCCATGACCCCTGTCATCGCAATGCTCCATGCTCCTTGGTATCAAAATGATCCATGACCTCTGTCATCACAGTGCTCCAAACACTTGTGATCACATTGTCCCATAACACTTGTCATCACAACTCTCCATGATGCCTGTCATCACAATACTCCATGCCCTTGTCATCACAATGCTCCATGAACTTTGTCATCACAATGTTCAACACACTTGTCATCACAATGTTCCCTGACCCTTGTCGTCAGAATGCTTCTAGAACCCTGTCATGAAAAGGCTCTATGCCTTTTGCATCACAATGCTCCATGCCCTTTTCATCACAATACTCCACAAGCTTGTCATCAGAAGGCTCCATGACCCATGTAATCACAATTCTCCATGACCCCTGTCATCACAATGCTCCATGACACCTGTCATCACAAAGCTCCAGGCCCCTTGTCATTACAGTTCTCCATGATGCTCGTCATCACAATTATCCATGGTCTTCTCATCACAATGCTCAACCGTCTTGCCTTCACAATGCTCCATGACACTTCAAATCACAATGTTACATGCACTTGTAATCACATTCTCCATGCACTTGTCATCGCAATGCTCCATGACCCCTGTCCAAGCAAGCTCCATGTGCTTTTCATCACAGTGTTTCACGAACTTGTCATCAAAATTCTCAAAAGCCCTTGTCATCACAATGCTCCATGCCCTTTTCATCACAATGCTCCATGACCATTGTCATCACAATGCTCCATTACCTTTGTCATCACAATCTTCCATGATGCTCGTCATCACAATTATCCATGGTCTTCTCATCACAATGCTCCACCGTCTTGCCTTCACAATGCTCCATGACACTTCAAATCACAGTGTTACATGCTCTTGTAATCACATTCTCCATGCACTTGTCATAGCAATGCTCCATGACCCCTGTCCTAGCAAGCTCCATGTGCTTTTCATCACAGTGCTTCACGAACTTGTCATCAAAATTCTCAAAAGCCCTTGTCATCACAATGCTCCATGCCCTTTTCATCACAATGCTCCATGACCATTGTCATCACAATGCTCCATTACCTTTGTCATCACAATCTTCCATGACAATTGTCATCACAATGCTCCATGCGGTTGTCATCACAATGCACCATGACATAGGTCATCACAAAGCTCCCTGACACCTGACTTCACAGTACTCCATGACCTTTATTTCACAGTGCTCCATGCCCTTGTCATCACAATGTGCAATGCCCACTGTCATCACAATAATCCATGAAATTTTTCAGACCGATTCTCCATGCCCCTGTCATCACAATGCTCCATGCACTTGTCATCACAATGCTCCATGACACCTGTCATCACAATGTCCCGTGACTCCAGTCATCACAATGCTTCAAGACATTGTCATCACAATGGTCCATGCCCTCATCATCACAAGTCTCTGTGACCTTTGTCACCACAATGCTCCATGAACTTTTCATCACAATGCTCTGTGACCCTTGGCATCACAATGCTCCATGCCTTTGTCAGCACAATGTTCCATGACACTTGTCATCACAATGCTCCATGAGCTTGGAAGCACAATGCTCCATGACCGAAGTGATCACAATGGGCCATGCAGTTGTCATCACAATGCTTCACATCCTTGTCATCACAATGCTCCATAAATATTGTAATCACAATGCTCCATGCACGTCTCATGAAAATGCTCTCTCACCACTGATATCACAATGATCCATCCCTAGTCATCACAATACTCCCTCACCCCTGTCATCACAATGTTCCATGACACCTATCATCACAACGCTTCATGCCATTATCATAACAATGCACCACTCCCTTGTCATCAAAATGCTCCATGACCTTTGTCATCACAAAGCTCCGTGACTCTCGGCAACACAGTACTACATGCCATTGTCATCACAGTGCTTCATGAAGCCTCTCATCACATTGCTCCATGCCCTTGTCATCACAATGCTCCATGACGCTTGTCATCACAATGCTCGATGCCCTGCTCATCACAATGCTCCATGACATTGTCATTACAATCCTCCATGACCCATGTATCACAGTGTTCCGTGTCCTTGTCATCACAATGCTCCATGCCGAATCTCATCACAATAATCCAAGAAAATTTTCAGAAAAATGCTCCATGCCCTTGTCATCACAAAGCTCTATGACGCATGTCATCAGAATGCTCCATGGCCTTCTCATTCACAATGTTCTATGCCCTTGTCATCACAATTTTCCAAGACACCTGTAATCACAATGCTCCATGTCCATTTTCATCTCAATGAACCATGAACCCTGTCATCACAATGCACCATGCCCATCATCATAATGCTTCATGCTATTGTCATCACAATGAAATCAAAATGCTCCATGACCACTGTCATCACAATGCTCCAAACCCTTGTGATCACAATGTTCCATAACACTTGTCATCACAATGCCCCATGACACTCGTCATCACAATTATCCATGGTCTTCTCATCACAATGCTCCATAACTTTTGTCATCACAATGCTCAATACACTTGTCTTCACAATGCTCCCTGACTCTTGCCATCAGTATGCTCCTTGAAAACTTTCATGACAAGGCTCCATTCCTTTTTCATCACAATGATCCATGCCCATTTCATCATAATGCTCCAATACCACTGCAATCACAGTGATCCATGCCCTTGTCATCACAAATGTCCATGACGCATGTCATCAGAATGATCCTTGGAAATCTCTCACAATGCTCCATGCCCTTGTAGTCACAATGATCCAAGACCCCTGTAATCAAAATGCTCCATGCCCCTTTTCATCAGAATGCTCCATGAGACTTCTCATCACAAGGCTCCATGGTCTTCTCATCAGAGTGCTCCAGGACCTAGTCATCACAATGCTCTATGACCCCTTTCATCAGAATACTCCATGAAAATTTTCAGCTCAATTCTCCATGATCTTCTCATCACAATGCTCCATGACGCTTGTCATCACAATGCTCCATGCTCCTTGATATCAAAATGATCCATGACCTCTGTCATCACAGTGCTCTCAACCCTTGTCATCCCATTGTTACATAACACTTGTCATCACAACCCTCCATGATGCCTGTCATCAAAATACTCCATGCCCTTGTCGCACAATGCTCCATGACCTTTGTCAACACAATGCTCAATACACTTGTCATCACAATGCTCCCTGAGTCTTGACGTCCGAATGCTTCTCGAACCCTGTCATGAAAAGGCTCTATGCCTTTTTCATCACAATGCTCCATGCCCTTTTCATCACAATGCTCCATGCCATTGTCATCACAATACTCCACAAGCTTGTCATCAGAAGGCTCCATGACCCTTGTCATCACAATGCTCCATGACGCCTGTCATCACAATGCTCCATGACACCTGTCATCACAATGCTCCATGCCCTTTGTCATTACAGTTCTCCATGATGCTCGTCATCACAATTATCCATGGTCTTCTCATCACAATGCTCCACCGTCTTGCCATCACAATGCTCCATGACACTTCAAATCACAATGTTACATGCTCTTGTAATCACATTCTCCATGCACTTGTCATCACAATGCTCCATGACCCCTGTCATAGCAAGCTCCATGTGCTTTTCATCACAGTGCTTCACGAACTTGTCATCAAAATTCTCAAAAGCCCTTGTCATCACAATGCTCCCTGAGTCTTGACGTCAGAATGCTTCTCGAACCCTGTCATGAAAAGGCTCTATTCCTTTTTCATCACAATGCTCCATGCCCTTTTCATCACAATGCTCCCTGCCATTGTCATCACAATACTCCACAAGCCTGTCCTCAGAATGTTCCATGACCCTTGTCATCACAATGCTCCATGACCCCTGTCATCACAAAGCTCCATGACGCATGTCATCAGAATGCACCATGCCCTTGTCATCACAATGCTCCAAGACACCTGTAATCACAATGCTTCATGTCCCTTTTCATCTCAATGATCCATGAACCCTGTCATCACAATGCACCATGCCCATCATCATAATGCTTCATGCTATTGTCATCACAATGAAATCAAAATGCTCCATGACCTCTGTCATCACAATGCTCCAAACACTTGTGATCACAATGTCCCATAACACTTGTCATCACAACGCCCCATGACACTCGTCTTCACAATTATCCATGGTCTTCTCATCACAATGTTCCATGACATTTGTCATCACAATGCTCAATACACTTGTCATCACAATGCTCCCTGACTCTAGCCATCAGTATGCTCCTTGAACACTGTCATGACAATGCTCCATGCCTTTTTCATAACAATGATCCATGCATTTTTCAACACAATGCTCCAAGACCCCTGTAATCACTATGCTCCTTGCCCTGGTCATCACAAATCTCCATGACGCATGTCATCAGCATGCTCCTTGGACATCTCTCACAATGCTCCATGCCCTTTTAATCACAATGCTCCAATACCCATGTAATCACAATTCTCCATGCCCCTTTTCATCAGAATGCTCCATGAGATTTCTCCTCACAAGGCTCCATGGTCTTCTCATCAGAGTGCTCAAGGACCTTGTCATCACAATACTCCATGACCCCTTTCATCAGAATTCTCCATGAATATTTTCAGCTGAATGCTCCATGATCTTCTCATCACAATGCTCCATGACCCCAGTCATCACAATGCTCCATGCTCCTTGATATCAAAATAATCCATGGCCTCTGTCATCACAGTGCTCCAAACCCCTGTGATCACTTTGTTCCATAACACCTGTCATCACAACGCTCCATGATGCCTGTCATCACAATACTCCATGCACTTGTCATCATAATGCTCCCTGACCTTTGTCATCACAATGTTCCAAACCCTGGTGATCACAATGTTCTATAAAACTTGTCATCACAATGCCCCATGATGCTCGTCATCACAATTATCTATGGTCTTCTCATCACAATGCTCCATGACCTTTGTCATCACAATGCTCAATACACTTGTCATCACAATGCTCCCTGACTCTTGTCGTCATTATGCTCCCTGAACCCTGGCATAACAAGGCTCCATGCCTTTTTCATCACAATGATCCATGCCCATTTCATCACAATGTTCCAAGACCCATGTAATCACAATTCTCCATGACCTTTTTTCATTCGAATGCTCCATGAGACTCGTCAATACATGGCTCTAATGTTTTCTCATCACAATGCTTCAGTACCTTCCCATCACAATGCTCCATTCCCTTGTCATCACAATGCTCCATGACCCCTGCCTTCACAATACTCCATGAACATTTTTAGCCCAATGCTCTATGACCTTCTCATCACAATGCTCCATGAACCCTGTCATCACAATGCTCCATTACCACTGTCATCTCAATGCCCCATGACGCCTGACAACACAATGATCTCGGACTCTTGTCATCAAAATTCTCCATGACACTTGTCATCACGATGATCCATGCCCTTGCCATCCCAATGCTCCATGAGCCCTGTAATCACAGTGCTCCATGACTCTTGTCATCAAAATGCTCCATGCATTTGTCAGCAAAATGCTTCATGACCTTGTCATCACAATGCTCCATGTGCTTGTCATCACAATACTCCATTCCCATTGTCATCAAAATCCTTGGTGAACCTTGGGTTCACATTGCTTCATGCCCTTGTCATCACAATGCTCCATGGTCCTTGAAATGAAAATTATCCATGACCTCTGTCATCACAATGCTCCAAACCCTTGTGATCACAATGTTCCTTAACACTTGTCATCACAACGCTCCATGATGCCTGTCATCACAATGCTGCATGAACTTTGTCATCACAATGATCAATACACTTGTCATCACAATGCTTCCTGACTGTTGTCATCAGTATGGTCCTTGATCCCTGTCATGACAAGGCTCCATTCATTTTTCATCACAATGATCCATGCCAGTGTCATCAAAATACTCCACAAGCTTTTCATAAGAAGGCTCCATGACCCCTGTCATCAAAATGATCCATGACACCTGTCATCACAATGCTCCATTCCCCTTGTCATTACAGTGCTCCATGAAGGTCTTCATCACAATTACCCATGACCTTCTCATCACAATGCTCCACCGTCTTGCCATCACAATGCTCAATGCCCTGGTCATCACAATGCTCCATGTCCCTTGTCATCACAATTCTCCTCATCCCTGTGATCACAATGCTCCATGATACTTCTCATCACAATGTTACATGCTCTTGTCATCACAATTATCCATGCACTTGTCATCGCAATGCTCCATGACCCCGGTCATAGCAAGCTCCATGTGCTTGTCATCACAATGCTTCACGACTTTGTCATCAAAATTCTCAATGGCCGTTGTCATCACAATGCTCCGTGCCCTTGTCATCACAATGCTCAATGCCCTTGTCATCACAATGCTCCATGACACTTGTCATCACAATGCAACATGCCCATCATCATAATGCTTCATGCTATTGTCATAACACTGAAATCAAAATGCTCCATGACCTCTGTCATCACAATCCTCCAAACCCTTGTGATCACAATGTTCCATAACACTTGTCATCACAATTCCCCATGACGCTCCTCATCACAATTATCCATGGTCTTCTCATCACAATGCTCCATGACCTTGGTCATCACAATGCTCAATACACTTGTCATCTCAATGCTCCCTGACACTTGTCGTCAGTATCCTCCTTGAGCCCTGTCATGACAAGGCTCCATGCATTTTTCATCACAATGATCCATGCTCTTGTCATCACAAAGCTCCATGTGCCATATCATCAGAATGCTCCATGGCCTTCTCAACACCATATTCCATGCCCTTGTCATCACAATGCTCCCAGACACTTGTCTTCAGAATGCTCCTTGAACCCTGTCATGACAAGGCTCCATGCATTTTTCATCACAATGATCCATGCGATTTTCATCACAGTGCTCCAACACCCCTGTAATCACAATGCTCCATGCTCTTGTCATCACAAAGCTCCATGACCCATATCATCAGAATGCTCCATGGCCCTCTCATCACCATGCTCAAAGCCCTTGTCATCACAATGTTGCATTACATTTGTCATCCCAATCTTCCAAGACACTTGGCATCACAGTGCCCAATGGCATTGTCATCACAATGCATCGTGACATATGTCATCACAATGCTCCCTGACACCTGCCTTCACAATATTATATGACCTTGCCATCACAATGCTCCATTACCTTGTCATCACAATGCTCCATGAACCCTGCCACCACAATACTCAATGAATATTGTCAACCCAATGCTCCATGAGCTTCTCATCACAATGCTCCAAGACCCCTGGCATCACAATGTTCCTTGTCACTGTCATCACAACGCTCCATGACACCAGACAACACAATGATGCCGGACTCTTGTCATCAAAATGCTCCATGACCCTTGTCATCACAATGATCCATGTCTTTGCCATCCCAATGCTCCATGACCCCCGTAAAAACAATGCTCCATGACGCTTGTCATCACAATGCTCAATGACCCTTGTCATTAAAACGCTCCATGCATTTGTCAGCAAAATGCTACATAACCTTGTCATCACAATGCTCCATGCGCTTGTCATCACAACACTCCGTTCCCATTGTCATCAAAATCATCCATGAACCTTGGGTTCACATTGCTTCATGCCCTTGTCATCACAATACTCCATGCTCCTTGAAATGAAAATGATACATGACTTCTGTCATCACAATGTTCCATAACACTTGTCATCACAATGCTCCATGATGCCTGTCATCACAATTCTCCATGACCTTTGTCATCACAATGCTCAATACACTTGTCATCACAATGCTCCCTGACACTTGTCGTCAGAATGCTCCTTGAACACTGTCATGAAAAGGCTCCATGCCTTTTTCATCACAATGCTTCATGCCCTTTTCATCACAATGATCCATGACATTGTCATCACATTACTCCACAAGCTTGTCATCAGAATGGTCCATGACCTTTGTCATCACAATGATCCATGACACCTGTCATCACAATGCTCCATGACCCCTGTCATCACAATGCTCCGTGACTCCAGTCATAACAATGATTCATGACCTTTGTCATCAAAATGCTCCATGCCCTCGTCATCACAAGTCTCTGTGACCTTTGTCACCACAATGCTCCATGAACTTTTGATCACAATGCTCCGTGACCCTTGTCATCACAATGCTCAATGCCTTTCTCAGCACAATGCTCCATGACCCTTTTCATCACAATGCTCCATGCGCTAGTCAGCACAATGCTTCATAACACATGTCATAACAATGCACCACGCGCTTGTCATCACAATGCTCCACAACCTTGTCATCACAACGCTCCATAAACTTTGTCATCACAATGCTCCATACACTTCTCATCAAAATGCTCTCTCACCATTGATATCACAGTGTTCCATCACTAGTCATCACAATACTCCCTCACCCCTGTCATCACAATGTTCCATGACCCCTGTAATCACAATGCTACATGCCTTTATCACCCCAATGTTCGATGACCCCTGATATCACAACGTTCCATAATCCCTGTAATCAAAATACTCCATGACCCATTTCATCACAATGCTTCATGAACCCTGACATCACAGTGTTCCATAACCCCTGTCATCAAAATATTCCATGACCCTTTTATTCAAATTGCTCCATGACCCCTGTCATCACAATGCTCCATGCCTTTGTCAGCACAATGCTCCATGACACTTGTCATCCAAATGCTCCCTGCGCTTGTCAGCAAAATGCTCCATGACACATGTCATCACAATGTGCCAAGCTCTTTTCATCACAATGCTCCACATCCTTTTCATTGCTATGCTCCATAAAACTTGTCATCACAATGCTCCATGCACTTCTCATCAAAATGCTCTCTCACCACATATATCACAATGTTCCGTCACTAGTCATCACAATACTCCCTCACCCCTGTCATCACAATGTTCCATGACCACTGTCATCACAGTGCTACATCCCCTTATCATCACAATGCTCCATGACTCCTGACATCACAATGTTTCATATCCCCTGTCAAAAAATCCTCCATGACCCATTTCAACACAATGCTTCATGACCCCTGACATCACAGTGCTCCATAACACCTGTCATCAAAATATTCCATGACACTTTTATTCAAATTGCTCCATGACCCTGTCATCACAATGCTCCCTGCCCTTCTCATCACAATGCACCACGCCCTTGTCATCAAAATGCCCCATGACATTTTTCATCACAAATCTCCATGAGCCTTGGCATCACAATGCTCCATGCCATTGTCATAACAATGCTCAATGAAATCTCTCCTCACATTGCTCCATGCCCTCTTCATCACAATGCTCCATTACACCTGTCATAACAATGCTCCATGACCCCTGCCATCACAATGTTCCACGGCCTTGTCATCACAAGGCTCCATGACCCTAGTCATCACAATGTCCCAAGACCTCTGTAATCACAATTCTCCATGCCACTTTTCATCTCAATGCTCCATGAACATTGTCATCACAATGCACCATGCCCATCATCATAATGATTCATGCTATTGTCATCACAATGAAATCAAAATGCTCCATGTCCTCTGTCATCACAATGCTCCAAACCCTTCTGATCACAATGTTCCATAAACTTGTCATCACATGCCCCATGACGCTCGTCATCACAATTATGCAAGGTCTTCTCATCACAATGTTCCATGACGTTTGTCACCACAATGCTCAATACACTTGCCCTCACAGTGCTTGCTGACACTTGTCATCAGTATGCTCCTTGAACACTGTCATGACAAGGCTCCATGCCTTTTTCATCACAATGATCCATTCCCTTTTCATGACAATGTTCCAAGACCCCCGTTATCACAATGCTCCGTGACTCCAGTCATCACAATGCTTCATGACATTTGTCATCACAATGGTCCATGACCTCGTCACACAAAGCTCTGTGATCCTTGTCACCACAATGCTCCATGAAATTTTTATCACAATGCTCTGTGACCCTTGTCATCACAAAGCTCCGTGCCTTTGTCATCACAATGCTCGATGCGTGTGTCAGCACAATGCTCCGTGACTCCTGTCATCACAATGCACAATGCATTTGTCATAACAAATCTCCAAATCCTTTTCATCAAACTGCTCCATAATCCTTGTCATCACAATGCTCCATGCACTTCTCCTCTAAATGCCTTCTCACCACTGATATCACAATGTTCCATCACTAGTCATCTCAATACTCCCTCACCCCTGTCATCACAATATTCCATGACCCCTGTAATCACAATTCTCCATGCCCTTGTCATCACAAAGCTCCATGACGCTTGTCATCAGAATGCTCCATGGCCTTCTCATCACAATGCTCCATGCCCTTGTCATCACAATGCTCCATGCTCCTTGATATCAAAATGATCCATGACCTCTGTCATCACAGTGCTCCAAACCCTTGTGATAACATTGTTCCATAACACTTGTCATCACAACGCTCCATGATGCCTGTCATCACAATACTCCATGCCCTTGTCATCACAATGCTCCATGACCTTTGTCATCACAATGATCAATACACATGTCATCTCAATGCTCCCTGACACTTGTCGTCAGAATGCTTCTCTAACCCTGTCATGGAAAGGCTCTATGCATTTTTCATCGCAATGCTCCATGCACTTTTCATCACAATGCTCCACGCCATTGTCATCACAATACTCCAAAAGCTTGTCATCAGAATGCTCCATGACGCTTGTTATCACAATGCTCCATGACCCCTGTCATCACAATGCTCCATGACACCTGTCATCACAATTATCCATGCCCCTTGTCATTACAGTTCTCCATGACGCTAGTCATCACAATTATCCATGGTCTTCTAATCACAATATTCCACCGTCTTGCAATCACAATGCTCCATGTCCCTTGAAATCACAATGTTACATGCTCTTGTAATCACATTCTCCATGCACTTATCATAGCAATGGTCCATGACCCCTTTCATAGCAAGCCTCATGTGCTTTTCATCACAGTGCTTCACGAACTTGTCATCAAAATTCTCCAAAGCCCTTGTCATCACAATGTTCCATGCCCTGATCATCACAATGCTCCATGACCATTGTCATCACAATGCTCCAAGCCCTTGTCATCACAATGCTCCATTACCTTTGTCGTCACAATCCTCCATGACAATTGGCATCACAATTCTCCATGCCATTGTCATCACAATGGAACATGACATATGCCATCACAATGAACCCTGACACCTGTCTTCACAATACTCCATGACCTTGTCATCACTATGCTCCATGCCCTTGTCATCACAATGCGCCATGCCGACTGTCATCACAATAATCCATGAAACTTGCCAGACCAATGTTCCATGCTGCTGTCATCACAGTGCTCCATTCCCTTGTCAACACAATGCTCTGTGACTCTAGTCATCACAATGCTTCATGACATTTTTCATCACAATGGTTCATGCCCTCGCCATCACAAGGTTCTGTGAACTTTGTCACCACAATTCTCCATGATTTTTTCATCCCAATGCTCTTTGAGCCTTGTCATAACAACGCTCCTTGCCTTTGTCAGCACAATGCTCCATGACCCTTGTCATCACAATGCTCCATGCGCTTGTCAGAACAATGCTCCATGACCAATGTCATCACAGTGTGCCATGCACTTGTCATCACAATGCTCCCCAAACTTGTCATCACAATGCTTCATAAAAATTGTCATCACAAAGCTCCATGCACTTCAAATCAAAATGCTCTCTCACCACTGATATCGCAATTTTCCATCACAAGTCATCACAATACTCCCTCACCCCTGTCATCACAATGTTACACGGCCTTGTCATCACAAGGCTCCATGACCCGAGTAATCACAATGCTCCATACCCCTTTTCATCTCAATGCTCCATGAACCCTGTCATCACAACGAACCATGCCCATCATCATAATGCTTCATGCTATTGTCATCACAATGAAATCAAAATGCTCCATGACCTCTGTCATCACAATGCTCCAAACCCTTGTGATCACAATGCTCCATAACACTTGTCATCACAATGCCCCATGAGGCTCGTCATCACAATTGTCCATGCACTTCTCATCAAAATGTTCCATGTTCTTTGTCATCACAATGCTCAATACACTTGTCATAACAATGCTCCCTGACACTTGTCGTCAGTATGCTCCTTGAACCCTGTCAAGACAAGGCTCCATGCCTTTTTCATGACAATGATCCATGCCCTTTTCATCACAAAGCTCCAAGACCCCTCTAATCACAATGCTCCATGCCCGTTTTCATCAGAATGCTCCATGAGACTTCTCATCACAAGGCTCCAAGGTCTTGTCATCAGAGTGCTCCAGGACCTTGTCATCACAATGCTCTATGACACCTTTCATCAGAATTCTCCATGAAAATTTTCAGCTCAATGCTCCATGATCTTCTCATCACAATGCTCCATTACCCCTGTCCTCACAATGCTCCATGACACTTGTCATCACAATGCTCCATGCCCCATGTCATTACAGTTCTCCATGACGCTCATCATCACAATTATCCATGGTCTTCTCATCACAATGCTCCAACGTCTTGCCATCACAATGCTCCATGACGCTTCTCATCACAATGTTCCATGACCTTTGTCATCACAATGCTCAATACACTTGTCATCACAATGCTCCCTGACACTTGTCGTCAGTATGCTCCTTGAACCCTGTCATGACAAGGCTCCATGCCTTTTTCATCACAGTGATCCATGCCCTTTTCTTCACAATGCTCCAAGACCCCTGTAATCACAATGCTCCATGCCCTGGTCATCACAAAGCTCCATGACGCATGTCATCAGAATGCTCCTTGGACATCTCTCACAATGCTCCATGCCCTTGTAATCACAATGCTCCAAGACCCCTGTAATCACAATGCTCCATGCCCCTTTTCATCAGAATGCTCCATGAGACTTCTCATCACAAGGCTCCATGGTCTTCTCATCACAATGCTCCAGGACCTTGTTATCACAATGCTCCATGACCCCTTTCATCAGAATACTCCATGAACATTTTCAGCTCAATGCTCCATGATCTTCTCATCACAATGCTCCATGACCCCTGTATTCACAATGTTCCATGCCCCTTGATATCAAAATGATCCATGACATCTGTCATCACAGTGCTCCAAACCCTTGTGATCACATTGCTCCATAACAATTGTCATCACAACGCTCCATGATGCCTGTCATCACAATACTCCATGCCCTTGTCATCACAATGCTCCATGCCATTGTCATCACAATACTCCACAAGCTTGTCTTCAGAATGTTCGAAGACCCTTGTCATCAGAATGCTCCATGACCCTTGTCATCACAATGATCCATTACCACTTTCATCAGAATACTCCATGAACATTTTCAGCTGAATGCTCCATGATCTTTTCATCACAATGCTCCAAGACCCCTGTAATCACAATGTTTCATGCCCCTTTTCATTTCCGCGCTCCATGAACCCTGTCATCAAAATGAACCATGCCCATCATCATAATGCTTCATGCTATTTTCATTACAATGAAATCAAAATGCTCCATGACCTCTGTCATCACAATGTTCCAAACCTTTGTGATCACAATGTTCCATAAAACTTGTTATCACAATGCCCCTTGAAGCTCGTCATCACAATTATCCATGGTTTTCTCATCACAATGCTCCATGACCTTTGTCATCACAATGCTCAATACACTTGTCATCACAATGCTCCCTGACTCTTGTCGTCATTATGCTCCTTGAACCCTGGCATGACAAGGCTCCATGCCTTTTTCATCACAATGATCCATGCCCTTTTCATCACATTGTTCCAAGACCCATGTAATCACAATTCTCCATGCCCTTTTTCATCAGAATGCTCCATGAGACTCGTCAATACATGGCTCCAATGATTTCTCATCACAATGCTTCAGTACCTTCCTATCACAATGCTCCATTCCCTTGTCATCACAATGCTCCATGAACCCTGCCTTCACAATACTCCATGAACATTTTAAGCCCAATGCTCTATGACCTTCTCATCACAATGCTCCATGAACCATGTCTTCACAATGCTCCATGTCCACTGTCATCACAATGCTCCATGACCCTGACAACACAATGATCTGGGACTCTTGTCATCAAAATTCTCCATGACCCTTGTCATCAAGATGATCCAAGCCCTTGCCATCCCAATGCTCCATGAGCCCTGTAATCACAATGCTCCATGACGCTTGTCATCACAGTGCTCCATGACTCTTGTCATCAAAATGCTCCATGCATTTCTCAGCAAAATGCTTCATGACCTTGTCATCACAATGCTCCATGTGCTTGTCATCACAATCCTCCATTCCCATTGTCATCAAAATCCTCGGTGAACCTTGGGTTCACATTGCTTCATGCCCTTGTCATCACAATGCTCCATGGTCCTTGAAATGAAAATGATCCATGACCTCTGTCATCACAATGATCCAAACCCTTGGGATCACAATGTTCCATAACACTTGTCATCACAACGCTCCATGATGCCTGTCATCACAATGCTGCATGAACTTTGTCATCACAATGCTCAATACACTTGTCATCACAATGCTCCCTGACACTTGTGTTCAGAATGCTCCTTGAACCCTGTCATGAAAAGGCTCCATGCCATTTTCATCACAATGCTCCATGCCAGTGTCATCACAATACTCCAAAAGCTTTTCATAAGAAGGCTCCATGACCCCTGTCATCAAAATGATCCATGACACCTGTCATAACAATGCTCCATTCCCCTTGTCATTACAGTCCTCCATGAAGGTCGTCATCACAATTACCCATGACCTTCTCATCACAATGCTCCACCATCTTGCCATGACAATGCTCAATGCCCTGGTCATCACAATGCTCCCGGTGCCTTGTCATCACAATTCTCCTCGGCCCTGTGATCACAATGCTCCATGATACTTCTCATCACAATGTTACATGCTCTTGTCATCACAATTATCCATGCACTTGTCATCGCAATGCTTCATGACCCCTGTCATAGCAAGCTCCATGTGCTTGCCATCACAATGCTTCACGACGTTGTCATCAAAATTCTCAATGGCCATTGTCATCACAATGCTCCATGCCCTTGTCATCACAATGCTCCATGCCCCTGTGATCACAATGCTCCATGACCCTTGTCATCACGATGCTCCAAGCCCTTGTCTTCACAATGCTCCATTACATTTGCCATCACATTCCTCCATGACACTTGTCATCACAATGCTGCAAGCCATTGTCATCACAATGCACCATGATATATGTCATCACAATGCTCCCTGACACCTGTCTTCACAATAATCCATGACCTTGTCATCACAAAGCTCCATTCCCTTGTCATCACAAGGCGCCAGGCTGAATGTCATCACAATAATCCATGAAACTTGTCAGACCAATGCTCCATGCCCCTGTCATCACAATGCTCAATGCCCTTGTCATCACAATGCTCCATGACCCCTGTCATCACAATGCTCCGTGACTCCAGTCATCACAATGCTTCGTGACCTTTGTCATCACAATGGTCCATGAACTTTTCATCACTATGCTCTGTGACCCTTGGCATCACAATGCTCCATGACTTTGTCAGCACAATGCTCCATGACTTTGTCAGCACAATGCTCCATGCCCTTGTCATCACAATGCTCCATGACACATGCCATCACAAGGCGTCATGTGCTTGTCATCACAATGCTCCACATCCTTGACATCACAAAGCTACATAAAACTTGTCATCACAATGCTCCATGCACTTCTCATGAAAATGATCTCTCACCACTGATATCACAATATTCCATCACTAGTCATCACAATACTCTCTCACACTTGTCATCACAATGTTCCATGACCCCAGTCATCACAATGCTACATGCCCTTATCATCACAATGTACCACTCCCTTGTCATCACAATGCTCCATGACATTTGTCCTCACAAATCTCCATGAACCTTGGCATCACAATGCTCCATGCCATTGTCATCACAATGCTCCATGAAGACTCTCATCACATTGATCCATGCCCTTGTCATCACAAAGCTCCATGACGCTTGTCATCACAATGCTCGATGCCCTTCTCATCACAATGCACCATGCCCTTGTCACTACAGTCCTCCATGACCCATGTATCACAGTGTTACTTGCCCTTGTCATCACAATGCTCCATGCTCACTCTCATTACAATAATCCATGAAACTTTTCAGACCAATGCTCCATGGCCTTGTCATCACAATGCTCCATTACCCCTGTCATAACAATGCTCCATGACCCCTGCCATCACAAGGTTCCATGGCCTTGTGTTCACAAGACTCTATGACCCTTGTCATCACAATGCTCTAAGACCCTGTAATCACAATGCTCCATGTCCTTGTCATCATAAAGCTCCATGACGCATGCCATCAGAATGCTCCATGGCCTTCTCATTCACAATGCTCCATGACCACTGTCATCACAATGCTCCATGACCACTGTCATCACAACGCTCCTTGACCTTTTACAACACAATGATCCGGGACTCTTGTCATTAAAATGCTCCATGACACTTATCATCACAATGATCCATGCCCTTGTCATCCTAATGCTCCATGACCCCTGTAATAACAACGTTCTGTGATGCTTGTCATCACAGTGCTCCATGACTCTTGTCATCAAAATGTTCCATGCATTTGTCAGCAAAATGCTTCATGACATTTTCATCACAATGCCCCATGCACTTGTCATCACAATACTCCATTCCCCTTTTCATCAAAATCATTGATGAACCTTGGGTTCACATTGATTCATGCCCTTGTCATCACAATGCTCTATGGTCCTTGAAATGAAAATGATACATGACATCTGTCATCACAATGCTCCAAACCCTTGTGATCAGAATGTTCCATAACACTTGTCATCACAACGCTCCATGATGCCTGTCGTTACAATGCTGCATGAACTTTGTCATCACAATGCTAAATACACTTGTCAACACAATGCTCCCTGACACTTGTCATCAGAATGCTCCTTGAACGCTGTCATGAAAAGGCTCCATGCTTTTTTCATAACAATGCTCCATGCCCTTTTCATCACAATGCTCCATGACAGTGTCATCACAATACACCACAAGCTTGTCATCAGAATGCTCCATGACCCCTGTCATCACAATGATCCATGGCACTTGTCATCAAAATACTCCATTTCCCTTGTCATTACAGTGCTCCATGATGCTCGTCATCACAATAATCCATGACCTTCTCATCACAATGCTCCACGGTCTTGCGATCACAATGCTCAATGCCCTGGTCATCACAGTGCTCCATGTCCCTTGTCATCACAATTCGCCACGTCCTTGTCATCACAATGCTCTTTGACACTTCTCATCACAAAGTTACATGCTATTGTCATCACAATGATACATGCACTTGTCATCACAATGCTCCATGACACCTGTCATAGCAAGTTCCATGCGCTTGTCATCACAATGCTTCACGACGTTGGCATCAAAATTCTCAATGACCCTAGTCATCACAATGCTTAATTCCCTTGTCATCACAATACTCCATGCCCTTTTCATCACAATGATCCATGACCATTGTCATCACAATGCTCCATTACATTTGTCATCACAATCCTCCATGACACTTGTCATCACAAAGCTCCTTGCCGTTGTCATCACAATTCACCATGACATAGGTCATCACAATGCTCCCTGAAACCTGACTTCACAATACTCCATGACCTTTTCTTCACAGTGCTCCATGCCCTTGTCATCACAATATGCAATGCCCACTGTCATCACAATAATCCATGAAATTTTTCAGACCGATGCTTCATGCCCCTGTCATCACAATGCTCCATGCACTTGTCATCACAATGCTCCATGACACGTGTCATTACAATGCTCCGTGACTGCAGTCATCACAATGCTTCAAGACTTTGTCATCAGAATGGTCCATGCCCTCATCATCACAAGTCTCTGAGACCTTTGTCACCACAATGCTCCATGAAATTTTCATCACAATGCTCTGTGACCCTTGGCATCACAATGCTCCATGCCTTTGTCAACACAATGTTCCATGACACTTGTCATCACAGTGCTACAGGAGCTTTGTGGGCACAATGCTCCATGACCAATGTGATCACAATGCGCCATGGGGTTGTCATCACAATGCTCCATAAACATTGTCATCACAATGCTACATGCACTTCTCATGATAATGCTCTCTCACCACTGATATCAAAATGTTCCATCACTAGTCATCACAATACTCCCTCACCCCTGTCATCAAAATGTTCCATGACCCCTATCATCACAATGCTACATACCGTTATCACCACAATGCACCACTCACTTGTCATCAAAATGCTCCATGACCTTTGTCATCACAAAGCTCCATGACCCTTGGCATCACAATGCTCCATGCCATTGTCATCACAATGCTTCATGAAGCCTCTCATCACGTTGCTCCATGCCCTTCTCATCACAAAGCTCCATGACGCTTGTCATCACAATGCTCGATGCCCTTCTCAACACAATGCTCCATGACGTGTCATTAAAATACTCCATGAACCATGTATCACAGTGTTCCGTGTCCTTGTCATCACAATGCTCCATGCCCGCTCTCATCACAATAATCCATGAAAATTTTCAGACAAATGCTCCATGCCCTTGTCATCACAAAGCTCCATGACGCATGTCATCAGAATGCTCCATGGCCTTCTCATTCACAATGCTCCATGGCCTTGTCATCACAATGCTCCAAGACACCTGTAATCACAATGCTCCATGTCCCTTTTCATCTCAATGCTCCATGAACCCTGTCAGCACAATGCACCATGCCCATCATCATAATGCTTCATGTTATTGTCATCACAATGAAATCAAAATGCTCCATGACTTCTGTCATCATAATGCTCCAAACCCTTGTGATCACAATGTTGCCTAACACTTGTCATCACAACGCCCCATGACGCTCGTCATCACAATTATACATGGTCTTCTCATCACAATGCTCCATAACATTTGTCATCACAATGCTCAATACACTTGTCATCACAATGCTCCCTGACTCTTGCCATCAGTATGCTCCTTGAACACTGTCATTACAAGGCTCCATGCCTTTTTCATCACAATGATCCATGCACATTTCATCAGAATGCTCAAATACCCCTCTAATAACAATGCTCCTTGCCCTGGTCATCACAAAGCTCCATGACGCATGTCATCAGTATGCTCCTTGGACATCTCTCACGATGCTCCATGCCCTTGTAATCACAATGATCCAAGACCCCTGTAATCACAATGCTCCATGCCCCTTTTCATCAGAATGCTCCATGAGACTTCTCATCACAAGGCTCCATGGTCTTCTCATCAGAGTGCTCCAGGGCATGGTCATCACAATGCTCCATGACCCCTTTCATCTGAATACTCCATAAATATTTTCAGCTCAATGCTCCATGATCTTCTCATCACAATGATCCATGACCCCTGTCATCACAATGCTCCATGCTCCTTGATATCAAAATGATCCATGACCTCTGTCATCACAGTGCTCCAAACCCTTGTGATCACATTGTTCCATAACACTTGTCGTCACAGCACTCGATGATGCCTGTCATCACAACACTCCATGCCCTTGTCATCACAATGCTCCATGACCTTTGTCATCACAATGCTCAATACACTTGTCCTCACAATGTTCCCTGACACTTGTTGTCAGAATGCTTCTCGAACACTTTCATGAAAAGGCTCTATGCCTTTTTCATCACAATGCTCCATGCCCTTTTCATCACAATGCTCCATGCCATTGTCATCACAATACTCCACAAGCTTGTCATCAGAATGCTCCATGACCCTTGTCATCACAATGCTCCATGACCCCTGTTATCACAATGCTCCATGACACCTGACATCACAATGCTCCAGGCCCCTTGTCATTACAGTTCTCCATGACACTCGTCATCACAATTATCCATGGTCTTCTCATCACAATGCTCCACTGTCTTGCCATCACAATGCTCCATGACACTTCAAATCACAATGTTACATGCTCTTGTAATCACATTCTCCATGCACTTGTCATCGCAATGCTCCATGACCCCTGTCCTAGCAAGCTCCATGTGCTTTTCATCACAGTGCTTCACGAACTTGTCATCAAAATTCTCAAAAGCCCTTGTCATCACAATGCTCGATGCCCTTCTCATCACAATGCTCCATGACCTTGTCATTACAATCCTCCATGACCGATGTATCACAGTGTTCCGTGTCCTTGTCATCACAATGCTCCATGCCCACTCTCATCTCAATAATCCTTGAAAATTTTCAGACAAATGCTCCATTCCCTTGTCATCACAAAGCTCTATGACGCATGTCATCAGAATGCTCCATGGCCTTCTCATTCACAATGCTCCATGCCCTTGTAATCACAGTGCTCCCCAAAATTGTCATCTCAATGCTCCATAAATATTGTCCTCACAAAGCTCCATGCACTTCGCATCAAAATGCTCTCTCACCACTGATATCACAATTTTCCATCACTAGTCATCACAATACACCCTCACCACTGTCATCACAATGTTCCAGGGCTTTGTCATCACAAGGCTCCGTGTCCCGAGTAATCACAGTGCTCCATACCCCTTTTCATCTCAATGCTCCATGAACCCTGTCATCACAACGAACCATGCCCATCATCATAATGCTTCATGCTATTGTCATCACAATGAAATCAAAATGATCCATGACCTCTGTCATCACAATGCTCCAAACACTTGTGATCTCAATGTTCCATAACACTTGTCATCACAATGCCCCATGACGCTCCTCATCACAGTTATCCATGGTCCTCTCAGCACAATGCTCCATGAACTTTGTCATCACAATGCTCAATACACTTGTCATCACAATGCTCCCTGACACTTGACGTCAGAATGCTCCTTGATCCCTGTCATGAAAAGGTTCCATGCCTTTTTCATCACAATGCTCCATGCTTTTTTCATCACAATGCTCCATGCCACTGTCATCACAGTACTCCACAAGCTTGTCATCTGAATGCTCCTTGACCCTTGTCATCACAATGATCCATGACATTTGTCATCACAATTATCCATGCCCCGTGTCATTACAGTGCTCGATGACACTCGTCATCAAAATGCTCCATGGTCTTGCGATTACAATGCTCCACGGTCTTAACATCACAGTGCTCCATGACCTGGACATCACAATGCTCCATGTCCCTTGTCATCACAATGCTCCATGTGCTTCTCAGCACAATGCTCCATGACCCATGACATCACAATGTGCCAAGCGCATCTCATCACAATGCTCCACAACCTTGTCATCACAATGCTCCATAAACCTTGTTATCACAATGCACCATGCACTTCTCATCAAAATGCTCTCTCACCACTGATGTCACAATGTTCCATCACTAGTCATCACAATACTCCCTCACCACTGTCATCACAATGTTCCATGACCAATGTAATCACAATGCTCCATGCCCTTCTCATCACAAAGCTCCATGATGCATGTCATCAGAATGTTCCATGGCCTTCTCATCACAATGTTCCATGCCCTTGCCATCACAATGCTCCATGACCTTTGTCATCACAATGCTCAATACACTTGTCCTCACAATGTTCCCTGACACTTGTTGTCAGAATGCTTCTCGAACACTTTCATGAAAAGGCTCTATGCCTTTTTCATCACAATGCTCCATGCCCTTTTCATCACAATGCTCCATGCCGTTGTCATCACAATACTCCACAAGCTTGTCATCAGAATGCTCCATGACCCTTGTCATCACAATGCTCCATGACCCCTGTTATCACAATGCTCCATGACACCTGACATCACAATGCTCCAGGCCCCTTGTCATTACAGTTCTCCATGACACTCGTCATCACAATTATCCATGGTCTTCTCATCACAATGCTCCACCGTCTTGCCATCACAATGCTCCATGACACTTCAAATCACAATGTTACATGCTCTTGTAATCACATTCTCCATGCACTTGTCATCGCAATGCTCCATGACCCCTGTCCTAGCAAGCTCCATGTGCTTTTCATCACAGTGCTTCACGAACTTGTCATCAAAATTCTCAAAAGCCCTTGTCATCACAATGCTCGATGCCCTTCTCATCACAATGCCCCATGACCTTGTCATTACAATCCTCCATGACCGATGTATCACAGTGTTCCGTGTCCTTGTCATCACAATGCTCCATGCCCACTCTCATCTCAATAATCCTTGAAAATTTTCAGACAAATGCTCCATTCCCTTGTCATCACAAAGCTCTATGACGCATGTCATCAGAATGCTCCATGGCCTTCTCATTCACAATGCTCCATGCCCTTGTAATCACAGTGCTCCCCAAAATTGTCATCTCAATGCTCCATAAATATTGTCCTCACAAAGCTCCATGCACTTCGCATCAAAATGCTCTCTCACCACTGATATCACAATTTTCCATCACTAGTCATCACAATACACCCTCACCACTGTCATCACAATGTTCCAGGGCTTTGTCATCACAAGGCTCCGTGTCCCGAGTAATCACAGTGCTCCATACCCCTTTTCATCTCAATGCTCCATGAACCCTGTCATCACAACGAACCATGCCCATCATCATAATGCTTCATGCTATTGTCATCACAATGAAATCAAAATGATCCATGACCTCTGTCATCACAATGCTCCAAACACTTGTGATCTCAATGTTCCATAACACTTGTCATCACAATGCCCCATGACGCTCCTCATCACAGTTATCCATGGTCCTCTCAGCACAATGCTCCATGAACTTTGTCATCACAATGCTCAATACACTTGTCATCACAATGCTCCCTGACACTTGACGTCAGAATGCTCCTTGATCCCTGTCATGAAAAGGTTCCATGCCTTTTTCATCACAATGCTCCATGCTTTTTTCATCACAATGCTCCATGCCACTGTCATCACAGTACTCCACAAGCTTGTCATCTGAATGCTCCTTGACCCTTGTCATCACAATGATCCATGACATTTGTCATCACAATTATCCATGCCCCGTGTCATTACAGTGCTCGATGACACTCGTCATCAAAATGCTCCATGGTCTTGCGATTACAATGCTCCACGGTCTTAACATCACAGTGCTCCATGACCTGGACATCACAATGCTCCATGTCCCTTGTCATCACAATGCTCCATGTGCTTCTCAGCACAATGCTCCATGACCAATGACATCACAATGTGCCAAGCGCATCTCATCACAATGCTCCACAACCTTGTCATCACAATGCTCCATAAACCTTGTTATCACAATGCACCATGCACTTCTCATCAAAATGCTCTCTCACCACTGATGTCACAATGTTCCATCACTAGTCATCACAATACTCCCTCACCACTGTCATCACAATGTTCCATGACCAATGTAATCACAATGCTCCATGCCCTTCTCATCACAAAGCTCCATGATGCATGTCATCAGAATGTTCCATGGCCTTCTCATCACAATGTTCCATGCCCTTGCCATCACAATGCTCCATTACACCTGTCATCACAATGCTCCATGACCACTGTCATCACAGCGTTCCATGACCGCAGACAACACAATGTTCTGGGACTCTTGTCATCAAAATGCTCCATGACACTTGTCATCAAAATGATCCATGCGCTTGTCATCCCAGTGCTCCATGACTCCTGTAATCAGAATGCACCGTGACGCTTCTCTTCCCAGTGCTCCATGACCCTTGGCATCACAATGTTCCATGCCATTGTCATCACAGTGCTCCAAGAACCCTCTCATCACATTGCTCCATGCACTTGTCATCACAAAGCTCAATGACGATTGTCATCACAATGCTCGATGCTCTTCTCATCACAGTGCTCCATGCCCTTGTCATTACAATCCTCCATGATCCATGTATCACCGTGTTCCTTGCTCTTGACATCACAATGCTCCATGCCCACTCTCATCACAATAATCCATGAAAATTGTCACACAAATGCTCCATGCCCTTGTCATCAAAAGGCTCCATTACCCGTGTCATAACAATGCTCCATGACCCCTGCCATTACAATGTTCCACCGCCTAGTCATCGCAAGGCTCCATGACCCATGTCATCACAATTCTCCAAGACTCCTGTAATCACAATGCTCCATGCCCTTGTCATCACGAAGCTCAATGACTTATGTCATCAGAATGCTCCATGGCCTTCTCATCACAATGCTCCATGCCCTTGTCATCACAGTGCTCCAAGACCCCTGTATTCACAATGCTCCATGCCCCTTTTCATCTCAATTCTCCATGAACTCTGCCATTCCAATGCACCATGCCCAACATCATAATGCTTAATGCTATTGTCATCACAATGAAATCAAAATGCTCCATGACCTCTGTCATCACAATGCTCCAAACCCTTGTGATCACAATGTTCCATAACACTTGTCATCATAATTCCCCATGATGCTCCTCATGACAATTATCCATGGTCTTCTCATCACAATGCTCCGTGACCTTTGTCATCACAATGCTCAATACACTTGTCATCTCAATGCTCCCTGCCACTTGTCGTCAGTATGCTTCTTGAAACCTGTCATGACAAGGCTCCATGCCTTTTTCATCAAAATGATCCATGCGCTTTTCATCACAATGCTCCAAGACCCCTGTAATCACAGTGCTCCATGCCCCTGTCATCACAAAGCTCCATGACCCATATCATCAGAATGCTCCATGGCCTTCTCAACACCATGCTCCATGCACTTGTCATCACACTGCTCCCTGACACTTGTCTTCAGAATTCTCCATGAACCCTGTCATGAAAAGGCTCCATGCCTTTTTCATCACAATGATCCATGACATTTCATCACTATGCTCCTTGCCATTGTCATCACAATACTCCACAAGCTTGTCATCAGAATGCTCCATGACCCATGTCATCACAATGCTCCATGACCCCTGTCATCACAATGCTCCATGACACCTGTCATCACAATGCTCCATGACACCTGTCATCACAATGCTCCATGCCCCATGTCATTACAGTGCTCCATGATGATCGTCATCACAATTATCCACGGTCTTCTCATCACAATGCTGCACAGTCTTGCCATCACAATGCTCCCTGCCCTGGCCATCACAATGCTCCATGTCCCTTGTTATCAAAATTCTCGCCATCCTTGTCATCACAATACTCCATGACACTTCTCATCACAATGTTACATGCTCTTGTCTTCACAATTCTCCATGCACTTTTCATTGCAATGCTCCATGTCCCCTGTCATAGCAAGCTCCGTGCGCTTGTCATCACAATGCTTCACGACGTTGGCATCAAAATTCTTAATGGCCCTAGTCATCACAATGCTCCATGTCCGTGTCATCACAATGCTCCATGACCCTTTTCATCACAATTCTCGAAGAAGTTGTCATCACGATGCTCCATTACATTTGTCATCAAAATCCTCCATGACACTTGGCATCACAATACTCCAGGCCATTATCATCACAATGCACCATGACATATGTCATCACAATGCTCCCTGACACCTCTCTTCACAATACTACATGACCTTGTCATAACAATGTTCCATTCCCTAGTCATCACATTGTGCCATGCCCACCCTCATAGCAATAATCCATGAAACTTGTCAGAGCAATTCTCCATGGCCCTGTCATCACAATGCTCCATGCCCTTGTAATCACAATGCTCTATGACCCCTCACATCATAATGCTCCGTGAATCCAGTCATCACTATGCTTTATGAACTTTGTCATCACAATGGTCCATTCCCTCGTCATGACAATGCTCTGTAACACTTGTCATCACAATGCTGCATGCCTTTGTCAGCACAATGCTCAATACACTTGTCATCACAAAGCTCCATGATGCCTGTCATGACAATACTCCTTGCCCGTGTCATCACAATGCTCCATTATCTTTGTCATCACAATGCTCAATACACTTGTCATCACAATGCTCCCTGACACTTGTCGTCAGAATGCTCTTTGAACCCTGTCATGAAAAGGCTCCATGCCTTTTTCATCACAATGTTCCATGCCCTTTTCATCACAATGCTCCATGCCATTGTCATCACAATACTCCACAAGCTTGTCATCAGAATGTTCCATGACCCTTGTCATCACAATGCTCCATGCCCCTTGTCATTACAGTGCTCCATGATGATCGTCATCACAATTATCCGTGGTCTTCTCATCACAATGCTCCACCGTCTTGCCATCACAATGCTCCATGACACTTCTCATCACAATGTTACATGCTCTTGTCATCACAATTCTCTATGCACTTGTCATCGCAATGCTCCATGACACCTGACATAGGAAGCTCCATGTGCTTTTCATCACAGTGCTTCACGACCTTGTCATCAAAATTCTCAACGGCCCTTGTCATAAAAATGCTACATGCCGTTGTCATCACAATGCACCATGACCATTGTCATCACAATGCTCCAAGACCTTATCATCACAATGCTCCATTACTTTTGTCATCAAAATCCTCCATGACACTTGGCTTCACAATGCTCCATGCCATTGTCATCACAATGCACCATGACATATGTCATCACAATGCTACCTGACACCTGTCTTCACAATACTCCATGACCTTGTCATAAAAATGTTCCATGCCCTTGTCATCACAATGTGCCATGCCCACTATCATCACAATAATCCATGAAACTTGTCAGACCAATGCTCCATCCCCCTGTCATCACAATGCTCCATGCCATTGTCATCACAATGCTCCGTGACTCCAGTCATCACAATGCTTCATGACCTTTGTCATCACAATGGTAAATGCCCTCGTCATCACAGGACTCTGTGAACTTTGTCACCATAATGCTCCATGAAGTTTTCATCACAATGCTCTGTGACCCTTGTCAACACAACGCTCCATGCCTTTGTCAGCAGAGTGCTCCATGACCCTTTTCATCAAAATGCTCCATGCGCTTGTCAGCACAATGCTCCATGACCCATGTCATCACAATGTGCCATGCACTTGTCATCACAATGTTCCACAACTTTGTCATCACAATGCTCCATAAACCTTGTCATCACAAAGCTCCATGCACCTCTCATCAAAATGCTCTTTCACCACTGATGTCAAAATGTTCCATCTCTAGTCATCACAATACTCCTTCACCCCTGTCATGACAATATTCCATGGCCTTGTCATCACAAGGCTCCATGATGCATGTCATCAGACAGCTCCATTGCCTTATCATCACAAAGCTCCATGCCCTTTTCTTCACAATGCTCCAAGACAACTGTAATCACAATGCTCCATGCCCCTTTTCATCTCAATGCTCCATGAACTCTGTCATCACAATGAACCATGCCCATCATCATAATGCTTCATGCTATTGTCATCACAATGAAATTAATATGCTCCATAAGCTCTGTCATCACAATGCTCAAAACCCTTGTGATCACAATGTTCCATAACGCTTGTCATCACAACTCCCCTTGATGCTCGTCATCACAATTATCCATGGTCTTCTCATCACAATGCTCCATGACCTTTCTCATCACAATGCTCAATACACGTGTCATCACAATGCTCCCTGACACTTGTCGTCAGTATGCTCCTTGAACCCTCTCATTACAAGGCTCCATGCTTTTTCATCACAATCACCCATGCCCTATTCATCACAATGCTCCAAGACCCCTGTAATCACAATGCTCCATGCCCCTTTTCATCAGAATGCTCCATGAGACTTGTCATCACAAGGCTCCATGGTCTTCTCCTCACTATGCTCCAGGACCTTGTCATCACAATGCTCCATTCCATTGTCATCACAATGCTCCATTACACATGCCATCACAATACTCAATGAATATTTTCAGCCCAATGCTCCATGAACTTCTGTTCACAATGCTCCATGACCCCTGTCATCACAATGCTCCATGACCACAGTCATCACAACGCTCCATGACACCAGACAACACAATGATCCGAGACTCTTGTCATCAAAATGCTCCATGACACTCGTCATCACAATGATCCATGCCCTTGCCATCCCAATGCTCATGACCCCTGTAATTACAGTGCTCCATGATGCTTGTCATCACAGTGCTCCATGACAGTTTTCATCAAAATGCTACATGCATTTGTCAGCAAAATGCTACATGACCTTGTCATCACATGCTCCATGTGCTTGTCATCACAATACTCCATTCCCATTGTCATCAAAATCCTCCATGAACCTTGGGTTCACATTGCTTCAAGCCCTTGTCATCACAATGCTCCATGCTCCTTGAAATGAAAATGATACATAACTTCTGTCATCACAATGCTCCAAATCCCTGTGATCACAATGTTCCGTAACACTTGTCATCACAATGCTCCATGATGCCTGTCATAACAATGCTCCATGACCTTTGTCATCACAATTCTCAATACACTTGTCATCAAACAGCTCCCTGACACTTGTTGTCAGAATGCTCCTTGAACACAGTCATGAAATGGCTCCATGCCTTTTTCATCACAATGCTCCATGCCCTTTTCATCACAATGCTCCATGCCATTGTCATCACATTACTCCACAAGCTTGTCATCAGAATGCTCCATGACACTTGTCATCGCAATGATCCATGTCACCAGTCATCACAATGTTCCATGACCCTGTCATTACAGTGCTCCATGACGCTCGTCATCACAATTATCCATGGTCTTCTCATCACAATGCTCCACGGTCTTGTCATCACTATGCTCCATGCCCTGGTCATCACAATTCTACATATCCTTGTCATCACTATGCTCCATGACACTTCTAATCAAAATGTTACATGCTCTTGTCAATACAATTCTCCATGCAATTGTCATCGAAATGCTCCCTGACCCCTTAATAGCAAGCTCCATGCGCTTGTCATCACAATGCTTCACGAACTTCTCATCAAAATTCTCAAGAGTCCTTGTCAACTCAGTGCTCCATGATCTTGTCATCACAATGCTCCATGACCCTTGTCATCACGATGCTCCATTTCCTTTGTCATCACAATCCTCCATGACACTTGGCATCACAATGACCCATGCCATTGTCATCACAATGGACCATGACATATGTCATCACAATGCTCCCTGACACATGTCTTCACAATACTGTATGACCTTGTCATCACAATGCTCCATGCCCTTGTCATCACAATGCGCCATGCCCACTGTCATCACAATAATCCATAAAACTTGTCATAGCAATGCTCTATGCCCCTGTCATCACAATGCTCCATTCCCTTGTCATCACAATGCTCCATGACCCCTGTCAACACAATGCTCCGTGACTCCAGTCATCACAATTTTTCATGACCTTTGTCAACACAATGGTCCATGCCCTCATCATCACAAGTCTCTGTGACCATTGTCACCACAATGCTCCATGAACTATTCATCACAATGCTCCGTGAACCTTGTCATCACAATGTTCCATGCCTTTCTCAGCACAATGCATCATGACCCATGTCATCGCAATGCTCCTTGCGCTAGTCAGCACAATGCTCCATAACACATGTCATAACAATTCTGGATGTTCTAGTCAGCACAATGCGCCATGCGCTTGTCATCACAATGCTCCAGAACCTTGTCATCACAATGCTCCATAAAATTTATCATCACAATGCTCCATACACTTCTCATCAAAATGCTCTCTCACCAATGATATAACAATGTTCCATCACTAGTCATTAAAATACTCCCTCACCCCTGTCATCACAATGATCCATGACCCCTGTCATCACAATGCTATATGCCCTTATCATCACAATGTTCCATTACCCCTAACATCACAATGTTCCATAACCCCTGTCATCAAAATGCTCCATGACCCTTTTATCACAATGCTCCATGACCCCTGGCATCACAATGATCCATAACACCTGTCATCAAAATGTTCGATGACCCTTTTTATCAAATTGCTCCATGACCCTGTCATCACAATGCATCCTGCCCTTCTCATCACAATGCACCAAGCCCTTGTCATCAAAGTGCTCCATGACCTTTGTCATCACAAAGCTCCATGACCGTTGGCATCACAATGCTCCATGCCATTGTCATTACAATGCTTCATGAAGCCTCTCATCACATTGCTCCATGTCCTGGTCATCACAAAGCTCCACGATGCTTGTCATCAAAATGCTCCATGCCCTTCTCAACACAATGCTCCATGCCCTTGTCATTACAATACTCCATGACCCATGTATCACAGTGTTCCATGCCCTTGTCATCACAATGCTCCATGCCCTATCTCATCACAATAATCCATAAAACTTTTCAGACCAAAGCTCCGTGCCCTTGTAATCACAATGCTCCATTACACCTTCATGACAATGCTCCATTACCCCAGCGATCAAAATGATCCACGGCCTTGTCATCACAAGGCTCCATAACCCTTGTCATCAAAATGATCCAAGAGCCCTGTAATCACAATTCTCCATGCCTTTGTCTTCACAAAACTCCATGACACACGTCACCAGAATGCTCCATGGCATTCTCATCACAATGCTCCATACCCTTGCCATCACAATACTCCATTAGCCCTGTCATAACAATGCTCCATGACCCATGACAACACAATGATCCGGGACTCTTGTCATCAAAATGCTCCATGACACTTGTCATCACAATGTTCCATGCCCTTGTCATCCCAATGCTCCATGACCCCAGTAAACAGAATGCTCCGTGACGCTTGTCATCACAGTGCTCCATGACCCTTGTCATCACAATGCTCCATGCCTTTGTTAGCAAAATGCTACATGACCTTGTCATCACAATGCTCCATCTGCTTGTCATCAAAATACTCCATTACCTTTGTCATCACAATCCTCCATGAACCTTGGGATCACATTGCTTCATGCCCTTGTCATCACAATGGTCCATTCTACTTGAAATCAAAATGATCTATGACATCTGTCATCACAATGCTCCAAGCCCTTGTGATCACAATGTTCCATAACACTTGTCATCACAACGCTCCATTATGCCTGTCATCACAATACTCCATGCCATTGTCATCACAATGCTCCCTGACTTTTGTCATCACAATGCTCAATACACTTGTCATCACAATGCTCCCTGACACTTGTCATCAGAATGCTCCTTGAACCCTGTCATGAAAAGGCTCCATGCCTTTTTCATCACAATGCTCCATGCACTTGTCATCACAAAGCTCCATGACGCTTGTCATAAAAATGCTCGATGCCCTTCTCATCACAATGCTCCAGGCCCTTGTCATTACAGTGCTCCATGACCCATGTATCACAGGGTTCCTTGCCCTTGTCATAACAATGCTCCATGCCCACTCTCATAGCAATAATCCATGGAAATTTTCAGACCAATTCTCCATGCCCTTGTCATTCCAATGCTCCATTAGACTTGTCATAACAATGCTCCATGAACCCTGCCATCAAAATATTGCACGGCCTTGTCATCACAAAACTCCATGACCCATGTCATCAGAATGCTCCACGGCCTTCTTATCACAATGCCCCATGCCCTTGTCATCACAATGCTCCAAAAACACTGTATTCACCATGCTCCATACCCTTGTCACCACAAAGCTCCATAACGCATATCACCAGAATTCTCCTTGGCCTTCTCATCACAATGCTCCATGCCCTTGTCATCACAATGCTCCAAGACCCCTGTAATCACAGTGCTCCATGCCCCTTTGTATCTCAATGCTCCATGATCCCTGTCATCACAATGCACCAGGCACATCATCATAATGCTTTATGCTATTGTCATCAAAATGAAATCAAAATGCTCCATGACATCTGTCATCACAATGCTAAAAACCCTTGTGATCACAATGTTCCATAACACTTGTCATCACAATGCCCCATGACGCTCGTCATCACAATTATGAATGGTTTAATCATCACAATGCTCCATGACCTTTGTCACCACAATCCTCAATACACTTATCACCACAATGCTCCCTGACACTTGTCATCAGTATGCTCCATGAACACTGTCATGAAAAGGCTCCATGCCTTTTTCATCACAATGATCCTTTCTCTTTTCATCACAATGCTCCAAGACCCCTGTAATCACAAAGCTCCCTGCACTGGTCATCAGAAAACTATATGACACAAGTCATCTGAATGCTCCATGGCATTCTCATCACAATGGTCCATGCCCTTGGCATCACAGTGTTCCAAGTACACTGTCATCACAGTGCTCCGTGACTACAGTCATCACAGTGCTTCATGACATTTGTCATCACAATGTTCCATGACCTCGTCACACAAGGCTTTGTGACCTTTGTCACCACAATGCTCCATGAACTATTCATCACAGTGCTCTGTGACCCTTGTCATCACAAAGCTCCATGCCATTGTCAGCACAATGCTCCATGACCGTTGTCAGCACAATGCTCGATGTGTGTGTAAGCACAATGCTCCATAACCCATGTCATCACAATGCTCCCTGCACTTCTCATCACAATGCAACACGCACTTGTTATCAAAATGCTCCATGACCTTTGTCATCACAAAGTTCCATGACACTTGGCATCACAATGCTCCATTCCATTGTCATCAGAATGCTCCATGAACACTCTTATCACATTGCTCCATGCACTTGTCATCACAAATCTCCATGAGGCTTGTCATCACAACGCTCGATGCCCTTCTCATCACAATGCTACATGTCCTTGTCATTACAATCCTGCATGATCTATGTATCACCGTGTTCCGTACCCTTGTCATAACAATGCTCCATGACCCCTGCCATCACAAAGTTCCACGGCCATGTCATCACAAGCCTCCATGAAACTTGTCATCACAATGCTCCAAGACCCCTCTAATCAAATGCTCCATGCCCTTGTCATCACAAAGCTCCAAGACGCATGTCATCAGAATGCTCCATGGCCTTCTTATCACAGAGCTCCATGCCCTTGTGATCACAATGCTCCAAGACCACTGTAATCACAGTGTTCCATGCCCGTTTTCATCTCAATGTTCCATGAACCCTGTCATCACAGTGCACCATGCCCATCACCATAATATTTCATGCTATTGTCATCAAAATGAAATCAAAATGCTCAATGACCTCTGTCATCACAATGCTCCAAACCCTTCTGATCACAATGTTCCATAACTCTTGTCATCACAATGCCCCATGAGGCTGTTCATCACAATTATCAATGGTCTTCTCATCACAATGCTACTTGATCTTTGTCATCACAATGCTCAATACACTTATCATCACAATGTTCCCTGACACTTCTCATTAGTATGCTTCTTGAACCCTGTCATGACAAGGCTCCATGCAATTTTCATCACAATGATCCATGCACTTTTCATCACAATCCTCCAAGACTCCTGTAATCACAATGCTCCATGTCCTTGTCATCACAAAGCTCCATGACGCATGTCATCAGAATGCTCCTTGGCCTTCGCATCACAATGCTCCATGCCCTTGTCATCACAATGCTACAAAACCCCTGTAATCTCAATGCTCCATGCACCTTTTCATCAGAATGCTCCATGACACTTGTCATCACAAGGCTCCATGGTCCTCTCATCACAATGCTCCAGGACCTTGTCATCACAGTGCTCCATTCCGTTGTCATCACAATGCTCCATGACCCCTGTCATCACAATACTACATGTACATTTTCAGCCCAGTGCTCAATGACCGTCTCATTACAATGCTCCATAACCCATGTCTTCACAATGCTCCATGACCACAGTCATCAAAATGCTCCATGACCCCTGTCATCACAATGGTCCATGCCCTCGTCATCAAAAGGCTCTGTGACATTTGTCACCAAAATTCTCCATGAAATTTTCATCACAATGTTCTCTTACTCATGTCATAACTATGCTAAATGCCTTTGTCAGCACAATGCTCCATGACCGTTGTCAGCACAATGCTCGATGTGTGTGTAAGCACAATGCTCCATAACCCATGTCATCACAATGCTCCCTGCACTTCTCATCACAATGCAACACGCACTTGTTATCAAAATGCTCCATGACCTTTGTCATCACAAAGTTCCATGACACTTGGCATCACAATGCTCCATTCCATTGTCATCAGAATGCTCCATGAACACTCTTATCACATTGCTCCATGCACTTGTCATCACAAATCTCCATGAGGCTTGTCATCACAACGCTCGATGCCCTTCTCATCACAATGCTACATGTCCTTGTCATTACAATCCTGCATGATCTATGTATCACCGTGTTCCGTACCCTTGTCATAACAATGCTCCATGACCCCTGCCATCACAAAGTTCCACGGCCATGTCATCACAAGCCTCCATGAAACTTGTCATCACAATGCTCCAAGACCCCTCTAATCAAATGCTCCATGCCCTTGTCATCACAAAGCTCCAAGACGCATGTCATCAGAATGCTCCATGGCCTTCTTATCACAGAGCTCCATGCCCTTGTGATCACAATGCTCCAAGACCACTGTAATCACAGTGTTCCATGCCCGTTTTCATCTCAATGTTCCATGAACCCTGTCATCACAGTGCACCATGCCCATCACCATAATATTTCATGCTATTGTCATCAAAATGAAATCAAAATGCTCAATGACCTCTGTCATCACAATGCTCCAAACCCTTCTGATCACAATGTTCCATAACTCTTGTCATCACAATGCCCCATGAGGCTGTTCATCACAATTATCAATGGTCTTCTCATCACAATGCTACTTGATCTTTGTCATCACAATGCTCAATACACTTATCATCACAATGTTCCCTGACACTTCTCATTAGTATGCTTCTTGAACCCTGTCATGACAAGGCTCCATGCAATTTTCATCACAATGATCCATGCACTTTTCATCACAATCCTCCAAGACTCCTGTAATCACAATGCTCCATGTCCTTGTCATCACAAAGCTCCATGACGCATGTCATCAGAATGCTCCTTGGCCTTCGCATCACAATGCTCCATGCCCTTGTCATCACAATGCTACAAAACCCCTGTAATCTCAATGCTCCATGCACCTTTTCATCAGAATGCTCCATGACACTTGTCATCACAAGGCTCCATGGTCCTCTCATCACAATGCTCCAGGACCTTGTCATCACAGTGCTCCATTCCGTTGTCATCACAATGCTCCATGACCCCTGTCATCACAATACTACATGTACATTTTCAGCCCAGTGCTCAATGACCGTCTCATTACAATGCTCCATAACCCATGTCTTCACAATGCTCCATGACCACAGTCATCAAAATGCTCCATGACCCCTGTCATCACAATGGTCCATGCCCTCGTCATCAAAAGGCTCTGTGACATTTGTCACCAAAATTCTCCATGAAATTTTCATCACAATGTTCTCTTACTCATGTCATAACTATGCTAAATGCCTTTGTCAGCACAATGCTCCATGACACTTGTCATCACAATGCTCCATGCGCTTTTCCGCAAAATGCCCCATGACCTGTGTCATCACAATGCGACATGTGCTTGTCATCACAATGCACCACAACCTTGTCATCACAGTTCTCGATAAACCTTGTTGTCACAATGCTCCATGCACTTCCCTTGAAAATGCTCTCCCATCACAGATATCATAATGTTGCATCACTTGTCATCACAATACTCCCTCACCACTCTCATCACAATGTTCCATGACACCTGTCATCACAATGCTCCATGACCCTTTTCATCACAATGCTCTCTGACCCCTGACATCACAATGTTCCATAACCACTGTCATCAAAATGTCCCATGACACTTTTCATCAAATTGCTCCATGACCCTTTCATCACAATGCTCACTGCCCTTCTCATCACAGTACACCACGCCCTTGTCATCAAAACCCTCCATGACCTTTGTCATCACAAAGCTCCGTGACCCTTGGCATCACAATACTCCATGCCATTGTCATCAAAATGCTCCATTAGCCCTCTCATCACATTGTTTCATGTCCTTGTCATCACAGGCTCCATGATGCTTTTCATCACAATGCTCGATGCTCTTCTTAACACAAAGCTCCAAGGCTTGCCATTACAATCCTACATGACCCATGTATCACAGTGTTCCATGCCCTTGTCATCACAATGCTCCATGCCCCCTCTCATCACAATAATCCATGAAAATTTTCAGACCAATGCTCCATGCACTTGTCATCGCAATGCTCCATTACCCCTGTTATAACAATGCTCCATAAAAACTGCCATTACAATGTTCCACGGCCTTCTCATCACAAGGCTCCATGACCCTTGTCATCACAATGCTCCAAGACACCTGTAATCACAATGCTCCATGCCTTTGTCATCACAAAGCTCCATGACGCATATCATCAGAATGCGCCTTCGCCTTCTCATCACAATGCTTCATGACCTGGTCATCGCAATGCTCCAAGACCCCTGTAATCACAATGCTCCATGCCCCTTTCCATCTCAATGCTCCATGAACCCTGTCATCACAGTGCACCATGCCCATCATCATAATGCTTCATGCTATTGTCATCACAATGAAACCAAAATGCTCCATGACCTCTGTCATCACAATGCTCTAAACCCTTGTGATCACAATATTCCATAACACTTGTCATCACAACGCCCCATGACGCTCATCATCACAATTATCCATGGTATTTTATTCACAATACTCCATGACCTTTGTCATCACAATGCTCAATAAACTTGTCATCACAAAGCTTCCTGACAATGGTCCTCAATATGCTCCTTGAAACCTGTCATGACAAGGCTCCATGCATTTTTCATCACAATAATCCATGCACTTTTCATCACAATACTCCAAGACCCCTGTAATCACAATGCTCCATGCCCTTGTCATCACAATGCTTAATGAAGCATGTCTTCAAAATGCTCCATTGCCTTCTCATCAACATGCTCCATGCCGTTTTCATCACAATGCTCCATTGCCTTGTCATCAAAATGCTCCATGACCCGTGTCATCACAATACTCCATGAATATTTACAGCCCAATGCTCCATGACCTTCTCTTCACAATGCCCCATGAACCCAGTCATCACTACGCTCCATGACCACTGTCATCACAACGATCCATCACCCCTGACAACGCAATGATACTGGACACTTGTCATCCAAATGCTCCATGACACTTGTCATCACAATGATCCATTCCTTGTCATCACAATGCTCCATAAGCCTTGTCATCACAAGGCTCCAAGCCCTTGTCATCAAAATGCTCCATTATATTTGTCATCACATTTCTCCATGACACTTGGCATCACAGTGCTCCATGCCATTGTCATCACAATGGATCATGACATATGTCACCACAATGCTCCCTGACACGTGTCTTCACAAAAATATATGACCTTGTCATAACAATGCTTCATGACCTTTTTATCACAATGTGGCAGGCACACTGTCATCACAATAATCCAAGAAATTTATCAGACCAATGCCCCATGAACCCTGTCATCCCTATGCTCCATGACCCCTGTAATCAGAATGCCCCATGACACTTTTCATCACAGAGCTCCATGACCCCGGCCATCACAATACTCCATGAATATTTTCAGCCCAATGCTCCATGAATTTCTCATCACAATGCTCCAAGATCCCTTTGATCACAATGCTCCTTGCCCCATTTCATGTCAATGCTCCATGAACCCTGTCATCACAATGAACCATACCCATCATCATAATGCTTCATGCTATTTTCATCACAATGAAAGCAAAATGCTCCATGACATCTGTCATCACAATGTTCCAAACCCTGTGATCACAATGTTCCATAACAGTTGTCATCACAACGCCCCATTACACTCGTCATCACAATTATGCAAGGTCTTCTCATCACAATGCTCCATGACATTTGTCATCACAATGCTCAATACACTTTTCATCACAATGCTCCATGAGCTTGTCAGCACAATGCTCCCTGACACTTGTCATCAGTATGCTCCTTGAACACTGTCATGACATGAATCCATGCCTATTTCATCACAATGATCCATTCCCTTTTCATCACAATGCTCCATGACCACTGTTATCACAATGCTCCGTGAATTCAGTCATCACAATGCTTCATGACATTTGTCATCACAATGGTTCATGACCTCGTCACACAAAGCTCTGTGACCTTTGTCACCACAATGCTCCATGAAATTTTTATCACAATGCTCTGTGACCCTTGTCATCACAAAGCTCCATGCCTTTGTCAGCACAATGCTCCATGACCCTTGTCATCACAATGCTCGATTTGCGTGTCAGCACAATTCTCCATAACCCATGTCATCACAATGCACCATGCACTTGTCATCACAATGCTCCACATCCTTGTCATCAAAATGCTCCATAAACCTTGTCATCACAATGCTCCATGCACTTCTCCTCAAAATGCCTTCTCACCACTGATATCGTAATGTTCCATCACTAGTCATCACAATACTCCCTCACCCCTGTCATCACAATGTTCCATGACCCCTGTAATCACAATTCTCCATGCCCTAGGCATCACAACGCTCCATGCCTTTGTCAGCACAATGATCCATTACCCTTGTCATCACAATGCTCCATGAGCTTGTCAGCACACTGCTCCATGACCGATGTCATCACAAGGCGCCATGCGCTTGTCAACACAATGCTTCACATCTTTGTCATCACAATGCACCAGAAAACTTGTCATCACAATACTCCATGCACTTCTCAAGAAAATGCTCTCTCACCACTGATATCACAATATTCCATCACTAATCATCACAATATTCCCTCACCCCTTTCATCACAATGTTCCATGACCCCAGTCATCACAATGCTACATGCCCTTATCGTCACAATGTACCAATCCCTTGTCATCAAAATGCTACATGACCTTTGTCATCACAATGCTCCATGACCCCTGACATCACAATGCTCCATGTCCTTGTCATCACAAAGCTCCATGACACATGTCATTACAATGCTCCATTGCCTTCTCATCACAATGCTCCATGCCCTTGTAATCACATTGCTTCAAAATCCCTGTAATCTCAATTCTCCATGCACCTTTTCATCAGAATGCTCCATGACTCTTTTCATCAAAATTCGCCATTACCCCTGACATCACAATGTTCCATAACCACTGTCATCAAAATGTTCCATGACACTTTTCATCAATTTGATCCATAACCCTGTCATCACAATGCACCACGACCTTGTCATGAAAATGCTCCATGACGTTTGTTATCACAAAGCTCCATGACCCTTGGCATCACAATACTCCATGCCATTTCATAACAATGCTACATGAAACCTCTCATCACATTGCTCCATGCCCTTGTCACCACAATGCTCCATGACGCTTGACATCAGAATGCTCGATACACTTCTCATCACAATGCTCCATGCCCTTGTCATTACAATCATCCATGACACATGTATCACAGTGCTCTGTGCCCTAGTTATCACAATGTTCCATGCCGAATCTCATCACAATAATCCATGAAATTTTCAGACCAATGTTCCATGCCCTTGTCATCACAATGCTCCATTATCCCTGTCATAACAATGCTCCATGACCCCTGCCATCACAATGTTCCACCGCCTTGGCATCCAAGGCTCCATGACCCTTGTCATCACAATGTTCCAAGCCCTTGTCTTCAAAATGCTCCATTAGCTTTGTCATCACAATCCTCCATGACACTTGGTATCACAATGCTCCATGCCATTGTCATCACAATGGACAATGACATATGTCATCACAATGGTCCCTGACACCTGTCTTCACATTACTCCATGACCTTGTCATCACAATGTTCCATGCCATTGTCATCACAATGCGCCATGCCCACTGTCATCACAATAATCCATTAAATAGATCAGACATATGTTCCATGCCCCTGTCATCACAATGATCCATGCCCTTGTCATCACAATGCTCCATCACCCCTGTCATCACAATGCTCCGTGACTCCAGTCATCACAATGCTTCATGACCTTTGTCCTCACAGTGGTCCATCCCCTCGTCACACAAGTCTCTGTGACCTTTGTCACCACAATGCTCCATGGCCTTGTCATCTCAATGCTCCATGCCCACTGTCATCACAATAATCCATGAAACTTGTCAGACCAATTTTCCATGCCCCTGTCATCACATTGCTCCATGCCCTTGTCATCACAATGCTCCATGACCCCTCTCATAACAGTGTTCCGTGACTCCAGTCATCACAATGATTCATGCCCTTTCTCCTCACAGTGGTCCATGCCCTCGTCAAACAAGGCTATGTGATCTTTGTCACCACAATGTTCCATGAAATTTTCATCGAAATGCTCTGTGTCCCTTGTCATCACAATGCTCCATGCCTTTGTCAGCACAATGCTCCATGACACTTGTCATCAAAATGCTCCATGCGCTTGTCAGCACAATGCTCCATGACACATGTCATCACAATGTGCAAAGCTCTTTTCATCACAAAGCTCCACATCCTTTTCATCGCTATGCTCCATAAAACTTGTCATCACAATGCTCCATGCACTTCTCATCAAAATGCTCTCAAACCACATATATCAAAATGTTCCATCACTAGTCATCACAATACTCGCTCACCCCTGTCATCACAATGTTCCATGACCACTGTCATCACAGTGCTACATTCCCTTATCTTCACAATGCTCCATGACCCCTGACATCACAATGCTCCATGTCCTTGTCATCACAAAGCTCCATGACACATGTCATCAGAATGCTCCATTGCCTTCTCATCACAATGCTCCATGCCCTTGTAATCACATTGCCCCAAACCCCTGTAATTCAATGCTCCATGCACCTTTTCATCAGAATGCTTCATGACCCTTTTCATCAAAATGCTGCATGACCCCTGACATCACAATGTTCCATAACCCCTGTCATCAAAATGTTCCATGACACTTTTCATCAATTTCCTCAATAACACTGTCATCACAATGCTCCCTGCGCTTCTCATCACAATGCACCACTACCTTGTCATCAAAATGCTCCATGACCTTTGTCATCACAAAGCTCCATGACCCTTGGCATCACAATACTCCATGCCATTTCATCACAATGCTACATGAAACCTCTCATCACATTGCTCCATGCCCTTGTCGCCACAATGCTCCATGATGCTTGTCATCACATTGCATGATACTCTTCTCATCACAATGCTCCATGCCCTTGTCATTACAATCCTCCATGACACATGTATCACAGTGTTCCATGCCCTAATCATCACAATGTTCCATGCCGAATCTCATCAAAATGTTCCATGCCGAATCTCATCACAATAATCCATGAAATTTTCAGACCAATGTTCCATGCCCTTGTCATCACAATGCTCCATTACCCCTGTCATAATTAAGCTCCATGACCCCTGCCATCACAATGTTCCACCGCCTTGGCATCCAAGGCTCCATGACCCTTGTCATCACAATGCTCCAAGACCCCTGTAATCACAATGCTCCATGCCCTTGTCATCACAAAGATCCATGACACATGTCATCAAAATGCTCCATGGCCTTCTCATCACAATGCTCCATGCCCTTGTCATCACAATGCTCCAAGACCACTGTAATCACAATGTTCCATGCCCCTATTCATCAGAATGCTCCATTAGACTTGTAATCACAAGGCTCCATGGTCTTCTCATCACACTGCTCCGGGACCTTGTCATCACAAAGCTCCATTCCCTTGTCATCACAATGATCCTTGACCACTGTCATCACAATACTCCATGAATATTTTCAGGCCAATGATCCATGAGCTTCTCATCACAATGCTCCATGACACTTGTCATCACAATGCTCCATGACCACTCTCATCACAATGCTCCATGACACTTGTCATCACAATGCTCCATGCCCCTCGTCATTACAGTGATCCATGACGCTCTCCATCATAATTATCCATAGACTTTTCATCACAATGCTCCACGGTCTTGCTATCAAAATTCTCCATGCCCTGTTCATCACAATGCTCCATGTCCCATGTCATTACAATTTTCCACGTCCTTGTCATCACAATGCTTCGTGACACTTCTCCTCAAAATGTTACATGATCTTGTCATCACAATTCTCCATGCACTTGTCATCCCAATGCTCTATGACCACTGTCATAGCAAGCTCCATGCGCTTGTCATCACAATGCTTCACGACATTGTCATCACAATTCTCAATGGCCCTTGTCATCACAATGCTCCATGCCCTTGTCATCACAATGCTCCATGACCCTTGTCATCACAATGTTCCAAGGCCTTGTCGTCAAAATGCTCCATTACCTTTGTCATCACAATCCTCCATGACACTTGGAATCACAATGCTCCATGCCATTGTCATTACAATGGACAATGACATATGTCATCACAATGCTCCCTGACACCTGTCTTCACAATAATCCATGACCTTGTCATCACAATGTTCCATGTGCTTGTCATCACAATGCGCCATGCCCACTCTCATCACAATAATCCATAAATCTTGTCATCACAATGCTCCATGACCCCTGTCATCACAATGCTCCGTGACTCCAGTCATCACAATGCTTCATAACCTTTGTCATCACAGTGGTCCATGCCCTCTTCAAACAAGGCTCTGTGATCTTTTTCACCACAATGCTCCATGAATATTTCATCACAATGCTCTGTGTCCCTTGTCATTAAAATGCTCCATGCCTTTGTCACCACAATGCTCCATGCCCTAGTCATCACAATGCTCCATGCCCACTGTCATCACAATAATTCAAGAAACTTGTCAGACCAATGTTCCATGCCCCTGTCTTCACATTGCTCCATGCCCTTGTCATCAAAATGCTCCATGACCCCTTTCATCACAATGCTCCATGACTCCAGTCATCACAATGCTTCATGACCTATCTCATCACTATGGTCAATGCCCTCGTCACACAAGGCTCTGTGATCTTTTTCACCACAATGCTCGATGAATATTTCATCACAATGCTCTGTGTCCTTTGTTATCAAAATGCTCCATGCCTTTGTCAGCACAATGCTCCATGACACTTGTCATCAAAATGCTACATGCGCTTGTCAGCACAATGCTACATGACCCATGTCATCACAATGCGCCATGCGCTTGTCAGCACTATACTCCACATCCTTATCATTGGTAAGCTCCATAACACTTTTCATGACAATGCTCCATGCACTTCTCATCAAAATGCTCTCTCACCTCATATATCACAATGTTACATCACTAGTCATCACAATACTCCCTCACCCTTGTCATCCCACTGTTCCATGACACCTGTCACCACACTGCTACATGCCCTTATCATCACAATGCTCCATGATCCCTGACATCAGAATGTTCCATAATCCCTCTCACAAAATGCTCCATGACCCATTTCATCACAATGCTTCATGACCCCTGACATCACAATGTTCCATAACCCCTGTCATCAAAATATTCCATTACCCTTTTCATCAAATTGCTCCATGACCCTGTCATCACCATGCTCCCTGTCCTTCTCATCTCAATGCACCATGCACTTGTCGTCAAAATGCCCCATGTCCTTTGTCATCACAAAGCTCCATGACACTTGATGTCACAATGATCCATGCCATTGTCATCACAATGCTCATTGAAATCTCTCATCACATTGCTCCATGCCTTGCCATCACAATGCTCCATTACAACAGTCATAACAATGCTCCATGACCCCTGCCATCAAAATATTCCACGGCCTTGTCACCACTAGGCTCCATGGCCCTTCTCATCACAATGCACCAAGACCTCTGTAATCACAATTCTCCATGCCCCTTTTCATCTCAATGCTCCATGAACCCTGTCATCACAATGCACCATGCCCATCACCATAATGATTCATGCTATTGTCATCACAATGGAATTAAAATGCTCCATGACCTCTGTCATCACAATGCTCCAAACCCTTCTGACCACAATGTTCCATAACACTTGTCGTCACAATACCCCATGACGCTCGTCATCACAATTATGCAAGGTCTTCTCATCACAATGCTCCATGACATTTGTCACCAAAATGCTCAATACACTTGTCATCACAATGCTCCCTGACACTTGTCATAAGTATGCTCCTTGAACACTGTCATGACAAGGATCCATGCCTATTTCATCACAATGATCCATTCCCTTTTCATGACAATGCTCCAAGATCACTTTTATCATAGTGCTCACTGACTTCAGTCATCACAATGCTTCATGACATTTTTCATCACAATGGTCCATGACCTCGTCACACAAAGCTCTGTGAACTTTGTCACCCCAATGCGCCATGAACTTTAAATCACCATGCTCTGTGATCCTAGTCATGACAAAGCTCCATGCTTTGTCAGCACAATGCTCCATGACCATTGTCATCATAATGCTCGATGTGTGTGTCAGCACAATGCTCCATAACCCATGTCACCACAATGCTACAAGAAATTTTTATCAAAATGGTCTGTGACACTTGTCATCACAAAGCTCCATGCCTTTGTCAGCACAATGCTCCATGACCCTTGTCATCACAATGCTTGATGCGCGTGTCAGCACAACGCTCCATAACCCATGTCATCACAATGCGCCATGCACTTGTCATCACAATGCTCCACATACTTGTCATCAAAATGCTCAATAAACCTTGTCATCACAATGCTCCATGCACTTCTCCTCAGAATGCTCTCTCACCACTGATATCACAATGTTCCATCACTAGTCATCACAATACACCCTCACACCTGTCACCACAATGTTCCATGACCCCTGTCATCACAATGCTACATGCCCTTATCATCACAATGCTCCATTACACCTGACATAACAATGTCCCATAACCCCTGTAATAAAAATGCTCCATGACCCTTTTCATCACAAAGCTCCATGACCCTGGTATCACAATATTCTATAACCCATGTCATCAAAATATTCCATGACACTTTTCATCAAACTGCTCCATGACCCTGTCATCACAATGCTCCCTGCCCTTCTCATCACAATGCACCACGCCCTTGTCATCAAAATGCTCCATGACCTTTGTCATCACAAAAGTCCATGACCCTTAGCATCACAATGCACCATTCCATTGTCATCACAATGCTGCATGAACCCTCTCATCACATTGTTCCATGGACTTGTCATCCCAAATCTCCAGGACGCTTGTAATCACAATGCTCGATGCCCTTCTCATCACAATGCTCCATGCATTTGTCATTACAATCCTGCATGATCTATATATCACAGTGTTCCGTGCCCTTGTCATCACAATGCTCCCTGCCCACTCTCATCACAATAATCCATGAAAATTTTCAGACCAATGCCCCATGCACTTGTCATCACAATGCTCCATTACCCCTGTCATAACAATGCTCCATGACCCCTGCCATCACAAGGTTCCACGGCCTTGTCATCACAAGCCTCGATGAACCTTGTCATCAAAATGCTCCAAGACACCTGTAATCACAATGCTCCATGCCCTTGTCATCACAAAGCCCCATGACGCATGTCATCAGAATGCTCCATGGCCTTCTCATCACAATGCTCCATGCCCTTGTCATCACAATGCTCCAACACCCCTGTAATCACAATGCTCCATGCCCCTTTTCATCTCAATGCTCCATGAACACTGTCATCACAATGCACCGTGCCCATCACCATAATATTTCATGCTATTGTCATCACAATGAAAACAAGATGCTCAATGACCTCTGTCATCACAATGCACCCAACCCTTCTGATCACAATGTTCCATAACACTTGTCATCACAATGCCCCATGACACTGGTCATCACAATGATCCATGCCATTTTCATCACAATGCACCAAGACCCCTGTAATCACAATGCTCCATGTCTTTGTAATCACAAACCTCCATGACACATGTCATCAGAATGCTCCATTGCCTTCTCATCACAATACTCCTTGCCCTGTCATCACAATGCTTCAAAACCCCTGTAATCACAATGCTCCATGCACCTTTTCATCAGAATGCTCCATGACACTTTTCATCAAAATGCTCCATGACCCGTGACATCACAATGTTCCATAACCCCTGTCATCAAAATGTTCCATTACCTTTGTCATCACAATCCTCCATGACACTTGGTATCACAATGCTCCATGCCATTGTCATCACAATGGACAATGACATATGTCATCACAATGCTCCCTGACACCTGTCTTCACAATATTCCATGACCTTGTCATCACAATGTTCCATGCCCTTTTCATCACAATGTGCTATGCCCACTGCCATCACAATAATCCAGGAAACTTGTCAGACAAATATTCCATGCCACTGTCATCACAGTGCTCCATGCCCTTGTCATCACAATGCTCCATCACCCCTGTCATCACAATGCTCCGTGACTCCAGTCATCACAATGCTTCATGACCTTTGTCATCACAATGGTCCATGCCCTCATCACACAAGGCTCTGTGACCTTTGTCAACACAATGCTCCATGCCCTTGTCATCACAATGATCCATGCTCACTGTCATCACAATAATCCATGAAACTTGTCAGACCAATGGTCCATGCCCTCGTCACACAAGGCTCTGTGATCTTTGTCACCACAATGCTCCATGAATATTTCATTACAATGCTCTGTGTACCTTGTCAACAAAATGCTCCATGCCATTGTCAACACAATGCTCCATGACACTTGTCATCAAAATTCTTCATGCGCTTGTCAGTACAAAGCTCTATGACACATGTTATCACAATGCGCCATGCACTTGTCATCACAATACTCCATATCCTTATCATAGCTATGCTCCATAACACTTGTCATCACAATGATCCATGCACTTCTCATCAAAATGCTCTCTCACCATATATATCACAATGTTCCAACACTAGTCATCACAATACTCCCTCACCCCTGTCACCACAGTGTTCCATGACCCCTGTCATCACACTGCTACATGCCCTTATCATCACAATGCTCCATGAGCCCTGACATCACAGTGTTCCATAACCCCTGTCACAAAATGCTCCATGACCCATTTCATAACAATGCTTCATGACCCCTGACATCAGAATGTTCCATAAGCCCTGTCACAAAATGCTCCATGACCCATTTCATCACAATGCTTCATGACCACTGACATCACAATGTTCTATAACGTCTGTCATCAAAATATTCCATAACCCTTTTCATCAAATTGTTCCATGACCCTGTCATCACAATGCTCCCTGCCCTTCTCATCACAATGCAACACGCCCTTGTCATCAAAATGCTCCATGACCTTTGTCATCACAAAAGTCCATGACCCTTGGCATCACAATGCTCCATTCCATTGTCATCACAATGCTCCAAGAACCCTCTCATCATATTGCTCCAAGCACTTGTCATCCAAATCTCCATGACGCGTGTAATCACAATGTTCGATGCCCTTCTTATCACAATGCTCCATGCTCTTGTCATTACAATCCTGCATCATCGATGTATCACAGTGTTCCGTGCCTTTGTCATCACAATGCTCCATGCCCACACTCATCACAAAAATCCATGAAAATTTTCAGACCAATGCCCCATTCCCTTGTCATCACAAAGCTCCATTACCCCTGTCATAACAATGCTACATGACTCCTGCCATCACAAGGTTCCTCGGCCTTGTCATCAAAAGCCTCGATGACCCTTGGTATCAAAATGCTCCAAGACCCCTGTAATCACAATGCTCCATGCCCTTGTCATCACAAAGCTCCATGACGCATGTCATCAGAATGTTCCATGGCCTTCTCATCACAATGGTCCATGCCCTTGTAACCACAATGTTCCAACACCACTGTAATTACAATGCTCCATGCTCCTCTTCATCTCAATGCTCCATGAACCCTGTCATCACAATGTACCGTGCCCATCACCATAATATTTCATGCTATTGTCATCACAATGAAATCAAAATGATCAATGACCACTGTCATCACAATGCACCAAACCCTTCTGATCAAAATGTTCCATAACACTTCTCATCACAATGCCCCATGATGCTGGTCATCACAAAGATCCATGCCTTTTTCATCACAATGCTCCAAGACCCCTGTAATCACAATGCTCCATGTGCTTGTCATCACAAAGCTCCATGACGCATGTCATCAGAATGCTCCATTGCCTTCTCATCACAATGCTCCATGCACTTGTCATCACAATGCTTCAAAACCCTTGTAATCACAATGCTCCATGCACGTTTTCATCAGAATGTTCCATGACCCTTTTCATCACAATGCTCCATGATCCCTGACATCACAGTGTTCCATAACCCCTGTCATCAAAATGTTCCATGACACTTTTCATCAATTTTCGCCAGGACCCTGTCATCACAATGCTCCCTGCCCTTCTCATCACAATGCACCACGACCTTGTCATGAAAATGCTCCATGACATTTGTCATCACAAAGATCCATGACCCTTGGCACCACAATGCTCCATGCCATTTCATCACAATGCTACATGAAACTCTCATCACATTGCTCCATGCCATTGTCAGCACAGTGCTCCATGACTATTGTCATCACAATGCTCGATACTCTTCTCATCACAATGTTCCATGCCCTTGTCATTACAATCCTCCATGACACATGTATCACAGTGTTCCGTGCCCTAGTCATCACAATGCTCCATGCCGAATCTCATCACAATAATCCATGAAATTTTCAGACCAATGTTCCGTGCCCTTGTCATCACAATGCTCCATTACCCCTGTCATAACAATGCTTCATTACCCCTGCCATCAAAATGTTCCATGGCATTGTCATCCAAGGCTCCATGACCCTTGTCATCACAATGATCCAAAACCCCTGTAATCACAATATTCCATGCCCTTGTCGTCACAAAGATCCATGACCCATGTCATCAAAATGCTCCATGCCCTTCTCATCACAATGCTCCAATATCCCTGTAATCAAAATGCTCCTTGCCCCTATTCATCAGAATGCTCCATGAGACTTGTCATCACAAGACTCCATGGTTTTCTCATCACAATGCTCCAGGACATTGTCATCACAATGCTCCATTCCCTTGTCATCACAATGCTCCTTGACCCCTGTCATCACAATACTCCATGAATATTTTCAGCCCAATGCTCCATGACTTTCTCATCAAAATGCTCCATTCCCTTGTCATCACAATGCTCCAAGACCCCTGTAATCACAATGCTCCATGACCCTTGTCATTACAGTGCTCCATGACGTTCGTCATCACAGTTATCCGTGATCTTCTCATCACAATGCTCCACGGTCTTGCCATCACAATGCTCCATGCCCTGGTCATCACAATGCTCCTTGTTCCATGTCATCACAATTCTCCACGTCCTTGTCATCACAATGCTCCATGACACTTCTTATCACAATGTTACATGATATTGTCATTACAATTCTCCATGCACTTGTCATTGCAATGCTCTATTACCCCTGTCATAGCAAGCTCCATGCGCTTGTCATCACAATGCTTCACGAAGTTGTCATCAAATTTCTCAATGGCCCTTGTCATCACAATGGTCCATGCACTTGTCATCACAATGCTCCATGACCCTTGTCATCACAGTGTCCCAAGCCCTTGTCATCAAAATGCTCCATTAACCTTATCATCACAATCCTCCATGACACTTTTTATCACAAAGCTCCGTGCCATTGTCATCACAATGGACAATGACATATGCCATCACAATGCTCCCTGACACCTGTCTTCACAATACTCCATGACCTTGTCATCACAATGTTCCATGCCCTTGTCATCACAATGCGCCATGCCCACTGTCATCACAATAATCAATGAAACTTGTCAGACCAATGTTCCATGCCCCTGTCATCACAATGCACCATGCCCTTGTGATCACAATGCTCCATGACTCCTGTCATCACAATGCTCCGTGACTTCAGTCATCACAATGCTTCATGACCTTTGTCATCACAATGGTCCATTCCCTCGTCACACAAGGCTCTGTGATGTTTGTCACCACAATGCTCCATGTCGTTGTCATCAAAGAGCTCCATGACGCATGTCATCAGAATGCTCCATTGCCTTCTCATCACAATGCTCCTTGCCCTTGTCATCACAATGCTTCAAAACCCCTGTAATCACAATGCTCCATGCACCTTTTCATCAAAATGCTCCATGACCCCTGACATCACAGTGTTCCATAACCCCTGTAATCAAAATGTTCCTTGACACTTTTCATCAATTTGCTCCATGACCCTGTCATCACAATGCTCCCTGCCCTTCTCATCAAAATGCACCACGACCTTGTCATCAAAATGCTCCATGACGTTTGTCATCACAAAGCTCCATGAACCTTGGCATCACAATGCTCCATGCCATTTCATCACAATGCTACATGAAACCTCTCATCACATTGCTCCATGCCCTTGTCAGCACAATGCTCCCTGACGCTTGTCATCACAATGCTCGATACTCTTCTCATCACAATGCTCCATGCCTTTGTCATTACAATCCCCCATGACACATGTGTCACAGTGTTCCGTGCCCTAGTCATCACAATACTCCATGCCGAATCTCATCACAATAATCAATGAAATTTTCAGACCAATATTCCATGCCCTTGTCAGCACAATGCTCCATGACGCTTGTCATCACAGTGCTCCAAGACCCCTGTAATCACAATTTTCCATGCCCTTGTCGTAACAAAGATTCATGACGCATGTCATCAGAATGCTCCGAGGCCTTCTCATCACAATGCTCCATGCCCTTGTCATCACAATGCTCCAAGACCCCTGTAATCACAATGATCCATGCCCCTTGTCATTACAGTGCTCCATGACGCTCGTCATCACAATTATCCATGATCTTCTCATCACAATGCTCCACAGTCTTGCCATCACAATGCTCCATGTCCCATGTCATCACAATTCTCCATGTCCTTGTCATCACAATGCTCCATGATACTTCTTATCACAATGTTACATGATATTTTCATCACAATTCTCCATGACCTTGTCATCGCAATGCTCTATGACCCCTGTAATCACAATGCTCCATGTCCTTTTCATCACAAAGCTCCATGACGCATGTCATCTGAATGCACCATTGCCTCCACATCACAATACTCCACGCCCTTGTCAACAAATTGTTCCATAACCCCTGTTATCAAAATGTTCCCTGACACTTTTCATCAATTTGCTCCAAGACCCTGTCATCACAATGCTCCCTGCACTTCTCATCACAATGCACAATGACTTGTCATCAAAATGCTCCATGACCTCTGTCGTCACAATGCACCACGCGCTTGTCATTAAAATGCCGCATGACTTTTGTCATCACAAAGCTCCATTACCCCTGTCATAAGAATGATCCATGACCTCTGTCATCTCAAGGTTCCACTGCCTTGTCATCACAAGCCTCCACGGCCTTGTCATCACAAGCCTCCATGACCCTTGTCATCACAATGCTCCAAGACCCCTGTAATCACAATGCTCCATGCCATTGTCATCACAAAGCTCCATGACGCATGTCATCAGAATGCTCCATGGCCTTCTCATCACAATTCTCCATGCCCTTGTCATCACAATGCTCCAACAGCCCTGTAATCACAATGCTCCATGCCCCTTTTCATCTCAAGGCTCCATGAACCCTGTCATCAAAATGCACCGTGTCCATCACCATAATATTTCATGCTATTGTCATCACAATGAAATCAAAACGCTCAATGACCTCTGTCATCACAATGCACCAAACCCTTCTGATCACAATGTTCCATAACACTTGTCATCACAATGCCCCATGAGGCTGGTCATCACAATTATCCATGGACTTCTCATCACAATGCTCCATGATCTTTGTCATCACAATGCTCAATACACTTATCATCACAATGCTCCCTGACAGTTGTCATCAGTATGCTCCTTGAACCCTGTCATGACAAGGCTCTGAGCCTTTTTCATCACAATGATCCATTCCCTTTTCATCACAATGCTCCAACACCCCTCTAATCACAATGCTTCTTGCACCTTTTCATCAGTATGCTCCATGACCCTTGTCATCACAAGGCTCCATGGCCCTCCCATCAAAATGCCCAGGACCTTCTCATCACATTGCTCCATTCCCTTCTCATCACAATGCTCCATGACACCTGTCATCACAGTACTCCATGAATAATTTCAGCCCAATGCTCCATGACCTTCTCATCACAAAGCTCCATGACACATGTCATCACAATGCTACATGACCACAGTCATCAAAATGATCCATGCCACTTGTCATCAGAATGTTCCATGTGCTTGTCATCCCAATGCTCCATGACCCCTGTAATCACAATGCTCCTTGACGCTTGTCGTCACAGAGCTCCATGACACTTGTCATCACAATTCTCCATGCCTTTGTCAGCAAATGCTACATGACCTTGTCATCACAATGCTCCATGGAATTGTCATCACAATTCTCCATTACCAGTGTCATCACAATCCTCCGTGAACCATGGGATCACATTGTTTCATGCCCTTGTCATCACAATGCTCCGTGATTCTTGAAATCAAAATGTTCCATGACCTGTGTCATCACAATGCTCCAAACTCTTGTGATCACAATGTTCCATAACAGTTGTCATCACAATGCTCCATGATGCCTGTCATCACAATACTCCATGCCCTTGTCATCACAATGCTCCATGAACTTTGTCATCACAATGCTCAATACACTTGTCATCACAATGCTCCCTCACACTTTTCGTCAGAATGCTCCTTGAGCCCTATCATGAAAAGGCTCCATGCCTTTTTCATCACAATGCTCCATGCCCTTTTCATCACAATGCTCCATGACCCATGTCATCACAATGCTCCATGACACCTGTCATCACAATGTTCCATGCCCCTTGTCATTACAGAGCTCCATGACGCTCGTCATCAAAATTATCCATGGTCTTCTCATCACAATGCTCCACGGTCTTGCCATCACAATGCTCCATGACTCTTCTCATCACAATGTTATATGCTCTTGTCATCACAGTTCTCCATGCACTTGTCATCGCAATGCTCCATGACCCCTGTCATAGCAAGCTCCATGTGCATTTCATCACAATGCTTCAGGAAATTGTCATCAAAATTCTCAATGGCCCTTGTCATCACAATCCTCCATGCCCTTGTCATCAAAATGCTCCATGACCCTTTTCATCACAATGCTCCAAACCCCTGTCATCACAAAGCTCTATTAACTTTGTCATCACATTCCTCCATGACAATTGGCATCACATTACTCCATGCCATTATGAACACAATGGACCGTGACATATGTCATCACAATGACCCCAGACCCCTGTCTTCACAGTACTTCATGACCTTCTCATCATAATGCTCCATGCTCTTCTCATCAGAATGTGCCTTGCCAACTGTCATCACAATAAACCATGAAACTTGTTAGACCAATGCACCATGCCCCTGTCATCAGAACGCTCCATACCCTGGTCATCACAATGTTCCGTGACTCCAGTCATCACAATGCTTCATGACCTTTGTCATCACAATGGTCCTTGACCTCGTCATCACAAGACTCTGTGACCATTGTCACCACAATGCTCCATGAACTTTTCATCACAATGCTCTGTGACCGTTGTCGTCACAATGTTCCATGCCTTTGTCAACACAATGCTCCATGCGCTTCTCAGCACAATGCTCCATGACCCATGTCATCAAAATGCGCCATGCACTTGTCATCACATTGCTCCACAGCCTTGTCATCACAATGCTCCATAAACCTTGTCATCACAATGCTCCATAAACATTGTAATCACAATGCTCCATGAACTTCTCATCAAAATGCTTTCTCACCACTGATATCACAATGTTCCATCAGTAGTCATCACAATACTCCCTCACCACTGTCATCACAATTTTCCATTACCTCTGTCATCACAATGCCACATGCCATATCATCACAATGCTCCATGACCCCTGACATCAAAATGTTCCATATCCTCTGTCATCAGAATGCTCGATCACCCTTTTCATCACAATGCTCCAAGACCCCTGACATGACAGTGTTCCATAAACACTGTCATCAAAATGTTCCATGACCCTTTTCATCAAATTGCTCCATGACCCTGTCATCACAATGCACCATGTCCATCATCATAATGCTTCATGCTATTGTCAACACAGTGAAATCAACATGCTCCATGACCTCTGTCATCAAAATGCTCCAAACCCTTGTGATCACAATGTTACATAACCATTGTCATCACAATGCACCTTGACGTTCATCATCACAATTATCCATGGTCTTCTCATCACAGTGCTCCATGACCTTTGTCATCACAATGCTCAATACACTTGTCATCACAATGCTCCCTGACACTTGTCATCAGTATGCTCCTTGAACCCTCTCATGACAAGGCTCCATTCCTTTTTCATCACAATGATCCATACCATTTTCATCACAATGCTCCAAGACCCCTGAAATCACAATGCTCCATGACTTTTAATCACAAAGCTCCATGATGCATGTCATCAGAATGCTCCATGGCCTTCTCATCACAATGCTCCATGTCCTTGTCATCACAGTGCTCCAAGACCCCTGTCATCTCAATGCTCTGTTACTCCAGTCATCACAAGGCTTAATGACATTTGTCATCACAATGGTCCATGTCCTTGTCACACAAAGCTCTGTGACATTTCTCACCACAATGCTCCATGAACTTTTCATCACAATGCTCTGTGATCCTTGTCATCACCATGCTGCATGCCTTTGTCAGCACAATGCTCCATGACCCTTGTCATCACAATGCTCCATGCGCTTGTGAGCACAATGCTCCATAACCCATGTCATCACATTGAGCCATGCGCTTGTCATCACAGTGCTCCACATCCTTGTCATTACAGTGCTCCAAAAACCTTATCATCACAATGCTCCATGCACTTCTCATCAAAATGCTCTCTCCCTCATCTCATCACAATGTTCCTTGATCCCTGTCATGACAATGCTGCATGACCTTATCATCACAATGCTCCATGATCCCTGACATCACAATGTTCCATAACCCCTGTCATCAAAATGCTCCATGACCCTTTTCATCACAATGCTCCATGACCTCTGACATAACAGTGTTCCATAACCACTGTCATAAAAATATTCCATGATTCTTTTCATCAAATTGCTCCATGACCCTGTCATCAAAATGCTCCCTGCCCTTCTCATCACAATGCACCATGAACTTGTCATCAAAATGCTCCATGAACTTTGTCATCACAAAGCTCCATGACCTTTGGCATCACAATGCTCCATGCCATTTTCATCACAATGCTTCATGACCCCTCTAATCACAATGCTCCATGCACCTTTTCATCAGAATGCTCCATGAGACTTGTCATCACAAGGCTCCATGGTTTTCTCATTACAATGCCCCAGGACCTTGTCATCACAATGCTCCATTCCCTTCTCATCACAATGCCCCATTACACCTGTCATCACAATACTCCATGAATATTTTCAGCCCAGTGCTCCATGACCTTCTTATCACAAAGCTCCATGACCCTGTCATCACAATGCTCCATGACCGCTGTCATCACAGAGCTCCATGACCCCTGACAACACGATGATATGGGAATCTTGTATTCAAAATGCTCCATGACCCTAGTCATCACAATGCTCCATGCCCTTGTCATCACAATGCTCCATGAAGCCTCTCATCACATTGCTCCACGCCATTGTCATTACAGTTCTCCATGATCCATGTATCACAGTGTTCCGTGCCCTTGTCATCACAATGCTCTATGCCCTCTCTCATCACAATAATCCATGAAACATTTCAGACCAATGCTCGATGCCCTTGTCATCACAATGCTCCATTGCCCATGTCATAACCATGCTCCATGAACCCTGCCATCACAATATTCTACTGCCTTGTCATCACAAGGATCCAATACACCTGTAATCACAATGCTCCATGCCAATTTTCATCAGAATGCTCCATGAGAATTGTCACCACAAGGCTCCATGGTCCTCTCATCACAATGCTCCAGTACCTTGTTATCACACTGGTCCATGCCCACTTCATCAAAAGGCTCTGTGAAATTTCTCACCACAATGCTCCATGAAATTTTCATCACAATGCTCTTTTACCCATGCCTACACCATGCTCCATGCCTTTGTCAGCACAATGCTCCATGACGCTTGTCAACACAATGCTCGATACACTTTTCATCACAATGCTCCATGCCCTTGTCATTACAACCCTCCATGACACATTTATCAAGTGTTCCGTGCCCTAGTCATCACAATGCTCCATGCCGAATCTCATCACAATAATCCATGAAATTTTCAGACCAATGTTCCATGCCCTTGTCATCACAATGCTCCATTACCCCTGTCATAACAATGCTCCATGACCCCTGCCATAACAATGTTCCACGGCCTTGTCATCCAAAGCTCCATGACCCTTGTCATCACAGTGCTCCAAGACGTCTGTAATCACAATGCTCCATGCCCTTGTCATCACAATGATTCATGATGCATGTCATCAGAATGCTCCGAGGCCTTCTCATCACAATGCTCCATGCCCTTGTCATCACAATGCTCCAAGACCCCTGTAATCACAATGCTCCATGTCCCTTGTCATTACAGTGCTCCATGACGCTCGTCATCACAATTATCAGTGATCTTCTGATCACAATGCTCCACGGTCTGGCCATCACAATGCTCCATGCCCTGGTCATCACAATGTTCCATGTCCCATGTAATCACAATTCTCCACGTCCTTGTCATCACAATGCTCCATGACACTTCTTATCACAATGTTACATGATCTTTTCATCACAATTCTTCATGCACTTGTCATCGCAATGCTCTATGACACCTGTCATAGCAAGCTCCATGCGCTTGTCATCACAATGCTTCACGACGATGTCATCAAAATTCTCAATGGCCCTTGTCATCACAATGCCCCGTGCCCTTGTCATCACAATGCTCCATGACCATTGTCACCGCAATGTTCCAAGCCCTTGTCATCAAAATGCTCCATTACCTTTGTCATCACAATCCTCCATGACACTAGGTATCACAATGTTCCATGCCATTGTCATCACAATGGACAATGACATATGTCATCACAATGCTCCCTGACACCTGTCTTCACAATACTCCATGACCTTGTCATCACAATGTTCCATGCTCTTGTCATCACAATGCGCCATGCCCACTGTCATCACAATAATCCATGAAACATGTCAGACCAATGTTCCATGCCCCGGTCATCACAATGCTCCATGCCCTTGTCATCACAATGCTCCATGAAACATGTCAGACCAATGTTCCATGCCCCGGTCATCACAATGCTCCATGCCCTTGTCACCACAATGCTCCATGACCCCTGTCATCACAATGCTCCGTGACTCCAGTCATCACAATGCTTCATGACCTTTGTCCTCAAAATGGTCCCTGCACTCGTCACACAATGTTCTGTGACCTTTGTCACCACAATGCTCCATGCCCTTGTCATCTCAATGCTCCATGCCCACTGTCAACACAATAATCCATGAAACTTGTCAGACCAATGTTCCATGCCCCTGTCATCACATTGCTCCATGCCCTTGTCATCACAATGCTCCATGACCCCTGTCATCACAATGATCCGTGACTCCAGTCATCACAATGATTCATGACCTTTCTCATCACAATGGTCCATGCCCTCGTCACACAAGGCACTGTGATCTTTGTCACCACAATGCTCCATGAAATTTTCATCACAATGCTCTGTGTCCCTTGTCATCACAATGATCCATGCCTTTGTCAGCACAGTGATCCATGACACATGTCATCACAATGTGCCATGCTCTTTTCATCACAATGCTCCACATCTGTTTCATCGCTATGCTCCATAAAATTTGTCATCACAATGCTCCATGCACTTCTCATCAAAATGCTCTCTCACGACATATATCACAATGTTCCATTACTAGTCATCACAATACTCGCTCACCCCTGTCATCACAATGTTCCATGACCACTGTCATCACAATGCTCCGTGTCTCCAGTCATCACAATGCTTCATTACCTTTATCATCACAATGGTCCATGCCCTCGTCACACAAGGCTCTGTTACCTTTGTCACCACAAACCTCCATGTCCTGGTCATCACAAAGCTCCATGACGCATGTCATCAGAAGGCTCCATTGCCTTCTCATCACAGTGCTCCTTGCCCTTGTCATCACAATGCTTTAAAACCCCTGTAATCACAATGCTCCATGCACCTTTTCATCAGAATGCTCAATGACCCTTTTCATCAAAATGCTCCATGACCCCTGACATCACAATGTTCCATAACTCCTGTAATCAAAATGTTCCACGACACATTTCATCAGTTTGCTCCATGACCCTGTCATCACAATGCTCCCTGCCCTTCTCATCACAATGCACCACGCCCTTGTCATCAAAATGCCCCATGACATTTGCCATCACAATGCTCCATGACCCTTGGCATCACAATGCTCCATGCCATTGTCATCACAATGCTCAATGAAATCTCTCATCACATTGCTCCATGCCCTTGTCATCACAATGCTCCATTACCCCTGTCATAACAATGCTCCATGACCCCTGCCATCACAATGTCCCACGGCCTTGTCATCACAAGGCTCCATGAACCTTGTCATCACAATGCACCAAGACCTCTGTAATCACAATTCTCCATGCCCCTTTTCATCTCAATGCTCCATGAACCCTGTCATCACAATGCACCATGCACATCATCATAATGATTCATTCTGTTGTCATCACAATGAAATCAAAATGCTCCATGTCCTCTGTCATCACAATGCTCCAAACACTTCTGATCACAATGTCCCATAACACTTGTCATCACAATACCCCATTACGCTTGTCATCACAATTATGCAAGGTCTTCTCATCACAATGCTCCATGACCCTTGTCATCACAATGCTCGATGCGTGTGTCAGCACAGTGCTCCATAACCCATGTCATCACAATGCGCCATGCACTTGTCATCACAATGCTCCACATCCTTGTCATCAAAATGCTCCATAAACCTTGTCATCACAATGCTCCATGCACTTCTCCTCAAAATGTACTCTCACCACTGATATCACAATGTTCCATCACTAGTCATCACTATACTCCATCACCCCTGTCATCACAATATTCCATGACCCCTGTCATCACAATGCTACATGACCTTATCATCACAATGCTCCATGACACCTGACATCACAATGTTCCATAACCCCTGTAATCAAAATGCTCCATGACCCTTTTCATCACAAAGCTCCATGACCACTGACTTCATAATGTTCTATAACCTCTGTCATCAAAATATTCCATGAACCTTTTCATTAAATTGTTCCATGACCTTGTCATCACAATGCTCCCTGCCCTTCTCATCACAATGCACCACGCCCTTGTCATCAAAATGCTCCATGACCTTTGTCATCACAAAGGTCCATGACCCTTGGCATCAAAATGCTCCATGAAACCTCTCATCACATTGCTCCATGCACTTGTCATCCAAATATCCATGACGCTTGTAATCACAATGTTCGATGCCCTTCTGATCACAATGTTCCATGCCCTTGTCATTACAATGCTGCATGATCGAAGTATCACAGTGTTCCGTGCCCTTGTCATCACAATGCTCCATGCCCACACTCATCACAAAAATCCATGAAAATTTTCAGACCAATGCCCCATTCTCTTTTCATCACAAAGCTCCATTACACCTGTCATAACAATGCTCCATGACCCCTGCCATCACAAGGTTCCACGGCCTTGTCATCACAAGCCTCGATGACCCTTGGTATCAAAATGCTCCAAGACCCCTGTAATCACAATGCTCCATGCCCTTGTCATCACAAAGTTCCCTGACGCATGTCATCAGAATGTTCCATGGCCTTCTCATCACAATGGTCCATGCCCTTGTAATCACAAGGTTCCAACACCACTGTAATTATAATGCTCCATGCTCCTTTTCATCTCAATTCTCCATGAACCCTGTCATCACAATGAACCGTGCCCATCACCATAATATTTCATGCTATTGTCATCACAATGAAATCAAAATGCTCAATGACCACTGTAATCACAATGCACCAAACCCTTCTGATCAAAATGTTCCATAACACTTCTCATCACAATGCCCCATGACGCTGGTCATCACAATGATCCATGCCCTTTTCATCACAATGCTCCAAGACCCCTGTAATCACAATGCTCCATGTGCTTGTCATCACAAGTCTCCATGACGCATGTCATCAGGATGCTCCTTGCCCTTGTCATCACAATGCTTCAAAAGCCCTGTAATCACAATGCTCCATGCACCTTTTCATCAGAATGCTCCATGACCCTTTTCATCACAATGCTCCATGACACCTGACATCACAATGTTCCATAACCACTCTCATCAAAATGTTCCATGACACTTTTCATCAATTTGCTCCATGACCCTGTCATCACAATGCTCCCTGCCCTTCTCATCACAATGCACCACGACCTTGTCATCAAAATGCTCCATAACCTTTGTCATTACAAAGCTCCATGACCCTTGGCATCACAATGTTCCATGCCATTTCATCACAATGCTACATGAAACCTCTCATCACATTGCTCCATGCCCTTGTCAGCACAATGCTCCATGACGCTTGTCATCACAATGCTCGATACTCTTCTCATCACAATGCTCCATGCCCTTGTCATTACAATCCCCCATGACACATGTATCACAGTGTTCCGTGCCCTAGTCATCACAATTCTCCATGCCGAATCTCATCACAATAATCCATGAAATTTTCAGACCAATGTTCCATGCCCTTGTCATCACAATGCTCCATTACCCATGTCATAACAATGCTCCATGACCCCTGCCATCACAATGTTCCAAGGCCTTGTCATTCAAGGCTCCATGACCCTTGTCATCACAATGCTCCAAGACCCCTGTAATCACAATGCTCCATGCCCTTGTCGTCACAAAGATCCATGACTCATGTCATCAGAATGTTCCATGGCCTTCTCATCACAATGCTCCAAGCACTTGTAATCACAATGCTCCAAGGCCCCTGTAATCAAAATGCTCCATGCCCCTATTCATCAGAATGCTCCATGAGACTTGTCATCACAAGACTCCATGGTTTTCTCATCACACTTCTCCAGGACCTTGTCATCACAATGCTACACTCCCTTGTCATCACAATGCTCCTTGACCCCTGTCATCACAATACTCCATGAATATTTTCAGCCCAATGCTCCATGACCTTCTCATCAAAATGCTCCATTCCCTTGTCATCACAATGCTCCAAGACACCTGTAATCACAATGCTCCATGCCCCTTGTCATTACAGTGCTCCATGATGCTCTTCATCAAAATTATCCGTGATTTTCTCATCACAATGCTCCACGGTCTTGCCATCACAATGCTCAATGCCCTGGTCATCACAATGCTCCATGTCCCATGTCATCACAATTCTCCACGTCCTTGTCATCACAATGCTCCATGACACTTCTTATCACAATGTTACATGATCTTGTCATTACAATTCTCCATGCACTTGTCATTGCAATGCTCTATTACCCCTGTCATAGCAAGCTCCGTGGGCTTGTCATCACAATGCTTCACGACGTTGTCATCAAAATTCTCAATGGCCCTTGTCATCACAATGGTCCATGCACTTGTCATCACAATGCTCCATGACCCTTGTCATCACAGTGTCCCAAGCCCTTGTCATCAAAATGCTCCATTAACTTTGTCATCACAATCCTCCATGACACTTTTTATCACAAAGCTCCGTGCCATTGTCATCACAATGGACAATGACATATGTCAGCACAATGCTCCCTGACACCTGTCTTCACAATACTGCATGGCCTTGTCATCACAATGTTCCAAGCCCTTCTCATCACAATGCGCCATGCCCACTGTCATCACAATAATCCATGAAACTTGTCAGACCAATGTTCCATGCCCCTGTCATCACAATGCACCATGCCCTTGTGATCACAATGCTCCATGACCCCTGTCATCACAATGCTCCGTGACTTCAGTCATCATAATGCTTCATGATCTTTGTCATCACAATGGTCCATTCCCTCATCACACAAGGCACTGTGACCTTTGTCACCACAATGCTCCATGTCCTTGTCATCACAAAGCTCCATGATGCATGTCATCAGAATGCTCCATTGCCTTCTCATCACAATGCTCCTTGCCCTTGTCATCATAGTGCTTCAAAACCCCTGTAATCACAATGCTCCATGCACCTTTTCATTAGAATGCTCCATGATAATTTTCATCAAAATGCTCCATGACCCCTGACATCACAATGTTCCATAACCCCTGTAATCAAAATATTCCATGACACTTTTCATCAATTTGCTCCATGACCCTGTCATCACGATGCGCCCTGCCCTTCTCATCACAATGCACCAAGACCTTGTCATCAAAATGCTCCATAACCTTTGTCATCACAAAGCTCCATGACGCTTGGCATCACAATGCTCCATGCCATTTCATCACAATGCTACATGAAACCTCTCATCACATTGCTCCATGCCCTTGTTAGCACAATGCTCCATGACGCTTGTCATCACAATGCTGGATACTCTTCTCATCACAATTCTCCATGCCCTTGTCATTACAATCCCCCTTGACTCATGTATCACAGTGTTCCGTGCCCTAGTCATCACAATGCTCAATGCCGAATCTCATCACAATAATCCATGAAATTTTCAGACTAATGTTCCATGCCCTTGTCATTACAATGCTCCATTACACCTGTCATAACAATGTTCCATGAACCCTGCCATCACAATGTTCCACGGCCTTGTCATCCAAGGCTCCATGACCCTTGTCATCACAGTGATCCAAGACCCCTGTAATCACAATTTTCCATGCCCTTGTCGTCACAAAGATTCATGACACATGTCATCAGAATGCTCCGAGGCCTTCTCATCACAATGCTCCATGCCCTTGTCATCACAATGTTCCATAACCCCTGTTATCAAAATGTTCCATGACACTTTTCATCAATTTGCACCAAGACACTGTCATCACAATGCTCCCTGCCCTTCTCAACACAATGCACAACGACCTTGTCATCAAAATGCTTCATGACCTCTCTCATCACAATGCACCACGCCCTTGTCATCAAAATGTCGCATGACCTTTGTCATCCCAAAGCTCCGTTATACCTGTCATAACAATGATCCATGACCCCTGCCAGCACAAGTTTCCACGGCCTTGTCATCACAAGCCTCCATGACCCTTGTCATCACAGTGCTCCAAGACCCCTGTAATCACAATGCTCCATGCCCTTGTCATCACAAAGCTCCATGACGCATGTCATCTGAATGCTCCATGGCCTTCTCATCACAATGCTCCATGCCCTTGTCATCTCAATGCTCCAACACCCCTGTAATCACAATGCTCCATGCCCTTGTCATCACAATGCTCCAACAGCACTGTAATCACAATGCTCCATGCCCCTTTTTATCTCAATGCTCCATGAACCCTGTCATCAAATTTTACCGTGTCCATCACCATAATATTTCATGCTCTTGTCATCACAATGAAATCAAACTGCTCAATGACCTCTGTCATCACAATGCACCAAACCCTTCTGATCACAATGTTCCATAACACTTGTCATCACAATGCCCCATGAGGCTGGTCATCACAATTATCCATGCACTTCTCATCACAATGCTCCATGATCTTTGTCATCACAATGCTCAATACACTTATCATCACAATGCTCCCTGACACTTCTCATCAGTATGCTCCTTGAACCCTGTCATGACAAGGCTCCATGCATTTTTCATCACAATGATCCATTCCATTTTCATCACAATGCTCCAAGACCCCTGCAATCACAATGCTCCATGTACTTGTCATCACAAAGCTCCATGATGCATTTCATCAGAATGCTCCATTGTCTTCTCATCACAATATTCCATGCCCTTGTCATCACAATGCTTCAAAACCCCTGTAATCACAATGCTCCATGCACCTTTTCATCACAATGCTCCATGACCCGTTTCATCAAAATGCTCCATAACCCCTGACATCACAATGTTCCATAACCCCTGTTATCAAAATGTTCCATGACACTTTTCATCAATTTGCTCCATGACCCTGTCATCACAGTGCTCCCTGCCCTTCTCATCACAATGCACCACGACCTTGTCATCAAAATGCTCCATGACCTGTGTCATCACAAAGCTCCATGACCCTTGGCATCACAATGCTCCATGCCATTTCATCACAATGCTACATGAAACCTCTCATCACATTGCTCCATGCCGTTGTCAGCACTATGCTCCATGACGCATGTCATCACAATGCTCGATACGCTTCTCATCACAATGCTCCATGCTCTTGTCATTACAATTCTCAATGACACATGTATCACAGTGTTCCGTGCCCTAGTCATCACAATGCTCCATGCCGAATCTCATCACAATAATCCATGAAATTTTCAGACCAATGTTCCATGCCCTTGTCATCACAATGCTCCATTACGCCTGTTATAACAATGCTCCATGACCCCTGCCATCACAAGTTTCCACGACCTTGTCATCCAAGGCTCCATGACCCTTGTAATCACAATTCTCCAAGACCCCTCTTATCAAAATGCTCCATGTCCCTGTCATCACAAAGCTCCATGACGCATGTCATCAGAATGTTCCATGGCCTTCTCATCACAATGCTCCATGCCCTGGTCTTCACAATGCTACAAAACCCCTGTAATCACAATGCTCCATGAACCTTTTTATCAGTATGCTCCATGACACTTGTCATCACAAGGCGCCATGGCCCTCTCATCAAAATGCTCCAGGAACTTCTCATCGCATTGCTCCATTCCCTTCTCATCACAGTGCTCCATGACCCCTGTCACCACAGTACTCCATGAATATTTTCAGCCCAATGCTCCATGACCTTCTCATCAAAAAGCTCCATGAGCCATGTCATCACAATGCTACATGACCACAGTAATCAAAATGATCCATGCCACTTGTCATCAGATTGTTCCCTGTGTTTGTCATCCCAATGCTCCATGACCCCTGTAATCACTATGCTCCTTGACACTTGTCGTCTCAGAGCTATATGACACTTGTCATCACAATTCTCCATTCCTTTGTCAGCAAAATGCTACATGACTTTGTCATCACAATGCTCCATGCACTTGTCATCACAATTCTCCATTACCAGTGTCATCACAATCCTGCGTGAACCTTGGGATCACATTGTTTCATGCCCTTGTCATCACAATGTTCCATGATACTTGAAATCAAAATGATCCATGGCCTGTGTCATCACAGTGCTCCAAACACTTGTGATCACAAGGTTCCATAACAATTGTCGTCGCAACGCTCCATGATGCCTGTCATCACAATACTCCATGCCCTTGTCATCACAATGCTCCAACAGCCCTGTAATCACAATGCTCCATGCCCCTTTTCATCTCAATGCTCCATGAAACCTGTCATCACAATGCACAATGCCCATCACCATAATATTTCATGCTATTGTCATCACAATGAAATCAAAATCCTCAATGACCTCTGTCATCACAATGCACCAAACCATTCTGAACACAATGTTCCATAACACTTGTCATCACAATGCCCCATGAAGCTGGTCATCACAATTATCCATGGACTTCTCATCACAATGCTCCATGATCTTTGTCATTACAATGCTCAATACACTTGTCATCACAATGCTCCCTGACACTTGTCGTCAGAATGATCCTTGAACACTGTCATGAAAAGGCTCCATGCTTCTTTCATCACAATGCTCCATGCACTTTTCCTCACAATGCTCCATGCCATTGTCATCACAATACTCCACAAGCTTGTCATCAGAAAGCTCCTTGACCCTTGTCATCACAGTGCTCCATGACCCCTGTCATCGCAATGCTCCATGACACCTGTCATCACAATGCTCCATGCCCCTTGTCATTACAGTGCTCCATGACGATCATCATCAAAATTATCCATGGTCTTCTCATCACAGTGCTCCACGGTCTTGCCATCACAATGCTCCATGACACTTCTCATCACAGTGTTACATGCTCTTGTCATCACAATTCTCCATGCACTTGTCATCGAAATGCTCCATGATCCCTGTCATAGTAAGCTCCATGTGCTTTTCCTCAGAATGCTTCACGAACTTGTCATCAAAATTCTCAATGGCCCTTGCCATCACAATCCTCCATGCCCTTGTCATCAAAATGCTCCATGACCCTTGTCCTCACAATGTTCCAAACCCCTGTCATCACAATGTTCCATTAACTTTGTCATCACATTCCTCCATGACACTTGGCATCACAATGCTCCATGCCATTGTCATCACAATGGACCATGACATATGTCATCACAATGCTCCCAGACTGCTCTCTTCACAGTACTGCATGACCTTCTCATCACAATGCTCCATGCTCTTCTCATCAGAATGCGCCTTGCCCACTGTCATCACAATAAACCATGAAACTTCTCAGACCAATGCACCATGCCCCTGTCATCAGAAAGCTCCATACCCTTGTCATCACAGTGTTCCATTACTCCAGTCATCACAATCCTTCATGACCTTTTTCATCACAATGGTCCTTGAACTCCTCAGCACAAGGCTCTGTGACCATTGACACAATGCTCCATGAAGTTTTCATCACAATGCTCTGTGACCGTTGTCATCACAATGTTCCATGCCTTTGTCAGCAGAATGCTCCATTACCCTTGTCATCACAATGCTCCATGCGCTTCTCAGCACAATGATCCATGACCCATGTCATCAAAATGCGCCATGCACTTGTCATCACAATGCTCCACAGCCTTGTCATCACAATGCTCCATGAACCTTGTCATCACAATGCTCCAAAAACATTGTCATCACAATGCTCCATGCACTTCTCATCAAAATGCTTTCTCACCACTGATATCACAATGTTCCATCACTAGTCATCACAATACTCCCTCACCACTGTCATCACAATTTTCCATGACCTCTGTCATCACAATGCTACATGCCTTATCATCACAATTCTCCATGACCCCTGACATCAAAATGTTCCATATCCTCTGTCATCAGAATGCTCCATCACCCTTTTCATCACAAGGCTCCAAGACCCCTAACATCACAATGTTCCATAACCACTGTCATCAAAATGTTCCATGACACTTTTCATCAAATTGCTCCATGACCCTGTCATCACAATGCACCATGTCCATCATCATAATTCTTCATGCTATTGTCATCACAATGAAATCAATATGCTCCATGACCTCTGTCATCAAAATGCTCCAAACCCTTGTGATCACAATGTTCCATAATCATTGTCATCACAAAGCACCATGACGCTCATCATCACAAGTATCCATGGTCTTCTCATCACAGTGCTCCATGACCTTTGTCATCACAATGCTCAATACACTTGTCATCACAATGCTCCCTGACCTTTGTCATCACAATGCTCAATACACTTGTAATCACAATGCTCCCTGACACTAGTCATCAGTACGCTCATTGAACCCTGTCATGACAAGGCTCCATGCCTTTTTCATCACAATGATCCATACAATTTTCATCACAATGCTCCAAGACCCCTGTAATCACAATACTCCATGACCTTTAATCACAAAGCTCCATGATGCATGTCATCAGAATGCTCCATGGCCTTCTCATCACAATGCTCCATGTCCTTGTCATCACAGTGCTCCAAGACCCCAGTCATCTCAATGCTCTGTGTCTCCTGTCATCACAAGGCTTCATGACATTTGTCATCACAATGGTCCATGTCCTCGTCACACAAGGCTCTGTAACCTTTCGCACCACAATGCTCCATGAACTTTTCATCACAATGCTCTCTGATCCTTGTCATCACCATGCTCCATGCCTTTGTCAGCACAATTCTCCATGAGCCTTGTCATCACAATGCTCCATGCGCTTGTGAGCATAATGCTCCATAACCCATGTCATCACCGTGTGCCATGCGCTTGTCATCAAAATGCTCCACATTCTTGTCATTACAGTGCTCCAAAAACCTTGTCATCACAATGCTCCATGCACTTCTCATCAAAATGCTCTCTCCCCCCGTCATCACAATGTTCCATGATCCCTGTCATTACAATGCTACATGACCTTATCATCACAATGCTCCATGAACCCTGACATCACAATGTTCCATAACCCCTGTCATCAAAATCCTCCATGACCCTTTTCATCACAATGCTCCATGACCTCTGACATAACAGTGTTCCATAACCACTGTCATCAAAATATTCCATGATACTTTTCATCAAATTGCTCCATGACCCTGTCATCAAAATGCTCCCTGCCCTTCTCATCACAATGCACCAAGACCTTGTCATCAAAGTGCTCCATGAACTTTGTCATCACAAAGCTCCATGACCCCTGTAATCACAATGCTCCATGCACCTTTTCATCAGAATGCTCCATGAGACTTGTCATCACAAGGCTCCATGGTTTTCTCATCACAATGCCCCAGGACCTTGTCATCACAATACTCCATTCCCTTGTCATCACAATGCCCCATTACCCCTGTCATCACAATACTCCATAAATATTTTCAGCCCAATGCTCCATGACCTTCTTATCACAATGTTCCTTGAACCTGTCATCACAATACTCCATGACCACTGTCATCACAGCGCTCCATGACCCCTAACAACACAATGATCTGGGAAACTTGTCATCAAAATGCTCCATGACCCTTGTCATCACAATGCTCCATGCCCATGTCATCACATTGCTCCATGAAGCCTCTCATCACATTGCTCCATGCCCTTGTCATTACAATCCTACATGACCCATGTATCACAGTGTTCCGTGCCCTTGTCATCACAATGCTCCTTGCCCACTCTCATCACAATAATCCATGAAACTTTTCAGACAAATGCTCGATGCCCTTGTCATCACAATGCTCCATTGCCCATGTCATAACCGTGCTCCATGACCCCTGCCATCACAATGTTCTACGGCCTTGTCCTCACAATGATCCAATACCACTGTAATCACAATGCTCCATGCCCCTTTTCATCAGAATGCTCCATTAGAATTGTCAGCACAAGGCTCCATGGTCCTCTCATCACAATGCTCCTGGACCTTGCCATCACAATGGTCCATGCCCACGTCATCAAAAGGCTCTGTGAAATTTATCACCACAATGCTCCATGAAATTTTCATCACAATGCTCTTTTACCCATGTCATCACTGTGCTCCATGCCTTTGTCATCACAATGCTCCATGGCCCCTGTCATCACAATGCTCCATGACTCCAGTCATCAAAATGCTTCATGACCGTTGTCCTCACAATGGCCCATGCCCTCGTCACACAAGGCTCTGTGACCTTTCTCACCAAAATGCTCCATGCCCTTGTCATTTCAGTACTCCATGCCCACTGTCATCACAATAATCCATGAAACTTGTCAGACCAATGATCCATGCCCTCTTCACACAAGGTTCGGTGATCTTTGTCACCACAATGCTCCTTGAACTTTTCATCACAATGCTCCGTGACTCCAGCAACCACAATACTTCATGACTTTGTCATCAAAATGGTCCATGCCCACATCATCACAATGTTCCGTGACCTTTGTCATCACAATGCTACATGCAATTATCATCACAATGCTCCATGACACCTGATATCACAATGTTCCATAACCCCAGCATCAAAAAGCTCCATGACCCTTTTCATCACATATCTCCATGACCCCTGATATCACAGTGTTTCATATCCCTTGTCATCAAAATGTTCCATGACAGTTTTCATCAAATTGCTCTATGACCCTGTCATCACAATGATCCCTGCCCTTCTCATCACAATGCACAACGCCCTTGTAATCAAAATGTTCCATGACCTTTGTCATCACAAAGCTCCATGACCCTTGGCATCACAATGCTCCATGCCATTGTCATCACAATGCTCCATGAACCCTTTCATCACATTGCTTCATGCCCTTGTCATCACAAAGCTCCATGACACTTGTCATCACAATGCTCGATGACCTTCTATTCACAATGCTCCATGCTCTTGTCATTACAATCCTCCATGACCCGTGTATCACAGTGTTCCTTGCCCTTGTCATCACAATGCTCCAAGACCCCTGTAATCACAATGCTCCATGCCCTGGTCATCACAAAGCTTCATGACGCATGTCATAAGTATGCTCCATGGCCTTCTCATCACAATGCTCCATGCCCTGGTCATCACAATACTCGAAGGCTCCTGTAATCAAAATGCTCCATGCCCCATTTCATCAGAATGCTCCATGAGACTTGTCATCACAAGGCTCCATGGACTTCTCATCACAATGCTCCAGGACCTTGTCATCACGATGCTCCATTCCCTTGTCATCACAATACTCCATGAACATTTTCAGCCAATGCTCCATGATCTTCTCATCACACTGCTCCATGACCCCTGTCATCACAATGCTCCATGACCACTGTCATCACAATGCTCTATGACCCCTTACAACACAATAATCCGGGACTGTTGTCATCACAATGCTCCATGATCATTGTCATCACAATGCTCAATACAGTTGTCATCACAATGCTCCCTGACATTTGTTGTCAGAATGCTCCTTGAAACCTGTCATTAAAAGGCTCCATGCATTTTTCATCACAATGATCCATGCCCTTTTCATCACAATGCTCCATGCCATTTTCATCACAGTACTCCACAAGCTTATCATCAGAATGCTCCATGACACTTGTCATCACAATGCTCCATGACCCGTCTTCACAATGTTCCATGACCCATGTCATCACAATGCTCCATGACGCCTGTCATCAGAATGCTCCATTCCCCTTGTCATTACAGTGCTCCATGACGCTTGTCATCACAGTTATCCATGGTCTTCTCATCACAGTGCTCCACGGTCTTGCCATCACAATGCTCCATTCCCTGGTCATAACAATGCTCCATGACCCTTGTCATCACAATGCTCCATGTGCTTGTCCGCACAATGCCCCATGACCTGTGTCATCACAATGCGACATGCGCTTGTCATCACAATGCTCCACAACCTTGTCATCACAGTGCTCCATAAACCTTGTCGTCACAATCCTCCATGCACTTCCCATCAAAAGGTTCTCCCATCACTGATATCATAATGTTCCATCACTAGTCATCACAATACTCCCTCACCCCTGCCATCACAATGTTCCATGACCCCTGTCATCACAATGCTCAATGACACTTTTCATCACAATGCTCCATGACCCCTGACATCACAATTTTCCATAACCCCTGTCATCAAAATGTCCCATGACACTTTTCATCAAATTGCTCCATGACCCTTTCATCACAATGATCACTGCCCTTCTCATCACAGTGCACCACGCCCTTGTCATCAAAACCCTCCATGACCCTTTTCATCACAATGCTCCATGCCCCCTCTCATCACAATAATCCATGAAAATTTTCAGACCAATGCTCCATGCCCTTGTCATGAAAATGTTCCATTACCACTGTTATAACAATGCTCCATGAAAACTGCCATTACAATGTTCCACGGCCTTCTCATCACAAGGCTCCATGACCCTTGTCATCACAATGCTCCAAGACACCTGTAATCACAATGCTCCATGCCCTTGTCATCACAAAGCTCCATGACGTATGTCATCAGAATGCGCCTTCGCCTTCTCATCACAATGCTCCATGACCCGGTCATCGCAATGCTCCAAGACCCTTGTAATCACAATGCTCCATGCCCCTTTTCATCTCAATGCTCCATGAACCCTGTCATCACAGTGCACCATGCCCATCATCATAATGCTTCATGCTATTGTCATCACAATGAAATCAAAATGCTCCATGACCTCTGTCATCACAATGCTCCAAACCCTTGTGATCACAATATTCCATAACACTTGTCATCACAACGCCCCATGACGCTCATCATCACAATTATCCATGGTCTTCTATTCACAATACTCCATGACCTTTTTCATCACAATTCTCAATAAACTTGTCATCACAATGCTCCCTGACAATGGTCGTGAATATGCTCCTTGAAACCTGTCATGACAAGGCTCCATGAATTTTTCATCACAATGATCCATGCACTTTTATTCAAAATACTCCAAGACTCCTGTAATCACAATGCTCCATGCCCTTGTCATCACAAAGCTTCTTGAAGCATGTCTTCAAAATTCTCCATGGCCTTCTCATCACCATGCTCCATGCCCTTTTCATCACAATGCTCCTTTCCCTTGTCATCAAAATGCTCCATGACCCTTGTCATCACAATACTCCATGAATATTTACAGCCCAATGCTCCATGACCTTCACTTCACAATGACCCATGAACCCTGTCATCACTATGCTCCATGACCACTGTCATCACAACGATCCATGACCCCTGACAACACAATGATCCTGGACTCTTGTCATCAAAATGCTCCATGACCCTTGTCATCACAATGATCCATTCCCTTGTCATCACAATGCTCCATAACCCTTGTCATCGCAAGGCTCCAAGCCCTTGTCATCACAATGCTCCATTATATTTGTCATCACATTTCTCCATGACACTTGGCATCACAATGCTCCATGCCATTGTCATCACAAAGGACCATGACATATGTCACCACAATGCTCCCTGACAACTGTCTTCACAATAATCTACGACCTTGTCATCACAATGCTCCATGCCCCTGTCATCACAATGTTCCATGCCCTTGTCATCACAATGATCCATTCCCTTGTTATCACAATGCTCCATGACCCCTGTAATCACAATGTTCAGTGACGCTTGTCATCACAGTGCTCCATGACCCTTGTCATCAAAATGTTCCATGCATTTGTCAGCAAAATGCTTCATGAACTTGTCATCACAATGCTCCATTCCCATTGTCATCAAAATCCTCGATGAAACTTGGGTTCACATTGCTTGATGCACTTGTCATCACAATTCGCCATGGTACTTGAAATGAAAATGATCCATCACCTCTGTCATCACAATGCTCCATGACACCAGTTATCACAATGCTCCATGCCCCTTGTCACTACAGTGCTCCATGATGCTCGTCATCACAATTATCCATGGTCTACTCATCACAATGCTCCCCGGTCTTGCCATCACAATGCTCCATGCCCTGGTCATCAGTATTCTCCACGTCCTTGTCATCACAATGCTCTTTGACACATCTCATCACAATTTTACATGCTCTTTTCATCAATATTCTCCATGCACTTGTCATCGCAATGCTCCATGACCACTGTCATAGCAAGCTTCATGCGCATGTCATCACAATGCTTCACGAACTTGTCATCAAAATTCTCAATGACCCTTGTCATCACAATGCTCCAAGCCCTTGTCATCACAATGCTCCATTACGTTTGTCATCACAATCCTCCATGACACTTGGCATCACAATGCTCCATGCCATTTTCATCACAATGCTCCCTGACACCTGTCTTCACAATTCTGCATGACGTTGTCATCACAATGCTCAATGCCCTTGTCATCACAAGGAGCCATACCCATTGCCATTACAATAATCGATGAAACATGTCAGACCAATGTTCCATGCCCCTGTCATCACAATGCTCCTTGCCATTGTCATCACAGTGATCCGTGACTCCAGTCATCAAAATGCTTCATGACCTTGGTCATCACAATGGTCCATGCCCTCGTCATCACAAGGCTCTGTGACATTTGTCACCACAATGCTCCATGAACTTTTCATCAAAATGCTTTGTGACACTTGTCATCACAATGCTCCATGCCTTTCTCAGCACAATGCTCCATGAAACTTGTCATCACAATGCTCCGTGCCCTTGTCAGCACAGTGTTCCATGACCTTTGTCATCACAATGCTCCAAGCCCTTGTCATCACAATGTTCCATTACCTTTGTCATCACAATACTCCATGACACTTGGCATCACAATGCTCCGTGCCCTTGTCATCACAATGCGCCATTCCCACTGTCATCACAATAATCCATGAAACTTGTCAGACCAATGTTCCATGCCCCTGTCATCACAATGCTCCATGCCCTTGTCATCACAATGCTCCATGACCCCTGTCATCACAATTCTCTGTGACTCCAGTCATCACAATGCTTCATGACCTTTCTCATTAAAATGGTCCATGCCCTCGTCATCACAAGTCTCTGTGACCTTTGTCACCACAATGCTCCATGAACTTTTCATCACAATGCTCTGTGACCCTTGTCATCACAATGCTCTATGCCTTTCTCAGCACAATGCTCCATGACCCTTGTCATCACAATGCTCCATGCGCTTCTCAGCACAATAGTCCATGACCCATGTCATCACAACCTGCCATGTGCTTGTCATCACAATGCTCCACATACTTTTCATCACAATGCTGCTTAAACCTTGTCATTACAGTGTTCCGTGCACTTCTCATCAAAATGCTCTCTCACCACTGATATCACAATGTTCCATCACGATTCATTCCAATACTCCATCACCCCTGTCATCACAATGTCCCATGACCCCTGTCATTAAAATGCTACATGCACTTATCATCAAAATGTTCGATGACCCCTGACATCACAATATTCCATAACCCCTGTCATCAAAATGCTCCATGACACATTTCATTTCAAAGCTCCATGACCCCTGACATCACAATATTCCATAACCACTGTAATCAAAATGTTCCATGACCCTTTTCACCAAATTGCTCAATGACCCTGTGATCACAATGCTCCCTGCGCTTCTCATCACAATGCACGTCACCCTTGTCATCAGAATGCTCCATGACATTTGTCATCACAAAGCTCCATAACCCTTGGCATCACAATGCTCCATGCCATTGTCATCACAATGCTCCATGAACCCTCTCATCACATTGCTCCATGCCCTTGTCATCACAAAGCTCCATGACGCTTGTCATCACAATGCTCGATGCATTTCTCATCACAATGCTCCATGCCCTTGTCATTACAATCCTCCATGACCCATGTATCACAGTGTTGCGTGAACTTGTCATCACAATGCTCCATTCCCCCTGTCAAAACAATGCTCCATGACACCTGCCATCACAATGTTCCACAGCCCTGTCATCACAAGACTCCATGACACTTTTCATCACAATGCTCCAAGAACCTGTAATCACAATCCTTCATGCAATTGTCATCAGAAAGCTCCATGACGCATGTCATCAGAATGCTCCATGGACTTCTCATTCACTATGCTCCATGCCCTTGTCATCACAATGCTCCAAGACCCCTGTAATCACAATGCTCCATGCCCGTATTAATCTCAATGCTCCAAGAACCTTGTCATCCCATGCACCATGCCCATCATCATAATGCTTCATGCTATTGTCATCACAATGAAATCAATATGCTCCATGACTTCTGTCATCACAATGCTCCAAACACTTGTGATCACAATGTTCCATAACACTTGTCATCACAATGCCCCATGACGCTCCTCATCACAGTTAACCATGGTCTTCTCATCACAATGCTCCATGAACTTTGTCATCACAATGCTCAATACACTTGTCATCACAATGCTCCCTGACATTTGTCGAGAGTATGCTCCTTGAAACCTGCCATGACAAGGCTCCATGCCTTTTTCATCACAATGATCCATGCCCTTTTCATCACAATGCTCAAAGTCCCCTGTAATCACAATGCTCCATTCCCCTTTTCATCACAAACATCCATGACACATGTCATCAGAATGCTCCATGGCCTTCTCATCACAATGCTCCATGCTCTTGTTATCACAGTGCTCCAAGACCCCTGTCATCACAATACTCCATGAATATTTTCAGCCCAATGATCCATGATCTTCTCATCACAATGCTCCATGATCCCTGTCATCACAACGCTCCGTGCTCCTTGAAATCAAAATGATCCATGACCTCTGTCATCACAATGCTCCAAACCCTTGTGATCACATTGTTCCACAACACTTGTCATCAAAACGCTCCATGAGGCCTGTCATCACAATACTCCATGACCTTGTCATCACAATGCTACATGACCTTTGTCATCACAATGCTCAATACACTTGTCATCACAATGCTCAGTGACACTTGTCGTCACAATGCTCCTTAAACGCTGTCATGAAAAGCCTCCATGCCTTTTACATCACAATGCTCCATGCCCTTTTCATCACAATGCTCCATGCCATTGTCATCACATTACTCCACAAGGTTGTCATCAGAATGCTCCATGACCCTTTTCATCACAATGCTCCATGACCCCTGTCATCACAATGATCCATGACCCCTGTCATCACAATGCTCCATGCCCCTTGTCATTACAGTGCTGCATGACGCTCGACATCACAATTATCCATGGTCTTCTCATCACAGTGCTCCACGGTCTTGCCATCACAATGCTCCATGACACCTCTCATAACAATGTTACATGATCTTGTCATCACAATTCTCCATGCACTTGTCATTGCAGTGCTCCATGACCCCTGTCATAGCAAGCTTCAAGTGCTTTTCATCACAGTGCTTCACGACATTGTCATCAAAATTCTCAATGGCCGTTGTCATCACAGTGCTCCATGCCCTTGTCATCACAGTGCTCCATGACCATTGTCATCAAAAAGCTCCAAGCCCTTGTCATCACAATGCTCCATTACATTTGTCATCACAATCCTCCATGACACTTGGCTTCACAATGCTCAATGCCATTGTCATCACAATGCACCAAGACATATGTCATCACAATGCTCCCTGACACCTGTCTGCACAATAATTCATGACCTTCTCATAACAATGCTCCATGCCCTTGTCATCACAATGTGCCATGCCCACTGTCATCTCAATAATCTATGAAACTTTTCAGACCAATATTCCATGCCCCTGTCATCACAATGCTCCATGCCCTTGTCATCACAATGCTCCGTGATTCCAGTCATCACAATGCTTCATGACCTTTGGCATCAAAATGGTCCATGCCCTGGTCATCACAGGGCTCTGTGAAATTTGTCACCATAATGCTCCATGAACTTTTCATTCACAATGCTCTGTGACCCTTGCCATCACAATGCTCCATGCCTTTGTCAGCAGAGTGCTCCATGACCCTTGTTATCACAATGCTCCATGCTCTTGTTATCAAAATTTTCCACAAACATGTCATCAAAATGCTCCGTAAAGCTTGTCATCACAATGCTCCATGTACTTCTGATCAAAATGCTCTCTCACCACTGATATCAAAATGTTCCATCACTAGTCATCACAATACTCCCTCACCCCTGTCATGACAATGTTCCACGGCCTTGTCATCACAAGGCTCCATGACCCTTGTCATCAGAATGCTCCAAGACCCCTGTAGTCACAATGCTCCATGCTATTGTCGTCACAAAGCTCCATGACGCATGTCATCAATCTGCTCCATGGCCTTCTCATCACAATGCTCCATGCCCTTGTCATCACAATTCTCCAAGACACCTGTAATCAAAATGCTCCATGCCACTTTTCATCTCAATGATCCATGAACTCTGTAATCACAATGAACAATGCCCATCATCAAAATGCTTCATGCTATTGTCATCACAGTGAAATCAAAATGCTCCATAACCTCTGTCAACACAATGCTCCAAACCCTTGTGATCACAATGTTCCATAACACTTGTCATCACAACGCCCCATGATGCTCATCATCACAATTAACCATGGTCTTCTCATCACAATTCTCCATGTCCTTTGTCATCACAATGCTCAATACACTTGTCATAACAATGCTCCCTGACACTTGTAGTCAGTATGCTCCTTGAACCCTGTCATGACAAGGCTCCATGCCTTTTGCATCACAATCACCCATGCCATTTTCATCACAATGCTCCAAGACCCATGTAATCACAATGCTCCACACCCCTTTTCATCAGAATGCTCCATGACACTTGTCATCACAAGGCTCCATGGTCTTCTCCTCACAATGCTCCAGGACCTTGTCATCACAATGCTCCATTCCATTGTCATCGCAATGCTCCATGACCACTGCCATCGCAATACTCAATGAATATTGTCAGCCCAATGCTCCATGAACTTCTCATCACAATGCTCCATGCCCCCTGTCATCACAATGCTCCATGACCACTGTCATCACAGTGCTCCTTGACACCGGACAACACAATGATCCGTGACTCTTGTCATCAAAATGCTCCATGACCCTTCTCATCACAATGATCCATGCCCTTGCCATCCCAATGCTCCGTGACCCCTGTAATCACAATGCTCCATGACGCTTGTCATCACAGTGTTCCATGACACTTGTCATCAAAATGCTCCATGCATTTGTCAGCAAAATGCTACATGACCTTGTCATCACAATGCTCCATGCGCTTGTCATCAAAATACTACATTCCCATTGTCAACAAAACCCTCCATGACCCTTGGGTTCACAATGCTTCATGCCCTTGTCATCACAATGCTCCATGCACCTTGAAATGAAAATGATACATGATTTCTGTCATCACAATGCTCAAAACCCTTGTGATCACAATGTTCCATAACATTTGTCATTACAACGCTCCATTATGCCTGTCATCACAATGCTCCATGGTCTTTGTCATCACAATGCTCAATACACTTTTCATCACAATGCTCCCTGACACTTGTCGTAAGAATGCTCCTTGAACCCTGTCATGAAAAGGCTCCAAGCCTTTTTCATCACAATGCTCCATGCCCTTTTCATCACAATGCTCCATGCCATTGTCATCACATTACTCCGCAAGCTTGTCATCAGAATGGTCCATGACCCTTGTCATCACAATGATTCATGACACCTGTCATCACAATGCTCTATGCCCCTTGTCATTACAGTGCTCCATGACGCTCATCATCACAATTACCCATGGTCTTCTCATCACAGTGCTCCAAGGTCTTTCCATCACAATGCTCCATGCACTGGTCATCACAATTCTACATGTCCTTATCATCAAAATGCTCCATGACACTTCTCATCACAATGTTACATGATCTTGTCAATACAAATCTCCATGCACTTGTACATCACAATGCTCCATGACCCCTGTCATAGCAAGCTCGGTGCGATTTTCATCACAATGCTTCACGACCTTCTCATCAAAATTCTCAATGGCCCTTCTCCTCACAATGCTCCAAGATCTTGTCATCACAGTGATCCATGACCCTTGTCATCACGATGCTCCAAGCCCTTGTCATCACAATGCTCCATTACTTTGTCATCACAATCCTCCATGACACTTGGCATCACAATGCTCCATGCCATTGTCATCATAATGGACCATTACATATGTCATCACCATGCTCCTTGACACCTGTCTTCACAATATCCCTTGACCTTGTCGTCACAATGCTCCATGCGCCTGTCATCACAATGCGCCATGCCCACTGTCATCACAATAATCCATAAAAACTGTCAGAGCAATGCTCTATGCCCCTGTCATCACAATGCTCCATGCCCTTGTCATCACAATGCTCCATGATCCCTGTCATCAAAATGCACCATGCCCATCATCATAATGCTTCATGCTATTGTGATCACAATGAAATCAAAATGCTCCATGACCTCTGTCATCACAATGCTCCAAACCCTTTTGATCACAATGTTCCACAACACTTGTCATCACAACGCCCCATGACGCTCATCATCACAATTATCCATGGTCTTCTATTCACAATACTCCATGACCTTTTTCATCACAATTCTCAATAAACTTGTCATCACAATGCTCCCTGACACTTGTCATCAGTATGCTCCTTGAACACTGTCATGACAAGGCTCCATTCATTTTTCATCACAATGATCCATGCACTTTTCTTCACAATACTCCAAGACTCCTGTAATCACAATGCTCCATGCCCTTGTCATCACCAAGCTTCATGAAGCATGTCTTCAAAATGCTCCATGGCCTTCTCATCACCATGCTCCATGCCCTGTTCATCACAATGCTCCATTCCCTTGTCATCAAAATGCTCCATGACCCCTGTCATCACAATACTCCATGAATATTTACAGCCCAATGCTCCATGACCTTCACTTCACAATGCCCCATGAACCCTGTCATCACTATGCTCCATGACCACTGTCATCACAACGATCCATGACCCCTGACAACACAATGATCCTAGACTCTTGTCATCAAAATGCTCCATGACCCTTGTCATCACAATGATCCATTCCCTTGTCATCACAATGCTCCATAACCCTTGTCATCACAAGGCTCCAAGCCCTTGTCATCACAATGCTCCATTATATTTGTCATCACATTTCTCCATGACACTTGGCATCACAATGCTCCATGCCATTGTCATCACAATGGACCATGACATATGTCACCACAATGCTCCCTGACAACTGTCTTCACAATAATCTACGACCTTGTCATCACAATGCTCCATGCCCCTGTCATCACAATGTTCCATGCCCTTGTCATCACAATGATCCATTCCCTTGTTATCACAATGCTCCATGACCCCTGTAATCACAATGTTCAGTGACGCTTGTCATCACAGTGCTCCATGACCCTTGTCATCAAAATGTTCCATGCATTTGTCAGCAAAATGCTTCATGAACTTGTCATCACAATGCTCAATTCCCATTGTCATCAAAATCCTCGATGAAACTTGGGTTCACATTGCTTGATGCCCTTTTCATCACAATGCGCCATGGTCCTTGAAATGAAAATGATCCATGACCTCTGTCATCACAATGCTCCATGCCCACTGTCATAGCAATAATCCATGAAACTTGTCAGACCAATGCTCCATGCCGCTGTCATCACAATGCTCCATGCCCTTTTAATCACAATGCTCCATTACCCCTCACATCATAATGTTCCTTGACTCCAGTCATCACAATGCTTTATGACCTTTGTCATCACAATGGTCCATTCCCTCGTCATCACAATGCTCTGTACCACTTCTCATCACAGTGCTCCATGCCTTTGTCAGCACAATGCTCCATGACCCTTGTCATCACAATGCTCCATGTGCTTCTCAGCACAATGCTCCAAGACACGTGTCATCACAATGTGCCAGGCACTTGTCATCACAATGCTCCACAAACATGTCATCACAATGCTCCATAAACCTTTTTATCACAATGCTCCATGCACTTCTCATCTAAATGCTCTCTCACCACTGATATCACAATGTTCCATCACTAGTCATCACAATACTCCCTCACCCCTGTCATCACAATGTTCCATGACCCCTGTCATCAAAATGCTACATGCCCTTATCATCACAATGCTCCATGACCACTGACATCACAATGTTCCATGACCCCTGTCATCAAAATGTTCCCTGACACTTTTCATCAAATTGCTCCATGACCCTGTCATCACAGTGCTCCCTGCCCTTCTCATCACAATGCACCACGCAGTTGTCATCAAAATGCTCCATGACCTTTGTCATCACAAAGCTCCATGACCCTTGGCATCACAGTACTCCATGCCATTGTCATCACAATGCTCCATGAACGCTCTCATCACATTGCTCCCTGCCCTTGTCATCACAATGCTCAATGGCCTTTTCATCACAATGCTCCATGCAATTGTCATCATCATACTCCTCAAGCTTGTCGTCCGAATGCTCCATGAACCTTGTCATCACAATGCTCCATGACCCCTGTCATCACAATGCTCCATGACACCAGTTATCACAATGCTCCATGCCCCTTGTCACTACAGTGCTCCATGACGCCCGTCATCACAATTATCCATGGTCTACTCATCACAATGCTCCCCGGTCTTGCCATCACAATGCTCCATGCCCTGGTCATCAGTATTCTCCACGTCCTTGTCATCACAATGCTCTTTGACACATCTCATCACAATTTTACATGCTCTTTTCATCAAAATTCTCCATGCCCTTGTCATCGCAATGCTCCATGACCCCTGTCATAGCAAGCTTCATACCCATGTTATCACAATGCTTCACGAACTTGTCATCAAAATTCTCAATGACCCTTGTCATCACAATGCTCCAAGCCCTTGTCATCACAATGCTCCATTACGTTTGTCATCACAATTCTCCATGACACTTGGCATCACAATGCTCCATGCCATTGTCATCACATTTGTCCATGGCATAGGTCATCACAATGCTCCCTGACACCTGTCTTCACAATTCTGCATGACGTTGTCATCACAATGCTCAATGCCCTTGTCATCACAAGGAGCCATGCCCATTACCATCACAATAATCCATGAAACATGTCAGACCAATGTTCCATGCCCCTGTCATCACAATGCTCCAAGCCATTGTCATCACAATGATCCGTGACTCCAGTCATCAAAATGCTTCATGACCTTGGTCATCACAATGGTCCATGCTCTCGTCATCACAAGGCTCTGTGACATTTGTCACCAGAATGCTCCATGAACTTTTCATCAAAATGCTTTGTGACACTTGTCATCACAATGCTCCATGACTTTCTGAGCACAATGCTCCTTGAACCTTGTCATCACAATGCTCCATGAGCTTGTCAGCACAGTGTTCCATGACCTTTGTCATCACAATGCTCCAAGCCCTTGTCATCACAATGCTCCATTACCTTTGTCATCACAATACTCCATGACACTTGGCATCACAATGCTCCATGCCATTGTCATCACAATGGGCCATGACATAGGTGTTCACAATGCTCCCTGACACCTGTCTTCACAAAACTGAATGGCCTTGTCATCACAATGCTCCGTGCCCTTGTCATCACAATGCGCCATTCCCACTGTCATCACAATAATCCATGAAACATGTCAGACCAATGTTCCATGCCCCTGTCATCACAATGCTCCATGCCCTTGTCATCACAATGCTCCATGACCCCTGTCATCACAATGCTCTGTGACTGCAGTTATCACAATGCTTCATGACCTTTCTCATTAAAATGGACCATGCCCTCGTCATCACAAGTCTCTGTGACCTTTGTCACCACAATTCTCCATGAACTTTTCATCACAATGCTCTGTGACCCTTGTCATCACAATGCTCTATGCCTTTCTCAGCACAATGCTCCATGACCCATGTCATCACAACGTGCCATGTGCTTGTCACCACAATGCTCCACATCCTTTTCTTCACAATGCTGCTTAAACCTTGTCATTACAGCGTTCCATGCACTTCTCATCAAAATGCCCTCTCACCACTGATATCACAACGTTCCATCACTATTCATTCCAATACTCCATCACCCCTGTCATCACAATGTTCCATGACCCCTGTCATTAAAATGCTACATGCACTTATCATCAAAATGTTCGATGACCACTGACATCACAATATTCCATAACCCCTGTCATCAAAATGCTCCATGACACATTTCATCACAAAGCTCCATGACCCCTGACATCACAATATTCCATAACCACTGTAATCAATTTGTTCCATGACCCTTTTCACCAAATTGCTCAATGACCCTGTGATCACAATGCTCCCTGCGCTTCTCATCACAATGCACGTCACCCTTGTCATCAGAATGCTCCATGACATTTGTCATCACAAAGCTCCATAACCCTTGGCATCACAATGCTCCATGCCATTGTCATCACAATGCTCCATGAACCCTCTCATCACATTGCTCCATGCCCTTGTCATCACAAAGCTCCATGACGCTTGTCATCACAATGCTCGATGCATTTCTCATCACAATGCTCCATGCCCTTGTCATTACAATCCTCCATGACCCATGTATCACAGTGTTGCGTGAACTTGTCATCACAATGCTCCATTCCCCCTGTCATAACTATGCTCCATGACACCTGCCATCACAAGGTTCCACAGCCCTGTCATCACAAGACTCCATGACCCTTTTCATCACAATGCTCCAAGAACCTGTAATCACAAACCTTCATGCAATTGTCATCAGAAAGCTCCATGACGCATGTCATCAGAATGCTCCATGGACTTCTCATTCACTATGCTCCATGTTCTTGTCATCACAATGCTCCAAGACCCCTGTAATCACAATGCTCCATGCCCCTTTTAATCTCAATGCTCCAAGAACCCTGTCATCCCATGCACCATGCACATCATCATAAAGCTTCATGCTATTGTCATCACAATGAAATCAATATGCTCCATGACTTCTGTCATCACAATGCTCCAAACACTTGTGATCACAATGTTCCATAACACTTGTCATCACAATGCCCCATGACGCTCCTCATCACAGTTAACCATGGTCTTCTCATCACAATGCTCCATGAACTTTGTCATCACAATGCTCAATAAACTTGTCATCACAATGCTCCCTGACATTTGTCGAGAGTATGCTCCTTGAAACCTGTCATGAAAAGGCTCCAAGCCTTTTTCATCACAATGCTCCATGCCCTTTTCATCACAATGCTCCATGCCATTGTCATCACATTACTCCACAAGCTTGTCATCAGAATGGTCCTTGACCCTTGTCATCACAATGATCCATGACACCTGTCATCACAATGCTCTATGCCCCTTGTCATTACAGTGTTCCATGACGCTCATCATCACAATTACCCATGGTCTTCTCATCACAGTGCTCCACGGTCTTTCCATCACAATGCTCCATGCACTGGTCATCACAATTCTACATGTCCTTATCATCAAAATGCTCCATGACACTTCTCATCACAATGTTACATGAACTTGTCAATACAATTCTCCATGCACTTGTACATCACAATGCTCCATGACCCCTGTAATAGCAAGCTCGGTGCGATTTTCATCACAATGCTTCACGACATTCTCATCAAAATTCTCAATGGCCCTTCTCCTCACAATGCTCCAAGATCTTGTCATCACAGTGCTCCATGACCCTTGTCATCATGATGCTCCAAGCCCTTGTCATCACAATCCTCCATGACACTTGGCATCACAATGCTCCATGCCATTGTCATCATAATGGACCATGACATATGTCATCACAATGCTCCTTGACACCTGTCTTCACAATATTCCTTGACCTTGTCGTCACAATGCTCCATGCGCCTGTCATCACAATGCGCCATGCCCACTGTCATCACAATAATCCATAAAAACTGTCAGAGCAATGCTCTATGCCGCTGTCATCACAATGCTCCATGCCCTTGTCATCACAATGCTCCATGACCCCTGTCATCACAATGCTCCGTGACTCCAGCAACCACAATACTTCATGACTTTGTCATCAAAATGGTCCATGCCCACATCATCACAATGTTCCGTGACCTTTGTCATCACAATGCTACATGCAATTATCATCACAATGCTCCATGACGCCTGATATCACAATGTTCCATAACCCCAGCATCAAAAAACTCCATGACCCTTTTCATCACAAAGCTCCATGACCCCTGACATCACAATGTTCCATATTCCCTGTCATCAAAATGTTCCAGGACACTTTTCATCAAATTGCTCTATGACCCTATCATCACAATGCTCCCTGCCTTTCTCATCACAATGCACAACGCCCTTGTAATCAAAATGCTCCATGACCTTTGTCATCACAAAGCTCCATGACCCTTGACATCACAATGCTCCATGCCATTGTCAACACAATGCTCCATGAAACCTTTAATCACATTGCTTCATGCCCTTGTCATCACAAAGCTCCATGACGCTTGTCAACACAATGCTCGATGACATTCTATTCACAATGATCCATGCTCTTGTCATTACAATCCTCCATGACCCATGTATCACAGTGTTCCTTGCCCTTGTCATCAAAATGCTCCAAGACCCCTGTAATCACAATGCTCCATGCACTGGTCATCACAAAGCTTCATGACGCATGTCATAAGTATGCTCCATGGCCTTCTCATCACAATGCTCCATGCCCTGGTCATCACAATGCTTGAAGGCTCCTGTAATCAAAATGCTCCATGCCCCATTTCATCAGAATGCTCCATGACCCCTGTCATCACAATGCTCCATGACCACTCTCATCTCAAATCTCTATGACCCCTTACAACACAATAATCCGGGACTGTTGTCATCACAATTCTCCATGATCATTGTCATCACAATGCTCAATACACTTGTCATCACAATGCTCCCTGACACTTGTTGTCAGAATGCTCCTTGAAACCTGTCATTAAAAGGCTCCTTGCATTTTTCATCACAATGATCCATGCCCTTTTCATCACAATGATCCATGCCATTTTCATCACAGTACTCCACAAGCTTATCATCAGAATGCTCCGTGACCCTTTTCATCGCAATGCTCCATGACCCGTCTTCACAATGTTCCATGACCCATATCATCACAATGCTCCATGACACCTGTCATCAGAATGCTCCATGCCCCTTGTCATTACAGTGCTCCATGACGCTCGTCATCACAGTTATCCATGGTCTTCTCATCACAGTGCTCCACGGTCTTGCCATCACAATGCTCCATGACACTTCTCTTCACAATGTTACATGCTCTTGTCATCACAATTCTCCATGCACCTATCATCACAATGCCCCATGACACCTGTCATAGCAAGCTCCATGCCTTTGTCATCAAAATGCTTCATATATTTTCATCAAAATTCTCAGTGTCCGTTGTCATCACAGTGCTCCAGGCCCTTGTCATCACAATACTCCATTACCTTTGTCATCACAATCCTCCATGACACTTGGCATCACAATGCTCCATGACATTGTCATCTCCATGGACCATGACATATGTCATGACAACTCTCCCTGTCACCTGTCTTCACAATATTCCATGACCTTGAAATCACAATGCTCCATGCCCATGTCATCAAAATGCACCATGTCCAAAATCATCCAATAATCCATGAAACTTGTTAGACCAATTTTGAATGCCACTGTCATCACAATGCTCCATGCCCTTGTCATCACAAAGCTCCATTACGCATGTCATCACAATGCTCCATTGCCTTCTCATCACAATGCTCCATGCCCTTGTCATCACATTGCTCCAAGACCACTTTAATCACAATGCTCCATGCCTCTTTTCATCTCAATGCTCCATGAACCCTGTCATCAAAATGCAGCATGCCCATCATCATAATGCTTCATGCTATTTTCATCACAATGAAATCAAAATGCTCCATGACCTCTGCCATCACAATGTTCCAGACTCTTGTGATCACAATGTTCCATAACACTTGTCATCACAACCCCCCATGTAGCTCGTCATCACAATTATCCATGGTTTTCTCATCACAATGCTCCATGACCTTTGTCGTCACAATGCTCAATACACTTGTCATCACAATGCTGCCTGACACTTGTTGTCAGTATGCTCCTTGAAACCTGTCAGGACAAGGCTCCATGCCTCTTCCATCACAATGCTCCAAGACCCCTGTAATCAAAATGCTCCATGCCCTTGTCATCACAAAGCTCCATGACGCATGTCATCAGATGGCTCCATGGTCTTCTCATCCCAATGCTCCATGCCCTTGTCATCACAATGCTCCAAGACCCCTGTAATCACAATTCTCCATGCCCCTTTTCATCAGAATGCTCCATGAGACTTCTCATCACAAGGCTCCACGGTCTTCTCATTACAATGCTCCAGGAGCTTGTCATCACAATGCTCCATGACCCATGTCATCACAATACTCCATGAATATTTTCAGCCCAAAGCTCCATGACCTTCTCATCTCACTTCTCCATGACCCTTGTCATCACAATGCTCCATGACCACTGTCATCACAACCCTCCATGACCCCTGACAACACAGTGATCCGGGACTCTTGTCATCAAAATGCTCCATAACCCTTGTCATCACAATGATCCATGCCCTTGTCATCCCAATTCTCCATGACCCCTGTAATCACAATGCTCCATGCCACTTGTCATCACAGTGCTCCGTGACCCTTGTCATCACAATGCTCCATGCATTTGTCAGCAAAATGCTCCATGACCTTGTCTTCACAGTCCTCCATGCCCCTTGGGATCACATTGCAACATGCTCTTGTTATCTCTGTGTTTATTTTCTGGTTTTTACAGATTTTCAGATGTCCCTTTTGAGTGGTGGGAAGTGCCAATTCTTTGTAGTGTGGATTTGCATTGCGGGCTTGCTTGATTGGCCAAAAGGGCGTATTCACTTTCTCCTGAATATACTCAGCAGAAAATGCATACGCCCTTTTTGGCCAAGTGCATCATTGTCGAGGTTGTTACGCATTTCCTGTGCTTTAAAGGTGATTCCAATTTACCACTTGAAATATGTTTTGTGCAATTCTGCCTCATTTTCAAGTCTGCTTCGTTGCCTTCCCTCAACAGATTTTTGGAAGAGAGTTGTCCTTTATAACTCTGCAGGTTTGTGAATTGCTGTGCCCCTCAGCTCCAATTTTCAACTCGTGTTTTTGTGAGCTGACCGCAAATCCACAATTTTGCTACAGGACCTATACTGGTTCCGGGGGTGCAGGCTGACGCTTTGGTTAATTCTTCCTTCCAGAGGGGAAATTAGAGTGACATGTGTCCGTCCAAATGCCTACAGCTACTCTGTGATTGGTTCTCCCTCTTCCCTTTCATCCACTGCACAATTTGCAAACTGTGCGAAGCAGGAGCTTATAGGGGCTGACTCTCCAAGTTGGGAGATTGATAGTAAAGCAGTTGGAATGCCAAACTGGAGCACAAGGAGAGGAAAAAATTAGGAGCCTTTTAGAAATATTTTGCATCACAGGGTGTCCATTCTCTAGGTTTCCCATACATGTTATAACTGTAGTGATATTTCCTTCTACCTGGAGATTTGGGACCCATGGAATGGGTGGCATGCATTACTGCTTTAAAGGGTCTGCATTTTCTCACCCTATCTCACCAGTCCTCTCAGCACCAAGTGTCCAGCCTTATGTCTCATCTAGCTCTCTTTGCAGATAGGGTCATTCCAGGTTTCATCAGAACCCCTGAATGCATTGTGTAAGAATTTCGCTGTTTTTTTTTTGTTTGTTTTGTTTTTGAAATTCATTTTTATAATGGGGTTGAGCTGATTTTCACCGACATGTTTATGCCGGTCTAGACACACTTGATTCCCTAATGGAGACATATCAATATATAGGTTTTAAGATTCTTACAAGTCAGATATATTCCTGTGCTGGGAATTGGGGATTTGAGTCCCGTTCACTGAGGAAGCTGTAGGTTTGGTCTATTCTGTATTGGCTTCATGGAATGCTACATGTGCTAATATCACACTCTGGTTTTATGCATCACCCCACCTCTCCTTCCCCCTTAAGCAGGCAAAAGAGTGTTTCCTCAGTGTGAGACTCTGTTCTCTTTCCTCAGTTCATGTGTAGCCATGTTTACAGGGCCTTCATAAGTGATATCTTGTGATAAGTTTCTTTTTCTGTGTGACTTATTTCACTTAGAATCATCGTACCTAAATCCACTCATTATGCTGCTACTGGCCTTATGACATTGATTTCATGTCTGAGTGATATTCCATTGTACAAAATTACCACAAGTTCTTTACGCAATTTTCTCTTTCCTGGAATATTTAAGTTGTACCGAAGTTGAGGTTCTTGTATGCAGAGCAGCCCTAAACTTTGGGGTGCCTGTGTCTTGTTGATATTTAGTCTTCCCAAGTTATATGCCCATGAGTGGAAGTGCCCTATGCTCGGTAGCTTTGTATTTTAGATGTTTTAGGAAACAGCATACACTTCTTCAGAGTGGCTCTTGGATATTTATATCCCACCCATTAGCGTGACTAGCTCCCTGTTCTCCATGGCCTCTCCTGCATTTCTGGTGTGTACACATTTTTGGATGGCCTTTCTGAGCAGTGGAAATTGAGACTTCTTTGCTGTGCAGATATGCATTTCCCGCTTGCTTGGTTGGCCAAAAAATCTGTATGTGTTTTTTTTCCTGAAATTATTCATGAAAAAAACGCATACACACTTTTGCCCAACTACATCATTTTAGAAATTCTGCTGCTTTTCATATGCTTTAAATGTGAGTCCAATCTCCCTTTTGAAATCTGTTTCCTGCAATTCTGCCTCTCATTCAGATCCTCTTCGTTGCCTTACCTGAATATATTTTTGGACGTTGGTTATCATTTTTATCTTTGCAGGTCTTTGAATTGTCTGCTCCTGAGCTCCATTTTGCAATTCGCTTTTTTTGTGAGCTGGCCGCCAAACAATTGTATTGCTTCTGGCCCTATTCTGGTTCTGGGGTGGCAGGCTGAGCCTTTGGTTAATTTTTCTTCCTAATGGGAAATTAGAGTGACATGTGCCTTTCAAAAATCCTACAGCTAGTCTCTCATTGGTTCCCCCTCTTCCCGTTTATCCTCTGCACAAATTGCAAACTGTGTGAAACAGGAGGTTAAAGGTGCTGATTCTCCAAGTGGGGAGATTGTTAGTAATTTGGCTGGAATGGCGAACCCCAGCACCAGGAGATCAAAAATGAGGTGCATTTTAGACCCCTTTCCTGATCACACGGTGTACATTTGTCTCGGTCTCCCAGGCATGTTTTTGCTGTCAGAAGATTCCCTTGAACCTGCAGATTTGGGACCCATGGAATGGGAATCAGGCAGTATTTCTTTTAAAGTTCTGCATTTCCTCACCCAGCCTCTCTAACATCTCTTAGCGTGCATAGCTTCCTGCCTTATATATCATCCTGCTGTGGGTCTACATGTGTTCAATCCATGTTACATCATAGCCCTTCAACAAAAGTTGTAAGAAATTTTGTCTGTCCTACTGTTTTTCTAAATATTTTTAAATTTATTTTTATATTGTTTACAGCTGATTTTCAAAGCTCTGTTTTTTGCTGCTGTACATCCCCTTGATTCATGTACTGTGAGACAACAATAAATTCTTTTTCAGATGCTTACCAGTCATATGTATTATTTTACAGTGACTTGAGTGGGCTGAGTGCAGTTCTTTGAGGTACCGTGTAGGCCTTGTCAATTATTCAATATGGTACTTGGAATGGTATCTTTGCTAATTTCAACCTCCTGGATAATACCTCACCCTTCCTCACCTTTCCCATTTAGCAGCCTTATGTCTATTTTCTACATATTTGACTATGTTTCTGTTTTGTAATTTATTTCATGTGTAGCCATTTTTGATTCCACCTTTAAGTGACATCTTATGATATGTGTCTTTTTCTTTCTGTCATACGTCACTTAGAATGATCGTATGTAACTCCTCCAGAGTTGTTACAACTGGCCTTAATTCATTAATTTCTGGATGAGTAATATTCCACTCTACATAAGTACCCCATCTCTTTTATCCATTTTATCCTTCCAGGGACATTTAGGTTATATCCACGTTGAGGCCCTTTTTAACAGAGAGGTGGTAAACGTTGGGGTGCCTGTTTTCTGTCGATTTTTGTTTTCCCCAAGGTATACGCCCATGAGTGCAAGTGCCCTATGCTCTGTAGCTCATGTTTTAGATGTTTTAGCAAACACAATACACTTCTCCAGAGTGGCCGTTGGCAAATTACATTTCCACTATGAGCCGCACATGGCTCCCTTTTCTCCTCACCCTGTCCTGCATTTCGTGTGTTTACATTTTATGTGGATGGTCCTTCTGACTGATGTGAAGTGATACATTTTGTAGTATTGATTTCCAGTGCCCACCTGTTTGGTTGGATAAAATGTGTGTATGGCCTTTACTTGAATATATTCAGAAAAATATGCATATGCCCTTTTTGGCCAACTGCATCATTGGCGATGTTCAGCCCCTTTTCTTGTGCTTTAATGGGGAGTCCTTTCTACCTCTTCAAATCTGTTTCCTGCCACTCTCCCTTGCTTACAAGTCCTTTTCTGTGACTTACCTCAAGACATTTTTTGACGATAGATATTTTCAACTCTACAGTTTCATGAATTTTAGTGCCCCTGAGTTCCATATTTCAACTTGTGTTTTTGGAAACTGGACACAAAACAGTGGGATTTCCTCTAGTCCTATTCTGTTTCCATGGGCAATTCTAGCCTTTGATGAATTTGTCTTCCGGATTGGAAATTAGAGTGGCATGTGCCTGTCCAAACACCTAGGACTTGTCTCTAAATTTTTCTCATCCTTCCGCTTCATCCTATGGACAAATTCCAAACTGTGTGCAACAGGATGTTGACGGTGCTGATATCCCCAAGTGAGGAGATTGTTAGGAAAGATGCTGGAGGGGTGAACCCGAGCACCAGGTGATGAGGAGATGAGGTGCCTTTTCCAAACTGTTTCCGATCAAACGGTGTACCATCCTCTAGGAGTGACAGTCATGTTTGAGCCGTAGGAATGGTCCCGTGCATGTAAGGAGAACACCAGGGATTTTTCCAAATCAGTGCCTCCCCGAACCCCAAGCTGGGGAATTTTTAAGCTATGGCTACACATATGTCCATTAAGGGCCTTGGGAAATAGGCAGAGTCCAAATTTTAGATGATTGAAATCTTCAGAGTCAGAAGTGCTCACCATCGGCCTTGCTTAGGTTACATTTTATCTGTCATTGATAGATGATGTCAATAAAAATATCTATTCTTTTTCAGATAATTTCCACTTATAGGTTATTGCAAAATATTCAGTGTAGTTCCCTGTGCTATACAATAGTTCCTTGTTGATGATCTGTTTTATACATAGCAGTGTGTATGTGTTAATCCCAAACTGTTAACTTATCCCTTCTCCTACCTTTCCCCTTTGGTAATAATAAATTATAAGATTTTATACTTCTCAGAAATGGGGAAGCTGAAAGAGAGGTATCATTTTCAATTGAAAAGCATTCAAAACAAGATTGAAGCTTCAGCCAAGAGTATTCGATGTACATCCTTGGGAATAAATCACTTCATTTCTCTAATGTTGACCTGACAAATAAGACAGACGTCTTCTCTGAACTTGCTTATAATAAAGTGATGGAAATATTAAATGTAAGTCTTAGAAACATCTTATTTTACCCGAGCCTTATACACTGCTCTAGGTTGACTACAGTTTGGCTCACACATCTGTTCATTGAAGTTACAATGTTCTCAATTTCTGTTACTGATCCTCCAGAGTGGACCCCAACAGGAGTCCCCATGCCCAATATCATTGGAGCCAACAGATCAAGACTGAGTTTGGTTCAGAAGCAAAGGAAACTTTATATTTTGAAAACAGAATGGAGAGGTGAGAGCGTGCACTCCCCCGTGGGCTGTGTGCTGGGCTGCTGTGTAGGGATCCCGGCAGCGTCAGCAGGAGGGAGGGGATGGAGCTCTCGAAGGCTGGGCTGGCTGCAGCTCAGGCTCTATGTCGCAGAGTCTGCATGGGACCCCGCTAGCTAAGGTGTCGACCCAGCCATTCTGCACTAGGAAATCGGGTCTGAAGTGCCGGGTGTGGGACCTCTGCATGCGGAACCATAGGAGCACGTGAAATTAGACAAAGCACAAATGAAAAACAGGTTAGACTTTATTTTATTGCCCAGATTCCCTTTTTATCTCCCAGGAATTTTTAATGAATGTTGCCGGAGACGAACACCTCCTCTGCTTTTTGTCCCGTTCCTCATTCTTGGGGTGCTGAGGGTGCAGACCCCTCTTTTGTAACTGCTTCATGCTGAGGTGGGAGCCCTCATACAAGTGGGGAGGGGCAAAACTTCTCCCCAGGAGCCTCCAGGTGAGGTTGATTGTCCCCAGGACTCCTGCCTCACTGGTCTTCCACCTAAGCACCAGCATTGGAAGTGTTATAGATTCTAATGACCTTTATGGGTCCAGGAAAAAGATGCACAGTGATGCTGCGGTGGCAGGTTTCACCCCACACCACATTTGTTCGGCGACCTTAGGCTGAAGGTTTTTGCCAGCCTAGATGCACTGACCAGTAGTCTGTGCTTTCTTTAATTAGGTCCCTGAATTAATGTACAAACAGCACCATGTGTCAGAGCCCTGCCCGCTCAACTCCCAGACAGTCCAGGTTCGGTAGTGATCCAGGACCATGACGTCCACTGAGTCAACGGCCTTTTGAAGTAGCCAGCAGTCCAGCCGGTCATATTGGCCACCATCACCGCGGTGTCTGTAGGGTTTTCTATGGTGAAATCGTGATATACGTTTCCTCCACCAAGCTTTTTAGCTCCCGTCTGGGTGCAGTAAGTCCTCCAAGCAGTAGTCTGCTCTTTCGGGGTACAGACTTGTTTTCTGAGAGAAACTCCAGGTCAAGTGATGGTCACACGTGTCTTCTTGGGGGTCCATTGCCCCCGTTTGTCTCTCTGGAGGTTGGAGTTGGAGGGCCTCCTCACTCGAGGTCAGTGTGTCCACAGAGCGACCCCTGCAACTTCAGGGCATGATGGGTGGTTAGGATCACCACGTGGGGTCCTTTTCCCTTAGGAGGGAGCTGGCCTTGTGGGCTGCTGATTTCCAGCTTTTTTGATACCCCAGTATCCTGGCCTGATGGGGCGGGGGGCAAAGCCCTTGGTGACCATAGTTTATCATACCTGAAGGGCATTCTTGTGTTGCCCCATTTCAAGTGGTCCCAGTTTTTGCACTAAGGCTCCAAGGGCTTTTAACCTTTGACCGGGTATGTAAAGGTCAAAGGCTTTAGCTAAATTAGGGAGTTCCTGGACAAGGGTCTGAATTGACTGCTCTTTCCAATCTTGAAAGGCTGCTTCTGGATTCTATTCAAAATGATCATCATCTTTTCGTGTCAGTGTTTCATGTAGAGGCCCAGCTATTAGACTGTAGTTAGGGATCCAGATGCAGAAAACCTTGGCCTCCCCAGGAACCCCTAAGCTGTCTTCTAGTTTTAGAAGAGGTAAGGCTGCAAATGGCTTCTTCCCTATCCTGGGATACTTTTCTCCGAATATCTGTGAGAATGAAGCCCAGGCATGTCGCCTTAGCCTGGGATATTTGAGCCTTTTTCTTGGACACCTTCTATCCTTCCTTGTCTATGTAGTTCAGAGGCGTCTTTAGTAGGCCTGGCGATCAGAATGTCATCTGCATATTGAAGGAGGGTTCCCTTTTACAGAGGTAGAACTTTGAGGTCTTTAGAGGACATTTCCCCAATGATGGTGTGGGGATTTTTGAACCATTGGGGCAGGACGGCCCAGCATTATTGCTTTTGTTGCATGTTGTGTCCTGCCACTCACAAGCCAAAAGTTCTTGTGACTCTGAGATGAATGGAATACAGAAGAAGGCATCATTGAAGTCTAATACAGAATGCCATGGCCTGGTGGATGTTAGAATGACCAGCAGGGTGTAGGAAATAGGAGCTACTTGATGTATATCCTCCGTGGCTTCACTGACTGTCCTGGTATACATTACCAGGTCTCCAGCAGCCCATGGGGCTCTCGTGGTCAGGCCAATCCCAGGATATGGAGCTCACCTGGGCTGCACACCCCACCACAATGCCCACGGGGCTCTCGTGGTCAAGTCCCTCCCAGGGTATGGAGCTCACCTGTGCAGCTACCCAGCAGCCCATGGGTCTCTCATAGTCAGGCCCTTACCAGGATACGGAGCTCCCCTGGGCATGTACCCCAGCAGGTCTGGACACACAGGGACCGTGCACATAGCCCACCTTGCAGAGAACCCCCAGCTCACCTGTCGCTCACAGCTGACACAGAACACCTCAGAGCAGCACTTGAACTAACAAAGAGCAGCTCTAACAGGTCTGTGACCCTGGGTATCACTCTGTGTGGCCTCTCTCTGCCTGGTCTTCCAGACACTTCCACTGCAGCCAGGGCAACAGGCCTCTGTCTCCACCCACCATCACTCCTCTCCCTGTCTCCTGGGTTCCTCTCGTTAGGATAGGGTCTTCTTGAATTTGTTTTCCACTCATGGACCACATAAAATGATAAGAAAATAAGCCGCAGCTGCAGCCCCTTGTCTATCCTGTCTCTCAAGAGCCCACACCTGTTCCTTGGGCCTGGCCCATTTAGCAAGGCTCATTTTCTGTAACTGTGAGACCCGGAGGGGTGAGGATTGGCTGATTTGGGCAGCCTGACACTGCCTGCCAGCCCTCCCCAGGTGTGCCTGGGTTGAGGTCAATATAAACACCTCTCCAGTCAGCAAGAGCTCCTGTAACTGTGCCTGACGCCATATTCTCTGCCCCGTCAGCAGTGTCGGGGCTGGGGTGTTGGGAGGGAGTGAGGGGCTGTGGCTTTGTGGGTGGTGCAGTGTGAATGGGGCTCTGCTGGACTTTCTGCAGGTGTTGCCAGGCTGCCACCTGCTAAGGAAGAGGATGTGTCACCCATACCTGCCGCTGGAATTTCTCCCCAGGCAGAGGTGAGGAAGTAAAAAAGCAGTGGGGGCCGTGGCAGGAGGGGTATCTCAGGCAGGGAAATGGAAAGCTTCCAGAAGAGCATCTGGGGCCAGGACCATCCTGGCTGTCCTGCAGGCACCACGTCGGCCTGCATGCTGTCGCTGGTGTGGCTCCACAGCCCTTCCTCTAGGCTTGCAAGTTCTTGTACATATTCAGGTGTTTTACCTGGAAAGGGTGGGAAGATTTCAGCTGCAGCAGGACTGGGGCTCAGCTCACATTTACTCACAGACGCCTCGACATAGTCCCCCAGCTTTTCAATGAGGATGTTCCTTGTGGGGTGGAGCGCTGCTGACTGCATGGGGGATGATTTCCCACTTCTAACCAACTTAAGAATTTTTTACCACTGGAGCAAGTGCCCTGATACGATTTTCCTCTGTATAAGTGGTGGGTTCTGTTTTTTTTTTTTTTTTTTTTTTTTTTCCTTTTCTCTTTTTGGTTCAAAGTAGGTTTTATTTATTCCTCTTTTTTTTTTAATTTAGAGATATAAACATGGAAATAATGCATTAATATAAAGACGTCTATATGAAGGGAAAAACTTTTTTTCTGTTTTATTATATTAAATGTTATTTATTTATTTTTATTTTTTTAATATTTATTTATTTCTTTTATACAGCAGGTTCTTATTGGATATCTATTTTATACATATAAGTGTGCACATGTGAATCCCAGCCTCCCAATTCATCCCACCACCACCGTCACATGGCGTTCCCCCCTTGGTGTCCATATGTTTGTTCTCTACATCTGTGTCTCTATCTCTGCCCTGCAAACCGGTTCATCTGTACCAATTGTCTAGGTTCCACATATATGCATTAATATACAATATTTGTTTTTCTCTTTCTGACTTACTTCACTCTGTATGACAGTCTCTAGATCCATCAAGGTCTCTACAAATGACCCAATTTCATTCGTATGTATGGCTGAGTAATATTCCATTGTATATATGTACCACATCTTTATCCATTCGTCTGTCTGTGGGCACTTAGGTTGCTTTCATTACCTGGCTATTGTAAATAGTGCTGCAATGAACATTGTGGTGAATGTGTCTTTTTGATTTATGGTTTTCTCTGGGTATATGCCCAGTAGTGGGATTGCTGGATTATATGGTAATTCTATTTTTAGTTTTATATGGAACTTCCATTCTGTTCTCCATAGAGACTGTATCAATTTACATTCCCAACAATAGTGGAAGAAGGTTCCTTTTCTCCACACCCTCTCCAGCATTTGTTGTTTGTAGATTTTCTGATGATGCCCATTCTAACAGGTGTGACGTGATACCTCATTGTAGTTTCGATTTCCATTTCTCTAATAATTAGTGATGTTGAGCAGATTTTCATGTGCGTCTTGGCCATCTCTATGTCTTCTTGGAAGAAATGTCTATTTAGATCTGCTTCCATTTTTGTATTGGGTTTTTTGTCTTATTAATGTTGACCTGCATGAGCTGTTTATATATATTGGAGATTAGTCATTTGTCCATTGATTCGTTTGCAAATATATTCTGCCATTCTGTGGGTTGTCTTTTTGTCTTGTTTGTAGTTTCTTTTGCTTTGCAAAAGCTTTTACGTTTCTTTAGGTCCCATCTGTTTAGCTTCTTTTTTTTATTTCATTACTATAGGAGGTGGATCAAAAAAGATCTTGCTGTGATTTACGTCAGAGTATTCTTCGTAAGTTTTCCTCTCAGAGTTTTATACTGTCCGGTCTTACATTAAGGTCTCTAATCCATTTTGAATATATTTATATGTATGGTGTTGGGGAGTGTTCTAATTTCATTTTTTACATGTAGCTTTCCATATTTCCCAGCACCACTGATTGAAGAGACTGTCTTATCTCCATTGTATAGTCTTGCCTCCTTTGTCATAGATTAGTTGACCATAGGTGTGTAGGTTTATCCCTGGGCTTTCTTTTTTTTTTTTTTTCCTTTTACACATTTATTGGAGTATAATTGCTTTACAATGGAGTGTTAGTTTCTGCTGTATAACAAAGTGAATCAGCTATACATATACAAATATCACCAGATCCCCTTCCTCTTGCATCTGCCTCCCATATTCCATATCCCACCTCTTTATGTGGTCACAAAGCACCGAGCTGATCTCCCTGTTCTATGTGGCTGCTTCCCAGTAGCTATTGGTGTTACATCTGGTAATGTATTTATGTCCATGCCACTCTCTCACTTCGTCCCAGCTTACCCATACCCTTTCCGGTGTCCTCAAGTCCTTTCTCTACATCTGTGTCCTTAATCCTGTCCTGCCACTAGGTTCTTCATAATCTTTTTTATTTCTTCATTAGATTCCGTATATCTCTGTTAACATACAGTATTTGTTTTTCACTTTCTGACTTACTTCACTGTGTAGGACAGATTCTCATCCATCCTCCTCAGTACAAATAACTCAGTTTTGCTTCTTTTTATGGCTGAGTAATATTCCATTGTATATATGTGCCAGATCTTCTTTATCCATTCATCTGTCGATGGACACTTAGGTTGCTTCCATGTCCTGGCTATTGTAAATAGAGCTGCAATGAATATTTTTGTACATAACTCTTTTTGAATTATGGTTTTCGTAAGGCAAATGCCCAGTAGTTGGATTGTTGTGTCGTATGGTACTTCTATTGTTACTTATTTAAAGGAACCTCCATACTGTTCTCCCTATTGCCCATATCAATTTACATTCCCACCCATAGTACAAGTGTGTTCCCTTTTCTCCAATAAAGGCCTCTCCATCATTTATTGTTTTGTAGATTTTTTTGATGATTGCCACTCTGACTGCTGTGAGGAGATACCTCACGGTAGCTTTGATTTGCATTTCTCTAATGATTAGTGATGTTCAGCATCCTTTCATGTCTTTCTTGGTAATCTGTATATCTTCTTTGGAGAAATGTCTATTTAGGTCTTCTGCCCGTTTTCGGATTGGGTTGTTTGTTTTTGTGATATTGAGCTACATGAGGTGCTTGTAAAATTTGGAGATTAATCCTTTGTCAATTGCTTCATGTGAAAATATTTTCTGCCATTCTGAGGGTTGTTTTTGCATCTTCTTTATGTTTTCTTGTACTGTGTAAAAGCTTTTAAGTTTCATTAGGTCCCATTTGTTGATTTCTGTTTTTATTTCCATTTCTCTAGGAGATGGGTCAAAAAGGATCTTGCTGTGATTTATGTCATAGAGTGTTCTGCCTATTGTTTCCTCTAAGTGTTTTATAGTGTCTGGTCTTATATTTAGATCTCTAATCAATTTAGAGTTTATTTTTGTGTATAGTGTTATGGAGTGTTCGAATTTCATTCTTTTATGTGTAGGGGTCCAGTTTTCCCAGCACCAATTACTGAAGAGACTGTCTTTTCTCCATTGTATATCCTTAGCTCCTTTGTCATAGATGAGATAGCCATAGGTATGTAGGTTTATCTCTGAGCTTTCTGTCCTGTTCCATTGATCTGTGTTTATGCCAATCTACATACACTTGATTCCATTATGGAGACATATAAATACATAGGTTTCAAGATTATTACCAGTCAGATATATTCCTCTTCAGTGAATAGGGTGTTTTGTGTCCAGTTCATTGAGAAAGGAGTAGGTCTTGTCTATTACATATTTGGTATATGGAATGGTATCTGTGCTAATTTCAAACTCTGCTTTTACACATCACCCCATGTCATGTTTCCCCTTAAGGAGGCATAAGTGTGTTTTCTAAATGTGTAACTCTGTTCTCTTTTGTAATTCAGTTCATGTGTAGCCATGTTTACATTCCCTCTATAAGTGATATATTACAATAAGTTTCTTTTTCTTTGTGGCTCATTTCCCTTAGCATCATCATACCTAAGGCCACTCATTATGCTGCTATTGGCCTTATGACATGGATTTTATGTCTGAGTGACTTTCCATTGTATATAAGTACCACAACATCTTTATCCATTATTTTCCCTTTCCTGGGATATTTAAAGTGTACCAAAGTCGAGGTTCTTGTAAACAGAGCAGCTCTAAACTTTGGACTGGCTGTGTTTTGTGGATTTTTAATTTTCCCAAAATAAACGCCCATGAGTGGAAGTGTGCTATGCTCTGTAGCTCTGTTTTAGAAAACAACATACAGTTCTCCAGAGAGGCTGTTGTCAATTTACATGCTGTCCATCGGCGTAACCAGGCTCCCTTTTCTCCATGGCCTGTCCTGTATTTGTGGTTTTTACACTATTTGCGGATGGCCCTTTTGACCGGAGGTAAGTGACACTTCTATGTAGGGTGGATTTGCAATGCCTGATGGCTTGCTTGGCCAAAAAGGGTGTGTGCATTTTTTTCCCGAATATATTCAAGAAAATACACATACTCCCTTTTCGGCCAAGGGCAACATTGTCGAAGTTCTGTCGCTTTTCATGTGCTTTAAAAATGACTCCAATCTACCTCTTGAAATCTGTTTCCTTCAATTCTGCCTTGCTTTCAAATCCTCTTCACTGCCTTACCTCAATATATTTCTGGATGATAGTTGTCCTTTATAACTCTGCAAGTTTGTGAATTGCTGTGCCCCTGATTTCCATTTTTCAACTTGCTTATTTGTGAGCTGGCTGTAATACCGCAGGATGGTTTTAGGCCCTAGTCTGGTCCCGGGGTTGCAGGCTGAGCCTGTGTTTAATTCTTTTTCCTGATGGGAAACTAGAGTGACATGTGCCCATTCAAACACCTAGAGCTAATCTCTCATTTGTTTCCCCTCTTCCTGTTCGTCCTCTGCACAATTTGCAAACTGTGCATAAGAGGAGGGTAAAGGCGCTGACACTCCAAGTGGGGAGATTTTTAGTAATGCAGATGGAATGGCGAAACCGAGCACGAGGAAAGGAATAATGAGGTACCTTTTAGAAAACATTCCCGATTACACAGTGTACCATCCACTGGGTTCCCCAAGCATGTCTTAACTGTAGGAAGATTCCCTTAAACCTGGAGAGTTTGGGCCACTGGAATGGGTAGCACACAGTATTGCTCTAAGTGGTGTTCTTTAGCTCACACAACCTCAGCAATCTTGTCAGACCCAAGTGTCCAATCTTATGTCTCATCCAGCTGTGGATGTAAAGGTGGTCAATCCAGGTTGCATCACAGGCCCTGAACGTAATTTTTAAGACTTTCTCCCTGTTTCGCTGTTTTTCCATTTTGCTTTTCAAATTTATTTTTATAAGGGGGTTTAGCTGAATTTCAGTGCTGTGTTCAAGTCATTAGACACACACATGATTCATTTATGGAGACATGAGAATACATATGTTTTAAAATTCTTACTAGTCAGATATATTCCTCTTCAATGAATAGGGGTTGTTGAGTCCAGTTCATTTTGCCGGGAGTAGGTGCTGTCTATTACATACTTGGTTTATGGAACGATATCTGTGCTAATTAAGGACTGTGGATTTATGCATCACCCCAACTCGCCTTTCCCGTTAATCAGGCAGAAGTTTGTTTTCTAAATGTGTGACTCTGTTGTGTTTGTAATTCAGTTCATGTGTAGCCATGTGTACATTCCCGCTATGAGTGATAACTTATGATAAGTTTCATTGTTCTGTTGTCTTTCCTAACTCAGATCATGTGTAGCCATGTTTACAGGACCTTCATAAGTGTTATATTATGATAAGTTTATTTTTCTCTGTGACTTATTTCACTTAGAATCATCGTACCTGAATCAACTCATTTTGCTGCTACTGCCGTTATGACATTGATTTCATGGCTTAGGGATATTCCATCGTACATAAGAAACACAATTTCTTGAACCGTTTTGTCTTTCCTGGGATATTTAAGGTGTACCCAAGTTGAGGTTCTTGTAAGCAGTGCAGCCCTAAATTTTGGGGTGGCTCTGTCTTATTTATTTTCAGTTTTCCCAAGGTATCTTCCCTAGACTGTAAGTGCCCTTGGCTCTGTAGCTCTGAGATTTACTTGTTTTAGGGAACACAATGCACTCCTCCAGAGAGGCAGTTGGCAATTTACATCCTGCCCATCAGCATAACTAGGCTCCCTGTTCTCCTGGGCCTGTCTTGCCTTTCTGGATTTTTCACATTTTGCGGATGTCCCTTTTGAGCGGTGGGAAGTGATACTTCTTTGTAGTGCAGATTTGCATTGCCCGCTTCCTTGCATGGCCAAAATGGGCGTATGCGTTTTCTCCTGAATATATTCAGGAGAAAACGCATACGTCTTTTTTGTCCAAGTGCATCATTGTGAAAATTGTGCCCCTCTTCCTGTGCTTTAAAGGCAATTCCAATGTAACTCTTGAAATCTGTTTCCTGTATTCTGGCTCGCTTTCAAGTCTGCCTCATTGCCTTCCCTCAACAGATATGTGGAGGATTGTTGTCCTTTATTACTCTGCCAGTTTGTGAATTGCTGTGCCCCTGAGCTCCATTTTTCAACTCGTTTTTTGTGAGCTGACCGCAAGTCCAAAATTTTGGTTCAGGATCTATACTGGTTCCCGGCGGGTGGCTGTGATTTTGGTTAATTCTTCTTCCTGACAGGAATTAGAGTGACATGTGCCCGTCCAAATCCCTAAAAGCTATCTCTCATTGGTTCTACCTCTTCCCTTTCATCCTCTGCCAAATTAGCAACCTGTGCGAAAGAGGAGTTTAAAGGAGCTGTCTCTCCAAGTTGGGAGATTGATAGTAAAGCAGTTGGAAAGTCAAACTGGAGCACCAGGAGAGGGATTATTAGTTGTGTTTTAGAAACCTTTCATATTCAATGTGTGTCCATTCTCTAGGTTTCCCGTACATGTTATAGCTGTAGTAATATTCCCTTCAACCTGGAGAGCTGGGACCCTTGGAATGTGTGCCACGCATTATTGCTTTAAATGGTCTGCATTTGCTCACCGAATCTAACGAATCCTCTCAGTCCCAAGTGTCCAGCCTTATGCCTCATCCAGCTGTCATTGTAGATAGGGTCATTCCAGGTTTCATCAGAGACCCTGAAGGAATTGTAAAGAATTTCCCTCTTTTTTTGTTTTCGTTTTGAAATTCCTTTTTATAATGGGTTTGAGCTGATTCTCACTGCCATGTTTATGCCAGTCTAGACACACTTGATTCCCTTACGGTGACATATCAATACACAGGTTTTAAGATTCTTACTAGTCAGATATATTCCTCTGCGGGAAATATTGTGTTTTGAGTCCCTTTCACTGAGGAAGGTGTAAGTCTTGTCTAGTCCGTAGGTGGTTTTTGGAACGGTACCTGTACTAATATCAAACTCTGGTTTTATGCATCACCCCACCTCTCCTTCCCCCCTTAAGCAGGAACAAGGGTGTTTTCTAAATGTGATACTCTGTTCTCTTTCCTAACTCAGATTATGTGTATCCAGATAATTTTAAAGGACCTTCATAAGTGATATCTTATGATAAGTTCCTTTTTCTCTGTGACTTATTTCACTTAGAATCATCATACCTGAATCCACTCATTTTGCTGCTACTGGCCTTTTGACATTGATTTCATGGCTGAGGAATATTCCATCGTACATAAGTAACACAATTTCTTGAACCATTTTTGTCTTTCCTGTGATATTTTACGTGGACCCAAGTTGAGGTCCTTGTAAGCAGTGCAGCCCTAAATTTTGGGGTGGCTCTGTCTTATTGATTTTCAGTTTTCCCAGTGTATATTCCATAGACTGGAAGTGCCCTTGGCTCTGTAGCTCTGTTGTTTACTTGTTTTAAAGAACACAGTGCACTCCTCCAGAGAGGCACCTGGCAATTTACATCCTGCCCTTCTGCATAAGTAAGCTCCATGTTCTCCAGGGCCTGTCTTGCCTTTCTGGTTTTTTACACATTTTGCGGATGTCCCTTTTGACCGGTGGGAAGTGATACTTCTTTGTTGTGCAGATTTGCATTGCCCGCTTCCTTGCTTGACCAAAAAGGGCATATGCATTTTCTCCTGAATATAATCTGGAGAAAACGCATACGCCCTTTTTGGCCCATTGCATCATTGTCGAAGTTGTGTCCCTCTTCCTGTGCTTTAAAAGTGATTCCAATGTACCTCTTGAAATCTGTTTCCTGCTATTCTGGCTCGCTTTCAAGTCCGTCTCGTTGCCTTCCCTAAACAGATTTTTGAACAATAGTTGTCCTTTATTACGCTGCCAGTTTGTGAATTGCTGTGCCCCTGAGCTCCATTTTTTAACTCGTTTTTTATGAGCTGACCGCAAGTCTAAAATTTTGGTTCAGGACCTATACTGGTTCCCGGCGGGTGGCTGAGACTTTGGTTAATTCTTCTTCCTGATGGGAAATTAGAGTGACATGTGCCCGTCCAAATGCCTAACAGCTACTCTCTCATTGTTTCTCCCTCTTCCCTTTCATCCTCTGCCAAATTGGCAACCTGTGCTATCCAGGAGGTTAAAGGGGCTGTCTCTCCATGTTGGGACATTGATAGTAAAGCAGTTGGAAAATGAAACCGGAGCACCAGGAGAGAGACTATTAGTTGAGTTTTAGAAACATTTCATATTCACAGTGTGTCCATTCTCTAGGTTTTCCGTACATATTATAGCGGTAGTAATATTCCCTTCAACCTGGAGATTTGGGACCCTTTGAATGTGTGACACGCATTATTGCTTTAAATGGTCTGCATTTGCTCACCGAATCTCACAAATCCTCTCAGTCCGAGGTGTCCAGCCTTATGCCACATCCAGCTGTCATTGTAGATAGGGTCATTCCAGGTATCATCGGAGCCCCTGAAGGAATTGTAAAGAATTTCCCTGTTTTTTTTGTTTTGTTTTTCAATCTCCTTTTTATAGTGGGTTTAATATGATTCTCACTGCCATGTTTATGCCCGTCAAGACACATATGATTCCCTTAAGGAGACATATCAATACATAGGTTTTAAGATTTTACTAGTCAGATATATTCCTCTGAGGGAAATATGGGGTTTTGAGTCCCTTTCACTGAGGAAGGTGTAGGTTTTGGCTAATCCGTAGGTGCTTTTTTGAACGGTACATGTACTAATATCACACTCTGGTTTTATGCATCACCCCACCTCTCCTTCCCCATTAAGCAGGCATAAGAGTGTTTTCTAAATGTGAGATTCTTTTCTCTTTCCTAACTCAGGTCATGTGTACCCATGTTTACAGTACCTTCATAAGTGATATCTTATGTTAAGTTTCTTTTTCTCTGTGACGTATTTCACTTAGAATCATCGTACCTAAATCCAATCATTTTGCTGCTACTGGCCTTAGGACATTGATTACATGGCTGAGGGATAATCCATCGTACGTAAGTAACACAATTTCTTGAACCATTTTTGTCTTTCCTGGGATATTTTAGGTGGACCCAAGTTGAGGTTCTTGTAAGCAGTGCAGCCCTAAATTTTGGGGTGGCTCTGTCTTATTGATTTTCAATTTTCCCAAGGTATATTCCGTAGATTGGAAGTGCCCTTGGCTCTGTAGCTCTGTTGTTTACTTGTTTTAGGGAACACAATGCACTCCTCCAGAGAGGCAGTTGGCAGTTTACATCCTGCCCATCATCATAAGTAGGCTCCCTGTTCTCCAGGCCCTCTCTTGCCTTTCTATTTTTTTTACAAATTTTGCGGATGTCCCTTTTGACTGGTGGGATGTGATACTTCTTTGTAGTGCAGATTTGCATTGCCCGCTTGCTTGCTTGGCCAAAAAGTGCGTATGCGTTTTCTCCTGAATATATTCATGAGAAAACGCATACACCCTTTTTTAGCTAAGTGCATCACTGTCGAAGTTGTGTCCCACTTCCTGTGCTTCAATGTTGATTCTAATGTACCTCTTGAAATCTGTTTCCTGCTATTCTGGCTCGCTTTCAAGTCCGCCTCTTTGCCTTCCCTCAACAGATATTTGGATGATAGTTGTCCATTATTACTCTGCCACTTTCTGAATTGCTGTGCCCCTGAGCTCCATTTTTCAACTCGTTTTTTGTGAGCTGACCGCAAGTCTAAAATTTAGGTTCAGGAACTATATTGGTTCCCGGAGGGTGGCTGACACTTTGGTTAATTCTCCTTCCTGCCAGGAAATTAGAGTGACATGTGCCCGTCCAAATGCCTAACAGCTACTCTCTCATTGGTTCTCCCTCTTCCCTTTCATCCTCTGCCAAATTGGCAACCTGTGCGAAACAGGAGGTTTTAGGGGTTGTCTCTCGAAGTTGGGAGATTGATAGTACAGCAGTTGGAATGTCAAACCGGAGCACCAGGAGAGGGATTATTAGTTGAGTTTTAGAAACCTTTCATATTCACAGTGTGTCCATTCTCTAGGTTTCCCGTACATGTTATAGCTGTAGTAATATTCCCTTCAACCTGGAGAGTTGGGACCCTTGGAATGTGTGGCACGCATTATTGCTTTAAATGGTCTGCATTTGCTCACTGAATCCCACCAATCCTCTCAGTCCCACGTGTGCAGCCTTATGCCACATCCAGCTGATGTTTTAGATAGGGTCATTCCAGGTTTCATCAGAGCCCCTGAAGGAATTGTAAAGAATTTCCCTGTTTTTTTGATTTGTTTTCGAAATTCTTTTTATAGTGGGTTTGAGCTGATTTTTACTGCCATGTTTATGCCAGTCTAGACACACTTGATTCCCCTACGGTGACATATCAATACATAAATTTTAAGATTCTTACTAGTCAGATATATTCCTCTGCGGAGAATAGGGGTGTTGAGTCCCGTTCACTGAGGAAGGAGTAGGTCTTGTCTATTCTTTATTTGGATTATGGAATGGTACCTGTGCTAATATCAAACTCTGGTTTTATGCATCTCCCCAACTCTCCTTTCCCCTTAAGCAGGCATAAGTATGTTTTCTCTATGTGAGACTCTGTTCTCTTTACTAATTCAGTTCATATGTACCCATGTTTACATTTCCTTCATAAGTGATATCTTATGTCAGAATGCTCCATGGCTCTTGTCATCATAATGCTCCATGATGCTTGTCACCACGATTATCCATGGCCTTCTCATCACAATACTCCACGGTCTTGCCATCACATTGCTCCATGCCCTGATCATCACAATGCTCCATGTCCCTTGTCATCACAATTCTCCACCTCTTTGTCATCACAATATTCCATGACACTTCTCATCACAATGTTACACGCTCTTGTCATCACAATTCTCCATGCACTTGTCATCACAATGCTCCCTGAACCCTGTCATAGCAAGCTCCATATCCTTGTCATCACAATGCTTCATGACATTGTTATAAAAATTCTCAATGTCCTTTGTCATCACAATGCTACCTGCCATTGTCATCACAATGCTTCATGACACTTGTCATCACAATGCTCCAAGCCCTTGTCATCACAATGCTCCATGCCCTTTTCATCACAATGCTACATGACCCATGTCATCACAATGTTCCCTGACACCTGTCATCACAATGCTCCTTGCCCCTTGTCAGTACAGTGCGCCATGATGCTCGTCATCACAATTACCCAAGGTCTTCTCATCACAATGCTTCTCGGTTTTACCATCACAATGCTCCATGCCCTGGTCATCTCAATGCTCCATGTCCCTTGTCATCACAATTCTCCACGTCCTTGTCATCACAATGATTCTTGACACTTCTCATCACAATGATATGTGCTCTTGTCATCACAATTCTGCATGCACTTGTCATCACAATGCTCCATGACCCCTGTCATAACAAGCTCCATGTGCTTGTCATCACGATGTTTCAAGACCTGGTCATTAAAATTCTCAATGGCCCTTGTCATCACAATGATCCATGCCCTTGTCATCACAATGCTCCCTTACCTTTGTCATCACAATCCTCCATGACACTTGGCATCACAATGCTCCATGTCATTGACATCACAATGGACCATGGCATATGTCATCAAAATGCTCCCTGACACCTGTCTTCACAATAATCCATGACGTTGTCATCACAATGTTCCATGCTCTTGTCATCACAATGCACCATTCCCACTGTCATCACAATAATCCATGAAACTTGTCAGACCAATGCTCCATGCCCCTGTCATCACAGTGCTCCATGCCCTTGACATCCCAATGCTCCATGACCCCTGTCGTCACAAGGCTCCGTGACTCCATTCATCACAATGCTTCATGATCTTTGTCATCACAATGGTCAATGCCCTCGTAATCACAAGTCTCTTTGACCTATGTCACCACAATGCTCCATGAACTTTTCATCACAATGCTCCGTGACCCTTGTCATCACAATGCTCCATGCCTTTCTCAGCACAATACTCAATGAGACTTGTCATCTCAATGCTCCATGTGCTTGTCAACACAAATCTCCACCAGTTTGTCATCACAATGCTCCATGCACTTCTCATCAAAATGCTCTGTCACCACTAATATCACAATGTGCCATCAGTAGTCATCACAATACTCCCTCACCCTTGTCATCACAATGTTCCAAGACCCCTGTCATTCCAATACTACATGCCCTTATCATCACAGTGCTCCATGACCCCTGACATCACAGTGCTCCATAACCCATGTCAGCAAAATGCTCCATGACCCTTTTCATCACAATGCTCCATGACTCCTGACCTCACAATGCTCCATAACATATGTCATCAAAATGCTCATGACCTTTGTCATCACAAAGCTCCATTACCCTTGGCATCACAATGCTCCATGTCATTGTCATCACAATGCTCCATGAACCTTCTCCGCACATTGCTCCATGCCCTTGTGATCACAAATCTCCATGACGCTTGTCATCAAAATGCTCGATGCCCTTCTCATAACATTGCCCCATGCCCTTGTCATTACAGTTCTCCATGAACCCTGTACCACAGTATTCCGGGCCCTTGTCATCACAATGCTCCATGCCCACTCTCATAAAAATAATCCATGAAACTTTTCAGACCAATTCCACATGGTCTTGTCATCACAATGCTCCATTACCCCTGTCATTACAATGCTCCATGATCCCTGTCATCACAATGTTCCACAGCCTTGTCATCACAAGGCTCCATGACCCTTGTAATCACAAGGCTCCAAGACCCATGTACTCACAGTGCTGCATGCCCTTGTCATCACAAAGATCCATAATGGATGTCATCAGAATGCTCCATGGCTTTCTCATCGCAATGCTCCTTTCCCTTGTCATCAGAATGCTCCAAGACCCCTGTAATCACAATGCTCCATGCCCATTTACATCAGAATGCTCCATGAGACTTATCATCACAATGCTCCATGTCCCTTTTCATCAAAATGCTCCATGACCCCTGACATCACAATGTTCCATAACCCCTGTCATCAAAATGTTCCATTACCTTTGGCATCACAATCCTCCATGACACTTGGTATCACAATGCTCCATGCCATTGTCATCACAATGGACAATGACATATGTCATCACAATGCTCCCTGACACTTGTCTTCACAATATTCCATAACCTTGTCATCACAATGTTCCATGCCCTTGTCATCACAATGCGCCATGCCCACTGTCATCACAATAATCCAGGAAACTTGTCAGACAAATATTCCATGCCACTGTCATCACAATGCTCCATGCCCTTGTCATCACAATGCTCCATCACCCCTGTCATCACAATGCTCCGTGACTCCAGTCATCACAATGCTTCATGACCTTTGTCATCACAATGGTCCATGCCCTCGTCACACAAGGCTCTGTGACCTTTGTCAACACAATGCTCCATGCCCTTGTCATCACAATGATCCATGCTCACTCTCATCACAATAATCCATGAAACTTGTCATCCGAATGGTCCATGCCCTCATCACACAAGGCTCTGTGATCTTTGTCACCACAATGCTCCATGAACTTTTCATCACAATGCGTTGTGTCCCTTTTCATCACAAGGCTCCATGCCTTTGTCAGCACAATGCTCCATGACACTTGTCATCAAAATTCTCCATGCGCTTGTCAGCACAATTCTCTATGACACATGTCATCACAATGCTCCATGCACTTCTCATCAAAATGCTCTCTTACCATATATATCACAATGTTCCATCACTAGTCCTCACAATACTCCCTCACCCCTGTCACCACAGTGTTCCATGACCCCTGTCATCACACTGCTACATGCCCTTATCATCACAATGCTCCATGGGCCCTGACATCACAATGTTCCATAACCCCTTTCACAAAATGCTCCATAACCCATTTCATCACAATGCTTCATGACCCCTGACATCAGAATGTTCCATAACCCCTGTCAACAAAATATTCCATGACCCTTTTCATCAAATTTCTCCAAGACCCTGTCATCACAATGTTCCCTGTCCTTCTCTTCTCAATGCACCAAGCCCTTGTCGTCAAAATGCCCCATGACCTTTGTCATCACAAAGCTCCATGACGCTTGGCATCACAATGCACCAAGACCTCTGTAATCACAATTCTCCATGCCCCTTTTCATCTCAATGCTCCATGAACCCTGTCATCACAATGCACCATGCCCATCATCATAATGATTCATGCTATTGTCATCACAATGAAATTAAAATGCTCCATGTCCTCTGTCATCACAATGCTCCAAACCCTTCTGATCACAATGTCCCATAACACTTGTCATCAAAATACCCCAGTACGCTCGTCATCACAAATATGCAAGGTCTTCTCATCACAATGCTCCATGACCTTTGTCACCACAATGCTCAATACACTTGTCATCACAATGCTCCATGACACTTGTCATCAGTATGCTCTTTGAACACTGTCATGACAAGGATCCATGCATTTTTCATCACAATGATCCATTCCCTTTTCATGACAATGCTCCAAGACCACTGTTATCACAGTGCTCTGTGACTTCAGTCATCACAGTCCTTCAAGACATTTGTCATCACAGTGGTCCATGACCTCATCACACAAAGCTCTGTGACCTTTGTCACCACATGGCTCCATGAACTTTTAATCACAATGCTCTGTGATCCTTGCCATCACAAAGCTCCATGCCTTTGTTAGCACAATGCTCCATTACCCTTGTCATCACAATGCTCGATGCGTGTGTCAGCACAATGCTCCATAACCCATGTCATCACAATGCACCATGCACTTGTCATCATAATGCTCCACATCTTTGTCATCAAAATGCTCCATAAACCTTGTCATCACAATGCTCCATGCACTTCTCCTCAAAATGCTCTCTCACCACTGATATCACAATGTTCCATCACTAGTCATCACAATACTCCCTCACCCCTGTCATCACAATGATCCATGACCCCTGTCATCACAATGCTCCATGCCCTTATCATCACAATGCTCCATGACACCTGACATCACAATGTTCCGTAACCCCTGTAATCAAAATGCTCCATGACCCTTTTCATCACAAAGCTCCATGACCACTGACATCACAATGTTCTATAACCTCTGTCATCAAAATATTCCATGACCCATTTCATCAAATTGTTCCATGACCCTGTCATCACAATGCTCCCTGCCCTTCTCATCACAATGCGCCACGCCCTTGTCATCAATATGCTCCATGACATTTGTCATCACAAAGGTCCATGACCCTTGGCATCACAATGCTCCATTCCATTGTCATCACAATGCTCCATGAACCCTCTCATCATATTGCTCCATGCACTTGTCATACAAATCTCAATGACGCTTGTTATCACAATGCTCGATGCCTTTCTCATCACAATGCTCCATGCCATTGTCATTACAATTCTGCATGATTGATGTATCACAGTGTTCCGTGCCCTTGTCATCACAATGCTCCATGCCCACACTAATCACAAAAATCCTTAAAAATTTTCAGACCAATTCCCCATTCCCTTGTCATCGCAAGCTTCGATGACCCTTGGTATCAAAATGCTCCAAGACCCCTGTAATCACAATGCTCCATGCCCTTGTCATCACAAAGCTCCATGACGCATGTCATCAGAATGTTCTATGGCCTTCTCATCACAATGCTCCATGACCCCTGACTTCACAATGTTCCATAACACCTGTCTTCAAAGTGTTCCATGACACATTTCATCAATTTTCTCCATGACCCTCTCATCACAATGCTCTCTGCCCTTCTCATCACAATGCACCACGACCTTGTCATCAAAATGCTCCATGACCTTTGTCATCTCAAAGATCCATGACCCTTGGCATCACAATGCTCCATGCCATTTCATCACAATGCTACATGAAAACTATCATCACATTGCTCCATTCCCTTGTCAGCACAATGCTCCATGACGCTTGTCATCACAATGCTCGATACTCTTCACATCACAATGCTCCATGCCCTTGTCATTACAATCCTCCATGACACATGTATCACAGGGTTCCGTGCCCTAGTCATCACAATGCTCCATGCCGAATCTCATCACAATAATCCATGAAATTTTCAGACCAATGTTCCCTGCCCTTGTCATCACAATGCTCCATTACCCCTGTCATAATTATGCTCCATGACCCCTGCCATCACAATGTTCCACGGCCTTGTCATCCAAGGCTCCATGACCCTTGTCATCACAATGCTCCAAGACCCCTGTAATCACAAATCTCCTTGCCCTTGTCATCACAAAGATCCATGACCCATGTCATCAGAATGCTCCATGGACTTCTCATCACAAGACTCCATGGTTTTCTCATCACACTTCTCCAGGACCTTGTCATCACAATGCTCCATTCCCTTGTCATCACAATGCTCCTTGACCCCTGTCATCACAATACTCCATGAACATATTCAGCCCAATGCTCCATGACCTTCTCATCAAAATGCTCCATTCCCTTGTCATCAAAATGCTCCAAGACCCCTGTAATCACAATGCTCCATGCCCCTTGTCATTACAGTGCTCCATGACGCTCGTCATCACAATTATCCGTGATCCTCTCATCACAATGCTCCACGGTCTTGCCATCACAATGCTCCATGACCTGGTCATCACAATGCTCCATGTCCCATGTCATCACAATTCTCCACGTCCTTGTCATCAAAATGCTCCATGACACTTCTTATCACAATGTTACATGATATTGTCATTACAATTATCCTTGCACTTGTCATTGAAATGCTCTATGACCGCTGTCATAGCAAGCTCCATGAGCTTGTCATCACAATGCTTCACGACGTTGTCATCAAAATTCTCAATGGCCCTTGTCATCACAATGCTCCATGCACTTGTCATCACAATGCTCCATGACCCTTGTCATCACAGTGTCCCAAGCCCTTGTCATCAAAATGCTCCATTAACTTTGTCATCACAATCCTCCATGACACTTTTTATCACATAGCTCTGTGCCATTGTCATCACAATGGACAATGACATATGTCATCACAATGCTCCCTGACACCTGTCTTCACAATACTCAATGACCTTGTCATCACAATGTTCCATGCCCTTGTCATCACAATGCGCCATGCCCACTGTCATCACAATAATCCATGAAACATGTCATCACAATGTTCCATGCCCCTGTCATCACAATGCACCATGCCCTTGTCCTCACAATGGTCCATGACCCCTGTCATCACAATGCTCCGTGACTTCAGTCATCACAATGCTTCATGACCTTTGTCATCACAATGGTCCATTCCCTCATCACACAAGGCTCTGTGACCTTTGTCACCACAATATTCCATGTCCTTGTCATCACAAAGCTCCATGACGCATGTCATCATAATGCTCCATTGCCTTCTAATCACAATGCTCCTTGCCCTTGTCATCACAATGCTTCAAAACCCCTGTAATCACAATGCTCCATGCCCCTTTTCATCAGAATGCTCCATGACCCTTTTCATCAAAATGCTCCATGAACCCTGACATCACAATGTTCAATAACCCCTGTCATCAAAATGTTCCATTACACTTTTCATCAGTTTGGTCCATGACACTGTCATCACAATGCTCCCAGCCCTTCTCATCACAATGCACTACGACCTTGTCATCAAAATGCTCCATGACCTTTGATATCACAAAGCTCCATGAACCTTGGCATCACAATACTCCTTGCCATTTTATCACAATGCTACATGAAACCTCTCATCACATTGCTCCATGACCCTTTGCATCTCAATACTACATGCCATTTTATCACGATGCTACATGAAACCTCTCATCACATTGCTCCATGACCTTGTCAGCACAATGCTCCATGACGCTTGTCATCACAATGCTCGATACTCTTCTCATCACAATGCTCCATGCCCTTGTCATTACAGTCCTCCATGACCCATGTATCACAGTGTTCCGTGCCCTAGTCATCACAATGCTCCATGCCTAATCTCATCACAATAAAAGATGAAATTTTCAGAGTAATGTTCCATGCCCTTGTCATCACAATGCTCCATTACCCCTGTCATAACAATGCTCCATGACCCCTGCCATCACAATGTTCCACGGCCTTGTCATCCAAGGCTCCATGACCCTTGTCATCATAGTGCTCCAAGACATCAGTAATCACAATGCTCCATGCCCTTGTTGTCACAATGATTATTGTCGCATGTCATCAGAATGCTCCATGGACTTCTCATTAAAATGCTCCATTCCCTTGTCATCACAATGCTCCAAAACCTCTGTAATCACAATGCTCCATGCCCCTTGTCATTAAAGAGCTCCATGACGCTCGTCATCACAATTATCCGTGAACTTCTCATCACAATGCTCCACGGTCTTGCCATCACAATGCTCCATGGACTGGTCAACACAATGCTCCATGTCCGATGTCATCACAATTCTCCACGTCCTTGTCATCACAATGCTCCATGACACTTCTTATCACAATGTTACATGATCTTGTCATCACAATTCTTCATAAAATTGTCATCGCAATGCTCTATGACCACTATCATAGCAAGCTCCATGCACTTGTCATCACAATGCTTCACGACGATGTCATCAAAATTCTCAATGGCCCTTGTCATCACAATGCTCCATGCCCTTGTCATCACAATGCTCCATGACCCTTGTCATCACAATGTCCCAAGCTCTTGTCATCAAAATGCTCCATTACCTTTGTCATCACAATCCTCCATGACACTTGGTATCACAATGCTCCTTGCCATTGTCATCACAATGGACAATGACATATGTCATCACAATGCTCCCTGACACCTATCTTCACAATACTCCATGACCTTGTCATCACAATGTTCCATGACCTTGTCATCATAATGTGCCATGCCCACTGTCATCACAATAATCCATGAAACTTGTCAGAACAATGTTCCATGCCCCAGTCATCACAATGCACCATGCCCTTGTCATCACAATGCTCAATGATCCCTGTCATCACAATGCTCCGTGACTCCAGTCATCACAATGCTTCATGACCTTTGTCATCACAATGGTCCATTCCCTCGTCACAAAAGGCTCTGTGACCTTTGTCACCACAATGCTAAATGTCCTTGTCATCACAAAGCTCCATGACGCATGTCATCAGAATGCTCCATTGCCTTCTCATAACAATGCTCCTTGCCCTTGTCATCACAATGCTTCAAAACCCCTGTAATCACAATGCTCCATGCACCTTTTCATCAGAATGCTCCATGACCATTTTCATCACAATGCTCCATGACCCCTGACATCACAATGTTCCATAAACCCTGTAATCAAAATGTTCAATGACACTTTTCATCAATTTGCTCCATGACCCTGTCATCACAATGCTCCCTGCCCTTCTCATCACAATGCACCACGAACTTGTCATCAAAATGCTCCATGACATTTGTCATCACAAAGCTCCATGACACTTGGCATCACAATGCTCCATGTCATTTCATCACAATGCTACATGAAACGTCTCATCACATTCCTCCATGCCCTTGTCAGCACAATGCTCCATGACGCTTGTCATCACAATGCTCGATACTCTTCTCATCACAATGCTCCATGCCCTTGTCATTACAATCCCCCATGACACATGTGTCACAGTGTTCCGTGCCCTAGTCATCACAATGCTCCATGCCGAATCTCATCACAATAATCCATGAAATTTTCAGACCAATATTCCATGCCCTTGTCATCACAATGCTCCATTACCCCTGTCATAACAATGATGCCTGCCATCACAATGTTCCACGGCCTTGTAATACAAGGATCCTTGACCATTGTCATCACAGTGCTCCAAGACCCCTATAATCACAATTTTCCATGCCCGTGTCATCACAAAGATTCCTGACGCATGTCATCAGAATGCTCCGAGGCCTTCTCATGACAATGCTCCATGCCCTTGTCATCACAATGCTCCAAGACCCCTGTAATCACAATGCTCCATGCCCCTTGTCATTACAGTGCTCCATGACGCTCGTCATCACAATTATCCGTGATCTTCTCATCACAGTGCTCCACGGTCTTACCATCACAATGCTCCATGTCCCATGTCATCACAATTCTCCAAGTACTTGTCATCACAATGCTCCATGATACTTCTTATCACAATGTTACATGATATTTTCATCACAATTCTCCATGCACTTGTCATCGCAATGCTCTATGACCCCTGTAATCACAATGCTCCATGTCCTTTTCATCACAAAGCTTCATGACGCATGTCATCAGAATGCTCCATTGCCTCCACATCACAATACTCCATGCCCTTGTCAACACAATGTTCCATAACCCCTGTTATCAAAATGTTCCCTGACACTTTTCATCAATTTGCTCCAAGACCCTGTCATCACAATGCTCCCTGCCCTTCTCATCACAATGCCCCATGATTTTGTCATCACAAAGCTCCATTACCTCTGTCATAAGAATGATCCATGTCCCCTGCCATCACAAGTTTCCACGGCCTTGTCATCCCAAGCCTCCACGGCATTGTCATCACAAGCCTCCATGACCCATGTCATCACAATGCTCCAAGACCACTGTAATCACAATACTCCATGCCCTTGTCATCACAAAGCTCCATGACGCATGTCATCTGAATGCTCCATGGCCTTCTCATCACAATGCTCCATGCCCTTGTCATCACAATGCTCCAACATCCCTGTAATCAAAATGCTCCATGCCCCTTTTCATCTCAATGCTCCATGAACCCTGTCATCACCATTGACCGTGTCCATCACCATAATATTTCATGCTATTCTCATCACAATGAAATCAAAATGCTCAATGACCTCTGTCATCACAATGCTCCATGACCCCTGACATCACAATGTTCCATAACCCCTGTCATCAAAATGTTCCATGACACTTTTCATCAAATTGCTCCATGACACTGTCATCACAATGCTCCCTGCCCTTCTCATCACAATGCACCACGCCCTTGTCATCAAAATGCCCCATGACCTTTGTCATCACAAAGCTCCATTACCCCGGTCATAACAATGATCCATGATCCCTGCCATCACAAGGTTCCACGGCCTTGTCATCACAAGCCTCCATGACCCTTGTCATCACAATGCTACAGGACACCTGTAATCACAGTGTTGCATGCCCTTGTCATCACAATGCTCCAACAGCCCTGTAATCACAATGCTCCATGCCCATTTTTAACTCAATGCTCAAAGCCCCTTTTTATCTCAATGCTCCATGAACACTGTCATCAAAATGCACCGTGTCCATCACCATAATATTTCATGCTATTGTCATCACAATGAAATCAAACTGCTCAATGACCTCTGTCATCCCAATGCACCAAACCCTTCTGATCAAAATGTTCCATAACACTTGTCATCACAATGCCCCATGAGGCTGGTCATTACAATTATCCATGGACTTCTCATCACAATGCTCCATGATCTTTGTCATCACTTTGCTCAATACACTTATCATCACAATGCTCCCTGACCCTTCTCATCAGTATGCTTCTTGAACCCTGTCATGACAAGGCTCCATGCATTTTTCATCACAATGATCCATTCCCTTTTCATCACAATGCTCCAAGAACCCTGCAATAACAATGCTCCATGTACTTGTCATCAGAAAGCTCCATGACGCATGTCATCAGAATGCTCCATAGCCTTCTCATCACAATACTCCATGCCCATGCCATCACAATGCTTCAAAACCCCTGTAATCACAATGCTCCATGCACTTTTTCATCACAATGCTCCATAACCCTTTTCATCAAAATGCTCCATGACCCCTCACATCACAATGTTCCATAACCCCTGTCATCAAAATGTTCCATGACACTTTTCATCAATTTGCTCCATGCCCTTGTCATCACAATGCTCCAAGACCCCTGTAATCACAATGCTCCATACCACTTTTCATCTGAATGCTCCATGAACACTGTCATCACAATGCACCATGCCCATCATCATAATGCTTCATGCTATTGTCATCAAAATGAAATCAAAATGCTCCATTACCTCTGTCATCACAATGTTCTAATCCCTTGTGATCACAATGTTCCATAACTCTTGTCATCACAATGCCCCTTGACGCTGGTCATCACAATTATCCATGGTCTACTCATCACAATGCTCCATGACCTTTGTTATAACAATGCTCAATACACTTATCATCACAATGCTCCCGGACACTTATCATCAGTATGCTCCTTGAACACTGTCATGAGAAGGCTCCATGCACTTTTAATCACAATGATCCATTTCCTTTTGATCCCAATGCTCCAAGACCCCTCTAATCACAATGCTCCATGTCTTTGTCATCACAGAGCTCCATGACACATGTCATCAGAATGCTCCATGGCCTTCTCATCACAATGCTCTATGCCCTGGTCATCACAATGCTTCAAAATCCCTGTAATCACAATGCTCTATGCACCTTTTCATCAGTATGCTCCATGATTATTCTCATCACAAGGCTCCAAGTCCCTCTCATCAAAATTCTCCAGGACCTTCCCATCACATTGCTCCATTCCCTTCTCATCACAATGCTCCATGACCCCTGTCATCACAATACTCTATGTACATTTTCAGCCCAATGCTCAATGACCGTCTCATTACAATGCTCCATGACCCATGTCATCACAATGCTCCATGACCACAGTCATCAAAATGCTCCATGACCCCTGTCATAACAATGGTGCATGCCCTCGTCATCAAAAGGCTCTGTGACATTTGTCACCACAATGTTCCATGAAATTTTCATGACAATGTTCTCTTACTCATGTCATCACTGTGCTCCATGCCTTTGTCAGCACAATGCTCCATGACACCTGTCATCACAATGCTCCATGTGCTGGTCCGCACAAAGCCCCATGACGTGTGTCATCACAATGCGACATGTGCTTGTCATCACAATGCTCCACAACATTGTCATCACAGTGCTCCATAAATCTTTTCGTCACAATGCTCCATGCACTTCCCATCAAAAGGCTCTCCCATCACTGATATCATAATGTTCCATCACTAGTCAACACAATACTCCCTCACCCCTGTCATCACAATGTTCCATGACCCCTGTCATCACAATGCTCAATGACACTTTTCATCACAATGCTCCCTGACCCCTGACATCACAATGTTCCATAACCCCTGTCATCAAAATGTCCCATGACACTTTTCATCAAATTGCTCCATGACCCTTTGATCACAATGCTCACTGCCCTTCTCATCACAGTGCACCAAGCCCTTGTCATCAAAACCCTCCATGACCTTTGTCATCACAAAGCTCCGTGACCCTTGGCATCACAATGCTCCATGCCATTGTCATTAAAATGCTCCATGAACCCTCTCAACACATTGTTACATGTCCTTGTCATCACAGGCTCCATGATGCTTTTCATCACAATGCTCGATGCTCTTTTTAACACAAAGCTCCAAGGCTTGTCATTGCAATCCTCCATGACCCATGTATCACAGTGTTCCATGCCCTTGTCATCACAATGCTCCATGCCCCCTCTCATCACAATAATCCATGAAAATTTTCAGACCAATGCTCCATGCGCTTGTCATGAAAATGCTCCATTACCACTGTTATAACAATGCTCCATGAAAACTTCCATTAAAATGTTCCACGGCCTTCTCATCACAAGGCTCCATGACCCTTGTCATCACAATGCTCCAAGACACCTGTAATCACAATGCTCCATGCCCTTGTCATCACAAAGCTCCATGACGCATGTCATCAGAATGCGCCTTCGTCTTCTCATCACAATGCTCCATGACCTGGTCATCACAATGCTCCAAGACCACTGTAATCACAATGCTCCATGCCCCTTTTCATCTCAATGCTCCATGAACACTGTCATCACAATGCACCATGCCCATCATCATAATGCTTCATGCTATTGTCATCACAATGAAATCAAAATGCTCCATGACCTCTGTCATCACAATGCTCCAAACCCTTGTGATCACAATGTTCCATAACACTTGTCATCACATGCCACATGACGCTCGTCATCACAATTATGCAAGGTCTTCTCATCACAATGCTCCATGACCTTTGTCATCACAATGCTCAATACACTTGTCATCACAATGCTCCCTGACATTTGTCGAGAGTATGCTCCTTGAACCCTGCGATGAAAAAGCTCCATGCCTTTTTCATCACAATGATCCATGCCCTTTTCATCACAATGCTCAAAGTCCCCTGTAATCACAATGCTCCATTCCCCTTTTCATCACAAACATCCATGACACATGTCATCAGAATGCTCCATGGCCTTCTCATCACAATGCTCCATGCCCTTGTTATCACAGTGCTCCAAGACACCTGTCATCACAATACTCCATGAATATTTTCAGCCCAATGCTCCATGATCTTCTCATCACAATGCTCCATGATCCCTGTCATCACAACGCTCTGTGCTCCTTGAAATCAAAATGATCCATGACCTCTGTCATCACAATGCTCCAAACCCTTGTGATCACATTGTTCCACAACACTTGTCATCACAACCCTCCATGATGCCTGTCATCACAATACTCCATGCCCTTGTCATCACAATGCTCCATGACCTTTGTCATCACAATGCTCAATACACTTGTCATCACAATTCTCCCTGACACTTGTCGTCAGAATGCTCCTTGAACGCTGTCATGAAAAGCCTCCATGCCTTTTACATCACAATGTTCCATGCCCTTTTCATCACAATGCTCCATGCCATTGTCATCAAATTACTCCACAAGGTTGTCATCAGAATGCTCCATGACCCATGTCTTCACAATGCTCCATGACCCCTGTCATCACAATGCTCCATGAACCCTGTCATCACAATGCTCCATGCCCCTTGTCATTACAGTGCTGCATGAAGCTCGACATCACAATTATCCATGGTCTTCTCATCACAGTGCTCCAAGGTCTTGCCATCACAATGCTCCATGACACTTCTCATCAAAATGTTACATGATCTTGTCATCACAATTCTCCATGCACTTGTCATCGCAATGCTCATTGACCCCTGTCATAGCAAGCTCCAAGTGCTTTTCATCACAGTGCTTCACGACATTGTCATCAAAATTCTCAATGGCCTTTGTCATCACAGTGCTCCATGCCCTTGTCATCACAGTGCTCCATGACCATTGTCATCAAAAAGCTCCAAGCCCTTGTCATCACAATGCACCATTACCTTTGTCATCACAATCCTCCATGACACTTGTCTTCACAATGCTCCATGCCCTTGTCATCACAATGTGCCATGCCTACTGTCATCTCAGTAATCTATGAAACTTTTCAGACCCATGTCCCTTGCCCCTGTCATCACAATGCTCCATGCCCTTGTCATCACAATGCTCCGTGATTCCAGTCATCACAATGCTTCATGACCTTTGGCATCAAAATGGTCCATGCCCTCGTCATCACAGGGCTCTGTGAAATTTGTCAACATAATGCTCCATGAACTTTTCATTCACAATGCTCTGTGACCCTTGCAATCACAATGCTCCATGCCTTTGTCAGCAGAGTGCTCCATGACCCATGTTATCACAATGCTCCATGCGCTTGTTATCAAAATTTTCCACAAACTTTTCATCAAAATGTTCCATAAAACTTGTCATCACAATGCTCCATGTACTTCTCATCAAAATGCTCTCTCACTACTGATATCAAAATGTTCCATCACTAGTCATCACAATACTCCCTCACCCCTGTCATGACAATGTTCCACGGCCTTGTCATCACAAGGCTCCATGACCCTTGTCATCACATTGCTCCAAGACCCCTGTAGTCACAATGCTCCATGCTATTGTCATCACAAAGCTCCATGACGCATGTCATCAATCTGCTCCATGGTCTTCTCATCACAATGCTCCATGCCCTTGTCATCACAATGCTCCAAGACACCTGTTATCAAAATGCTCCATGCCACTTTTCATCTCAATGATCCATGAACTCTGTAATCACAATGAACAATGCCCATCATCAAAATGCTTCATGCTATTGTCATCACAATGAAATCAAAATGCTCAATGACCTCTGTCATCACAATGCACCAAACCCTTGTGATCACAATGTTCCATAACACTTGTCATCACAACGCCCCATGATGCTCATCATCACAATTATCCATGGTCTTCTCATCACAGTGCTCCATGAGCTTTGTCATCACAATGCTCAATACACTTGTCATCACAATGCTCCCTGACACTTGTCGTAAGAATGCTCCTTGAACCCTGTCATGAAAAGGCTCCAAGCCTTTTTAATCACAATGTTCCATGCCCTTTTCATCACAATGCTCCATGCCATTGTCCTCACATTACTCCACAAGCTTGTCATCAGAATGGTCCATGACCCTTGTCATCACAATGATCCATGACACCTGTCATCACAATGCTCTATGCACCTTGTCATTACAGTGCTCTATGATGCTCATCATCACAATTACCCATGGTCTTCTCATCACAGTGCTCCACGGTCTTTCCATCACAATGCTCCATGCACTGGTCATCACAATTCTACATGTCCTTATCATCAAAATGCTCCATGACACTTCTCATCACAATGTTACATGATCTTGTCAATAAAATTCTCCATGCACTTGTACATCACAATGCTCCATGACCCTTGTCATAGAAAGCTCGGTTCGCTTTTCATCACAATGCTTCACGACCTTCTCATCAAAATTCCCAATGGCCCTTCTCCTCACAATGCTCCAAGATCTTGTCATCACAGTGCTCCATGACCCTTGTCATCACGATGCTCCAAGCCCTTGTCATCACAATGCTCCATTACTTTATCATCACAATCCTCCATGACACTTGGCATCACAATGCTCCATGCCATTGTCATCATAATGGACCATGACATATGTCATCACAATGCTCCTTGACACCTGTCTTCACAATACTCCTTGACCTTGTCGTCACAATGCTCCATGCGCCTCTCATCACAATGCGCCATGCCCACTGTCATCACAATAATCCATAAAAACTGTCAGAGCAATACTCTATGCCCCTGTCATCACAATGCTCCATGCCCTTGTCATCACAATGCTCCATGACCCCTGTCATCACAATGCTCCGTGACTCCAGCAACCACAATACTTCATGACTTTGTCATCAAAATGGTTCATGCCCACATCATCACAATGTTCCGTGACTTTTGTCATCACAATGCTACATGCAATTATCATCACAATGCTCCATGACGCCTGATATCACAATGTTCCATAACCCCAGCATGAAAAAGCTCCATGACCCTTTTCATCACAAAGCTCCATGACCCCTGACATCACAATGTTCCATATCCCCTGTCATCAAAATGTTCCATGACAGTTTTCATCAAATTGCTCTATGACCCTGTCATCACAATGCTCCCTGTCCTTCTCATCACAATGCACAATGCCCTTGTAAACAAAATGCTCCATGACCTTTTTCATCACAAAGCTCCATGACCCTTGGCATCACAATGCTCCATGCCATTGTCATCACAATGCTCCATGAACCCTTTCATCACATTGTTTCATGCCCTTGTCATCACAAAGCTCCATGACGCTTGTCATCACAATGCTCGATGACCTTCTATTCACAATGCTCCATGCTCTTGTCATTACAATCCTCCATGACCCTTGTATCACAGTGTTCCTTGCCCTTGTCATCACAATGCTCCAAGACCCCTGTAATCACAATGTTCCATGCCTTAGTCATCAAAAAGCTTCATGACACATGTCATAAGTGTGCTCCATGGCCTTCTCATAACAATGCTCCATGCCTTGGTCATCACAATGCTCGAAGGCTCCTGTAATCAAAATGCTCCATGCCCCATTTCATCAGAATGCTCCATGAGACTTGTCATCACTAGGCTCCATGGACTTCTCATCACAATGCTCCAGGACCTTGTCATCACGATGCTCCATTCCCTTGTCATCACAATACTCCATGAACATTTTCAGCCAATGCTCCATGATCTTCTCATCACACTGCTCCATGACCACTGTCATCACAATGCTCCATGATCATTGTCATCACAATGCTCAATACACTTGTCATCACAATGCTCCCTGACACTTGTTGTCAGAATGCTCCTTGAAACCTGTCATTAAAAGGCTCCATGCATTTTTCATCACAATGATCCATGCCATTTTCATCACAGTACTCCACAAGCTTATCATCAGAATGCTCCATGAGCCTTGTAATCACAATGCTCCATGACCCGTCTTCACAATGTTCTATGACCCATGTCATCACAATGCTCCATGACGCCTGTCATCAGAATGCTCCATGCCCCTTGTCATTACAGTGCTCCATGACGCTCGTCATCACAGTTATCCATGGTCTTCTCATCACTGTGCTCCACGGTCTTGCCATCACAATGCTCCATTCCCTGGTCATAACCATGCTCCATGTCCCTTGTCATCACAATTCTCCACGTCCTTGTCATCACAGTGCACCATGACACTTCTCATCACAATGTTACATGCTCTTGTCATCACAATTCTCCATGCACCTGTCATCGCAATGCCCCATGACACCTGTCATAGCAAGCTCCATGCCTTTGTCATCAAAATGCTTCATACATTTTCATCAAAATTCTCAGTGTCCATTGTCATCACAGTGCTCCATGCCCTTGTCATCACAATGCTCCATGTCCCTTGTGATCACAATGCTCCAAGCTGCTGTCATCACAATGCTCCACTACCTTTGTCATCACAATCCTCCATGACACTTGGCATCACAATGCTCCATGACATTGTCATCTCCATGGACCATGACATATGTCATCACAACGCTCCCTGTCACCTGTCTTCACAATATTCCATGACCTTGAAATCACAATGCTCCATGCCCTTGTCATCAAAATGCACCATGTCCACCATCATCACAATAATCCATGAAACATGTCAGACAAATGTTCCATGAACCTGTGATCAAAATTCTCCATGCCCTTGTCATCAAAATGCTCCATGATGCCTGTCATGACAATGCTCCATGACTCCAGTCATCACAACGCTTCATGACCCTTGGCATCACAGTGCTCAATGCAATTGTCATCACAATGCTCAATGAAATATCTCATCACATTGCTCCATGCCCTTGCATCACAATGCTCGATTACACCTATCAAAACAATGCTCCATGGCCCCTGCCATCACAATGTTCCACTGCCTTGTCATCACAAGGCTCCATGACCCTTGTCATCACAATGCTCCAAGACCTCTGTAATCACAATTCTCCATGCCACTTTTCATCTCAGTGCTCCATGAACACTGTCATCACAAAGCTCCATGACACTTGTCATCACAATGCTCCAAGACCTCTGTAATCAAAATTCTCCATGCCAATTTTCATCTCAATGCCCCATGAACACTGTCATCACATTGTACCATGCCCATCATCATAATGATTCATGCTATTGTCATCATAATGAAATCAAAATGCTCCATGTCCTCTGTCATCACAATGTTCCGAACCCTTCTGATCACAATGTTCCATTACACTTGTCATCACATGCCCCATGACGCTCGTCATCACAATTATGCAGGGTCTTCTCATCACAGTGCTCCATGACGTTTGTCACCACAATGCTCAATACACTTGGCATCACAATGCTCGCTGACACTTGTCATCAGTATGCTCCTTGAACACTGTCATGACAAGGCACTATGCCTTTTTCATCACAATGATCCATTCCGTTTTCATCACAATGCTCCAAGACCCCTGTTATCACAATGCTCCGTCACTCCAGTCATCACAATGCTTCATGACATTTGTCATCACAATGGTCCATGACCTGGTCACACAAAGCTCTGTGACCTTTGTCACCACAATGCTCCATGAAATTTTTATCACAATGCTCTGTGACCCTTGTCATCACAAAGCTCCATGTCTTTGTCAGCACAATGCACCCTGACCCTTGTCATCACAATGCTCGATGTGCGTGTCAGCACAATGCTCCATAACCCATGTCATCAAAATGCACCATGCACTTGTCATCACAATGCTCCACATCCTTGTCATCAAAATGCTCCATAAACCTTGTCATCACAATGCTCCATGCACTTCTCCTCAAAATGCCTTCTCACCACTGATATCACAATGTTCCATCACTAGTCATCACAATACTCCCTCACCCCTGTCATCACAATATTCCATGACCCCTGTAATCACAATTCTCCATGCCCTTGTCATCACAAAGCTCCATGACGCATGTCATCAGAATGCTCCATTGCCTTCTCATCACAATGCTCCATGCACTTGTCATCACAATGCTCCAACACCCCTGTAATCACAATGCTCCAACACCCCTGTAATCACAATGCTCCATGCCACTTTTCATCTCAATGCTCCATGAACCCTGTCATCACAATGCCCGTGACCATCACCATAATATTTCATGCTATTGTCATCACAATGAAATCAAAATGCTCCATGTCCTCTGTCATCACAATGCTCCAAACCCATCTGATCACAATGTTCCATAACACTTTTCATCACATGCGCCATGACGCTCGTCATCACAATTATGCAAGGTCTTCTCATCACAATGCTCCATGACCTTTGTCACCACCATGCTCAATACACTTGGCATCACAATGCTCGATGACACTTGTCATCAGTATGCTCCTTGAACACTGTCATGACAAGGCTCCATGCCTTTTTCATCACAATGATCCATTCCCTTTTCATCACAATGCTCCAAGAACCCTGTAATCACAATGCTCCATGGCCTTGTCATCACAAACTCCATGACGCATGTCAGCAGAATGCTCCATTGCCTTCTCATCACAATGCTCCATTCCCTTGTAATCACATTGCTTCAAAACCCCTGTAATCTCAATGCTCCATGCACCTTTCATGAGAATGCTCCATGCCCTTGTCATCACAATGCTCCATGACCCTTGTCATCGCAATGTTCCAAGCCCTTGTCATCAAAATGCTCCATTACATTTGTCATCACAATCCTCCATAACACTTGGTATCACAATGCTCCATGCCATTGTCATCACAATGGACAATGACATATGTCATCACAATGCTCCCTGACACCTGTCTTCACAATACTCCATGACCTTGTCATCACAATGTTCCATGCCCTTGTCATCTCAAAGTTCCATGCCAACTGTCATCACAATAATCCATGAAACTTTTCAGACCAATGATCCATGCCCCTTTCATCACATTGCTCCATGCCCTTGTCATCACAATGCTCCATGACCCCTTTCATCACAATGCACCGTGACTCCAATCATCACAAAGATTCATGACCTATGTCTTCACAATGATCCATGCCCTCGTCAAACAAGGCTCTGTCGTCTTTGTCACCACAGTGCTCCATGAAATTTTCACCAGAGTGCTCTGTGTCCCTTGTCATCACAATGCTCCATGCCTTTGTCAGTACAATGCTCCATGACACTTGTCATCAAAATGTTCCATGCGCTTGTAAGCACAATGCTCCATGAAACATGTCATCACAATGTGCCATGCTCTTGTCATCACAATGCTCCACATCCTTTTCATCGCTATGCTCCATAAAACTTGTCATCACAATTCTCCATGCACTTCTCATCAAAAAGCTCTCTCACCACATATATCACAATGTTCCATCACTAGTCATCACAATACTCGCTCACCCCTGTCATCACGATGTTCCATAACCACTGTCACAAAATGCTCCATGACCCATTTCATCACAGTGCTTCATGACACCTGACATCACAATGTTCCATAACCCCTGTCATCAAAATATTCCATGACACTTTTATTCAAATTGCTCCATGACCCTGTCATCACAATGCTCCCTGCCCTTCTCATCACAATGCACCACGCCATTGTCATCAAAATGCCCCATGATATTTGTCATCACAAAGCTCCATGACCCTTGGCATCACAATGCTCCATGCCATTGTCATCACAGTGCTCAATGAAATCTCTCATCACATTGCTCCATGCCCTTGTCATCACAATGGTCCATTACACCTGTCATTACAATGCTCCATGAGCCCTGCCATCACAATGTTCCACGGACTTGTCATCACAAGGCTCCATGACCCTTGTCATCAAAATGCTCCAAGGGGGCTTCCCTGGTGGCGCAGTGGTTGAGAGTCCGCCTGCTGATGCAGGGGACATGGGTTCGTGCCCCGGGCTGGGAAGATCCCACATGCCACGGAGCGGGTGGGCCCATGAGCCATGGCCGCAGAGCTTGCGCATCCGGAGCCTGTGCTCCACAACGGTAGAGGCCACAACAGTGAGAGGCCCGTGTACTGGAAAAAAAAATGCTCCAAGACCTCTGAAATCACAATTCTCCATGCCACCTTTTAAACTCAATGCTCTATGAACACTGTCATCACAATGCACCATGCCCATCATCATAATGATTCATGCTATTGTCATCAAAATGAAATCAAAATGCTCCATGTCCTCTGTCATCACAATGCTCCAAACCCTTCTGATCACAATGTTCCATAACACTTGTCATCACATGCCCCATGACGCTCGTCATCACAATTATGCAAGGTCTTCTCATCACAATGCTCCATGACCTTTGTCACCACAATGCTCAATACACTTGAAATCACAATGCTCGCTGACACTTGTCATCAGTATGCTCCTTGAACACTATCATGACAAGGCTCCATGCCTTTTTCATCACAACGATCCATTCCCTTTTCATCACAATGCTCCAAGACCCCTGTAATCACAATGCACCATGTACTTTTCATCACAAAGCTCCATGATGCATGCCATCAGAATGATCCATTGCCTTCTCATCACAATGCTCCATGCCCTTGTCATCACATTGCTTCAAAACCACTGTAATCTCAATGCTCCATGCACCTTTTCATCAGAATGCTCCATGCCCTTGTCATCACAATGCTCCATGACCCTTGTCATCGCAATGTTCCAAGCCCTTGTCATCAAAATGCTCCATTACCTTTGTCATCACAATCCTCCATGACACTTGGTATCACAATGATCCATGCCATTGTCATAACAATTGACAAAGACATATGTCATCACAATGCTCCCTGACACCTGTCTTCACAATATTCCATGACCTTGTCATCACAAAGTTCCATGCCCTTGTCATCACAATGCGCCATGCCCACTGTCATCACAATAATCCATGAAACATGTCAGACCAATGTTCCATGCCCCTGTCATCACAATGCTCCATGCCCTTGTCATCACAATGCTCCATGACCCCTGTCATCACAATGTTCCGTGACTCCATTCTTCACAATGCTTCATGACATTTCTCCACACAATGGTCCATGCCCTCGTCACACAAGGCTCTGTGACCTTGGTCACCACAATGCTCCATGCCCTTGTCATCTCAATGCTCCATGCCCACTGTCATCACAATAATCCATGAAACTTGTCAAACCAATGTTCCATGCCCCTGTCATCACATTGCTCCATGCCCTTGTCATCAAAATGCTCCATGACCCCTGTCATCACAATGCTCCGTGACTCCAGTCATCAAAATGATTCATGACCTTTCACATCACAATGGTCCATGCCCTCGTCACACAAGGCTCTGTGATATTTTTCACCACAATGCTCCATGAAATTTTCATCACAATGCTCTGTGTCACTTGTCATCAAAATGCTCCATGCCTTTGTCAGCACAGTGCTCCATGACACTTGTCACCAAAGTGCTCCATGCGCTTGTCAGCACAATGCTCCATGACACATGTCATCAGAATGTGCCATGCTCTTTTCATCACAATGCTCCACATCCTTTTCATCGCTATGCTCCATAAAACTTGTCATCACAATGCTCCATGCACTTCTCATCAAAATGCTCTCTCACCTCCTATATCACAATGTTCCATCACTAGTCATCACAATACTCGCTCACCCCTGTCATCACAATGTTCCATGACCACTGTCATCACAGTGCTACATGCCCTTATCATCACAATGCTCCATGACCCCTGGCATCACAATGTTCCATAACCCCTGTCACAAAATGCTCCATGACCCATTTCATCACAATGCTTCATGACCCCTGACATCACAATGTTCCATAACCCCTGTCATCAAAATATTCCATGACCCTTTTATTCAAATTGCTCCATGACCTTGTCATCACAATGCTCCATGCCCTTGTCATCAAAATGCTCCATGACGCTGTCATCACAATGCTCCGTGACACCAGTCATCACAATGCTTCATGACATTGTCCTTTTGATGGTCCATGCCCTCGTCACACAAGGCTCTGTGACCTTTGTCACCACAATGATCCATGCCCTTGTCATCTCAATGCTCCATGCCCACTGTCATCACAATAATCCATGAAACTTGTCAGACCAATGTTCCATGCCCCTGTCATCATATTGCTCCATGCCCTTGTCATCACAATGCTCCATGACCCCTGTCATCACAGTGCTCCGTGACTCCAGTCATCACAATGATTCTTTACCTTTCTCATCACAATGGTCCATGCCCTTGTCACACAAGGCTCTGTGTTCTTTTTCACCACAGTGCTCCATGAAATTTTCATCACAATGCTCTGTGTCCCTTGTCATCACAATGCTCCATGCGTTTGTCAGCACAATGCTCCATGACACTTGTCATCAAAATGCTCCATGCGCTTGTCAGCAAAATGCTCCATGACCCATGTCATCACAATGTGCCATGCTCTTTTCATCACAATGCTCCACATCCTTTTCATCGCTATGCTCCATAAAACTTGTCATCACAATGCTCCATGCACTTCTCATCAAAATGCTCTCTCACCACATATATCACAATGTTCCATCACTAGTCATCACAATACTCCCTCACCCCTGTCATCACAATGTTCCATGACCACTGTCATCACAGTGCTACATGCCCTTATCATCACAATGCTCCATGACCCCTGACATCACAATGTTCCATAACCCCTGTCACAAAATGTTCCATGACCCATTTCATCACAAAGCTTCATGACCCATGACATCACAATGTTCCATAACCACAGTCATCAAAATATTCCATGACATTTTTATTCAAATTGCTCCATGACCCTGTCATCACAATGCTCCCTGCCCTACTCATCACAGTGCACCACGCCATTGTCAGGAAAATGCCCCATGACATTTGTCATCACAAAGCTCCATGACCCTTGGCATCACAATGCTCCATGCCATTGTCATCACAATGCTCAATGAAATCTCTCATCACATTGCTCCATGCCCTTGTCATCACAATGCTCCATTAACCTGTCATAAAAATGCTGCATGACCCCTGCCATCACAATGATCCACGGCCTTGTCATCACAATTCTCCATGACCCTTGTCATCACAATGCTCCAAGACCTCTGTAATCACAATTCTCCATGCCACTTTTCATCTCAATGCTCCATGAACACTGTCATCACAATGCACCATACCCATCATCATAATGATTCATGCTATTGTCATCACAATGAAATCAAAATGCTCTATGTCCACTGTCATCACAATGCTCCATACCCTTCTGATCACAATGTTCCATAACACTTGTCATCACATGCCCCATGACGCTCGTCGTCACAATTATGCAAGGACTTCTCATCACAATGCTCCAGGACCTTTGTCACCACAGTGCACAATACACTTGGCATCACAATGCTCGCTGACACTTCTCATCAGTATGCTCCATGAACACTGTCATGACAAGGCCCCATGCATTTTTCATCACAATGATACATTCCCTTTTCATCACAATGCTCCATGACCCCTGTTATCACAATGCTCCGTGACTCCAGTCATCACAATGCTTCATGACATTTGTCATCACAATGGTCCATGGCCTCGTCACACAAAGCTCTGTGACTTTTGTCACCACAAAGCTCCATGAAATTTTTATCGGAGTGCTCTGTGACCCTTGTCATCACAAAGCTCCTTGCCTTTGTCAGCACAATGCTACATGACCCTTGTCATCACAATGCTCGATGCGCATGTCAGCACAATGCTCCATAACCCAAGTCATCACAATGCACCATGCACTTGTCATCACAATGCTCCACATCCTTGTCATGAAAATGCTCCATAGAACTTGTCATCACAATGCTCCATGCACTTCTCCTCAAAATGCCTTCTCACCACTGATATCACAATGTTCCATCACTAGTCATCACAATACTCCCTCACCCCTGTCATCACAATATTCCATGACCCCTGTAATCAAAATTCTCCATGCCCTTGTCATCACAAAGCTCCATGACGCATGTCATCAGAATGCTCCATGGCCTTCTCATCACAATGCTCCATGCCCTTGTCATCACATTGCTCCAAAACCCCTGTAATCTCAATGCTCCATGCACATTTTCATCAGAATGCTCCATGCCCTTGTCATCACAATGCTCCATGACCCTTGTCATCAAAATGTTCCAAGCCCTTGTCATCAAAATGCTCCATTAACTTTGTCATCACAATCCTCCATGACACTTGGTATCACAATGCTCCATGCCATTGTCATCACAATGGACAATGACATATGTCATCACAATGCTCCCTGACACTTGTCTTCACAGTACTCCATGACCTTGTCATCACAATGTTCCATGACCTTGTCATCACAATGCGCTATGCCCACTGTCATCACAATAATCCATGAAACATGTCAGACCAATGCTCCATGACCCTGACATCACAATGCACCATGCCCCTGTCATCACAATGCTCCATGCCCTGGTCATCACAATGCTCCATGACCCCTGTCATCACAATGCTTCATGAAATTTGTCCTCACAATGGTCCATGCCCTCGCCACACAAGGCTCTGTGACCTTTGTCACCACAGTGCTCCATGCGCTTGTCATCTCAATGATCCATGCCCACTGTCATCACAATAATCCATGAAACTTCTCAGACAAATGTTCCATGCCCCTGTAATCACAATGCTCCATGCCCCTATTCATCAGAATGCTCCATGAGAGTTGTCATCACAAGGCTCCATGGCCTTCTCATCACACTGCTCCAGGACCTTGACATCACAATGCTCCATTCCCTTGTCATCACAATGCTCCTTGACCACTGTCATCACAATACTCCATGAACATTTTCAGGCCAATGCTCCATGACCTTCTCATCACAATGCTACATGACCCTTGTCATCACAATGCTCCATGACCCCTCTCATCACAATGCTCCATGATACCAGTCATCACAATGCTCCATGCCCCTTGTCATTACAGTGATCCATGACGCTCTTCATCATAATTATCCATGGACTTTTCATCACAATGTTCCACGGTCTTGCTATCACAATTCTCCATGCCCTGTTCATCACAATGCTCCATGTCCCATATCATTATAATTCTCCACGTCCTTGTCATCACAATGCTTCGTGACACTTCTAATCACAATATTACATGATCTTTTCATCACAATTCTCCATGCACTTTTCATCGCAAAGCTCGATGACCCCTGTCATAGCAAGCTCCATGCACGTGTCATCACAATGCTTCACAACGTTGTCATCCAAATTCTCAATGGCCCTTGTCATCACAATGCTCCATGCCCTTGTCATCACAATGCTCCATGATGCATGTCATCACAATGTTCCAAGCCCTTGTCATCACAATTCTCCATTACCTTTGTCATCACAATCCTCCATGACACTTGGTATCACAATGCTCCATGCCATTGTCATCACAATGGACAATGACATATGTCATCACAATGCTCCCTGACACCTGTCTTCACAATACTCCATGACCTTGTCATCACAATGTTCCATGCCCTTGTCATCACAATTCGCCATGCCCACTCTCATCACAATAATCCATCAATCTTGTCAGAGCAATGCTCCATGACCCCTGTCATCACAATGCTCCGTGACTCCAGTCATCACAATTTTTCAAGACCTTTGTCATCACAGTGGTCCACGCCCTCTTCACACAATCCTCTGTGATCTTTTTCACCACAATGCTCCATGAATATTTCATCGCAATGCTCTTTGTCCCTTGTCATCAAAATGCTCCATGCCTTTGTCACCACAATGCTCCATGCCCTTTTCATCACAATGCTCCATGCCCACTGTCATCACTATAATCCATGAAACTTTTCAGACCCATGTTCCATGCCCCTGTCATCACATTGCTCCATGCCCTTGTCATCACAATGCTCCATGACCCCTGTCATCACAGTGCTCCGTGACTCCAGTGATCACAATTCTTCATGACCGTTCTCATCATAATGGTCCATGCCCTCGTCACACAAGGCTTTGTGATCTTTTTCACCACAATGCTCCATGAATATTTCATCACAATGCTCTGTGTCCCCTGTCATCAAAATGCTCCCTGCCATTGTCAGCACAGTGCTCCATGACACTTGTCATCAAAATGCTCCATGTGCTTGTCAGCACAATGCTCCATGACCAATGTCATCACAATGCGCCATATGCTTGTCATCACAATATTCCACATCTTTATCATTGCTATGCTGCATAACACTGGTCATCACAATGCTCCATGCACTTCTCATCCAAATGCTCTCTCACCACATATATCACAATATTCCATCACTAGTCATCACAATACTCCCTCACCCCTGTCATCACAGTGTTCCATGACCCCTGTCATCACAGTGCTACATGCCCTTATCATCACAATGCTTCATGACCCATGACATCACAATGTTCCATAACCCCTGTCACAAAATGCTCCATGGCGCATTTCATGGCAATGCTTCACGACCATTTACATCACAATGTTCCATAACCCCTGTCATCAAAATATTCCATGACCCTTTTCAACAAATTGCTCCATGACCCTGTCATCACAATCCACGAAGACCTCTGTAATCACAATTCTCCATGCCCCTTTTCATCTCAATGCTCCATGAACACTGTCATCACAATGCACCATGCCCATCATCATAATGATTCATGCTATTGTCATCACAATGAAATTAAAATGTTCCATGACCTCTGTCATCACAATGCTCCAAACCCTTCTGATCACAATGTTCCATAACACTTGTCATCACAATACCCCATGATGCTTGTCATCACAATTATCCATGGTCTTCTCATCACAATGCTCCATCATCTTTGTCACCACAATGTTCAATACACTTTTCATCACAATGCTCGCTGACACTTGTCATCAGTATGCTCCTTGGACACTGTCATGACAAGGATCCATGACTATTTCATCACAAATATCCATTCCCTTTTCATTACAATGCTCGAAGACCAATGTTATCACAATGCTCTGTGACTTCAGTCATGACAATGCTTCATGACATTTGTCACCACAATGGTCCATGACTTGGTCACACAAAGCTCTGTGACCTTTGTCACCACAAAGCTTCATGAAATATTTTTCACAATGCTCTGTGATCCTTGTCATCACAAAGCTCCATGCCTTTGTCAGCACAATGCTCCATGATCCTTGTCATCACAATGCTCGATGCGCGTGTCAGCACAATGCTCCATAAACCATGTCATCACAATGCACCATGTATTTGTCATCACAATGCTCCAAATCCTTGTCATCAAAATGCTCCATAAACCTTGTCATCACAATGCTCCATGCACTTCTCCTCAAAATTCCTTCTCACCAATGATATCACAATTTTCCATCACTAGTCATCACAATACTCCCTCACCCCTGTCATCACAATATTCCATGACCCCTGTAATCACAATTCTCCATGCCCTTGTCATCACAAAGCTCCATGACGCATGTCTTTAGAATGCTCCATTGCCTTCTCATCAGAATGCTCCATGCCCTTGTCATCACAATGCTCCAACACCCCTGTAATCACAATGCTCCATGCCCCTTTTCATCTCAATGCTCCATGAACCCTGTCATCACAATGCACCGTGCCCATCACCATAATATTTCATGCTATTGTCATCACAATGAAATCAAAATGCTCAATGACCTCTGTCATCACAATGCATCAAACCCTTCTGATCACAATGTTCCATAACACTTGTCATCACAATGCCCCATGACGCGGGTCATCATAATTATCCATGGTCTTCTCATCACAATGCTCTATATTCTTTGTCATCACAATGCTCAATACACTTATCATCACAATGCTCCCTGACAGTAGTCATCAGTATGCTCCTTGAACCCTGTCATGACAAGGCTCCATGCATTTTTCATCACGATGATCCATTCCCTTTTCATCACAATGCTCCAAGACCCCTCTAATCACAATGCTCCATGTCCTTGTCATCACAAAGCTCCATGTTGCATGTCATCAGAATGCTCCATTGCCTTCTCATCACAATGCTCCATGCCCTTGTCATCACAATGCTTCAAAACCCCTGTAATCTCAATGCTCCATGCACCTTTTCATCAGAATGCTCCATGCCCTTGTCATCACAATGCTCCATGACCCTTGTCATCGCAATGTTCCAAGCCCTTGTCATCAAAATGCTCCATTACCTTTGTCATCACAATCCTCCATGACACTTGGTATCACAATGCTCCATGCCATTGTCATCACAATGGACAATGACATATGTCATCACAGTGCTCCCTGACACCTGTCTTCACAATACTCAATGACCTTGTCATCACCAAGTTGCATGCCCTTGTCATCACAATGCTCCAACACCGCTGTAATCACAATGCTCCATGCCCCTTTTCATCTCAATGCACCATGAACCCTGTCATCACAATGCTCCAAGCCCCTTATCATAATGCTTCATGCTATTGTCATCACAATGAAATCAAAATGCTCCATGACATCTGTCACCACAATTCTCCAAATCCTTGTGATCACAGTGTTCCTTAACACTTGTCATCAAAATGCCCCATGACGGTCGTCATCACTATTATGAATGGTTTTCTCATCACAATGCTCCATGACCTTTGTCACCGCAATCCTCAATACATTTATCATTACAATGCTCCCTGACACTTGTCATTAGTATGCTTCATGAACCCTGTCGTGAAAAGGCTCCATGCCTTTTTTATCACAATGGTCCATTCCCTTATCATCACAATGCTCCAAGACCCCTGCAATCACAATGCTCCCTGCCCTTGTCATCACAAAGCTCCATGACGCATGTCATCAGAATGCTCCATGGCCTTCTCATCACAATGATCCATGCCCTTGGCATCACAATGCTCCAAGAACCCTGTAATCACAATACTCCGTGACTACAGTCATTGCAGTGCTTCATGACATTTGTCATCACAATTGTCCATGACCTCGTCACCGAAGGCTCTGTGACCTTTGTCACCACAGTGCTCCATGAACTTTCATCACAATTCTCTGTCACCCTTGTCATCACAATGCTCCATGCGTTTGTCAGCACAATGCTCAATGACCCTTGTCATCACAATGCTCCATGTGCTTGTCAGCACAATGCTTCATAACCCATGTCATCACAATGTGCCATGTGCTTGTCATCACAATGCTCCACATCCTTGTCATCAAAATGCTCCATAAACCTTGTCATCACAATGCTCCATGCACTTCTCATAAAAATGCTCTCTCACCAATGATATAACAGTGTTCCATCACTAGTCATCACAATACTCCCTCACCCCTGTCATCACAATGTTCCATGATCCCGGTCATCAAAATGCTATATGCCCTTATAATCACAATGCTCCATGAGCGCTGACATCACAATGTTCCATAACACCTGTCATCACAATGCTCTATGCACCCTGACATCAGAATGTTCAATAATCCCTGTCACAAAATGCTCCATGACCCTTTTCATCACAATGCTCCATGACACCTGACATCACAATTTTCCAAAACCCCTCTCATCAAAATGTTCCATGACCCTTTTGATCAAATTGCTCCATGACCCTGTCATCACAATGCTCCCTGCACTTCTCATCACAATGCACCAAGGCCTTGTCATCAAAATGCTCCATGACATTTGTCATCACAAAGCTCCATGACAATTGGCATCACAATTCTCCATGCTATTATCATCAAATGCTCCTTGAACCCTCTCATCACATTGCTCCATGCCCTTGTCATCACAAATCTCCATGACACTTGTCATCGCAATGCTCGATGCCCTTCTCATCACAATGCTCCATGCCTTTATCATTACAATCCTCCATGACCTATGTATCATAGTGTTCCGTGCCCTTGTCATCACAATGCTCCATGCCCACTGTCATCACAATAATCCATGAAACTTTTCATACCAATGCTCCATGCCATTGTCATCACAATGCTCCATTACCCCTGTCATTATAATGCTCCATGACACCTGCCATCACAAGGTTCCATGGCCTTGTCATCACAAGCCTCCATGACCCTTGTCATTACAATGCTCCAAGACCCTTCTAATCACAATGCTCCATGTGTTTGTCATCACAAAGCTCCATGATGCATGTCATCAGAATGCTCCATGGCCTTCTCATCACAATGCTCCATTCCCCTTTTCATCTCAATGCTCCATGAACCCTGTCATCACAATGCACCAAGCCCATCATCATAATGCTTCATGCTATTGTCATCACAATGAAATCAAAATGCTCCATGACCTCTGTCATCACAATGATCCAAACCCTTGTGATCACAATGTTCCATAACACTTGTCATCACAATGCCCCATGACGCTGGTCATTAAAATTATCCATGGTCTTCTCATCAAAATGCTCCATGACCTTTGTCATCAGAATGCTCAATACACTTGTCATCACAATGCTCCCTGACACTTGTCGTCAGTATGCTCCTTGAAACCTGTCATGACAAGGCTCGATGCAATTTTCATCACAATGATCCATGCCCTTTTCATCACAAACCTCCAAGACCCACCTAATCACAATGCTCCATGTCCTTTTCATCACAGAGCTCAATGACGCATGTCATCAGAATGCTCCATGGCCTTCTCATCACAATGCTCCATGCCCTGGTCTTCACAATGCTACAAAACCCCTGTAATCACAATGCTCCATGAACCTTTTTATCAGTATGCTCCATGACAATTGTCATCACAAGGCGCCATGGCCCTCTCATCACAATACTCCAGGACCTTCTCATCGCATTGCTCCATTCCCTTCTCATCACGATGCTCCATGACCCCTGTCATCACAGTACTCCATGAATATTTTCAGCCCAATGCTCCATGACCTTCTCATCACAATGCTCCATGACCCATGTCATCACAATGCTACATGACCACAGTCATCAAAATGAGCCATGCCACTTGTCATCAGAATATTCCATGAGCTTGTCATCCCCATGCTCCATGACCCCTGTAATCACAATGGTCCTTGACGCTTGTCGTCACAGAGCTCCATGACACTTGTCATCACGGTGCTCCATGTCTTTGTCAGCAAAATGCTACATGACCTGGTCATCACAATGCTCCATGCACTTGTCCTCACAATTCTCCATTACCAGTGTCATCACAATCCTCCATGAACCTTGGGATCACATTGCTTCATGCCCTTGTCATCACAATGCTCCATGATTCTTCAAATCAAAATGATCCATGACCTCTGTCATCACAATGCTCCAAACACTTGTGATCACCATGTTCCATAACAGTTGTCATCACAACGCTCCATGATGCCTGCCATCACAATACTCCATGAACTTTGTCATCACAATGCTCAATACACCTGTCATCACAATGCTCCCTGACACTTTTCCTCAGAATGCTCCTTGAACCCTGTCATGAAAAGGCTCTATGCCTTTTTCATCACAATGCTCCATGCCCTTTTTCTCACAATGCTCCATGCCATTGTCATCACAATACTCCACAAGCTTGTCATCAGAATGCTCCAAGACGCTTGTCAATACAATGCTCCATGATCCCTGTCATCACAATGCTCCATGACGCTGGTCATTACAATTATCCATGGTCTTCTCATCACAATGCTCCATGACCTTTGTCATCACAATGCTCAATACACTTGTCATCACAATGCTCCCTGACACTTGTCGTCAGTATGCTCCTTGAACCCTGTCATGACAAGGCTCCATGCATTTTTCATCACAATGATCCATACCCTTTTCATCACAATCCTCCAAGACCCCTCTAATCACATTGCTCCATGCCCTTGTAATCACAATGCTCCATTGCCCATGTCATAACAATGCTCCATGACCCCTGCCATCACAATGTTCCACGGCCTTGTCATCACAAGGATCCAAGACCCCTGTAATCACAATGCTCTATGCCAGTTTTCATCAGAATGCTCCATGAGAATTGTCATCACAAGGCTACATCGTCCTCTCATCACAATGCTCCAGGACCTTGTCATCACAATGCTCCGTGACTCCAGTCATCACAATGCTTTATGACCTTTGACAACACAATGGTCCATTCCCTCGTCATCAAAAGGCTCTGTGATATTTGTCACCACAATGCTCCATGAAATTTTCATGACAATGCTCTGTTACCCATGTCATCACTATGCTCCATACCTTTGTCAGCACAATGTTCCATGACCATTGTCATCACAATGCTCCATGCGCTTGTCCGCACAATGCCCCAAGAACTGTGTCATCACAATGCGCCATGCGCTTGTCATCACAATGCTCAACAACATTTTCATCACAGTGCTCCATAAATCTTGTCATCACAATGCTCCATGCACTTCCCATCAAAATGCTGTCCCACCACGGATATCATAATGTTCCATCAATAGTCATCACAATACTCCCTCACCCCTTTCATCACAATGTGCCAGGACCCCTGTCATCAAAATGCTCCATGACCCTTTTCATCATAATGCTCCATGACCCCTGACATCGCAATGTTCCATAACCACTTTCATCAAAATATCCCATGATACTTTTAATCAAATTGCTCCATGACCATTTCATCACAATGCTCTCTGCCGTTATCATCAAAGTGCACCACACCCTTGTCATCAAAATGCTCTATGACCTTTGTCATCACAAAGCTCCATGACCCTTGGCATCACAATGCTCCATGCCATTGTCATCAAAATGCTCCATGAACACTCTCATCACATTGTTCCATGCAATTGGCATCACAGGCTCCATGATGCTTTTCATCACAATGCTCGATGCTCTTCTTAACACAATGCTCCATGCGCTTTTCATTAAAATCCGCCATGACCCATGTATGACAGTGTTCCGTGCCCTTGTCATCACAATGCTCCATGCCCCCTCTCATCACAATAAGCCATGAAACTTTTCAGACCAATGCTCCATGCCCCTGTCATCAAAATGCTCCATTACCCGTTATAACAATGCTCCATGACACCTGTCATTGCAATGTTACATGGCCTTATCATCACAAGGCTCCATAACCCATGTCATCACAATGCTCCATGTACTTGTCATCACAAAGCTCCATGACACATGTCATCAGAATGCTCCATGGCCTTCTCATTCACGGTGCTCCATGCCCTTGTCATCACAATTCTCCTAGACCCCTGTAATCACAATGCTCCATGCCCCTTTTCATCTCAATGCTCCATGAACCGTGTCATCACAATTCACCATGCCCATCATCATAATGCTTCATGCTATTGTCATCAAAATGAAATCAAAATGCTCCATGACCTCTGTCATCACAATGCTCCAAACCCTTGTGATCACATTGTTCCATAACACTTGTCATCACAACGCCCCATGACGCTCATCATCACAATTATCCATGGACTTCTATTTACAATATTCCATGAACTTTGTCATCACAGTGCTCAATACACTAGTCATCACAATGCTCCCTGACACTTGTCGTCAGTATGCTCCTTGAAACCTGTCATGAAAAGGCTCCATGGCTTTTTAATCACAATGATCCATGCCCTTTTCCTGACAATGCTCCAAGACCCCTGTAATCACAATGCTCCATGCCCTTGTCATCACAAAGCTTCATGGCATATGTCTTCAGAATGCTCCATGGCCTTCTCATCACCATGCTCCATGCCCTTTTCATCACAATGCTCCTTTCCCTTGTCATCAAATTGCCCCATGACCTCTGTCATCACAATACTCCTTGAATATTTTCAGCCCAATGCTCCATGACCTTCTCATCACAATGCCCCATGAATCCTGTCATCACAATGCTCCATGACCCCTGTCATCACAATACTCCGTGACTACAGTCATCACAATTCTTCATGACTTTTGTCATCAGAATGGTCCATGCCCTTGTCACACAAGGCTCTGTGTCATTTGTCACCACAATGCTCCATGAACATTTCATCACAATGCTCTGTGACCCTTGTAATCACAATGTACCATGCCTTTGTCAGCACAATGATCCATGACACTTGTCATCACAATGTTCCATGCGCTTTTCAGCACAATGCTTTTTGACCCATGTCATCACAATGCTCCACATCCTTGTCACCACAATGCTCCATAAACCGTGTTATCACAATGCTCCATGCACTTCTCATCAAAATGCTCTCTCACCACTGATATCACAATGTTCCATCACAAGTCTTCACAATACTCCCTCACCCCTGTCATCACAATGTTCCATGACCCCTATCATCACAATGCTACATGCACTTATCATTAAATGCTCCATGACCCTGGACATCACAATGTTCCATAAACCCTGTCATCAAAATACTCCAATACCCTTTTCATCACAATGCTCCATGACCCCTGACACCACAATTTTCCATAACCACTCTCATCAAAATATTCCATGACCTTTTTCATCAAATTGCTCTATGACCCTTTTATCACAATGCTCCCTGCCCTTCTCTTCACAACGCACCTCGACCTTGTCATCAAAATGCTCCATGACATTTGTCATCACAAAGCTCCATGACAGTTGGCATCACAATTCTCCATGCTATTATCATCAAATGCTCCTTGAACCCTCTCATCACATTGCTCCATGCCCTTGTCATCACAAATCTCCATGACACTTGTCATCGCAATGCTCGATGCCCTTCTCATCACAATGCTCCATGCCTTTATCATTACAATCCTCCATGACCTATGTATCATAGTGTTCCGTGCCCTTGTCATCACAATGCTCCATGCCCACTGTCATCACAATAATCCATGAAACTTTTCATACCAATGCTCCATGCCATTGTCATCACAATGCTCCATTACCCCTGTCATTATAATGCTCCATGACACCTGCCATCACAAGGTTCCATGGCCTTGTCATCACAAGCCTCCATGACCCTTGTCATTACAATGCTCCAAGACCCTTCTAATCACAATGCTCCATGTGTTTGTCATCACAAAGCTCCATGATGCATGTCATCAGAATGCTCCATGGCCTTCTCATCACAATGCTCCATTCCCCTTTTCATCTCAATGCTCCATGAACCCTGTCATCACAATGCACCAAGCCCATCATCATAATGCTTCATGCTATTGTCATCACAATGAAATCAAAATGCTCCATGACCTCTGTCATCACAATGATCCAAACCCTTGTGATCACAATGTTCCATAACACTTGTCATCACAATGCCCCATGACGCTGGTCATTAAAATTATCCATGGTCTTCTCATCAAAATGCTCCATGACCTTTGTCATCAGAATGCTCAATACACTTGTCATCACAATGCTCCCTGACACTTGTCGTCAGTATGCTCCTTGAAACCTGTCATGACAAGGCTCGATGCAATTTTCATCACAATGATCCATGCCCTTTTCATCACAAACCTCCAAGACCCACCTAATCACAATGCTCCATGTCCTTTTCATCACAGAGCTCAATGACGCATGTCATCAGAATGCTCCATGGCCTTCTCATCACAATGCTCCATGCCCTGGTCTTCACAATGCTACAAAACCCCTGTAATCACAATGCTCCATGAACCTTTTTATCAGTATGCTCCATGACAATTGTCATCACAAGGCGCCATGGCCCTCTCATCACAATACTCCAGGACCTTCTCATCGCATTGCTCCATTCCCTTCTCATCACGATGCTCCATGACCCCTGTCATCACAGTACTCCATGAATATTTTCAGCCCAATGCTCCATGACCTTCTCATCACAATGCTCCATGACCCATGTCATCACAATGCTACATGACCACAGTCATCAAAATGAGCCATGCCACTTGTCATCAGAATATTCCATGAGCTTGTCATCCCCATGCTCCATGACCCCTGTAATCACAATGGTCCTTGATGCTTGTCGTCACAGAGCTCCATGACACTTGTCATCACGGTGCTCCATGTCTTTGTCAGCAAAATGCTACATGACCTGGTCATCACAATGCTCCATGCACTTGTCCTCACAATTCTCCATTACCAGTGTCATCACAATCCTCCATGAACCTTGGGATCACATTGCTTCATGCCCTTGTCATCACAATGCTCCATGATTCTTCAAATCAAAATGATCCATGACCTCTGTCATCACAATGCTCCAAACACTTGTGATCACCATGTTCCATAACAGTTGTCATCACAACGCTCCATGATGCCTGCCATCACAATACTCCATGAACTTTGTCATCACAATGCTCAATACACCTGTCATCACAATGCTCCCTGACACTTTTCCTCAGAATGCTCCTTGAACCCTGTCATGAAAAGGCTCTATGCCTTTTTCATCACAATGCTCCATGCCCTTTTTCTCACAATGCTCCATGCCATTGTCATCACAATACTCCACAAGCTTGTCATCAGAATGCTCCAAGACGCTTGTCAATACAATGCTCCATGATCCCTGTCATCACAATGCTCCATGACGCTGGTCATTACAATTATCCATGGTCTTCTCATCACAATGCTCCATGACCTTTGTCATCACAATGCTCAATACACTTGTCATCACAATGCTCCCTGACACTTGTCGTCAGTATGCTCCTTGAACCCTGTCATGACAAGGCTCCATGCATTTTTCATCACAATGATCCATACCCTTTTCATCACAATCCTCCAAGACCCCTCTAATCACATTGCTCCATGCCCTTGTAATCACAATGCTCCATTGCCCATGTCATAACAATGCTCCATGACCCCTGCCATCACAATGTTCCACGGCCTTGTCATCACAAGGATCCAAGACCCCTGTAATCACAATGCTCTATGCCAGTTTTCATCAGAATGCTCCATGAGAATTGTCATCACAAGGCTACATCGTCCTCTCATCACAATGCTCCAGGACCTTGTCATCACAATGCTCCGTGACTCCAGTCATCACAATGCTTTATGACCTTTGACAACACAATGGTCCATTCCCTCGTCATCAAAAGGCTCTGTGATATTTGTCACCACAATGCTCCATGAAATTTTCATGACAATGCTCTGTTACCCATGTCATCACTATGCTCCATACCTTTGTCAGCACAATGTTCCATGACCATTGTCATCACAATGCTCCATGCGCTTGTCCGCACAATGCCCCAAGAACTGTGTCATCACAATGCGCCATGCGCTTGTCATCACAATGCTCAACAACATTTTCATCACAGTGCTCCATAAATCTTGTCATCACAATGCTCCATGCACTTCCCATCAAAATGCTGTCCCACCACGGATATCATAATGTTCCATCAATAGTCATCACAATACTCCCTCACCCCTTTCATCACAATGTGCCAGGACCCCTGTCATCAAAATGCTCCATGACCCTTTTCATCATAATGCTCCATGACCCCTGACATCGCAATGTTCCATAACCACTTTCATCAAAATATCCCATGATACTTTTAATCAAATTGCTCCATGACCATTTCATCACAATGCTCTCTGCCGTTATCATCAAAGTGCACCACACCCTTGTCATCAAAATGCTCTATGACCTTTGTCATCACAAAGCTCCATGACCCTTGGCATCACAATGCTCCATGCCATTGTCATCAAAATGCTCCATGAACACTCTCATCACATTGTTCCATGCAATTGGCATCACAGGCTCCATGATGCTTTTCATCACAATGCTCGATGCTCTTCTTAACACAATGCTCCATGCGCTTTTCATTAAAATCCGCCATGACCCATGTATGACAGTGTTCCGTGCCCTTGTCATCACAATGCTCCATGCCCCCTCTCATCACAATAAGCCATGAAACTTTTCAGACCAATGCTCCATGCCCCTGTCATCAAAATGCTCCATTACCCGTTATAACAATGCTCCATGACACCTGTCATTGCAATGTTACATGGCCTTATCATCACAAGGCTCCATAACCCATGTCATCACAATGCTCCATGTACTTGTCATCACAAAGCTCCATGACACATGTCATCAGAATGCTCCATGGCCTTCTCATTCACGGTGCTCCATGCCCTTGTCATCACAATTCTCCTAGACCCCTGTAATCACAATGCTCCATGCCCCTTTTCATCTCAATGCTCCATGAACCGTGTCATCACAATTCACCATGCCCATCATCATAATGCTTCATGCTATTGTCATCAAAATGAAATCAAAATGCTCCATGACCTCTGTCATCACAATGCTCCAAACCCTTGTGATCACATTGTTCCATAACACTTGTCATCACAACGCCCCATGACGCTCATCATCACAATTATCCATGGACTTCTATTTACAATATTCCATGAACTTTGTCATCACAGTGCTCAATACACTAGTCATCACAATGCTCCCTGACACTTGTCGTCAGTATGCTCCTTGAAACCTGTCATGAAAAGGCTCCATGGCTTTTTAATCACAATGATCCATGCCCTTTTCCTGACAATGCTCCAAGACCCCTGTAATCACAATGCTCCATGCCCTTGTCATCACAAAGCTTCATGGCATATGTCTTCAGAATGCTCCATGGCCTTCTCATCACCATGCTCCATGCCCTTTTCATCACAATGCTCCTTTCCCTTGTCATCAAATTGCCCCATGACCTCTGTCATCACAATACTCCTTGAATATTTTCAGCCCAATGCTCCATGACCTTCTCATCACAATGCCCCATGAATCCTGTCATCACAATGCTCCATGACCCCTGTCATCACAATACTCCGTGACTACAGTCATCACAATTCTTCATGACTTTTGTCATCAGAATGGTCCATGCCCTTGTCACACAAGGCTCTGTGTCATTTGTCACCACAATGCTCCATGAACATTTCATCACAATGCTCTGTGACCCTTGTAATCACAATGTACCATGCCTTTGTCAGCACAATGATCCATGACACTTGTCATCACAATGTTCCATGCGCTTTTCAGCACAATGCTTTTTGACCCATGTCATCACAATGCTCCACATCCTTGTCACCACAATGCTCCATAAACCGTGTTATCACAATGCTCCATGCACTTCTCATCAAAATGCTCTCTCACCACTGATATCACAATGTTCCATCACAAGTCTTCACAATACTCCCTCACCCCTGTCATCACAATGTTCCATGACCCCTATCATCACAATGCTACATGCACTTATCATTAAATGCTCCATGACCCTGGACATCACAATGTTCCATAAACCCTGTCATCAAAATACTCCAATACCCTTTTCATCACAATGCTCCATGACCCCTGACACCACAATTTTCCATAACCACTCTCATCAAAATATTCCATGACCTTTTTCATCAAATTGCTCTATGACCCTTTTATCACAATGCTCCCTGCCCTTCTCTTCACAACGCACCTCGACCTTGTCATCAAAATGCTCCATGACATTTGTCATCACAAAGCTCCATGACCCTTAGCATCACAGTGCTCCATGCCATTGTCATCACAATGCTCCATGAAGCCTCTCATCACATTGCTCCATGCCCTTGTCATCACAAAGCTCCATGATGCTTGTGATCCCAATGCTTGATGCCCTTCTCATCACAATGCTTCATGCCCTTGTCATTACAATCCACCATGACCCATGTATTAAAGTGTTCCGTGCCCTTGTCATCACAATAATCCATGAAAATTTTCAGACCAATTCACCATGCCCTTGTCATCACAACGCACCATTACCACTGTCATAACACTGCTCCATGACACCTGCCCACACAAGGTTCCACGACCTTGTCATCACAAGACTCCATGACACTTTTCATCACAATGCTCCAGGACAATGTAATCACAATTCTCCATACCCATGTCTCACAAAGATCCATGACACATGTAATCAGAATGCTCCATGGCCTTCTCATTCACGATGCTCCATACCTTTGTCATCACAATGCTCCAAGACACCTGTAATCACAATGCTCCCTGCCCCTTTTCATCTCAATGCTCCATGAACCCGGTCATAACAATGCACCATGCCCATCATCAAAATGCTTCATACTATTGTCATCACAATGAAATTAAAATGCTCCATGACCTCTGTCATCACAATGCTCCAAACCCTTGTGATCACAATGTTCCATAACACTTGTCATCACAATGCTCCATGACTCTGGTCATCACAATTATCCATGGTCTTCTCATCACAATGCTCCATGATCTTTGTCATCACAATGCTCAAAACACTTGTCATCACAATGCTCCATGACACTTGTCGTCAGAATGCTCCTTGAACCCTTTCATGACAAGGCTCCATGCATTTTTCATCACAATGATCCATGCATTTTTCATCACAGTGCTCCAAGACCACTCTAATCTCAATGCTCCTTGCCCTTGTCATCACAAAGCTCCATTATCCATGTCATTAGAATGCTCCATGGCCTTCTCATCACTATGCTCCATGACCTTGTCATCTCAATGCTCCAAGACCACTGTCATCATAATGATCCTTGCCCCTTTTCATCAGAATGCTCCATGAGACTTGTCATCACAAGGCTCCATTGTCTTCTTATCACAATGCTCCAGGACCTTGTCATCACAATGCTCCATTCCCTTGTCATCACAATGCTCCATGACCCCTTTCATAACAATACTCCAAGAACATTTTCAGCCCAATGCTCCATGAACTTCTCATCACAATGCTCCATTACCCCTATCATTACAATTCTCATGCTCCTTGAAATCAAAATGATCCATGACCTCTGTCATCACAATGTTCCAAATCATTGTGATCACATTGTTCCATAACACTTGTCTTCACAACACTCCAGGATGCCTGTCATAACAATACTCCATGCCCTTGTCTTCACAATACTCCATGACCATTTTCATCACAATGCTCAATACACTTGTCATCTCATTGCTCCCTGACACTTGTCGTTAGAATGCTCCTTGAACCCTGTCATGAAAAGGCTCCATGCCTTTTTCATCACAATGCTCCATGCCCTTTGCATCACAATGTTCCATGCCATTGTCATCACAATACTCCACAAGCTTGTCATCAGAATGCTCCATAACACCTGTCATCACAATGCTCCATGACCCCTGCTATCACAATGCTCCAGGACACCTGTCATCAAAATGCTCCTTGCCCCTTGTCATTACAGTGGTCCATGACGTTCGTCATCACAATTATACATGGTCTTCTCATCATAGTGCTCCACGGTATTGCCATCACAAGGATCCATGACACTTTTAATCACAAAGTTACATGATCTTGTCATCACAATTCTCCATGCAATTGTCATCGCAATGCTCCATGAACCCTGTCATAGCAAGCTCCATATGTTTTTTATCACAATGCTTCACGACCTTGTCATCATAATTATCAATGGCCCTTGTCATCACAATGCTCCATGCTCTTCTCATCAAAATGCTCCATGACCCTTGTCATCACAATGCTCCAAGCCCTTGTCATCACAATGCTCCATTACCTTTGTCATCACAGTCCTCCATGACACTTGGCATCACAATGCTCCATGCCATTGTCATCACAATGGACCATGACATATGTCAATAGAACGCTCCCTGACACCTCTCTTCACAATACACTTGACTTTGTCATCACAATTCTCCATGCCCTTGTCATCACAATGTGCCTTCCCCACTGTCATAAAAATGATCCGTGAAACTTGTCAGACCAATGTTCCATGCCACTGTTATCACAATGCTCCATGCCCTTGTCATCACAATGCTCCGTGACACCAGTCATCACAAAGCTTCATGACCTTTGTCATCACAATGGGCCATGCCCTCGTCATCACAAGGCTCAGTAACCTTTGTCACCACAGTGCTCCATGAACTTTTCGTCACAAGGCTCTGTGAAACTTGTCATCACAATGCTCCTTGCCTTTGTCTGCACAATACTCCAGAAGCTTGTCATCAGAATGCTCCATGTCCCTTGTCATCACAATGATCCATGACACCTGTCATCACAATTCTCCATGCCACGTGTCATTACAGTGCTCGATGACACTCGTCATCAAAATGCTCCATGGTCTTGCCATCACAATGCTCCATGCCCTGGACATCACAATGCTCCATGTCCCTTGTCATCACAATGCTCCATGACACTTCTCATCACCATGTTACATGCTCTTGTCATCACAATCCTCCATGCCATTGTCATCACAATGGACCATGACATATGTCATCACCATGCTCCCTGACACCTGTCTTCACAATACTCCATGACGTTGTCATCACAATGATCCATGCCCTTGTCATCACAACGCTCCATGCCCTTGTCTTCACAATGCACCATGCCTACACTCATCACAATAATCCATGAAAGTTGTCAGACCAATTCTCGATGCCCCTATCATCACAGTGCTCCATGCCGTTGTCATCACAATGTACCATGAACCCTGTCATCACATTGCTCCCTGACTCCACTCATCACAATGCTTCATGACCTTTGACATCAAGGTGGTCCATGCCCTGGTCATCAGAAGTCTCTGTGACGTTTCTCACCACAATGCTCCATGAACTTTTCATCACAATGCTCCATGACCCTTGTCATCACAAAGCGCCATGCGCTTCTCAGCACAATGCTCCATGACCCTTGTCATCACAAAGCGCCATGCGCTTCTCAGCACAATGCTCCATGACCCATGTCATCGCAATGTGTCATGCGCTTGTCATCACAATGCTCCACAACCTTGTCATCACAGTGCTCCATAAACCTTGTCATCACAATGCACCATGCACTTCTCATCAAAATGCTCTCTCACAACTGATATCACAATGTTCCATCACTAGTCATCACTATACTACCTCATCCCTGTCATCACAATGTTCCATGACCCCTGTAATCACAATGCTCCATGCCCTTGTCATCAGAAAGCTCCATGATGTATGTCATCAGAATGCTCCATGGCCTTCTCATCACAATGCTCCATGCCCTTGCCATCACAATGCTCCATTACACCTGTCATCACAATGCTCCATGACCACTGTCAACAGAGCGCTCCATGACCCCTGACTGCACAAGGATCTGGGACACTTGTCATCAAAATGCTCCATGACACTTGTCATCACAATGATCCATGCGCTTGTCATCCCAATTATCCATGACCCCTGTAATCAGAATGTTCCGTGACGCTTGTCATCCCAGTGCTCCATGACACTTGGCATCACAATGCTCCATGCCATTGGCATCACAATGCTCCATGAACCCTCTCATCACATTGCTCCATGCCTTTGTCATCACAAAGCTCCATGACGCTTGTCATCACACTGCTCGATGCCATTCTCATCACAATGCTGCAGGCTCTTGTCATTACAATGTTCCATGGTCCATGTATCACCGTGTTCCATGCCCTTGTCATCACAATGCTCCATGCCCACTCTCATCACAATAATCCATAAAATTGTCACATCAAAGCACCATGCACTTGTCATCAAAAGGCTCCATTACCCGTGTCATAACAATGTTCCATGACCCCTGCCATCACAATGTTCCATGGCCTCATCATCACAAGGCTCCATGACCCTTGTCATCACAATTCTCCAAGAAAACTGTAATCGCAATGCTCCATGCACTTGTCATCACAAAGCTCCATGACGAATATCATCAAAATGCTCCATGACCTCTGGCATCTCAGTGCTCCAAACCATTGTGATCACAATGTACCATAAAACTTGTCATCACAATTCCCCATGACACTCCTCATCACAATTATCCATGGACTTCTCATCACAATGCTCCATGACCTTTGTCATCACAATGCTCAATACACTTGTCAGCTCAATGCTCCCTGACACTTGTCCTCAGTATGCTCCTTGAACCCTGTCATGACAAGGCTCCATGCCTTTTTCAGCACAATGATCCATGCACTTTTCATCACAATGCTCCAAGACTCCTGTAATCACAATGCTCCATGCCCTTGTCATCACAAAGCTCCATGACCCATATCATCAGAAGTCTCCATGGCCTTCTCATCACCATGCTCCATGCCCTTATCATCACAATGAAATCAAAATGCTCAATGACCTCTGTCATCACAATGCACCAAACCCTTCGGATCACAATGTTCCATAACACTTGTCATCACAATGCCCCATGAGGCTGCTCATCACAATTATCCATGGCCTTCTCATCACACTGCTCCACGGTCTTGCCATCACAATGCTCCATGCCCTTGTCATCACAATGCTCCATGAACCTTGTCATCAAAATGCTCCATTACCTTTGTCATCTCAATCCTCCATGACACTTGGTATCACAATGCTCCATGCCATTGTCATCACAATGGACAATGACATATGTCATCACAGTGCTCCCTGACACCTGTCTTCACAATAATCCATAACCTTGTCATCACAATGTTCCATGCCCTTGTCATCACAATGGTCCATGCCCACTGTCATCACAATAATCCATGAAACATGTCAGACCAAAGTTCCATGCCCCTGTCATCACAATGCTCCATGCCCTTGTCATCAAAATGCTCCATGACCCCTGTCATCACAATGCTCCGTGACTCCAGTCATCACAATGCTTCATGACCTTTGCCCTCACAATGGTCCATGCACTCGTCACACAAGGCTCTGTGACCTTTGTCACCACAATGCTCCATGCCCTTGTCATCTCATTGCTCCATGCCCACTGTCATCACAATAATCCATGAAACTTGTCAGACCAATGTTCCATGCCCCTGTCATCACATTGCTCTATGCCCTTGTCGTCAAAATGCTACATGACACCTGTCATCACAATGTTCCATGACTCCAGTCATCACAAATTTTAATGACATTTGTCCTCACAATTGTCCATGCCCTCTTCACACAAGGCTCTGTGATCTGTGTCACCACAATGCTCCAGGAAATTTTCATCACAATGCTCTTTGTCCCTTGTCATCACAATGTTCCATGCCTTTGTCTGCACAATGCTCCATGACACTTGTCATCAAAATGCTCCATGTGTTTGTCAGCACAATGCTCCATGATACATGTCATCACAATGTGCCATGCTCCTTTCATCACAATGCTCCACAACATTTTATTCGCTATGCTCCATATAACTTGTCATCACAATACTCCATGCACTTCTCATCAAAATGCTCTCTCACCACATATATCACAATGTTCCATCACTAGTCATCACAATACTCGCTCACCCCTGTCATCACAATGTTCCATGACCAATGTCATCAAAGTGATACATGCCCTTATCATCACAATGCTCCATGACCCCTGACATGACAATGATCCATAACCCCTGTCACAAAATTCTCCATGACCCATTTCATCACAATGCTTCATGACCCCTGACATCCCAATGTTCCACGGCCTTGGCATCACAAGGCTCCATGACCCTTGTCATCACAATGCTCCAAGACCTCTGTAATCACAATTCTCCATGACACTTTTCATCTCAATGCTCCATGAACACTGTCATCACAATGCACCATGCACATCATCATAATGTTTCATGCTATTGTCATCACAATGAAATCAAAATGCTCCATGTCCTCTCTCATCTCAATGCTCCAAACCCTTCTGATCACAATGTTCCATAACACTTGTCATCACATGCCCCATGACGCTCGTCATCACAATTATGCAAGGTCTTCTCATCACAATGCTCGATGACCTTTGTCACCACAGTGCTCAGTACACTTGGCATCACAATGCTCGCTGACACTTGTCATCAGTATGCTCCTTGAACACTGTCATGACAAGGCTCCATGCCTTTTTCATCACAATCATCAATTCCCTTTTCATCACAATGCTACAAGACCCCTGTTATCACAATGCTCCGTGACTCCAGTCATCACAATGCTTCATGACATTTGTCATCACAATGATCCATGACGTGTTCACACAAAGCTCTGTGACCCTTGTCATCACAAAGCTCCATGCCTTTGTCAGCACAATGCTCCATGACCCTTGTCATCACAATGCTCGATGTGCGTGTCAGCACAATGCTCTATAAACCATGTCATCACAATGCACCATGCACTTGTCATGACAAGGCTCCACATCCTTGTCATTAAAATGCTCCATAAACCTTGTCATCACAATGCTCCATGCACTTCTCCTCAAAATGCCTTCTCACCACTGATATCACAATGTTCCATCACTAGTCATCACAATACTCCCTCACCCCTGTCATCACAATATTCCATGACTCCTGTAATCACAATTCTCCATGCACTTGTCATCACAAAGCTCCATGACGCATGTCATCAGAATGCTCCATGGCCTTCTTATCACAATGTTCCATGCCCTTGTCACCACAATGCTCCAACACCCCTGTAATCACAATGCTCCATGCCTCTTTTAATCTCAGTGCTCCATGAACCCTGTCATCACAATTCACCTTGCCCATCACCATACTATTTCATGCTATTGTCATCACAATGAAATCAAAATGCTCAATGACCTCTGTCATCACAATGCACCAAACCCTTCTGATCACAAAGTTCCATAACACTTGTCATCACAATGCCCCATGAGGCTGGTCATCACAATTATTTATGGTCTTCTCATCACAATGCTCCATGATCTTTGTCATCACAATGCTCAATACATTTATCATCACAATGCTCCCTGACAGTTGTCATCATTATGCACCTTGAACCCTGTCATGACAAGGCTCCATGCATTTGTCATCACAATGATCCATTCACTTTTCATTACAATGCTCCAAGACCCCTGTAAACACAATGCTCCATGTCCTTGTCATCACAAAGCTCTATGACGCATGTCATCAGAATGCTCCATTGCTTTCTCATCACAATGCTCCATGCCCTTGTCATCACATTGCTTCAAAACCCCTGTAATCTCAATGCTCCATGCACCTTTTCATCAGAATGCTCCATGCCCTTTTCATCACAATGCTCCATGACATTTGTCATTGCAATATTCCAAGCCCTTGTCATCAAAAGGCTCCATTACCTTTGTCATCACAATCCTCCATGACACTTGGTATCACAATGCTCCATGCCATTGTCATCACAATGAACAATGACATTTGTCATCACAATGCTCCCTGACACCTGTCTTCACAATACTTCATGACCTTGTCATCACAATGTTCCATGCCCTTGTCATCACAATGCGCCATGCCCACTGTCATCACAATAATCCATGAAACATGTCAGACCAATGTTCCATGCCCCTGTCATCACAATGCTCCATGCCCTTGTCATCACAATGCTCCATGACCCCTGTCATCACAATGCTCCGTGACTCCAGTCATCACAATGCTTCATGACTTTGTCCTCACAATGGTCCATGCCCTCGTCATCCAAGGCTCTGTGTCCCTTGTCACCACAATGCTCCATGCCCTAGTCATCTCAAAGCTCCATGCGCACTCTCATCACAATAATCCATGAAACTTGTCAGACCAATGTTCCATGCCCCTGTCATCACATTGCTCCATGCCCTTGTCATCACAATGCTCCATGACCCCTTTCATCACAATGCTCCGTGACTCCAGTCATCACAATAATTCATTACCTTTCTCATCACAATGGTCCATGCCCTCGTCAGACAAGGCTCTGTGATCTTTGTCACCACAATCCTGCATGAAATTTTCAACACAATGCTCTGTGTCCCTTGTCATCACAATGCTCCATGCATTTGTCAGCACAATGCTCCATGACACTTGTCATCAAAATGCTCCATGCACTTGTCAGCACAATGCTCCATGACACATGTCATCACAATGTGCCATGCTCTTTTCATCACAATACTCCACATCCTTTTCATCGCTATGCTCCATAAAACTTGTCATCACAATGCTCCATGCACTTCTCATCAAAATGCTCTCTCACCACATATATCACAATGTTCCATCATTAGTAATCACAATACTCGCTCACCACTCTCATCAAAATGTTCCATGACCATGGTCATCACAGTGCTCCATGCCCTTATCATCACAATGCTCCATGACCCCTGACATCACAATGTTCCATAACCCCTGTCACAAAATGCTCCATGACCCATTTCATCACAATGCTTCATGACCCCTGACATCACAATGTTCCATAAGCCCTGTCATCAAAATATTCCATGACAGTTTTCATCAAATTGCTCCATGACCCTGTCATTACAATGCTCCCTGCACTTTTCAATACAATGCACCAGGCCCTTGTCATCAAAATGCCCCATGACCTTTGTCATTACAAAGCTCTATGACCCTTGTCATCACAATGCTCCATGCCATTGTCATCACAATGTTCAATGAAATCTCTCATCACATTGCTCCATGCCCTTGTCATCACAATGCTCCATTACACCTGTCATAACAATGCTCCATGACCCCTGACTTTACAATGTTCCACGGCCTTGTCATCACAAGGCTCCATGACCCTTGTCATCACAATGCACCAAGACCTCTGTAATCACAATTCTCCATGACACTTTTCATCTCAATGCTCCATGAACACTGTCATCACAATGCACCATGCCATCATCATAATGATTCATGCTATTGTCATCACAATGAAATCAAAATGCTCCATGTCCTCTGTCATCACAATGCTCCAAACCCTTCTGATCACAATGTTCCATAACACTTGTCATTACTTGCCCCATGACGCTCGTCATCACAATGATGCAATGTCTTCTCATCACAATCCTCCATGAACTTTGTCACCACAGTGCTTAGTACACTTGGCATCACAATGCTCGCTGACATTTGTCATCAGTATGCTCCTTGAACACTGTCATGACAAGGCTCCATGCCTTTTTCATCACAATGATCCATTCCCTTTTCATCACAATGCTCCAAGTCCCCTGTTATCACAATGCTCCGTGACTCCAGTCATCACAATGCTTCATGACATTTGTCATCACAATGGTCCATGACCTCGTCACACAAATCTCTATGACCTTTGTCACCACAATGCTCCATGAAATTTTTATCACAATGCTCTGTGACCCTTGTCATCACAAAGCTCCATGCCTTTGTCAGCACAATGCTCCATGACCCTTGTCATCACAATACTCGGTGCGCATGTCAGCACAATGCTCCATAACACATGTCATCACAATGCTCCACATCCTTGTCATCAAAATGCTCCATAAACCTTGTCATCACAATACTCCATGCCTTTCTCCTCAAAATGCCTTCTCACCACTGATATCACAATGTTCCATCACTAGTCATCACAATACTGCCTCACCGCTGTCATCACAATATTCCATGACCCCTGTAATCACAATTCTCCATGCCCTTGTCATCACAAAGCTCCATGACGAATGTCATTAGAATGCTCCATGGCCTTCTCATCACAATGCTCCACGCCCTTGTCATCACAATGCTCCAACACCCCTGTAATCACAATGCTCCATGCCCCTTTTCATCTCAATGCTCCATGAACACTGACATCACAATGTTCCATAACACCTGTCATCAAAATGTTCCATGATACTTTTCATCAATTTGCTCCATGACCCTGTCATCACAATGCTCCATGCCCTTCTTATCACAATGCACCACGACGTTGTCATCAAAATGCTCTTGACCTTTGTCATCACAAACCTCCATGCCATTTCATCACAATGCTACATGAAAGCTCTCATCACATTGCTCCATGCACTTGTCACCACAATGCTCCATGACACTTGGGATCACAATGCTCTATACTCTTCTCATCACAATGCTCCATGCCCTTGTCATTACAATACTCCATGACACATGTATCACAGTGTTCCGTGCCCTAGTCATCACAATGTTCCATGCCGAATCTCATCACAATAATCCATGAAATTTTCAGACCGATGTTCCATGCCCTTTTCATCACAATGCTCCATTACCCATGTCATATCAATGCTCCATGACCCCTGCCATCACAATGTTCCACCGCCTTGGCATCAAAGGCTCCATGACACTTGTCATCACAATGCTCCAAGACCCCTGTAATCACAATGCTCCATGCCCTTGTCATCAAAATGATCCATGGCACATGTCATCAGAAAGCTCCATTGCCTTCTCATCACAATGCACCATGCCCTTGTCATCACAATGCTCCTAATCCCCTGTAATCAAAATGCTCCATGCCCCTATTCATCAGAATGCTCCATGAGACTTGTCATCACAAGGCTCCATGGTCTTCTCATCACACTGCTCCAGGACCTTGTCATCACAATGCTCCATTCCCTTGTCATCACAATGCTCCTTGACCAATGTCATCACAATTCTCCATGAATATTTTCAGGCCAATGATCCATGACCTTCTCATCAAAATGCTACATGACCCTTGTCATCACAATGCTCCATGACCCCTCTCATCACAATGTTCCATGACACCTGTTATCACAATGCTCCATGCCCCTTGTAATTACAGTGATCCATGATGCTCTTCATCATAATTATCCATGGTCTTTTCATCACAATGCTCCCCGATCTTGCTAAAAGAATTCTCCATGCCCTGTTCATCAAAATGCTCCATGTCCCATGTCATTACAATTCTCCACGTCCTTGTTATCACAATGCTTCGTGACACTTCTCATCACAATGTTACATGATATTGTCATCACAATTCTCCATGCACTTGTCATCGCAATGCTGTATGACCACTGACATAGCAAGCTCCATGCGCTTGTCATGACACTACTTCACGACGTTGTCATCAAAATTCTCAATGGCCCTTGAAATCACAATGCTCCATGACCCTTGTCATCACAATGTTCTAATCCCTTGTCATCAAAATGCTCCATTACTTTTGTCATCACAATCCTCCATGACACTTGGTATCACAATGCTCCATGCCATTGTCATAACAATGGACAATGACATATGTCATCACAATGCTCCCTGACAACTCTCTTCACAATACTCCATGACCTTGTCATCACAATGTTCCATGCCCTTGTTATCACAATGCGCCATGCCCACTCTCATCACAATAATCCATAATCTTGTCAGAGCAATGATCCTTGACCCCTGTCATCACAATGCTCCGTGACTCCAGTCATCACAATGCTTCATGACCTTTGTCATCACAGTGGTCCATGTCCTCTTCAAACAAGGCTCTGTGTTCTTTTACACCACAATGCTCCATGAATATTTCATCACAATGCTCTGTGTCCCTTGTCATCAAAATGCTCCATGCCTTTGTCACCACAATGCTCCATGCCCTTGTCATCACAATGCTCCATGCTCAGTGTCATCACAAAAATCCATGAAACTTGTCAGAACAATGATCCATGCCCCTGTCTTCACATTGCTCCATTCCCTTGTCATCACAATGCTCCATGACCCTTTTCATCACAATGCTCCGTGATTCCAGTCATCAGAATGCTTCATGACCTATCTCATCACTATGGTCCAATCCCTCGTCACATAAGGCTCTGTGATCTTTTTCACCACAATGCTCCATGAATATTTCATCACAATGTTCTGTGTCCCTTGTCATCAAAATGCTCCATGCCTTTCTCAGCACAATGCTCCATGACACTTGTCATCAAAATGTTCCATGTGCTTCTCAGCACAATGCTCCATGACCCATATCATCACAATGCGCCATGTGCTTGTCATAACAATACTCCACATCCTTATCATTGCTATGCTCCATAACAGTTGTCATCACAATGCTCCATGCACTTCTCATCAAAATGCTCTCTCACCACATATATCACAATGTTACATCACTAGTCATCACAATACTCCTTCACCCCTGTCATCACAGTGTTCCATGACCCCTGTCATCACAGTGCTACATGCCCTTATCATCACAATGCTCCATGACCCCTGACATCACAATGTTCCATAACCCCTGTCACAAAATGCTCCATGACCCATTTCATCACAATGCTTCATGACCCCTGACATCACAATGTTCCAATACCCCTGTCATCAAAATATTCCATGACACTTTTATTGAAATTGCTCCATGACCCTGTCATCACAATGCGCCCTGCCCTTCTCATCACAGTGCACCACGCCCTTGTCATCAAAATGCCCCATGACATTTGTCATCACAAAGCTCCATGACCCTTGGCATCACAATGATCCATGCCATTGTCATCACAATGCTCAATGAAATCTCTCATCACATTGCTCCATGCCCTTGTCATCACAATGCTCCATTACACCTGTCATAACCATGCTCCATGAACCCTGCCATCACAATGTTCCACGGCCTTGTCGTCACAATGCTCGAAGACCTCTGTAATCACAATTCTCCATGCCACTTTTCATTTCAATGTTCCATGAACACTGTCATCACAATGCACCATGCCCATCATCAAAATGATTCAAGATATTGTCATCACAATGAAATCAAAATGCTCCATGTCCTCTGTCATCACAATGCTCCAATCCCTTCTGATCACAATGTTCCATTACACTTGTCTTCACATGCCCCATGACACTCGTCATCACAATCATGCAAGGTCTTCTCATCACAATGCTCCATGACCTTTGTCACCACAATGCTCAATACATTTGCCATCACAGTGCTCGCTGACACTTGTCATCAGTATGCTCCTTGAAAACTGTCATGACAAGGCTCCAGGCCTTTTTCATCACAGTGATCCATTCCCTTTTCATCACAATGCTCCAAGACTCCTGTTATCACAATGCTCCGTGACTGCAGTCATCAAAATGCTTCATGACATTGGTCATCACAATGGTCCATGACCTCATCACACAAAGCTCTGTGACCTTTGTCACCACAATGCTCCATGAAATTTTTATCACAATGGTCTGTGACACTTGTCATCACAAAGCTCCATGCCTTTATCAGCACAATGCTCCATTACCCTTGTCATCACAATGCTCGATGCGTGTGTCAGCACAATGCTCCATAAGCCATGTCATCACAATGCACCATGAACTTGTCATCACAATGCTCCACATCCTTGTCATCAAAATTCTCCATATAACTTGTCATCACAATGCTCCATGAACTTCTCCTCAAAATGCCTTCTCACCAGTGATATCACAATGTTCCATCACTAGTCATCACAATACTCCCTCACACCTGTCATCACAATATTCCATGAACCCTGTAATCACAATTATCCATTCCCTTGTCATCACAAAGCTCCATGACGCATGTAATCAGAATGCTCCATGGACTTCTCATCACAATGCTCCATGCCCTTGTCATCACTATGCTCCAACACCCCTGTAATCACAATGCTCCATGCCCCTTTTCATCTCAATGTTCCATGAACCCTGTCATCACAATGCACCATGCCCATCACCATAATATTTCATGCTATTGTCATCACAATGAAATCAAAATGCTCAATGACCTCTGTCATCACAATGCACCAAACCCTTCTGATCACAATGTTCCATAACACTTGTCATCACAATGCCCCTTGACGCTGGTCATCACAATTATCCATGGTCTTCTCATCACAATGCTCCATGATCTTTGTCATCACAATGCTCAATACACTTATCATCACAATGCTCCCTGACAGTTATCATCAGTATGCTCCTTGAACCCTGTCATGACAAGAATCCATGCATTTTTCATGACAATGATCCATTCCTTTTTCATCACAATGCTCCAAGACCCCTGTAAACACAATGCTCCATGTCCTTGTCATCACAAAGCTCCATGACGCATGTCATCAGAATGCTCCATTGCCTTCTCATCACAATGCTCCACGCCCCTGTAATCACATTGTTTCAAAACCCCTGTAATCTCAATGCTCCATGCACCTTTTCATCAGAATGCTCCATGACCCTTTTCATCAAAATGCTCCATGACCCCTGACATCGCAATGTTCCATAACCCTTGTCATCAAAATGTTCCATGACACTTTTCATCAATTTGCTCCATGACCCTGTCATCACAATGCTCCCTGGCCTTCTCATCACAATGCACCCCGAACTTGTCATCAAAATGCTCCATGACCTTTGTCATCACAAACCTCCTTGACCCTTTGCATCACAGTGCTCAATGAAATCTCTCAACAAATTGCTCCATGCCCTTGTCATCACAATGCTCCATTACACCTGTCATAGCAATGCTCCATGACACCTGCCTTCACAATGTTCCACGGCCTTGTCATCACAAGGTTCCATGACCCTTGTCAATACAATGCTCCAAGACCTCTGTAATCACAATTTTCCGTGCCACTTTTCATCTCAATGCTCCATGAACACTGTCATCACAATGCATCATGCCCATCATCATAGTGATTCATGCTATTGTCATCACAATGAAATCAAAATGCTCCATGTCCTCTGTCATCAGAATGTTCCAATCCCTGCTGATCACAATGTTCCATAACACTTGTCATCACATGCCCCATGACGCTCGTCATCACCGTTATTCAAGGTCTTCTCATCACAATGCTCCATGACATTTGTCACCACAATGCTCAATACACTTGGCATCACAGTGCTCGCTGACACTTGTCATCAGTATGCTACTTGAACACTGTCATGACAAGGCTCCATGCCTTTTTCATCACAGGGATCCATTCCCCTTTCATCACAATGCTCCAAGGCCCCTGTAATCACAATGCTCCATGTCCTTGTCATCACAAATCTCCATGACGCATGTCATCAGAATGCTCCATTGCCTTCTCATCACAATGCTCCATGCCCCTGTAATCACATTGCTTCAAAACCCCTGTAATCTCAATGCTCCATGCACCTTTTCATCAGATTGCTCCATGACCCTTTTAATCAAAATGCTCCATGACACCTGACATTGCAATGTTCCATAACCACTCTCATCAAAATGTTCCATGACACTTTTCATCAATTTGCTCCATGACCCTGTCATCACAATGCTCCCTGCCCTTCTCATCACAATGCACCACGAACTTGTCATCAAAATGCTCCATGACCTTTGTCATCACAAAGCTCCTTGACCATTTGCATCACAATGCTCCATGCCATTGTCATCACAATGCTCAATGAAATCTCTCTTCACATTGCTCCATGCCCTTCTCATCACTATGCTCCATTACACCTGTCATAACAATGCTCCATGACCGCTGCCATCACAATGTTCCACGGCCTTGGCATCACAAGGCTCCATGACCCTTGTCATCTCAATGCTCCAAGACCTCTGTAATCACAATTCTCCATGCCACTTTTCATCTCAATGCTCCATGAACAGTGTCATCACAATGCACCATGCCCATCATCATAATGATTCATGCTATTGTCATCACAATGAAATCAAAATGCTCCATGTCCTCTGTCATCACAATGTTCCAAACACCTCTGATCACAATGTTCCATAACATTTGTCATCACATGACCCATGACGCTCGTCATCACAATTATGCAAGGTCTTCTCATCACAATGCTCCATGACCTTTTTCACCACAATGCTCAATACACTTGCCATCACAATGCTCGCTGACACTTGTCATCAGTATGCTCCTTGAACACTGTCATGAGAAGGCCACATGCCTTTTTCATCACAATGATCCAGTCCCTTTTCATCACAATGCTCCAAGACCCCTGTTATCACAATGCTCCCTGACTCCATTCATCACAATTCTTCATGATATTTGTCATCACAATGGTCCATGACCTCGTCACACAAAGCTCTGTGACCTTTGTCACCACAATGCTCCATGAAATTTTTATCACAATGCTCTGTGACCCTTGTCATCACAATGCTCGAAGCATGTGTCAGCCCAATGCTCCATAACCCATGTCATCACAATGCACCATGCACTTGTCATCACAAAGCTCCACATCATTGTCACCAAAATGCTCCATAAACATTGTCATCACAATGCTCCATGCACTTCTCCTCAAAATGCTTTCTCACCTCTGATATCACAATGTTCCATCACTAGTCATCACAATACTCCCTCACCCCTGTCATCACAATATTCCATGACCCCTGTAATCACAATTCTCCTTGCCCTTGTCATCACAAAGATCCATGATGCATGTCATCAGAATGCTCCATGGCCCTCTCACCACAATGCTCCATGCCCTTGTCATCTCAATGCTCCATGAACCCTGTCATCACAATGCACCGTGCCCATCACCATTATATTTCATGCTATTTTCATCACAATGAAATCAAAATGCTCAATGACCTCTGTCATCAAAATGCACCAAACCCTTCTGATCACAATGTTCCATAATACTTGTCATCACAATACCACATGACGCTGGTCATCACAATTATCCATGGTTTTCTCATCACAATGCTCCATGATCTTAGTCATCACAATGCTCAATACACTTATCATCACAATGCTTCCTGACAGTTGTCATCAGTATGCACCTTGAAACCTGTCATGACAAGGCTCCATGCATTTTTCATCAGAATGATCCATTCCCTTTTCATCACAGTGCTCCAAGACCCCTGTAATCACAATGCTCCATGTCCTTGTCATCACAAAGCTCCATGACGCATGTCATCAGAATGCTCCATTGCCTTCTCATCACAATGCTCCATGCCCTTTTAATCACATTGCTTCAAAAACCCTGTAATCTCAATGCTCCATGCACCTTTTCATCAGAATGCTCCATGCCCTTTTCATCACAATGCTCCATGACACTTGTCATCGCAATGTTCCAAGCCCTTGTCATCAAAATGCTCCATTACCTTTGTCATCACAATCCTCCATGACAACTGGTATCACAATGCTCCATGCCATTGTCATCACAATGGACAATGACATATGTCATCACAATGCTCCCTGACACCTCTCTTCACAATACTCCATGACCTTGTCATCACAATGTTCCATGCCCTTGTCATCACAATGCGCCATGCCCACTGTCATCACAATAATCCATGAAACATGTCAGACCACTGTTCCATGCCCCTGTCATCACAATGGTCCATGCCCTTGTCAACACAATGCTCCATGACCCCTGTCATCACTATGCTCCGTGACTCCAGTAATCAAAATGCTTCATAACTTTGTCCTCACAATGGTCCATGCCCTTGTCACACAAGGCTCTGTGACCTTTGTCACCACAATGCTCCATGCCCTTGTCATCTCAATGCTCCATGCCCACTGTCATCACAATAATCCATGAAACTTGTCAGACCAATGTTCCATGCCACTGTCATCACATTGCTCCATGCCCTTGTCATCACAATGCTCCATGACCCCTGTCATCACAATGCTCCGTGACTCCAGTCATCACAATGATTCATGACCTTTGTCTTCACAATGGTCCATGCCCTCGTCACACAAGGCTCTGTGATCTTTGTCACCACAATGCTCCATGAAATTTTCATTACAATGCTCTGTGTCCCTTGTCATCACAATTCTCCATGCCTTTGTCAGCACAATGCTCCATGACACTTGTCATCAATATGCTCCATGCGCTTGTCAGCACAATGCTCCATGACACATGCCATCACAATGTGCCATGCTCTTTTCATCACAATGCTCCACATCCTTTTCATCGCTATGCTCCATAAAACTTGTCATCACTATGCTCCATGCACTTCGCATCAAAATGCTCTCTCACCACATATATCACAATGTTCCATCACTAGTCATCACAATACTCGCTCACACCTGTCATCACAATGTTCCATGACCACTGTCATCACAGTGCTAATGCCCTTATCATCACAATGCTCCATGACCCCTGACATCACAATGTTCCATATCCCCTGTCACAAAATGCTCCATGACCCATTTCATCACAATGCTTCATGACCCCTGACATCACAATGTTCCATAACCCCTGTCATCAAAATATTCTATGACACTTTTCATCAAATTGCCCCATGACCCTGTCATCAAAATGCTCCCTGCCCTTCTCATCCAAATGCACCACACCCTTGTCAACAAAATGCCCCATGACATTTGTCATCTCAAAGCCCCATGACCCTTGGCTTCACAATGCTCCTTGCCATTGTCATCATAATGCTCAATGAAATCTCTCATCACATTTCTCCATGCCCTTGTCATCACAATGCTCCATTAAACCTGTCGTAACAATGCTCCATGACCCCTGCCATCACATGGTTCCACGGCCTTGTCATCACAAGGCTCCATGACCCTTGTCATCACAATGCTCCAGGACCTCTGTAATCACAATTCTCCATGCCACTTTTCATCTCAATGCTCCATGAAGCCTGTCATCACAATGCACCATGCCCATCATCATAATGATTCATGCTATTGTCATCACAATGAAATCAAAATGCTCCATGACCTCTGTCCTCACAATGCTCCAAACCCTTCTGATCACAATGTTCCATAACACTTGTCATCACATGCCTCATGACACTCGTCATCACAATAATGCAAGGTCTTCTCATCACAATGCTCTATGACCTTTGTCACCACAATGCTCATTACACTTGGCATCACAATGCTCGGGGACACTTGTCACCAGTATGCTCCTTGAACACTGTCATGACAAGGCTCCATGCCATTTTCATCACATTGATCCATTCCCTTTTCATCACAGTGCTACAAGACCCCTGTTATCACAATGCTCCGTTGCTCCATTCATCACAATGCTTCATGACATTTGTCATCACAATGGTCCATGACCTCGTCATACAAAGCTATGTGACCTTTGTCACCACAATGCTCCATGAAATTTTTATCACAATGCTCTGTGACCCTTGTCATCACAAAGCTCCATGCCTTTGTCAGCACAATGCTCCATGACCCTTGTCATCACAATGCTCGATGCGCGTGTCAGCACAATGCTCCATAACCCATGTCATCACAATGCACCATGCATTTGTCATCACAATGTTCCACATCCTCGTCATCAAAATGCTCCATAAACCTTGTCATCTCAGTGCTCCATGCACTTCTCCTCAAAATGCCTTCTCACCACTGATATCACAATGTTCCATCACTAGTCATCACAATACTCCCTCACCCCTGTCATCACAATATTCCATGACCCCTGTAATCACAATTCTCCATGCCCTTGTCATCACAAAGCTCCATGACGCATGTCATCAGAATGCTCCATGGCCTTCTCATCACAATGCTCCATGCCCTTGTCATCACAATGCTCCAACACACCTGTAATCACAGTGCTCCATGCCCCTTTTCACATCAATGCTCCATGAACACTATCATCACAATGCACCGTGCCCATCACCATAATATTTCATGCTATTGTCATCACAATGAAATAAAAATGCTCAATGACCTCTGTCATCACAATGCACCAAACCCTTCTGATCACAATGTTCCATAACACTTGTCTTCAGAATGCCCCATGACGCTGGTTACCACAATTTTCCATTGAATTCTCATCACAATGCTCCATGATCTTTGTCATCACAATGCTCAATACACTTATCATCACAATGCTCCCTGACAGTTGTCATCAGTATGCTCCTTGAACACTGTCATGACAAGGCTCCATGCATTTTTCATCACAATGATCCATTCCCTTTTCATCACAATGCTCAAAGACCCCTTTAATCACAATGCTCCATGCCCCTGTCATCACAAAGATCCATGACACATGTCATCAGAATGCTCCATGGACTTCTCATCACTATGCTCCATGACCTTGTCATCACAATGCTCCAAGACCACTGTAATCACAATGCTCCATGCCCCTATTCATCAGAATGCTCCATTAGACTTGTCATCACAAGGCTCCATGGTCTTCTCATCACACTGCTCCAGGATCTTGTCATCAAAATGCTCCATTCCCTTGTCATCACAATGCTCCTTGACCACTGTAATCACAATACTCCATGAACATTTGCAGTCCAATGCTCCATGACCTTCTCATCACAATGCTCCATTACGCTTGTCATCACAATGCTCCATGACCCCTCTCATCACAATGCTACATGACACCTGTCATCACAATGCTCCATGCCCCTTGTCATTTCAGTGATCCATGACGCTCTTCATCATAATTATCCATGGTCTTTTCATTACAATGATCCACGGTCTTGCTATCACAATTCTCCATGCCCTGTTCATCACAATGCTCCATGACCCAAGTCATTACAATTCTCCACGTCTTTGCCATCACAGTGCTACGTGACACATCTCATCACAATGTTACATGATCTTGTCATTACAATTCTCCATGCACTTGTCATCGCAATGCTGTATGACCACTGTCATAGCAAGCTCCATGCGCTTGTCATCACAATGCTTCACGACGTTGTCATCAAAATTCTCAATGGCCCTTGTCATCACAATGCTCCATGAACCTAGTAATCACAATGTTCCAAGACCTTGTCATCAAAATTCTCCATTACCTTTGTCATCAGAATCCTCCATGACACTTGGTATCACAATGCTCCCTGCCATTGTCATAACAATGGACAATGACATATGTCATCACAATGCTCCCTGACACCTCTCTTCACTTTACTCCATGACCTTGTCACCACAATGCTCCATGCCCTTGTCATCACAATGCTCCATGCTCACTGTCATCACAAAAATCCATGAAACTTGTCAGAACAATGATCCATGCCCCTGTCTTCACATTGCTCCATGCCCTTGTCATCACAATGCTCCATGACCCTTTACATCACAATGCTCCGTGACTCCAGTCATCACAATGCTTCATGACCTATCTCATCACTATGGTCCAATCCCTCGTCACATAAGGCTCTGTGATCTTTTTCACCACAATGCTCCATGAATATTTCATCACAATGTTCTGTGTCCCTTGTCATCAAAATGCTCCATGCCTTTGTCAGCACAATGCTCCATGACACTTGTCATCAAAATGCTCCATGCACTTGTCAGCACAATGCTCCATGACACATGTCTTCACAATGTGCCATGCTCTTTTCATCACAATGCTCCGCATCGTTTTCATCGCTATGCTCCATAAAACTTGTCATCACAATGCTCCATGCACTTCTCATCAAAATGCTCTCTCACCACATATATCACAATGTTACATCACTAGTCATCACAATACTCCCTCAGCCCTGTCATCACAGTGTTCCTTGACCCCTGTCATCACAGTGCTACAGGCCCTTATCATCACAATGCTCCATGACCACTGACATCAAAATGTTCCATAACCCCTGTCACAAAATGCTCCATGACCCATTTCATCACAATGCTTCATGACCCCTGACATCACAATGTTCCATAATTCCTGTCATCAAAATATTCCATGACACTTTTCATCAACTTGCTCCATGACCCTGTCATCAAAATGCTCCCTATCTTTCTCATCTCAATGCACCATGCCCTTGTCGTCAAAATGCCCCCTGACGTTTGTCATCACAAAGCTCCATGACACTTGGCATCACAATGCTCCATGCCATTGTCATCACAATGCTCAATGAAATCTCTCATCACATTGCTCCATGCCCTTGTCATCACAATGCTCCATTACACCTGTCATAACAATGCTCCATTACCCCTGTCATCACAATGTTCCACGGTCTTGACATCACATGGCTCCATGACCCTTGTCAACCCAATGCACCAAGACCTATGTAATCACAATTCTCCATGCCCCTTTTCATCTCAATGCTCCATGAACACTGTCATAACAATGCACCATGACCATCACCATAATGATTCATGCTATTGTCATCACAATGAAATTAAAATGCTCCATGACCTCTGTCATCACAATGCTCCAAACCCTTCTGATCACAATGTTCGATAACACTTGTCATCACATGCCCCATGACTCTCGTCATCACAATTATGCAAGGGCTTCTCATCACAATGCTCCATGACCTTTGTCACCACAATGCTCAATACACTTGGCATCACAATGCTCGCTGACACTTGTCATCAGTATGCTCCTTGAATAATGTCATGACAAGTCTCCATGCATTTTTCATCACAATGATCCATTCCCTTTTCATCATAATGATCCAAGACCCCTGTTTTCACAAATCTCCGTGACTCCAGTCATAACAATGCTTCATGACATTTGTCATCACAATGGTCCATGACCTCGTCACACAAAGCTCTGTGACCTTTGTCACCACAATGCTCCATGAAATTTTTATCACAATGCTCTGTGACCCTTGTCATCACAAAGCTCCATGCGTTTGTCAGGACAATGCTCCATGACCCTTGTAATCACAATGCTCGATGCGTGTGTCAGCACAATGCTCCATAACCCATGTCATCACAATGCACCATGCACTTTTCATCACAATGCTCCACATCCTTGTCATCAAAATGCTCCATAAACCTTGTCATCACAATGCTCCATGCACTTCTCCTCAAAATGCTTTCTCACCACTGATATCAAAATGTTCCATCACTAGTCATCACAATACCCCCTCACCACTGTCACCACAATATTCCATGACCCCTGTAATCACAATTCTCCATGCCCTTGTCATCACAAAGCTCCATGACGCATGTCATCAGAATTCTCCATGGCCTCCTCATCAAAATGCTCCATGCCCTTGGCACCACAATGCTCCAACACCCCTGTAATCACAATGCTCCATGCCCCTTTTCATCTCAATGCTCCATGAACACTGTCATCACAATGCACCGTGCCCAGCACCATAATATTTCATGCTATTGTCATCACAATGAAATCAAAATGCTCAATGACCTCTATCATCACAATGCACCAAACCCTTCTGATCACAATGTTCCATAACACTTGTCATCACAATGCCCCATGACGCTGGTCATCACAATTATCCATGGTCTTCTCATCACAATGCTCCATGATCTTTGTCATCACAATGCTCAATACATTTATCATCACAATGCTCCCTGACAGTTGTCATCAGTATGCTCCTTGAACCCTGTCATGACAAGGCTCCATGCATTTTTCATCACAATGATCCATTCCTTTTTCATCACAATGCTCCAAACCCCTGTAATCACAATGCTCCATGTCCTTGTCATCACAAAGCTCCATGACGCATGTTATCAGAATGCTCCATTGCCTTCTCATCACAATGCTCCATGCCCTTGTAATCACATTGCTTCAAAACCTCTGTAATCTCAATGCTCCATGCAGTTTTCAATTAGAATGCTCCATGCACTTGTCATCACAATGCTCGATGACCCTTGTCATCGCAATGTTCCAAGCCCTTGTTATCGAAATGCTCCATTACCTTTGTAATCACAATCCTACATGACACTTGGTTTCACAATGCTCCATGCCATTGTCATCACAATGGACAATGACATATGTCATCACAATGCTCCCTGACACCTGTCTTCACAATATTCCATGACCTTGTCATCACAATGTTCCATGTCTTTGTCATCACAATAATCCATGAAACATGTCAGACCAATGTTCTATGCCCCTGTCATCACAATGCTCCATGCCCTTCTCATCACAATGCTCCATGACCCCTGTAATCAGAATGCTCCGTGACTTCAGTCATCACCATGCTTCATGACCTTTCTCCTCACAATGGTCCATGCCCTCGTCACACAAGGCTCTGTGACCTTTGTCACCACAATGATCCATGCCCTTGTCATCTCAATGTTCCATGCCGACTGTCATCACAATAATCCATGAAACTTGTCAGACCAATGTTCCATGCCCTTGTCATCACATTGCTCCATGCCCATGTCATCACAATGCTCCATTACCGCTTTCATCACAATGCACCGTGACTCCAGTCATCACAAAGATTCATGACCTTTGTCCTCACAATGGTCCATGCCCTCGTCACACAAGGCTCTGTGATCTTTGTCACCACAATGCTCCAGGAAATTTTCATCACAGTTCTCTGTGTCCCTTGTCATCACAATGCTCCATGCCTTTGTCAGCACAATGCTCCATGACACTTGTCATCAAAATGCTCCATGTGCTTGTCAGCACAATGCTCCAAGACACATGTCATCACAATGTGCCATGCTCTTTTCATCACAATGCTCCACATCATTTTCATCGATATGCTCCATAAAACTTGTCATCACAATGCTCCATGCACTTCTCATCAAAATGCTCTCTCACCACATATATCACAATGTTCCATCAGTAGTCATCACAATACTCGCTCACCCCTGTCATCACAATGTTCCATGACCACTGTCATCACAGTGCTCCATGCCCTTATCATCACAATGCTCCATGACCCCTGACATCACAATGTTCCATAACCCCTGTCATCAAAATATTCCATGACACTTTTACTCAAATTGCTCCATGACCCTGTCATCAAAATGCTCCCTGCCCTTCTCATCACAATGCACCACGCCCTTGTCAACAAAATGCCCCATGACATTTGTCATCACAAAACTCCATGACCCTTGGCATCTCAATGCTCCATGCCATTGTCATCACAATGCTCCATTACACCTGTCATAACAATGCTCCTTGACCCCTGCCAAAACAATGTACCACGGCCTTGTCATCACAATGCACCATGCCCATTCTCATCACAATAATCCATAAACTTCTCAGATCAATGCTCCATGACCCCTGTCATCACAATGCTCCGTGACTCCATTCATCACAATGTTTCATGACCTTTGTCATCACAGTGGTCCATGTCCTCTTCAAACAAGGCTCTGTGATCTTTTTCACCACAATTCTCCATGAATATTTCATCACAATGCTCTGTGTCACTTGTCATCAAAATGCTCCATGCCTTTGTCACCACAATGCTCCATGCCCTTGCCATCACAATGCTCCAACCCACTGTCATCACAATAATCCATGAAATTCGTCAGACCAATGTTCCATGCCCCTGTCATCACATTGCTCCATGCCCTTGTCATCACAATGCTCCATGACCACTTTCATCACAATGCTCCATGACTCCAGTCATCACAGTGCTTCATGACCTATCTCATCACTATGGTCCATGCCCTCGTCACACAAGGATCTGTGATCTTTTTCACCACAATGCTCCATGAATATTTCATCACAATGCTCTGTGTCCCTTGTCATCAAAATGCTCCATGCCTTTGCCAGCACAATGCTCCATGACACTTGTCATCAAAATGCTCCATGTGCTTTTCAGCACAATGCTCCATGACCCATGTCATCACAATGCGCCATGCGCTTGTCATCACAATACTCCACATCCTTATCATTGCTATGCTCCATAACACTTGTCATCACAATGCTCCATGCACTTCTCATCAAAATGCTCTCTCGCCACATATATCACAATGTTACATCACTAGTCATCACAATACTCCCTCACCCCTGTCATCACAGTGTTCCATGACACTTTCATCACAGTGCTACATGCCCTTATCATCACAATGCTCCATGACCCCTGACATCACAATGTTCCATAACCCCTGTCACAAAATGCTCCATGACCCATTTCATCACAATGCTTCATGACCCATGACATCACAATGTTCCATAACCCCTGTCATCAAAATATTCCATGACCATTTTCATCAAATTGCTCCATGACCCTGTCATCAAAATGCTCCCTGCCCTTCTCATCACAATGCACCACGCCCTTGTCAACAAAATGCCCCATGACATTTGTCATCACAAAACTCCATGACCCTTGGCATCTCAATGCTCCATGCCATTGTCATCACAATGCTCCATTACAGCTGTCATAACAATGCTCCTTGACCCCTGCCAAAACAATGTACCACGGCCTTGTCATCACAATGCACCATGCCCACTCTCATCACAATAATCCATAATCTTCTCAGAGCAATGCTCCATGACCCCTGTTATCAAAATGCTCCGTGACTCCATTCATCACAATGTTTCACGACCTTTGTCATCAGAGTGGTCCATGTCCTCTTCAAACAAGGCTCTGTGATCTTTTTCACCACAATGCTCCATGAATATTTCATCACAATGCTGTGTGTCACTTGTCATCAAAATGCTCCATGCCTTTGTCACCACAATGCTCAATGCCCTTGCCATCACAATGCTCCAACCCACTGTCATCACAATAATCCATGAAATTCGTCAGACCAATGTTCCATGCCCCTGTCATCACATTGCTCCATGCCCTTGTCATCACAATGCTCCATGACCACTTTCATCACAATGCTCCATGACTCCAGTCATCACAGTGCTTCATGACCTATCTCATCACTATGGTCCATGCCCTCGTCACACAAGGATCTGTGATCTTTTTCACCACAATGCTCCATGAATATTTCATCACAATGCTCTGTGTCCCTTGTCATCAAAATGCTCCATGCCTTTGCCAGCACAATGCTCCATGACACTTGTCATCAAAATGTTCCATGTGCTTGTCAGCACAATGCTCCATGACCCATGTCATCACAATGCGCCATGCGCTTGTCATCACAATACTCCACATCCTTATCATTGCTATGCTCCATAACACTTGTCATCACAATGCTCCATGCACTTCTCATCAAAATGCTCTCTCGCCACATATATCACAATGTTACATCACTAGTCATCACAATACTCCCTCACCCCTGTCATCACAGTGTTCCATGACACTTTCATCACAGTGCTACATGCCCTTATCATCACAATGCTCCATGACCCCTGACATCACAATATTCCATAACCCCTGTCACAAAATGCTCCATGACCCATTTCATCACAAAGCTTCATGACCCATGACATCACAATGTTCCATAACACCTGTCATCAAAATATTCCATGACCATTTTCAGCAAATTGCTCCATGACCCTGTCATCAAAATGCTCCCTCTCCTTCTCATCTCAATGCACCATGCCCTTGTCGTCAAAATGCCCCATGACCTTTGTCATCACAAAGCTCCATGACACTTGGCATCACAATGCTCCATGCCATTGTCATCACAATGCTCAATGAAATCTCTCATCACATTGCTCCATGCCCTTGTCATCACAATGCTCCATTACACCTGTCATAACAATGCTCCATGACCCCTGCAATCACAATGTTCCACTGCCGTGTCATCACATGGCTCCTTGACCCTTGTCATCACAATGCACCAAGAACACTGTAATCAGAATTATCCATGCCCCTTTTCATCTCAATGCTCCATGAACCCTGTCATCACAATGCACCATGCCCATCATCATAATGATTCATGCTATTTTCATCACAATGAAATTAAAATGCTCCATGACCTCTGTCATCACAATGCTCCAAACCCTTATGATCACAATGTTCCATGACACTTGTCATCACATGCCCCATGATGCTCGTCATCACAATTATGCAAGGTCTTCTCATCACAATGCTCCATGACCTTTGTCACCACAATGCTCAATACACTTGGCATCACAATGCTCGCTGACACTTGTCATCAGTATGCTCCTTGAACACTGTCATGACAAGGCTCCATGCCTTTTTCATCACAATGATCCATTCCCTTTTCATCACAATGCTCCAAGACCCCAGTTATCACAGAGCTCCGTGACTCCATTCATCACGATGCTTCATGACATTTGTCATCAAAATGGTCCATGACCTCGTCATACAAAGCTCTGTGACCTTTGTCAGAACAATGCTCCATGAAATTTTAATCACAATGCTCCATGTCCTTGCCATCACAAAGCTCCATGATGCATGTCATCAGAATGCTCCATTGCTTTCTCATCACAATACTCCATGCTCTTGTCATCACAATGCTTCAAAACCCCTGCAATCTCAATGTTCCATGCACCATTTCATCAATATGCTCCATGACCCTTGTCATCACAAGGCTCCATGGCCCTCTCTTCACAATGCTCCAGGACCTTCTCATCACATTGCTCCATTCCCTTCTCATGACAATGCTCCATGACCCCTGTCATCACAGTACTCCATGAATAATTTCATCCAAATGCTCCATGACCTTCTCATCACAAAGCTCCATGACCCATGTCATCACAATGCTACATGACCACAGTCATCAAAATGATCCATGCCACTTTTCATCAGAATGTTCCATGTGCTTGTCATCCCAATGCTCCATGACCCCTGTAATCAAAATGCTCCTTGACGCTTGTCATCACAGAGCTCCATGACACTTGTCATCACAATTCTCCATGCCTTTGTCAGCAAAATGCTATGTGACCTTGTCATCACAATGCTCCATGCAATTGTCATCACAATTCTCCTATACCAGTGTCATCACAATCCTCCGGGACCCTTGGGATGACATTGTTTCATGCCCTTGTCATCACAATGATCCGTGATTCTTGAAATCAAAATGATCCATGACCTGTGTCATCACAATGCTCCAAACTCTTGTGATCACAATGGTCCATAACAATTGTCATCACAACGCTCCATGATGCCTATCATTACAATACTCCATGCCCTTGTCATCAAAATGCTCCATGAACTTTGTCATCTCAATGCTCAATACACTTGTCATCACAATGCTCCCTGACAATTTTCGTCAGAATGCTCTTTGAACCCTGTCATGAAAAGGCTCCATGACTTTTTCACCACAATGCTCAATGCCCTTTTCCTCACAATGCTCCATGCCATTGTCATCACAATACTCCACAAGCTTGTCATCAGAATGCTCCATGACCCTTGTCATCAGGATGCTCCATGATCCCTGTCATCACAATGCTCCATGACACCTGTCATCACAATGCTCCATGCCCCTTGTCATTACAGTGCTCCATGACGCTCGTCATCAAAATTATCCATGGTCTTCTCATCACAATGCTCCACGGTCTTGCCATCACGATGCTCCAAGACACTTCTCATCACAATGTTACATGCTCTTGTCATCACAGTTCTCCATGCACTTGTCATCGCAATGCTCCATGACCCCTGTCATAGCAAGCTCCATGTGCTTTTCATCACAATGCTTCAGGAACTTGTCATCAAAATTCTCAATGGCCCTTGTCATCACAATCCTCCATGCCCTTGTCATCAAAATGCTCCATGACCCTTGTCATCACAATGCTCCAAATCCCTGTCATCACAATGCTCCATTACCTTTGTCATCACATTCCTCCATGACACTTGGCATCACAATTCTCAATGCCATTGTCATCACAATGGACCATGACATATGTCATCACATTCCCCCAGACCCCTGTCTTCACAGTACTCCATGACCTTCTCATCACAATGCTCCATGCTCTTCTCATCAGAATGCGCCTTGCCCACTGTCATCATAATAAAGAATGAAACTTGTTCAGACCAATGCACCATGCCCCTGTCATCAGAATGCTCCATACCCTTGTCATCACAATATTCCGTGACTCCAGTCATCACAATGCTTCATGACCTTTGTCATCACAATGGTACTTAACCTCGTCATCACAAGGCTCTGTGACCATTGTCACCACAATGCTCCATGAACTTTTCATCACAATGCTCTGTGACCGTTTTCATCACAAGGTTCCATGAATTTGTCAGCACAATGCTCCATGACCCTTGTCATCACAATGCTCCATGCGCTTCTCAGAACAATGCTCCGTGACCCATGTCATCAAAATGAGCCATGTAATTGTCATCACAATGCTCCACAGCCTAGTCATCACAATGCTCCATAAACCTTGTCATCACAATGCTCCTTGCACTTCTCATCATAATGCTTTCTCACCACTGATATCACAATGTTCCATCAGTAGTCACCACAATACTCCCTCACCACTGTCATCACAATTTTCCATGACCTCTGTCATCACAATGCCACATGCCATATCATCACAATGCTCCATGACCCCTGACATCAAAATGTTCCATATCCTCTGTCATCAGAATGCTCCATCACCCTTTTCATCACAATGCTCCAAGACCCCTGACATCACAATGTTCCATAACCACTGTCATCAAAATGTTCCATGACCCTTTTCATCAAATTGCTCCATGACCCTGTCATCACAATGCACCATGTCCATCATCATAATGCTTCATGCTATTGTCATCACAATGAAATCAATATGCTTCATGACCTCTGTCATCAAAATGCACCAAACCCTTTTGATCACAATGTTCCATAACCATTGTCATCACAATGCACCATGACACTCATCATCACAATTATCCATGGTCTTCTCATCACAGTGCTCCATGACCTTTGTCATCACAACGCTCAATACACTTGTCATCCCAAGGCTCCCTGACACTTTTCATCAGTATGCTCCTTGAACCCTGTCATGACAAGGCTCCATGCCTTTTTCATCACAATGATCCATACCATTTTCATCTTAATGCTCCAAGACCCCTGTAATCACAATTCTACATGCCCCATATCATTACAGTGCTCCATGACACTCGTCATCAAAATTATCCGTGATCTTCTCATCACAATGCTCCACGGTCTTGACATCACAATGCTCCATGCCCTGGTCATCACAATGCTCCATGTCCCATGTCATCACAATTCTCCACGTCCTTGTCATCACAAAGCTCCATGACACTTCTTATCACAATGTTACCTGATCTTGTCATCACAATTCTCCATGCACTTGTCATCGGAATGCTCTATGATCCCTGTCATAGCAAGCTCCATGCGCTTGTCATCACAATGCTTCACGACATTGTCATCAAAATTCTCAATGGCCCTTGTCATCACAATGCTCCATGCCATTGTCATCACAATGCTCCATGACCCTTGTCATCACAATGTTCCAAGCCCTTGTCATCAAAATGCTCCATTACCTTTGTCATCACAATCCTCCATGACACTTGGTATCACAATGATCCATGCCATTGTCATCACAATGGACAATGACATATGTCATCACAATGCTCCCTGACACATGTCTTCACAATACTCCATAACCTTGTCATCACAATGTTCCATGTCCTTGTCATCAAAATGCACCATGCCCGCTGTCATCACAATAATCCATGAAACATGTAAGAACAATATTCCATGCCCCTGTCATCACAATGCTCCATGCCCTTGTCATCACAATGCTCCATGACACTGGTCATCACAATGCTTCATGACCTTTGTCGTCACAATGTTCCATGCCCTCGTCACACAAGGCCATGTGACCTTTGTCACCACAATGCTCCATGTCCTTGTCATCACAAAGCTCCATGACGCATGTCATCAGAATGCTCCATTGCCTTCTCACCACAATGCTCCTTGCCCTTGTCATCACAATGCTTCAAAACCCCTGTAATCACAATGCTCCATGCACCTTTTCATCAGAATGCTCCATGACACTTTTCATCAAAATGCTCCATGACCCATGACATCACAAGGTTCCATATACCCTGTCATCAAAATGATAAATGACACTTTTCATCAATTTGCTCCATGACCTTGTCATCACAATGTTCCCTGCCCTTCTCATCACAATGCACCACGACTTGTCATCAAAATGCTCCATGACGTTTGTCATCACAAAGCTCCATGACCCTTGGCATCACAATGCTCCATGCTATTTCATCACAATGCTACATGAAACCTCTCATCACAATGCTCCATGCCCTTGTCACTACAATCCCCCATGACACAGGTATCACAGTGTTCTGTGCCCTAGTCATCACAATGCTCCATGCCGAATCTCATCACAATAATCCATGAAATTTTCAGACTAATGTCCCATGCCTTGTCATCACAATGCTCCATTACCCCTGTCCTAACAATGCTCCATGACCACTGCCATCACAATGTTCCACAGCCTTGTCATCCAAGGCTCCATGACCCTTGTCTTCACAGTTCTCCAAGACCCCTGTAATCACAATGCTCCATGCCTTTGTCGTCACAAAGATTCATGACACATGTCATCAGAATGCTCCGTGGCCTTCTCATCAAAATGCTCCATGCCCTTCTCATCACAATGCTCCAAGACCCCTGTAATCACAATGCTCCATGCCCCTTGTCATTACAGTGCTCCATGACGCTCGTCATCACAATTATCCGTGATCTTCTCATCACAATGCTCCATGGTCTTGCCATCACAGTGCTCCATGCCCTGGTCATCTCAATGCTCCATGTCCCATGTCATCAAAATTCTCCACGTCCTTGTCATCACAATGCTCCATGACACTTCTTATCAGAATATTACATGATCTTTTCATCACAATTCTCCATGCACTTGTCATCGCAATGCTCTATGACCCCTGTCATAGCAAGCTCCATGCGCTTGTCATCACAATGCTTCACGACTTTGTCATCAAAATACTCAATGGCACTTGTCATCAGAACGCTGCATGACCCTTTTCATCAAAATGTTCCAAGCCCTTGTCATCAAAATGCTCCATTACATTTGTCATCACAATCCTCCATTACACTTTGTATCACAATGCTCCATGCCATTGTCATCACAATGGACAATGACATATGTCATCACAATGCTCCCTGACTCCAGTCATCACAATGCTTCATGACATTTGTCATCACAATGGACCATGCCCTCGTCACACAAGGCTATGTGACCTTTGTCACCAGAATGCTCCATGCCCTTGTCATCACAATGCTCCATGCCCACTGTCATCACAATAATCCATGAAACTTGTCAGACCAATGATCCATGCCCTCTTCACACAAGGCTCGGTGATCTTTGTCAGCATAATGCTCCATGAACTTTTCATCACAATGCTCTTTGTCCCTTTTCATCACAATGCTCCATGCCTTTGTCAGCACAATGCTCCTTGACCCATGTTATCAAAATGCGCTATGGGTTTGTCATCACAGTGCTCCACATCCTTTTCATCGCTATGCTCCATAAAACTTGTGATCACAATGCTCCATGCACTTCTCATCAAAATGTTCTCTCAACACATATATCACAATGTTCCATCACTTGTAATCACCATAGTCCCTCACCCCTGTCATCACAATGTTCCATGACCCCTGTCATCATAGTGCTACATGCCCTTATCATCACAATGATCCATGACCCCTGACATCACAATGTTCCATAACCCCTGTCATCAAAATATTCCATGACCCTTTTCATCAAATTTTTCAATGACTCTGTCATCACAATGCTCCCTGCACTCCTCATCACAATGCACCACGCCCTTGTCATCAAAATGCCCCATGACCTTTGTCATCACAAAGCTCCATTACCCCTGTCATAACAATGATCCATGACGCCTGCCATCAAAAGGTTCCGCGGCCTTGTCATCACAAGCCTCCATGACACTTGTCATCACAATGCTCCAAGACACCTGTAATCACAATGCTCCATGCCTTTGTCATCACAAAGCTCCATGACGCATGTCATCTGAATGCGCCATGGCCTTCTCATCACAATGCTCCATGCCCTTGTCATCACAATGCTCCAACAGCCCTGTAATCAAAATGCTCCATTCCCCTTTTCATCTCAATGCTCCATGAAACCTGTCATCACAATGCACCGTGTCCATCACCATAATATTTCATGCTATTGTCATCAAAATGAAATCAAACTGCTCAATGACCTCTGTCATCACCATGCACCAACCCCTTCTTATCACAGTATTCCATAACACTTGTCATCACAATGCCCCATGAGGCTGGTCATCACAATTATCCATGGACTTCTCATCACAATGCTCCAAGATCTTTGTCATCACAATGCTCAATACACTTATCATCACAATGCTCCCTGACAGTTGTCATCAGTATGCTCCTTGAAACCTGTCATGACAAGGCTCCATGCATTTTTCATCACAATGATCCATTCCCTTTTCATCACAGTGCACCAAGACCCCTGTAATCACAATGCTCCATGTACTTGTCATCACAAAGCTCCATGACTCAAGTCATCACAATGCTCCAAGACCCCTGTAATCACAATTTTCCATGCCCTTTTCGTCACAAAGATTCATGACGCATGTCATCAGAATGCTCCGTGGCCTTCTCAACACTATGATCCATGCCCTTGTCATCACAATGCTCCAAGACCCCTGTAATCACAACGCTCCATGCCCCTTGTCATTACCGTGCTCCATGACACTCGTCATCATAATTATCCGTGATCTTCTCATCACAATGCTCCACGGTCTTGCCATCACAATGCTCCATGCCCTGGTCAGCAGAATGTTCCATGTCCCATATAATCACAATTCTCCAATTCCTTGTCATCACAATCCTCCTTGACACTTCTTATCACAATGTTACATGTTATTTTCATCACAATTCTCCATGCACTTGTCATCGCAATACTCTATGACCCCTGTAATCACAATGCTCCATGTCCTTCTTATCACAAAGCTCCATGACGCATGTCATCAGAATGCTCCATTGCCTCCTCATCACAATACTGTATGCCCTTGTCATCACAATGTTCCATAACCCCTCTTATCAAAATGTCCCATGACACTTTTAATCAATTTGCTCCAAGACCCTCTCATCACAATGCTCCCTGACCTTTTCATCACAATGCACAACGACCTTGTCATCAAAATGCTCCATTACCTTTGTCATCACAATGCACCACGCGTTTGTCATCAAAATGCCCCAAGACCTTTGTCATCACAAAGCTCCATTATCCCTGTCATAACAATGATCCATGACCCCTGCCATCACAAGGTTCCATGGCATTGTTATCACAAGCCTCCATGACCCTTGTCATCACAATGCTCCAAGACACCTGTAATCACAATGCTCCATGCCCTTGTCATCACAAAGCTCCATGACGCATGTCATCAGAATGCTCCATGGCCTTCTCATCACCATGCTCCATGCCCTTGTCATCACAGTGCTCCAACAACCCTGTAATCACAATGCTCCATGCCCCTTTTCATATCAATGCTCCATGAACCCTGTCATCACAATGCACCGTGTCCATCACCATAATATTTCATGCTATTGTCATCACAATGAAATCAAAACGCTCAATGACCACTGTCATCACAATGCACCCAACCCTTCTGATCAAAATGTTGCATAACAACTTGTCATCACAATGCCCCAAGAGGCTGGTCATCACAATTATCCATGGACTTCTCGTCACAATGCTCCATGATCTTTGTCATCACAATGCTCAATACACTTATCATCACAATGCTCCCTGACAGTTGTCATCAGTATGCTCCTTGAACTCTGTCATGACAAGGCTCCATGCATTTTTCATCACAATGATCCATTCCATTTTCATCACAATGCTCCAAGACCTCTGTAATCACAATGCTCCATGTCCTTGCCATCACAAAGCTCCATGACGCATGTCATCAGAATGCTCCATTGCTTTCTCATCACAATACTCAATGCTCTTGTCATCACAATGCTTCAAAACACCTGCAATCTCAATGTTCCATGCACCATTTCATCAGTATGCTCCATGACCCTTGTCATCACAAGGCTCCATGGCCCTCTCATCACAGTGCTCCAGGACCTTCTCATCACATTGCTCCATTCCCTTCTCATGACAATGCTCCATGACCCCTGTCATCACAGTACTCTATGAATAATTTCAGCCAAATGCTCCATGACCTTCTCATCACAAAGCTCCATGACCCATGTCATCACAATGCTACATGACCACAGTCATCAAAATGATCCATGCCACTTTTCATCAGAATGTTCCATGTGCTTGTCATCCCAATGCTCCATGACCCCTATAATCAAAATGCTCCTTGACGCTTGTCGTAACAGAGCTCCATGACACTTGTCATCACAATTCTCCATGCCTTTGTCAGCAAAATGCTACATGACCTTGTCATCACAATGCTCCATGTAATTGTCATCATATTCTACTTTACCAGTGTCATCACAATCCTCCGGGACCCTTGGGATCACATTGTTTCATGCCCTTGTCATCACAATGCTCCGTGATTCTTGAAATCAAAATGATCCATGACTTGTGTCATCACAATGCTCCAAACTCTTGTGATCACAATGTTCCATAACAATTGTCATCACAACGCTCCATGATGCCTGTCATCAGAATACTCCATGCCCTTGTCATCAAAATGCTCCATGAACTTTGTCATCACAATGCTCAATACACTTGTCATCACAATGCTCCCTGACACTTTTCGGCAGAATGCTCCTTGAACCCTGTCATGAAAAGGCTCCATGCCTTTTTCATCACAATGCTCCATGCCCTTTTCCTCACAATGCTCCATGCCATTGTCATCACAATACTCCACAAGCTTGTCATCAGAATGCTCTATGACCCTTGTCATCACAATACTCCATGATCCCTGTCATCACAATGCTCCATGACACCTGTCATCACAATGCTCAATGCCCCTTGTCATTACAGTGCTCCATGACGCTCGTCATCAAAATTACCCATGGTCTTCTCATCACAATGCTCCACGGTCTTGCCATCACGATGCTCCAAGACACTTCTCATCACAATGTTACATGCTCTTGTCATCACAGTTCTCCATGCACTTGTCATCGCAATGCTCCATGACCCCTGTCATAGCAAGCTCCATGTGCTTTTCATCACAATGCTTCAGGAACTTGTCATCAAAATTCTCAATGGCCCTTGTCATCACAATCCTCCATGCCCTTGTCATCAAAATGCTCCATGACCCTTGTCATCACAATGCTCCAAATCCCTGTCATCACAATGCTCCATTACCTTTGTCATCATATTCCTCCATGACACTTGGCATCACAATACTCCATGCCATTGTCATCACAATGGACCATGACATATGTCATCACATTCACCCAGTCCCCTGTCTTCACAGTACTCCCTGACCTTCTCATCACAATGCTCCATGCTCTTCTCATCAGAATGCGCCTTGCCCACTGTCATCACAATAAACAATGAAACTTGTCAGACCAATGCACCATGCCCCTGTCATCAGAATGCTCCATACCCTTGTCATCACAATATTCCGTGACTCCAGTCATCACAATGCTTCATGACCTTTGTCATCACAATGGTACTTAACCTCGTCATCACAAGGCTCTGTGACCATTGTCACCACAATGCTCCATGAAATTTTCATCACAATGCTCTGTGACCGTTTTCATCACAAGGTTCCATGAATTTTTCAGCACAATGCTCCATGACCCTTGTCATCACAATGCTCCATGCGCTTCTCAGCACAGTGCTCCATGACCCATGTCATCAAAATGCGCCATGCAATTGTCAACACAATGCTCCACAGCCTTGTCATCACAATGCTCCATAAACCTTGTCATCACAATGCTCCACAAACCTTGTCATCACAATGCTCCATGCACTTTTCATCAAAATGCTTTCTCACCACTGATATCACAATGTTCCATCAGTAGTCATCACAATACTCCCTCACCACTGTCATCACAATTTTCCATGACCTCTGTCACCACAATGCCACATGCCATATCATCACAATGCTCCATGACCCCTGACATCAAAATGTTCCATATCATCTGTCATCAGAATGCTCCATCACCCTTTTCATCACAATGCTCCAAGACACCTGACATCACAATGTTCCATAACCACTGTCATCAAAATGTTCCATGACCCTTTTCATCAAATTGCTCCATGACCCTGTCATCACAATGCACCATGTCCATCATCATAATGCTTCATGCTATTGTCATCACAATGAAATTAATATGCTCCATGACCTCTGTCATCAAAATGCACCAAACCCTTGTGATCACAATGTTCCATAACCATTGTCATCACAATGCACCATGACGCTCATCATCACAATTATCCATGGTCTTCTCATCACAGTGCTCCATGACCTTTGGCATTACAACGCTCAATACACTTGTCATCACAATGCTCCCTGACACTTTTCATCAGTATGCTCCTTAAACCCTGTCATGACAATGCTCCATGCATTTTTCACCACAATGATCCATACCATTTTCATCACAATGCTCCAAGACCCCTGTAATCACAATTCTACATGCCCCATGTCATTACAGTGCTCCATGACACTCGTCATCAAAATTATCCGTGATCTTCTCATCACAATGCTCCACGGTCTTGACATCACAATGCTCCATGCCCTGGTCATCACAATGCTCCATGTCCCATGTCATCACAATTCTCCACGTCCTTGTCATCACAATGCTCCATGACACTTCTCATCACAATGTTACATGATCTTGTCATCACAATTCTCCATGCATTTGTCATCGGAATGCTCTATGATCCCTGTCATAGCAAGCTCCATGAGCTTGTCATCACAATGCTTCACGACATTGTCATCAAAATTCTCAATGGCCCTTGTCATCACAATGCTCCATGTCCTTGTCCTCACAATGCTCCATGACCCTTGTCATCACAATATTCCAAGCCCTTGTCATCAAAATGCTCCATTACCTTTGTCATCACAATCCTCCATGACAGTTGGTATCACAAAGATCCATGCCATTGTCATCACAATGGACAATGACATATGTCATCACAATGCTCCCTGACACATGTCTTCACAATACTCCATAAACTTATCATCACAATGTTCCATGCCCTTGTCATCACAATGCACCATGCCCACTGTCATCACAATAATCCATGAAACATGTCAGACCAATGTTCCATGCCCCTGTCATCACAATGCTCCATGCCCTTGTCATCACAATGCTCCATGACACCGGTCATCACAATGCTTCATGACATTTGTCATCACAATGTTCCATGCCCTCCTCACACAAGGCCCTGTGACCTTTGTCACCACAATGCTCCATGTCCTTGTCATCACAAAGCTCCATGACGCATGTCATCAGAATGCTCCATTGCATTCTCATCACAATGCTCCTTGCCCTTGTCATCACAATGCTTCAAAACCCCTGTAATCACAATGCTCCATGCACCTTTTCATCAGAATGCTCCATGACACTTTTCATCAAAATGCTCCATGACCCATGACATCACAATGTTCCATAACCCCTGTCATCAAAATGATAAATGAGACTTTTCATCAATTTGCTCCATGACATTGTCATCACAATGCTCCCTGCCCTTCTCATCACAATGCACCACGACATTGTCATCAAAATGCTCCATGACCTTTGTCATCACAAAGCTCCATGACCCTTGGCATCACAATGCTCCATGCCATTTCATCACAATGCTATATGAAACCTCTCATCATATTGCTCCATGCCCTTGTCAGCACAATGCTCCATGACGCTTGGCATCACAATGTTCGATACTCTTCTCATCACAATGCTCCATGCTCTTGCCATCTCAATCCCGCATGACACAGATATCACAGTGTTCCGTGCCCTAGTCATCACAATGCTCCATGCTGTACCTCATCACAATAATCCATGAAATTTTCAGACCAATGTCCCATGCCCTTGTCATCACAATGCTCCTTTATCCCTGTCCTAACAATGCTCAATGACCACTGCCATCACAATGTTCCACGGCCTTGTCATCCAAGGCTCCATGACCCTTGTCATCACAGTTCTCCAAGACCCCTGTAATCACAATGCTCCATGCCTTTGTCGTCACAAAGATTCATGACGCATGTCATCAGAATGCTCCGTTACCTTCTCATCACAATGAATCATGCCCTTGTCATCACAATGCTCCAAGACCCCTGTAATCACAATGCTCCATGCACCTTGTCATTACAGTGCTCCATGACGCTCGTCATCACAATTATCCGTGATCTTCTCATCACAATGCTCCACGTCTTGCCATCACAATGCTCCATGCCCTGGTCATCACAATGATCCATGTCCAATGTAATCACAATTCTCCACGTCCTTGTCATCACAATGCTCCATGACACTTCTTATCACAATGTTACATGATCTTTTCATCACAATTCTCCATGCACTTGTCATCGCAATGCTCTATGAACCCTGTCATAGCAAGCTCCATGCGCTTGTCATCACAATGCTTCACGAATTTGTCATCAAAATTCTCAATGGCACTTATCATCACAATGCACCATGCACTTGTCATCACAATGCTCCAAGAACCCTGTAATCACAATGCTCCATGTCCTTGTCATCACAAAGCTTCATGACGCATGTCATCAGAATGCTCCATTGCCTTCTCATCACAATGCTCCATGCCCTTGTCATCACATTGCTTCAAAACCCCTGTAATCTCAATGCTCCATGCACCTTTTCATCAGAATGCTCCATGCCCTTGTCATCACAATGCTCCATGACCCTTGTCATCGCAATGTTCCAAGCCCTTGTCATCAAAATGCTCCATTACCTTTGTCATCACAATCCTCCATGACACTTGGTATCACAATGCTCCATGCCATTGTCATCACAATGGACAATGACATATGTCATCACAATGCTCCCTGACAGTTGTCTTCACAATACTCCATGACCTTGTCATCACAATGTTCCATGCCCTTGTCATCAAAATGCGCCATGCCCACTGTCATCACAATAATCCATGAAACATGTCAGACCAATGTTCCATGCCCTTGTCACCACAATGCTCCATGCCCTTGTCATCACAATGCTCCATGACCGCTTTCATCACAATGCACCGTGACTCCAGTCATCACAAAAATTCATGACCTGTGTCCTCAAAATGGTCCATGCCCTCGTCACTCAAGGCTCTGTTATCTTTGTCACCACAATGCTCCATGAAATTTTCATCACAGTGCTCTGTGTCCCTTGCCAACACAATGCTCCATGCCTTTGTCAGCACAATGCTCCATGAGACTTGTCATCAAAATGCTCCATGCGCATGTCAGTACAATGCTCCATGACATATGTCATCACAATGTGCCATGCTCTTGGCATCACAAGGCTCCACATCCTTTTCATCGCTACGCTCCATAAAACTTGTCATCACAATGCTCCTTGCACTTCTCATCAAAATGCTCTCTTACCACATATATCAAAATGTTCCATCACTAGTCATCACAATACTCGCTCACCCCTGTCATCACAATGTTCCATGACCACTGTCATCACAGTGCTACATGGCCTTATCATCACAATGCTCCATGACCCCTGACATCACAATGTTCCATAACCCCTGTCACAAAATGCTTCATGACCCATTTCATCACAATACTTCATGACCCCTGACATCACTATGTTCCATAACCCCTGTCATCAAAATATTCCATGACCATTTTCATCAAATTGCCCCATGTCCCTGTAATCACAATGCTCCCTGCCCTTCTCATCACAATGCACCACGCCCTTTTCATCAAAATGCCCCATGACATTTGTCATCACAAAGCTCCATGACCCTTGGCATCACAATGCTCCATGCCATTGTCATCACAATGCTCAGTGAAATCTCTCATCACATTACTCCATGCCCTTGTCATCACAATGCTCCATTACACCTGTCATAACAATGGTCCATGACCCCTGCCATCACAATGATCCACGGCCTTGTCATCACAAGGATCCATGACCCTTGTCATCACAATGCTCCAAGACCTCTGTAATCACAAATCTCCATGCCACTTTTCATCTCAATGCTCCATGAACAGTGTCATCACAATACACCATGCCCATCATCATAATGATTCATGCTACTGTCATCACAATGAAATCAAAATGCTCCAAGTCCTCTGTCATCACAATGCTCCACATCCTTGTCAGCCAAATGCTCCATGACCCTTGTCATCACAATGCTCAATGCGCGTGTCAGCACAATGCTCCATAACCCATGTCATCACAATGCACCATGCACTTGTCATCACAATGCTCCACATCCTTGTCATCAAAATGCTCCATAAACCTAGTCATGACAATGCTCCATGCACTTCTCCTCAAAATGCCTTCTCACCACTGATATCACAATGTTCCATCACTAGTCATCACAATATTCCATGACCCCTGTAACCACAATTCTCCATGCCCTTGTCATCCCAAAGCTCCATGACGCATGTCATCAGAATGCTCCATGGCCTTCTCATCACAATGCTTCATGAACTTTTCATCTCAATGCTCTGTGATCCTTGTCATCACCATGCTCCATGCCTTTGTCAGCACAATGCTCCATGACCCTTGTCATCACAATGCTCCATGCGCTTGTGAGCACAATGCTCCACAACCCATGTCATCACAATGCGCCATGTGCTTGCCATCACAGTGCTCCACATCCTTGTCATTACAGAGCTCCAAAAACCTTGTCATCACAATGCTCCATGCACTTCTCATTAAAATGCTATCTCCCCCTTTCATCACAATGTTCCATGATCCGTGTCATGACAATGCTACATGACCTTATCATCACAATGCTCCATGAACCCTTACATCACAATGTTCCATTACCTCTGTCATCAAAATGCTCCATGACCCTTTTCATGACAATCCTCCATGACCCCTGACATCACAATGTTCCATAACAACTGTCATCAAAATATTCCATGATACTTTTCATCAAATTGCTCCATGACCCTGTCATCAAAATGCTCCCTGCACTTCTCATCACAATGCACCACGACCTTCTCATCAAAATGCCCCATGAACTTTGTCATCACAAACTGCATGACCCTTGGCATCACAATGCTCCATGCCATTTTCATCACAAAGTTTCATGACCCCTGTAATCACAATGCTCCATGCACATTTTCATCAGAATGCTCCATGAGACTTGTCATCACAAGACTCCATGGTTTTCTCATCACAATGCCCCAGGTCCTTGTCATCACAGTGCCCCATTACCCTGTCATCACAATACTCCATGAACATTTTCAGCCCAATGCTCCATGACCTTCTTATCACAATGCTCCATGACCCTGTCATCACAATGCTCCATGACCACTGTCATCACAGAGCTCCATGACCCCTGAAAACACAATGATATGGGAATCTTGTATTCAAATTGCTCCATGACCCTTGTCATCACAATGCTCCATGCCCTTGTCATCACAATGCTCCATGAAGCCTCTCATCACATTGCCCCATGCCCTTGTCATTACAAACATCCATGATCCATGTATCACAGTGTCCCGTGCCCTAGTCATCACAATGCTCTATGCCCACTCTCATCACAGTAATCCATGAAAGTTTTCAGACCAATGTTCCATGCCCTTGTCATCACAATCCTCATTTCCCATATCATAACCAGGCTCCATGAACCCTGCCATGACAATGTTCTACGGTCTTGTCATCACAAGGATCCAATACCCCTGTAATCACAATGCTCCATGCCACTTTTCATCAGAATGCTCCATGAGAATTGACACCAAAAGGCTCCATGGTCCTCTCATCACAATGTTCCAGTACATTGTCATCACACTGGTCCATGCCCACTTCATCAAAAGGCTCTGTGAAATTTGTCACCATAATGCTCCATGAAAATTTCATCACAATGCTCTTTTACCCATGTCTTCACTATGCTCCATGCCTTTGTCAACACAATGCTCCATGACGCTTGTCATCACAATGCTCGATACTCTTCTCATCACAATGCTCCATGCCCTTGTCATTACAATCATCCATGACACATGTATCAAGTGTTCCGTGCCCTAGTCATCACAATGCTCCATGCCGAATCTCATCACAATAATCCATGAAATTTTCAGACCAATGTTCCATGCACATGTCATCACAATGCTCCATTACCCCTGTCATAACAATGCTCCATGACCCCTGCCATCACAATGTTCCATGGCATTGTCATCCAAAGCTCCATGACCCTTGTCATCATAGTGCTCCAAGATCTCTGTAATCACAATGCTCCATGCCCTTGTCGTCACAATGATTCATGACGCATGTCATCAGAATGCTCCATGGCCTTCTCATGAAAATGCTCCATTCCCTTGTCATCACAACGCTCCAGCAACCCTGGATTCACAATGTTCCATGCCCCTTGTCATTACAGTGCTCCATGACGCTCGTCATCACAATTATCCATGATCTGCTCATCGCAATGCTCCACGGTCTTACCATCACAATGCTCCATGCCCTGGTCATCACAATGCTCCATGTCCCATGTCATCACAATTCTCCACGTCCTTGTCATCACAATGCTCCATGACACTACCTATCACAATGTTACCTGATCTTGTCATCACTATTCTCCATGCACTTGTCATCGGAATGCTCTATGACCTCTGTAATAGCAAGCTCCATGAGCTTGTCATCACAATGCTTCACGACATTGTCATCAAAATTCTCAATGGCCCTTGTCATCACAATGCTCCATGCCCTTGTCATCACAATGCTCCATGACCCTTGTCATCACAATGTTCCAAGCCCTTGTCATCAAAATGCTCCATTACCTTTCTCATCACAATCCTCCATTACACTTGGTATCACAATGCTCCATGCCATTGTCATCACAATGGACAATGACATATGTCATCACAATGCTCCCTGACACATGTCTTCACAATACTCAATAACCTTGTCATCACAATGTTCCATGCCCTTGTCATCACAATGCACCTTGCCCACTGTCATCACAATAATCCATGAAACATGTCAGACCAATGTTCCATGCCCCTGTCATCACAATGCTCCATGCCCTTGTCATCACAATGCTCCATGACACCGCTCATCACAATGCTTCATGACCTTTGTCGTCACAATGTTCCATGCTCTTGTCACACAAGGCTCTGTGACCTTTGTCACCACAATGCTCCATGTCCTTGTCATCACAAAGCTCCATGACGCATGTCATCAGAATGCTCCATTGCCTTCTCATCACAATGCTCCTTGCCCTTGTCATCACAATGCTTCAAAACCCCTGTAATCACATGGTCCATGCACCTTTTCATCAGAATGCTCCATGACCCTTTTCACTAAAATGTTCCATGACCCATGACATCACAATGTTCCATAACCCCTGTCATCAAAATGATCCATGACACTTTTCATCAATTTGCTCCATGACCTTGGTATCACAATGCTCCCTGCCCTTCTCATCGCAATGCACCACGACCTTGTCATCAAAATGCTCCATGACCGTTGTCATCACAAAGCTCCATGACGCTTGGCATCACAATGCTACATGCTTTTTCATCACAATGCTACATGAAACCTCTCATCACATTGCTCCATGCCCTTGTCAGCACAATGGTCCATGACGATTGTCATCACAATGCTCGATATTCTTCTCATCACAATGCTCCATGCCCTTGTCATTACAATCCCCCTTAACACAGGTATCACAGTGTTCCGTGCCCTAGTCATCACAATGCTCCATGCCGAATCTCATCACAATAATCCATGAAATTTTCCGACTAATGTCCCATGCCCTTGTCATCACAATGCTCCATTACCCCTGTCATAACAATGCTCCATGACCACAGCAATCACAATGTTCCACGGCCTTGTCATCCAAGGCTCCATGACCCTTGTCATCACAGTTCTCCAAGACCCCTGTAATCACAATGCTCCATGCCCTTGTCATCACAAAGCTCCATGACGCATGTCATCTGAATGCTCCATGGCCTTCTCATCACAATGCTCCATGCCCTTGTCATCACAATGCTACAACAGCCCTGTAATCACAGTGCTCCAGGCCCTTTTTCATCTCAATGCTCCATAAACCCTGTCATCATAATGCACCGGGTCCATCACCATAATATTTCATGCTGTTGTCATCAAAATGAAATCAAAATGCTCAATGACCTCTGTCATCACAATGCACCAACCCCTTCTGATCACAATATACCATAACACTTGTCATCACAATGCCCCATGAGGCTGGTCATCACAATTATCCATGGACTTCTCATCACAATGCTCCATGATCTTTGTCATCACAATGCTCCATACACTTATCATCACAATGCTCCCTGACTGTTGTCATCAGTATGCTCCTTGAAACCTGTCATGACAAGGCTCCATGCATTTTTCATCACAATGATCCATTCCCTTTTCATCACAATGCTCCAAGACCCCTGCAATCACAATGCTCCATGTACTTGTCATCACAAAGCTACATGATGCATGTCATCAGAATGATCCATTGCCTTCTCATCACAATACTCCATCCCTTGTCATCACAATGCTTCAAAACCCCTGTAATCACAATGCTCCATGAAACTTTTCATCAGAATGCTCCATGACACTTTTCATCAAAATGCTCCATTACCCCTGACATCACAATGTTCCATAACCCCTGTAATCAAAATGTTCCATGACACTTTTCATCAATTTGTTCCATGACCCTGTCATCACAATGCTCCCTACCCTTCTCATCACAATGCACCACCACCTTGTCATCAAAATGCTCCATGACCTTTGTCATCACAAAGCTCCATGACCCTTGGCATCACAATGCTCCATGCCATTTCATCACAATGCTACATGAAACCTCTCATCACATTGCTCCATGCCCTTGTCAGCACAATGCTCCATGATGCTTGTCATCACAATGCTCGATACTCTTCTCATCACAATGTTCCATGCCCTTGTCAGCACAGTCCCCCATGACACATGTATCAGAGTGTTCCGTGCCTTAATCATCACAATGCTCCATGCCGAATCTCATCACAATAATCCATGAAATTTTCAGAACAATGTCCCATGCCCTTGTCATCACAATTCTCCTTTACCCCTGTCATAGAAATGCTCCATGACACCTGCCATCACAATGATCCACGGCATTCTCATCCAAGGCTCCATGACCCTTGTCATCACAGTGCTCCAATACCCATGTAATCACAATGTTCCATGCCCTTGTCGTCACAAAGATTCATGACGCATGTCATCAGAATGCTCCGTGGCCTTCTCATCACAGTGATCCATGTCCATGTCATCACAATGCTCCAAGACCCCTGTAATCACAATGCTCCATGTCCCTTGTCGTTACAGTGCTCCATGACGCTCGTCATCACAGTTATCCGTGATCTTCTAATGACAATGCTCCACGGTCTTGCCATTACAATGCTCCATGCCCCGGTCATCACAATGCTCCATGTCCCATGTCATCACAATTCTCCACGTCCTTGTCATCACAATGCTCCATGACACTTCTTATCACAATGTTACATGATATTTTCATCACAATTCTCCATGCACTTGTCATCGCAATGCTCTATGACCCCTGTCATAGCAAGCTCCATGCGCTTGTCATCACAATGCTTCACGATATTGTCATCAAAATTCTCAATGGCACTTGTCATCGCAATGCTCCATGACCCTTGTCATCACAACGTCCAAAGCCCTTGTCATCAAAATGCTCCATTACCTTTGTCATCACAATCCTCCATGACACTTGTTATCACAATGCTCCATGCCATTGTCATCACAATGCTTCATGACCTTTGTCACCACAATGCTCCATGCCCTTGTCATCACAATTCTCCATGCCCACTGTCATCACAATATTCCTTGAAACTTGTCAGACCAAAGATCCATGCCCTCTTCACACAAGGCTCTGTAACCTTTGTCACCACAATGCTCCATGAACTTTTCATCACAATGCTCTTTGTCCCTAGTCATCACAATGCTCCATGCCTTTGTCAGCACAATGCTCCATGACACTTGTCATCAAAATGCTCCATGCGCTTGTCAGAACAGTGCTCCATGACACATGTCATCACAATGTGCCATGCTCTTTTCATCACAATGCTCCACATCCTTTTCATCGCTATGCTCCATAAAACTTGTCATCACAATTCTCCATGCACTTCTCATCAAAATTCTCTCTCACCACATATATCACAATGTTCCATCGCTAGTCATCACAATAATCGCTCACCCCTGTCATCACAATGTCCCATGACCACTGTCATCACAGTGCTACATGCCCTTATCATCACAATTCTCCATGACCCCTGACATCACAATGTTCCATAACCCCTGTCATCAAAATATTCCATGACACTTTTATTCAAATTGCTCCCTGACCCTGTCATCAAAATGCTCCCTGCCCTTCTCATCACAATGCACCACGCCCTTGTCATCAAAATGCCCCATGACATTTGTCATCACAAAGTTCCATGACACTTGGCATCACAATGATCCATGCCATTGTCATCACAATGCTCAATGAACTCTCTCATCATATTGCTCCATGCCCTTGTCATCACAATGCTCCATTACACCTGTCATAACAATGCTCCATGACCCCTGCCATCACAATGTTCCGCGGCCTTGTCATCACAAGGCTCTATGACCCTTGTCATCACAATGCTCCAAGACCTCTGTAATCACAATTCTCCATGCCACTTTTCATCTCAATGCTCCATGAACACTGTCATCACAATGCACCATGCCCAACACCATAATATTTCATGCTATTTTCATCACAATGAAATCAAAATGCTCCATGTCCTCTGTCACCACAATGCTCCAAACCCTTCTGATCACAATATTCCATAGCACTTGTCATCACATGCCTCATGACGCTCGTCATCACAATTATGCAAGGTCTTCTCATCAAAATGCTCCATGACCTTTGTCACCACAATGCTCAATACACTTGGCATCACAATGCTCGCTGACACTTGTCATCAGTATGCTCCTTGAACACTGTCATGACAAGGCTCCATGCCTTTTTCATCACAATCATCCATTCCCTTTTCATCACAATGCTCCAAGACCCCTGTTGTCACAATGCTCCGTGACTCCAGTCATCACAATGCTTCATGACATTTGTCATCACAATGGTCCATGACCTCGTCACACAAAGCTCTGTGACCTTTGTCAAAACAATGCTCCATGAAATTTTTATCACAATGTCTGTGACACCTGTCATCACAAAGCTCGATGCCTTTGTCAGCACAATGTACCATAACCCTGGTCATCACAATGCACCATGCACTTGTCATCACAATGCTCCACATTTTGTCATCAAAATGCTCCATAAACCTTGTCATCACAATGCTCCATGCACTTCTCCTCAAAATGCTTTCTCACCACTGATATCACAATGTTCCATCACTAGTCATCACAATACTCCCTCACCCCTGTCATCACAATATTCCTTTACCCCTGTAATCACAATTCTCCATTCCTTTGTCATCACAAAGCTCCATGACGCATGTCATCAGAATACTCCATGGCTTTCTCATCACAATGCTCCATGCCCTTGTCATCACAATGCTCCAACACCCCTGTAATCACAATGCTTCATGCACCTTTTCATCTAAATGCTCCATGAACACTGTCATCACAATGCACCGTGCCCATCACCATAATATTTCATGCTATTGTCATCACAATGAAATCAAAATGCTCCATGTCCTCTGTCACCACAATGCTCCAAACCCTTCTGATCAAAATATTCCATAGCACTTGTCATCACATGCCTCATGACGCTCGTCATCACAATTATGCAAGGTCTTCTCATCAAAATGCTCCATGACCTTTGTCACCACAATGCTCAATACACTTGGCATCACAATGCTCGCTGACACTTGTCATCAGTATGCTCCTTGAACACTGTCATGACAAGGCTCCATGCCTTTTTCATCACAATCATCCATTCCCTTTTCATCACAATGCTCCAAGACCCCTGTTGTCACAATGCTCCGTGACTCCAGTCATCACAATGCTTCATGACATTTGTCATCACAATGGTCCATGACCTCGTCACACAAAGCTCTGTGACCTTTGTCAAAACAATGCTCCATGAAATTTTTATCACAATGTCTGTGACACCTGTCATCACAAAGCTCGATGCCTTTGTCAGCACAATGTACCATAACCCTGGTCATCACAATGCACCATGCACTTGTCATCACAATGCTCCACATACTTGTCATCAAAATGCTCCATAAACCTTGTCATCACAATGCTCCATGCACTTCTCCTCAAAATGCTTTCTCACCACTGATATCACAATGTTCCATCACTAGTCATCACAATACTCCCTCACCCCTGTCATCACAATATTCCTTTACCCCTGTAATCACAATTCTCCATTCCTTTGTCATCACAAAGCTCCATGACGCATGTCATCAGAATACTCCATGGCCTTCTCATCAAAATGCTCCATGCCATTGTCATCACAATGCTCCAACACCCCTGTAATCACAATGCTTCATACACCTTTTCATCTAAATGCTCCATGAACCCTGTCATCACAATGCACCGTGCCCATCACCATAATATTTCATGCTATTGTCATCACAATGAAATCAAAATGCTCAATGACCTCTGTCATCACAATGCACCAAACCCTTCTAATCACAATGTTCCATAACACTTGTCATCACAATGCCCCATGACGCTGGTCATCACAATTATCCATGGTCTCTCAACACAATGCTCCATGATCTTTGTCATCACAATGCTCAATACACTTATCATCACAATGCTCCCTGACAGTTGTCATCAGTAGGCTCCTTGAACCCTGTCATGACAAGGCTCCATGCAATTTTCAGCACAATGATCCATTCCCTTTTCATCACAATGATCCAAGACCCCTGCAATCACAATGCTCCATGTACTTGTCATCACAAAGCTCCATGACACATGTCATCAGAAAGCTCCATTGCCTTCTCATCACAATACTCCATGCCCTTGTCATCACAATGCTCCAAAAGCCCTGTAATCTCAATGCTCCATGCACCTTTTCATCAGAATGGTCCATGCCCTTGTCAGCACAATGCTCCATGACACATGTCATCACAATGTTCCATGCCCTTGTCATCACAATGCCCCATGCCCACTGTCATCAAAATAATCCATAAATCTTGTCAGAGCAATGCTCCATGACCCCTGTCATCACAATGCTCCGTGACTCCAGTCATCACAATGATTCATGACATTTGTCCTCACAATTGTCCATGCCCTCGTCACTCAAAGCTCTGTGACCTTTGTCAACACAATGCTCCATGCCCTTGTCATCACAATGATCCATGCCCACTGTCATCACAATAATCCATGAAACTTGTCAGACCAATGGTCCATGCCCTCGTCACCCAAGGCTCTGTGATATTTGTCAGCACAATGCTCCATGAATTTTTCATCACAATGCTCTGTGTCCCTTGTCATCAAAATGCTCCATTACCTTTGTCATCACAATCCTCCATGACACTTGGTATCACAATGCTCCATGCCATTGTCATCACAATGGACAATGACATATGTCATCACAATGCTCCCTGACACCTGTCTTCACAATATTCCATGACCTTGTCATCACAATGTTCCATGCCCTTGTCATCACAATGCGCCATGCCCACTGTCATTACAATAATCCATGAAACTTGTCAGACCAATGTTCCATGCCCCAGTCATCACAATGCACCATGTCCTTGTCATCACAATGCTCAGAGACCCCTGTCATCACAATGCTCCGTGACTTCAGTCATCAGAATGCTTCATGACCTTTGTCATCACAATGGTCCATTCCCTCGTCACACAAGGCTCTGTGACCTTTGTCACCACAATGCTACATGTCCTTGTCATCACAAAGTTCCATGACACATGTCATCAAAATGCTCCATTGCCTTCTCATCACAATGTTCCTTGCCCTTGTCATCACAATGCTTCAAAACCCCTGTAATCACAATTCTCCATGAACCTTTTCATCAGAATGCTCCATGACCATTTTCATCAAAATGCTCCATGACCCATGACATCACAATGTTCCATAACCACTGTAATCAAAATGTTCCATGACACTTTTCATAAATTTGCTCCATGACCCTGTCATCACAATGCTCCCTGCCCTTCTCATCACAATGCACCACGACATTGTCATCAAAATGCTCCATGACCTTTGTCATCACAAAGATCCATGACCCTTGGCATCACAATTCTCCATGCCATTTCATCACAATGCTACATGAAACATCTCATCACATTGCTCCATACCCTTGTCAGCACAATGCTCCATGACGCTTGTCATCACAATGCTCGATACTCTTCTCATCACAATGCTCCATGCCCTTGTCATTACAATCCCCAATGACACATGTGTCACAGTGTTCCGTGCCTTAGTCATCACAATGCTCCATGACGAATCTCATCACAATAATCCATGAAATTTTCAGACTAATGTTCCATGCCCTTGTCATCACAATGTTCCATTACCCCTGTCATAAAAATGACCCCTGCCATCACAATGTTCCACGGCCTTGTCATACAAGGCTCCATCACCCTTGTCATCACAGTGCTCCAAGACCTCTGTAATCACAATTTTCCATGCCCTTGTCGTCGCAAAGATTCATGACGCATGTCATCAGAATGCTCCGAGGCCTTCTCATCACAATGCTCCATGCCCTTGTCATCGCAATGCTCTATGACCCCTGTAATCACAATGCTCCATGTCCTTTTCATCGCAAAGCTCCATGACGCATGTCTTCAGAATGCTCCATTGCCTCCACATCACAATACTCCATGCCCTTGTCATCACAATGTTCCATAACCCCTGTTATCAAAATGTTCCCTGACACTTTTCATCAATTTGCTCCAAGACCCTGTCATCACAATGATCCCTGCCCTTCTCAACACAATGCACAACGACCTTGTAATCAAAATGCTCCATGACCTCTGTCATCACAATGCACCACGCCCTTGTCATCAAAATACCTCATGACTTTTGTCATCACAAAGCTTTATTACCCCTGTCATAAGAATGATCCATGACCCCTGCCATCACAAGGTTCCACGGCCTTGTCATCACAAGCCTCCACGGCCTTGTTATACAAGCCTCCATGACACTTGTCATCACAATGCTCCCAGACCCCTGTAATCACAATGCTCCATGCCCTTGTCATCACAAAGCTCCATGACGCATGTCATCTGAATGCTCCATGGCCTTCTAATCACAATGCTCCATGCCCCTTTTCATCTCAATGCTCCATGAACCCTGTCATCACCATGCACCGTGTCCATCACCATAATATTTCATGCTATTGTCATCACAATGAAATCAAAACGCTCAATGACCTCTGTCATCACAATGCACCAAACCCTTCTGATCACAATGTTCCATAACACTTGTAATCACAATGCCCCATGACGCTGGTCATCACAATTATCCATGGACTTCTCATCACAATGCTCCTTGAACTTTGTCATCACAATGCTCAATACACTTATCATCACAATGCTCCCTGACAGTTGTCATCAGTATGCTCCTTGAACCCTGTCATGACAAGGCTCCATGCATTTTTCATCACAATGATCCATTCCCTTTTCATCACAATGCTCCAAGACCCTTGTAATCACAATGCTCCATGTCCTTGTCATCACAAAGTTCCATGACGCATGTCATCAGAATGCTCCATTGCTTTCTCATCACAATACTCCATGCCCTTGTCATCACAATCCTTCAAAATCCCTGTAATCTCAATGCTCCTTGCAACATTTCATCAGTATGCTCCATGACCCTTGTCTTCACAAGGCTCCATGCCCCTCTCATCACAATACTCCAGGACCTTCTCATCACATTGCTCCATTCCCTTCTCATCACAATGCTCCATTACCCCTGTCATCACAGTTCTCCATGAATATTTTCAGCCCAATGCTCCATGACCTTCTCATCACAAAGCTCCATGACACATGTCATCACAATTCTACATGACCACAGTCATCAAAATGATCCATGCCACTTGTCATCAGAATGTTCCATGTGCTTGCCATCCCAATGCTCCATGACCCCTGTAATCACAATGCTCCTTGACGCTTGTCGTCACACAGCTCCATGACACTTGTCATCACAATTCTCCATGCCTTTGTCAGCAAAATGCTACATGACCTTGTCATCACAATGCTCCATGGAATTGTCATCACAATTCTCCATTACCAGTGTCATCGCAATCCTCCGTGAACCTTGGGATCACATTGTTTCATGCCCTTGTCATCACAATGCTCCGTGATTCTTGAAATCAAAATGATCCATGAACTGTGTCATCACAATGCTCCAAACTCTTGTGATCACAATGTTCCATAACAGTGGTCATCACAACGCTCCATGATGCCTGTCATCAAAATACTCCATACCCTTGTCATCACAATGCTCCATGAACTTTGTCATCACAATGCTCAATACACTTGTCATCACAATGCTCCCTGACACTTTTCGTCAGAATGCTCCTTGAACCCTGTCATGAAAAGGCTCCATGCCATTTTCATCACAATGCTCCATGCCCTTTTCATCACAATGCTCCATGCCATTGTCATCACAATACTCCACACGCCTGTCATCAGAATGCTCCATGACCCTTGTCATCACAATGCTCCATGACCCATGTCATCAGAATGCTCCATGACACCTGTCATCACAATGCTCCATGCGCCTTGTCATTACAGTGCTCCATGACACTAGTCATCAAAATTATCCATGGTCTTCTCATCACAATGCTCCACGGTCTTGCCATCACAATGCTCCATAACACTTCTCATCACAATGTTACATGCTCTTGTCATCACAGTTCTCCATGCACTTGTCATCGCAATGCTCCATGACCCCTGTCATAGCAAGCTCCATGAACTTTTCATCACAGTGCTTCAGGAACTTGTCATCAAAATTCTCAATGGCCCTTGTCATCACAATCCTCCATGCTCTTGTCATCAAAATGCTCCATGACTCTTTTCATCTCAATGTTCCAAACCCCTGTATCACAATGCTCTATTAACTTTGTCATCACATTCCTCCATGACACTTGGCATCACATTACTCCATGCCATTGTCATCACAATGGACCATGACATATGTCATCACAATGACCCCAGACCCCTGTCTTCACAGTACTCCATGATATTCTCATCATAATGCTCCATGCTCTTCTCATCAGAATGCGCCTTGCCCACTGTCATCACAATAAACCATGAAATTTCTCAGACCAATGCACCATACCCCTGTCATCAGAATGCTCCATACCCTTGTCATCACAATGTTCCGTGACTCCAGTCATCACAATGCTTCATGACCTTTGTCATCACAATGGTCCTTGACCTCGTCATCACAAGACTCTGTGACCATTGTCACCACAGTGCTCAATATACTTTTCATCACAATGCTCTGTGACCGTTGTCGTCACAATGTTCCATGACCCTTGTCATCACAATGTTCCATGCGCTTCTCAGCACAATGCTCCATGACCCATGTCATCAAAATGAGCCATGTAATTGTCATCACAATGCTCCACAGCCTAGTCATCACAATGCTCCATAAACCTTGTCATCACAATGCTCCTTGCACTTCTCATCAAAATGCTTTCTCACCACTGATATCACAATGTTCCATCAGTAGTCATCACAATACTACCTCACCACAGTCATCACAATTTTCCATGACCTCTGTCATCACAATGCCACATGCCATATCATCACAATGCTCCATGACCCCTGACATCAAAATGTTCTATGTCCTCTGTCATCAGAATGCTCCATCACCCTTTTCATCACAATGCTCCAAGACCCCTGACATCACAGTGTTCCATAACCACTGTCATCAAAATGTTCCATGGCTCTTTTCATCAAATTGCTCCATGACCCTGTCTTCACAATGCACCATGTCCATCATCATAATGCTTCATGCTATTGTCATCACAGTGAAATCAATATGCTCCATGACCTCTGTCATCAAAATGCTCCAAACCCTTGTGATCACAAAGTTCCATAACCATTGTCATCACAATGCACCATGACGCTCATCATCACAATTATCCATGGTCTTCTCATCACAGTGCTCCATGAACTTTGTCATCACAATGCTCAATACACTTGTCATCACAATGCTCCCTGACACTTGTCATCAGTATGCTCCTTGAACACTGTCATGACAAGGCTCCATGCCTTTTTCATCACAATGATCCATACCATTTTCATCACAATGCTCCAAGACCCGTTTAATCAAAATGCTCCATGACGATTAATCACAAAGCTCCATGATGCATGTCATCAGAATGCTCCATGGCCTTCTCATCACAATGCTCCATGTCCTTGTCATCACAGTGCTCCAAGACCCCTGTCATCTCAATGTTCTGTGACTCCAGTCATCATAAGGCTTCATAACATTTGTCATCACAATGGTCCATGTCCTCATCACAGAAGGCTCTCTGACCTTTCTCACCAAAATGCTCCATGAACTTTTCATCACAATGCTCTGTGATCCTTGTCATCACCATGCTGCATGCCTTTGTCAGCACAATGCTCCATGACCCTTGTCATCACAATGCTCCATGCGCTTGTGAGCACAATGCTCCATAACCCATGTCATCATATTGTGCCATGCGTTTGTCATCACCATGCTCCACATCCTTGTCATTACAGTGCTCCAAAAACCTTGTCATCACAATGCTCCATGCACTTCTCATCAAAATGCTCTCTCCCCCCTGTCATCACAATATTCCATGATCCCTGTCATGACAATGCTGCTTGACCATATCATCTCAATGCTCCATGATCCCTGACATCACAATGTTCCATAACCCCTGTCATCAAAATGCTCCATGACCCTTTCATCACAATGCTCCATGACCCTGACATAACAGTGTTCCATAACCACTGTCATCAAAATATTCCATGATACTTTTCATCAAATTGCTCCATGACCCTGTCATCAAAATGCTCCCTGCCCTTCTCATCACAATGCACCACGAGCTTGTCATCAAAATGCTCCATGAACTTTGTCATCACAAAGCTCCATGACACTTGGCATCACAATGCTCCATGCCATTTTCATCACAATGCTTCATGACCCCTGTAATCACAATGCTCCATGCACCTTTTCATCAGAATGCTCCATGATACTTGTCATCACAAGGCTACATGGTTTTCTCATCACAGTGCCCCAGGACCTTGTCATCACAATGCTCCATTCCCTTGTCAACACAATGCCCTATTACCCCTGTCATCAAAATACTCCATGAACATTTTCAGCCCAGTGCTGCATGACCTTCTTATCACAATGCTCCATGACCCTGTCATCACAATGCTCCATGACCCCTGTCATCACAATACTCCATGAACATTTTCAGCCCAATGCTCCATGACCTTCTCATCACAAAGCTCCATGACCCATGTCATCACAATGCTACATGACCACAGTCATCAAAATGATCCATGCCACTTGTCATCAGAATGTTCCATGTGCTTGTCATCCCAATGCTCCATGACCCCTGTAATCACAATGCTCTTTGACGCTTGTCATCACAGAGCTCCTGACACTTGTCATCACAATTCTCCATGCCTTTGTCAGCAAAATGCTACATGACCTTGTCATCACAATGCTCCATGCACTTGTCATCACAATTCTCCATAACCAGTGTCATCACAATCCTCTGTGAACCTTGGGATCACATTGTTTCATGCCCTTGTCATCACAATGCTGCATGATTCTTGAAATCAGAATGATCCATGACCTGTGTCATCACAATGCTCCAAACTGTTCTGATCACAATGTTCCATAACAATTGTCATCACATTGCTCCATGATGCCTGTCATAACAATACTCCATGCCCTTGTCATCACAATGCTCCATGAACTTTGTCATCCCAATGCTCAAAACACTTGTCATCACAATGCTCCCTGACACTTTTCGTCAGAATGCTCCTTGAACCCTTTCATGAAAAGGCTCCATGCCTTTTTCATCACAATGCTCCATGCCCTTTTCCTCACAATGCTCCATGCCATTGTCATCACAATACTCCACAAGCTTGTCATCAGAAGGCTCCATGACCCTTATCATCACAATGCTCCATGACCCTTGTCATCACAATGCTCCAAACCCCTGTCATCACAATGCTCCATTAACTTTGTCATCACATTCCTCCATGTCACTTGGCATCACAATGCTCCGTGCCATTGTCATCACAATGGACCATGATATATATCATCACAATGGTCCCAGACCCCTGTCTTCACAGTACTCCATGACCTTCTCATCACAATGCTCCATGCTCTTCTCATCAGAATGCACCTTGCCCACTGTCATCACAATAAACCATGAAACTTGTGCTCCATGCCCTTTTCCTCACAATGTTCCATGCCATTGTCATCACAATACTCCACAAGCTTGTCATCAGAATGCTCCATTACTATTGTCATCACAATGCTCCATGACCCCTGTCATCACAATGCTCCATGACACCTGTCATCCCAATGCTCCATGCCCTTTGTCATTACAGTGCTCCATGACTCTCGTCATCAAAATTATCCATGGTCTTCTCATCACAATGCTCCACGGTCTTGCCATCACAATGCTCCATGACACTTCTCATCACAGTGTTACATGCTCTTGTCATCACAATTCTTCATGCACTTGTCATCGAAATGCTCCATGACCCCTGTCATAGTAAGCTCCATGTGCTTTTCCTCAGAATGCTTCACGAACTTGTCATCAAAATACTCAATGGCCCTTTTCATCACAATCCTCCATGCCCTTGTCATCAAAATGCTCCATGACCCTTGTCATCACAATGCTCCAAACACCTGTCATCACAATGCTCCATTAACTTTGTCATCACATTCCTCCATGACACTTGCCATCACAATGCTCCATGCCATTTTCATCAAAATGGACCATGACATATCTCATCACAATGCCCCCAGACCGCTCTCTTCACAGTACTCCATGACCTTCTCATCACAGTGCTCCATGCTCTTCTCATCAGAATGCGACTTGCCCACTGTCATCACAATAAACCATGAAACTTGTCAGAGCAATGCACCATGCCCCTGTCATCAGAATGCTCCATACCCTTGTCATCACAGTGTTCCGTGACTCCAGTCATCACAATCCTTCATGAACTTTGTCATCACAATGGTCCTTGAACACCTCATGACAAGGCTCTGTGACCATTGTCACAATGCTCCATGAACTTTTCATCACTATGCTCTGTGACCATTGTCATCATAATGTTCCATGCCTTTGTCAGCACAATGTTCCATGACCCTTGTCATCACAATGCTCCATGCGCTTCTCAGCACAATGCTCCATGACCCATGTCATCAAAATGCGCCATGCACTTGTCATCACAATGCTCCACAGCCTTGTCATCACAATTCTCCATAAACCTTGTCATAACAAGGCTCCATAAACCTTGTCATCACAATGCTCAATGCACTTCTCATCAAAATGCTTTCTCACCACTGATATCACAATTTTCCATCACTAGTCATCACAATACTCCCTCACCACTGTCATCACATTTTTCCATGACCTCTGTCATCACAATGCTACATGCCTTATCATCACAATGCTCCATGACCCCTGACATCAAAATGTTCCATATCCTCTGTCATCAGAATGCTCCATCACCCTTTTCATCACAAGGCTACAAGACCCCTGACATCACAATGTTCCATAACCACTGTCATCAAAATGTTCCATGACACTTTTCATCAAATTGCTCCGTGACCCTGTCATCACAATGCACCATGTCCATCATCATAATGCTTCATGCTATTGTCATCACAATGAAATCAATATGCTCCATGACCTCTGTCATCAAAATGCTCCAAACCCTTGTGATCACAATGTTCCATAACCATTGCCATTACAATGCACCATGATGCTCATCATCACAATTATCCATGGTCTTCTCATCACAGAGTTCCATGACCTTTGTCATCACAATGCTCAATACACTTGTCATCACAATGCTCCCTGACACTTGTCATCAGTATGCTCCTTGAACCCTGTCATGACAAGGCTCCATGCCTTTTTTATCACAATGATACATACCATTTTCATCACAATGCTCCGAGACCCCTGTAATCACAATGCTCCATGACCTTTAATCACTAAGCTCCATGATGCATGTCATCAGAATGCTCCATGGCCTTCTCATCACAATGCTCCATGTCCTTGTCATCACAGTGCTCCAAGACCCCTGTCATCTCAATGCTCTGTGACTCCAGTCATCACAATGCTCCATGACATTTTCATCACAATGCTCCATGACCCCTGTAATCACAATGCTCCATGCACCTTCTCATCAGAATGCTCCATGAGACTTGTCATCACAAGGCTCCATGGTTTTCTCATCACAATGTCCCAGGACTTGTCATCACAATACTCCATTCCCTTGTCATCACAATGCCCCATTACCCCTGTCATCACAATACTCCATGAATAGTTTCAGGCTAATGCCTCATGACCTTCTTATCACAATGCTCCTTGACCCTGTCATCACAATGCTCCATGACCACTGTTATCACAGCGCTCCATGACCCCTGACAACACAATGATCTGGGAATCTTGTCATCAAAATGCTCCATGACACTTGTCATCACAATGCTCCATGCCCTTGTCATCACATTGCTCCATGAAGCCTCTCATCACGTTGCTCCATGCCCTTGTCATTACAATCCTACATGACCCATGTATCACAGTGTTCTATGAACTTGTCATCACAATGCTCCTTGCCCACTCTCATCACAATAATCCATGAAACTTTTCAGACCAATGCTCGATGCCCTTGTCATCACAATGCTCCATTGCCCATGTCATAACCATGCTCCATGACCCCTGCCATCACAATGCTCTACGGCCTTGTCATCACAAGGATCCAATACCACTGTAATCACAATGCTCCATTCCCCTTTTCATCAGAATGCTCCATGAGAATTGTCATCACAAGGCTCCATGGTCCTCTCATCATCACAATGCTCCAGGACCTTGTCATCACAATGGTCCATGCCCACGTCATCAAAAGGCTCTGTGAAATTTGTCACCACAATGCTCCATGAAATTTTCATCACAATTCTCTTTTACCCATGTTATGACTATGCTCCATGCCTTTGTCAGCACAATTCTCCATGACAATTTTCATCACAATGCTCCATGGGCTTTTCCGCACAATGCCCCATGACCTGTGTCATCACAATGAGCCATGTGCTTGTCATCACAATGCTCCACCACCTTGTCATCACAGTGCTCCATAAACCTTGTCATAACAATGCTCCATGCACTTCACATCAAAATGCTCTCCCACCACTGATATCATAATGTTCCATCACTAGTCATCACAATACTCCCTCACCCCTGTCATCACAATGTTCCAGGACCCCTGTCATCAAAATGCTCAATGACCCTTTTCATCATAATCCTCCATGACCCCTGACATCACAAAGTTCCATAACCTCTGTCATCAAAATGTCCCATGACAATTTTCATCAAATTGCTCCATGACACTTTCATCACAATGATCCCTGCCCTTCTCAAAACAGTTCACCACACGCTTGTCATCAAAATGCTCCATGACCTTTGTCATCACAAAGCTACATGACCCTTGGCATCACAATGCTCCATTCCATTGTCATCAAAATGCTCCATGAACACTCTCATCACATTGTTCCATGCCCTTGTCATCACAGACTCCGTGATGCTTTTCATCACAATGCTCAATGCTCTTCTTAACACAATGCTCCATGCCCTTGTCATTACAATCCGCCATGACCCATGTATCACAGTGTTCCGTACCCCTGTCATCACAATGCTCCATGCCCCCTCTCATCACAATAATCCATGAAGCTTTTCAGACCAATGATCCATGCCCTTGTCCTCAAAATGCTCCATTACCCCTGTTATAACAATGCTCCATGACACCTGCCATTACAATATTCCATGGCCTTGTCATCACAAGGCTCCATAACCCTTGTCATTACAATGCTCCTTGTCCTTGTCATCAAAAAGCTCCATGACACATGTCATCAGAATGCTCCATGGCCTTCTCATTCACGATGCTCCATGCCCTTGTCATCACAATTCTCCTAGACCTCTGTAATCACAATGCTCAATGCCCCTTTTCATCTCAAATCTCCATGAACCGTGTCATCAAAATGCACCATGCCCATCATCATAATGCTTCATGCTATTGTCATCAAAATGAAATCAAAATGCTCCATGACCTCTGTCATCACAATGCTCCAAACCCTTGTGATCACAATGTTCCATAACACTTGTCATCACAACGCCCCATGACGCTCATCATCACAATTATCCATGGCCTTCTATTCACAATACTCCATGAACTTTGTCATCACAATGCTCAATACACTTGTCATCACAATGCTCGCTGACACTTGTCATCAGTATGCTCCTTGAACCCTGTCATGACAAGGCTCCATGAATTTTGCATCACAATGATCCATGTCATTTTCATCACAATGCCCTGTGACCCTTGTCATCACAATGCACCATGCCTTTGTCAGCACAATGATCCATGACACTTCTCATCACAATGCTTCATGTGCTTTTCAGCACAATGCTCCTTGAAACATGTCATCACAATGCACCATGCGCTTGTCATCACAATGCTCCACATCCTTGTCATCACAATGCTCCATAAACCTTGTCATCACAATGCTCCATGCACTTCTCAACAAAATGCTCTCTCACCACTGATATCACAATGTTCCATCACTAGTCTTCACAATACTCCCTCACCCTTGTCATCACAATGTTCCATGACCACGATCATCACTATGCTACATGCACTTATCATCAAAATGCTCCATGACCAATGACATCACAATGCTCCATAATTCCTGTCATCAAAATGCTCCATTACCATTTTCATCACAATGGTCCATCACCCCTGGCATCACAATTTTCCATAACCACTCTCATCAAATTATTCCATGACTTTTTCACCAAATTGCTCCATGACCCTGTTAGCACAGTGCTCCCTGCTCTTCTCATCACAACACACCACGACCTTGTCATCAAAATGCTCCATGACCTTTGTCATCACAAAACTCCATGACACTTGGCATCACAATGCTCCATGCCATTGTCATCACAATGCTCCATGAAGCCTCTCATCACATTGCTCCATGTCCTTCTCATCACAAACCTCCATGACACTTGTCATCACAATGCTCGATGCCCTTCTCATCACAATGCTCCATGCCCTTGTCATTACAATCCTCCATGACCCATGTATCAAAGTGTTCTGTGCCCTTGTCATCACAATGCTCCATGCCCACTCTCATCACATTAATCGATGAAACATTTCAGACCAATGCTCCTTGCTCATTTCATCACAATGCTCCATTACCCCTGTCATAACAGTGCTCCATGACACCTGCCTTCACAAGTTTCCATGGCCTTGTCATCACACGACTCCATGAAACTTGTCATCACAATGCACCAAACACTGTAATCACAATTCTGCATACACTTGTCATCACAAAGCTCCATGACGCATGTCATCAGAATGCTCCATGGCCTTCTCATTCAAGATGCTCCATGCCCTTGTCATCACAATGGTCCAAGACACCTGTAATCACAATGCTCCATGCCCCTTTTCATCTCAATGCTCCATGAACCCTGTCATCACAATGCACCATGCGCATAATTAAAATGCTTCATGCTATTGTCATCAAAATGAAATCAATATTCTCCATGACCTCTGTCATCACAATACTCCAAACACTTGTGATCACAAAGTTCCATAACACTTGTCATCACAACGCCCAATGACGCTCATCATCACAGTTATCCATGGGCTTCTATTCACAGTACTCCATTTCCTTTGTCATCACAATGCTCAATACACTTGTCATCACAATGCTCCCTGACACTTGTCGTCAGTATGCTCCTTGAACCCTGTCATGACAAAGCTCCATGCATTTTTCAACACAATGATCCATGCCCTTTTCCTCACAATGCTCCAAGACCCATGGAATCACAATGCTCAATACCCTTGTCATCACAAAGCTTCATGACTCATGTCTTCAGAATGCTCCATGGACTTCTCATCAACATGCTCCATGCCCTTTTCATCACAATGCTCCATTCCCATGTCCTCAAATGCCCCATGGCCCCTGTCATCACAATACTCCATGAACATTTTCAGCCCAATGCTCCATGACCTTCTAATCACAATGCCCCATGAACCCTGTCATCACAATGCTCCATGACCCCTGTCGTCACAATGCTCCGTGACTCCAGTCATCACAAAGCTTCATGACCTCTGTCATCTCAATGGTGCATGCCATTGTCACACAACGCTCTGTGACCTTTGTCACCACAGTGCTCCAGGAACTTTTCATCACAATACTCTGACCCTTGTCATCAAAATGCACCATGCCTTTGTCAGCACAGTGCTCCAGGACCCATGTCATCACAATGCGCCATGCGCTTGTCATCACAAATCTCCATGAGGCTTGTCATCACAACGCTCGATGCACTTCTCATCACAATGCACTATGCCCTTGTCATTACAATCCTGCATGATCTATGTATCACAGTGTTCCGTGCCTTTATTATCACAATGCTCCATTCCCTTGTCATCACAATGCTCCATGACCCTTGTCATCACGGTGCACCAAACCCTTGTCATCAAAATGCTCCATTACCTTTGTCATCACTATCCTCCATGACTCTTGGCATCACAATGCTCCATGCCATTGTCATCACAATGGACCATGACATATGTCATCACTGTGCTCCCTGCCACCTGTCTTCACAATACTCCATGACCTTGTCATCACAATGCTCCATGCCCTTGTCATCACAATGCGTCATGCCCACTGTCATCACAATAATCCATGAAACTTGTCAGACCAGTGTTCCATGTCCCTGTCATCACAATGCTCCATGCCCTTGTCATCACAATGCTCCATGACCCCTGTCATCACAATTATCCGTGACTCCAGTCATCACAATGCTCCGTGACTCCAGTCATCACAATGCTTTATGACATTTGTCGTCACAATGATCCATGCCCTCGTCACACAAGGCTCTGTGACCTTTGTCACCACAATGCTCCATGCTCTTGTCATCAAAATGTGCCATGCCCCTGTCATCACAATGCTCCATGCCCTGGTCATCACAATGCTCCATGACCATTGTCATCAAGATGCTCTAAGCCCTTGTCATCAAAATGCTCCATTACGTTTGTCATCACAATCCTCCATGACATTTGGCATCACAATGCTCCATGCAATTGTCATCACAATGGACCAAGACATATTTCGTCTAAATACTCCTTGACACCTGTCTTCACAATACTCCCTGACCTTGTCACCACAATGCTACATGCCCTTGTCATCACAATGCGTCATGCCCACTGTCATTACAATAATCCATGAAACATCTCAGACCAAAGTTCCATCACCCTGTCATCACAATGCTCCATGCCTTTGTCATCACAATGCTCCATGACCCCTGTCATAACAGTGCTCCATGATCCCTGCCATCACAATGTTCCACGGCCTTGTTATCCAAGGCTCCATGACCCTCGTCATCACAATGCTCCAAGACCCATTTAATCACAATGCTCCTTGCCACTTTTCATCTCAATGCTCCATGAACACTGTCATCACAATGCATCATGCCCATCATAATAATCCTTCATGCTATTGTCATCACAATGAAATCAAAATGCTCCATGACCTCTGTCATCACAATGCTCCAAACCCTTGTGATCACAATGTTCCATAACACTTGTCATCACAACGCCCCATGACGCTCATCACAATTATCCATGGTCTTCTATTCACAATACTCCATGACCCTTTTCATCACAGTGCTCTATAAACATGTCATCACAATGCTCCCTGGCAATGGTCGTGAATATGCTCCTTGAAACCTGTCATGACAAGGCTCCATGCATTTTTCATCACAATGATCCATGCACTTTTCATCACAATACTCAAAGACTCCTGTAATCACAATGCTCCATGCCCTTGTCATCACAAAGCTTCATGAATCATGTCTTCAAAATGCTCCATGGCCTTCTCATCACCATGCTCCTGCCCTTTTCATCACAATGCTCCATTCCCTTGTCATCAAAATGCTCCATGACCCCTGTCATCACAATACTCCATGAATATTTACAGCCCAATGCTCCACGACCTTCACTTCACAATGCCCCATGAACTCTGTCATCACTGTGCTCCATGACCACTGTCATCACAACGATCCATGACCCCTGACAACACAATGATCCTGGACTCTTGTCATCAAAATGCTCCATGACCCTTGTCATCACAATGATCCATTCCCTTGTCATCACAATGCTCCATAACACTTGTCATCACAAGGCTCCAAGCCCTTGTCATCAAAATGCTCCATTATATTTGTCATCACATTTCTCCATGACACTTGGCATCACAATGCTCCATGCCATTGTCATCACAATGGACCATGACATATGTCACCACAATGCTCCCTGACAACTGTCTTCACAATAATCTACGACCTTGTCATCACAATGCTCCATGCCCCTGTCATCACAATGTTCCATGCCCTTGTCATCACAATGATCCAGTCCCTTGTTATCACAATGCTCCATGACCCCTGTAATCACAATGTTCAGGGACGCTTGTCATCACAGTGCTCCATGACACTTGTCATCAAAATGTTCCATGCATTTGTCAGCAAAATGCTTCATGAACTTGTCATCACAATGCTCCATTCCCATTGTCATCAAAATCCTCGATGAAACTTGGGTTCACATTGCTTGATGCCCTTGTCATCACAATGCGCCATGGTCCTTGAAATGAAAATGATCCATGACCTCTGTCATCACAATGCTCCATGACCACTGTCATAGCAATAATCCATGAAACTTGTCAGACCAGTGCTCCATGCCGCTGTCATCACAATGTTCCATGCCCTTTTAATCACCATGCTCCATTACCCCTCACACCATAATGTTCCTTGACTCCAGTCATCACAATGCCTTATGACCTTTGTCATCACAATGGTCCATTCCCTCGTCATCACAATGCACTGTAACACATCTCATCACAATGCTCCACGCCTTTGTCAGCAGAGTGCTCCATGACCCGTGTTATCACAATGCTCCATGTGCTTGTTATCAAAATTTTCCACAAACTTGTCATCAGAAAGCTCCATAAAGCTTGTCATCACAATGCTCCATGTACTTCTCATCAAAATGCACTCTCACCACTGATATCAAAATGTTCCATCACTAGTCATCACAATACTCCCTCACCCCTTTCATGACAATGTTCCACGGCCTTGTCATCACATGGCTCCATGACCCTTGTCATCACAATGCTCCAATACCCCTGTAGTCACAATGCTCCATGCTATTGCCATCACAAAGCTCCATGACGCATGTTATCAATCTGCTCCATTGCCATCTCATCACAATGCTCCATGCCCTTGTCATCACCATGCTCCAAGACAACTGTAATCAAAATGCTCCATGCCACTTTTCATCTCAAAGCTCCATGAACTCTGTAATCACAATGAACCATGCCCCTCATCGAAATGCTTCATGCTATTGTCATCACAATGAAATCAAAATGCTCCGTGACCTCTGTCATCACAATGCTCCAAACCCTTGTGATCACAATGTTCCATAACACTTGTCATCACAACGCCCCATGATGCTCATCATCACAATTATCCATGGTCTTCTCATCACAATTCTCCATGTCCTTTGTCATCACAATGCTCAATACACTTGTCATTACAATGCTCCCTGACACTTATCGTCAATATGCTCCTTGAACCCTGTCATGACAAGGTTCCATGCCTTTTGCATCACAATCACCCATGACATTTTCATCACAATGCTCCAAGACCTATGTAATCACAATGCTCAACACCCCTTTTCATCAGAATGCTCCATGACACTTGTCATCACAAGGCTCCATGATCTTCTCCTCAAAATGCTCGAGGACCTTGTCATCACAATGCTCCATTCCATTGTCATCGCAATGCTCCATGACCACTGTCATCGCAATACTCAATGAATATTATCAGCTCAATGCTCCATGAGCTTCTCATCACAGTTCTCCATGACCCCTGTCATCACAATGCTCCATGACCACTGTCATCACATTGCTCCATGACACCGGACAACACAATGATCCTGGACTCTTGTCATCAAAATGCCCCATGACCCTTGTCATCACAATGATCCATATCCTTGCCATCCCAATGCTCTGTGACCCCTGTAATCACAATGCTCCATGACGCTTGTCATCACAGTGTTCCATGACACTTGTCATCAAAATGCTCCATGTATTTGTCAGCAAAATGCTACATGACCTTGTCATCACAATGCTCCATGCGCTTGTCATCACAATACTCCATTCCCATTGTCATCAAAAAACTCCATGAACCTTGTTTTCACAATGCTTCATGCCCTTGTCATCACAATGCTCCATGCACCTTGAAATGAAAATGATACATGACTTCTGAAATCACAATGCTCAAAACCCTTGTGATCACAATGTTCCATAACATTTGTCATCACAACACTCCATGATGTCTGTCATCACAATGCTCCATGACCTTTGTCATCACAATGCTCAATACACTTGTCATCACAATGCTCCCTGACACTTGTCGTAAGAATGCTCCTTGAACACTGTCATGAAACGGCTCCAAACCATTTTCATCACAATGCTCCATGCCCTTTTCATCACAATGCTCCATGCCATTGTCATCACATTACTCCACAAGCTTGTCATCAGAATGGTCCATGACCCTTGTCATCACAATGATCCATGACACCTGTCATCACAATGCTCTATGCCCCTTGTCATTACAGTGCTCCATGACGCTCATCATCACAATTATCCATGGTCTTCTCATAACAGTGATCCACGGTCTTTTCATCACAATGCTGCATGCACTGGTCATCACAATTCTACATGTCCTTATCATCAAAATGCTCCATGACACTTGTCATCACAATGTTACATGATCTTGTCAATACAATTCTCCATGCACTTGTACATCGCAATGCTCCATGACCCCTGTCATAGCAAGCTCGGTGCGCTTTTCATCACAATGCTTCACGACCTTCTCATTCAAAATTCTCAATGGCCCTTCTCCTCACAATGCTCCAAGATATTGTCATCACAGTGATCCAATACCCTTGTCATCACGATGCTCCAAGCCCTTGTCATCACAATGCTCCATTACTTTGTCATCACAATCCTCCATGACACTTGGCATCACAATGCTCCATGCCATTGTCATCACAATGGACCATGACATATGTCATCACAATGCTCCTTGACACCTGTCTTCACAATATTCCTTGACCTTGTCATCACAATGCTCCATGCCCCTGTCATCACAATGTGCCATGCCCACTGTCATCACAATAATCCATAAAAATTTTCAGAGCAATGCTCTATGCCCCTGTCATCACAATGCTCCATGCCCTTGTCATCACAATGCTCCATGACCCCTGTCATCACAATGCTCCGTGACTCCAGCAACCACAATACTTCATGACTTTGTCATCAAAATGGTCCATGCCTGCATCATCACAATGTTCCGTGACCCTTGTCATCACAATGCTACATGCAATTATCATCACAATGCTCCATGACGCCTGATATCACAATGTTCCATAACCCAAGCATCAAAAATCTCCATGACCCTTTTCATCACAAAGCTCCATGACCCCTGACATCACAATGTTCCATATCCCCTGTCATCAAAATGTTCCATGACAGTTTTCATCAAATTGCTCTTTGACCCTGTCATCACAATGCTCCCTGCCCTTCTCATCACAATGCACAACACCCTTGTAATCAAAATGCTCCATTACCTTTGTCATCACAAAGCTCCATGACCCTTGGCATCACAATGCTCCATGCCATTGTCATCACAATGCTCCATGAACCCTTTCATCGCATTGCTTCATGCCCTTGTCATCACAAAGCTCCATGACGCTTGTCATCACAATGCTCCATGATGCTTGTCATCACAATGCTCGATGACCTTCTATTCACAATGCTCCATGCTCTTGTCATTAGAATCCTCCATGACCCATGTATCACAGTGTTCCTTGCCCTTGTCATCACAATGCTCCAAGACCTCTGTAATCACAATGCTCCATGCCCAGGTCATCACAAAGCTTCATGGCGCATGTCATAAGCATGCTCCATGGCCTTCTCATCACAATGCTCCATGCCCTGGTCATCACAATGCTCCAAGGGTCCTGAAATCAAAATGCTCCATGCCCCATTTCATCAGAATGCTCCATGAGACTTGTCATCACAAGGCTCCATGGACTTCTCATCACAATGCTCCAGGACCTTGTCATCACGATGCTCCATTCCCTTGTCATCACAATACTCCATGAACATTTTCAGTCAAAGCTCCATGATCTTCTCATCACACTGCTCCATGACCCCTGTCATCACAATGCTCCATGACCACTGTCATCACAATGCTCTATGACCCCTTACAACACAATAATCCGGGACTGTTGTCATCACAATGCTCCATGATCATTGTCATCACAATGCTCAATACACTTGTCATCACAATTCTCCCTGACCCTTGTTGTCAGAATGCTCTTTGAAACCTGTCATTAAAAGGCTCCATGCATTTTTCATCACAATGATCCATGCCCTTTTCATCAAAATGATCCATGCCATTTTCATCACAATACTCCACAAGCTTGTCATCAGAATGCTCCATGACACTTGTCATCACAATGCTCCATGACCCGTCTTCACAATGTTCCATGACCCCTGTCATCACAATGCTCCATGATGCCTGTCATCAGAATGACCCATGCCCCTTGTCATTACAGTGCTCCATGATGCTCGTCATCACAGTTATCCATGGTCTTCTCATCCCAATGCTCCATGCCCTTGTCATCACAATGCTCCAAGACCCGTGTAATCACAATTCTCCATGCCCATTTTCATCAGAATGCTCCATGAGACTTGTCATCACAAGGCTCCACGGTCTTCTCATTACAATGCTCCAGGATCTTGTCATCACAATGCTCCATGACCCATGTAATGAAAATACTCCATGAACATTTTCAGCCCAAAGCTCCATGACCTTCTCATCTCACTTCTCCATGACACTTGTCATCACAATGCTCCATATCCACTGTCATCACAACCCTCCATGACCCCTGACAACACAGTGATCCGGGACTCTTGTCATCAAAATGCTCCATAACCCTTGTCAACACAATGATCCATGCCCTTGTCATCCCAATTCTCCATGACCCCTGTAATCACAATGCTCCGTGACGCTTGTCATCACAGTCCTCCATGACACTTGGGATCACATTGCAACATGCTCTTGTTATCTCTGTCTTTATTTTCTGGTTTTTACAGATTATCAGATGTCCCTTTTGACTGGTGGGAAGTGACAATACTTTGTTGTGTGGATTTGCATTGCAAGCTTCCTTGATTTGCCAAAAAGGGCGTATGCATTTTCTCCTGAATATATTGAGCAGAAAATGCATACGCCGTTTTTGGACAAGTGCATCATTGTCGAAGTTGTTACGCTTTTCCTGTGCTTTAAAGGCGATTCCAATTTACCAGTTGAAATATGTTTTGTGCAATTCTGCCTCATTTTCAATCTGCTTCGTTGCCTTCCCTCAACAGATTTTTGGAATAGAGTTGTCCTTTATAACTCTTCAGGTTTGTGAATTGCTGTGCCCCTGAGCTCCAATTTTCAACTCGTGTTTTTGTGAGCTGACCACAAATCCACAATTTTGCTACAGGACCTATACTGGTTCCAGGGGTGCAGGCTGACGCTTTGGTTAAATCTTCCTTCCACAGGGGAAATTAGAGTGACATGTGTCCTTCCAAATTCCTAGAGCTACTCTCTGATTGGTTCTCCCTCTTCCCTTTCATCCACTGCACAATTTGCAAACTGTGCGAAGCAGGAGCTTATAGGGGCTGACTCTTCAAGTTGGGAGATTGATAGTAAAGCAGTTGGAATGCCAAACTGGAACACAAGGAGAGGAAAAAAATTAGGAGTCTTTTAGAAATCTTTTGCCATCACAGGGTGTCCATTCTCTAGGTTTCAGATACATGTTATAACTGTATTGATATTCCCTTCTACCTGGAGAGTTGGGACCCATGGAATGGGTGGCATGCATAACTGCTTTAAAGGGTCTGAATTTTCTCACCCAATCTCACCAGTCCTCTCAGCCGCAAGTGTCCAGCCTTATGTCTCATCTAGCAGTCTTTGCAGATAGGGTCATTCCCGGTTTCATCAGAACCCCTGAAGGAATTGTGTAAGAATTTCGCTGTTTTTTTTTTGTTTGTTTGTTTTTGAAATTCATTTATATAATGGGGTTGAGCTGATTTTCACGGACATGTTTATGCCGGTCTAGACACACTTGATTCCCTTATGGAGACATATCAATATATAGGTTTTAAGATTCTTACTAGTCAGATATATTCCTGTGCTGGGAATTGGGGTTTTGAGTCCCGTTCACTGAGGAAGGTGTAGGTTTTGTCTATTCTGTATTTGCTTCATGGAATGCTACATGTGCTAATATCAAACTCTGGTTTTATGCATCACCCCACCTCTCCTTCCCCCTTAAGCAGGCAAAAGAGTGTTTTCTCAATGTGAGACTCTGTTCTCTTTCCTCAGTTCATGTGTAACCATGTTTACAGGACCTTCATAAGTGATATCTTATGATAAGATTCTTTTTCTGTGTGACTTATTTCACTTAGAATCATCGTACCTAAATCCACTCATTTTGCTGCTACTGGCCTTATGACATTGATTTCATGTCTGAGTTATATTCCATTGTACAAAATTACCTCAAGTTCTTTACGCAATTTTCTCTTTCCTGGAATATTTAAGTTGTACTGAAGTTGAGCTTCTTGTATGCAGAGCAGCCCTAAACTTTGGGGTGCCTGTGTCTTGTTGATATTTAGTCTTCCCAAGTTATATGCCCATGAGTGGAAGTGTCCTGTGCTCGGTAGCTTTGTATTTTAGATGTTTTAGGAAACAGCATACACTTCTTCAGAGTGGCTCTTGGATATTTATATCCCACCCATCAGCGTGACTAGCTCCCTGTTCTCCATGGCCTCTCCTGCTTTTCTGGTTTGTACACATTTTTTGGATGGCCTTTTTGAGCAGTGGAAATTGAGGCTTCTTTGTTGAGCAGATTTGCATTTCCCGCTTGCTTGGTTGGCCAAAAAATCTTTATGTGTTTTTTTCCTGAAGTTATTCATGAAAAAAACGCATACACCATTTGGCCCAACTACATCATTTTAGAAATTCTGCTGCTTTTCATATGCTTTAAATGTGAGTCCAATCTACCTTTTGAAATCTGTTTCCTGCAATTCTGCCTCTCATTCAGATCCTCTTCGTTTCCTTACCTGAATATATTTTTGGACGTTGGTTTTCATTTTTAGATTTGCAGATCTTTGAATTCTCTGCTACTGAGCTCCATTTTGCAACTCGCGTTTTTTGTGAGCTGGCCTCCAAACCATTGTATTGCTTCCAGCCCTATTCTGGTTCTGGGGAGGCAGGCTGAGCCTTTGGTTAATTTTTCTTCCTAATGGGAAATTAGAGTGACATGTGCCTGTCAAAACTCCTACAGCTAGTCTCTCATTGGTTCCCCCTCTTCCCGTTTATCCTCTGCACAAATTGCAAACTGTGTGAAACAGGAGGTTAAAGGTGCTGATTCTCCAAGTGGGGAGATTGATAGTAATTTGGCTGGAATGGCGAACCCCAGCACCAGGAGATCAAAAATGATGTGCATTTTAGACCCCTTTCCCGATCACACGGTGTACATTTGTTTCGGTCTCCCAGGCATGTTTTTGCTGTCAGAAGATTCCCTTGAACCTGCAGATTTGGGACCCATGGAATGGGAATCAGGCAGTATTTCTTTTAAAGGTCTGCATTTCCTCACCCAGCCTCTCTAACATCTCTTAGCGTGCATAGCTTCCAGACTTATATATCATCCTGCTGTGTGTCTACCTGTGTTCAATCCATGTTACATCATAGCCCTTCAACAAAAGTTGTAAGAAATTTTGTCTGTCTCACTGTTTTTCTAAATATTTTTAAATTTATTTTTATATTGGTTACAGCTGATTTTCAAAGCTCTGTTTTTTGCTGCTGTACATCCACTTGATTCATGTACTGTGAGACAACAATAAATTCTTTTTCAGATGCTTAGCATTCATATGTATTATTTTACAGTGACTTGAGTGGGCTGAGTGCAGTTCTTTGAGGTACCGTGTAGGCCTTGTCAGTTATTCAATATGGTACTTGAAATGGTATCTTTGCTAATTTCAACCTCCTGGATAATACCTCACCCTTCCTCACCTTTCCCATTTAGCAGCCTTATGTCTATTTTCTACATATTTGACTATGTTTCTGTTTTGTAATTTATTTCATGTGTAGCCATTTTTGATTCCACCTTTAAGTGACATCTTATGATATGTGTCTTTTTCTTTCTGACATACGTCACTTAGAATGATCATATGTAACTCCTCCAGACTTGTTACAACAGGCCTTGTTTCTGGATGAGTAATATTCCACTCTAAATAAGTACCCCATCTCTTTTATCCATTTTATCCTTCCAGGGACATTTAGGTTATATCCAAGTTGAGGCCCTTTTTAAAAGAGAGGTGGTAAAGGTTGGGGTGCCTGTTTTCTGTCGATTTTTGTTTTTCCCAAGTTTTACGCCCATGAGTGAAAGTGCCCTATGCTCTGTAGCTCATTTTTTAGATGTTTTAGCAAACACAATACACTTCTCCAGAGTGGCCCTTGGCAAATTACATTTCCACTATCAGCCTCACAGGGCTCCCTTTTCTCCTCACCCTGTCCTGCATTTCGGGTGTTTACATTTTATGTGGATGGCACTTCTGACTGATGTGTAGTGATACATTTTGTAGTATTGATTTCCAGTGCCCACCTGTTTGGTTGGATAAAATGTGTGTATGGCCTTTACTTGAATATATTCAGAAAAAATGCATACGCCCTTTTTGGCCAACTGCATCATTGGTGATGTTCAGCCACTTTTCTTGTGCTTTAATGGGGAGTACTTTCTACCTCTTGAAATCTGTTTCCTGCCACTCTCCCTTGCTTACAAGTCCTTTTCTGTGACTTACCTGAAGACATTTTTTGACGATAGATATTTTCAACTCTGCAGTTTCATGAATTTTAGTGCACCTGAGTTCCATTTTTCAACTTGTGTTTTTGGAAACTGGACACAAAACACCGGGATTTCCTCTAGTCCTATGCTGTTTCCATGGGCAATTCTAGCCTTTGATGAATTTGTCTTCCGGATTGGAAATTAGAGTGGCATGTGCCTGTCCAAACTCCTAGGACTTGTCTCTAAATTTTTCTCATCCTTCCGCTTCATCCTCTGGACAAATTCCAAACTGTGTGCAACAAGATGTTGACGGTGCTGATATCCCCAAGTGAGGAGATTGTTAGGAAAGATGCTGAAGGAGTGAACCCGAGCACCAGGCGATGAGGAGATGAGGTGCCTTTTCCAAACTGTTTCTGATCAAACGGTGTACCATCCTCTAGGTGTGACAGGCATGTTTGAGCCATAGGAATGGTCCCCTGCATGTAAGGAGAACACCAGGGATTTTTCCAAATCAGTGCCTCCCAGAACACCAAACTGGGGAATTTTTACACATATGTCCATTAAGGGCCTTGGGAAATAGGCAGAGTCCAAACTTTAGATGACTGAAACTTCAGAGTCAGAAGTGCTCACCATCGGCCTTGCTTAGGTTACATTTTATCTGTCATTGATAGATGATGTCAATAAAAATATCTATTCTTTTTCTGATTATTTCCCCTTATAGGTTATTGCAAAATATTAAGTGTAGTTCCCTTTGCTATACAATAGTTCCTTGTTGATGATCTGTTTTATACATAGCAGTGTGTATGTGTTAATCCCAAATTTTTAACTTATCCCTTCTCCTACCTTTCCCCTTTGGTAATAATAAATTATAAGATTTTATACTTCTCAGAAATGGGGAAGTTGAAAGAGAGGTATCATTTTCAATGGAAAAGCATTCAAAACAAGATTGAAGCTTCAGCCAAGAGTATTCGATGTACATCCTTGGAAATAAATCACTTCATTTCTCTAATGTTGACCTGACAAATAAGACAGACGGCTTCACTGAACTTGCTTATAATAAAGTGATGGAAATATTAAATGTAAGTCTTAGAAACATCTTATTTTACCCGAGCGTTATACACTGCTCTAGGTTGACTACAGTTTGGCTCACACATCTGTTCATTGAAGTTACAATGTTCTCAATATCTGTTACTGATCCTCCACAGTGGACCCCAACAGGAGTCCCCGTGCCCAGTGTCATTGGATCCAACAGATCAAGACTGAGTTTGGTTCAGAAGCAAAGGAAACTTTATATTTTGAAAACAGAATGGAGAGGTGAGAGCGTGCACTCCCCCGTGGGCTGTGGGCTGGGCTGCTGTGTTGGGATCCCGGCAGCGTCAGCAGGAGGGAGGGGATGGAGCTCTCGAAGGCTGGGTTGGCTGCAGCTCAGGCTCTATGTCGCAGAGTCGGCATGTGACCCCGCTAGCTGAGGTGTCGGCCCAGCCATTCTGCACTAGGAAATCGAGTCTGAAGTGCCGGGTGTGAGACCTCTGCATGCGGAACCCTAGGAGCACGTGAAATTAGACAAAGCACAAAGGAAAAACAGGTTAGACTTTATTTTATTGCCCAGATTATCTTTTTATCCTCCAGGAATTTTTAATGAACGTTGCCGGAGACGAACACCTCCTCTGCTTTTTGTCCCGTTCCTCATTATTGGGGTGCTGAGGGTGCAGACCCCTCTTTTGTAACTGCTTCATGCTGAGGTGGGAGCCCTCATACACGGGGGAAGGGGAAAAACTTCTCGCCAGCAGCCTCCAGGTGAGGTGGACTGTCCCAAGGACTCCTGCCTCACTGGTCTTCCACCTGAGCAGCAGCATTGGAAGTGTTATAGATTCGGTTGACCTTTAAGGGTCCAGGAAAGAGATGCACAGAGATGCTGCTGTGGCAGGTTTCACCCCACCGCACATTTGTTCGGCGACCTTAGGCTGACGGTTTTTGCCAGGCTAGATGCTCTGACCAGTAGTCTGTGCTTTCTTTAATTAGGTCCCTGAATTAATGTACAAACAGCACCATGTGTCAGAGCCCTGCCCACACAACTCTGAGACAGTCCAAGTTCGGTGGTGATCCAGGACCATGACGTCCACTGAGTCAATGGCCTTTTGAAGTAGCCAGCAGTTCAGCCGGTCATATTGGCCACCATCACCGCGGTGTCCGTTGGGTTTTCTATGGTGAAATTGTGATATACGTTTCCTCCGCCAAGCTTGTTATCTCCTGTGTGGGTGCAGTAAGTCCTGCAAGCAGTAGTCTGCTCTTTCGGGGTACAGACTTGTATTCTGAGAGAAACTTCAGGTCAAGTGATGGTCACACGTGTCTTCTTTGGGGCCCATTGCCCCCAATTGTCTCTCTGGAGGTTGGAGTTGGAGGGCCTCCTCACTCGAGGTCAGTGTGTCCACAGAGCGACCCCTGCAACTTCAGGGCATGATGGGTCGTTAGGATCACCACGTGGGGTCCTTTTCCCTTAGGAGGGAGCTGGCCTTGCAGGCTGCTGATTTCCAGCTTTTTAGACACTCCAGTATCCTGGCCTGATGGGGCGGGGGGCAAAGCCCTTGGTGACCATAGTTTATCATACCTGAAGGGCATTCTTGTGTTGCCACATTTCAGGTGGTCCCAGTTTTTGCACTAAGGCTCCAAGGGCGATTAACTTTTGACCGGGTATGTAAAGGTCAAAGGGTTTAGCTAAATTAGGGAGTTCCTGGGCAAGGGTCTGAATTGACTGCTCTTTCCATTCTTGAAAGGCTGCTACTGCATTCTATTCAAAAGGATCATCATCTTTTTGTGTCAGTGTTTCATGTAGAGGCCCAGGTATTAGACTGTAGTTAGGGATCCAGATGCAGAAAACCTTGGCCTCCCCAGGAACCCCTAAGCTGTCTTCTAGTTTTAGAAGAGGTAAGGCTGCAAATGGCTTCTTCCCTATCCTGGGATGCGTTTCTCCGACTATCTGTCAGAATGAAGCCCAGGCATGTCGCCTTAGCCTGGGGTATTTGAGGCTTTTTCTTGGACACCTTCTATCCTTCCTTGGCTAGGTAGTTCAGGGGCGTCTTTAGTAGGCCTGGCGATCAGAATGCCATCTGCATATTGAAGGAGGGTTCCCTTTTACAGAGGTAGAACTTTTAGGTCTTTAGAGGACATTTCCCCAATGATTGTGTGGGGATTTTTGAACGATTGGGGAAGGACGGCCCAACATTATTGCTTTTGTTGCATGTTGTGTCCTGCCACTCACAAGCCAAAAATTCTTGTGACTCTGAGATGAATGGAATACAGAAGAAGGCATCATTGAAGTCTAATATGGAATGCCATGGCCTGGTGGATGTTAGAATGACCAGCAGGGTGTAGGAAATAGGAGATACTTGATATATATCCTCGGTGGCTTCACTGACTGTCCTGATATTCTTTACCAGGTCTCCAGCAGCCCATGGGGCTCTCGTGGTCAGGCCAATCCCAGGATATGGAGCTCACCTGGGCTGCACACCCCACCGCACAACCCACGGGGCTCTCGTGGTCAAGTCCCTCCCAGGGTATGGAGCTCACCTGTGCAGCTACCCAGCATCCCATGGGTCTCTCATAGTCAGGCCCTTACCAGGATACGGAGCTCCCCTGGGCATGTACACCAGCAGGGCTGGACACACAGGAACCGTGCACATAGCCCACCTTGCAGAGAACCCCCAGCTCAACTGTCGCTCACAGTTGACACAGAACACCTCAGAGCAGGACTTGAAATAACAAGCAGCAGCTCTGACAGGTCTGTGACACTGGGTATCACTCTCTGTGGCCTCTTTCTGCCTGGTCTTCCAGACACTTCCACTGCAGCCAGGGCAACAGGCCTCTGTCTCCACCCACCATCACACCTCTCCCTGACTCCTGGGTTCCTCTCGTTAGGATAGGGTCTTCTTGAAGTTGTTTTCCACTCATGGACCACATAAAATGATAAGAAAACAAGCCACAGCTGCAGCCCCTTGTCTATCCTGACTCTCAAGAGCCCACACCTGTTCCTTGGGCCTGGCCCGTTTAGCAAGTTTCATTTTCTGCAACTGTGAGCTCCAGATTGGTGAGGATTGGCTGATTTGGGCAGCCTGACACCGCCTGCCAGCCCTCCCCACGTGTGCCTGGGTTGAGGTCAATATAAACACCTATCCAGTCAGCAAGAGCTCCTGTAGCTGTGCCTGACGCCATATTGTCTGCCCCATCAGCAGTGTCGGGGCTGGGGTGGTGGGAGGGAGTGAGGGGCCATGGCTTTCTGGGTGGTCCAGTGTGAGTGGGGCTCTGCTGGACTTTCTGCAGGAGTTGCCAGGCTGCCACCTGCTAAAGAAGAGGATGTGTCACCCATACCTGCCGCTGGAATTTCTCCCCAGGCAGAGGTGAGGAAGTAAAAAAGCAGTGGGGGCCGTGGCAGGAGGGTATCTCAGGCAGGGAAATGGAAAGCTTCCAGAAGAGAATCTGGTGCTAGGACCATCCTGGCTGTACTGCAAGCACCACGTCGGCCTGCATGCTGTCGCTGGTGTGGCTCCACAGCCCTTCCTCTAGGCTTGCAAGTTCTTGTACATATTCAGGTGTTTTACCTGGAAAGGGTGGGAAGATTTCAGCTGCAGCAGGACTGGGGCTCAGCTCACATTTACTCACAGACGCCTCGACATAGTCCCCCAGTTTTGCAATGAGGATGCTCCTTGTGGGGTGGACCGCTGCTGACTGCATGGGACATGATTTCCCACTTCTGAACAACTTAAGAATTTTTTACCACTGGAGCAAGTGCCCTGATACGATTTTCCTCTGTATAACTGGTGGGTTCTGTATTTTTTTTTCCTTTTTTTCTTTTTGGTTCAAGGTAGGTTTTATTTATTCCTCTTTTTCTTAATTTAGAGATATAAACATGGAAATAATGCATTAATATAAAGACGTCTATATGAAGGGAAAAACTTTTTTTCTATTTTATTTTATTAAATGTTATTTATTTATTTTTAATTTTTTAAAATTTATTTATTTCTTTTATACAGCAGGTTCTTATTGGATATCTATTTTATACATATAAGTGTGCACATGTGAATCCCAGTCTCCCAATTCATCCCACCACCACCCTCACATTGCGTTCCCCTCTTGGTGTCCATATGTTTGTTCTCTACATCTGTGTCTCTATCTCTGCCCTGCAAACCGGTTCATCTGTAGCAATTGTCTGGGTTCCACATATATGCATTAATATACAATATTTGTTTTTCTCTTTCTGACTTACTTCACTCTGTATGACAGTCTCTAGATCCATCAAGGTCTCTACAAATGACCCAATTTCATTCCTATGTATGGCTGAGTAATATTCCATTGTATATATGTACCACATCTTTATCCATTCGTCTGTCTGTGGGCACTTAGGTTGCTTTCATTACCTGGCTATTGTAAATAGTGCTGCAATGAACATTGTGGTGAATGTGTCTTTTTGATTTAGGCTTTTCTTTGGGTATATGCCCAGTAGTGGGATTGCTGGATTATATGGTTATTCTATTTTTAGTTTTTTAAGGAACCTCCATTCTGTTCTCCATAGAGACTGTATCAATTTACATTCCCAACAATAGTGGAAGAAGGTTCCTTTTCTCCACACCCTCTCCAGCATTTGTTGTTTGTAGATTTTCTGATGATGCCCATTCTAACAGGTGTGACGTGATACCTCATTGTAGTTTTGATTTCCATTTCTCTAATAATTAGTGATGTTGAGCAGATTTTCATGTGCGTCTTGGCCATCTCTATGTCTTCTTGGAAGAAATGTCTATTTAGATCTGCTTCCATTTTTGTATTGGGTTTTTTGTCTTATTAATATTGACCTGCATGAGCTGTTTATATATATTGGAGATTAATCATTTGTCCATTGATTCGTTTGCAAATATATTCTGCCATTCTGAGGGTTGTCTTTTTGTCTTCTTTGTAGTTTCCTTTGCTTTGCAAAATCTTTTACATTTCATTAGGTCTCATCTGTTTAGCTTCTATTTTTTATTTCATTACTAAAGGAGGTGGATCATAAAAGATCTTGCTGTGATTTACGTCAGAGTATTCTTCGTAAGTTTTCCTCTCAGAGTTTTATACTGTCCGGTCTTACATTAAGGTCTCTAATCCATTTTGAATATATTTTTATGTATGGTGTTGGGGAGTGTTCTAATTTCATTTTTTACATGTAGCTGTCCATATTTCCCAGCACCACTGATTGAAGAGACTGTCTTATCTCCATTGTATAGTCTTGTCTCCTTTGTCATAGATTAGGTGACCATAGGTGTGTAGGTTTATCCCTGGGCTTTCTTTTTTTTTTTTTTTTTCCTTTTACACGTTTATTGGAGTATAATTGCTTTACAATGGAGTGTTAGTTTCTGCTGTATAACAAAGTGAATCAGCTATACATATACAAATATCACCAGATCCCCTCCCTCTTGCATCTCCCTCCCACACTCCATATCCCACCTCTTTATGTGGTCACAAAGTACTGAGCTGCTCTCCCTGTTCTATGTGGCTGCTTCCCAGTAGCTATCGGTGTTACATGTGCTAATGTATTTGTGTCCATGCCACTCTCTCACTTCGTCCCAGCTTACCCATACCCTTTCCGCTGTCCTCAAGTCCTTTCTCTACTTCTGTGTCCTTAATCCTGTCCTGCAACTTGGTTCTTCATAATCTTTTTTTTTTCTTCATTAGATTCCGTATATCTCTGTTAACATACAGTATTTGTTTTTCCCGTTCTGACTTACTTCACTGTGTAGGACAGATTCTAATCCATCCACCTCAGTACAAATAACTCAGTTTTGCTTCTTTTTATGGCTGAGTAATATTCTATTGTATATATGTGCCAGATCTTCTTTATCCATTCATCTGTCGATGGACACTTAGGTTGCTTCCATGTCCTGGCTATTGTAAATAGAGCTTCAATGAATATTTTTGTACATAACTCTTTTTGAATTATGGTTTTCGCAAGGTAAATGCCCAGTAGTTGGATCGTTGTGTCGTATGGTACTTCTATTGTTAGTTATTTAAAGGAACCTCCGTACTGTTCTCCCTAGTGCCCATATCAATTTACATTCCCACCCACAGTGCAAGTGTGTTCCCTTTTCTCCAATAAAGGCCTCTCCATCATTTATTGTTTTGTAGATTTTTTTGAAGATTGCCAGTCTGACTGCTGTGAGGTGATACCTCACGGTAGTTTTGATTTGCATTTCTCTAATGATTAGTGATGTTCAGCATCCTTTCATGTGTTTCTTGGTAATCTGTATATCTTCTTTGGAGAAATGTCTATTTAGGTCTTCTGCCCGTTTTTGGATTGGGTTGTTTGTTTTTGTGATATTGAGCTACATGAGGTGCTTGTAAAGTTTGGAGATTAATCCTCTATCAATTGCTTCATTTGAAAATATTTTCTCCCATTCTGAGGGTTGTTTTTGCATCTTGTTTATGTTTTCTTGTACTGTGTAAAAGCTTTTAAGTTTCATTAGGTCCCATTTGTTGATTTCTGTTTTTATTTCCATTTCTCTAGGAGGTGGGTCAAAAAGGATCTTGCTGTGATTTATGTCATAGAGTGTTCTGCCTATGCTTTCCTCTAAGTGTTTTATAGTGTCTGGTCTTATATTTAGATCTCTAATCAATTTAGAGTTTATTTTTGTGTATGGTGTTATGGAGTGTTCTAATTTCATTCTTTTATGTGTAGGGGTCCAGTTTTCCCAGCACCAATTACTGAAGAGACTGTCTTTTCTCCATTGTATATCCTTAGCTCCTTTGTCATAGATGAGATAGCCATAGGTATGTACGTTTATCTCTTAGCTTTCTGTCCTGTTCCATTGATCTGTGTTTATGCCAATCTACATACACTTGATTCCATTATGGAGACATATAAATACATAGGTTTCAAGATTATTAGCAGTCAGATATATTCATCTTCAGTGAGTAGGGGTTGTAGAGTCCAGTTCATTTTGCGGGAGTAGGTGCTGTCTATTACATACTTGGTTTATGGAACGATATCTGTGCTAATTAAGGACTGTGGATTTATGCATAACCCCAGCTCGCCTTTCCCCTTAATCAGGCAGAAGTTTGTTTTCTAAATGTGTGACTCTGTTGTGTTTGTAATTCAGTTCATGTGTAGCCATGTGTACATTCCCGCTATAACTGATATCTTATGATAAGTTTCATTGTTCTGTTGTCTTTCCTAACTCAGTTCATGTGTAGCCATGTTTACAGGACCTTCATAAGTGATATCTTCTGATAAGTTTCTTTTTCTCTGTGACTTATTTCACTTAGAATCATTGTACCTGAATCCACTCATTTGCTGCTACTGCCCTTATGACATTGATTTCATGGCTGAGGGATATTCCATCGTACGTAAGTACCACAATTTCTTGAAGCATTTTTGTCTTTTCTGGGATATTTAACTTGTACCCAAGTTGAGGTTCTTGTAATCAGTGCAGCCCTAAATTTTGGGGTGGCTCTGTCTTATTGATTTTCAGTTTTCCCAAGGTATCTTCCCTAGACTGGAAGTGCCCTTGGCTCTGTAGCTCTGTTGTTTACTTGCTTTAGGGAACACAACGCACTGCTCCAGAGAGGCAGTTGGCAATTTACATCCAGACCTTCAGCAAAACTAGGCTCCCTGTTCTCCAGCACCGGTCTTGACTTTCTCATTTTACACATTTTGCAATTTCCCTTTTGACCTGTGGGAAGTGATACTTCTTTGTAGTGCAGATTTGCATTGCCTGCCTAGTTGCTTGGCCAATTATGGCATAAGCGTTTTCTCCTGAATATATTCAGGAGAAAATGCATACGCCCTTTTTTGCCAAGTGCATCATTGTCGAAGTTGTGCCCATCGTCCTGTGCTTTAAAGGCGATTCCAATGTACCTCTTGAAATCTGTTTCCTGCTATTCTGGCTCGCTTTCAAGTCCGCCACTTTGCCTTCCCTCAACAGATTTTTCGACGATAGTTGTCCTTTATTACTCTGCCAGTTTGTGAATTGCTGTGCCCCTGAGCTCCATTTCTCAACTCGTATTTTGTGAGCTGACCGCAAGTCTAAAATTTTGATTCAGGACGTATACTGGTTCCCGGTGGGTGGCTGAGACTTTGGTTAATTCTTCTACCTGCCGGGAAATCAGAGTGACATGTGCCCGTCCAAATGGCTAACAGCTACTCTCTCACTGGTTCTCCCTCTTCCATTTCATCCTCTGCCAAATTGGCAACCTGTGCGAACCAGGATTTTAAAGGGGCTGTCTCTCCAATTTGGGTGATTGATAGTAAAGCAGTTGGAAAGTCAAACCGGAGTACCAGGAGAGGGACTATTAGTTGAGTTTTAGAAACCTTTTGTATTCACAGTGTGTCCATTCTCTAGGTTTCCCGTACATGTTATAGCTGTAGTAATATTCCCTTCAACCTGGAGAGTTGGGACCCTTGGAATGTGTGCCATGCATTTTTGCTTTAAATGGTCTGCATTTGCTCACCGAATCTAACCAATCCTCTCAGTCCCAAGTGTGCAGCCTTATGCCACATCCAGCTGTCGTTGTAGATAGGGTCATTCCAGGTTTCATCACAGCCCCTGAAGGAATTGTATAGAATTTCCCTGTTTTTTTGTTTTGTTTTTCAAATTCCTTTTTATAGTGGGTTTGAGCTGATTCTCACTGCCATGTTTCTGCCAGTCTAGACACACTTGATTCCCTTATGGAGACATATAAGTACAGAGGTTTTAAGATTCTTACTAGTCAGATATATTCCTCGCCGGGAAATACTGGGTTTTGTGTCCCTTTCACTGAGGAAGGTGTAGGTCTTGTCTATTCCGTAGTTGGTTTTTGGAACGGTACCTGTACTAATATGAAACTCTGGTTTGATGCATCACCCCACCTATCCTTCACCCTTAAGCAGGCATAAGAGTGTTTTCTAAATGTGAGACTCTGTTCTCTTTCCTAACTCAGTTCATGTGTAGCCATGTTTACAGGACCTTCATAAGTGATATTTTATGATAAGTTTTCTTTTCTCTGTGACTTATTTCACTTAGAATCATCGTACCTGAATCCACTCATTTTGCTGTTACTGGCCTTATGACATTGATTTCATGGCTGCGGGATATTCCATCTTATGTAAGTAACACAATTTCTTGAACCATTTTTGTGTTTCCTGGGATATTTAAGGTGTATCCATGTTGAGGTTCTTGTAAGCAGTGCAGCCCTCAATTTTGTGGTGGCTCTGTCTTATTGATTTTCAGTGTTAGCAAGGTATATTCCCTAGACTGGAAGTGCGCTTGGCTCTGTAGCTCTGTTGATTACTTGTTTTAGGAAACACAATGCACTCCTCCAGAGAGGAAGTTGGCAATTTACATCCTGCCCATCAGCATAACTAGGCTCCCTGTTCTCCAGGGCCTTTCTTGCCATTCTGGTTTTTACACATTTTGCGGATGTCCCTTTTTACCGGTGGGAAGTGATACTTCTTTGTAGAGCAGATTTGAATTGCCCGCTTGCTTGCTTGGCCAAAAAGGGCGTATGTGTTTTCTCCTGAATATATTCAGAAGAAAATGCATACGCCCTTTTTGGCCAAGTGCATCGTTGTCGAAGTTGTGCCCCTCTTCCTGTGCTTTAAAGGTGATTCCAATGTACCTCTTGAAATCTGTTTCCTGCTATTCTCGCCCACTTTCAAGTCCGTCTCGTTGCCTTCCCTCATCGGATTTTTGGACGATAGTTGTCCTTTATTACTCTGCAGTTTGTGAATTGCTGTGCCCCTGAGCTCCATTTTTCAACTCGTTTTTTGTGAGATGACGCAGGTCCAAAACTTTGGTTCAGGAACTATACTGGTTCCCGGCGGGTGGCTGAGACTTTGGTTAATTCTTATACCTGCCAGGAATTTAGAGTGACATGTGCCCGTCCAAATGCCTAACAGCTACTCTCTCATTGGTTCTCCCTCTTCCCTTTCATGCTCTGCCAAATTGGCAAACTGTGCGATCCAGGTGGTTAAAGGGGCTGTCTCTCCAAGTTGGGACATTGATAGTAAAGCAGTTGGAAAGTCAAACCGGAGCACCAGGAGAGGAACCATTTGTTGAGTTTTAGAAACCTTTCGTATTCACAATGTGTCCATTCTCTAGGTTTCACATACATGTTATAGCTGTAGTAATATTCCCTTCAACCTGGAGAGTTGGGATCCTTGGAATGTGTGCCATGCATTTTTGCTTTAAATGGTCTGCATTTGCTCACCAAATCTCACCAATCCTCTCAGTCCCAAGTGTCCAGCCTTATGCCACATCCAGCTGTCGTTGTAGATAGGGTCATTCCAGGTTTCATCAGAGCCCCTGAAGGAATTGTATAGAATTTCCCTGTTTTTTTGTTTTGTTTTTCAAATTCCTTTTTATAGTGGGTTTGAGCTGATTGTCACTGCCATGTTTATGCCAGTCTAGACACACTTGATTCCCTTACGGAGACATATCAATACATAGGTTTTAAGATTCTTACTAGTCATATATATTCCTCTGCGGGAAATATGGTGTTTTCAGTCCCTTTCACTGAGGAAGGTGTAGGTCTTGTCTTTTCCATAGTTGGTTTTTGGAACGGTACCTGTACTAATATCACACTCTGGTTTTATGCATCACCCCACCTCTCCTTCCCCCTTAAGCAGGCATAAAAGTGTTTTCTAAATATGAGACACTGTTCTCTTTCGTAACTCAGTTCATGTGTAGCCATGTTTACAGGACCTTCATAAGTGATATCTTATGATAAGTTTCTTTTTCTCTGTGACTTATTTTACTTAGAATCATCGTACCTTAATCCACTCATTTTGATGCTACTGGCCTTATGACATTGATTTCATGGCTGAGGGATATTCCATCGTACGTAATTAACACAATTTGTTGAACTATTTTTGTCTTTCCTGGGATAGTTAAGGTGTACCCAAGTTGAGGTTCTTGTAAGCAGTGCAGCCCTAAATTTTGGGGTGGCTCTGTCTTATTGATTTTCATTTTTCCCAAGGTATATTCGCTAGACTGGAAGTGCCCTTGGCTCTTTAGCTCTGTTGTTTTGCTGTTTTAGAGAACACAATGCACTCCTCCAGAGAGGCAGTTGGCAAATTACATCCTACCAGTCAGCATAATTAGGCTCCCTGTTCTCCAGGTCCTGTCTTGCCTCTCTGTTTTTTATACATTTTGCGGATGCCCCCTTTGACAGGTGGGAAGTGACACTTCTTTGTAGTGCAGATTTGCATTGGCCGCTTGCTTTCTTGGCCAAAAAGGGCGTATGCTTTTTCTCCTGAATATATTCAGGAGAAAACGCATACGCCCTTTTTGGCCAAGTGCATCATTTTCGAAATTGTTCCCCTCTTCTTATGCTTTAAAGGCGATTCCAATGTACCTCTTGAAATCTGTTTCCTGCTATTCTGGCTCACTTTCAAGTCCGCCTGGTTGCCTTCCCTCAACAGACTATTGGACGATAGTTGTCCTTTATTACTCTGCCAGTTTATGAATTGCTGTGCCCCTGAGCTCCATTTTTCAACTCGTTTTTTGTGAGCTGACCACAAGTACAAAATTTTGGTTCTGGACCTCTACTGGTTCCCGGCGGGTGGCTGATACTTTGGTTAATTCTTCTTACTGCCAGGAAATTAGAGTGACCTGTGACCGTCCAAATGCCTAACAGCTACTCTGTCATTGGTTCTCCCTCTTCCCTTTCATCCTCTGCCAAATTGACAACCTGTGTGGATCAGGAGTTTAAAGGGGCTGTCTCTCCAAGTTGGGAGATTGATAGTAAAGCAGTTGGAAATTCAAACCAGAGCACCAGGAGAGGGACTATTAGTTGAGTTTTAGAAACCTTTCGTTTCTTCACAGAGTATCCCTTCTCTAGGTTTCCCGTACATGTTATAGCTGTAGTAATATTCCCTTCTTCCTGGAGAGTTGGGACACAAGGAATGGGTGCCACACATTATTGCTTTAAAGGGTCTGCATTTGCTCACTGAATCTCACCAATCCTCTCAGTCCCAAGTGTCCAGGCTTAGGCCACATCCAGCTGTCGTAGATAGGGTCAATCTAGGTTTCATCAGAGCCCCTGAAGGAATTGTAAAGAATTTCCCTGTTTTTTTGTTTTGTTTTTAAATTCCTTTTTATCATGGGTTTCACCTGATTTTCACTGCCATGTTTACACCAGTCTAGACACACTTGATTCCCTTACAGAGACATATCAATACATAGGTTTTAAGATTCTTACTAGTCAGATATATTCCTCTGCGGAGAATAGGGGTGTTGAATCCCGTTCACTGAGGAAGGAGTAGGTCTTGTCTATTCTGTATTTGGATTATGTAATGGTACCTGTGTTAATATCAAATTCTGGCTTTATGCATCTCCCCACCTCTCCTTTCCCCTTAAGCAGGCATAAGTATATTTTGTACATGTGAGACTCTGTTCTCTTTACTAATTCAGTTCATGTGTACCCATGTTTACATTTCCTTTATAAGTGATATCTTATGTCAGAATGCTCCATGGCTCTTGTCATCATAATGCTCCATGATGCTTGTCAAAACGATTATCCATGGTCTTCTCATCACAATACACGACGGTGTTGCCATCACATTGCTCCATGCCCTGGTCATCACAATGCTTCATCTCCCTTGTCATCACAATTCTCCTCCACTTTGTCTTCACAATGTTCCATGACACTTCTCATCACAATGTTACATGCTCTTTTCATCACAATTCTCCATGAACTTGTCATCGCAATTCTCCTGAACCCTGTCATAGCAAGCTCCATATGCTTGTCAACACAATGCTTCATGACATTGTTATAAAAATTCTCAATGTCCCTTGTAATCACAATGCTCCCTGCAATTGTCATCACAGTGCTCCATGACACTTGTCATCACAATGCTCCATGACACTTGTCATCACAATGTTCCCTGACACCTGTCATCACAATGCTCCTTGCCCCTTGTCAGTACAGTGCTCCATGATGCTCGTCATCACAATTACTCAAGGTCTTCTCATCACAATGCTTCACGGTTTTACCGTCACAGTGCTTCATGCCCTGGTCATCTCAATGCTCCATGTCCCTTTTCATCACAATTCTCCACGTCCTTGTCATCACAATGCTTCTTGACACTTCTCATCACAATGATATATGTTCTTGTCATCACATATCTCCATGCACTTGTCATCGCAATGCTCTAAGAACTCTTTCATAGCAAGCTCCATGTGCTTTTCATCACAATGCTTCACGACCTTGTCATCAAAATTCTCAGTGGCGCTCCTCATCACAATGCTCCATGCCCTTGTCATCACAATCCTCCGTGACACTTGGTATCACAATGTGCCATGCCATTGTCATCACAATTAACAATGACATACGTAATCACAATGCTCCCTGACACCTATCTTCACAATACTCCATGACCTTGTCATCACAATGTTCCCTGCCCTTGTCATCAAAATGTGCCATGCGCACTGTCATCACAATAATCCATGAAACATGTCAGACCAAAGTTCCATGCCCTTGTCATCAAAATGCTCCATGACCTTGTCGTCAAAATGCTCCATGACCCATGTCATCACAATGCTCCGTGACTCCAGTCATCACAATGCTTCATGACCTTTGTCCTCACAATGGCCCATGCCCTCGTCACACAAGGCTCTGTGACCTTTGTCACCACAATGCTCCATGCCCTTGTCATCTCAATGTGACATGCCACTGTCATCACAATAATCCATGAAACATGTCAGAACAATGTTCCATGCCCCTGTCATCACAATGCTCCATTCCCTTGTCATCACAATGCTCCATGCCCTTTTCATCACAATGCTCCATGACCCCTGTCATCACAATGCTCCGTGACTCCAGTCATCAAAATGCTTCATGACCTTTGTCCTCACAATGGTCCATGCCGTCGTCACAAAAGGCTCTGTGACCTTTGTCACAACAAAGTTCCATGCCCTTGTCATCTCAATGCTCTAACACCCCTGTCATCACAAAGCTCCATGACGCATGTCATCAGAATTTTCCATGGCCTTCTCATCACAATGCTCCATGCCCTTTTCATCACAATGCTCCAACACCTCTGTAATCACAATGCTCCATGCCACTTTTCATCTCAATGCTCCATGAAACCTGTCATCACAATGCACCATGCCCATCACCATAATATTTCATGCTATTGTCATCACAATGAAATCAAAATGCTCAATGACCTCTGTCATCACAATGAACCAAACCATTCTGAACACAATGTTTCATAACACTTGTCATCACAATGCCCCATGACGCTGGTCATCACAATTATCCATGGTCTTCTCATCACAATGCTCCATGATCGTTGTCATCACAATGCTCAATACACTTATCATCACAATGCTCCCTGACAGTTGTCATCAGTATGCTCCTTGAACCCTGTCATGACAAGGCTCCATGCCTATTTCATCACATTGATCCATTCCCTTTTCATCACAATGCTCCAAGACCCATGTTGTCACAATGCTCCCTGACTCCAGACATCACAATGCTTCATGACATTTGTCATCACAATGGTCCATGACCTGGTCACACAAAGCTCTGTGACCTTTGTCACCACAATGCTCCATGAAATATTTATCAAAATGCTCTGTGAACCTTGTCATCACAAAGCTCCATGCCTTTGTAAGCACTATGCTCCATGACACTTGTCATCACAATGCTCGATGTGCGTGTCAGCACAATGCTCCATAACCCTTGTCATCACAATGCACCATGCACTTGTCATCACAATGCTCCACATCCTTGTCATCAACATGCTCCATAAATCTTGTCATCACAATGCTCCATGCACTTCTCCTCAAAATGCCTTCTCACCACTGATATCACAATGTTCCATCACTACTCATCACAATACTCCCTCACCCATGTCATCACTATATTCCATGACCCTTGTAATCACAATGCTCCATGCCCTTGTCATCACAATGCTCCAACACCCCTGTAATCACAATGCTCCATGCCCCATTTCATCTCAATGCTCCATGAACCCTGCCATCACAATGCACCGTGCCCATCACCATAATATTTCATGCTATTGTCATCACAATGAAATCAAAATGCTCAATGACCTCTGTCATCACAATGCACCAAACCCTTCTGATCACAATGTTCCATAACACTTGTCATCACAATGCCCCATGACGCTGGTCATCACAATTATCCATGGTCTTCTCATCACAATGCTCCATTATCTTTGTCATCACAATGCTCAATACACTTATCATCACAATGCTCCCTGACAGTTGTCATCAGTTTGTTCCTTGAACCCTGTAATGACAAGGCTCCATGCATTTTTCATCACAATGATCCATTCCCTTTTCATCAGAATGCTCCCAGACCCCTGTAATCACAATGCTCCATGTACTTGTCATCACAATGCTATATGACCTTGTCATCACATTGCTTCAAAACCCCTGTAATCTCAATGCTCCATGCAACTTTTCATCAGAATGCTCCATGCCATTGTCATCACAATGATCCATGACCCTTGTCATCGCAATGTTCCAAGCCCTTGTCATCAAAATGCTCCATTACCTTTGTCATCACAATCCTCCATGACACTTGGTATCACAGTGCTCCATGACATTGTCATCACAATGGACAATGACATATGTCATCACAGTGCTCCCTGACACCTGTCTTCACAATACTCCATCACCTTGTCATCACAATGTTCCATGCCCTTGTCATCACAAAGCGCCATGCAAACTGTCATCACAATAATCCATGGAACATGTCAGACCAACGTTCCATGCCCCTGTCATCACAATGCTCCATGCCCTTGTCATCACAACGCTCCATGACCCCTGTCATCACAATGCTCCGTGACTCCAGTCATCACAATGCTTCATGACCTTTGTCCTCACAATGGTCCATGCCCTCGTCACACAAGGCTCTGTGACCTTGGTCACCACAATGCTCCATGCCCTTGTCATCTCGATGCTCCATGCCCACTGTCATCACATTAATCCATGAAACTTGTCAGACCAATGTTCCATGCCCCTGTCATCATATTGCTCCATGCCCTTATCATCACAATGCTCCATGACCCCTGTTATCACAGTGCTCCGTGAGTCCAGTCATCACATTGCTTAATGACCTTTGTCCTCACAATGGTCCATGCCCTCGTCACATAAGGCTCTGTGATCTTTGTCACAACAATGTTCCATGAAATTTTCATCACAATGCTCTGTGTCCCTTGTCTTCACAATGCTCCATGCCTTTGTCAGCACAATGCTCCATGACACTTGTCACCAAAATGCTCCATGCGCTTGTCAGCACAATGCTCCATGACACATGTCATCACAATGTGCCATGCTCTTTTCATCACAATGCTCCACATCCTTTTCATCGCTATGCTCCATAAAACTTGTCATCACAATGCTCCATGCACTTCTCATCAAAATGCTCTCTCACCACATATATCACAATTTTCCATCACGGGTCATCACAATAATAGCTCACCCCTGTCATCACAATGTTCCATGACCACTGTCATCATATTGCTCCATGCCCTTATCATCACAATGCTCCATGACCGATGTCATCACAATGCTCTGTGACTCCAGTCATCACAATAATTCATGACCTTTCTCATCACAATGGTCTATGCCCTCGTCACAAAAGGCTCTGTGATCTTTGTCACCACAATGCTCAATGAAATTTTCATCACAATGCTCTGTGTCCCTTGTCATCACAGTGCTCCATGCCTTTGTCAGCACCATGCTCCATGACACTTGTCATCAAAATGCTCCATGCGCTTGTCAGCACAATGCTCCATGACACAAGTCATCACAATGTGCCATGCTCTTTTCATCACAATGCTCCACATCCTTTTCATCGCTATGCTCCATAAAACTTGTCATCACAATGCTCCATGCACTTCTCATCAAAATGCTCTCTCACCACATATATCACAATGTTCCATCACTAGTCATCACAATACTCGCTCACACCTGTCATCACAATGTTCCATGACCACTGTCATCACAGTGCTACATGCCCTTATCAGAACAATGCTCCATGACCCCTGACATCACAATGTTCCATAACCCCTGTCACAAAATGCTCCATAACCCATTTCATCACAATGCTTCATGACCCCTGACATCACAGTGTTCCATAACCAATGACATCAAAATATTCCATGACACTTTTATTAAAATTGCTTCATGACCCTGTCATCACAATGCTCCCTGTCCTTCTCATCACAATGCACCATGCCCTTGTCACCAAAATGCCCCATGACATTTGTCATCACAAAACTCCATGACCCTTGGCATCACAATGCTCCATGCCATTGTCATCACAATGCTCACTGAAATCTCTCATCACATTGCTCCTTGCCCTTGTCATCACAATGCTCCATTACACCTGTCATAACAATGCTCCATGACCCCTGCCATCACAATGTTCCACGGCCTTGTCATCACAAGACTCCTTGACCCTTTTCATCACAATGCTCCACATCCTTTTCATCGCTATGCTCCCTAAAACTTGTCATCACAAAACTCCATTCACTTTTCATCAAAATGCTCTCTCACCCCATATATCTCAATGTTCCATCACTAGTCATCACAATACTCGCTCACCACTGTCATCACAATGTTCCATGACCACTGTCATCACAGTGCTACATGCCCTTATTATCACAATGCTCCATGACCCCTGACATCAAAATGTTCCATAAAACCTGTCACAAAAGGCTCCATGACCCATTTCATCACAATGCTTCATGACCCCTGACATCACAATGTTCCATAACTCCTGTCATCAAAATATTCCATGACACTTTTATTCAAGTTGCTCCATGACCCTTTTATCACAATGCTCCCTGCCCTTCTCATCACAATGCACCACGCCCTTGTCTTCAAAATGCCCCATGACATTTGTCATCACAAAGCTCCATGACAATTTTCATCACAGTGCTCCATGCCATTGTCATCACAATGCTCAATGAAATCTCTCATCACATTGCTCCATGCCCTTGTCATCACAATGCTCCATTACACCTGTCATAACAATGCTCCATGACCCCTGCCATCACAATGTTCCACGGCCTTGTCATCACAAGGCTCCATGACCCTTGTCATCACAATGCACCAAGACCTCTGTAATCACAATTCTCAATGCCCCTTTTCATCTCAATGTTCCATGAACCCTGTCATCACAATGCACCATGCCCAACATCATAATGATTCATGCTATTGTCATCACAATGAAATCAAAATGCTCCATGTCCTCTGTCATCACAATGCTCCAAACCTTTCTGATCAAAATGTTCCATAACACTTGTCATCACATGCCCCATGACGCTCGTCATCACAGTTATGCAAGGTCTTCTCATCACAATGCTCCATGTCCTTTGTCACCACAATTCTCAATACACTTGGCATCACAATGCTCGCTGACACTTGTCATCCGTATGCTCCTTGAACACTGTCATGACAAGGCTCCATGCCTTTTTCATCACAATGATCCATTCCCTTTTCATCACAATGCTCCAGGACCCCTGTTATCACAATGCTCCGTGACTCCAGTCATCACAATGCTTCATGACACTTGTCATCACAATGGTCCATGACCTCGTCACGCAAAGCTCTGTGACATTTGCCACCACAATGCTCCATGAAATTTTTATCACAATGCTCTGTGACACTTGTCATCACAAAGCTCCATGCCTTTGTCATCACAATGCTCCATGACCCTTGTCATCACAATGCTCGATGCGCGTGTCAGCACAATGCTGCATAACCCATGTCATCACAATGCACCATGCACTTGTCATCACAATGCTCCACATCCTTGTCATCAAAATGCTCCATAAACCTTGTCATCACAATGCTCCATGCACTTCTCCTCAAAATGCCTTCTCACCACTGATATCACAATGTTCCATCACTAGTCATCACAATACTCCCTCACCCCTGACATCACAATATTCCATGACCCCTGTAATCACAATTCTCCATACCCTTGTCATCACAAAGCTCCATGACACATGTCATCAGAATGCTCCATGGACTTCTCATCACAATGTTCCATGCCCTTGTCACCACAATGCTCCATTCCCTTTTCATCACAATGCCCCATGACGCTGGTCATCACAATTATTCATGGTCTTCTCATCACAGTGCTCCATGTTCTTGGTCATCACAATGCTCAATACCCTTATCATCACAATGCTCCCTGACAGTTGTCATCAGTATGCTCCTTGAACCCTGTCATGACAAGGCTCCATGCATTTTTCATTACAATGATCATTTCCCTTTTCATCACAATGCTCCAAGACCCCTGTAATCACAATGCTCCATATCCTTGTACTCACAAATCTCCATGACGAATGTCATCAGAATGCTCCATTGCCTTCTCATCACAATGCTCCATGCCCTTCTAATCACATTGCTTCAAAACCCCTGTAATCTCAATGCTCCATGCACCTTGTCATCACAATGCTGCATGCCCTTGTCATCACCATGCTCCATGACCCTTGTCATCGCAATGTTCCAAGCCCTTGTCCTCAAAATGCTCCATTACCTTTGTCATCAATATCCTCCATGACACTTGGTATCACAATGCTCCATGCCATTGTCATCACAATGGACAATGACATATGTCATCACAATGCTCCCTGACAGTTTTCATCAGTATGCTCCTTGAACCCTGTCATGACAAGGCTCCATGCATTTTTCATTACAATGATCATTTCCCTTTTCATCACAATGCTCCAAGACCCTTGTAATCACAATGCTCCAAGTCCTTGTCCTCACAAATATCCATGACGCATGTCATCAGAATGCTCCATTGCCTTCTCATCACAATGCTCCATGCCCTTGTAATCACATTGCTTCAAAACCCCTGTAATCTCAATGCTCCATGCACCTTGTCATCACAATGCTGCATGTCCTTGTCATCACAATGCTCCATGACGCTTGTCATCGCAATGTTCCAAGCCCGTGTCCTCAAAATGCTCCATTACCTTTGTCATCAAAATCCTCCATGACACTTGGTATCACAATGCTCCATGCTATTGTCATCACAATGGACAATGACATATGTCATCACAATGCTCCCTGACACCTGTCTTCACAATACTCCATGACCTTGTCATCACAATTTTCCATGCCCTTGTCATCACAATGCGCCATGCCCACTGTCATCACAATAATCCATGAAATATGTCAGACCAACGCTCCATGCCCCTGTCATCACGTTGCTCCATGCCCTTGTCATCAAAATGCTCCGTGACTCCAGTCATTTCAATGATTCATGACCTTTCTCATCACAATGCTCCATGCCCTCGTCACACAAGGCTCTGTGATCTTTGTCAACACAATGCTCCATGAAATTTTCATCACAATGCTCCATGCCCTTGTCATCACAAAGATCCATGACACATGTCATCAGAATGCTCCATGGCCTTCTCATCACAATGATCCATGCCCTTGGCATCACAATGCTCCAAGAACCCTGTAAACACAATACTCCGTGACTACAGTCATTGCAGTGCTTCATGACGTTTGTCAAACAATGGTCCATGACCTCCTAACAGAAGGCTCTGTGACCTTTGTCAACACAATGCTCCATGTACTTTTCATCACAATTCTCTGTCACCCTTGACATCACAATGCTCCATGCGTTTGTCAGCACACTGCTCAATGACTCTTGTCATCACAATGCTCCATGCGCTTGTCAGCACAATGCTTCATAACCCATGTCATCACAATGCGCCATGTGCTTGTCATCACAATGCTCCACATCCTTGTCATCAAAATGCTCCATAAACCTTGTCATCACAATTCTCCATGCACTTCTAATAAAAATGCTCTCTCACCAATGATATCACAGTGTTCCATCACTAGTCATCACAATACTCCCTCACCCCTGTCATCAATATGCTATATGCCCTTATAATCACAATGCTCCATGAGCCCTGACATCACAATATTCCATAACACCTGTCATCAAAATGCTCCATGACCCATTTCATCACAAAGCTCCATGCCCCCTGACATCAGAATGTTCAATAATCCCTGTCACAAAATGCTCCATGACCCTTTTCATCACGATGCTCCATGACACCTGACATCACAGTTTTCCATAACCCCTATCATTAAAATGTTCCATGACCCTTTTGATCAAATTGCTCCATGACCCTGTCATCACAATGCTCCCTGCACTTCTCATCACAATGCACCATGGCCTTGTCATCAAAATGCTCCATGACATTTGTCATCACAAAGCTCCATGACCATTGGCATCACAATGCTCCATGCCATTATCATCAAATGCTCCTTGAACCCTCTCATCACATTGCTCCATGCCCTTGTCATCAAAAAGCTCCCTGAGGCTTGTCATCACAATGCTCAATGCCCTTCTCATCACAATGCTCCATGCCCTTATCATTACAATCCTCCATGACCTATGTATAATAGTGTTCCGTCCCCTTGTCATGACAATGCTCCATGCCCTCTCTCATCACAATAATCCATGAAACATTTCAGACCAATGCTCCATGCACTTGTCATCACAATGCTCCATTACCCCTGTCATTAAAATGCTCCATGACCCCTGTCATCACAAGGTTCCATGGCCTTGTCATCACAAGCCTCCATGACCCTTGTCATCACAATGCTCCAAGACCCCTCTAATCACAAAGCTCCATGTCTTTGTCATCACAAAGCTCCATGATGCATGTCATCAGAATGCTCCATGGTCTTCTCATCACAATGCTCCATTACCCTTTTCATCTCAATGCTCCATGAACCCTGTCATCACAATGCACCATGCCCATCATCATAATGCTTCATGCTGTTGTCATCACAATGAAATCAAAATGCTCCATGACCTCTGTCATTACAATGCTCCAAACCCTTGTGATCACAATGTTCCATAACACTTGTCATCACAATGCCCCATGACGCTGGTCATTACAATTATCCATGGTCTTCTCATCACAATGCTCCATGACCTTTGTCATCACAATGCTCAATACAGTTGTCATCACAATGCTCCCTGACACTTGTCATCAGTATGCTCCTTGAACCCTGTCATGACAAGGCTCCATGCATTTTTCATCACAATGATCCATGCCCTTTTCATCACAATCCTCCAAGACCCCTCTAATCACAATGCTTCATGTCCTTTTCATCACAAAGCTCCATGACGCATGTCATCAGAATGCTCCATGGCCTTCTCATCACAATGCTCCATGCCCTGGTCTTCACAATGCTACAAAACCCCTGTAATCACAATGCTCCATGAACCTTTTTATCAGTATGCTCCATGACAATTGTCATCACAATGCGCCATGGCCCTCTCATCACAATACTCCAGGACCTTCTCATCGCATTGCTCCATTCCCTTCTCATCACAATGCTCCATGACCACTGTCATCACAGTACTCCATGAATATTTTCAGCCCAATGCTCCATGACCTTCTCATCACGATGCTCCATGACCCATGTCATCACAATGCTACATGACCACAGTCATCAAAATTATCCATGCCACTTGGCATCAGAATATTCCATAAGCTTCTCATCCCCATGCTCCATGACCCCTGTAATCACAATGGTCCTTGACGCTTGTCGTCACAGAGCTCCATGACACTTGTCATCACGGTGCTCCATGCTTTTAAAAGCAAAATGGTACATGACCTTGTCATCACAATGCTCCATGCACTTGTCCTCAAAATTCTCCATTACCAGTGTCATCACAATCCTCCATGAACCTTGGGATCACATTGCTTCATGACCTTGTCATCACAATGCTCCATGATTCTTCAAATCAAAATGATCCATGACCTCTGTCATCACAATGCTCCAAACACTTGTGATCACCATGTTCCATAACACTTGTCATCACAACGCTCCATGATGCCTGCCATCACAATACTCCATGCCCTTGTAATCACAATGCTCCATGAACTTTGTCATCACAATGCTCAATACACTTGTCATCACAATGCTCCCTGACACTTTTCCTCAGAATGCTCCATGAACCCTGTCATGAAAAGGCTCTATGCCTTTTTCATCACAATGCTCCATGCCCTTTTTCTCACAATGCTCCATGCCATTGTCATCACAATACTCCACAAGCTTCTCATCAGAATGCTCCTAGACCCTTGTCAATACAATGCTCCATGATCCCTGTCATCACAATGCTCCATGACGCTGGTCATTAAAATTATCCATGGTCTTCTCATCACAATGCTCCATGACCCTTGTCATCACAATGCTCAATACACTTGTCATCACAATGCTCCCTGACACTTGTCGTCAGTATGCTCCTTGAACCCTGTAATGAAAAGGCTCCATGCCTTTTTAATCACAATGATCCATGCCCTTTTCCTGACAATGTTCCAAGACCCCTGTAATCACAATGCTCCATGCCCTTATCATCACAAAGCTTCATGACATATGTCTTCAGAATGCTCCATAGCCTTCTCATCACCATGCTCCATGACCTGTTCATCACAATGCTCCTTTCCCTTGTCATCAAACTGCCCCATGACCCCTGTCATCACAATACTCCTTGAATATTTTCAGCCCAATGCTCCATGTCCTACTCATCAAAATGCCCCATGAATCCTGTCATCACAATGCTCCATGACCCCTGTCATCACAATGCTCCGTGACTCCAGTCATCACAATGCTTCATGACTTTTGTCATCAGAATGGTCCATGCCCTTGTCACACAAGGCTCTGTGTCATTTGTCACCACAATGCTCCATGAACATTTCATCACAGTGCTCTGTGACCCTTGTCATCACAATGCACCATGCATTTGTCAGCACAATGATCCATGAAACTTGTCATCACAATGCTCCATGCGCTTGTCATCACAATGCTCCTTGACCCATGGCATCACAATGTACCATGCGCTTGTCATCACATTGCTCCACATCATAGTCATCACAATGCTCCATAAACATTGTCATCACAATGTTCCATGCACTTCTCATCAAAATGCCCTCTCACCACTGGTATCACAATATTCCATCACTAGTCTTCACAATATTCCCTCACCGCTGTCATCACAATGTTCCATGACCCCTATCATCACAATGCTACACGCACTTATCATCAAAATGCTCCATGACCCCTGCCATCACAATGTTCCATAACCCCTGTCATCAAAATGATACATTACCCATTTCATCTCAATGCTCCATGACCCCTGTCATCACAATTTTCCATAACCACTCTCATCAAAATATTCCATGACATTTTTCATCAAATTGCTCCATGAACCTATTATCACAATGCTCGCTGCACTTCTCATCACAACGCACCACGACCTCGTCATCAAAATGCTCCATGACCTTTGTCATCACAAAACTCCATGACCCTTGGCATCACAATGCTCCATGCCATAGTCATCACAATGCTCCATGAAGACTCTCATCACATTGCTCCATGCCCTTGTCATCACAAAGCTCCATGACGCTTGTGATCCCAATGCTCGATGCCTTTCTCATCACAATGTTCCATGCCCTTGTCATTACAATCCTCCAGGACCCATGTATCAAAGTGTTCTGTGCCGTTGTCATTACCATCCTCCATGACCCATGAATCAAAGTGTTCTGTGCCCTTGTCATCACAATGCTACATGCCCACTCTCATCATAATAATCCATGAAATATTTCACACAAGTGCCCCATGCCCTTGTCATCACAATGCTCCATTACCCCTGTCATAACAATGCTCCATGACCCCTGCCATCACAATGTTCCACGGCCTTGTCATCACAAGGCTCCATGACACTTGTCATCACAATGTTCCAAGACACTTTAATCACAATTCTCCATACACTTGTCATCACAAAGCTCCATGATACATGTCATCAGAATGCTCCATGGCCTTCTCATTTACGATGCTCGATGCCCTCATCATCACAATGATCCAAGACCCCTGTAATCACAATGCTCCATGCCCCTTTTCATCTCAATGCTCCATGAACCGTGTCATCACAATGCACCATGCCCATCATAATAATGCTTCATGCAATTGTCATCAAAATTAAATCAATATGCTCCATGACCTCTGTCATCAGAATGCTCCAAACCCTTGTGATCACAATGTTCCATAACACTTGTCATCACAACGCCCCATGACGCTCATCATCACAATTATCCATGGTCTTCTATTCACAATACTCCATGAACTTTGTCATCACAATGCTCAATACACTTGTCATCACAATGCTCCCTGACACTTGTCGTCAGTATGATCCTTGAACCCTTTCATGACAAGGCTCCATGCCTTTTTAATCACAATGATCCATGCCCTTTTCCTCACAATGCTCCAAGACCCCTGTAATCACAATGCTCCATGCCCTTTTCATCACAAAGCTTCATGACACATGACTTCAGAATTCTCCATGGCCTTCTCATCACCATGCTCCATGCCCTTTTCATCACAATGCTCCATTCCCTTGTCATCAAAATGCCACATGAGCCCTGTCACCACAATACTCGATGAACATTTTCAGCCCAATGCTCCATGACCTTCTCATCACAATGCCCCATGAAACCTGTCATCACAATGCTCCATGAACCCTGTCATCCCAATGCTCCGTGACTCCAGTCATCAAAATGCTTCATGACCTTTGTCATCACAATGGTCCATGCCCTTGTCACACAAGGCTCTGTGACTTTTTTCACCACAATGCTCCCTGAAATATTCAAAACAATGCTCTGTGACCCTTGTCATCAAAATGCACCATGCCTTTGTCAGCACAATGATCCATGACACTTGTCATCACAATGCTCCATGCACTTTTCAGCACAATGCTTTTTGACCCATGTCATCACAATGCTCCACATCCTTGTCACCGCAATGATCCATAAACCGTGTCATCAAAATGCCCCATGCACTTCTCATCAAAATGCTCTCTCACCGCTGATATCACAATGTTCCATCATTAGTCTTCACAATACTCCCTCACCCCTGTCATCACAATGTTCCATGACCCCTATCATCACAATGCTACATGCACTTATCATTAAATGCTCCATGACCCTTGACATCACAATGTTCCATAAAACCTATCATCAAAATACTCCAATACCCTTTTCATCACAATGCTCCATGACCCCTGACACCACAATTTTCCATAACCACTCTCATCAAAATGTTCCATGACCTTTTTCATCAAATTGCTCTATGACCCTGTTATCACAATGCTCCCTGCCCTTCTCATCACAACGCACCTCGACCTTGTCATCAAAATGCTCCATGATATTTGTCATCACAAAGCTCCATGACCCTTAGCATCACAATGCTCCATGCCATTGTCATCACAATGCTCCATGAAGCCTCTCATCACATTGCTCCATGCCCTTGTCATCACGAAGCTCCATGACGCTTGTGATCCCAATGCTTGATACCCTTCTCATCAAAATGCTTCATTCCCTTGTCATTACAATCCACCATGACCCATGTATCAAAGTGTTCCATGCCCTTGTCATCACAATAATCCATGAAACTTTTCAGACCAATTCACCATGCCCTTGTCATCACAACGCACCATTACCACTGTCATAACACTGCTCCATGACACCTGCCCACACAAGGTTCCACGACCTTGTCATCACAAGATTCCATGACACTTTTCATCACAATGCTCCAGGACAATGTAATCACAATTCTCCATACCCATGTCTCACAAAGATCCATGACACATGTAATCAGAATGCTCCATGGCCTTCTCATTCACGATGCTCCATACCTTTGTCATCACAATGCTCCAAGACACCTGTAATCACAATGCTCCCTGCCCCTTTTCATCTCAATGCTCCATGAACCCGGTCATAACAATGCACCATGCCCATCATCAAAATGCTTCATACTATTGTCATCACAATGAAATTAAAATGCTCCATGACCTCTGTCATCACAATGCTCCAAACCCTTGTGATCACAATGTTCCATAACACTTGTCATCACAATGCCCCATGACTCTGGTCATCACAATTATCCATGGACTTCTCATCACAAAGCTCCATGATCTTTGTCATCACAATGCTCAATACACTTGTCATCACTATGCTCCATGACACTTGTCATCAGAATGCTCCTTGAACCCTTTCATGACAAGGCTCCATGCATTTTTCATCACAATGATCCATGCCCTTTTCATCACAATGCTCCAAGACCACTCTAATCTCAATGCTCCTTGCCCTTGTCATCACAAAGCTCCATTATACATGTCATTAGAATGCTCCATGGCCTTCTCATCACTATGCTCCTTGACCTTGTCATCTCAATGCTCCAAGACCACTGTCATCATAATGATCCATGCTCCTTTTCATCAGAATGCTCCATGAGACTTGTCATCACAAGGCTCCATTGTCTTCTCATCACAATGCTCCATTCCCTTGTCATCACAATGCTCCATTCCCTTGTCATCACAATGCTCCATGACCCCTTTCATAACAATACTCCAAGAACATTTTCAGCCCAATGCTCCATGAACTTCTCATCACAATGCTCCATTACCCCTATCATTACAATTCTCCATGCTCCTTGAAATCAAAATGATCCATGACCTCTGTCATCACAATGTTCCAAATCATTGGGATCACATTGTTCCATAACACTTGTCTTCAAAACACTCCAGGATGCCTGTCATAACAATACTCCATGCCCTTTTCTTCACAATGCTCCATGACCTTTTTCATCACAATGCTCAATACACTTGTCATCACAATGCTCCCTGACACTTGTCGTCAGAATGCTCCTTGAACACTGTCATGAAAAGGCTCCATGCCTTTTTAATCACAATGCTCCATGCCCTTTGCATCACAATGCTCCATGCCATTGTCATCACAATACTCCACAAGCTTGTCATCAGAATGCTCCATAACACCTGTCATCACAATGCTCCATGACCCCTGCTATCACAATGCTCCATGACACCTGTCATCAAAATGCTCCTTGCCCCTTGTCATTACAGTGCTCCATGACGCTCGTCATCACAATTATACATGGTCTTCTCATCACAGTGCTCCACGGTATTGCCATCACAAGGATCCATGACACATTTCATCACAATGTTACATGATCTTGTCATCACAATTCTCCATGCAATTGTCATCACAATGCTCCATGAACCCTGTCATAGCAAGCTCCATATGTTTTTTATCACAATGCTTCACGACCTTGTCATCATAATTATCAATGGTCCTTGTCATCACAATGCTCCATGCTCTTCTCATCAAAATGCTCCATGACCCTTGTCATCACAATGCTCCAAGCCCTTGTCATCACAATCCTCCATGACACTTGGCATCACAATGCTCCATGCCATTGTCATCACAATGGACCATGACATATGTCAATAAAACACTCCCTGACACCTGTCTTCATAATAAACTTGACTTTGTCATCACAATTCTCCATGCCCTTGTCATCACAATGTGCCTTGCCCACTGTCATCAAAATAATCCATGAAACTTGTCAGACCAATGTTCCATGCCACTGTTATCACAATGCTCCATGCCCTTGTGATCGCAATGCTCCGTGACACCAGTCATTACAATGCTTCATGACCTTTGTCATCACAATGGGCCATGCCCTCGTCATCACAAGGCTCAGTGACCTTTGTCACCACAGTGCTCCATGAATTTTTCATCACAAGGCTTTGTGAAACTTGTCATCACAATGCTCCTTGCCTTTGTCTGCACAATACTCCAGAAGCTTGTCATCAGAATGCTCCATGTCCCTTTTCATCACAATGATCCATGACACCTGTCATCACAATTCTCCATGCCACGTGTTATTACAGTGCTCAATGACACTCGTCATCAAAATGCTCCATGGTCTTGCCATCACAATGCTACACGGTCTTGCCATCACAATGCTCCATGCCCAGGACATCACAATGCTCCATGTCCCTTGTCATCACAATGCTCCATGACACTTCTCATCACCATGTTACATGCTCTTGTCATCACAATCCTCCATGCCATTGTCATCACAATGGACCATGACATATGTCATCACCATGCTCCCTGACACCTGTCTTCACAATACTCCATGCCCTTGTCATCACAATGCTCCATGCTCTTGTCTTCACAATGCACCATGCCTACACTCATCACAATAATCCATGAAATTTGTCAGAACAATTCTCCATGCCCCTATCATCACAGTGCTCCATGCCCTTGTCATCACAGTGCACCATGAACCCTGTCATCACATTGCTACCTGACTCCACACATCACAATGCTTCATGAACTTTGACATCAGTGTGGTCCATGCCCTGGTCATCAGAGGTCTCTGTGACCTTTCTCAAAACAATGCTCCATGAACTTTTCATCACAATGCTCCATGACCCTTGTCATCACAAAGCGCATGCGCTTTTCAGCACAGTGCTCCATGTCCCATGTCATCACAATGTGTCATGCGCTTGTCATCACAATGCTCCACAACCTTGTCATCACAGTGCTCCATAAACTTTGTCATCACAATACACCATGCACTTCTCATCAAAATGCTCTCTCACAACTGATATCACAATGTTCCATCACTAGTCATCACTATACTCCCTCACCCCTGTCATCACAATGTTCCATGACCCCTGTAATCACAATGCTCCATGCCGTTGTCATCACAAAGCTCCATGATGCATGTCATCAGAATGCTCCATGGCCTTCTCATCACAATGCTCCATGCCCTTGCCATCACAATGCTCCATTACCCCTGGCATCACAATGATCCATGACCACTGTCAACAGAGCGCTCCATGACCCCTGACAGCACAATGATCTGGGACACATGTCATCAAAATGCTCCATGACACTTGTCATCACAATGATCCATGTACTTGTCATCCCAATTCTCCATGACCCCTGTAATCAGAATGTTCCGTGACGCTTGTCATCCCAGTGCTCCATGACCCTTGGCATCACAATGCTCCATGCCATTGTCATCACAATGCTCCATGAACCCTCTCATCACATTGCTCCATGCCTTTGTCATAACAATGCTCCATGAGCCCTGCCATCACAATGTTCCACAGCCTCATCATCACAAGGCTCCATGACCCTTGTCATCACAATTCTCCAAGAACACTGTAATCGCAATGCTCCATGCACTTGTCATCACAAAGCTCCATGACGCATATCATCAAAATGCTCCATGACCTCTGGCATCTCAGTGCTCCAAACCATTGTGATCACAATGTACCATAACTCTTGTCATCACAATTCCCCATGACGCTCCTCATCACAATTATCCATGGTCTTCTCATCACAATGCTCCATGACCTTTGTCATCACAATGCTCAATACACTTGTCAGCTCAATGTTCCCTGACACTTGTCCTCAGTATGCTCCTTGAACCCTGTCATGACAAGGCTCCATGCCTTTTTCATCACAATGATCCATGCACTTTTCATCACAATGCTCCAAGACCCCTGTAATCACAATGCTCCATGCCCTTGTCATCACAAAGCTCCATGACCCATATCATCAGAAGTCTCCATGGCCTTCTCATCACCATGCTCCATGCCCTTGTCATCACAATGCTCCCTGACATTTGTCTTCAGAATGCTCCTTGATACCTGTCATGAAAAGGCTCCATGCCTTTTTCATCACAATGCTCCATGCCCTTTTCATCACTATGCTCCAGGCCATTGTCATCACAAAACTCCACAAGCTTCTCATCAGAATGCTCCATGACCCATGTCATCACAATGCTCCATGACCCCTGTCATCACAATGCTCCATGACACCTGTCATCACAATGCTCCATGCCCCTTGTCATTACAGTGCTCCATGACTCTCGTCATCACAATTATCCATGGCCTTCTCATCACACTGCTCCATGGTCTTGCCATCACTATGCTCCATGCCCTGGTCATCACAATGCTCCATGTCCCTTTTCATCACAATTCTCCACGTCCTGGTCATCACAATACTCCATGACTCTTCTCATCACAATGTTACGTGGTCTTGTCATCACAGTTCTCCATGCACTTTTCATAGCAATGCTCCATGTCCCCTGTCATAGCAAGCTCCGTGCGCTTGTCATCACAATGCTTCACGACGTTTGTATCAAAATTCTCAATGGCCCTTGTCATCACAATGCTCCATGTCCTTCTCATCACAATGCTCCATGGCCCTTTTCTTCACAATTCTAAAGGAAATTTTCATCACAATGCTCCATTACCTTTGTCATCACAATCCTCCATGACACTTGGCATCACAAGGCTCCATTACAGTTGTAATCACAATCCTCCATGACACTTGGCATCACAATGCTCCATGCCATTGTCATCACAATGCACCATGACATATGTCATCACAGTGCTCCTTGACACCTGTCTTCACAATACTACATGACCTTGTCATAACTATGTTCCATGCCCTTGTCATCACAATGTGCCCTGTCCACTCTTATAGCAATAATTCATGAAAATTGTCAGACAAATGCTCCATGCCCCTGTCATCACAATGCTCCATGCCCTTGTAATCACAATGCTCCATGACCCTTCACATCATAATGCTCCGTGACTCCAGCCATCACAATGCTTTATGAACTTTTTCATCACAATGGTTAATTCCCTCGTCATCACATTGCTCTGTAACACTTGTCATCACAATGCTCCATGCCATTGTCAGCAAAATGCTCCATGACCCTTGTCATTACAATGCTCCATGTGCGTGTCAGCACAATGCTCCAAGACACATGTCATCACAATGTGCCATGCACTTGTCATCACAATGCTCCAGAACCTTGTCATCACAATTTTCCATAAACCTTGTCATCACATTGCTCCATACTCTTCTCATCTAAATGTTCTCTCACCACTGATATCACAATGTTCCATCACCAGTCATCACAATACTCCCTCACCCCTGTCATCACAATGTTCCATGACCCCTGTCATCAAAATGCTACATGCCCTTATCATCACAATGCTCCATGACCACTGACATCACAATGTTTCATAACCCCTGTCATTAAAATATTCCCTGACCCTTTCCATCAAATTGTTCCATGAACCTGTCATCAGAATGCTCCCTGCCCTACTCATCACAATGCACCACGCCCTTGTCATCAAAATGCTCCATTACATTTGTCATCACAAACCTCCATGACCATGGCATCACAATGCTCCATTCCATTGTCATCACAATGCTCCATGAAACATCTCATCACATTACTCCATGCACTTGCATCCCAAATCTCCATGACGCTTGGAATCACAATGCTCGATGCCTTTCTCATCACAATGATCCATGCCTTGTCATTACAATCCTCCATGACCCATGTATCACCGTGTTCCCTGCCCTTGTCATCACAATGTTCCATGCCCACACTCATCACAATAATACATGAAACTTTTCAAACCAATGCTCCATGCCCTTGTCATCACAATGCTCCATTACCCCTGTCATAACAATGCTCCATTACCCCTGCCATCACAATGTTCCACGGCGTTGTCATCACAAGGATCCTTGAACATTGTCATCACAATGCTCCAAGACCCCTGTAATCACAATGCTCCATACCCCTTTTCATCTCAATTCTCCATGAACACTGTCATCAAAATGCACCATGCCAATCATCATAATGCTTCATGCTATTGTCATCACAAAGAAATCAAAATGCTCCATGACATCTGTCATCACAATGCTCCAAACCCTTCTGATCACAATGTTCCATAACACTTGTCATCACAGTGCGCCATGAGGCTCGTCATCACAATTATCCATGGTCTCCTCATCAAAATGCTCCATGACCTTTGTCAACACAATGTTCAATACACTTGTCATCATAGTGCTCCCTGAAACTTGTCTTCAGTATGCTACTTGAAACCTGTCATGACAAGGCTCTTTGCCTTTTCCTCATAATGATCCATGCACTTTTCATCACAATGCTCCAAGACCCCTGTAATCACAATGCACCATGTGCTTGTCATCACAAATCTCCAGAACGCATGTCATCAGAATGCTCCATGGCATTGTCATCACCATGCTCCATGCCCTTGTCATCACAATGCTCCAAAACCCCTCTAATCACAATGCTCCATGCACTTGTCATCGCAATGCTCCATGACCCATGTCATATCAAGCCCCATGCGCTTGTCATATCTATGCTTCACGACCTTGTCATCAGAATTCTCAATGGCCCTTGTCACCACAATGCTCCATTACCTTTGTCATCACAATCCTCCATGACACTTGGCTTCACAATGCTCCATGACATTGTCATCACAATGCACCAGGACATATGTCATCACAATACTCCCTGATACCTGTCTTCACAATAATCCATGACCTGGTCATAACAATGCTCCATGCCCTTGTCATCACAATGCGACATGCACACTTTCATCACAATAATCCATGATACTTCTCAGACCAATGCTCCATGCCCCTGTCATCACAATGCCCCATGCCCTTGTCATCACAATGCTCCGTGACTCCAGTCATCACACTGCTTCTTGACCTTTGTCATCACAGTGGTCCATGCCCTCGTAATCACAGGGCCTTGTGAACTTTGTCACCACAATGCTCCATGAAATATTCATCATAATGGTCTGTGACCGTTGTCATCACAATGCTCCAAGCCTTTCTCAGTACAATGCTCCATGACCATTGTCATAACAATGTTCCATGCCATTGTCAGCACAGTGCGCTATGAACCTTGTCATCACAAGGCTCCAAGCTCTTATCATCACAATGCTCCATTACCTTTGTCATCACAAACCTCCATGACACTTGGCATCACAACCCTCCATGGCACTGTCATCACAATGGGCCATGACTTATGTCTTCAAAATGCTCCCACACACCTGTCTTCAAATACTGCATGACCTTGTCATCAAAATGCTCCATGCCCTTGTCATCCCCATGCTCCATCACCCTTCATCATAATGCACCGTGACTCCTGTCATCACAATGCTTCATGAAATTTCTCATCACAATGGTCCATGCCCTCGTCACACAAGGCTCTGTGACCTTTTTCACCACAATGCTCCATGAAATTTTTATCAAAATGCTCTGTGACCCTTGTCATCACAATGCTCTAGGACCCTTTTCAACACACTGCTCCATGACCCCTGACATCACAATATTCTATAACCCATGTAATCAAAATGTTCCATGATGCTTTTCATCAAATTGCTCCATGACCCTTGTCATCACAATGCTCCAAGACCCTTGTAATCACACTGCTCCATGCTCTTGTCATCACAAAGCACCATGACGCATGTCATCAGACAGCTCCATGGCCTTCTCATCACAATGCTCCATGCCCTTTTCATCACAATGCTCCATGAACTCTGTCATCACAATGAACCATGCCCATCATCATAATGCTTCATGCTATTGTCATCACAATGAAATCAAAATGCACCATAACCTCTGTCATCACAATGCTCCAAACCATTGTGTTCACAATGTTCCATAACACTTGTCATCACAACTCCCCATGACGCTCATCATCACAATTATCCATGGTCTTCTCATCAAAATGCTCCATGAAGTTTGTCATCACAATGCTCAATACACTTGTCATCACAATGCTCCCTGACACTTGTCGTTAGTATGCTCCTTGAACCCTCTCATGACAAGGCTCCATGTTCTTTCATCACAATCATCCATGCCCTATTCTTCACAATGCTCCACGACCCCTGTAATCACAATGCTCCATGCCCCTTTTCTTCAGAATGCTCCCTGATACTTGTCATCACAAGGCTCCATGGTCTTCTCCTCACAATGCTCCAGGACCTTGTCATCACAATGCTCCATTCCATTGTCATCACAATGCTCCATGACCCATGTCATCACAATACTCAATGAATACTGTCAGTCCAATGCTCCATGAACTTCTGATCACAATGCTCCATGACCCCTGTCATCACAATGCTCCATGACCCCTGTCATCACAACGCTCCATGACACCAGACAACACAATGACCCGGGACACTTGTCATCAAAATGATCCATGACACTTGTCATCACAATGATCCATGCCCTTCCCATCACAATGCTCCATGACTCCAGTCATCACAATGCTTCATGACCTTTGTAATCACAATAGTCCATGCCCTCGTTTTCACAAGGCTCTGTGATATTTGTCACCACAATGCTCCATGAAATTTTCATCATAATGGTCTGTGACCGTTGTCATCACAGTGCTCCAAGCATTTCTCAGTACAATGCTCCATGACCATTGTCATCACAATGCTCCATGCCATTGTCAGCAAAGTGCGCTATGAACCTTGTCATCACAAGGCTCCAAGCCCTTATCATCACAATGCTCCATAACCTTTGTCATCACAAACCTCTATGACACTTGGCATCACAACGCTCCATGGCACTGTCATCACAATGGGCCATGACTTATGTCTTCAAAATGCTCCCAGACACCTGTCTTCAAATACTGCATGACCTTGTCATCAAAATGCTCCATGCCCTTGTCATCACAATGCGCCATTCCCACTGTCATCGCAATAATCCATGAAAATTGTAAGACCAATGCTCCATACCCCTGTCATCACAATGCTCCATGCCATTGTCATCACAAGGCTCCATCACCCGTCATCATAATGCACCGTGACCCCTGTCATCACAATGCTTCATGACATTTCTCATCACAATGGTCCATGCCCTCGTCATCACAAGTCTCTTTGACATTTGTCACCACAATGCTCCATGAACTTTTCATCACCATGCTCTGCGAACCTTGTCATCACAATGCTCTAGGACCCTTTTCATCACACTGCTCCATGACCCCTGACATCACAATATTCTATAACCCATGTAATCAAAAGGTTCCATGACCCTTTTCATCAAATTGCTCCATGACCCTGTCATCACAATGCTCCCTGCCCTTCTCATCACAATGCACCATGCCCTTGTCATCAAAATGCTCCATGACATTTGTCATCACATAGCTCCATAACCCTTGTCATCACAATGCTCCATGCCATTGTCATCACAATGCTCCAAGACCCCTGTAATCACAATGCTCCATGCACTTGTCATCGCAATGCTCCATGACCCCTGTCATAGCAAGCTCCATGTGCTTCTCATAACAATGCTTTACGACCTTGTCATCAAAATTCTCAATGGCCCTTCTCACCACAGTGCTCCAAGCCCTTGTCATCACAATGCTCCATTACGTTTGTCATCAAAATCCTCCATGACACTTTGCTTCACAATGCTCCATGACATTGTCATCACAATGCACCATGACATATGTCATGACAATGCTCCCTGATACCTGTCTTCACAATAATCCATGACCTGGTCATAACAATGCTCCATGCCCTTGTCATCACAATGCGACATGCACACTTTCATCACAATAATCCATGATACTTCTCAGACCAATGCTCCATGACCCTGTCATCACAATGCCCCATGCCCTTGTCATCACAATGCTCCGTGACTCCAGTCATCACACTGCTTCTTGACCTTTGTCATCACAGTGGTCCATGCCCTCGTAATCACAGGGCTCTGTGAACTTTGTCACCATACTGCTCCATGAACTTATCATCACAATGCTCTGTGACCCTTGTCATCACAATGCTCCATGCCTTTCTCAGCATAGTGCTCCTTGTCCCTTGTCATCACAATGCTCCATGCGCTTGTCAGCACAATGCTCCATGACCCATGTCATCACAATATGCCATGTGCTTGTCATCACAATGTTCCACATCTTTGTCATCCCAATGCTCCATAAACCTTGTCATCACAAAGCTCCATGCACTTCTCATTAAAATGCTCTTTCACCACAGATATCAAAATGTTCCATCACTAGTCATTACAATACTCCAACATCGCTGTCATGACAATGTTCCACGGCCTTGTCATCACAAGGCTCCATGACCCATGTCATCACAATGCTCCAAGACCCCTGTAATCACACTGCTCCATGCTCTTGTCATCACAAAGCACCATGATGCATGTCATTAGACAGCTCCATGGCTTTCCCATCACTATGCTCCATGCCCTTTTCATCAAAATGCTGCATGAACTCGGTCATCACAATGAACCATGCCCATCATCATAATGCTTCATGCTATTGTCATCACAATGAAATCAGAATGCACCATAAACTCTGTCATCATAATGCTACAAACCCTTGTGTTCACAGTGTTCCATAACACTTGTCATCACAACTCCCCATGACGCTCATCATCACAATTATCCATGGTCTTCTCATCACAATGCTCCATGACTTTTTCATCACAATGCTCAATACACTTGTCATCACGGTGCTCCCTGACACTTGTCGTTAGTATGCTCCTTGAACCCTCTCATGACAAGGCTCCATGCTCTTTCATCACAATCATCCATGCCCTATTCTTCACAATGCTCCAAGACCCATGTAATCACAATGCTCCATGCCCCTTTTCATCAGAATGCTCCATGATACTTGTCATCACAAGGCTCCATGGTCTTCTCCTCACAATGCTACAGGACCTTGTCATCACAATGCTCCATGACCCCTGCCATCACAATACTCAATGAATACTGTCAGCCCAATGCTCCATGAACTTCTGATCACAATGCTCCATGACCCCTGTCATCACAATGAACTATGACCCCTGTCATCACAATGCTTCATGACCACTGTCATCACAACACTCCATGACACCAGACAACACAATGATCCGGGACCCCTGTCATCAAAATGCTCCATGACACTTGTCATCACAATGATCCATGCCCTTGCCATCACAATGCTCCATGACCCCTGTCATCACAATGCTCCATGTCTCCAGACATCACAATGCTTCATGACCTTTGTCATCACATTGGTCCATGCCCCGTCTTCACAATGCTCTGTGACATTTGTCACCACAGTGCTCCATGAAATTTTCATCATAATGGTCTCGGACCGTTATCATCACAATGCTCCAAGCCATTCTCAGTACAATGTTCCATTACCATTGTCATCACAATGCTCCATGCCCTTGTCAGCACAGTGTGCCATGACCCTTGTCAACACAAGGCTCCAAGCCCTTGTCATAACAAAGCTCCATTACCTTTATCATCACAAACCTCCATGACACTTAGCATCACAACCCTCCATGGCATTGTCATCACAATGGGCCATGACATATGTCTTCAAAATGCTCCCAGACACCTGTCTTCAAATACTGCATGACCTTGTCAACACAATGCTCCATGCCCTTGTCATCACAATGCGCCATACCCAATGTCATCACAATAATCCATGAAATATGTAAGACCAATGTTCCATGCCCCTGTCATCACAATGCTCCATGCCCCTGTCATCACAATGCTCCATGCCCTTGTCATCACAATGCTCAATGACCCGTCATCACAATGCTCCGTGACTCCTGTCATCACATTTCTTCATGACCTTTCTCATGAAAATGGTCCATGCCCTCGTCATCACAAGTCTCTGTGACATTTGTCACCACAATGCTCCATGAACTTTTCATCACAATTCTCCATGACTCTTGTCATCACAATGCTCAATGTGCTTATCAGCACAATGCTGCATGACCCATGTCATCACAATGCACCATGTACTTGTCATCACAATGCTCCACATCCTCGTCATCACAATGCTCCATAAAACTTTTCATCACAGTGCTCCATGCACTTCTCATCAAAATGCTCTCTCACCAATGATATCACAATGTTCCATCACTAGTCATTCCAATACTCCATCACCCCTGTCATCACAATGTTCCATTACCCCTGTCATCAAAATGCTACATGCATTTATCATCACAATGTTCCATAACCCCTGTAATCAAAATGCTCCATGACCCTTTTCATCACACTGCTCCATGAGCCCTGACATCACAATATTCTATAACACCTCTAATCAAAATATTCCATGACCCTTTTCATCAAATTTCTCCATGACCCTGTCATCACAATGCTCCCTGCCCTTCTAATCACAATGTTCCATGCCCTTGTCATCAAATTGCTCCATGACATTTGTCATCACAAAGTTCCATAACCTTTGGCATCACAATGCTCCATGCCATTGTCATCACAATGCTCCATGAACCCTCTCATCAAATTACTCCATGCACTTGTCATCACAAAGCTCCGTGACGCTTGTGATACCAATGCTCGATGCCCTTCTCATCACAATGCTCCATGCCCTTGTCATTACAAACCTCCATGACCCATGTAACACAGTGTTCCGTTTCCTTGTCATCACAATGCTCCATGCCCACTCTCATCACAATAATCCATGAAACTCTTCAGACCAATGCTGATGCCCTTGTCATCACAATGCTCCATTACCCCTGTCATAACAATGCTCCATGACACCTGCCATCACAAGGTTCCACGGCCTTGTCATCACAAGACTCCATGACCCTTGTGATCACAATGCTCCAAGACACTGTAATCACATTGCTCCATGCACTTGTCATCACAAAGCTCCATGGCGCATGTCATCAGAATGCTCGGCCTTCACATTCACAATGCTCCATTCCCTTGTCATCACAATGCTTCAAGACACCTGTAATCACAATGCTCCATTCCCCTTTTCATCTCAATGCTCCATGAACCCTGTCATCTCAATGCACCATGCCCATCATCATAATGCTTCATGCTTTTGTCATCACAATGAAATCAAAATGCTACATGACATCTGTCATCACAATGCTCCAAACCCTTATGATCACAATGTTCCATAACACTTGTCATCACAATGCCCCATGACGCTCCTCATCACAGTTATCCATGGTCTTCTCATCACAATGCTCCATGAACTTTGTTAAAACAATGCTCAATACACTTGTCATCACAATGCTCCCAGACACTTGTCATCAGTATGCTCCTTGAATCCTGTCATGACAAGGCTCCATGCCCTTTTCATCACAATGCTCCAAGACCCCTGTAATCACAATGCTCCTTGCCCTTATCATCACGAACCTCCATGACGCATGTCATCAGAATGCACTATGGCCTTCTCATCACAATTCTCCATGCCCGTGTTATCACAATGCTCCAAGAACCATGTCATCACAATACTCCATGAATATTTTAAGCCCAATTCTCTATGATATTCTCATCCCAATGCTCCATGACCCTTTTCATCACAATGCTCCATGCCCCTTGAAATCAGAATGATCCCTGACCTCTATCATCACAATGCTCCAAACCCTTGTGATCACATTGTTCCACAAAACTTGTCATTGCAACGCTCCATGATACCTGTCATCATAATACTCCAAGCCCGTGTCATCACAATGCTCCATTAACTTTGTCATCACAATGCACAATACACTTGTCATCACAATGCTCACTGACACTTGTCGTCAGAATGCTCCTTGAACCCTGTCATGAAGAGCTCCATGCCTTTTCCATCACAATGCTCCATGCCCTTTTCATCACAATGCTCCATAACCCCTGTCATCACAATTCTCCATGCACTTTTCATCGCAATGCTCCATGTCCCCTCTCATAGCAAGCTCCGTGTGCTTGTCATCAAAATGCTTCACGACGTTGGCATCAAAATTCTCCATGGCCCTTGTCATCAAAATACTCGATGACGCTCGTCATCACAATTATCCATGGTCTTCTCATCACAGTGCTCCACGGTCTTGCCATCACAATGCTCCATGACACTTCTCATCACAATGTTACATGCTCTTGTCATCACAATTCTCCATGCACTTGTCTTCGCAATGCTCCATGACCCCTGTCATAGCAAGCTCCATGTGCTTTTCATCACAGTGCTTCACGAACTTGTTATCACAATTCTCAATGGCCCTTGTCATCACAATGCTCCATTACCGTTGTCATCACAATCCTCCATGACACTTGGCTTCACAAAGCTCCATTCCATTGTCATCACAATGCACCATGACATATGTCATCACAATGCTCCCTGACACCTGTCTTCACAGTACTCATGACCTGGTCATAACAATGCTCCATGTCCTTGTCATCACAATGTGCCATGCCCACTATCATCACAATAATCCATGAAACATGTCAGACCAGTGCTCCATGCCCCTATCATCACAATGCTCCATGCCTTTGTCATCACAGTGCTCTGTGACTCCAGTCATCACATTGCTTCATGACCTTTGTCATCACAATGGTCCATGACCTCCTCATCACAGTGCTCTTTGAAATTTGTCACCATAATGCTCCATGAACTTATCATCACGATGCTCTGTGACCTTTGTCATCACAATGCTCCATGCCTTTGTCAGCAGAGTGATCCATGAGCCTTGGCATCACAATGCTCCATGCGCTTGTCAGAACAATGCTCCATGACCCATGTCATCACAATGTGCCATGCGCTTGTCAGAACAATGCTCAATGACCCATGTCATCACAATGTGCCATGCGCTTGTTATCACAATGTTCCACAACCTTATCATCAAAATGCTCCATAAACATTGTCATCACAAAGCTCCATGCACTTCTCATCAAATTGCTCTTTCACCACTGATATCAAAATGTTCCATGATTAGTCATTACAATACTCCCTCAGCCCTGTCATGACAATGTTCCACGGCCTTGTCATCACAAGGCTCATTGACCCTTGTCATCACAATGCTCCAAGACCCCTGTAATCACAATGCTCCATGCCCCTTGTCATCAGTGTGCTCCATGAGACTTGTCATCACAAGGCTCCATGGTCTTCTCATCACAATGCTCAAGGACCTTGTCATCACAATGCTTCACGACCTCCTCATCAAAATTCTCAATTTCCCTTGTCATCATAATGTTCCATGCTCTAATCACAATGCCCATTATCTTTGTCATCACAATCCTCCATGACACTTGGCATCACAGTGCCCCATGCCATTGTCATCGCGATGGAACCTGACATATGTCATCACAATGCTCCCTGACACCTGTCTTCACAATTCTCCATGACCTTGTCATCACAATGCTCAATACACTTGTCATCACAATGCTCAATACACTTGTCATCACAGTGCTCCCTGACACTTGTCGTCAGTATGCTCCTTGGACCCTGACATGACAAGGCTCCATGCATTTTTCATCACAATGATCCATGCCCTTTCCTCACAATGCTCCAAGACCCCTGTAATCACAATGCTTCATGCTGTTGTCATCACACAGCTTCATGACGAATGTCTTCAGAATGCTCCATGGCCTTCTCATCACCATGCTCCATGATATTTTCATCAAAATGCTCCATTCCCTTGTCATCAAAATGCCCCATGACCCCTGTCACCACAATACTCCATGAATATTTTCAGCCCAATGCTCTATGGCCTTCTCATCACCATGCCCCATGAACCCTGTCATCACAATGCTCCATGACCCATGTCATCACAATGCTCCATGAACCCTGACAACACAATGATCCGGGACTATTGTCATCAAAATGCTCCATGACCCTTGTCATCACAATGATCCATTCCATTGTCATCACAATGCTCCATTACCCCTGTCATCACAATGCTCCAAGCCCTTGTCATCACAATGCTCCATTACATTTGTCATCACATTTCTCCATGAGACTTGGCATCACAATGCTCAATGCCATTGTCATCACAATTCACCGTGACATATGTCACCACAATGCTCCCTGACACCTTTCTTCACAATAATCAATGACCTTGTCATCACAATGCTGTATGCGCTAGTTATCCCAATGTGCCATGCCCTCAGTCATCACAATAATCCATGAAACATGTCAGACCAATGCTCCATGCCCCTTTCATCCCAATGCTCCTTGCCCTTGTCATCACAATGCTCCATGACCCCTGTCATCACAATGCTCCATGACTCCAGTCATCACAATGCTTCGTGACATTTGTCATCACAATGTTCCATGCCACTTTTCATCTCAATGCTGCATGAACCGTGTCATCACAATGCACCATGCCCAACATCATAATGCTTAATGCTATTGTCATCACAATGAAATCAAAATGCACCATAACCACTGACATCACAATGCTCCAAACCCTTGTGATCACAATGTTCCATAACACTTGTCATCACAACGCCCCATGAGGCTCGTCATCACAATTATCCATGCACTTCTCATCACAATGTTCCATCACCTTTGTCATCGCAATGCTCAATACACTTGTCATCACAATGCTCCCTGACACTTGTGTCAGTATGCTCCTTGAACCCTGTCAGGACAAGGCTGCATGCCTTTTTCATGATAATGATCCATGCCTTTTTCATCACAATGCTCCATGACCCCTGTAATCACAATGCTCCATGCCCTGGTCATCACAAAGCTCCATGACGAATGTCATCAGAATGCTCCTTAGACATCTCTCACAATGCTCCATGCCCTTGTAATCACAATGCTCCAAGACCCCTGTAATCACAATGCTCCATGCCCCTTTTCATCAGAATGCTCCATGAGACTTCTCATCACAAGGCTCCATGGTCTTCTCATTCACTAAGCTGCAGGACCTTGTCATCACAATGCTCCATGACCCCTTTCATCAGAATACTCCATGAACATTTTCAGCTCAATGGTCCATGATCTTCTCATCACAATGCTCCATGACCCCTGTCATCACTATGCTCCATGCTCCTTGATATCAAAATGATCCATGACCTCTGTCATCACAGTGCTCCAAACCCTTGTGATCACATTGTTCCATAACACTTGTCATCACAACGCTCCATGATGCCTGTCATCACAATAATCCAAGCCCTTGTCATCACAATGCTCCATGACCTTTGTCATCACAATGCTCAATACACTTGTCATCACAATGCTCCCTGACACTTGTCGTCAGAATGCTTCTCGAACCCTGTTATGAAGAGGCTGTATGCCTTTTTCATCACAATGCTCCATGCACTTTTCATCAGAATTCTCCACGCCATTGTCATCACAATATTCCACAAGCTTGTCATCAGAATGCTCCATGACACTTGTCATCACAATTCTCCATGACCCCTGTCATCACAATGCTCCAGGCCCCTTGTCATTACAGTTCTCCATGACGCTCGTCATCACAATTATCCATGGTCTTCTCATCACAATGCTCCACCGTCTTGCCATCACAATGCTCCATGACACTTCAAATCACAATGTTACATGCTCTTGTAATCACATTCTCCATGGACCTGTCATCGCAATGCTCCATGACCCCTGTCATAGCAAGCTCCATGTGCTTTTCATCACAGTGCTTCACGAACTTGTCATCAAAATTCTCAAAAGCCCTTGTCATCACAATACTCCATGCCCTTTTCATCACAATGATCCATGACCATTGTCATCAAAATGCTCCATTACATTTGTCATCACAATCATCCATGACACTTGTCATCACAATGCTCCATGCCGTTGTCATCACAATGCACCATGACATAGATCATCACAATGCTCCCTGACACCTGACTTCACAATACTCCATAACCTTTTCTTCACAGTGCTCCATGCCCTTGTCATCACAATGTGCAATGCCCACTGTCATCACAATAATCCATGAAATTTTAAAGACCGATGCTCCATGCCCCTGTCATCACAATGATCCATGCACTTGTCATCACAATGCTCCATGACACCTGTCATCACAATGCTCCGTGTCTCCAGTCATCACAATGCTTCAAGACTTTGTCATCAGAATGGTCCATGCCCTCATCATCACAAGTCTCTGTGACCTTTGTCACCACAATGCTCCATGAACATTTCATCACAATGCTCTGTGACCCTTGGCATCACAATGCTCCATGCACTTCTCAAGAAAATGCTCTCTCACCACTGATATCACAATGTTCCATCACTAGTCATCACCATACTCCTTCACCCCTGTCATCACAATGTTCCATGACCCCTATCATCACAATGCTACATGCCATTATCATCACAATGCACCACTCCCTTGTCATCAAAATGCTCCATGACCTTTGTCATCACAAAGCTCCATGACCCTTGGCATCACAATGCTCCATGCAATTGTCATCACAATGCTTCATGAAGCCTCTCATCACATTGCTCCATGCACTTGTCATCGCAAAGCTCCATGACGCTTGTCATCACAATGCTCGATGCCCTTCTAATCTCAATGCTCCATGACCTTGTCATTACAATCCTCCATGACCCATGTATCACAGTGTTCCGTGTCCTTTTCATCACAATACTCCATGCCCACTCTCATCACAATAATCCATGAAAATTTTCAGACAAATGCTCCATGCACTTGTCATCACAAAGATCCATGACGCATGTCATCAGAATGCTCCATGGCCTTCTCATTCACAATGCTCCATGCCCTTGCCATCACAATGCTCCAAGACACCTGTAATCACAATGCTCCATGTCCCTTTTCATCAGAATCTCCATGAATATTTTCAGCTCAATGCTCCATGATCTTCTCATCACAATGCTCCATGACTCCTGTCATCACTATGCTCCATGCCCCTTGATATCAAAATGATCCATGACCTCTGTCATCACAGTGCTCCAAACCCTTGTGATCACATTGTTCCATAACACTTGTCATCACAATGCTCCATGATGCCTGTCATCACAATAATCCATGCCCTTTTCATCACAATGCTCCATGACCTTTGTCATCACAATGCTCAATACACTTGTCATCACAATGCTCCCTGACTCTTGTCATCAGAATGCTTCTCGAACCCTGTCATGAAGAGGCTGTATGCCCTTTTCATCACAATGCTCCACGCCATTCTCATCACAATACTCCACAAGCTTGTCATCAGAATGCTCCATGACACTTGTCATCACAATTCTCCATGACCCCTGTCATCACAATGCTCCAGGCCCCTTGTCATTACAGTTCTCCATGACGCTCGTCATCACAATTATCCATGGTCTTCTCATCACAATGCTCCACCGTCTTGCCATCACAATGATCCATGACACTTCAAATAACAATGTTACATGCTCTTGTAATCACATTCTCCATGAACCTGTCATCGCAATGCTCCATGACCCCTGTCATAGCAAGCTCCATGTGCTTTTCATCACAGTGCTTCACGAACTTGTCATCAAATTTCTCAAAAGCCCTTGTCATCACAATGCTCCATGCCCTTTTCATCACAATGATCCATGACCATTGTCATCAAAATGCTCCATTACATTTGTCATCACAATCATCCATGACACTTGTCATCACAATGCTCCATGCCGTTGTCATCACAATGCACCATGACATAGGTCATCACAATGCTCCCTGACACCTGACTTCACAATACTCCATAACCTTTTCTTCACAGTGCTCCATGCCCTTGTCATCACAATGTGCAATGCCCACTGTCATCACAATAATCCATGAAATTTTTCAGACCGATGCTCCATGCCCCTGTCATCACAATGATCCATGCACTTGTCATCACAATGCTCCATGACACCTGTCATCACAATGCTCCGTGTCTCCAGTCATCACAATGCTTCAAGACTTTGTCATCAGAATGGTCCATGCCCTCATCATCACAAGTCTCTGTGACCTTTGTCACCACAATGCTCCATGAACATTTCATCACAATGCTCTGTGACCCTTGGCATCACAATGCTCTATGCACTTCTCATGAAAATGCTCTCTCACCACTGATATCACAATGTTCCATCACTAGTCATCACCATACTCCTTCACCCCTGTCATCACAATGTTCCATGACCCCTATCATCACAATGCTACATGCCGTTATCATCACAATGTACCACTCACTTGTCATCAAAAAGCTCCATGACCTTTGTCATCACAAAGCTCCATGACCCTTGGCATCACAATGCTCCATGCCATTGTAATCACAATGCTTCATGAAGCCTCTCATCTCATTGCTCCATGCCCTTGTCATCGAAAAGCTCCATGACGCTTGTCATCACAATTCTCGATGCCTTTCTCATCACAATGCTCCATGACCTTGTCATTACAATCCTCCATGACCCATGTATCACAGTGTTCCGTGTCCTTTTCATCACAATGCTCCATGCCCACTCTCATCACAATAATCCATGAAAATTTTCAGACAAATGCTCCATGCCCTTGTCATCAGAATGCTCCATGGCTTTCTCATTCACAATGCTCCATGCTCTTGCCATCACAATGCTCCAAGACACCTGTAATCACAATGCTCCATGTCCATTTTCATCTCAATGATCCATGGACCCTGTCATCACACTGCACCATGCCCATCATCATAATGCTTCATGCTAATGTCATCACAATGAAATCAAAATGCTCCATGACCTCTGTCATCACAATGCTCCAAACCCTTGTGATCACAATGTTCCATAACACTTGTCATCACAACGCCCCATGACGCTCGTCTTCACAATTATCCATGGTCTTCTCATCACAATGTTCCATGACCTTTGTCATCACAATGCTCAATACACTTGTCATCACAATGCTCCCTGACTCCTGCCATCAGTATTCTCCTTGAACACTGTCATGACAAGGCTCCATCCCTTTTTCATTACAATGATCCATGCCTTTTTCATCACAATGCTCCAAGACCCCTGTAATCACAATGCTCCTTGTCCTGGTCATCACAAAGCTCCATGACACATGTCATCAGAATGCTCCTTGGACATCTCTCACAATGCTCCATGCCCTTGTAATCACAATGCTCCAAGACCGCTGTAATCACAATGCTCCATGCTCCTTTTCATCAGAATGCTCCATGAGACTTCTCATCACAAGGATCCATTGTCTTCTCATCAGAGTGCTCCAGGACCTTGTCATCACAATGCTCCATGACCCATTTCATCAGAATACTCCATGAACATTTTCAGCTCAATGCTCCATGATCTTCTCATTACAATTCTCCATGACCCCTGTCATCACAATGCTCCATGCTCCTTGATATCAAAATGATCCATGACCTCTGTCATCACAGTGCTCCAAGCCCTTGTGATCACATTGTTCCATAACACTTGTCATCACAACGCTCCATGATGCCTGTCATCACAATACTCCATGCCCTTGTCATCACAATGCTCCATGACCTTTGTCATCACAATGCTCAATACACTTGTCATCACAATGCTCCTTGACACTTGTTATCAGAATTCTTCTTGAACCCTGTCATGGAAAGGCTCTATGCCTTTTTCATCACAATGCTCCATGCACTTTTCATCACAATGCTCCATGCCATTGTCATCACAATACTCCACAAGGTTGTCATCAGAATGCTCCATGACCCTTGTCATCACAATGCTCCATGACCCCTGTCATCACAAAGCTCCATGACACCTGTCATCACAATTCTCCATGCCCCTTGTCATTACAGTTCTCCATGATGCTCGTCATCACAATTATGCATGGTCTTCTAATCAAAATGTTCCACCGTCTTGCAATCACAATGCTCCATGACCCTTGAAATCACAATGTTACATGCTCTTGTAATCACATTCTCCATGCACTTGTCATCGTAATGCTCCATGACCCCTGTCATAGCAAGCCTCATGTGCATTTCATCACAGTGATTCAAGAACTTGTCATCAAAATTCTCAAAAGCCCTTGTCATCACAATGCTCCATGCCCTTTTCATCACAATGCTCCATGACCATTGTCATCACAATGCTCCAAGCCCTTGTCATCACAATGCTCCATTACCTTTGTCGTCACAATCCTCCATGACAATTGGCATCACAATTCTCCATGCCATTGTCATCACAATGGAACATGACATATGCCATCACAATGAACCCTGACACCTGTCTTCAAAATACTCCATGACCTTGTCATCACTATGCTCCATGCCCTTGTCATCACAATGCGCCATGCCGACTGTCATCACAATAATCCATGAAACTTGCCAGACCAATGTTCCATGCCGCTGTCATCACAATGCTCCATTCCCTTGTCATCACAATGCTCTGTGACTCCAGTCATCACAATACTTCATGACATTTTACATCACAATGATACATGCCCTCGTCATCACAAGACTCTGTGAACTTTGTCACCACAATTCCCCATGATCTTTTCATCCCAAAGCTCTCTGAGCCTTGTCATAACGACGCTCCATGCCTTTGTCAGCACAATGCTCCATGACCCTTGTTATCACAATGCTCCATGCGCTTGTCAGAACAATGCTCCATGACCCATGTCATCACAGTGTGCCATGCACTTGTCATCACAAGGCTCCCCAAACTTGTCATCACAATGCTCCATAAACATTGTCATCACAAAGCTCCATGCACTTCAAATCAAAATGCTCTCTCACCACTGAAAGCTCAATTTTCCATCACTAGTCATCACAATACTCTTTCAACAATATCATCACAATGTTACACGGCCTTGTCATCACAAGGCTCCATTACCCGAGTAATCACAATGCTCCATACCCCTTTTCATCTCAATGATCCATGAACCCTGTCATCACAACGAACCATGCCCATCATCATAATGCTTCATGCTATTGTCATCACAATGAAATCACAATGCTCCATGACCTCTGTCATCACAATGCTCCCAACCCTTGTGATCACAATGCTCCATAACCCTTGTTATCACAACGCCACATGAGGCTCGTCATCACAATTATCCATGCACTTCTCATCCCAATGTGCCATGACCTTTGTCATCACAATGCTCAATACACTTGTCATCACAATGCTCCCTGACACTTGTCGTCAGTATGCTCCTTGAACCCTGTCATGACAAGGCTCCATGCCTTTTTCATGATAATGATCCATGCCTTTTTCATCACAATGCTCCAAGACCCCTGTAATCACAATGCTCCATGCCCTGGTCATCACAAAGCTCCATGACGAATGTCATCAGAATGCTCCTTAGACATCTCTCGCAATGCTCCATGCCCTTTTCATCACAATGCTCCAAGACCCCTGTAATCAAAATGCACCATGCCCCTTTTCATCAGAATGCTCCATGAGACTTCTCATCACAAGGCTCCATGGTCTTCTCATCACAATGCTCCAGGACCTTGTCATCACAATGCTCCATGACCCCTTTCATCAGAATACTCCATGAACATTTTCAGCTAAATGCTCCATGATCTTCTCATCACAATGCTCCATGACCCCGGTCATCACTATGCTCCATGCTCCTTGATATCAAAATGATCCATGACCTCTGTCATCACAGTGCTCCAAAGCCTTGTGATCACATTGTTCCATAACACTTGTCATCACAATGCTCCATGATGACTGTCATCACAATACTCCATGCCCTTGTCATCACAATGCTCAATGACCTTTGTCATCACAATGCTCAATACACTTGTCATCACAATGTTCCTTGACAATTGTCGTCAGAATGCTTCTCGAACCCTGTCATGAAGAGGCTGTATGCCTTTTTCATCACAATGCTCCATGCCCTTTTCATCAAAATGCTCCACGCCATTGTCATCACAATACTCCACAAGCTTGTCATCAGAATGTTCCATGACACTTGTCATCACAATTCTCCATGAACCCTGTCATCACAATGCTCCAGGCCCCTTGTCATTACAGTTCTCCATGACGCTCGTCATCACAATTATCCATGGTCTTCTCATCACAATGCTCCACCATCTTGCCATCAAAATGCTCCATGACACTTCAAATCACAATGTTACATGCTCTTGTAATCACATTCTCCATGAACTTGTCATCGCAATGCTCCATGACCCCTGTCATAGCAAGCTCCATGTGCTTTTCATCACAGTGCTTCACGAACTTGTCATCAAAATTCTCAAAAGCCCTTGTCATCACAATGATCCATGACCATTGTCATCAAAATGCTCCATTACATTTGTCATCACAATCATCCATGACACTTGTCATCACAATGCTCCATGCCATTGTCATCACAATGCACCATGACATAGGTCATCACAATGCTCCCTGACACCTGACTTCACAATACTCCATAACCTTTTCTTCACAGTGCTCCATGCCCTTGTCATCACAATGTGCAATGCCCACTGTCATCACAATAATCCATGAAATTTTTCAGACTGATGCTCCATGCCCCTGTCATCACAATGATCCATGCACTTGTCATCACAATGCTCCATGACACCTGTCATCACAATGCTCCGTGTCTCCAGTCATCACAATGCTTCAAGACTTTGTCATCAGAATGGTCCATGCCCTCATCATCACAAGTCTCTGTGACCTTTGTCACCACAATGCTCCATGAACATTTCATCACAATGCTCTGTGACCCTTGGCATCACAATGCTCTGTGACCCTTGGCATCACAATGCTCTATGCACTTCTCATGAAAATGCTCTCTCACCACTGATATCACAATGTTCCATCACTAGTCATCAACATACTCCTTCACCCCTGTCATCACAATGTTCCATGACACATATCATCACAATGCTACATGCCATTATCATCACAATGCACCACTCACTTGTCATCAATATGCTCCATGACTTTGTCATCACAAAGCTCAATGACCCTTGGCATCACAATGCTCGATGCCCTTCTCATCACAATGCTCCATGACCTTGTGATTACAATCCTCCATGACCCATGTATCAGTGTTCCGTGTCCTTTTCATCACAATGCTCCATGCCCACTCTCATCACAATAATCAATGAAAATTTTCAGACAAATGTCCCATGCCCTTGTCATCACAAAGCTCCATGACGCATGTCATCAGAATGCTCCATGGCCTTCTCATTCACAATGCTCCATGCCCTTGCCATCACAATGCTCCAAGACACCTGTAATCACAATGCTCCATATCCCTTTTCATCTCAATGATCCATAAACCCTGTCATCACACTGCACCATGCCCATCATCATAATGCTTCATGCTATTGTCATCACAATGAAATCAAAATGCTCCATGACCTCTGTCATCACAATGCTCCAAATCCTTGTGTTCACAATGTTCCATAACACTTGTCATCACAACGCCCCATGACACTCGTCTTCACAATTATCCATGGTCTTCTCATCACAATGTTCCATGACCTTTGTCATCACAATGCTCAATACACTTTCATCACAATGCTACCTGACTCCTGCCATCAGTATGCTCCTTGAACACTGTCATGACAAGGCTCCATGCCTTTTTCATTACAATGCTCCAAGACCCCTGTAATCACAATGCTCCTTGCCCTGGTCATCACAAAGCTCCATGACACATGTCATCAGAATGCTCCTTGGACATCTCTCACAATGCTCCATGCCCTTGTAATCGCAATGCTCCAAGACCCCTGTAATCACAATGCTCCATGCCCCTTTTCATCAGAATGCTCCATGAGGCTTCTCATCACAAGGCTTCATTGTCTTCTCATCAGAGTGCTCCAGGACCTTGTCATCACAATGCTCCATGACCCATTTCATCAGAATACTCCATGAACATTTTCAGCTCAATGCTCCATGATCTTCTCATTACAATGCTCCATGACCCCTGTCATCACAATGCTCCATGCTCCTTGATATCAAAATGATCCATGACCTCTGTCATCACAGTGCTCCAAACCCTTGTGATCACATTGTTCCATAACACTTGTCATCACAACGCTCCATGATGCCTCTCATCACAATACTCCATGCCCTTGTCATCACAATGCTCCATGACCTTTGTCATCACAATGCTCAATACACTTGTCATCACAATGCTCCCTGACACTTGTCGTCAGAATGCTTCTCGAACCCTGTCATGGAAAGGCTCTATGCCTTTTTCATCACAATGCTCCATGCCCTTTTCATCAAAATGCTCCATGCCATTGTCATCACAATACTCCACAAGATTGTCATCAGAATGCTCCATGACCCTTGTCATCACAATGCTCCATGACCCCTGTCATCACAAAGCTCCATGACACCTGTCATCACAATTCTCCATGCCCCTTGTCATTACAGTTCTCCACGACGCTCGTCATCACAATTATCCATGGTTTTCTAATCACAATGTTCCACCGTCTTGAAATCACAATGCCCCATGACCCTTGAAATCACAATGTTACATGCTCTTGTAATCACATTCTCCATGCACTTGTCATCGCAATGATCCATGACACCTGTCATAGCAAGCCTCATGTGCTCTTCATCACAGTGCTTCACGAACTTGTCATCAAAATTCTCAAAAGCCCTTCTCATCACAATGCTCCATGCCCTTTTCATCACAATGCTCCATGACCATTGTCATCACAATGCTCCAAGCCCTTGTCATCACAATGCTCCATTACCTTTGTCGTCACAATCCTCCATGACAATTGGCATCACAATTCTCCATGCCATTGTCATCACAATGGAACATGACATATGCCATCACAATGAACCCTGACACCTGTCTTCACAATACTCCATGACCTTGTCATCACTATGCTCCATGCCCTTGTCATCACAATGCGCCATGCCAACTGTCATCACAATAATCCATGATACTTGCCAGACCAATGTTCCATGCCGCTGTCATCACAATGCTCCATTCCCTTGTCATCACAATGCTCTGTGACTCCAGTCATCACAATACTTCATGACATTTTTCATCACAATGATCCATGCCCTCATCATCACAAGGCTCTGTGAACTTTGTCACCACAATTCTCCATGATCTTTTCATCCCAATGCTCTCTGAGCCTTGTCATAACAACGCTCCATGCCTTTGTCAGCACAATGCTCCATGACCCTTGTTATCACAATGCTCCATGCGCTTGTCAGAACAATGCTCCATGACCCATGTCATCACAGTGTGCCGTGCACTTGTCATCACAAGGCTCCCCAAACTTGTCATCACAATGCTCCATAAACATTGTCATCACAAAGCTCCATGCACTTCGAATCAAAATGCTCTCTCACCACTGATATCTCAATTTTCCATCACTAGTCATCACAATACACCCTCACCCATGTCATCACAATGTTACACGGCCTTGTCATCACAAGGCTCCATGACCCGAGTAATCACAATGCTCCATACCCCTTTTCATCTCAATGCTCCATGAACCCTGTCATCACAACGAACCATGCCCATCATCATAATGCTTCATGCTATTGTCATCACAATGAAATCACAATGCTCCATGACTTCTGTCATCACAATGCTCCCAACCCTTGTGATCACAATGCTCCATATCACCTGTCATCACAAGGCCCCATGAGGCTCGTCATCACAATTATCCTTGGTCTTCTCATCACAATGTTCCATGAGCTTTGTCATCACAATGCTCAATACGCTTGTCATCACAATGCTCCCTGACACTTGTCGTCAGTATGCTCCTTGAACCCTGTCATGACAAGGCTCCATGCCTTTTTCATTACAATGATCCATGCCTTTTTCATCACAATGCTCCAAGACCCCTGTAATCACAATGCTCCATGCCCTGGTCATCACAAAGCTCCATGACGAATGTCATCAGAATGCTCCTTAGACATCTCTCACAATGCTCCATGCCCTTTTCATCACAATGCTCCAAGACCCCTGTAATCAAAATGCACCATGCCCCTTTTCATCAGAATGCTCCATGAGACTTCTCATCACAAGGCTCCATGGTCTTCTCATCACAATGCTCCAGGACCTTGTCATCACAATGCTCCATGACCCCTTTCATCAGAATACTCCATGAACATTTTCAAATCAATGCTCCATGATCTTCTCATCACAATGCTCCATGACCCCTGTCATCACTATGCTCCATGCTCCTTGATATCAAAATGATCCATGACCTCTGTCATCACAGTGCTCCAAACCCTTGTGATCACATTGTTCCATAACACTTGTCATCACAATGCTCCATGATGACTGTCATCACAATACTCCATGCCCTTGTCATCACAATGCTCAATTACCTTTGTCATCACAATGCTCAATACACTTGTCATCACAATGCTCCCTGACAATTGTTGTCAGAATGCTTCTCGAACCCTGTCATGAAGAGGCTGTATGCCTTTTTCATCACAATTCTCCATGCCCTTTTCATCACAATGCTCCACGCCATTGTCATCACAATACTCCACAAGCCTGTCATCAGAATGTTCCATGACACTTATCATCACAATTCTCCATGAACCCTGTCATCACAATGCTCCAGGCCCATTGTCATTACAGTTCTCCATGACGCTCGTCATCACAATTATCCATGGTCTTCTCATCACAATGCTCCACCATCTTGCCATCACAATACTCCATGACACTTCAAATCACAATGTTACATGCTCTTGTAATCACATTCTCCATGAACTTGTCATCGCAATGCTCCATGACCCCTGTCATAGCAAGCTCCATGTGCTTTTCATCACAGTGCTTCACGAACTTGTCATCAAAATTCTCAAAAGCCCTTGTCATCACAATGCTCCATGCCCTTTTCATCACAATGATCCATGACCATTGTCATCAAAATGCTCCATTACATTTGTCATCACAATCATCCATGACACTTGTCATCAAAATGCTCCATGCCATTGTCATAACAATGCACCATGACATAGGTCATCACAATGCTCCCTGACACCTGACTTCACAATACTCCATAACCTTTTCTTCACAGTGCTCCATGCCCTTGTCATCACAATGTGCAATGCCCACTGTCATCACAATAATCCATGAAATTTTTCAGACCGATGCTCCATGCCCCTGTCATCACAATGATCCATGCACTTGTCATCACAATGCTCCATGACACCTGTCATCACAATGCTCCGTGTCTCCAGTCATCACAATACTTCAAGACTTTGTCATCAGAATGGTCCATGCCCTCATCATCACAATCTCTGTGAAGTTTGTAACCACAATGCTCCATGAACATTTCATCACAATGCTCTGTGACCCTTGGCATCACAATGCTCCATGCACTTCTCATGATAATGCTCTCTCACCACTGATATCACAATGTTCCATCACTAGTCATCACCATACTCCTTCACCCCTGTCATCACAATGTTCCATGACCCCTATCATCACAATGCTACATGCCGTTATCATCACAATGCACCACTCTCTTGTCATCAATATGCTCCATGACCTTTGTCATCACAAAGCTCCATTACCCTTGGCATCAAAATGCTCCATGCCATTGTCATCACAATGCTTCATGAAGCCTTTCATCACATTGCTCTATGCCCTTGTCATCGCAAAGCTCCATGACGCTTGTCATCACAATGCTCGATGCCCTTCTCATCACAATGCTCCATGACCTTGTCATTACAGTCCGCCATGACCCATGTATCACAGTGTTCCGTGTCCTTTTCATCACAATGCTCCATGCCCACTCTCATCACAATAATCCATGAAAATTTTCAGACAAATGCTCCATGCCCTTGTCATCACAAAGCTCCATGACACATGTCATCAGAATGCTCCATGGCCTTCTCATTCACAATGCCCCATGCCCTTGCCATCACAATGCTCCAAGACACCTGTAATCACAATGCTCCATGTCCCTTTTCATCTCAATGATCCATGAACCCTGTCATCACACTGCACCATGCCCATCATCATAATGCTTCATGCTATTGTCATCACAATGAAATCAAAATGCTCCATGACCTCTGTCATCACAATGCTCCAAACCCTTGTGATCACAATGTTCCATAACACTTGTCATCACAACGCCCCATGACGCTCGTCTTCACAATTATCCATGGTCTTCTCATCACAATGTTCCATGAAATTTGTCATCACAATGCTCAATACACTTGTCATCACAATGCTCCCTGACTCTTGCCATCAGTATGCTCCTTGGACGCTGTCATGACAAGGCTCCATGCCGTTTTCATTACATTGATCCATGCCTTTTTCATCACAATGCTCCAAGACCCCTGTAATCACAATGCTCCTTGCCCTGGTCATCACAAAGCTCCATGACACATGTCATCAGAATGTTTCTTGGACATCTCTCACAATGCTCCATGCCCTTGTAATCACAATGCTCCAAGACCCCTGTAATCACAATGCTCCATGCCCCTTTTCATCAGAATGCTCCATGAGACTTCTCATCACAAGGCTCCATGGTCTTCTCATCAGAGTGCTCGAGGACCTTGTCATCACAATGCTCCATGACCCCTTTCATCAGAATACTCCATGAACATTTTCAGCTCAATGCTCCATGATTTCTCATTACAATGCTCCATGATCCCTGTCATCACAAGGCTCCATGCTCCTTGATATCAAAATGATCCATGACCTCTGTCATCACAGTGCTCCAAACCCTTGTGATCACATTGTTCCATAACACCTGTCATCACAACGCTCCATGATGCCTGTCATCACAATACTCCATTCCCTTGTAATCACAATGCTCCATGACCTTTGTCATCACAATGCTCAATACACTTGTCATCACAATGCTCCCTGACAATTGTCGTCAGAATGCTTCTCGAACCCTGTCATGGAAAGGCTCTATGCCTTTTTCATCACAATGTTCCATGCCCTTTTCATCACAATGCTCCATGCCATTGTCATCACAATACTCCACAAGCTTGTCATCCGAATGCTCCATGACCCTTGTCATCACAATGCTCAATGACCCCTGTCATCACAAAGCTCCATGACACCTGTCATCACAATTCTCCATGCCCCTTGTCACTACAGTTCTCCATGACGCTCGTCATCACAATTATCCATGGTCTTCTAATCACAATGTTCCACCGTCTAGCAATCACAATGCTCCATGACCCTTGAAATCACAATGTTATATGCTCTTGTAATCACATTCTCCATGCACTTGTCATCGCAATGCACCATGACCCCTGTCATAGCAAGCCTCATGTGCTTTTCATCACAGTGCTTCACGAACTTGTCATCAAAATTCTCAAAAGCCCTTGTCATCACAATGCTCCATGCCCTTTTCATCACAATGCTCCATGACCATTGTCATCACAATGCTCCAAGCCCTTGTCATCACAATGCTCCATTACCTTTGTCGTCACAATCTTCCATGACAATTGGCATCACAATTCTCCATGCCATTGTCATCACAATGGAACATAACATATGCCATCACAATGAACCCTGACACCTGAATTCACAATACTCCATGACCTTGTCATCACTATGCTCCATGCCCTTGTCATCACAATGCGCCATGCCGACTGTCATCACAATTATCCATGAAACTTGCCAGACCAATGTTCCATGCCGCTGTCATCACAATGCTCCATTCCCTTGTCATCACAATGCTCTGTGACTCCAGTTATCACAATACTTCACGACATTTTTCATCACAATGATCCATGCCCTCGTCATCACAAGGCTCTGTGAATTTTGTCACCACAATTCTCCATGATATTTTCATCCCAATGCTCTCTGAGCCTTGCATAACAACGCTCCATGCCTTTGTCAGCACAATGCTCATGACCCTTGTTATCACAATGCTCCATGCGCTTGTCAGAACAATGCTCCATGACCCATGTCATCACAGTGTGCCATGCACTTGTCATCACAATGCTCCCCAAATTTGTCATCAAAATGCTCCATAAATATTGTCATCACAAAGCTCCATGCACTTCGAATCAAAATGCTCTCTCACCACTGATATCACAATGTTCCATCACTAGTCATCACAATACTCCCTACCCCTGTCATCACAATGTTACACGGCCTTGTCATGACAAGGCTCCATGACCCGAGTAATCACAATGCTCCATACCCCTTTTCATCTCAATGCTCCATGAACCATGTCATCACAACAAACCATGCCCATCATCATAATGCTTCATGCTATTGTCATCACAATGAAATCAAAATGCTCCATGACCTCTGTCATCACAATGCTCCCAACCCTTGTGATCACAATGCTCCATAACACTTGTCATTACAACGCCCCATGAGGCTCGTCATCACATTTATCCATGCACTTGTCATCACAATGTTCCATGACCTTTGTCATCACAATGCTCAATACACTTGTCATCACAATGCTCCCTGACACTTTTCGTTAGAATGCTCCTTGAACCCTGTCATGACAAGGCTCCATGCCTTTTTCATGACAATGATCCATGCCCTCTTCATCACAATGCTCCAAGACCCGTGTAATCACAATGCTCCATGCCCGTTTTCATCAGAACGCTCCATGAGACTTCTCATCACAAGGCTCCATGTTCTTCTCATCAGAGTGCTCCATGCCCTGGTCATCACAATGCTCTATGACACCTTTCATCAGAATGCTCCATGAATATTTTCAGCTCAATGCTCCATGATCTTCTCATCACAATGCTCAATGACACCTGTCATCACAAAGCTCCATGACCCCTGTCATCACAATGCTCCAGGCCCCTTGTCATTACAGTTCACCATGACACTCTTCATCACAATTATCCATGGTCTTCGCATCACAATGCTCCACCGTCTTGCCATCACAATGCTCAAAGCCCTGGTCATCACAATGCTCCAGGTCCCTTGTCATCACAATTCTCCTCGTCCCTGTGATCACAATGCTCCATGATACTTCTCATCACAATGTTACATGCTCTTGTCATCACAATTATCCATGCAGTTGTCATCGCAATGCTCCATGACCCCTGTCCTAGCAAGCTCCATGTGCTTGTCATCACAATGCTTCACGACGTTGTCATCAAAATTCTCAATGGCCGTTGTCATCACAATGCTCCGTGCCCTTGTCATCACAATGTTCCATGCCCTTGTCATCACAATGCTCCATGACCGTTGTCATCACGATGCTCCAAGCCCTTGTCTACAGAATGCTCCATTACCTTTGTCATCACATTCCTCCATGACACTTGTCATCACAATGCTGCAAGCCATTGTCATCACAATGCACCATGATACATGTCATCACAATGCTCCCTGACACCTGTCTTCACAATAATCCATGACCTTGTCATCACAAAGCTCCATTCCCTTGTCATCACAATGCTCCATGACTCCTGTCATCACAATGCTCCGTGACTCCAGTCATCACAATGCTTCATGACCTTTGTCATCACAATGGTCCATGAACTTTTCATCACTATGCTCTGTGACCCTTGGCATCACAATGCCCCATGACTTTGTCAGCACAATGCTCCATGACACTTGTCATCACAATGCTCCATGAGGTTGTCAGCACAATGCTCCATGCACTTCTCATGAAAATGATCTCTCACCACTGATATCACAATGTTCCATCACTAGTCATCAATATACTCCCTCACACTTGTCATCACAACGCTCCATGACGCCTGTCATCACAATACTCCATGCCCTTGTCATCACAATGCTCAATACACTTGTCATCACAATGTTCCCTGACACTTGTCATCAGAATGCTTCTCGAACCTTGTCAGGAAAAGGCTCTATGCATTTTTCATCACAATGCTCCATGACCTATTCATCACAATGCTCCATGCCATTGTCATCACAATACTCCACAAGCTTGTCATCAGAATGCTCCATGACCCTTGTCATCACAATACTCCATGACCCCTGTCATCACAATGCTCCATGACACCTGTAATCACAATGCTCCATACCCCTTGTCATTACAGATCTCCATGACGCTCGTCATCACAATTATCCATGGTCTTCTCATCACAATTATCCACCGTCTTGCCATCACAATGCTCCATGACACTTCAAATCACAATCTTAAATGCTCTTGTAATCAATTTCTCCATGCACTTGTCATCGCAATGCTCCATGACACCTGTCATAGCAAGCTCCATGTGCTTTTCATCACAGTGCTTCACGAACCTGTCTTCAAAATTCCCAAAAGCGCTTGTCATCACAATGCTCCATGACCATTGTCATCACAATGCAACAAGCCCATGTCATCACAATGCTCCATTATATTTGTCATCACAATCCTCCATGACACTTGTCATCACAATGCTCCATGCCATTGTCATCACAATGCACCATGACATAGGTCATCACAATGCTCCCTGACACCTGACTTCACAATACTCCATAACCTTTTCTTCACAGTGCTCCATGCCCTTGTCATCACAATACGCAATGCCCACTCTCATCACAATAATCCATGAAATTTTTCAGACTGATGCTCCATGCCCCTGTCATCACAATGCTCCATGCACTTGTCATCACAATTCTCCATGACACCTGTCATCACAATGCTCCTTGACTCCAGTCATCACAATGCTTCCAGACTTTGTCATCACAATGGTCCGTGCCCTCATCATCACAAGTCTCTGTGACCTTTGTCACCACAATGATCCATGAACATTTCATCACAATGCTCTGTGACCCTTGGCATCACAATGCACCATGCCATTGTCTTCACAATGCTTCATGAAGCCTCTCATCACATTGCTCCATGCCCTTGTCATCAGAATGCTCCTTGACCCTTGTCATCACAATGATCCATGACACTTGTCATCACAATTCTCCATGCCACGTGTCATTACAGTTCTCGATGACACTAGTCATCAAAATGCTCCATGGTCTTGCCATCACAATGCTCCATGTCCCTTGTCATCACAATGCTCCATGCGCTTCTCAGCACAATGCTCCATGACCCATGACATCACAATGTGCCAAGCGCTTCTCATCACAATGCTCCACAACCTTGTCATCACAAAGCTCCATAAACCTTGTTATCACAATGCACCATGCACTTCTCATCCAAAGGCTCCCTCACCACTGATATCACAATGTTCCATCACTAGTCATCACAATACGCCCTAACCCCTGTCATCACAATGTTCCATGACCCCGGTAATCACAATGCTCCATGCCCTTGTCATCACAAAGCTCCATGATGCATGTCATCCGAATGTTCCATGGCCTTCTCATCACAATGCTCCATTCCCTTGCCATCACAATGCTCCTTTACACCTGTCATCACAATTCTCCATGACCAGTGTCATCACAGCGCTCCATGACCACAGACAACACAATGTTCTGGGACTCTTGTCATCAAAATGCTCCATGACACTTGTCATCAAAATGATCCATGCGCTTGTCATCCCAATGCTCCATGACACCTGTAATCAGAATGCTCCCTGACGCTTGTCATACCAGTGTTCCATGACCCTTGACATCACAATGTTCCATGCCATTGTCATCACAGTGCTCCAAGAACCCTCTCATCACATTGCTCCATGCCCTTGTCATCACAAAGCTCCATGACGCTTGTCATCACAATGCTCGATGCCCTTCTCCTCACAGTGCTCCATGCCCATGTCATTACAATCCTCCATGATCCATGTATCACCGTGTTCCTTGCTCTTGACATCACAATGCTCCATGCCCAGTCTCATCACAATAATCCATGAAAATTTTCACACAAATGCTCCAAGCCCTTGTCATCAAAAGGCTCCATTACCCGTGTCATAACAATGCTTCATGACCCCTGCCATCACAATGTTCCACGGCCTCGCCATCACAAGGCTCCCTGACCCTTGTCATCACAATTCTCCAAGAGCCCTGTAATCACAATGCTCCAAGCCCTTCTCATCACGAAGCTCAATGACTTATGTCATCAGAATGCTCCATGGCCTTCTCATCACAATGTTCCATGCCCTTGTCATCACAGTGCTCCAAGGCCCCTGTGTTCACAATGCTCCATGCCCCTTTTCATCTCAATTATCCATGAACTCTGCCATTCCAATGCACCATGCCCAACATCATAATGCTTAATGCTATTGTCATCACAATGAAATCAAAATGCTACATGACCTCTGTCATCGCAATGCTCCAAACAATTGTGATCACAATGTTCCATAACACTTGTCATCAAAATTCCACATGATGCTCCTCATGACAATTATCCATGGTCTTCTCATCACAATGCTCCGTGACCTTTGTCATCACAATGCTCAATACACTTGTCATCTCAATGCTCCCTGCCACTTGTCGTCAGTATGCTTCTTGAACCCTGTCATGTCAAGGCTCCATGCCTTTTTCATCAGAATGATCCATGCGCTTTTCATCACAATGCTCCAAGACCCCAGTAATCACAGTGCTCCATGCCCCTGTCATCACAAATCTCCATGACCCATATCATCAGAATGCTCCATGGCCTTCTCAACACCATGCTCCATGCACCTGTCATCACACTGCTCCCTGACACTTGTCTTCAGAATGCTCCATGAACACTGTCATGAAAAGTCTCCATGCCTTTTTCATCACAATGATCCATGACCTTTCATCACTATGCTCCATGACATTGTCATCACAATACTCCACAAGCTAGTCATCAGAATGCTCCATGACCCATGTCATCACAATGCTCCATGACCCCTCTCATCACAATGCTCCATGACACCTGTCATCACAATGCTCCATGCCACTTGTCATTACAGTGCTCCATGATGATCGTCATCACAATTATCCATGGTCTTCTCATCACAATGCTGCACAGTCTTGCCATCACAATGCTCCCTTCCCTGGCCATCACAATGCTCCATATCCCTTGTTTTCACAATTCTCCATGTCCTTGTCATCACAATACTCCATGACACTTCTCATCACAATGTTACATGCTCTTGTCTTCACAATTCTCCATGCACTTTTCATTGCAATGCTCCATGTCCCCTGTCATAGCAAGCTCCATGCACTTGTCATCACAATGCTTCACGACGTTGGCATCAAAATTCTTAATGGCCCTTGTCATCACAATCCTCCATGACACTTGGCATCACAATGCTCCACGCCATTTTCATCAAAATGCACCATGACATATGTCATCGCAGTGCCTCCTGACACCTGTCTTCACAATACTACATGACCTTGTCATAAAAATGTTCCATGCCCTTGTCATCACAATGTGCCATGCCCACCCTCATAGCAATGATCCATGAAACTTGTCAGACCAATTCTCAATGCCCCGGTCATCACAATGCTCCATGCCCCTGTAATCACAATGCTCCATGACCCCTCACATCATAATGCTCCGTGACTCCAGTCATCACAATGCTTCATGACCTTTGTCCTCACAATGGTCCATGCCCTCTTCACACAAGGCTCTGTGATCTTTGTCACCACAATGCTCCATGAAATTTTCATCACAATGCTCTGTGTCCCTTGTCATCACAATGCTCCATGCCTTTGTCAGCACAATGCTCCATGAACCCTGTCATCACAATCCTACATACGCTTCTCAGCACAATGCTCCAAGACACATGTCATCACAATATGCCATGCACTTGTCATAACAATGCTCCACAACCTTGTCATCACAATGCTCCATAAAAGTTTTCATCACAATGCTCCATGAACTTGTCATCTAAATTCTCTCTCACCACTGATATCACAATGTTCCATCACTAGTCATCAAAATACTCCCTCACCACTGTCATCACAATGTTCCATAACCCCTGTCATCGAAATGCTACATGCCCTTATCATCACAATGCTCCATGACCACTGACATCACAATGTTCCATAACCGCTCTCATCAAAATGTTCCCTGACACTTTTCATCAAATTGTTCCATGACCCTTTCATCACAATGCTCCCTGCCCTACTCATCACAATGCACCACACTCTTGTCATCAAAATGCTCCATGACATTTGTCAACAGCAAGCTCCATGACCCTTGTCATCACAATGCTCCATGCCCTTGTCAGCAAAGTGCTCCATGAACCTTGTCATCACAATGCTCCAAGTCCTTGTCATCACAATGCTTTATTACATTTGTCATCACAAACCTCCATGACAATTGGCATCACAATGCTCCATGGCATTGTCATCACAATGGGCCATGACTTATGTCTTCACAATGCTCCCAGACACCTGTCTTCCCAATACTGCATGACCTTGTCATCACAATGCTCCATGCCCTTGTCATCACAATGCGCCATTCCCACTCTCATCGCAATAATGCATGAATCTTGTAAGACCAATGCTCCATGCCCCTGTCATCACAATGCTCCTTGCCCTTGTCATCACAATGCTCCATGAGCCGTCATCACAATGCTCCGTGACTCCTGTCATCACAATGCTTCATGACCTTACTCATCACAATGGTCCATGCCCTCGTCATCACAAGTCTCTGTGACTTTTGTCACCACAATGCTCCATGAACTTCTCATCACAATGCTGTGTCACCCTTGTCATCACAATGCTCTATGCGTTTCTCAGCACAATGCTCCATGACGCTTGTCATCACAATGCTCTATGAGCTTTTTAGCACAATGTTCCATGACCCATGTCATCACAATGCACCATGTGCTTTTCATCAAAATGCTCCACATCCTTGTCATCACAATGCTGCATAAACTTTGTCATCACATTGCTGCATGCTCTTCTCATCAAAATGCTCTCTCACCACTGATATCACAATGTTCCATCACTAGTCATCCCAATACTCCATCACCCCTCTCATCACAATGTTGCATGACACCTGTCATCAAAATGCTACATGCACTTATCATCACAATGTTACATGCTCTTGTCATCACAATTCTCCATGCACTTGTCATCGCAATGCTCCATGACACCTGTCATAGCAAGCTCCATGTGCTTTTCATCACAGTGCTTCACAACCTTGTCATCTAAATTCTCAATGGCCCTTGTCATCACAATGCTCCATGCCCTTGTCATTTCAATGCTCCATGACCATTGTCATCACAATGCTCCAAGCCCTTGTCATCACAATGCTCCAAGACACCTGTAATCACAATGCTCCATGCCCTTGTCATCAGAAAGCTCCATGACGCATGTCATCAGAATGCTCCATGGCTTTCCCATCACAATGCTCCATGCAGTTGTCATCACAATGCTCCAAGACACCTGTAATCACAATGCTCCATGCCCCTTTTCTTCTCAATGCTCCGTGAACCCTGTCATCACAATGCACCATTCACATCATCATACTGCTTCAAGCTATTGTCATCACAATGAAATCAAAATGCTCCATGACCTCTGTCATCACAATGCTCCAAACCGTTGTGATCACAATGTTCATAAAACTTGTCATCACAACGCCCCATGACTCCCGTCATCACAATTATCCATGGTCTTCTCATTACAATGCTCCATGACCTTTGTCATCACAATGCTCAATACACTTGTCATCACAATGCTCCCTGACACTTGTCATCAGTATGCTCCTTGAACCTTGTCATGACAAGGCTCCATGCCTTTTTCATCACAATGATCCATGCCCTTTTCATCACAATGCTCCATGCCAATGTCATCACAATACTCCACAAGCTTATCATCAGAATGCTCCATGAACCTTGCCTTCACAATGCTCCATGACCCTTGTCATCACATTGTTCCATGACCCCTGTCAACACAATGCTCCATGACACCGGTCTTCAGAATGCTCCATGACCCTTGTCATTACAGTGCTCCATGATGCTCGTCATCACAGTTATTCATGGTCTTCTCATCACAGTGCTCCACGGTCTTGCCATCACAATGCTCCATTCCCTGGTAATAACAATGCTCCATGTACCTTTTCATCACAATTCTCCATGTCCTTGTCATCACAAAGCTCCATGACACTTCTCATCACAATGTTGCAAGCTCTTCTCTTCACAATTCTCCATGAAATTGTCTTCGCAATGCCCCATGACCCCTGTCATAGCAAGCTCCATGCCTTTGTCATCAAAATGCTTCAAAACATTGTCATAAAAATTCTCAATGTCCGTTGTCATCACAATGCTCCATGCCCTTGTCATCACAATGTTCCATGACCCTTGTTATCACAATGCTCCAAGCCGTTGTCATCAAAATGCTCCATTACCTTTGTCATCACAATCCTCCATTACACTTGGCATCACAATGTTCCATGCCATTGTCATCTCAATGGACCATGACATATGTCATCACAATGCTCCCTGTCACCTGTCTTCAGGGTATTCCATGACCTTGTCATCACAATGCTCCATGCCCTTGTCATCACAATGCACCATGCCCACTGTAATCACAATAATCCATGAAACTTGTCAGTCCAATGTTCCATGCCACTGTCATCACAATGCTATATGCCCTTGTCATCACAAAGCTGCATGACGCATGTCATCAGAATGCTCCATTGCATTCTCATCACAATGGTCCATGCCCTTGTCATCACAATGCTCCTAGACCACTTTAATCACAATGCTCCATGCCCCTTTTCATCTCAATGTTCCATGAACCCTGTCATCAAAATGCTCCAAACCCTTGTGATCACAATGTTCCATAACACTTGTCATCACAACGCCCCATGACGCTCGTCATCACAATTATCCTTGGTTTTCTCATCACGATGCTCCATGACCTTTGTCATCACAATGCTCAATACACTTGTCATCACAATGCTCCCTGACACATGACGTCAGAATGCTCCTTGATCCCTGTCATGAAAAGGTTCCATGTCTTTTACATCACAATCCTCCATGCATTTTTCATCACAATGCTCCATGCCATTGTCATCACAATACTCCACAAGCTTGTCATCAGAATGCTCCATGACCCTTGTCATCACAATGATCCATGACACCTATCATCACAATACTTCATGCCCCATATCACTACAGTGCTCGATGACACTCGTCAACAAAATGCTCCATGGTCTAGCGATCACAATGCTCCACGGTCTTGCCCTCACAATGCTCCATGCCCTGGACATCACAATGCTCCCTGTCCCTTGTCATCACAATGCTCCATGACACTTCTCATCACCATGTTACATGCTCTTGTCATCACAATCCTCCATGACCCATGGCATCACAATTCTCCATGCCATTGTCATCAAAATGGACCATGACATATGTCATTACAATGCTCCCTGACACCTGTCTTCACAATACTCCATGACCTTGTCATCACAATGCTCCATGCCCTTGTCATCACAATGCTACATGCCCTTGTCTTCACAATGCGCCATGCCGTCACTCATCACAATAATCCTTGAAAGTTGTCAGAACAGTTCTCCATGCACCTATCATCACAATGCTCCATGCCATTGTCATCACAATGCACCATGAACCCTGTCATCACAATGCTCCATGACTCCAGTCATCACAATGCTTCATGACCTTTGTCATCACAATGGTCCATGACCTCGTCATCACACGTCTCTGTGACCTTTGTCACCACAATGCTCCATGAACTTTTCATCACAATGCTCCGTGACCCTTGTCATCATAATGCTCCATGCCTTTGTCAGCACAATGCTCCATGACCCATGTAATCACAATGAGCCATGCGCTTGTGATCACAATGCTCCAAAAACTTGTCATCACAATGCTCCTTAAAACTTGTCATCACAATGCTCCATGCACTTCAAATCAAAATGCTCTCTCACCACTGATATCACAATGTTCCATCACTAGTCATCACAATACTCCCTCACCCTTGTCATCACAATGTTCCATGACCAATGTCATCAAAATGTTCCATGCCCTTGTCATCACAATGCTCCTTAAAACTTGTCATCACAATGCTCCATGCACTTCTCATCAAAATGCTCTCTCACCACTGATATCACAATTTTCCATCACTAGTCATCACAATACTCCCTCACCCCTGTCATCACAATGTTCCATGACCCCTGTCATCAAAATGTTCCATGCCCTTGTCATCACAATGCTCCGTGATGCATGTCATCAGAATGCTACATGCCCTTGCCATCACAATGCTCCATTACCCCTGTCATCACAATGCTCCATGACCACTGTCATCACAGCGATTCATAACCCCTGACAACACAATGATCCGGGACTCTTGTCATCAAAATGCTCCATGACACTTGTCATCACAATGATCCATGCGCTTGTCATCCCAATGCTCCATGACCCCTGTAATCAGAATACTCTGTGACGCTTGTCATCCCAGTGCTCCATGACCCTTGACATCACAATGCTCCATGCCATTGTCATCACAGTGCTCCATGAACCCTCTCATCACATTGCTCCTTGCACTTGTCATCACAAAGCTCCCTGACGCTTGTCATCACAATGCTCAATGCCCTTCTCATCACAATAGTCCATGAACCTTTTGACACTAATGTTCCAAGCCCTTGTCATCGAAAGGCTCCATTACCCGTGTCATAGCAATGCTCCATGACCCCTGCCATCACAATGATCCACGGCCTCATCATCACAAGGCTCCATGACCCTTGTCATCACAATTCTCCAAGACCCCTTTAATCACAATGCTCCATGCCCTTGTCATCACGAAGCTCCATGACTTATGTCATCAGAATGCTCCATGGCCTTCTCATCACAGTGCTCCATGCCCTTGTCATCACAGTGCTCCAAAACCCCTGTAATCACAATTCTCCATGCCACTTTTCATCTCAATGCTCCATGAACACTGTCATCACAATGCACCATGCCCATCATCATAATGCTTCATGCTATTGTCATAACAATGAAATCAAAATGTTCCATGACCTCTGTCATCACAATCCTCCAAACCCTTGTGATCACAATGTTCCATAACACTTGTCATCACAATTCCCCATGACGCTCCTCATCACAATTATCCATGGTCTTCTCATCACAATGCTCCATGACATTTGTCATCACAATGCTCAATAAACTTGTCATCTCAATGCTCCCTGACACTTGTCGTCCGTATCCTCCTTGAACACTGTCATGACAAGGCTCCATGCATTTTTCATCACAATGATCCATGCCCTTTTCATCACAATGCTCCAGGACCACTTTAATCACAATGCTCCATGCCCTTATCATCACAAAGCTCCATGCCCCATATCATCAGAATGCTCCATGGCTTTCTCATCAACATGCTCCATGCCCTTGTCATCAAAATGCTCCCAGACACTTGTCTTCAGAATGCTCCTTGAACCCTGTCATGAAAAGGGTCCATGCTTTTTCATCACAATGCTCCCTGCTTTTATCATCACTATGCTCCATGCCATTGTCATCACAATGCTCAATGAAATCTCTCATCACATTGCTCCATGCCCTTGTCATCACAATGCTCCATTACACCTGTCATAACAATGCTCCATGACCCCTGCCATCACAATGTTCCACGGCCTTGTCATCACAAGGCTCCATGACCCATGTCATCACAATGCTCCAGGACCTCTGTAATCACAATTCTCCATGCCCCTTTACATCTCAATTCTCCATCAACCCTGTCATCACAATGCACCATGCCCATCATCATAATGATTCATGCTATTGTCATCACTATGAAATCAAAATGCTCCTTGACCTCTGTCATCACAAAGCTGCAAACCCTTCTGATCACAATGTTCCATGACACTTGTCATCACAATGCCCCATGACGCTCGTCATCACAATTATGCAAGGTCTTCTCATCACAATGCTCCATGACCTTTGTCAACACAATACTCAATACACTTGTCATCACAATGCTCCCTGACACTTGTCATCACTATGCTCCTTGAACACTGTCATGACAAGGCTCCCTGCATTTTTCATCACAATGATGCATTCCCTTTTCTTCACAATGCTCCAAGACCCCTGTTATCACAATGCTCCGTGACTCCAGTCATCACAGTGCTTCATGACATTTGTCATCACAATGGTCCATGACCTTGTCACACAAAGCTCTGTGACCTTTGTCACCACAATGCTCCATGAAATTTTTATCACAATGCTCTGTGACCCTTGTCATCACAAAGCTCCATGCCTTTTTCAGCACAATGCTCCATGACTCTTGTCATTACAATGCTCGATGCGCGCGTCAGCACAATGCTCCACAACCAATGTCATCACAACTCGCCATGCACTTGTCATCACAATGCTCAACATCCTTGTCATCACAACGCGCGATGCCCTTCTCATCACAATGCTCCATGCCATTGTCATTACAATCCTGCATAATCTATGTATCACAGTGTTCCATGCCCTTGTCATCACACTGCTCCATGCCCACTCTCTTCACAATAATCCATGAAACATTTCAGACCATTTCCCCATGTCCTTGTCATCACAATGCTCCATTACCCCTGTCATAACAATGCTCCATGTACCCTGCCATCACAAGATTCCATGGTCTTGTCATCACAAGCCTCCATGACCCTTGTCATCACAATGCTCCAAGACCCCTGTAATCGCAAATCTCGATGCCCTTGTAATCACAAAGCTCCATGACTCATGTCATCAGAATGCTCCATGGCCTTCTCCTCACAGTGCTCCATGCCCTTGTCATCACAATGCTCCAACACCCCTGGAATCACAATGCTCCATGCCCCTTTTCATCTCAATGCTCCATCAACCCTGTCATCACCATGCACCGTGCCCATCAACATAATATTTCATGCTTTTGTCATCACAATGAAATCAAAATGCTCAATGTCGTCTGTCATTACAATGCACCAAAACCTTGTGATCACAATGCTCCATAACACTTGTCATCACAATGCCCCATGACGCTGGTCATCACAATTATCCATGGTCTTCTCTCACAATGCTCCAAGCCCTTGTCATCAGAATGCTCCATTACATTTGTCATCACAATCCTCCATGACACTTGGCTTCACAATGCTCCATGCCATTGTCATCACAATGCACCATGACATATGTCATCATAATGCTCCCTGACACCTGTCTTAACCATATTCCATGACATGGTCATATTAATGCTCCATGCCGCTGTCATCACAGTGCACCATGCCCACTATCATCACAATAATCAATGAAAGTTGTCAGACCAATGCTCCATGCTCCTGTCATCACAATGCTCCATGCCCTTGTCATCACAATGGTCCGTGACTCCAGTCATCACAATGCTACATGACCTTTGTCCTCACAATGGTCCATAACCTCGTCATCACAGGGCTCTGTGAACTTTGTCACCATAATGCTCCAAGAACTTTTCATCACAATGCTCTGTGACCCTTGTCATCACAATGCTTCATGCCTTTGTCAGCAGAGTGCTCCAAGACCCTTGTCATCACAATGCTCCATGGGCTTGTCAGAACAATGCTCCATGACCCATGTCATCACAATGTGCCATGCACTTGTCATCACCATGTTCCACAACTTTGTTATCACAATACTCTATAAAACTTGTCATCACAAAATTCCATGCACTTCACATCAAAATTCTCTTTCACCGCTGATATCAAAATGTTCCATCACTAGTCATTACAATACTCCTTCACGCCTGTCATGACAATGTTCCACGTCCTTGTCATCACAAGGCTCCATGACCCTTGTCATCACAATGCTCCAAGACCCCTGTAATCACAATGCTGCATGCTCTTTTCATCACATAGATCCATGACGCTTGTAATCAGACAGCTCCATGGCCTTAGCATCACAATGCTCCATGCCCTTTTCATCACAGTGCTCCAAGACACCTGTAATCACAATGCTCCATGCCCCTTTTCATCTCAATGCTCCATGAACTCTGTCATCACAGTGAACCTTGCCCATCATCATAATGCTTCATGCTATTGTCATAACAATGAAATCAAAATGCTCCATAAACACTGTCATCACAATGCTCCAAACCCTTGTGTTCACAATGTTCCATAACACTTGTCATCACAACTCCCCATGACGCTCGTCTTCACAATTATCCATGGTCTTCTCATCACAATGCTCCATGACCTTTCTCATCACAATGCTCAATACACTTGTCATCACAATGCTCCCTGACACTTGTCGTCAGTATGCTCCTTGAACACTCTCATGACAAGGCTCCATGCTTTTTCTTCACAATCATCCATGCCCTATTCATCACAATGCTCCAAGTCCCATGTAATCACAATGCTCTATGCCCTTTTTCTCACAATACTCCATGCCATTGTCATCACAATACTCCACAAGCTAGTCATCAGAATGCTCCAAGACCCTTGTCATCACAATGCTCCATGACACGTTTCATCGCAATGTTCCATGCCCCTTTCATCATAGTGCTCCGTGACCCTTGTCATCACAATGCTCCATTACCTTTGTCATCACAAACATCCTTGACACTTGGCATCACAATACTCCATGGCATTGTCATCACAATGGGCCACGACTTATGTCTTCACAATGCTCCCAGACACCTGTCTTCACAATACTGCATTACCTTGTCATCACCATGCTCCATGCCCTTGTCATCACAATGCACCTTTCCCACTGTCATTGCAGTAATCCATGAAACTTGTAAGACCAATGTTCCATGCCCCTGTCATCACAATGCTCCGTGACTCCAGTCATCCCTATGCTTCATGACCTTTGTCATCACAATGGTCCATGCCCTCATCATCACAAGGCTCTGTGACATTTGTCAACACAATGCTCCATGAACTTTTCATCATAATGGTCTGAGACCGTTGTCATCACAATGCTCCATGCCTTTCTCAGCACAATGCTCCATGACCCTTGTCATCACAATGCTCCATGCCCTTGTCAGCACAGTGCTCCATGACCCTTGTCATCCCAGTGCTCCATGCGCTTGTCATCAAAATGCTCCTTTACCTTTGTCATCACAATCCTCCATGACATTTGGCATCACAATGCTCCATGGCATTGTCATCACAATGGGCCATGACATATGTCTTCACAGTGCTCCCACACACCTGTCTTCACAATAATGCCTGAGCTTCTCATCACAATGCTCCATGCCCTTTTCATCACAATGTGCCATTCTCAGTGTCATCGAAATAATCCATGAAACTTGTAAGACCAATGTTCCATGCCCCTGTCATCACAATGCTCCATGACACATCATCACAGTGCTTCGTGACTCCTGTCATCACAATGCTTCATGACCTTTCTCATCACAATGCTCCATGCCCTCGTCATCACAAGTCTCTGTGACCTTTGTCACCACAGTGCTCCATGAACTTTTCATCACAATGCTCTGTGACATTTGTCATCACAATGCACTATGTGTTTCTCAGCACAGTGCTCCGTGACCCTTTTGATCACAATGCTCCATGTGCTTGTCATCAAAATGCTCCATGATCTTTGTCATCACCAAGCTCCATGACCCTTGGCATCACAATGCTCCATGCACTTGTCATCAAAATGCTCCATGATCTTTGTCATCACCAAGCTCCATGACCCTTGGCATCACAGTGCTCCATGCGCTTGTCATCAAAATGCTCCATGATCTTTGTCATCACCAAGCTCCATGACCCTTGGCATCAGAATGATCCATGCCATTGTCATCACAATGCTTCCTGAAGCCTCTAATCACATTGCTTCCATGTCCTTATCATCACAAAGCTCCACGATGATTGTCATCAAAATGCACGATTCCCTTCTCATCACAATGTTCCATGCCCTTGTCAATACAATTCTCCATGACCCATGTATCACAGTATTCCTTTCCCTTGTCATCATAATGCTCCATGCCCACTCTCATCACAATAATCCATGAAAAGTTTCAAACCAATGCTCCATAAAATTGTAATCAAAATGCTCCATTACCCCTGTCATGACAATGCTCCATAACCCCTGCCATCAAAATGTTCCACGGCCTTGTCATCACAAGGCTCCATAACCCCTGTCATTACAATGATCCAAGACCCCTGTAATCACAAAGCCTCATGCCTGTGTCATCACACAGCTCAATGACGCATGTCATCAGAATGCTCCATGGCTTTCTCATCACAATGCTCCATACCCTTGCCATCACAATATTCCATTACCCCTGTCATAACAATGCTCCATGACCACTGTCATAATGATGTTCAACGGCCTTGTCATCACAATGCTCCATGAACCCTGTCATCACAATGCTCCGTGACTCTAGTCATCACAGTGCTTCATGAACTTTGTCATCACAATGGTCCATGTCCTCATCATCACAATTCTCTGTGACCTTTGTCACCACAGTGCTCCATGAATTTTTCATCACAATGCTCTCTGACCATTGTCATCACAATGCTCTATGCCTTTCTCAGCACAATGCTCCATGACCCTTGTCATCACAATGCTCCATGTGCTTCTCAGCACATTGCTCCATGACCCATGTTATCAAAATGTGCCATGCGCGTGTCATCACTGTGCTCCACAACATTGTCATCACAATGCTCCATAAACCTTGTCATCAATATGCTCCAGGCACTTCTCAACAAAATGCTCTCTCACAACTGATATCACTATGTTCCATCACAAGTCATCACAATACTCCCTCTCCCGTCATCACAATGTTCCATGACCCCTGTCATCACATTGCTCCATGTACTTATCATCACAATGTTTGATGACCCCTGACATCACAATGTTCCATAACCACTGTCATCAAAATGCTCCATGACACTTTTCATCAAAATGCTCCATGACCCCTGACATCACAATGTTCCATATCCCCTGTCATCAAAATCTTCCATGACCCTTTTCATCAAATTGCTCCATGACCCTGTCATCACAATGCTCCCTTCCCTTCACAACACAGTGCACCACGAACTTGTCATCAAAATGCTCCATGACATTTGTCGTCACACATCTCCATGACAATTGGCATCACAATGCTCCATGTCATTGTCATCACAATGCTCCATGAACCCTCTCATCACATTGTTCCATGCCCTTGTCATCACAAAGCTCCATGACGCTTGCCATCACAATGCTCGATGCCCTTCTCATCACAATGCTCCATGTCCTTGTCATTATAATCCCCCATGACCCATGTATCACAGTGTTCTGTGCCCTTGTCATCAAAATGCTCAATGCCCACTCTCATTACAATAATCCATGAAACTTTTCAGACCAATGCTCCATGCCCTAGTCATCACAGTGCTCCATTACACCTGTCATAACAATGCTCCAAGACCCCTGCTATCACAATGATCCACGGCCTTTTAATCACAAGGCTCCATGACTCTTGTCATCACAATGCTCCAAGACCCCTGTAATCACAATGCTCCATGCAATTGTCATCACAAAGCTCCTTGACACATGTCATCAGAATGCTCCATGGCCTTCTCATCACAATGCTCCATGCACTTGTCATCACAATGCTCCAAGACCACTGTATTCACAATGCTCCATGCCCTTGTCATCAAAAAGCTCTATGACGCATGTCATCAGAATGCTCCTTGGCCTTCTCATCACAATGCTCCATGCCCTTGTCATCACAATGTTCCAAGATCCCTGTAAACACAATGCTCCATGCCTCTTTTCATCAGTGTGGTCCATGAGACTTGTCATCACAAGGCTCCATGGTCTTCTCAACACAATGCTCCAGGACTTTGTCATCACAATGCTTCACGACCTTCTCATCAAGATTCTAAAGGGCCCTTGTGATCATAATGTTCCAAGCCCTAATCATCACAATGCCCCAATATCTTTGTCATCACATTCCTCCATGACACTTGGCATCACAATGCCCCACGCCATTTTCATCTCAATGGAACATGACATATGTCATCACAATGCTCCCTGACACCTGTCTTCACAATACTCCATGACCTTTTCATCACAATGCTCCATGCCCTTGTCACCACAATCCGCCATGCCGAATGTCATCACAATAATCCATGAAACTTGTCAGACCAATGCTCCATGCGCTTGTCATCACAATGCTCCATGCCCTTGTCATCACAATTCTCCATGACCCCGCACATCATAATTCTCCGTGAATCCAGTCATCACAATGCTTTATGACCTTTGTCATCACAATGGTCCATTCCCACATCATCACAGTTCTCTGTAACACGTTTCATCACAATGCTCCATGCCTTTGTCAGCATAATGCTCAATGACCCTTGTCATCACAATGATCCATGCGCTTGTCGGCACAATGCTCCGCAACCTTATCATCACAATGCTCCATAAACCTTGTCATCACAATGCTCCTTGCATTTCTCATCTAAATGCTCTCTCACCACTGATATCACAATGTTCCATTACTACTCATCACAATACTCCCTCACCCCTTTCATCACAATGTTCCATGACCCCTATCATCAAAATGCTACATGCCCTTATCATCATAATGCTCCATGACCACTGACAACACAATGTTCCATAACCCTGTCATGAAAATGTTCCCTGACGATTTTCATCAAATTGCTCCATGACCCTGTCATCACAATGCTCCCTGCCCTTCTCATCACAATGCACAACGCTCTTGTCATCAAAATGCTCCATGACCTTTGTCATCACAAACTCCATGACCCTTGGCATCACAATGCTCCATGCCATTGTCATCACAATGCTCCATGAAACCTATCATCACATTGTTCCTTGCTCTTGTCATCACAAAGCTCCATGATGCTTGTCATCACAATGCTCGATGCCTTTCTCATCACAATGATCCATGCCCTTGTCATTACAATCCTCCATGACCCATGATCACCGTCGTTCTGAGCCCTTGTCATCACAATGCTCCATGCCCACTCTCATCACAATAATCCATGAAATTTTTCAAACAAATACTCCATGCCCTTGTCATCACAATGCTCCATTACCCCTGTCATAACAATGCTCCATGACCCCTGCCATCACAATGTTCCACGGTGCTGTCATCACAAGGCTCCAGGACCCTTGTCATAACAATGCTATAAGACCCCTGTAATCACAATGCTCCATGCCCCTTTTCATCAGAATGCTCCATGAAACTTGTCATCACAATGCTCCATCGTCTTCTCATCACAATGTCCCAGGACATTGTCATCCCAATGCTCCATTCCCTTGTCATCACAATGCTCCATGAGCCCTGCCATCACAATACTCAAGGAATATTGCCAGCTCAGTGCTCCATGAAATTCTGTTCACAATGCTCCATGACCCCTGTCATTACAATGCTCCATGACCAGTGTCATCACAAAGCTCCATGACACCAAACAACACAATGATCTGGGAATCTACTCATCGAAATGCTCCATGACCCTTGTCATCACAATGATCCATGCCCTTGCCATCCCAATGCTCCATGACCCCGGTAATCACAATGCTCCATGACGCTTGTCATCACAATGCTCGATGACACTTGTCATCAAAATGCTCCATACATTTGTCAGCAAAATGCTACATGACCTTGTCCTCACAATGCTCCATGCGCTTGTCATCACAATACTCCATTCCCATTGTCATCAAAATGCTCCATGAACCTTGGGTTCACATTGCTTCATGCCATTGTCATAACAATGATCCATTCTCCTTGAAATGAAAATGATACATGACTTCTGTCATCACAATGTTCCAAAGCCTTGTGATCACAATGTTCATAACACTTGTCATCATAACGCTCCATGATGCCTGTCATCAAAATGCTCCATGAAATTTGTCATCACAATGCTCAATACACTTGTCATCACAATGCTCCCTGAGACTTGTCATCAGAATGCTCCTTGAACACTGTCATAAAAAGGCTCCATGCCATTTTCATCACAATGCTCCATGCCATTTTCATCAAAATGCTCCATGCCATTGTCATCACATTACTCCACAAGCTTGTCATCAGAATGGTCCATGACACTTGTCATCACAATGATCCATGACACCTGTCATCACAGTGCTCCATGCCCCTTGTCATTACAGTGCTCCATGACGATCCTCATCACAATTATCCATGGTCTTCTCATGACAATGCTCCACGGTCTTGTCATCCCAATGCTCCATGCCCTGGTCATCACAATTCTACATGTCCTTTTCATCACAATGCTCCATGACACTTCTCATCAAAATGTTACATGCTCTTGTCAATACAATTCTCCATGCACTTTTCATCGCAATGCTCCATGACCCCTGTCATAGAAAGCTCCATGCGCTTGTCATCACAATGCTTCACGACCTTGTCATCAAAATTCTAAAAGGCCCTTGTCATCACAATGCTCCATGATGTTGTCATCAAAATGCTTCATGGCCTGGTCATCACGAAGCTCCAAGCCCTTGTCATCACAATGCTCCCTTACCTTTGTCATCACAATCCTCCATGACACTTGGCATTCCAATGCCCCATGCCATTCTCATCACAATGGACCATGACATATATCATCCCAATACTGCCTGAAACCGGTCTTCACAATATTGTATGACCTTGTCATCACAATGCTCCATGCCCTTGTCATCTCAATGTTCCATGCCCACTGTCATCACAATAATCCATGAAACTTCTCAGACCAATGTTCCATGCCGCTGTCAAAATATTGCTCCATGCCCTTGTCATCACAATGCTCCCTGAACACTGTCATCACAGTGCTCCATGACTCCACTCATCACAATGATTCATGACCTTTCTCTTCACAATGGTCCATGCCCTCGTCACACACGGCTGTGTGATCTTTGTCACCACAATGCTCCATGAAATTTTCATCAAAATGCTCGTTGTCCCTTGTCATCACAATGCTCCATGCCTTTGTCAGCACAATGCTCCATGACACTTGTCATCGAAATGCTCCATGCGCTTGTCAGCACAATTCTCCATGACCCATGTCATCACAATGTGCCATGCTCTTTTCATCACAATGCTCCACATCCTTTTCATCGCTATGCTCCATAAAACTTGTCATCACAATGCTCCATGCACTTCTCATCAAAATGCTCTCTCACCACATATATCACAATGTTCCATCACTAGTCATCACAATACTCCCTCACCCCTGTCATCACAATGTTCCATGACCACTGTCATCACAGTGCTACATGCCCTTATCATCACAATGCTCCATGACCCTTGACTTCACAATGTTCCCTAACACCTGTCACAAAATGTTTCATGACCCATTTCATCACAATGCTTCATGACCCCTGACATCACAATGTTCCATAACCCCTGTCATCAAAATATTCCATGACCCTTTTATTCAAATTGCTCCATGACCCTGTTATCACAATGCTCCCTGCCCTTCTCATCACAATACACCACGCCCTTGTCATCACAATGCTCCAAGACCTCTGTAATCACAATTCTCCATGTCACTTTTCATCTCAGTGCTCCATGAACACTGTCATCACAATGCACCATGCCCAACACCAAAATATTTCATGCTATTGTCATCAAAATGAAATCAAAATGCTCCATGTCCTCTGTCATCACAATGCTCCAAACCCTTCTGATCACAATGTTCCATAACACTTGTCATCACATGCCCCATGATGCTCGTCATCACAATTATGCAAGGTCTTCTCATCACAATGCTCCATGACCTTTGTCACCACAATGCTCAATACACTTGGCATCACAATGCTCGCTGACACTTGTCATCTGTATGCTCCTTGAACACTGTCATGACAAGGCTCCATGCCTTTTTCATCAAAATGATCCATTCCCTTTTCATCACTATGCTCCAAGACCCCTGTTATCACAATGTTCCATAACTCCAGTCATTACAATGCTTCATGACACTTGTCATCACAATGGTCCATGACCTCGTCACACAAAGCTCTGCGACCATTGTCACCACAATGCTCCATGAAATTTTTATCAAAATGCTCTGTGACCATTGTCATCACAAAGCTCGATGCCTTTGTCAGCACAATGCTCCATGACCCTTGTCATCACAATGCTCGATGCGCCTGTCAGCACAATGCTCCATAACCCATGTCATCACAATGCACCATGCACTTTTCATCACAATGCTCCACATCCTTGTCATCAAAATTCTCCATAAACATTGTCATCACAATGATCCATGCACTTCTCCTCAAAATGCCATCTCACCACTGATATCACAATGTTGCATCACTAGTCATCACAATACTCCCTCTCCCCTGTCATCACAATATTCCATGACCCCTGTAATCACAATTCTCCATGCCCTTGTCATCACAAAGCTCGATGACTCATGTCATAAGAATGCTCCATGGACTTCTCATCACAATGCTCCTTGCCCTTGTCATCACAATGCTCCAACACCCCTGTAATCACAATGCTCCATGCCCCTTTTCATCTCAATGCTCCATGAACCCTGTCATCACAATGCACCGTGCCCATCACCATAATATTTCATGCTATTGTCATCACAATGAAATCAAAATGCTCAATGACCTCTGTCATCACAATGCACCAAACCCTTCTGATCACAATGTTCCTTAACACTTGTCATCACAATGCCCCATGACGCTGGTCATCACAATTATCCATGGTCTTCTCATATCAGTGCTCCATGATCTTTGTCATCACAATGCTCAATACACTTATCATCACAATGCTCCCTGACAGTTGTCATCAGTATGCTCCTTGAACCCTGTCTTGACAAGGCTCCATGCATTTTTCATCACAATGATCCATTCCCCTTTTCATCACAATGATCCAAGTCCCCTGTAATCACAATGCTCCATGTCCTTGTCATCACAAAGCTCCATGACGCATGTAATCAGAATGCTCCATTGCCTTCTCATCGCAATGCTCCATGCCCTTTTCATCACATTGCTTCAAAACCCCTGTAATCTCAATGCTCCATGCATATTTTCATCAGAATGCTCCATGCCCTTGTCATCGCAATGCTCCATGACCCTTGTCATCGCAATGTTCCAAGCCCTTGTGAACAAAATGCTCCATTACCTTTGTCATCACAATCCTCCATGACACTTGGTATCACAATGCTCCATGCCATTGTCATCACAATGGACAATGACATATGTCATCACAATGATCCCTGACACCTGTCTTCACAATACTCCATGACCTTGTCATCACAATGTTCTATGCCCTTGTCATCACAATGCGCCATGCTCACTGTCATCACAATTATCCATGAAACATATCAGACCAATGTTCCATGCCCCTGTCATCACAATGCTCCATGCCCTTGTCATCACAATGCTCCATGACCCGTGGCATCACAATGATCCATGACTCCAGTCATCAAAATGCTTCATGACCTTTGTCCTCACAATGGTCCATGCCCTCCTCACACAAGGCTCTGTGACCTTTGTCACCACAATGCTCCATGCCCTTGTCATCACAATGCTCCATGCCCACTGTCATCACAATAATCCATGAAAATTGTCAGACCAATGTTCCATGCCCCTCTCATCATATTGCTCCATGCCCTTGTCATCACAATGCTCCATGACCCCTGTCATCACAGTGCTCCGTGACTCCAGTCATCACAATGATGCATGACCTTTCTCATCACTATGGTCCATGCCCTCGTCACACAAGGCTCTGTGATCTTTGTCACCACAATGCTCCATGAAATTTTCATCACAATGCTCTGTGTCCCTTGTCATCAAAATGCTCCATGCGCTTGTCAGCACAATGCTCCATGACACATGTCATCACAATATGCCATGCTCTTTTCATCAGAATGCTCCCCATCCTTTTATTGCTGTGCTCCATAAAAATTGTCATCACAATGCTCAATGCACTTCTCATCAAAATGCTCTCTCACCACATATATCACAGTGTTCCATCACTAGTCATCACAATACTCGCTCACCCCTGTCTTCACAATGTTCCATAACCACTGTCATCCCAGGGCGGCATGCCCTTATCATCACAATGCTCCATGACACCTGACATCACAATGTTCCATAACCCCTGTCACAAAATGCTCCATGACCCATTTCAAAACAATGCTTCATGATCCCTGATATCACAATGTTCCATAACCACTGTCATCAAAATATTCCATGACACTTTTATTCAAAATTCTCTATGAACCTGTCATCACAATGCTCCCTGCCCTTCTCATCACAATGCACGATGCCCTGGTCATCAAAATGCCCCTTGACATTTGTCATCACAAAGCTCCATAACCCTTGGCATCACAGTGTTCCATGCCATTGTCATCAAAATGCTCAATGAAATATCTCATCACATTGCTCCATGCCCATGTCATCACAATGCTCCATTACACCTGTCATAACAATGCTCCATGACCCCTGCCATCACAATGTTCCACGGCCTTGTCATCACAAGGCTCCATGACCCTTGTCATCACAATGCTCCAAGAACTCTGTAATCACAATTCTCCATGACAATTTTCATCTCAATGCTCCATGAACACTGTCATCACAATGCACCATGCCCAACACCATAATATTTCATGCTATTGTCATCACAATGAAATCAAAATGCTCCATGTCCTCTGTCATCACAATGCTCCAAGCCCTTCTGATCACAGTGTTCCATAACACTTGTCATCACATGTCCCATGACGCTCGTCATCACAATTATTCTAGGTCTTCTCATCACAATGCTCCATGACCTTTGTTACCACAATGCTCAATACACTTGGGATCACAATGCTCGCTGACACTTGTCATCAGTATGCTCCTTGAACACTGTCATGACAAGGCTCCATGCCTTTTTCATCACAATGATCCATTCCCTTTTCATCACAATGCTCCAAGACCCCTGTTATCACAAAGCTCCGTGACTCCAGTCATCACAATGCTTCATGACATTTGTCATCACAGTGGTCCATGACGTGGTCACACAAAGCTCTGTGACCTTTGTCACCACAATGCTCCATGAAATTTTTAGCACAATGCTCTGTGACCCTTTTCATCACAAAGCTCCATGCCTTTTTCAGCAAAATGGTCCATGACCCTTGTCATCACAATTTTCGATGTGCGGGTCAGCACAATGCTCCATAACCCATGTCATCACAATGCACCATGCACTTGCCATCACAATGCTCCACATCCTTGTCATCAAAATGCTCCATAAACCTTGTCATCACAATGCTCCATGCACTTCTCCTCAAAATGCCTTCTCACCACTGATATCACAATGTTCCATCACTAGTCATCACAATACTCCCTCACCACTGATATCACAATATTCCATCACTAGTCATCACAATACTCCCTCACCCCTGTCATCACAATATTCCATGACCCCTCTAAACACAATTCTCCATGCCCTTGTCATCACAAAGCTCCATGACGCATGTCATCAGAATGCTCCATGGCCTTCTCATCACAATGTTCCATGCCCTTGTCATCACAATGCGCCATCCCCACTGTCATCACAATAATCCATGAAACATATCAGACCAATGTTCCATGCTCCTGTCATAACAATACTCCATGCCATTGTCATCACAATGCTCCATGACGCCTGTCATCACAATGCTCCGTGACTCCAGTCATCACAATGCTTCCTGACCTTTGTCCTCACAATGGTCCATGACCTCCTCACACACGGCTCTGTGACCTTTGTCACCACAATGCTCCATGCCCTTGTCATCTCAATGCTCCATGCCCAATGTCATCACAAAAATCTATGAAACTTGTCAGACCAATGTTCCATGCCCCTGTCATCAAATTACTCCATGCCCTTGTCATCACAATGCTCCATGACCCCTGTCATCGCAATGCTCCGTGACGCCTGTCATCACAATGATTCATGACGTTTGTCCTCACAATGGTCCATGCCCTCTTAACACAAGGCTCTGTGATCTTTGTCACCACAATGCTCCATGAAATTTTCATCACAATGCTTTGTGTCCCTTGTCATCAAAATGCTCCATGTGCTTGTCAGCACAATGCTCCATGACACATATCATCACAATGTGCCATGCTCTTTTCATCACAAGGCTCCACATCCTTTTCATCGCTGTGCTCCATAAAACTTGTCATCACAATGCTCCATGCACTTCTCATCAAAATGCTCTCTCAAAACATATATCACAATGTTCCATCACTAGTCATCACAATACTCGCTCACCCCTGTCATCACAATGTTCCATGACCACTGTCATCACAGTGCTACATGCACTTATCATCACAATGCTCCATGACCAATGACATCACAATGTTCCATAACCCCTGTCACAAAATGCTCCATGACCCAATTCATCACAATGCTTCATGACCCCTGACATCACAAAGTTCCATAACCACTGTCATCAAAATATTCCATGACACATTTATTCAAATTGCTCCATGACCATGTCATCACTATGCTCCCCGCCCTTCTCATCACAATGCACCATGCCCTTGTCTTCAAAATGCCCCTTGACATTTGTCATCTAAAAGCTCCATAACCCATGGCATCACAGTGTTCCATGCCATTGTCATCACAATGCTCAATGAAATCGCTCATCACATTGCTCCATGCCCCTGTCATCACAATGCTCCATGGCATTGTCATCACAGTGCTCCATGACCCCTGTCATCACAATGCTCCGTGACTCCAGTTATCACAATGCTTCATGACCTTTGTCCTCACAATGTTCCATGCCGTCGTCACACAAGGCTCTGTGACATTTGTCACCACAATGCTCCATGCCCTTGTCATCACAAAGCTCCATGACGCATGTCATCAGAATGCTCCATTGCCTTCTCATCACAATGCTCCATGCCCTTGTCATCACATTGCTTCAGAACCCCTGTAATCTCAATGCTCCATGCACCTTTTCATCAGAATGCTCCATGCCCTTGTCATCACAATGCTCCATGACCCTTGTCATCACAATGTTCCAAGCCCTTGTCATCAAAATGCTCCATTACCTTTGTCATCACAATCCTCCATGACACTTGGTATCACAATGCACCATGCCATTGCCATCACAATGGACAATGACCTATGTCATCACAATGCTCCCTGACACCTGTCTTCACAATACTCCATGTGCTTTTCAGCACAATGCTCCTTGACCCATGTCATCAAAATGCACCATGCGCTTGTCATCACAATGCTCCACATCCTTGTCATCACAATTCTCCATAAACCTTGTCATCACAATGCTCCATGCACTTCTCATCAAAATGCTCTTTTACCACTGATATCACAATGTTCCATCGCTAGTCTTCACAATACTCCCTCACCCCTGTCGTCACAATGTTCCATGACCCCTATCATCACTATGCTACATGCACTTATCATCAATATGCTCCATGACCAATGACATCACAATGCTCCATAATCCCTGTCATCAAAATGCTCCATTAACATTTTCAGCACAATGCTCCATCACCCCTGACATCACAATTTTCCATGTCTACTCTCATCAAAATATTCCATGACATTTTCACCAAATTGCTTCATTACCCTGTTAGCACAATACTCCCTGCCATTCTCATCACAACGCACCACGACCTTGTCATCAAAATGCTCCATGTCCTTTGTCATCACAAAACTCCATGACACTTGGCATCACAATGCTCCATGCCATTGTCATCACAATGCTCCATGAAGCCTCTCATCACATTGCTCCATGCCCTTGTCACCACAATGCTCCATGACACCTGTCATCACAATGCTCGATGCCCTTCTCATCACAATGCTCCATGCCCTGTCATTACAATCCTCCATGACCCATGTATCATAGTGTTCTGTGCCCTTGTCATCACAATGCTCTATGCCCACTATCATCACAATAATCGATGAAACATTTCAGACCAATTCTCCATGCCCTTGTCATCACAATGCTCCATTTCCCCTGTCATAACAAAGCTCCATGACACCTGCCTTCACAAGTTTCCACGGCCTTGTCATCACAAGACTCTATGACACTTGTCATCACAATGTTCCAAACTCTGTAATCACAATTCTGCATACATTTGTCATCACAAAGCTCCATGAGGCATGTCATCAGAATGCTCCATGGCCTTCTCATTCAAGATGCTCCATGCCCTTGTCATCACAATGGTCCAAGACACCTGTAATCACAATGCTCCATGACACTTCTCCTCACAATGCTCCAGGACCTTGTCATCACAATGCTCCATGACCACTGTCATCACAGTGCTCCATGACACCGGACAACACAATGATCCAGGACTCTTTTCATCAAAATGCTCCATGACACTTGTCATCACAATGATCAATGCCCTTGCCATCCCAATGCTCCCTGACCACTGTAATCACAATGCTCCATGACGCTTGTCATCACAGTGTTCCATGACCCTTGTCATCAAAATGCTCCATGCATTTGTCATTAAAATGCTACATGACTTTGTCATCACAATGCTCCATGTGCTTTTCATCACAATACTCCATTCCCATTGTCATCAAAACCCTCCATTAATCTTGGGTTCACAATGCTTCATGCTCTTGTCATCACAATGCTCCATGCACATTGAAATGAAAATGATACATGACTTCTGTCATCACAATGCTCAAAACCCTTGTGATCACAATGTTCCATAACATTTGTCATCACAGCGCTCCATGATGCCTGTCATCACAATGCTCCAAGACCTTTGTCATCACAATGCTCAATACACTTGTCATCACAATGCTCCTTCACACTTGTCGTCAGAATGCTCCTTGAACCCTGTCATGAAAAGGATCCAAACATTTTTCATCACAATGCTCCATGCCCTTTTCCTCACAATGCTCCATGCCATTGTCATCACATTACTCCACAAGCTTGTCATCAGAATGATCCATTACACTTGTCATCACAATGATCCAAGACACCTGTCATCACAATGCTCTATGCCCCTTGTCATTACAGTGCTCCATGACGCTCATCATCACAATTATCCATGGTCTTCTCATCACAGTGCTCCACGGTCTTTCCATCACAATGCTCCATGCACTGGTCATCAAAATTCTACATGTCCTTATCATCAAAATGCTCCATGACACTTCTCATCACAATGTTACATGCTCTTGTCATCACAATTCTCCATGCACTTGTCATCGCAATGCTCTATGACCCCTATCACCGCAAGCTCCATGCCCTTGTCATCACAATGCTCCATGCACCTTGAAATGAAAATGATCCATGACTTCTGTCATCACAATACTCAAAACCCTTGTGATCACAATGTTCCATAACATTTGTTATCACAACGCTCCATGATGCCTGTCATCACAATGCTCCATGACCTTTGTCATCACAATGCTCAATACACTTGTCATCACAATGTTCCCTGACACTTGTTGTCAGAATGCTCCTTGTACCCTGTCATGAAAAGGCTCCAAGCATTTTTCATCACAATGCTCCATGCCCTTTTCCTCACAATGCTCCATGCCATTGTCATCACATTACTCCACAAGCTTGTCATCAGAATGGTCCATTACACTTGTCATCACAATGATCCAAGACACCTGTCATCACAATGCTCTATGCCCCTTGTCATTACAGTGCTCCATGACGCTCATCATCACAATTATCCATGGTCTTCTCATCACAGTGCTCCACGGTCTTTCCATCACAATGTTCCATGCACTGGTCATCAAAATTCTACATGTACTTATCATCAAAATGCTCCATGACACTTCTCATCACAATGTTACATGCTCTTGTCATCACAATTCTCCATGCACTTGTCATCGCAATGCTCTATGACCACTATCACCGCAAGCCCCATGCCCTTGTCATCACAATGCTCCATGCACCTTGAAATGAAAATGATCCATGACTTCTGTCATCACAATGCTCAAAACCCTTGTGATCACAATGTTCCATAACATTTGTTATCACAACGCTCCATGATGCATGTCATCACAATGCTCCATGACTTTGTCAGCATAATGCTCAATACACTTGTCATCACAATGTTCCCTGACACTTGTTGTCAGAATGCTCCTTGAACACTGTCATGAAAAGGCTCCAAGCATTTTTCATCACAATGCTCCATGTCCTTTTCCTCAAAATGCTCCATGCCATTGTCATCACATTACTCCACAAGCTTGTCATCAGAATGGTCCATGACCCTTGTCATCACAATGATCCATGACACCTGTCATCACAATGCTCTATGCCCCTTGTCATTACAGTGCTCCTTGATGCTCATCATCACAATTATCCATGGTCTTCTCATCACAGTGCTCCACGGTCTTTCCATCACAATGCTCCATGCACTGGTCATTAAAATTCTACATGTCCTTATCATCAAAATGCTCCATGACACTTCTCATCACAATGTTACATGCTCTTGTCATCACAATTCTCCATGCACTTGTCATCACAATGCTCCATGACCCCTGTCATAGCAAGCTCGGTGACCTTTTCATCACAATGCTTCACGACCTTCTCATCAAAATTCTCAATGGCCCTTCTCCTCACAGTGCTCCAAGATCTTGTCATCACAGTGCTCCATGACCCTTGTCATCACGATGCTCCAAGCCCTTGTCATCAAAATGCTCCATTACTTTGTCATCACAATCCTCCATGACACTTGGTATCACAATGCTCCATGACATTGTCATCTCAATGGACCATGACATATGTCATCACAACACTCCCTGTCACCTGTCTTCACAATATTCCATGACCTTGAAATCACAATGTTCCATGCCCTTGTCATCAAAATGCACCATGTCCACCGTCATCACAATAATCCATGAAACTTGTTAGATCAATTTTGAATGCCACTGTCATCACAATGCTCCATGCCCTTGTCATCACAAAGCTCCATGACGCATGTCATCAGAATGCTCCATTGCCTTCTCATCACAATGCTCCATGCCCTTCTCATCACAGTGCTCCAAGACAACTTTAATCACAATGCTCCATGCCCCTTTTCATCTCAATGTTCCATGTACCCTGACATCACGATACACCATGCCCATCATCATAATGCTTCATGCTATTGTCATCACAATGAAATGAAAATGCTCCATGACCTCTGTCATCACAATGTTCCAAACTCTTGTGATCACAATGTTCCATAACACTTGTCATCACAACGCCCCATGACTCTCATCATCACAATTATCCATGGTATTCACATCACAATGCTCTATGACCTTTGTCATCACAATGCTCAATACACTTGTCATCACAATGCTCCCTGACACTTGTCATCAGTATGCTCTTTGAACCCTGTCATGACAAGGCTCCATGCCTTTTCCATTCACAATGATCCATGCCCTTTTCATCACAATGCTCCAAGCCCTTGTCATCACAAAGCTCCATGACACATGTCATCAGAACGCTCCATGGTCTTCTCATCCCAATGCTCCATGCCCTTGTCATCACAATGCTCCAAGACACCTGCAATCACAATTCTCCATGCCCATTTTCATTAGAATGCTCCATGAGACTTGTCATCAGAAGGCTCCATGGTCTTCTCGTTACAATGCTCCATGACCCATGTCATCACAATACTCCATGAACATTTTCAGCCCAAAGCTTCATGACCTACTCATCTCACTTCTACATGACCATTATCATCACAATGCTCCATGACCACTGTCATCACAACCCTCCATGACCCCTGACAACACAGTGATCCGGGACTCTTGTCATCAAAATGCTCCATAACCCTTGTCATCACAATGATCCATGCCCTTGTCATCCCAATGCTCCATGAACCCTGTAATCACAATGCTCCGTGACGCTTGTCATCACAGTGCTCCGTGACCCTTGTCATCACAATGCTCCATGCCTTTGTCAGCAAAATGCTCCATGACCTTGTCATCACAGTCCTCCATGACCCTTGGGATTACATTGCAACATGCTCTTGTTATCTCTGTCTTTATTTTCTGGTGTTTACAGATTTTTGGATGTCCCTTTTGACCGGTGGGAAGTGACAATTCTTTGTAGTGTGGATTTGCATTGCAGGCTTGCTTGATTGGCCAAAAAGGGCGTATTCATTTTCTCCTGGATATATTCAGCAGAAAATGCATACGCCCTTTTTGGCCAAGTGCATCATTGTCGAAGTTGTTACGCTTTTCCTGTGCTTTAAAGGCGATTCCAATTTACCTCTTGAAATATGTTTTGGGCAATTCTGCCTCATTTTCAAGTCTGCTTCGTTGCCTTCCCTCAACAGATTTTTGGAAGAGAGTTGTCCTTTATAACTCTGCAGGTTTGTGAATTGCTGTGCCCCTGAGCTCCAATTTTCAACTCGTGTTTTTGTGAGCTGACCGCAAATCCACAATTTTGCTACAGGACCTATACTGGTTCCGGGGGTGCAGGCTGACACTTTGGATAATTCTTCCTTCCAGACGGGAAATTAGAGTGGCATGTGTCCGTCCAAATGCCTACATCTACTCTCTGATTCGTTCTCCCTCTTCCCTTTCATCCACTGCACAATTTGCAAACTGTGCGAAGCAGGAGCTTATAGGGGCTGACTCTCCAAGTTGGGAGATTGATAGTAAAGCAGTTGGAATGCCAAACTGGAGCAAAAGGAGGGGAAAAATTAGGAGCCTTTTAGAAATCTTTTGCCATCAGAGGGTGTCCATTCTCTAGGTTTCCGATACATGTTATAACTGTAGTGATATTCCCTTCTACCTGGAGAATTGGGACCCATGGAATGGGTGGCATGCATTACTGCTTTAAAGGGTCTGCATTTTCTCACCCTATCATACCAGTCCTCTCAGCCCCAAGTGTCCAGCCTTATGTCTCATCTAGCTGTCTTTTCAGATGGGGTCATTTCAGGTTTCATCAGATCCCCTGAAGGAATTGTGTAAGAATTTCGCTGTTTTTTTTTTTTTTTGTTTTTGAAATTCATTTTTATAATGGGGTTGAGCTGATTTTCACCAACATGTTTATGCCGTTCTAGACACAATTGATTCCCTTATGGAGACATAACAATATATGGGTTTTAAGTTTCTTGCTAGTCAGATATATTCCTGTGCTGGGAATTGGGGTTTCGAGTCCCGTTCACTGAGGAAGGTGTAGGTTTTGTCTATTCTGTATTTGCTTCATGGAATGGTACATGTGCTAATATCAAACTCTGGTTTTATGCATCACCCCAACTCTCCTTCCCCCTTAAGCAGGCATAAGAGTGTTTTCTCAATGTGAGACTCTGTTCTCTTTCCTCAGTTCATGTGTAGCCATGTTTACAGGAACTTCATAAGTGATATCTTATGATAAGTTTCATTTCTGTGTGACTTAATTCACTTAGAATCATCGTACCTAAATTCACTCATTTTGCTGCTACTGTCCTTATGACATTGATTTCATGTCTGAGTGATATTCAATTGTACAAAATTACCACAAGTTCTTTATGCAATTTTCTCTTTCTTGGAATATTTAAGTTGTACTGATGTTGAGGTTCTTGTATGCAGAGCAGCCCTAAACTTTGGGGTGCGTGTGTCTTGTTGATATTTAGTCTTCCCAAGTTATATGCCCATGAGTGGAAGTGCCCTATGCTCGGTAGCTTTGTATTTTAGATGTTTTAGGAAACAGCATACACTTCTTCAGAGTGGCTCTTGGATATTTATACCCCACGCATCAGCGTGACTAGCTCCCTGTTCTCCATGGCCTCTCCTGCATTTCTGGTTTGTACATATATTTTGGATGGCCTTTCTGAGCAGTGGAAATTGAGACTTCTTTGTTGTGCAGATTTGCATTTCCCGCTTGCTTGGTTGGCCACAAACTCTGTATGTGTTTTTTTCCTGAAGTTATTCATGAAAAAAACGCATACACCCTTTTGCCTAACTACATCATTTTAGAAATTCTGCTGCTTTTCATATGCTTTAAATGTGAGTCCAATCTCCCTTTTGAAATCTGTTTCCTGCAATTCTGCCTCTCATTCAGATCCTCTTCGTTGCCTTACCTGAATATGTTTTTGGACGTTGGTTATCATTTTTATCTTTGCAGGTCTTTGAATTGTCTGCTCCTGAGCTCCATTTTTCAACTCGCATTTTTTGTGAGCTGGCCGACAAACCATTGTATTGCTTCCGGCTCTATTCTAGTTCTGGGGAGGCAGTCTGAGCCTTTGGTTAATTTTTCTTCCTAATGGAAATTATAGTGACATGTGTCTGTCAAAACTCCTACAGCTAGTCTCTCATTGGTTCCCCCTCTTCCCGTTTATCCTCTGCACAATTTGCAAACTGTGTGAAACAGGAGATTAAAGGTGCTGATTCTCCAAGTGGGGAGATTGTTAGTAATTTGGCTGGAATGGCGAACACCAGCACCAGGAGATCAAAAATGATGTGCATTTTAGACCCCTTTCCTGATCACACGGTGTACATTCGTCTCGGTCTCCCAGGCATGTTTTCGCTGTCAGAAGATTCCCTTGAACCTGCAGATTTGGGACCCATGGAATGGGAATCAGGCAGTATTTCTTTTAAAGTTCTGCATGTCCTCACCCAGCCTCTCTAACATCTCTTAGCGTGCATAGCTTCCAGCCTTATATATCATCCTGCTGTGGGTCTATATGTGTTCAATCCATGTTACATCATAGCCCTTCAACAAAAGTTGTAAGAATTGTTGTCTGTCTCACTGTTTTTCTAAATATTTTAATATTTATTTTTATATTGGTTACAGCTGATTTTCAAAGCTCTGTTTTTTGCTGCTGTACATCCACTTGATTCATGTACTGTGAGACAACAATAAATTCTTTTTCAGATGCTTACCATTCATATGTATTATTTTCCAGTGACTTGAGTGTGCTGAGTGCAGTTCTTTGAGGTACCGTGTAGGCCTTGTCAGTTATTCAATTTGGTACTTGGAATGGTATCTTTGCTAATTTCAACCTCCTGGATAATACCTCACCCTTCCTCACATTTCCATTTAGCAGCCTTATGTCTATTTTCTACATATTTGACTATGTTTCTGTTTTGTAACTTATTTCATGTGTAGCCATTTTTGATTCCACCTTTAAGTGACATCTTATGATATGTGTCTTTTTCTTTCTGACATACGTCACTTAGAATGATCGTATGTAACTCCTCCAGAGTTGTTACAACTGGCCTTATTTCATTGATTTCTGGATGAGTAATATTCCACTATACATAAGTAAACCATCTACATAAGCAGCCCTAAATTTTGGGGTGGCTCTATCTTATTGATATTCAGTTTTCCCAAGGTATATTCCCTAGACTGGAAGTGCCCTTGGCTCTGTAGCTCTGTTGTTTCCTTGTTTTAGGGAACACAATGCACTTCTCCAGAGAGGCAGTTCGCAATTTACATCCTGTCCATCAGCATAACTAGGCTCCCTGTTCTCCAGGGCCTATCTTGCCTTTCTGGTTTTTACACATTTTGCGGATGGCCCTTTTGACCGGTGGGAAGTGATACTTCATTGTAGTGCAGATTTGCATTGCCCACTTGCTTGCTTGGCAAAAAAGCGCGTATGTGTTTTCTCCTGATTATATTCTGGAGAAAACTCATGCGCCCTTTTTGGCCAAGTGCATCTTTGTCGATGTTGTGCCCCTATTCCTGTGCTTTAAGGGCGATTCCAATGTACCTCTTGAAATCTGTTTCTTGCTATTCTGGCTCACTTTAAAGTCCGCATCGTTGCCTTGCCTCAACATATTTTTGGACGATTGTTGTCCTTTATTCCTCTGACAGTTTGTGCATTGTTGTGCCCCTAAGCTCCATTTTTCAACTCCTTTTTTGTGAGCTGACCGCAAGTACAAAATTTTGGTTCAGGACCTATACTGGTTCCCGGCAGGAGGCTGAGACTTTGGTTAATTCTCCTTCCTTCCGGGAAATTAGAGTGACATGTGCCCGTCCAAATGCCTAACAGCTACTCTTTCATTGGTTCTCCTTCTTCCCTTTCATCCTCTACCACATTGTCAAACTGTGCGAACCAGGAGGTTAAAGGGGCTGTCTTTCCAAGTTGGGAGATTGATAGTAAAGCAGTTGGAAAGTCAAACCGGAGCACCAGGAGAGGGATTATCAGTTGAGTTTTAGAAACTTTTCATATTCACATTGTGTCCATTCTCTAGGTTTCCAGAACATGTTATAGCTGTAGTAATATTCCCTTCAACCTGGAGATTTGGGACCCTTGGAATGTGTGCCACATATTATTGCTTTAAATGGTCTGCATTTGCTCACCGAATCTCACCAATTTTCTCAGTCCCAAGTGTCCAGGCTTATGCCACATCCAGCTGTGGTTGTGGATAGGGACATTCCAGGTTTCATCAGAGCCCCTGAAGGAATTGTAAAGAATTTCCCTGTTTTTTTCTTTTGTTTTTGAAATTCCTTTTTATAGAGGGTTTGAGCTGATTCTCACTGCCATGTTTATGGCAGTCAAGACACACTTCATTCCCTTATGTAGACATATCAATACATAGGTTTTAAGTTTCTTACTAGTCAGATATATACCTCTGCGGGAAATATGGGGTTTTGAGTCCATTTCACTGAGGAAAGTGTAGGTCTTGTCTATCCCGTAGTTGGTTTTTGGAACGGTACCTGTACTAATATGACACTCTGGTTTTATGCATCACCCCACCTCTCCTTTCCCCTTAAGCAGGCATAAGACTGTTTTCTAAATGTGAGTCTCTGTTCTCTTTCCTAACTCAGTTCATGTGTAGCCATGTTTACAGGACCTTCATAAGTGATATCTTATGATAAGTTTCTTTTTCTCTGTGACTTATTTCACTTAGAATCATCGTACCTGAAACCACTCAGTTTGAAGCTACTGGCCTTATGACATTGATTTCATGGCTGAGTGATATTCCATCGTATGTAAGTAACACAATTTCTTTAAACAATTTTGTCTTTCCTGGGATATTTAAGGTGTACCCAAGTTGAGGTTCTTGTAAGCAGTGCAGCCCTAAATTTTGGGGTGGCTCTGTCTTATTGATTTTCCGTTTTCCCAAGGTATATCCCCTAGACTGGAATTGCCCTTTGCTCTGTAGCTCTGTTGTTTCCTTGTTTTAGGGAACACAATGCACTCCTACAGAGAGGCAGTTTGCAATTTACATCCTTTCCATCAGCATAACTAGGCTCCCTGTTCTCCAGGGCCTATCTTGCCTTTCTGGTTTTTACACATTTTGCGGATGTCCCTTTTGACCGGTGGTATGTGATACTTCATTGTAGTGCAGATTTGCATTGGCCGCTTGCTTGCTTGGCCAAAAAGCACGTATGCTTTTTCTCCTTATATATTCAGGAGAAAACTCATACACCCTTTTGGGCCAAGTGCATCATTGTCGAAGTTGTGCCCCTCTTCCTGTGCTTTAAATGCGATTCCAATGTACCTCTTGAAATCTGTTTCCTGCTATTCTGGCTCGCTTTCAAGTCAGCCTCCTTGCCTTCCGTCAACAGATTTTCGGACGATTGTTGTCCTTTATTACTCTGCAAGTTTGTGCATTGCTGTGCCCCTGAGCTCCATTTTTCAACACGTTTTTTGTGAGCTGACCGCAAGTCCAAAATTTTGGTTCAGGACCTATACTGGTTCCCGGCAGGTGTCTGAGACTTTGATTAATTCTTTTTTCTGCCGGGAAATTAGAATGACATGTGCCCGTCCAAATGCCTAACAGCTATTCTCTCATTGGTTCTCCCTCTTCCCTTTCATCCTCTCCCAATTTGGCCACCTGTGAGAACCAGGAGCTTAAAAGGGCTGCCTCTCCAAGTTGGGAGATTGATAGTAAAGCAGTTGGAAAGTCAAACCGGAGCACCAGGAGAGGGATTATTAGTTGAGTTTTAGAAACCTTTCGTATTCACAGTGTGTACATTCTCTAGGTTTCCCGTACATGTTATAGCTGTAGTAATATTCCTTTCATCCTGGAGAGTTGGGACCCTTCGAATGTGTGCCACGGATATTTGCTTTAAAGGGTCTGGATTGCTCACTGAATCTCACCAATCCTCTCAGTCCCAAGTGTCCAACCTTATGCCACATCCAGCTGTCGTTGTGAATAGTGTCATTCCAGGTTTCATCAGAGCCCCTGAAGGAATTGTAAAGAATTTCCCTGATTTTTGTTTTGTTTTTGAAATTCCTTTTTATAGTGGGTTTGAACTGATTCTCACTGCCATGTTTATGCCTGCCTAGACAAACTTGATTCCCTTACGGAGACATATCAATACATAGATTTTAAGATTCTTACCAGTCAGATATATTCCTCTGCGGGAAATATGGCGTTTTGAGTCGCTTTCACTGAGGAAAGTGTAGGTCTTGTCTATTCCGTATTTGGTTTTTGGAGAAGTATCTGTACTAATATCTAACTCTGGTTTTATGCATCTCTCCACCTCTCCTTCCCCCTTAAGCAGGCACAAAATTGTTTTCTAAATGTGAGTCTCTGTTCTCTTTCCTAAGTCAGTTCATGTGTAGCCATGTTTAGAGGACCTTCATAAGTTATATCTTATGATAAATTTCTTTTTCTCTGTGACTTATTTCACTTAGAATCATCGTACCTTAATCCACTCATTTTGCTGCTACTGGCCTCATGACATTGATTACATGGCTGAGGGTTATTACATTGTATGTAAATACCACAATTTTTTGAATCATTTTTGTCTTTCCTGGGATATTTAAGGTGTACCCAAGTTGAGGTTCTTGTAAGCAGTGCAGCCCTAATTATTGGGTTGGCTCTATCTTATGGATTTTCAGTTTTCCCAATGTATATTCCCTAGACTGGAAGTGCCCTTGGCTCTGTAGCTCTGTTGTTTACTTGTTTTAGGGAACACAGTGCATTCCTCCAGAGAGGCAGCTGGCAATTTACATCCTGCCCATCAGCATAACTAGGCTCCCTATTCTCCATTGCCTGTCTTGCCTTTCTGGCTTTTACACATTTTGCGGATGTCCCTTTTGACCGGCGGGAAATGATACTTGTTTGTAGTGCAGATTTGAATTGCCCGCTTGCTTGCTTGGCCAAAAACGGCCTATGCATTTTCTCCTGAATATATTCACGAGAAAACGCATACGCCCTTTTTGGCCAAGTGCATCATTGTCGAAATTGTGCCCCTCTTCCTGTGCTTTAAAGGCGATTCCAATGTCCCTCTTGAAATCTGTTTCCTGCTATTCTGGCTCGCTTTCAAGTCCGCCTCGTTACCTTCCCTCAACAGATATTTGGACGATTGTTGTCCTTTATTTCTCTGCCAGTTTGCGAATTGCTGTGGCCCTGAGCACCATTTTTCAACTCGTTTTTTGTGAGCTGACCGCAAATCCAAAATTTTGGTTCAAGACCTATACTGGTTCCCAGCGGGTGTCTGAGACTTTGGTTAATTCTTCTTCCTGCCGGGAAATTAGAATGACATGCGGCCGTCCAAATGCCTAACAGCTACTCTCTCATTGGTTCTCCCTCTTCCCTTTCATCCTCTACAAAATTGGCCACCTGTGAGAATAAGGAGGTTAAAGGGGCTGTCTCTCCAAGTTGGGAGATTGATAGTAAAGCAGTTGGAAACTCAAACCGGAGCACCAGGAGAGGGATTATTAGTTGAGTTTTAGAAACCTTTCGTATTCACAGTGTGTACATTCTCTAGGTTTCCCGTACATGTTATAGCTGTAGTAATATTCCCTTCATCCTGGAGAGTTGGGACCCTTCGAATGTGTGCCACGGATATTTGCTTTAAAGGGTCTGGATTGCTCACTGAATCTCACCAATCCTCTCAGTCCCAAGTGTCCAACCTTATGCCACATCCAGCTGTCGTTGTGGATAGGGTCATTCCAGGTTTCAGCAGAGCCCCTGAAGGAATTTTAAAGAATTTCCCTGAGTTTTGTTTTGTTTTTGGAATTCCTTTTTGTAGTGGGTTTGAACTGATTTTCAATGCCATGTTTATGCCAGTCTAGACAAACTTGATTCCCTTACGGAGACATATCAATACATAGGTTTTAAGATTCTTACCAGTCAGATATATTCCTCTGCGGGAAATATGGCGTTTTGAGTCCCTTTCACTGAGGAAAGTGTAGGTCTTGTCTATTCCGTATTTGGTTTTTGGAACGGTATCTGTACTAATATCTAACTCTCATTTTATGCATCTCTCCACCTCTCCTTCACCCTTAAGCAGGCACAAGAATGTTTTCTAAATGTGAGGCTCTGTTCTCTTTCCTAACTCAGTTCATGTGTAGCCATGTTTAGAGGACCTTCATAAGTGATATCTTATGATAAATTTCTTTTTCTCTGTGACTTATTTCACTTAGAATCATCGTACCTGAATCCACAAATTTTGCTGCTACTGGCCTCATGATATTGATTTCATGGCTGAGGGTTATTACATTGTATGTAAATACCACAATTTTTTGAAACATTTTTGTCTTTCCTGGGATATTTAAGGTGTACCCAAGTTGAGGTTCTTGTAAGCAGTGCAGCCCTAAATATTGGGGTGGCTCTAAATTATTGATTTTCAGTTTTCCCAATGTATATTCCCTAGACTGGAAGTGCCCTTGGCTCTGTAGCTCTGTTGTTTACTTGTTTTAGGGAACACAGTGCATTCCTCCAGAGAGGCAGTTGGCAATTTAAATCCTGCCCATCAGCATAACTAGGCTCGCTATTCTCCATTGCCTGTGTTGCCTTTCTGGCTTTTACACATTTTGCGGATGTCCCTTTTGACTGGTGGGAAATGATTCTTGTTTGTAGTGCAGATTTGAATTGCCCGCTTGCTTGCTTGGCCAAAAAGGGCCTATGCATTTTCTCCTGAATATATTCACGGGAAAACGCACACGCCCTTTTTGGCCAAGTGTATCATTGTCGAAGTTGTGCCCCTCTTCCTGTGCGTTAAAGGAGATTCCAATGTCCCTCTTGAAATCTGTTTCCTGCTATTCTGGCTCGCTTTCAAGTCTGCCTTGTTACCTTCCCTCAACAGATATTTGGACGATTGTTGTCCTTTATTTCTCTGCCAGTTTGTGATTTGCTGTGGCTCTGAGCCCCATTTTTCAACTCGTTTTTTGAGATCTGACCGAAAGTCGAAAATTTTTGTTCAGGACGTATACTGGTTCCCAGCGGGTGTCTGAGACTTTGGTTAATTCTTCTTCCTGCCAGGAAATTAGAATGACATGCGGCCGTCCAAATGCCTAACAGCTACTCTCTCATTGGTTCTCCCTCTTCCCTTTCATCCTCTACAAAATTGGCCACCTGTGAGAACCAGGAGGTTAAAGGGGCTGTCTATCCAAGTTGGGAGATTGATAGTAAAGCAGTTGGAAAGTCAAGCTGGAGCACTAGGAGAGGGATTATTAGTTGAGTTTTAGAAACCTTTCGTATTCACAGTGTGTCCATTCTCTAGGTTTCCCGTACAAGTTATAGCTGTAGTAATATTCCCTTCAACCTGGAGAGTTGGGACCCTAGGAATGTGTGTCACGCATTATTGCTTTAAAGGGTCTGCATTTGCTCACCGAATCTCACCAATCCTCTCAGTCCCAAGTGTCAAGCCTTATGCCACATCCAGCTGTCGTTGTAGATAGGGTCATTCTAGGTTTCATCAGAGCCCCTGAAGGAATTGTAAAGAATTTCCCTGTTTTTTTGTTTTGTTTTTGAAATTCCTTTTTATAGTGGGTTTGAACTGATTCTCACTGCCATGTTTATGCCAGTCTAGACAAACTTGATTCCCATACGGAGACATATCAATACATAGGTTTTAAGTTTTTTACCAGTCAGATATATTCCTCTGCGGGAAAAATGGGATTTTGAGTCCCTTTCACTGAGGAAAGTGTAGGTCTTGTCTATTCCGTATTTGGTTTTTGGAACGGTACTTGTACTAATATCAAACTCTGGTTTTATGCATCACCCCACCTCTCCTTCCCCCTGAAGCAGGCATAAGATTGTTTTCTAAATGTGAGACTCTGTTCTCTTTCCTAACTCAGTTCATATGTAGCCATGTTTACAGGACCTTCATAAGTGATATCTTATGATAAGTTTCTTTTTCTCTGTGACTTATCTCACTTAGAATCATCGTACCTGAATCCACTCACTTTGAAGCTACTGGCCTTATGACATTGATTTCATGGTTGACTGATATTCCATCGAACGTAAGTAACACAATTTCTTGAAACATTTTTGTCTTTCCTGGGATATTTAAGGTGTACCCAAGTTGAGGTTCTTGTAAGCAGTGCAGCCCTGAATTTTGGGGTGGTTCTGTCTTATTGATTTTCAGTTTTCACAAGGTATATCCCCTAGACTGGAATTGCCCTTGGCTCTGTACCTCTGTTGTTTCCTTGTTTTAGGGAACACAATGCAATCCTCCAGAGAGGCAGTTTGCAATTTACATCCTTTCCATCAGCATAACTAGGCTCCCTGTTCTCCAGGGCCTATCTTGCCTTTCTGGTTTTTACACATTTTGCGGATGTCCCTATTGATCTTTGGGATGTGATACTTCATTGTTGTGCAGATTTGCATTGCCTCTTGCTTGCTTGGCCAAAAAGCGCGTATGAGTTTTCTCCTGAATATATTCTGGAGAAAACTAATACGCTCTTTTGGGCCAAGTGCATCATTGTCGATGTTGTGGCCCTATCCCTGTGCTTTAAAGGCGATTCCAATGTACCTCTTGAAATCTGTTTCTTGCTATTCTAGCTCGCTTTCAAGTCCGCATCGTTGCCTTCCCTCAACAGATTTTTGGACGATTGTTCTCCTTTATTTCTCTGACAGTTTGTGCATTGTTGTGCCCCTAAGCTCCATTTTTCAACTCGTTTTTTGTGAGCTGACCGCAAGTACAAAATTTTGGTTCAGGACCTATACTTGTTCCCGGCAGGTGGCTGAGACTTTGGTTAATTCTCCTTCATTCCGGGAAATTAGAGTGACATGTGACCGTCCAAATGACTAACAGCTACTCTTTCATTGGTTCTCCTTCTTCCCTTTCATCCTCTGCCAAATTGTCAACCTGTGCGAACCAGGAGGTTAAAGGGGCTGTCTTTCCAAGTTGGGAGATTGATAGTAAAGCAGTTGGAAAGTCAAACCGGAGCACCAAGAGAGGGATTATCAGTTGAGTTTTAGAAACTTTTCATATTCATATTGTGTCCATTCTCTAGGTTTCCAGAACATGTTATAGCTGTAGTAATATTCCATTCAACCTGGAGATTTGGGACCCTTGGAATGTGTGCCACATATTATTGGTTTAAATGGTCTGCATTTGCTCACCGAATCTCACCAATCGTCTTAGTCCCAAGTGTCCAGGCTTATGCCACATCCAGCTGTGGTTGTAGATAGGGTCATTCCATGTTTCATCAGAGCCCCTGAAGTAATTGTAAAGAATTTCCGTGTTCTTTTGTTTTGTTTTTGAAATTCCTTTTTATAGGGTGTTTGAGCTGATTCTCACTGCCATGTTTATGGCAGTCAAGACACACTTCATTCCCTTACGGAGACATATCAATACATAAGTTTTTAGTTTCTTACTAGTCAGATATATACCTCTGCGGGAAATATGGGGTTTTGAGTCCATTTCACTGAGGAAAGTGTAGGTCTTGTCTATTCCGTATTTGGTTTTTGGAACGGTACCTGTACTAATATCAAACTCTGGTTTTATGCATCACCCCACCTCTCCTTCGCCCTTAAGCAGGCATAAGAGTGTTTTCTAAATGTGAGACTCTGTTCTCTTTCCTAACTCAGTTCATGTGTAGCCATGTTTACAGGACCTTCATAAGTGATATCTTATGATAAGTTTCTTTTTCTCTGTGACTTATTTCACTTAGAATCATCGTACCTGAATCCACTCAATTTGAAGCTACTGGCCTTATGACATTGATTTCATCGCTGACTGATATTCCATCGTACGTAAGTAACACAATTTCTTGAAACATTTTTGTCTTTCCTGGGATATTTAAGGTGTACCCAAGTTGAGGTTCTTGTAAGCAGTGTAGCCCTAAATTTTGGGGTGGCTTTGTCTTATTGATTTTCCGTTTTCCAAAGGTATATCCCCTAGATTGGAATTGCCCTTGGCTCTGTAGCTCTGTTGTTTCCTTGTTTTAGGGAACACAATGCACTCCTCCAGAGAGGCAGTTTGCAATTTACATCCTTTCCATCAGCATAACTAGGCTCCCTGTTCTCCAGGGCCTATCTTGACTTTCTGGTTTTTACACATTTTGCGGATGTCCCTTTTGACCGGTGGTATGTGATACTTCATTGTAGTGCAGATTTGAATTGCCCGCTTGCTTGCTTGGCCAAAAAGGGCCTATGCATTTTCTCCTGAATATATTCATGAGAAAACGCATACGCCCTTTTTGGCCAAGTGCATCATGGTCGAAGTTGTGCCCCTCTTCCTGTGCTTTAAAGGCGATTCCAATGTACCTCTTGAATTCTGTTTCCTGCTATTCTGGCTCGCTCTCAAGTCTGCCTCGTTTCCTTCCCTCAACAGATATTTGGAGGATTGTTGTCCTTTATTTCTCGGCCAGTTTGTGAATTGCTGTGGCCCTGAGCTCCATTTTTCAACTCGTTTTTTGTGAGCTGACCGCAAGTCCAAAATTTTGGTTCAGGACCTGTACTTGTTACCGGCGGGTGGCTGAGACTTTGGTTAATTCTTCTTCCTGCCGGGAAATTAGAGTGACATGTGCCCTTCCAAATGCCTAACAGCTACTCTCTCATTGGTTCTCCCTCTTCCCTTTCATCCTCTGCCTAATTGGCAACCTGTGCAAACCAGGAGGTTAAAGGGGCTGTCTCTCCAAGTTGGGAGATTGATAGTAAAGCAGTTGGAAATTCAAACTGGAGCACCAGGAGAGGGATTATTAGTTGAGTTTAAGAAACCTTTTGTATTCACACTGTGTCCATTCTCTACGTTTCTCGTACATGTTATAATTGTAGTAATATGCCCTACAACCTGGAGAGTTGGGACCCTTGGAATGTGTGCCACGCAGTATTGCTTTAAATGGTCTGCATTTGCTCACCGAATTTCACCAATCCTCGCAGACCCAATTGTCCAGCCTTATGCCACAACCAGCTGTCATTGTAGATAGTGTGATTCCAGGTTTCATCAGAGCCCCTGAAGGAATTGTAAAGAATTTCCCTGTTTTTTTGTTTTGTTTTTGAAATTCCTTTTTATAGTGGGTTTGAGCCGATTCTAACTGCCATGTTTATTCCAGTCTAGACACACTTGGTTCCCTTATGGAGACTTATCAATACATAGGTTTTAAGATTCTTACTAGTCAGATATATTCCTCTGCGAGAAATATGGGGTTTTGAGTCCATTTCACTGAGGAAAGTGTAGGTCTTGTCTATTCCGTAGTTGGTTTTTGGAACGTTACCTGCACTAATATCAAACTCTGGTTTTATGCATCACCCCACCTCTCCTTCCCCCTTAAGCAGGCATAAGAGTGTTTTCTAAATGTGAGACTCTCTTCTCTTTCCTAACTCAGTTCATGTGTAGCCATGTTTACAGGACCTTCATAAGTGATATCTTATGATAAGTTTCTTTTTCTCTGTGACTTATTTCACTTAGAATCATCGTACCTGAATCCTCTCATTTTGATGCTACTGGCCTTATAACATTGATTTCATGGCTGAGGGATATTCCATCGTACGAAAGTAACACAATTTCTTGAACCATTTTTGTCTTTCCTTGGATATTTAAGGTGTACCCAAGTTGACGTTCTTCTAAGCAGTGCAGCACTAAATTTTGCGGTGGCTCTTTCTTATGGATTTTCAGTAATCCCAAGGTATACACCTAGACTGGAATTGCTCTTTGCTCTGTAGCTCTGTTGTTTCCTTATTTTAGGGAAAACAATGCACTCCTCCAGAGAGGCAGTTTGCAATTTACATCCTTTCCATCAGCATAATTAGGCTCCCTGTTCTCCAGGGCTTATCTTGCATTTCTGGTTTTTACACATTTTGCGGATGTCCCTTTTGACTGGTGGGATGTGATACTTCATTGTAGTGGAGATTTGCATTGGCCGCTTGCTTGCTTGGCCAAAAAGCGTGTATGCATTTTCTCCTGAATATATTCAGGAGAAAACCCATACGCGCTTTTGGGCCAAGTGCATCATTTTCGAAGTTGTGCCCCTATTCCTGTGCTATAAAGGTGATTCCAATGTACCTCTTGAAAGCCCTTTCCTGCTATTCTGGCTTGCTTTCAAGTCCGCCTCGTTGCCTTCCCTCAACAGATTTCGGCCGATTGTTGTCCTTTATTAATCTGCAAGTTTGTGCATTGCTGTGCCCCTGAGCTCCATTTTTCAACTCGTTGTTTGTGAGCTGACCGCAAGTCCAAAATTTTGATTCAGGACCTATACTGGTTCCCGGCGGTTGTCTGACACTTTGGTTAATTATTCTTCCTGCCGGGAAATTAGAATGGCATGTGCCCATCCAAATGCCTAGCAGCTACTCTCTCATTGGTTCTCCCTCTTCCCTTTCATCCTCTGCCAAATTGGCCACCTGTGAGAACCAGGTGCTTAAAGGGGCTGTCTCTCCAAGTTGGGAGATTGATAGTAAAGCAGTTGGAAAGTCAAACCGGAACACCAGGAGTGGGATTATTCGTTGAGTTTTAGAAATCTTTCCTATTCAAAGTGTGTCCATTCTCTAGGGTTCCCGTACATGTTATAGCTGTAGTAATATTCCCTTCATCCAGGAGAATTGGGACCCTTGCAATATGGGCCACTCGTTATTGCTTTAAAGGGTCTGCATTTGCTCACCGAATCTCACCAATCCTCTCAGTCCCAAGTGTCCAGCCTGATGCCACATCCAGCTGTCGTTGTAGATAGGGTCATTCCAGGTTTCATCAGAGCCCCTGAAGGAATTGTAAAGAATTTCCCTGTTTTTTGTTTTGTTTTTGAAATTCCTTTTTAGAGTCGGTTTGAACTGATTCTCACTGCCATGTTTATGCCAGTCTAGACAAACTTGATTCCCATACGGAGACATATCAATACATAGGTTTTAAGATTCTTACTAGTCAGATATATTCTTCTGCGGGAAATATGGGGTTTTGAGTCCCTTTCACTGAGGAAAGTGTAGGTCTTGTCTATTCCGTATTTGGTTTTTGGAACGGTACCTGTACTAATATCAAACACTGGTTTTATGAATCACCCCTCCTCTACTTTCCCCTTAAGAAGGCATAAGAATTTTTTCTAAATGAGAGGCTCTGTTCTGTTTCCTAACTCAGTTCATGTGTAGCCATGTTTTCGGGACCTTCATAAGTGATATCTTATGATAAGTTTCTTTTTCTCTGTGACTTATTTCACTTAGAATCATCGTACCTGAATCCACTCATTTTGAAGCTACTGGCCTTATGACATTGATTTCATGGCTGACTGATATTCCATCGTACGTAAGTAACACAATTTCTTGAACCATTTTTGTCTTTCCTGGGATATTTAAGGTGTACCCAAGTTGAGGTTCTTGTAAGCTGTGCAGCCCTAAATTTTGAGGTGGCTCTGTCTTATTGATTTTCAGTTTTCACAATGTATATTCCCTAGAATGTAATGGCCCTTGGCTCTGTAGCTCTGCTGTTTCCTTGTTTTAGGGAACACAATGCACTCCTCCAGAGAGGCAGTTGGCAATTTATATCCTGCCCATCAGCATAACTATGTTCCCTGTTCTCCATTGCCTGTCTTGCCTTTCTGGCTTTTACACATATTGCGGATGTCCCTTTTGACCGGTGGGAAATGATACTTCTTTGTAGTGCAGATTTGCATTGCCCGCCTGCTTGCTTGGCCAAAAAGGGCGTATGTATTTTCTCCTGAATATATTAAGGAGAAAACGAATACGCCCTTTTTTGCCAAGTGCATCATTGTCGAAGTTGTGCTCCTCTTCCTGTGCTTTAAAGGCAATTCCAATGTACCTCTTGAAATCTGTTTTCTGCTATTCTGGCTCGTTTTCAAGTCCGCCTCGCTGCCTTCCCTCAACAGAATTTTGGACGATTGTTGTCCTTTATTACTCTGCCAGTTTGTGTATTGCTGTGGCCCTGAGCTCCATTATTCAACTCGTTTTTTGTGAGCTGACCGCAAGTCCAAATTTCAGGACCTATACTGGTTCCCGGCGGGTAGCTGAGACTTTGCTTAATTCTTCTTCCTGCCGGGAAATTAGAGTGACATGTGACCGTCCTAATGCCTAACAGCTACTCTCCCATTGGTTCTCCCTCTTCTCTTTCATCCTCTGCCAAATGGGCAACTTCTGCGATCGAGAAGGTTAAAGGGGCTGTCTCTCCAAGTTGGGAGATTGATAGTAAAGAAGTTGGAATTTCAAACCGGAGCAACAGGTTAGGGACTATTTGTTCACTTTTAGAAACCTTTTGTATTCACACTGTGTCCATTCTCTAGGTTTCCCGTATATGTTATAACTGTAGTAATATTCCCTACAACCTGGAGAGTTAGGACCCTTGGAATGTGTGCCACGCATTATTGCTTTAAATGGTCTGCATTTGCTCACCCAATCTCACCAATCCTCTCAGTCCCAAGTGTCCAGCCTTATGCCACATCCAGCTGTCGTTGTAGATAGGGTCATTCTAGGTTTCATCAGAGCCCCTGAAGGAATTGTAAAGAATTTCCCGGTTTTCTTTGTTGTTGTTTTTGAAATTCCTTTTTATAGTGGGTTTGAGCTGATTCTCACTGCCATGTTAATGCCAGTCTAGACACACTGGATTCCCTTATGGAGACATATCAATATATAGGTTTTAAGATTATTACTAGTCAGATATATTCCTCTGCAGGAAATATGGGGTTTTGTGTCTCTTTCACTGAGGAAGGTGTAGGTCTTGTCTATTCCATATTTGGTTTTTGGAATGGTACCTGTATGAATATCAAACTCTGGTTTATGCATCACCCCACCTCTCCTTTCCCCTTAAGAAGGCATAAGAGTATTTTCTAAATGAGAGGCTCTTTTCTCTCTCCTAACTCTGTTCATGTGTAACCATGTTTACAGGACCTTCATAAGTGATATCTTATGATAAGTTTCTTTTTCTCTGTGACTTATTTCACTTAGAATCATCCTACCTGAATCCACTCATTTTGCTGCTACTGGCCTTATGACATTGATTTCATGGCTGAGGGATAATCCATCGTACGTAAGTACCAAAATTTCTTGAACCAATTTTGTCTTTCCTGGGATATTTTAGGTGTACCCATGTTGAGGTTCTTGTAAGCAGTGCAGCTCTAAATTTTGGGGTAGCTCTGTCTTATTGATTTTCAGTTTTCCCAAGGTATATTCCCTAGACTGGAAGTGCCCTTGGCTCTGTAGCTCTGTTGTTTAATTGTTTTAGGGAACACATTGCACTCATCTAGATAGGCGGTTGGCAATATACATCCTGCCCATCAGCATAACTAGGCTCCCTGTTCTCCAGGGCATGTCTTGCCTTTCTGTTTTTTAAACATTTTGCAGATGTCCCTTTTGACCGCATGGAAGTGATACTTCTTTGTACTGCAGAATTCCATTGCCCGCTTGCTTGCTTGGCCAAAAAGGGCGTATGCGTTTCCTCCTGATTATATTCAGGAAGAAACACATATGCCCTTTTTGGCCAAGTGCATCATTTTCGAAATTGTGTCCCTCTTCCTGTGCTTTAAAGGCGATTCCAATGTACCTCTTGAAATCTGTTTCCTGCTATTCTGGCTCCCTTTCAAGTCCGCCTCGTTGCCTTCCCTCAACAGATTTTTGGATGATAGTTGCCCTTTATTACTCTGCGAGTTTGTGAATTGCTGTGCCCCTGAGCTCCATTTTTCAACTCGTTTTTTGTGAGCTGTACTCAAGTCCAAAATTTTGGTTCAGGACCTATACTGGTCCCTGGCGGGTGGCTGAATCTTTGATTAATTCTTCTTCCTGCCGGGAAATTAGAGAGACATATTCCCGTCTAAATGCCTAAAAGCTACTCTCTCATTGGTTCTCACTCTTCCCTTTCATCTTCTGCCAAATTGGCAACCTGTGCGAACCAGGAGGTTAAAGGGGCTGTCTCTCCAAGTTGGGAGATTGATAGTAAAGCAGTTGGAAATACAAACCAAAGCACCAGGAGAGGGAGTATTAGTTGAGTTTTAGAAACCTTTTGTATTCACAGTGTGTCCATTCTCTTGATTTCCCGTACATGTTATAGCTGCAGTAATATTCCCTTCAACCTGGAGAGTTGGGATCCTTGGAATGTGTGCCATGCATTATTGCTTTAAATGGTCTGCTTTTTCTGACCCAATCTCACCAATCCTCTCAGTCCCAAGTGTCCAGCCTTATGCCACATCCAGCTGTCGTTGTAGAAAGGGTCATTCCAGGTTTCATCAGAGCCCCTGAAGGAATAGTAAAGAATTTCCCTATTTTTTTGTTTAGTTTTTGAAATTCCTTTTTATACTGGGTTTGAGCTGATTTTCACTGCCATGTTTATGCCAGTCTAAACACACTTGATTCCCTTACGGAAACATATCAATACATAGGTTTTAAGATTCTTACTAGTCAGGTATATTCCTCTGCGGGAAATACGGGGTTTTGAGTCCCTTTCACTGACGAAGGTGTACGACTTGTATAATTCGTAGTTGGTTTTTGGAACGGTACCTCTACTAATATCAAACTCTGGTTTTGTGCAACACCCCACCTCTCCATCCCCCTTAGGCAGGCATAAGATTGTTTTCTAAATGTGAGACTCTGTTCTCTTTCCTAACTCAGTTCATTTGTAGCCATGTTTACAGGAACTTCATAAGTGATATCTTATGATAAATTTCATTTTCTCTGTGACTTATTTCACTTAGAATCATCATACCTGAATTCACTCATTTTGCTGATACTGGCCTCATGACATTGATTTCATGGCTGGGGGATATTCCATCGTCCATAAGTAATACAATTTCTTAAACCATTTTTGTCTTTCCTGGGATATTTAAGGTGTACCCAAGTTGAGGTTCCTGTAAGCAGTGCAGCCCCCAATTTGGAGTGGCTCTGTCTTATTGATTTTCAGTTTTCCCAAGGTATATTCCCTAGACAGGAAGTGCCCTTGGTTCGGTAGCTCTCTTGTTTACTTGTTTTAGGGAACACAGTGAACTCCTCCACAAAGGCAGTTGGTAATTTACATCCCGCCCATCAGCATAACTGGCCTCTCTGTTCTCCAGGGCCTGTCTTGCCTTTCTGGTTTTTACACATTTTGCGGATGTCCCTTTTGACCGGTGGGAAGTGATACATTTTGTAGTGAAGATTTGCATTGCCCGCTTGCTTGCTAGGCCAAAAAGGGCGTATGTGTTTTCTCCTGAATATATTCAGGAGACAACGCATACGCCCTTTTTGGCCAAGTGCATCATTGTCGAAGTTGTGCCCCTATTCCTGTGCTTTGAATGCGATTCCAATGTACCCCTTGAAATCTGTTTCCTGCTATTCTGGATCGCTTTCAAGTCCGCCTCGTTGCCCTCCCTCAATAGATTTTTGAACGATAGTTGCCCTTTATTACTCTGCCAGTTTGTGAATTGCTGTGCCCCTGAGCTCCATTTTTCAACTCGTTTTTTGTGAGCTGACCGCAAGTCCAAAATTTTGGTTCAGTACATATACAGGTTCCCAGTGTGTGGCTGAGACTTTGATTAATTCTTCTTCCTTCCGGGAAATTAGAGTGACATGGGCCCGTCCAAATGCCTAATAGCTATTCTCTCATTTGTTCTCCCTCTTCCCTTTCATCCTCTGCCAAATTGGCAACCTGTGCGAACCAGGAGGTTAAAGGGCCTGTCTCTCCAATTTGGGAGATTGATAGTAAAGCAGTTGGAAATTTTAGCTGGAGAACCAGGAGGGGGACAATTAGTTGAGTTCTAGAAACCTTTCGTATTCAGAGTGTGTCCATTCTCTAGGTTTCCCGTACATGTTATAGCTGTAGTAATATTCCCTTCAACCTGGAGAGTTGGGACCCTTGGAATGTGTGCCACACATTATTGCTTTAAAAGGTCTGCATTTGCTCACCCAATCTCAGCAATCCTCTCAGTCCCAAGTGTCCAGCCTTATGCCAAATCCAGCTGTCGGTGTAGATAGGGTCATTCTAGGTTTCATCAGAGCCCCTGAAGGAATTGTAAAGAATTTCCTGGTTTTTTTTGTTGTTGTTTTTGAAATTCCTTTTTATAGTGGGTTTGAGCTTATTCTCCGTGATATGTTAATGGCAGTCTAGACACACTTGATTCCCTTATGGAGACATATCAATATATAGGTTTTAAGATTGTTACTAGTCAGATATATTCCTCTGCAGGAAATATGGGGTTTTGTGTCTCTTTCACTGAGGAAGGTGGAGGTCTTGTCTATTCCATATTTGGTTTTTGGAATGGTATCTGTACGAATATCAAACTCTGGTTTTATGCATCACCCCTCCTCTCCTTTCCCCTTAAGAAGGCATAAGAGTGTTTTCTAAATGAGAGGCTCTTTTCTCTTTCCTAACTCTGTTCATGTGTAGCCATGTTTACAGGACCTTCATAAGTGATGTCTTATGATAAGTTCCTTTTTCTCTGTGACTTATTTCACTTAGAATCATCCTACCTGAATCCACTCATTTTGCTGCTACTGGCCTTATGACATTGATTTCATGGCTGAGGGATAATCCATCGTACGTAAGTACCAAAATTTCTTGAACCAATTTTGTCTTTCCTGGGATATTTTAGGTGTACCCAAGTTGAGGTTCTTGTAAGCAGTGCAGCCCTAAATTTTGGGGTGGCTCTGTCTTATTGATTTTCAGTTTTCCCAAGGTATATTCCCTAGACAGGAAGTGACCTTCGCTCTGTAGCTCTGTTGTTTAATTGTTTTAGGGAACACATTGCACTCCTCCAGAGAGGTGGTTGGCAATACACATTCTGCCCATCAGCATAACTAGGCTCCCTGTTCTCCAGGGCATGTCTTGCCTTTCTGTTTTTTACACATTTTGCAGATGTCCCTTTTGACCGCTTGGAAGTGATACTTCTTTGTACTGCAGAATTTCATTGCCCGCTTGCTTGCTTGGCCAAAAAGGGCATATGCGTTTCCTCCTGATTATATTCAGGAGGAAACGCATACGCCCTTTTTGGGCAAGTGCATCATGGTCGAAATTGTGCCCCTCTTCCTGTGCTTTAAAGGCGATTCCAATGTACCTCTTGAAATCTGTTTCCTGCTATTCTGGCTCCCTTTCAAGTCCGCCTCGTTGCCTTCCCTCAACAGATTTTTGGACGATAGTTGCCCTTTATTACTCTGCCAGTTTGTGAATTGCTGTGCCCCTGAGCTCCATTTTTCAACTCGTTTTTTGTGAGCTGACCGCAAATCCAAAATTTTGCTTCAGGATCTATACTGGTTCCCGGCGTGTGGCTGAGACTTTGGTTAATTCTTATTTCTGCCGGGAAATTAAAGTGACATGTGCCCGTCCAAATGCCTAACAGATACTCTCTCATTGGGTCTCCATCTTTCCTTTCATCCTCTGCCAAATTGGCAACCTTTGAGAACCAGGAGGTTAAAGGGGCTGTCTCTCCAAGTTGGGAGATTGATAGTAAAGCAGTTGGAAATACAAACCGAAGCACCAGAAGAGGGACTATTAGTTGAGTTTTAGAAACCTTTCATATTCACAGTGTGTCCATTCTCTTCATTTCCCGTACATGTTATAGCTGTAGTAATATTCCCTTCAACCTGGAGAGTTGGGATCCTTGGAATGTGTGCCACGCATTATTGCTTTAAATGGTCTGCTTTTGCTGACCCAATCTCACCAATCCTCTCAGTCCCAAGTGTCCAGCCTTATGCCACATACAGCTGTCGTTGTAGATAGGGTCATTCCAGGTTTCATCAGAGCCCCTGAAGGAATTGTAAAGAATTTCCCTATTTTTTGGTTGGTTTTTGAAATTCCTTTTTATAGTGGGTTTGAGCTGATTTTCATTGCCATGTTTATTCCAGACTAGACACACTTGATTCCCTTACGGAGACATATCAATACATAGGTTTTAACATTTTTACTAGTCAGATATATTCCTCTGTGGGAAATATGGGGTTTTGAGTCCCTTTCACTGACGAAGGTGTAGGACTTGTATAACTCGTAGTTGGTTTTTGGAACGGTACCTGTACTAACATCAAACTCTGGTTTTATGCATCACCCCACCTCTCCTTCCCCCTTAGGCAGGCATAAGATTGTTTTCTAAATGTGAGACTCTGTTCTCTTTCCTAACTCAGTTCATGTGTAGCCATGTTTACAGGACCTTCATAAGTGATATCTTATGATAAGTTTCCTTTTCTCTGTGACTTATTTCACTTAGAATCATCGTACCTGTATTCATTTATTTTGCTGCTACTGGCCTCATGACATTGATTTCATGGCTGGGGGATATTCCATCGTCCGTAAGTAATACAATTTCTTAAACCATTTGTCTTTCCTGGGATATTTAAGGTGTACCCAAGTTGAGGTTCCTGTAAGCAGTGCAGCCCCCAATTTGGGGTGGCTCTGTCTTATTGATTTTCAGTTTTCCCAAGGTATATTCCCTAGACTGGAAGTGCCCTTGCAACGGTAGCTCTCTTGTTTACTTGTTTTAGGGAACACCGTGAACTCCTCCACAAAGGCAGTTGGTAATTTACATCCTGCCCATCAGCATATCTGGCCTCTCTGTTCTCCAGGGCCTGTCTTGCCTTTCTGGTTTTTACACATTTTGCGGATGTCCCTTTTGACTGGTGGGAAGTGATACATTTTATAGCGCAGATTGGCATTGCCCGCTTGCTTGCTAGGCCAAAAAGGGCGTATGTGTTTTCTCCTGAATATATTCAGGAGACAACGCATACGAACTTTTTGGCCAAGTGCATCATTGTCGAAGTTGTGCCCCTCTTCCTGTGGTTTGAATGTGATTCCCATGTACCCCTTGAAATCTGTTTCCTGCTATTCTGGATCGCTTTCAAGTCCGCCTCGTTGCCTTCCCTCAATAGATTTTTGGACGATAGTTGCCCTTTAGTACTCTGCCAGTTTGTGAATTGCTGTGCCCCTGAGCTCCATTTTTCAACTCGTTTTTTGTGAGCTGACCGCAAGTCCAAAATTTTGGTTCATGACCTATACAGGTTCCCAGTGTGTGGCTGAGACTTTGATTAATTCTTCTTCCTGCCGGGAAATTAGAGTGACATGTGCCCATCCAAATGCCTAATAGCTAATCTCTCATTGGTTCTCCCTCTTCCCTTTCATCCTCTGCCAAATTGGCAACCTGTGCGAACCAGGAGGTTAAAGGGCCTGTCTCTCCAATTTGGGAGATTGATAGTAAAGCAGTTGGAAATTCTAGCTGGAGAACCAGGAGAGGGACAATTAGTTGAGTTCTAGAAACCTTTCGTATTCAGAGTGTGTCCATTCTCTAGGTTTCCCGTACATGTTATAGCTGTAGTAATATTCCCTTCAACCTGGAGAGTTGGGACCCTTGGAATGTGTGCCACACATTATTGCTTTAAAAGGTCTGCATTTGCTCCCCCAATCTCACCAATCCTCTCAGTCCCAAGTGTCCAGCCTTATGCCACATCCAGCTGTCGTTGTAGATAGGGTCATTCTAGGTTTCATCAGAGCCCCTGAAGGAATTGTAAAGAATTTCCCGGTTTTTCCTTTTGTTGTTTTTGAAATTCCTTTTTATAGTGGATTTGAGCTGATTCTCACTGCCCTGTTAATGCCAGTCTAGACACACTTGATTCCCTTATGGAGACATATCAATATATAGGTTTTAAGATTATTACTAGTCAGATATATTCCTGTTCAGGAAATATGGGGTTTTGTGTCTCTTTCACTGAGGAAGGTGTAGGTCTTGTCTATTCCATATTTGGTTTTGGTTATGGTACCTGTACGAATATCAAACTCTGGTTTTATGCATCACCCCTCCCCTCCTTTCCCTTAAGAAGGCATAAGAGTGTTTTCTAAATGAGAGGCTCTTTTCTCTTTCCTAACTCTCTTCATGTGTAGCCATGTTTACAGGACCTTCATAAGTGATATCTTATGATAAGTTTCTTTTTCTCTGTGACTTATTTCACTTAGAATCATCCTACCTGAATCCACTCATTTTGCTGCTACTGGCCTTATGACATTGATTTCATGGCTGAGGGATAACCCATTGTACGTAAGTACCAAAATTTCTTGAACCAATTTTGTCTTTCCTGGGATATTTTAGGTGTACCCAAGTTGAGGTTCTTGTAAGCAGTGCAGCCCTAAATCTTGGGGTGGCTCTGTCTTATTGATTTTCAGTTTTCCCAAGGTATATTCCCTAGACTGGAAGTGCCCTTGGCTCTGTAGCTCTGTTGTTTAATTGTTTTAGGGGACACATTGCACTCCTCCAGAGAGGCGGTTGGCAATTTACATCCTGCCCATCAGCATAACTAGGCTCCCTGTTCTCCAGGGCATATCTTGCCTTTCTGTTTTTTACACATTTTGCAGATGTCCCTTTTGACCGCTTGGAAGTGATACTTCTTTGTACTGCAGAATTTCATTGCCTGCTTGCTTGCTTGGCCAAAAAGGGCGTATGCGTTTCCTCCTGATTATATTCAGGAGGAAACGCATACGCCCTTTCTGGGCAAGTGCATCATGGTCGAAATTGTGCCCCTCTTCCTGTGCTTTAAAGGCGATTCTAATGTACCTCTTGAAATCTGTTTCCTGCTATTCTGGCTCCCTTTCAAGTCCGCCTCGTTGCCTTCCCTCAACAGATTTTTGGACGATAGTTGCCCTTTAGTACTCTGCCAGTTTGTGAATTGCTGTGACCCTGAGCTCCATTTTTCAACTCGTTTTTTGTGAGCTGACCGCAAGTCCAAAATTTTGCTTCAGGATCTATACTGGTTCCCGGCGTGTGGCTGAGACTTTGGTTAATTCTTATTTCTGCCGGGAAATTAAAGTGACATGTTCCCGTCCAAATGCCTAACAGCTACTCTCTCATTGGGTCTCCATCTTTCCTTTCATCCTCTGCCAAATTGGCAACCTGTGAGAACCAGGAGGTTAAAGGGGCTGTCTCTCCAAGTTGGGAGATTGATAGTAATGCAGTTGGAAATACAAACCGAAGCACCAGGAGAGGGACTAATAGTTGAGTTTTACAAACATTTCATATTCACAGTGTGTCCATTCTCTTCATTTCCCGTACATGTTATAGCTGTAGTAATATTCCCTTCAACCTGGAGAGTTGGGATCCTTGGAATGTGTGCCACGCATTATTGCTTTAAATGGTCTGCTTTTGCTGACCCAATCTCACCAATCCTCTCAGTCCCAAGTGTCCAGCCTTATGCCACATACAGCTGTCGTTGTAGATAGGGTCATTCCAGGTTTCATCAGAGCCCCTGAAGGAATTGTAAAGAATTTCCCTATTTTTTTGTTTAGTTTTTGAAATTCCTTTTTATAGTGGGTTTGAGCTGATTTTCACTGCCATGTTTATGCCAGTCTTGGCTCACTTGATTCCCTTACGGAAACATATCAATACATAGGTTTTAAGATTCTTACTAGTCAGATATATTCCTCTGCAGGAAATATGGGGTTTTGAGTCCCTTTCACTGACGAAGGTGTAGGACTTTTATAATTCGTAGTTGGTTTTTGGAACGGTACCTGTACTAATATCAAACTCTGTTTTTATGCATCACCCCACCTCTCCTTCCCCCTTAGGCAGGCATAAGATTGTTTTCTAAATGTGAGACTCTGTTCTCTTTCCTAACTCAGTTCATGTGTAGCCATGTTTACAGGACCTTCATAAGTGATATCTTATGATAAGTTTCCTTTTCTCTGTGACTTATTTCACTTAGAATCATCGTACCTGTATCCACTCATTTTGCTGCTACTGGCCTCATGACATTGATTTCATGGCTGGGGGATATTCCATCGTCCGTAAGTAATACAATTTCTTAAACCATTTGTCTTTCCTGGGATATTTAAGGTGTACCCAAGTTGAGGTTCCTGTAAGCAGTGCAGCCCCCAATTTGGGGTGGCTCTGTCTTATTGATTTTCAGTTTTCCCAAGGTATATTCCCTAGACTGGAAGTGCCCTTGCATCGGTAGCTCTCTTGTTTACTTGTTTTAGGGAACACCGTGAACTCCTCCACAAAGACAGTTGGTAATTTACATCCCGCCCATCAGCATAACTGGCCTCTCTGTTCTCCAGGGCCTGTCTTGCCTTTCTGGTTTTTACACATTTTGCGGATGTCCCTTTTGACTGGTGGGAAGTGATACATTTTATAGTGCAGATTGGCATTGCCCGCTTGCTTGCTAGGCAAAAAAGGGCGTATGTGTTTTCTCCTGAATATATTCAGGAGACAACGCATACGAACTTTTTGGCCAAGTGCATCATTGTCGAAGTTGTGCCCCTCTTCCTGTGGTTTGAATGTGATTCCAATGTACCCCTTGAAATCTGTTTCCTGCTATTCTGGATCGCTTTCAAGTCCGCCTCGTTGCCTTCCCTCAATAGATTTTTGGACGATAGTTGCCCTTTAGTACTCTGCCAGTTTGTGAATTGCTGTGCCCCTGAGCTCCATTTTTCAACTCGTTTTTTGTGAGCTGACCACAAATCCAAAATTTTGGTTCAGGACCTATAGAGGTTCCAAGTGTGTGGCTGAGACTTTGATTAATTCTTCTTCCTGCCGGGAAATTAGAGTGACATGTGCCCATCCAAATGCCTAATAGCTACTCTCTCATTGGTTCTCCCTCTTCCCTTTCATCTTCTGCGAAATTGGCAACCTGTGCGAACCAGGAGGTTAAAGGGCCACTCTCTCCAATTTGGGAGATTGATAGTAAAGTAGTTGGAAATTCTAGCTGGAGAACCAGGAGAGGGACAATTAGTTGAGTTCTAGAAACCTTGCGTATTCAGAGTGTGTCCATTCTCTAGGTTTCCCGTACATGTTATAGCTGTAGTAATATTCACTTCAACCTGGAGAGTTGGGATCCTTGGAATGTGTGTCACGCATTATTGCTTTAAATGGTCTGAATTTGCTCACTGAATCTCGCAAATCCTCTCAGCCCAAAGTGTCCAGCCTTATGCCACATCAGCTGTCGTTGTAGATAGGGTCATTCCATGTTTCATTAGTGCCCCTGAAGGAATTGTAAAGATTATCCCTGTTTTACTTTTGTTTTGAAATTCCTTTTTATAGTGGGTTTGATCTGATTCACACTGCCATGTTTATGCCAGTCTAGACCCACTTGATTCCATCACAGAGACATATCAATACATAGGTTTTAAGATTCGTACTAGTCAGATATATTCCTCTGCGGGAAATATGGGGTTTTGAGTCCCTTTCACTGAGGAAGGTGTAGGTCTTGTCTATTCCATATTTGGTTTTTGGAAAGGTAGCTGTACGAATATGAAACTCTGGTTTATTGCATCACCCCTCCTCACCTTTCCCCTTAAGCAGGCATAAGAGTGTTTTCTAAATGTGAGACTCTGTTCTCTTTCCGATCTCAGTTCATGTGTAGCCATGTTTACAGGACCTTCATAAGTGATATCTTATGATAAGTTACTTTTTCTCTGTGACTTATTTCACTTAGAATCATCGTACCTGAATCCACCCATTTTGCTGCTACTGGCCTTATGACGTTGATTTCATGGCTGAGGGATATTCCATCTTATGTAAGTACCACAATTTCTTGAACCAATTTTGTCTTTCCCGGGATATTTAAAGTGTACCCAAATTGAGGTTCTTGTAAGCAGTGAAGCCCTAAATATTGGGGTGGCTCTGTCTTATTGATTTTCAGTTTTCCCATGGTATATTCCCTAGACTGGAAGTGCCGTTGGCTCTGTCGCTCTGGTGTTTACCTGTTTTAGGGAACACAATGCACTCCCCCTGAGAGGGAGTTGCCAATTTACATCCCACCCATCAGCATAACAAGGCTCCCTGTTTTCCAGGGCCTGTCTTGCCTTTCTGGTTTTTACACATTTTGCGGATGTCCCTTTTGACCGGTGGGAAGTGATACTTCTTTGTAGTGCAGATTTGCATTGCCCCCTTGCTTGCTTGGCCAAAAAGGTCGTATGCGTTTTCTCCTGAATATATTCAGGAGAAAACTCATACGCCCTTTTTGGCCAAGTGCATCATTGTCGAAGTTGTGCCCCTCTTCCTGTGCTTTGAAGGCGATTCCAATGTACATCTTGAAATCTGTTTCCTGCTATTCCGGCTCGCTTTTAATTTCCCCTCGTTGCCTTCACTCAACAGATTTTTGGACGAAGGTTGCCCTTTAGTACTCTGCCAGATTGTGAATTGCTGTGCCCCTGAGCTCCATTTTTCAACTCCTTTTTTGTGAGCTGAACACAAGTCCAAAATTTTGGTTCAGGACCTATACAGTTTCCCAGTGGGTGCCTGACACTTTGATTAATTCTTCTTCCTGCTGGGAAATTAGAGTGACATGTGCCCGTGCAAATGCCTAACAGCTATTCTCTCACTGGTTCTCCATCTTCCCTTTCATCCTCTGCCAAATTGGCAACCTGTGAGAACCAGGAGGTTAAAGGGGCTGTCTCTCCAAGTTGGGAGATTGATAATAAGGCAGTTGGAAATTCAAATCGGAGCACCAGGAGAGGGACTATTAGTTGATTTCTAGAAAGCTTTCGTATTCACAGTGTGTCCATTCTCTTGGTTTCCCGTACATGTTATAGCTGTAGTAATATTCCCTTCAACCTGGAGAGTTGGGACCCTTGGAATGTTTGTCACACATTATTGCTTTAAATGGTCTGCATTTGCTCACTGAATCTAGCAAATCCTCTCAGTCCCAAGTGTCCAGCCTTATGCCACATCCAGCTGTCATTGTAGATAGGGTATTTCCAGGTTTCATTAGAGACCCTGAAGGAATTGTAAAGAATTTCCCTGTTTTTGTGTTTTGTTTTTGAAATTCCTTTTTATAGTGGGTTTGAGCTGATTCTCACTGCCATGTTTATGCCAGTCTAGACACACTTGATTCCCTTATGGAGACATATCAATATATAGGTTTTAAGATTATTACTAGTCAGATATATTCCTCTGTGGGAAATATGGGGTTTTGAGTCCCTTTAACTGAGGAAGGTGTAGGTCTTGTCTATTCCATATTTGGTTTTTGGAATGGTACCTGTACGAATATCAAACTCTGGTTTTATGCATCAACCCTCTTCTCCTTTCCCCTTAAGCAGGCATAAGAGTGTTTCCTAAATGAGAGGCTCTTTTCTCTTTCCTAACTCTGTTCATGTGTAGCCATGTTTACAGGACCTTCATAAGTGATATCTTATGATAAGTTTCTTTTTCTCTGTGACTTATTTCACTTAGAATCATCGTACCTGAATCCACTCATTTTGCTGCTACTAGCCTTATGACATTGATTTCATGGCTGAGGGATAATCCATCATACGTAAGTACCAAAATTTCTTGAACCAATTTTGTCTTTCCTGGGATATTTAAGGTGTACCAAAGTTGAGGTTCTTGTAAACAGAGCAGCCCAAAATTTTGGGCTGGCTCTGTCTTATTGATTTTCAGTTTTCCCAAGGTATATTCCCTAGACTGGAAGTGCCCTTGGCTCTGTAGCTCTGTTGTTTAATTGTTTTAGGGAACACATTGCACTCCTCCAGAGAGGCGGTTGGCAATTTACATCCTGCCCATCAGCATAACTAGGCTCCCTGTTCTCTAGGGCCTGTCTTGCCTTTCTGGTTTTTACACATTTTGCAGATGTCCCTTTTGACCGCGGGGAAGTGATAATTCTTTGTACTGCAGAAATTCATTGCCCGCTTTCTTGCTTGGCCAAAAAGGGCATATGCGTTTCCTCCTGATTATATTCAGGATTAAACGCATACGCCCTTTTTGGGCAAATGCACCATGGTCGAATTTGTGCCCCTCTTCCTGTGCTTTAAAGGCGATTCCAATGTACCTCCTGAAATCTATTTCCTGCTATTCTGGCTCCCTTTCAAGTCTGCCTCGTTGCCTTCCCTCAGCAGATTTTTGGTCGATAGTTGCCCTTTATTACTCTGCCAATTTGTGAATTGCTGTGCCCCTGAGCTCCATTTTTCAACTTGTTTTTTGTGAGCTGACCGCAAGTCCAAAATTTTCTTCAGGATCTATACTGGTTCCCAGCGTGTGGCTGATACTTTGGTTAATTCTTCTTTCTTCCGGGAAATTAGAGTGAAATGTGCCCATCCAAATGCCTAACAGCTAATCTCTCATTGGTTCTCCATCTTTCCTTTCATCCTCTGCCTAATTTGCAACCTGTGAGAACCAGGAGGTTAAAGGGGCTGTCTCTCCAAGTTGGGAGATTGATAGCAAAGCAGTTGGAAATTCAAACCGAAGCACAAGGACAGGGATTACTAGTTGAGTTTTAGAAACCTTTCGTATTCACAGTGTGTCCATTCTCTTGCTTTCCCGTACATGTTATAGCTGTAGTAAAATTCCCTTAAACCAGGAGAGTTGGAATCCTTAGAATGTGTGCCACGCATTATTGTTAAATGGCCTGCTTTTGCTGACCCAATCTCACCAATCCTCTCAGTCCCAAGTGTCCAGCCTTATGCCACATCCAGCTGTCATTGTAGATAGGGTCATTCCAGGATTCATCAGAGCTGCTGAAGGAATTGTAAAGAATATCCCTGTTTTTTTCTTTGGTTTTTGAAATTCCTTTTTATAGTGGGTTTGAGCTGATTATCACTGCCATGTTTATGCCAGTCTGGACACACTTGATTCCTTTACGGAGACTTATCAATACATAGGTTTTAAGATTCTTACTAGTCAGAAGTATTCCTCTTTGAGAAATATGGTGTTTTGTGTCCCTTTCACTGAGAAAGGTATAGGACTTTTATAATCTGTTGTTGGTTTTTGTAACGGTACCTGTACTAATATCAAAGTCTGGTTTTATGCATCACCCCACGTCTCCTTCCCCCTTAGGCAGGCATAAGAGTGTTTTGTAAATGAGGGGCTCTTTTCTCTTTACTAACTCTGTTCATGTGTAGCCATGTTTACAGGACCTTCATAAGTGATATCTTATGATAAGTTTCTTTTTCTCTGTGACTTATTTCACTTAGAATCATCGTACCTGAATCCACTCATTTTGCTGCTACTGGCCTTATGACATTGATTTCATGGATGAGGTATATTCCATCCTACGAAAGTAACACAGTTTCTTGAACCATTTTTGTCTTTCCTCGGATATTTAAGGTGTACCCAAGTTGAGGTTCTTATAAGCAGTGCAGCCCTAAATTTTGGGGTGGCTCTGTCTTATTGATTTTCAGTTTTCCCAAGGTATATTCCCTAGACTGGAAGTGCCCTTGGCTCTGTAGCTCTGGTTTTTACCTGTTTTAGGGAACACAATGCACTCCTCCAGAGAGGGAGTTGGCAATTTACATCCCGCCCATCTGCATAACAAGGATCCCTGTTCTCTTGGGCCTGTCTTGCCTTTTTGGTTTTTACACATTTTGCGGATGTCCCTTTTGACCGCTGGGAAGTGATACTTCTTTGTAGTGCAGATTTGCATTGCTGGCTTGCTTGCTTGGCCAAAAAGGGCGTATGCGTTTGCTCCTGAATATATTCAAGAGAAAGCGCATATGCCCTTTTTGGCCAAGTGCATCATGGTCGAAGTTGTGCTCCTCTTCCTGTGCTTTGAAGGCGATTCCAATGTACCTCTTGAAATCTGTTTCCTGCTATTCTGGCTCGCATTCAGGTCCACCTCGTTGCCTTCCCCCAACAGATTTTTGGATGATATTTTCCCTTTAGTACTCTGCCAGTTTGTGAATTGCTGTGCCCCTGAGCTCCATTTTTCAAATAATTTTTTTGTGAGCTGACCACAAGTCCAAAATTTTGGTTCAGGACCTATACAGGTTCTCAGTGTGTGGCTGAGAATTTGATTAATTCTTCTTCCTGACGCGCAATTAGAGTGACATGTGCCATCGAAATGCCTAGCAGCTATTCTCTTATTGGTTCTCCATCTTCCCTTTCATCCTCTGCCAAACTGACAACCTGTGAGAACCAGGAGGTTAAAGGGGATGTCTCTCCAATTTGGGAGATTGATAATAAAGGAGATGGAAATTCAAACCGGAGCACCATAAGAGGGACTCTTAGTTGAGTTTTAGAAACCTTTCGTATTCAAAGTGTATCCATTCTCTAGGTGTGACGTACATGTTATAGCTGTAGTAATATTCCCTTCATCCTGGCGATTTGGGACACTTGGAAGGTGTTCCACGCATTATTGCTTTAAATGGTCTGCATTTGCTCACTGAATCTCACCAAACCTCTCAGTCCCAAGTGTCCAGGATTATGCCACATCCAGCTGTCCTTGTAGATAGGGTCATTCCAGGTTTCATCAGAGCCCCTGTAAGAATTGTAAAGAATTTCCCTGTTTTATTGTTTTGTTTTTGAAATTTCTTTTTATAGTGTGTTTGAGCTGATTCTCACTGCCATGTTTATGCCAGTCTAGACCCACTTCATTCCCTTACTGAGACATATCAATACATAGGTTTTAAGATTCTTACTAGTCAGATATAATCCTCTGGGGGAAATATGGGGTTTTGAGTCCCTTTCACTGAGGAAGGTGTAGGTATTGTGTATTCCATATTTGGTTTTTGGAACGGTAGCTGTACGAATATCAAACTCTGGATTTATGCATTACCCCTCCGCTCCTTTCCCCTTAAGCAGGCATAAGAGTGTTTTCTAAACGTGAGACTCTGTTCTCTTTCCTAACTCAGTTCATGTGTAGCCATGTTTACAGGGACTTCAGAAGTGATATCTTATGATAAGTTTCTTTTTCTCTGTGACTTATTTCCCTTAGCATCATCGTACCTGAATCCAATCATTTTGCTGCTACTGGCCTTATGACATTGATTTCATGGCTGAGGGATATTGAATCGTATGTAAGTACAATTTCTTGAAACAATTTTCTCTTTCCTGGGATATTTAAGGTGTACCCAAGTTGAGGTTCTTGTAATCAGTGCAGCTTTAAATATTGGGGTGGCTCTGTCTTATTGATTTTCAGTTTTCCCAAGGTATATTCCCTAGACTGGAAGTGCCCTTGGCTCTGTAGCTCTGTTGTTTACTTGTTTGAGGGAACACAATGCACTCCTCCAGAGAGGCAGTTGGCAGTTTACATCCTGCCCATCAGCATAACTAGGCTCCCTGTTCTCCAGGGCCTATCTTGCATTTCTCATTTTTACATATTTTGCAGATGTCCCTTTTGACCGGTGGGAAGTGATACTTCTTTGTAGTGCAGATTTGCATTGCACACTTGCTTGCTTGGCGAAAAAGGGCGTATACGTTTTCTCCTAAATATATTCAGGAGAAAACGCATATGCCCTTTTTGTCCAAGTGCATCATTGTCGAAGTTGTGCCCCTCTTCCTGTGCTTTAAAGGGGATTCCAATGTACCTCTTGAAATCTGTTTCCTGCTATACTGGCTCGCTTTCAAGTCCGCCTGGTTTCCTTCCCTCAACTGGTTTTTGGACTATAATTGTCCTTTTTTACTATGCCAGTGTGTGAATTGCTGTGCCCCCGAGCTCCATTTTTTAACACGTTTTTTGTGAGCTGACCGCAACTCCAAACTTTTGGTTCAGGAACTATACTGGTTCCCGGCGGGTGGCTGAGACTTTGGTTAATTCTTCTTCCGGCCGGGAAATTAGAGTGACATGTGCCCATCCAAATGCCTAACAGCTACTCTCCCATTGGTTCTCCCTCTTCCCTTTCATCCTCTGCCAAATTGGCAAACTGTGCGAACCAGGAGGTTAAAGGGGCTGTCTCTCCAAGTTGGGAGATTGATAGTAAATCAGTTGGAAATTCTAGCTGGAGAACCAGGAGAGGGACTATTAGTTGAGTTCTAGAAACCTTTCATATTCAGAGTGTGTCCATTCTCTATGTTTCCCGTACATGTTATAACTGTAGTGATATTCCCTCTACCTGGGGAGTTGGGACCCATGGAATTGGTGGAATGCATTATTGCTTTAAAGCGTCTGCATTTTCTCACCCAATTTCACCAATCCTCTCAGTCCCAAGTGACCAGCCTTATGTCTCATCCAGCTGTCATTTTGGGTAGGGTCATTACAGGTTTTAGCATAACACCTGAAGGAATTGTGTTAGAATTTCGCTGTTTTTTTTTGTTTTGTTTTTGAAATTCATTTTTATAATGAGGTTGAGTTGATTTTCACTGACGTGTTTATGCCGGTCTAGACAGACTTGATTCCCTTACGGAGACATATCGATACTTAGGTTTTAAGATTCTTACTAATCAGGGGCTTCCCTGGTGGCACAGTGGTTGAGAGTCAGCCTGCCGCTGCAGGGTACACGGGTTCGTGCCCCGGTCTGGGAGGATCCCTCATGCCGCGGAGCGGCTTGGCCCATGATCCATGCCCATTGAGCCTGCTTGTCCGGAGCCTGTGTTCCGCAACTACAGAGGCCACAACAATGAGAGGCCCCCATACTGCAAAAAAAATAAAATAAAATAAATAAAAGATTCTTACTAATCAGATATATTCCTCTGCGGGGAATAGGGGTGTTGAGTCCCGTTCACTGAGGAAGGAGTAGGTCTTGTCTATTCTGTATTTGGATTATTGAACGGTACCTGTGCTAATATCCAACTCTGGTTTTGTGCATCTTCCCACCTTTCTTTCCCCTAAGCAGCCATAAGTATGTTTTCTAAATGTGAGACTCTGTTCTCTTTCCTAATTCAGTTCATGTTTAGCCATGTTTACATTTCCTTCATAAGGGATATCTTATGTCAGAAGGCTCCATGGCTCTTTTCATCATAAAGCTCCATGATGCTCGTCATCACAATTATCCATGGTCTTCTCATCACAATGCTCCACGGTCTTGCCATCACATTGCTCCATGTCCTGATCATCACAATGCTCCTTTACCTTTGTCATCACAATCCTCCATGACACTTGGCATCACAATGCTCCATGTCATTGGCATCACAATGGACCGTGACATATGTCATCACCTTGTTCCCTGACACCTGTCTTCACAATAATCCATGACGTTGTCATCACAAAGTTCCATGCTCTTTTCATCACAATGCACCATGCCCACTGTCATCACAATAATCCATGAAATTTGTGAGACCAATGCTCCATGCCCCTCTCATCACAATGCTCCATGCCCTTGACATCCCAATGCTCCATGACCCCTCTCATCACAAGGCTCCGTGATTCCATTCACCACAATGCTTCATGATCTTTGTCATCACAATGGTCAATGCCCTCGTCATCACAAGGCTCTGTGACCTGTGTCACCACAATGCTCCATGAACTTTTCATCACAATGCTCCATGACCCTTGTCATCACAATGCTCCATGCCTTTCTCAGCACAATACTCAATGACCCTTGTCATCACAATGCTCCATGCGCTTGTCAGCAAAATGCTCCACCAGCTTGTCATCACAATGATGCATGCACTTCTCATCAAAATGATCCGTCACCACTGATATCACAATGTTCCATCACTAGTCATAACAATACTGCCTCACCCTTGTCATCACAATTTTCCCGGACCTCTGTCATCACAATACTACATGCCCTTATCATCACAGTGCTCCATGACCCCTGACATCACAATGCTCCATAACCCATGTAATCAAAATGCTCCATGACCCTTTTCATCACAATGATCCATGACCCCTGACCTCACAATGCTCCATAACACATGTCATGAAAATGCTCCATGACATTTGTCATCACAAAGCTCCATGACCATTGGCATCACAATGCTCCATTCCAATGTCATCACAATGATTCATGAAGCCTCTCATCACATTGCTCCATGCACTTGTCATCCCAAATCTCCATGACTCTTGTAATCACAGTGCTCGATGTCCTTCTCAAAACAATGCTACATGCCCTTGCCATTACAATCCTGCATGATCTATGTATCACAGTGTTCCGTGCCCTTGTCATCACAATGCTCCATGCCCACTCTCATCAAAATAATCCATGAAACATTTCAGACCAATGCCCCATACCCTTGTCATCACAATGCTCCATTACACCTGTCATAACAATGCTCCATGACCCCTGCTATCACAATGTTCCACTGCCTTGTCATCACAAGCCTCCGTGACCCTTGTCATCACAATGCTCCAAGACCCCTGTAATCACAATGCACAATGCCCTTGTCATCACAATGCTCCAACACCCCTGTAATCACAATGCTCCATGCCACTTTTCTTCTCAATGCTTCATGAAACATGTCATCACAATGCACCGTGCCCATCACCATAATATTTCATGCTATTGTCATCACAAGGAAATCAAAATGCTCAATGACCTCTGTCATCACAATGCTCCAAACCCTTCTGATCACAATGTTCCATAACACTTGTCATCACAATGCTCCATGACACTTGGCATCACAATAATCCATGCCATTGTCATCGCAATGGACCATGACATATGTCCTCACAATGCTCCCTGACATCTGTCTTCACAATACTCCATGACCTTGTCATCACAATGCTCTATGCCCTTGTCATCACAATGAGCCATGCCCACTGTCACCACAATAATCCATGAAAATTGTCAGACCAATGTTCCATGCCCCTCTCATCACAATGCTCCGTGACTCTAGTCATCACAATGCTTTATGACATTTTATATCACAATAGTCCATGCTCTCGTCACACAAGGCTCTGTGACCTTTGTCACCACAGTGCTCCATGCCCTTGTCATCACAATGTGCCATGACCACTGTCATTACAATAATCCATGAAACTTGTCAGACCAATATTCCATGCCCCTTTTATCACAATGCAACATGCCCTTGTTATCACAATGCTACCTGACCCATGTCATCACAATGCTCCGTGACTCCAATCATCAAAATGCTTCATGACTTTTGTCATCACAATGGTCCATGCCCTCGTCACAAAAGGCTCTGTGATATATGTCATCACAATGCTCCATGCTCTTGTCATCACAATGCTCCATGACCCTTGTCATCACGATGCTCTAAGCCCTTGTCATCAAAATGCTCCATTACATTTGTCATCACAATCCTCCATGACACTTGGCATCACAACACTCCATGCCATTGTCATCGCAATGGACAATGACATACGTCATCAAAATGCTCCCTGACACCTGTCTTCACAATAATCCATAACCTTGTCATCACAATGCTCCATGCCCTTGTCATCACAATGCGTCATGCACACTGTCATCACAATAATCCATGAAACTGGTCAAACCAATGTTCCATGCCCCTGTCATCACAGTGCTCCATGCCCTTGTCATCACAGTGCTCCGTGCCTCCAATCATCACAATGATTCATGACCTTTGTCATCACAATGGTCCATGCCCTCGTCACACAAGGTTCTGTGACCTTTGTCACCACAATGCTCCATGAACTTTTCATCACAAAACCCTATGAGCCTTGTCAGCACAATGCTACATGCCTTTGTCAGCACAATGCTCCATGACGCTTGTCATCACGATGCTCCATGCACTTGTCAGCACAATTCTCCATGACCCATGTCAGAACATTTCGCCATGCGCTTGTCATCACAATGCTCCACATCCTTTTCATCGCTATGCTCCATAAAACGTGTCATCACAATTCTCCATGCACTTCTCATCTAAATGCTCTCTCACCACATATATCACAATGTTCCATCACTATTCATGACAATACTCACTCACCCCGTCATCACCATGTTCCATGAACCCTGTCATCAAAATGCTACATGCCCATATCATTACAATGCTACATGCCCATATCTGCACAATGATCCATGACCCCTGACATCTCAATGTTCCATAACCCCTGTCACAAAATGCTCCATGACACTTTTCATCACAATGCTCCATGACCCCTGACATCACAATGTTCCATAACCCCTGTCATCAAAATGTTCCATGATACATTTCATCACATTGCTCCATGACTCTCATCACAATGCTCCATGAACTATTCATCACAATGCTCTGTGACACTTGTCATCACAAAGCTCCATGCAGTTTTCAGCACAATGCTCCATGACATTTGTCATCACAATGCTCGATGCGCATGTAAGCACAATGCTCCATAACACATGTCATCACAATGCTCCCTGCACTTCTCATCACAATGCACTACGCGCTTGTCATCAAAATGCTCCATGACCTTTGTCATCACAAAGCTCCATGACCCTTGGCATCACAATGCTCCATTCCATTGTCATAACAATGCTCCATGAACCCTCTCATCACATTGCTCCTTGCATTTGTCATCACAAATCTCCATGAGGCTTGTCATCACAACGCTCGATGCACTTCTCCTCACAATGCTCCATGCCCTTGTCATCACAAAGCTCCATGACGCATGTCATCAGAATGCTCCATGCCATTGTCATCAAAATACTTCAGAAGCTTGTCATCAGAGTGCTGCATGACACTTGTCATCACAATTCTCCATGCACTTGTCAGTACCATGCTCCCTGACCCTTGTCATCACAATGCTCCAAGCGATTGTCATCACAATGCTCCATTACCTTTGTCATCAGAATCCTCCATGACACTTGTCATCACAATGCTCCATGCCCTTGTTATCACAATGCTCCATGACCCCTGTCATCACAATGCTCCGTGGCTCCAGTCATCTCAATGCTTCATGACCTTTGTCGTAACAATGGTACATGCCCTCGTCATCACCAATCTCTGTGACATTTTTCACCACAATGCTCCATGAATTTTTAATCACAATGCTATTTGACCCTTGTCATAACAATGCTCTATGCCTTTCTCAGCACAATGCTCCATGCCCCTTTTCATCTCACTGCTCCATGAACCCTGTCATCAAAATGCACCATGCCCATCATCATAATGCTTCATGCTATTGTCATAACAATGAAATCAAAATGCTCTATGACCTCTGTCATCACAATGCACCAAACCCTTCTGATCACAATGTTCCATAACACTTGTCATCACAATGCCCCATGACGCTCGTCATCACAATTATCCATGGTCTTCTCATCACAATGCTCCATGACCTTTGTCATCACAATGCTCAATACCCTTGTCATCACAATGCTCCCTGACACTTGTCGTCAGTATGCTCCTTTAACCCTGTCATGACAAGGCTCCATGCCTTTTTCATCACAATGATCCATGCCCTTTTCATCACAGTGCTCCAAGACCCCTGTAATCACAATGCTCCATACCCTTGTCATCACAGTGCTCCGTGATGCATGTCATCAGAACGCTCCATGTCCTTCTCATCCCAATGCTCCATGCCCTTGTCATCACAATGCTCCAAGACCCCTGTAATCACAATGCTCCATGCCCCTTTTCATCAGAATGCTCCATGAGACTTGTCATCACAAGGCTCCATGGTCTTCTTATCACAATGCTCCAGTACCTTGTCATCACAATGCTCCATGACCCCTGTCATCACAATACTCCATGAACATTTTCAGCCCAATGCTCCATGACGTTCTCATCACAATGCTCCATGATCCCTGCCATCACAATGCTCCAGGACCACTGTCATCACAACGCTCCATGAACCCTGACAACACAATGATCCGGGACTCTTGTGATCAAAATGCTCCATGACCCTTGTCATCACAATGATCCATGCCCTTGTCATCCCAATGCTCCATGACCACTCTAATCACAGTGTTCCTTGAGGCTTGTCATCACAGTGCTCCATGAACCTTGTCATCACAATGCTCCATGCCTTTGTCAGCAAATGCTTCATAATCTTGTCATCACAATGCTCCATGCACTTGTCATCACAATCCTCCATGACCCTTGGGATCACATTGCTTCATGCCCTTGTCATCTCTCTCTTGCCTTTGTGGTTTTTACAGATTTTCAGATATCCCTTTTTACCGGTTGGAAGTGACAATTCTTTGTAGTGTGGATTTGCATTGTGCGCTTGCTTGATTGGCCAAAAAGGGTGTATGCGTTTTCTCCTGAATTCAGGAGAAAAGTCATACGCCCTTTTTGGCCAAGTGCATCATTGTCGAAGTTGTGATGCTTTTCCTGAGCTTTAAAGGCGATTCTAATTTACCTCTTGAAATATGTTTTGTGCAATTCTGCCTCATTTTCAAGTCCACTTCTTTGCCTTTCCTCAACAGATTTTTGGAATTGAGTAGTTCTTTATAACTGCAGGTTTGTGAATTTCTGTGCCCCTGAGCTCCAATTTTGAAATCCCATTTTTGTGAGCTGTCCGCAAATCCACACTATTGCTTCAGGACCTATACTGGTTCCAGGGGTGGCTATACTGGTTCCCTGCTCTTGGCTGAGGCTTTGGTTAATTCTTCTTCCTGAATGGAAAATTAGAGTGACATGTGCCCGTCCAAATGCCTTCATCTACTCTCTGATTGGTTCTCCCTCTTCCCTTTCATCCTCTGCACAATTAGCAAACTGAGCGAACCAGGAGGTTTTAGGGGTTGACTCTCCAAAGTTGGGAGATTGATAGTAAAGCAGTTGGAATGCCAAATTGGAGCACAAGGAGAGGAAACATTAGGAGATTTTTAGAAACCTTTCGCCAAAACAGTGTGTTCATTCTCTAGGTTTCCCATACATGTTATAACTGTAGTGATATTCCCTTCTACCTGGAGATTTGGGACCCATGGAATGGTGGCATGCATTACTACTTTAAAGGGTCTGCATTTTCTCTCCGAATCTCACCAGTCCTCTCATTCCCTCGTGTCCAGCCTTATGTCTCATCCAGCTGTCTTTGCAGATAGGGTCATTCCAGGTTTCATCAGAACCCCTGAAGGAATTGTGTAAGAATTTCGCTGTTATTTTGTTTTGTTTTTGAAATTCATTTTTATAATGGGGTTGAACTGATTTTCACGGACGTGTTTATGCCGGTCTAGACACAATTGATTCCCTTACAGAGACATATGAATACATAGGTTTTAAGATTTTTTACTAGTCAGATATATTCCTCTGTGTGGAATAGGGGTGTTGAGTCCCGTTCACTGAGGAAAGTGTAGGTCTTGTCTATTCTGTATTTGGTTTATGGAATGATACCTGTGCTAACATCAAACTCTGGTTTTATGCATCACCCCACCTCTACTTTCCCCTTAAGCAGGCATAAGAGTGTTTTCTAAATGTGAGACTCTGTTCTCTTTCCTAATTCAGTTCATGTGTTGTGATGTTGACATTACCTCTATAAGTGATATCTTATGATTAGATTCTTTTTCTGTGTGACTTATTGCACTTAGAATCATCGTACCTTAATCCACTCATTATGCTGCTACTGGCCTTATGGCATTGATATCACGTCTGAGTGATATTCCGTTGTACAAAATTACCACAAGTTCTTTATGCAATTCTCTTTTTCCTGGCATATTTTATGTGTACCGAAGTGGAGGTTCTTGTATGCAGAGCAGCCCTAAATTTTGGGGTGCCTGTGTCTTGTTGATATTTAGTCTTCCCAAGTCATATGCCCATGAGTTGAAGTCCCCTTTGCTCGGGGGCTTTGTATTTTAGATGTTTTAGGAAACAGCATACACTTCTTCAGAGTGGCTCTTGGATATTTATACCCCACCCATCAGCGTGACCAGGCTCCATGTTCTCCATGGCCTCTCCTGCATTTCTGGTCTGTACACATTTTTTGTATGGCCTTTCTGAGCAGTGGAAATTGAGACTTCTTTGTTGAGCGGACTTGCATTTCCCGCTTGCTTGGTTGGCCAAAAACTCTGTTTGTGTTTTTTTCCTGAAGATATTCACGAAAAAAACGCATACACCCTTTTGCCCAACTGCATCATTTTAGAAATTCTGCTGCTTTTCATATGCTTTAACTGTGAGTACAATCTACCTTTTGAAATCTGTTTCCTGCAATTCTGCCGCTCATTCAGATCCTCTTCGTTGCCTAACCTGAATATATTTTTGGATGTTGGTTATCATTTATATCTTTGCAGGTCTTTGAATTGTCTGCTCCTGAGCTCCATTTTTCAACTCGCATTTTTTGTGAGCTTGCCGCCAAACCATTTTATTGCTTCCGGCCCTATTCTGGTTCTGGGGAGGCAGGCTGTGCCTTTGGTTAATTATTCTTCCTAATGGGAAATTAGAGTGACATGTGCCTGTCAAAACTCCTACAGCTAGTCTCTCATTGTTTTCCCCCTCTTCCCATTTATCCTCTGCACAAATTGCAAACTGTGTGAAACAGGAGGTTAAAGGTGCTGATTCTCCAAGTGGGGAGATTGTTAGTAATGTGGCTGGAATGGCGAACCCCAGCACCAGGAGATCAAAAATGAGGTGCATTTTAGACACCTTTCCTGAGCACACGGTGTACGTTCATCTTGGTTTTCCAGGCATGTTTTCGCTGTCAGAAGATTCCCTTGAACCTGCAGATTTGGGACCCATGGAATGGGGTACCAGGCTGTATTACTTTAAAAGGTCTGCATTTCCTCACCCAGCCTCTCTAACATGTCTTAGCGTGCATAGCTTCCCGCCTTATATATCATCCTGCTGTGGGTCTACATGTGTTCAATACATCTTACATCGTAGCCCTTCAACAAAAGTTGTAAGAATTTTTGCCTGTCTCACTGTTTTTATACATATTTTTAAATTTATTTTTATATTGGTTACAGCTGATTTTCAAAGCTCTGTTTTTTGCTGCTGTGCATCCACTTGATTCATGTACTGTGAGACAAAAATAAATTCTTTTTCAGATGCTTACCAGTCATATGTATTATTTTCCAGTGTCTTGAGTGGGCTGAGTGCAGTTCTTTGATGTACCGTGTAGACCTTGTCAGTTATTCAATTTGGTAGTTGGAATGGTATCTTTGCTAATTTCAACCTCCTGGATAATACCTCACCCTTCCCCACCTTTCCCATTTAGCAGCCTTATGTCTATTTTCTACATATTTGACTATGTTTCTGTTTTGTAATTTATTTCATGTGTAGCCATTTTTGATTCCACCTTTAAGTGACATCTTATGATATGTGTCTTTTTCTTTCTGACATACGTCACTTAGAATGATCGTATGTATCTCCTCCAGAATTGTTACAACTGGCCTTATTTCATTGATTTCTGGATGAGTAATATTCCACTCTTCATAAGTACCCCATCTCTTTTATCCATTTTATCCTTCCAGGGACATTTATTTTATATCCAAGTTGAGGCCCTTTTTTTTTTTTTTTTTTTTTTTTGCGCTACGCGGGCCTCTCACTGTTGTGGCCTCTCCCGTTGTGGAGCACAGGCTCCAGACGCACAGGCTCAGCAGCCATGGCTCACGGGCCCAGCCGCTCCGCGGCATGTGGGATCTTCCCAGACCGGGGCACGAACCCGCGTCCCCTGCATTGGCAGGCAGACTCCGAACCACTGCGCCACCAGGGAAGCCCCTGAGGCCCTTTTTAACAGAGAGGTGGTAAACGTTGGGCTGCCTGTTTTCTGTCGATTTTTGTTTTTCCCAAGGTATACGCTCATGAGTGCAAGTGCCCTATGCTCTGTAGCTCATTTTTTCGATGTTTTAGCAAACACAATAAACTTCTCCAGAGTGGCCGTTGGCAAATTACATTTGCACTATCAGCCTCACAGCGCTCCCTTTTCTCCTCACCCTGTCCTACATTTCCGGTGTTTACACTTTATGTGGATGGCCCTTCTGACTGATGTGAAGTGATACATTTTGTAGTATAGATTTCCAGTGCCCACCTGTTTGGTTGCATAAAATGTGTGTATGGCCTTTACTTGAATATATTCAGAAAAAAATGCATACGCCCTTTTTGGCCAACTGCATCATTGGTGATGTTCAGCCCCTTTTCTTTTGCTTTAATGGGGAGTCCTTTCCACCTCTTCAAATCTGTTTCCTGACAATCTCCCTTGCTTACAAGTCCTTTTCTGTGACTTACCTCAAGACATTTTTTGACGATAGATATTTTCAACTCTGCAGTTTCATGAATTTTAGTGCCCCTGAGTTTCATTTTTCAACTTGTGTTTTTGGAAACTGGACACAAAACAGCGGGATTTCCTCTAGCCCTATTCTGTTTCTGTTGGCAATTCTAGCCTTTGATGAATTTGTCTTCCAGATTGGAAATTAGAGTGGCATGTGCCTGTCTGAACACCTAGGACTTGTCTCTAAATATTTCTCATGCTTCCGCTTCATCCTCCAGAGAAATTCCAAACTGTGTGCAACAAGATGTTGAACGGTGCTGATATCCCCAAGTGAGGAGATTGTTAGGAAAGATGCTGGAGGGGTGAACCCGAGCACCAGGCGATGAGGAGATGAGGTGCCTTTTCCCAACTGTTTCCGATCAAACGGTGTACCATCCTCTAGGTGTGACAGGCATGTTTTAGCCGTAGGAATGGTCCCGTGCATGTAAGGAGAACACAAGGAATTTTTCCAAATCAGTGCCTGCCCGAACCCCAAACTGGGGAATTTTTAAGCTACGGCTACACATATGTCCATTAAGGGCCTTGGGAAATAGGCAGAGTCCAAACTTTAGATGATTGAAATCTTCGGGATCAGAAGTGCTCACCATCGGCCTTGCTTAGTTTACATTTTATCTGTCATTGATAGATGATGTCAATAAAAATATCTATTCTTTTTCAGATTATTTCCCCTTATAGGTTATTGCAAAATATTCAGTGTAGTTCCCTGTGCTATACAGTAGTTCCTTGTTGATGATCTGTTTTATACATAGCAGTGTGTATGTGTTAATCCCAAACTGTTAATTTATCCCTTCTCCTACCTTTCCCCTTTGGTAATAATAAATTATAAGATTTTATACTTCTCAGAAATGGGGAAGCTGAAAGAGAGGTATCATTTTCAATGGAAAAGCATTCAAAACAAGATTGAAGCTTCAGCCAAGAGTATTCGATGTACATCCTTGGGAATAAATCACTTCATTTCTCTAATGTTGACCTGACAAATAAGACAGACGTCTTCACTGAACTTGCTTATAATAAAGTGATGGAAATATCAAATGTAAGTCTTAGAAACATCTTATTTTACCTGAGCCTTATACACTGTTCTATGTTAACTACAGTTTGGCTCACACATCTGTTCATTGAAGTTACAATGTTCTCAATTTCTGTTACTGATCCTCCAGAGTGGACCCCAACAGGAGTCCCTGTGCCCAGTGTCATTGGAGCCAAAAGATCAAGACTGAGTTTGGTTCAGAAGCAAAGGAAACTTTATATTTTGAAAACAGAATGGAGAGGTGAGAGCGTGCACTCCCCCGCGGGCTGTGAGCTAGGCTGCTGTGTAGGGATCCCAGCAGCATCAGCAGGAGGGAGGGGATGGAGCTCTCGACGGCTGGGTTGGCTGCAGCTCAGGCTCTATGTCGCGGAGTCTGCATGGAACCCCACTAGCTGAGGTGTCAGCCCAGCCATTCTGCACTAGGAAATCGGGTCTGAAGTGCCGGGTGTGGGACCACTGCATGTGGAACCCTAGGAGCACGTGAAATTAGACAAAGCACAAAGGAAAAACAGGTTAGACTTTATTTTATTGCCCTGATTCTCTTTTTATCTCCCAGGAATTTTTAATGAACGTTGCCGGTGATGAACACCTCCTCTGATTTTTGTCCCGTTCCTCATTCTTGGGGTGCTGAGGGTGCAGACCCCTCTTTTGTAACTGCTTCATGCTGAGGTGGGAGCCCTCATACACGGGGGGAGGGGCAAAACTTCTCCCCAGCAGCCTCCAGGTGAGGTTGATTGTCCCAAGGCTTCCTGCCTCACTGCTCGTCCACCTGAGCACCAGCATTGGAAGTGTTATAGATTCTAATGACCTTTAAGGGTCCAGGAAAGACATGCACAGAGATGCTGCGGTGGCAGGTTTCACCCCACCCCACATTTGTTCAGCGACCTTAGGCTGACGGTTTTTGCCAGCCTAGATGCTCTGACCAGTAGTCTGTGCTTTCTTTAATTAGGTCCCTGAATTAATGTACAAACAGCACCATGTGTCAGAGCCCTGCCCGCTCAACTCCCAGAGAGTCCAGGGTCAGTGGTGATCCAGGACCATGACGTCCACTGAGTCAACGGCCTTTTGAAGTAGCCAGCAGTCCAGCCGGTCATATTGGCCACCATCACCGTGGTTTCTGTAGGGTTTTCTATGGTGAAAGTGTGATATACGTTTCCCCCGCCAAGCTTATTAGCTCCCGTCTGGGTGCAGTAAGTCCTGCAAGCAGTAGTCTGCTCTTTTGGGGCACAGACTTGTTTTCTGAGAGAAACTCCAAGTCAAGTGATGGTCACACGAGTCATCTTGGGGGCCCATTGCCCCCGTTTGTCTCTCTGGAGGTTGGAGTTGGAGGGCCTCCTCACTCGAGGTCAGTGTGTCCACAGAGCGACCCCTAAAACTTCAGGGCATGATGGGTGGTTAGGATCACCACGTGTGGTCCTTTTCCCTTAAGAGGGAGCTGGCCTTGCAGGCTGCTGATTTCCAGCTTTTTAGATACCCCAGTATCCTGGCCTGATTGGGCGGTGGGCAAAGCCCTTGGTGACCATAGTTTATCATACCTGAAGGGCATTCTTGTGTTGCTCCATTTCAAGTGGTCCCAGTTTTTGCACTAAGGCTCCAAGGGTGATTAACCTTTGAACGGGTATGTAAATGTCAAAGGGTTTAGCTAAATTAGGGAGTTCCTGGGCAAGGGCCTAAATTGACTGCTCTTTCCATTCTTGAAAGGCTGCTTCTGTATTCTATTAAAAAGGATCATCATCTTTTCGTGTCAGTGTTTCATGTAGAGGCCGAGCAATTAGACTGTAGTTAGGGATCCAGATGCAGAAAACCTTGGCCTCCCCAGGAACCCCTAAGCTGTCTTCTAGTTTTAGAAGAGGTAAGGCTGCACATGGCTTCTTCCCTATCCTGGGATGTGTTTCTCCGAATATCTGTGAGAATGAAGCCCAGGCATGTCACCTTAGCCTGGGATATTTGAGCCATTTTCTTGGACACCTTCTATCCTTTCTTGGCTAGGTAGTTCAGAGGCATCTTTAGTAGGCCTGGCGATCAGAATGTCATCTGCATATTGAAGGAGGGTTCCCTTTTACAGAGGTAGAACTTTGAGGTCTTTAGAGGACATTTCCCCAATGATGGTGTGGGGATTTTTGAACCATTGGGGCAGCACGGCCCAGCATTATTGCTTTTGTTGCATGTTTTGTCCTGCCACTCACAAGCCAAAAATTCTTGTGACTCTGAGATTATTGGAATACAGAAGAAGGCATCATTGAAGTCTAATACAGAATGCCATGGCCTGGTGGATGGTAGACTGACCATCAGGGTGTAGGAAATTGGAGCTACTTGATGTATATCCTCGGTGGTTTCACTGACTGTCCTGATATCCTTTACCAGGTCTCCAGCAGCCCATGGGGCTCTCGTGGTCAGGCCAATCCCAGGATATGGAGCTCACCTGGGCTGCACCTCCACCCCCACAGCCCACGGGGCTCTCGTGGTAAGTCCCTCCCAGGGTATGGAGCTCACCTGTGCAGCTATCCAGCAGCCCATGGGGCTCTCATAGTCAGGCCCTTCCCAGGATATGGAGCTCCCTTTGGGCAGGTACCCCAGAAGAGCTGGAAACACAGGAACCGTGCACATAGCCCACCTTGCAGATAACCCCCAGCTCACCTGTCGCTCACAGCTGACACAGAACACCTCAGAGCAGGACTTGAACTAACAAACAGCAGCTCTGACAGGTCTGTGACCCCAGGGATCACTCTGTGCGGCCTCTCTCTGCCTGGTCTTCCAGACACTTCCACTGAAGCCAGGGCACCAGGCCTCTATCTCCACCCACCATCACTCCTCTCCCTGACCCCTGGGTTCCTCTCATTAGGATAGGGTCTTCTTGAAGTTGTTTTCCTCTCATGGACCAGATAAAATGATAAGAAAACAAGCCGCAGCTGCAGCCCCTTGTCTATCCTGACTCTCAAGAGCCCACACCTGTTCCTTGGACCTGGCCCGTTTAGCAAGGCTCATTTTCTGCAACTGTGAGCCCCTGAGGAGTGAGGATTGGCTGATTTGGGCAGCCTGACACTGCCTGCCAGCCCTCCCCAGGTGTGCCTGGGTTGAGATCAATATAAGCACCTCTCGAGTCAGCAAGAGCTCCTGTAGCTGTGCCTGACGCCATATTCTCTGCCCCGTCAGCAGTGTCGGGGCTGGGGTGGTGGGAGGGAGTGAGGGGCCATGGCTTTGTGGGTGGCCCAGTGTGAGTGGGGCTCTGCTGGACTTCCTGCAGGAGTTGCCAGGCTGCCACCTGCTAAAGAAGAGGATGTGTCACCCATACCTGCCGCTGGAATTTCTCCCCAGGCAGAGGTGAGGAAGTAAAAAAGCAGTGGGGGCCGTGGCAGGAGGGGTATCTCAGGCAGGGAAATGGAAAGCTTCCAGAAGAGCATCTGGGGCCAGGACCATCCTGGCTGACCTGGTGGCACCAAGTCGGCCTGCATGCTGTCGCTGCTGTGGCTCCACAGCCCTTCCTCTAGGCTTGCAAGTTCTTGTACATATTCAGGTGTTTTACCTGGAAAGGGTGGGAAGATTTCAGCTGCAGCAGGACTGGGGTACAGCTCACATTTACTCACAGACGCCTCGACATAGTCCCCCAGCTTTGCAATGAGGATGTTCCTTGTGGGGGGAAGCGCTGCTGACTGCATGGGAGATGATTTCTCACTTCTCACCAACTTAAGAATTTGTTACCACTGGAACAAGTGCCCTGATACGATTTTCCTCTGTATAAATAGTGGGTTCTGTTTTTTTTTTTTCCTTTTTTCTTTTTGGTTCAAGGTAGGTTTTATTTATTCCTCTTTTTCTTTAATTTAGAGATATAAACATGGAAATAATGCATTTATATAAAGACGTCTATATGAAGGGAAAACCTTTTTTTGTGTTTTATTTTATTAAATGTTATTTATTTATTTTTTAATTTTTTAAAATTTATTTATTTCTTTTATACATTAGGTTCTTATTGGATATCTATGTTATACATATAAGTGTGCACATGTGAATCCCAGTCTCCCAATTCATCCCACCACCACCCTCACATGGTGTTCCCCCCTTGGTGTCCATATGTTTGTTCTCTACATCTGTGTCTCTATCTCTGCCCTGCAAACCGGTTCATCTTTACCATGTTTCTAGGTTCCACATATATGCATTAATATACAATATTTGTTTTTCTCTTTCTGACTTACTTCACTCTGTATGACAGTCTCTAGATCCATCAAGGTCTCTACAAATGACCCAATTTCATTCCTATGTATGGCTGAGTAATATTCCATTGTATATATGTACCACATCTTTATCCATTCGTCTGTCTGTGGGCACTTAGGTTGCTTTCATTACCTGGCTATTGTAAATAGTGCTGCAATGAACATTGTGGTGAATGTGTCTTTTTGATTTATGGTTTTCTCTGGGTATATGCCCAGTAGTGGGATTGCTGGATTATATGGTAATTCTATTTTTAGTTTTTTAAGGAACCTCCATTCTGTTCTCCATAGAGACTGTATCGATTTACATTCCCAACAATAGTGGAAGAAGGTTCCTTTTCTCCACACCCTCTCCAGCATTTGTTGTTTGTAGATTTTCTGATGATGCCCATTCTAACAGGTGTGATGTGATACCTCATTGTAGTTTCGATTTCCATTTCTCTAATAATTAGTGATGTTGAGCAGATTTTCATGTGCATCTTGGCCATCTCTATGTCTTCTTGGAAGAAATGTCTATTTAGATCTGCTTCCATTTTTGTATTGGGTTTTTTGTCTTATTAATGTTGACCTGCATGAGCTCTTTATATATATTGGAGATTAATCATTTGTCCATTGATTCGTTTGCAAATATATTCTGCCATTCTGAGGGTTGTCTTTTCATCTTGTTTGTAGTTTCCTTTGCTTTGCAAAAGCTTTTACGTTCATTAGGTCCCATCTGTTTAGCTTCTTTTTTTTTATTTCATTACTATAGGAGATGGATCAAAAAAAGATCTTGCTGTGATTTATGTCAGAGTATTCTTCGTAAGTTTTCCTCTCAGAGTTTTATACTGTCCGGTCTTACATTAAGGTTTCTAATCGATTTTGAATATATTTTTATGTATGGTGTTGGGGAGTGTTCTAATTTCATTCTTTTACATATAGCTGTCCATAATTGCCAGCACCACTGACTGAAGAAACTCTCTTTTCTCCATTGTAAAGTCTTGCCTCCTTTGTCATAGATTAGTTGAGCATAGGTGTGTAGGTATATCCCTGGGCTTTCTTTTTTTTCTCCTTTTCCACCTTTATTGGAGTATAATTGCTTTACAATGGAGTGTTAGTTTCTGCTGTATAACAAAGTGAATCAGCTATACATATACAAATATCACCAGATCCCCTCCCTCTTGCATCTCCCTCCCACACTCCATATCCCACCCCTTTAGGTGGTCACAAAGCACCGAGCTGATCTCCCTGTTCTATGTGGCTGCTTCCCAGTAGCTATCAGTATTACATTTGGTAATGTATTTATGTCCATGCCACTCTCTCACTTCGTCCCATCTTACCCATCCCCCTTCCGGTGTCCTCAAGTCCTTTCCCTACGTCTGTGTCCTTAATCCTGTCCTGCCACTAGGGTCTTCAAAATCTTTTTTTTTTCCCTCATTAGATTCCGTATATCTCTGTTAACATACATTATTTGTTTTTCCCTTTCTGACTTACTTCACTGTGTAGGACAGATTCTAATCCATCCACCTCAGTGCAAATAACTCAGTTTTGCTTCTTTTTATGGCTGAGTGATATTCCATTGTATATATGTGCCATATCTTCTTTATCCATTCATCTGTCGATGGACACTTAGGTTGCTTCCATGTCCTGGCTATTGTAAATAGAGCTGCAATGAACATTTTTGTACATAACTCTTTTTGAATTACGGTTTTCACAAGGCAAATGCCCAGTAGTTGGATTGTTGTGTCGTATGGTACTTCTATTGTTAGTTATTTAAAGGAACCTCCGTACTGTTCTCCCTAGTGCCCATATCAATTTACATTCCCACCCACAGTGCAAGTGTGTTCCCTTTTCTCCAATAAAGGCCTCTCCAGCATTTATTGTTTTGTAGATTTTTTTGATGATTGCCACTCTGACTGCTGTGAGGTGATACCTCACGATAGTTTTGATTTGCAATTCTCTAATGATTAGTGATGTTCAGCATCCTTTCATGTGTTTCTTGGTAATCTGTATATCTTCTTTGGAGAAATGTCTATTTAGGTCTTCTGCCCGTTTTTGGATTGGGTTGTTTGTTTTTGTGATATTGAGCTACATGAGGTGCTTGTAAAGTTTGGAGATTAATCCTTTGTCAATTGCTTCATCTGAAAATATTTTCTCCCATTCTGAGGGTTGTTTTTGCATCTTGTTTATGTTTTCCTGTACTGTGTAAAAGCTTTAAGTTTCATTAGGTCCCATTTGTTGATTTCTGTTTTTATTTCCATTTCTCTAGGAGGTGGGTCAAAAAGGATCTTGCTGTGATTTATGTCATAGAGTGTTCTGCCTATGGTTTCCTCTAAGTGTTTTATAGTGTCTCGTCTTATATTTAGATCTCTGATCAATTTAGAGTTTATTTTTGTGTATGGTGTTATGGAGTGTTCTAGTTTCATTCTTTTATGTGTAGGGGTCCAGTTTTCCCAGCACCAATTACTGAAGAGACTGTCTTTTCTCCATTGTATATCCTTAGCTCCTTTGTCATAGGTGAGATAGGCATAGGTATGTAGGTTTTTCTCTGCACTTTCTGTCCTGTTCCATTGATCTGTGTTTATGCTAATCTGCATACACTTGATTCCATTATGGAGACTTATAAATACATAGGTTTCAAGATTATTACCAGTCAGATATATTCTTCTTCAGTGAATAGGGTGTTTTGTGTCCAGTTCAGTGAGAAAAGAGTAGGTGTTGTCTATTACATATTTGGTATATGGAATGGTATCTGTGCTAATTTCAAAGTCTGCTTTTACACATCACCCCACATCACCTTTCCCCTTAAGGAGGCATAAGTGTGTTTTCTAAATGTGTAACTCTGTTCTCTTTTGAAATTCAGTTCATGTGTAGCCATGTTTACATTCCCTCTATAAGTGATATATTACAATAAGTTTCTTTTTCTTTGTGGCTCATTTCAATTAGCATCATCGTACCTAAAGCCTCTCATTATGCTGCTATTGGCCTTATGACATTGATTTTATGTCTGAGTGACATTCCATTGTATATAAGTACCGCAACATATTTATCCATTTTTTTCCCTTTCCTGGGATATTTAAAGTGTACCGAAGTTGAGGTTCTTGTAAACAGAGCAGCCCTAAACTTTGGGCTGGCTGTGTGCTGTGGATTTTTAGTTTTCCCAAAATACACGCCCATGAGTGGAAGTGTGCTATGCTCTGTAGCTCTGTTTTAGAAAACAACATACAGTTCTCCAGAGAGGCTGTTGGCAATTTACATCCTGTCCATCGGCATAACCAGGCTCCCTTTTCTCCATGGCCTGTCCTGTATTTGTTGTTTTTACACAATTTGCGGATGGCCCTTTTGACCGGAGGTAAGTGACACTTCTATGTAGTGTGGATTTGCAATGCCTGATGGCTTGCTTGACCAAAAAGGGCGTATGCATTTTTTCCCAAATATATTCAAGAAAATACACATACTCCCTTTTCAGCGAAGGGCAACATTGTCGAAGATCTGTCGCTTTTCATGTGCTTTAAAGACGACTCCAATCTACCTCTTGAAATCTGTTTCCTTCAATTCTGCCTTGCTTTCAAATCCTCTTCACTGCCTTACCTCAATATATTTCTGGATGATAGTTGTCCTTTATAACTCTGCAAGTTTGTGAATTGTTGTGCCCCTGATTTCCATTTTTCAACTCGCTTATTTGTGAGCTGGCTGCAATACCGCAGGATGGCTTTAGGCCCTAGTCTGGTTCTGCGGTTTCAGGCTGAGCCTGTTTTTAATTCTTTTTCCTGATGGGAAACTAGAGAGATATGTGCCCATCCAAACTCCTACAGCTAATGTCTCATTTGTTTCCCCTCTTCCTGTTCATACTCTGCACAATTTGCAAACTGTGCACAACAGGAGGGTAAAGGCAGTGACACTCCAAGTGGGGAGATTTTTAGTAATGCAGATGGAATGGCGAAGCCGAGGACGAGGAAAGGAAAAATGAGGTACCTTTGAGAAAACTTTCCCGATTACACAGTGTACCATCCACTGGGTTTCCCATGCATGTTTTAACTGTAGGAAGATTCCCTTAAACATGGAGAGTTGGGGCCACTAGAATGGGTAGCACACAGTATTGCTCTAAGTGGTGTTCTTTTGCTCACACAACCTCAGCAATCTTGTCAGACCCAAGTGTCCAGTCTTATGTCTCATCCAGCTGTGGGTGTAAAGGTGGTCAATCCAGGTTGCATTACAGGCCCTGAACGTAATTTTTAAGACATTCTCTCTGTTTCGCTGTTTTTGCATTTTCCTTTTGAAATTTATTTTTATAAGGGGGTTTAGCTGAATTTCAGTGCTGTGTTCATGCCATTATACACACACATGATTCCTTTATGGAGACATGAGAATACATATGTTTTAAAATTGTTACTAGTCAGATATATTCCTCTGCAATGAATAGGGTTTGTTGAGTCCAGTTCATTGTGCCGGGAGTAGGTGCTGTCTATTACATACTTGATTTATGGAACGGTATCTCTGCTAATTTTGGACTGTATATTTAAGTATCACCCCACCTCGCATTTCCCCTTAAACAGGCAGAAGTTTGTTTTCTAAATGTGTGACTCTGTTGTGTTTGTAATTCAATTCATGTGTAGCCATGGGCATATTCCCGCTATGAATGATAGCTTATGATAATTTCCATTATTCTGTTCTCTTTCCTAACTGAGTTCATGTGTAGCCACGTTTCCAGGACTTTCATAAGTGATATCTTATGATAAGTTTCTTTTTCTCTGTGACTTATTTCACTTAGAATCATCGTACCTGAATCCACTTATTTGGCTGCTACTGGCCTTATGACATTGATTTCATGGCTGAGGGATATTCCATCATACGTAAGTAACACAATTTCTTGAACCATTTTTGTCTTTCCTGGGATATTTAAGGTGTACCCAAGTTGAGGTTCTTGTAAGCAGTGCAGCCCTAAATTTTGAGGTGGCTCTGTCTTATTGATATTCAGTTTTCCCAAGGTATATTCCCTAGACAGGAAGTGCCCTTGGCTCTGTAGCTCTGTTGTTTACTTGTTTTAGGGAACACAATGCACTCCTCCAGAGACGAAGTTGGCAATTTACATCCAGCCAATCAGCATAACTAGGCTCCCTGTTCTCCAGGGCCTGTCTTGCCTTTCTAGTTTTTACACATTTTGCGGATGTCCCTTTTGACTGCTGATAAGTGATACTTCTTTGTAGTGCAGATTTGCATTGCCCGCTTGCTTGGCCAGAAAGGGCATATGAGTTTTCTCCTGAATATATTCAGGAGAAAACGCATACACCCTTTTGGCCAAGTGCATCATGGTCGAAGTTGTGCCCCTCTTCCTGTGCTTTAAAGGAGATTCCAATGTACCTCTTGAAATCTGTTTCCTGCTATTCTGTCTCGATTTAAAGTCCACCTCGTTGCCTTCCCTCAACAGATTTTTGGACGATAGTTGTCCTTTATTACTCTGCCAGTTTTTGAATTATTGTGCCCCTGAGCTCGATTTATCAACTCGTTTTTTGTGAGCTTACCACAAGTCCAAAATTTTGGTTCATGACCTATACTGTTTCCCGGCGGGTGGCTGAGACTTTGGTTAATTCTTCTTCCTGCCGGGAAATTAGAGAGATATGTGCCCGTCCAAATGCCTAACAGCTACTCTCTCATTGGTTCTCCCTCTTCCCTTTCACCCTCTGCCAAATTGGCAAGCTGTGCGAAACAGGAGGTTAAAGGGGATGACTCTCCAAGTTGGGAGATTGAGAGTAAATGAGTTGGAAAGTAAAACAGGAGCACCAGGAGAGGGACTGTTAGTTGAGTTTTAGAAACTTTTTGTATTCAGAGTGTGTCCATTCTCTAGGTTTCCCATACATGTTATAGTTGTAGTAATATTCCCTTCAACCTGGAGAGTTGGGACCCTTGGAATGTGTGCCATGCATTATTGCTTTTAATGGTCTGCATTTGCTCACCGAATGTCACCAATACTCTCAGTCCCAAGTGTCCAGCCTTATGCCACATCCAGCTGTCGTTGTAGATAGGTTCATTCCAGGTTTCATCAGAGCCCCTGAAGGAATTTTAAAGAATTTTCCTGTTTTTTTGTTTTGTTTTTGAAATTCCTTTTTATAGTGGGTTTTAGCTGATTCTCACTGCCATGTTTATGCAACTCTAGACACACTTGATTCCCTTACGGAGACATATCAATACATAGGTTTTAAGATTCTTACTAATCAGATATATTCCTCTGTGGGAAATATGGGGTTTGGAGTCCCTTTCACTGAGGAAAGTGTAGGTCTTGACTATTCCATAGTTGGTTTTTGGAACAGTACCTGTACTAATATCAAACTCTGGTTTTATGCATCACCCCACCTCTCTTTCTACCTTGAGCAGACATAAGAGTTTTTTCTAAATGTGAGACTCTGCTCTCTTTCCTAACTCAGTTCATGTGTAGCCATGTTAACAGGACCTTAATAAGTGATATCTTATGATAAGTTTCTTTTTCTCTGTGACTTATTTCACTTAGAATCATCGAACCTGAATCCACTCATTTTGCCACTACTGGCCTTATGACATTGATTTCTTGGCTGAGGGCTATTCCATCGTACCTAACACAATTTCTTGAACCATTTTTGTATTTCGTGGGATATTTAAGGTGTACCCAAGTTGATGTTCTTGTAAGCAGTGCAGCCCTAAATTTTGGGGTGGCTCTGTCTTATTGATTTTCAGTTTTCCCAAGGTATATTCCCTAGACTGGAAGTGCCCTTGGCTCTGTAGCTCTGTTGTTTAATTGTTTTAGGGAACACATTGCACTCCTCCAGATAGGCGGTTGGAAGTTTACATCCTGACAATCAGCATAACTAGGCTCCCTGTTCTCCAGGGCCTGTCTTGCCTTTCTGATTTTTACACATTTTGCAGATATCCCTTTTGACCGCTGGGAAGTGATACTTCTTTGTACTGCAGAATTTCATTACCCGCTTGCTTGCTTGGCCAAAAAGGGCGTTGTGTTTCCTCCTTGTTATATTCAGGAGGAAATGCATACGCCCTTTTTGGGCAAGTGCATCATGGTCGAAATTGTGCCCCTCTTCCTGTGCTTTAAAGGCGCTTCCAATGTACCTCTTGAAATCTGTTTCCTGATATTCTGGCTCCCTTTCAAGTTCACCTCGTTGCCTTTTCTCAACAGATTTTTGGACGATAGTTGCCCTTTAATACTCTGCCAATTTGTGAATTGCTCTGCCCCTGAGCTCCATTTTTCCACTCGATTTTTGTGAGCTGAGCGCAATCCAAAATTTTGCTTCAGGATCTATACTGGTTACCGGCGTGTGGCTGAGACTTTGGTTAATTCTTCTTTCTGCCGGAAAATTAGAGTGACATGTGCCCGTCCAAATGCCTAACAGCTACTCTCTCATTGGTTCTCCATCTTTCCTTTCATCCTCTCCCTAATTTGCAACCTGTGAGAACCAGGAGGTTAAAGGGGCTGTCTCTCCAAGTTGGGAGATTGATAGTAAAGCAGTTGGAAATTCAAACCGAATCTCCAGGAGAGGTACTATGAGATGAGTTTTAGAAACCTTTCGTATTCACAGTGTGTCCATTCTCTTGCTTTCAGGTACATGTTATAGCTGTAGTAATATTCCCTTCAACCTGGAGAGTTGGGATACATGGAATGTGTGCCACGCATTATTGCTTTAAATGGTCTGCTTTTGCTGACCCAATCTCACCAATCCTCTCAGTCCCAAGTGTCCAGCCTTATACCACATACAGCTGTCGTTGTAGATAGGGTCATTCCAGGTTTCATCAGAGCCCCTGAAGGAATTGTAAAGAATTTCCCTATTTTTTTGTTTGGTTTTTGAAATTCCTTTTTATAGTGGGTTTGAGCTGATTCTCACTGCCATGTTTATGCCTGTCTAGACAAACTTGATTCCCTTACGGAGACATATCAATACATAGGTTTTAAGATTCCTACTAGTCAGATATATTCCTCTGTGGGAAATATGGGGTTTTGAGTCCCTTTCACTGATGAAGTTGTAGGACTTGTATAATCCGTAGTTGGTTTTTAGAACGGTACCTGTACTAATATCAAACTCTGGTTTTATGCATCACCCCACCTCTCCTTCCCCCTTAGGCAGGCATAAGAGTGTTTTCTAAATGTGAGACTCTGTTCTCTTTCCTAACTCTGTTCATGTGTAGCCATGTTTACAGGACCTTCATAAGTGATATCTTATGATAAGTTTCTTTTTCTCTGTGACTTATTTCACTTAGAATCATCATACCTGAATCCACTAATTTTGCTGCTACTGGCCTTATGACATTGATTTCATGTCTGAGGGATATTCCATCGTACATTATTAACACAATTTCTTGAACCATTTTTGTCTTTGCTGGGATATTTAAGGTGTACCATGTTGAGGTTCTTGTAAGCAGTGCAGCCCTATATTTTGGGGTGGCTGTATCTTATTGATTTTCAGTTTTCCCAAGGTATATTCCCTAGACTGGAAGTGCTCTTGGCTGTGTAGCTCTGGTTTTTACCTGTTTTAGGGAACACAATGCACTCCTCCAGAGAGGGAGTTGCAATTTACATCCCACCCATCAGCATAAAAAGGCTCCCTGTTCTCCAGGGCCTGTCTTGCCTTTCTGGTTTTTACACATTTTGTGGATGTCCCTTTTGACCGGTGGAAGTGATACTTCTTTGTAGTGCAGATGTGCATTGTCCACTTGCTTGCTTGGCCAAAAAGGGTGTATGCGTTTTCTCCTGAATATATTCAGGAGAAAACGCATACACACTTTTTTGCCAAGTGCATCATTGTCGAAGTTGTGCCCCTCTTCCTGTGCTTTGAAGAAGATTTCCATGAACCTCTTGAAATCTGTTTCCTGGTATACCGGCTCGCTTACAAGTCCGCCTCGTTGCCTTCCCTCAACAGATTTTTGGACGATAGTTGCCCTTTAGTCCTCTGCCAGTTTGTGAATTGCTGTGCCCCTGAGCTCCATTTTTCAACTCGTTTTTTGTGAGCTGACCACAAGTCCAAAATTTTGGTTCAGGAACTCTACTGTATCCTGGCGATGGCTGAGACTTTGGCTAATTCTTCTACCTGCCGGGAAATTAGAGTGACATGTGCCCATCCAAATGCCTAACAGCTACTCTCTCATTTGTTCTCCCTCTTCCCTTACATCCTCTGCGAAATTGGCAACCTGTGCGAACCAGGAGGTTAAAGGGGCTGTCTCTCCAAGTTGGGAGATTGATAGTAAAACAGTTGGAAAGTCAAACCGGAGTACCAGGAAAGGGACAATTAGTTGAGTTTTAGAAACCTTTCGTATTCACAGTGTGTCCATTCTCTAGGTTTCCCATACATGTTATAGCTGTAGTAATATTCCCTTCAACCTGGAGAGTTGGGACCCTTGGAATGTGTGCCACGCATTATTGCTTTAAATGGTCTGCATTTGCTCACCGAATCTCACCAATCCTCTCCGTCCCAAGTGTCCAGCCTTATGCTACATCCAGCCGTCTTTGTAGATAGGGTCATTCCAGGTTTCATAAGAGACCCTGAAGGAATTGTAAAGAATTTCCTTGTTTTTTTTTTTGTTTGTTTGTTTGTTTTTGTAATTCCTTTTTATAGTGGGTTTGATCTGATTCTCACTACCATGTTGATACTAGTGTAGACATACTTGATTTCCTTATGGAGACCTATGAATACATAGGTTTTAAGATTCTTACTAGTCAGATATATTCCTCTGCGGGAAATACGCGGTTTTGAGTCCCTTTCACTGAGGAAGGTGTAGGTCTTGTCTATTCCGTAGTTGATTTTTGGAACGGTACCTGTACTAATATCAAACTCTGGTTTTATGCATCACCCCACCTCTCCTTCCCCCTTAAGCAGGCATAAGAGTGTTTTCTCTATGTGAGGCTCTGTTCTCTTCCGTAACTCAGTTCATGTGTAGCCATGTTTACAGGACCTTCATAAGTGATATCTTATGATAAGTTTCTTTTTCTCTGTGACTTATTTCACTTAGAATCATCGTACCTGAATCCACTCATTTTGCTGCTACTGGCCTTATGACATTGATTTCATGGCTGAGGGGTAGTCCATTGTATGTAAGTAACACAATTTCTTGAACCATTTTTGCCTTTCCTGGGATATATAAGGTGTACCCATGTTGAAGTTCTGGTAAGCAGTGCAGCCCTAAATTTTGGGGTGCTTCTGACTTATTGATTTTCAGTTTTCCCAAGGTATATTCCCTAGACTGGAAGTGCCCTTGGATCTGCAGCTCTGTTGTTTACTTGTTTTAGGGAACAGAATGCACTCCTCCAGAGATGCAGTTGTCAATTTACATCCTGCCCATCAGCATAACTAGTCTCCCTGTTCTTCAGGGCCTTTCTTGCCTTTCTGGATTTTACACATTTTGCAGATATCCCTTTTGATCGGTGGGAAGTGATACTTCTTTGTAGTGCAGATTTGCATTGCCCGCTTGCTTGCTTGGCCACAAAGGCCGTATGAATTTTCTCCTGAATATATTCAGTAGAAAACACATACGCCCTTTCTGGCCAAGTGCATCATTGTCGAAGTTGTGCCCCTCTTCCTGTGCTTTAAAGGTGATTCCAATGTACCGCTAGAAATCTATTTCCTGCTATTCTGGCTCACTTTCAAGTCCGTCTCGTTGCCTTCCCTCAACAGATTGTTGAACGATAGTGGTCCTTTATTACTCTGCCAGTTTGTGAATAGCTGTGCCCCTGAGCTCCATTTTTCATCTCGTTTTTTGTGAGCTGACCGCAAGTCCAAAATTTTGGTTCAGGACCTATACTGGTTCCTGGCACGTGGCTGAGACTTTGGTTAATTCTCCTTCCTGCCGCGAAATTAGTGTGACATGTGCCCGTCCAAATGCCTAAAAGCTACTCTCTCATTGGTTCTCCCTCTTCCCTTTCATCCTCTGCCAAATTGGCAATCTGTGCGAACCAGGAGGTTTGAGGGGCTGTCTCTCCAAGTAGGGAGACTGATAGTAAAGCAGTTGGAAAGTCAAACCGGAGAACCAGGAGAGGGAATATTAGTTGAGTTTTAGAAACCTTTCGTATTCACATTGTTTCCATTCTCTAGGTTTCCTGTACAAGTTATAGCTGTAGTAATATTCCCTTAAACCTGGAGAGTTGGGACCCTTGGAATGTGTGCCACGCATTATTGCTTAAAATTGTCTGCATTTGCTCACCCAATCTCACCAATCCTCTCAGTGCCAAGAGTCTAGCCTTATGCCTCATCCAGCTGTCATTGTAGATAGGGTCATTCCAGGTTTCATCAGAGCCCCTGTAGGAATTGTAAAGAATTTCCCTTTTTTTTTGTTTTGTTTTTGAAATTCCTTTTTATAGTGGGTTTGAGCTGATTCTCACTGCCATGTTTATGTCCGTCTAGACACACTTGATTCCCTTATGGATACTTATCAATACATTGGTTTTAAGATTCTTACTAGTCAGATATATTCCTCTGTGGGAAATATTGGTTTTGGAGTCCCTTTCAATGAGGAAGATGTAGGTCTTGTGTATTCCATATTTGGTTTTTGGAATGGTACCTGTACTAATATCAAATTCTGGTTTTATGCATCACCCCACTTCTCCTTCCACCTTAAGCAGTCATAAGAGTGTTTTCTAAATGTGAGACTCTGTTCTCTTTCCTAACTCAGGTCATATGTATCCCGCCATGTACAAAGGACCTTCATCAGTGATATCTTATGATAAGTTTCTTTTTCTCGGTGACTTATTTCACTTAGAATCATCGTACCTGAATCCACTCATTTTGCTGCTACTGGCCTTATGACATTGATTTCATGGCTGAGGGATATTCCATCGTACGTAAGTAACACAATTTCTTGAACCATTTTTGTCTTTCCTGGGGTATTTTAGGTGGACCAAAGTTTAGGTTCTTGTAAGCAGTGCAGGCGTAAATTTTGGGGTGGCTCTGTCTTATTGATTTTCAGTTTTCCCAAGGTATATTCCCTAGACTGGAAGTGCCCTTGGATCTGTAGCTCTGTTGTTTACTTGTTTTAGGGAACACAATGCATTCCTCCAGAGAGGCAGTTGTCAATTTACATCCTGCCCATCAGCATAACTAGGCTCCCTGTTCTCGAGGGCCTGTCTTGCATTTCTGGTTTTTTACACATTGTGTAGCTGTCCCTTTTGACTGGTGGGAAGTGATACTTCTTTGTAGTGCAGATTTGCATTTCCCGCTTGCTTACTTGGCCAAAAAGGGCATCACTGTCGAAGTTGTGCCCCTCTTCCTGTGCTTTAAATGTGATTCCAGTGTACCTCTTGAAATTTGTTTCTGCTATTCTGACTCGCTTTCAAATCCGCCTCATTGCCTTCCCTCAACAGATTTTTGGACAATAGTTGTCCATTATTACTCTGCCAGTTTGTGCATTGCTGTGCCCCTGAGCTCCATTTTTCAACTCGATTTTTGTGAGCTGACCACAAGCCCAAAATTTTGGTTCATGACATATATTCGTTCCCGGAGGGTGTCTGAGACTTTGGTTAATTCTCCTTCATGCCTGGAAATTAGAGTCACATGTGCCCGTCCAAATGCCTATCAGCTACTCTCTCATTGGTTCTCCCTCTTCCCTGACATCCTCTGCCAAATTGGAAACTGTGCGAACCAGGAGGTTAAAGGGGCCGTGTCTCCAAGTTGGGAGATTGATAGTAAAGCCGTTGGAAAGTCAAACCGGAGCAGCAGGAGAGTGACTATTAGTTGAGTTTTAGAAACCTTTCGTATTCAGACTGTGTCCATTTTCTAGGTCTCCCGTACATGTTATAGCTGTAGTAATATTCCCTTCAACCTGGAGAACTGGGACCCTCGGATTGTGTGCCATGCATTATTGCTTTAAATGATCTGCATTGGCTCACTGAATCTCATCAATCCTCTCAGTCCCAAGTGTCCAGCCTTATGCCACATCCAGCTGTCATTGTAGATAGGGTCATTCCAGGTTTCATCAGAGCCCCTGTAGGAATTGTAAAGAATTTCCCTGTTTTTTGTTTTGTTTTTGAAATTCCTTTTTATAGTGGGTTTGAGCTGATTCTCAGTGCCATGTTTATGCCAGTCTAGACACACTTGAGTCCCTTACAGAGACATATCAATAGATTGGTTTTCAGATACTTACTAGTCAGATATATTCCTCTGTGGGAAATATGGGGTTTTGAGTCCCTTTCACTAAGGAAAGTGTAGGTCTTGTCTAATCCATAGTTGGTTTCTGGAACAGTACCTGTACTTATATCAAACTCTGCTTTTATGCATCACCTCACCTTTCCTTCACCCTTAAGCAGGCACAGGAGTGTTTTCTAAATGTGAGACTCTGTTCTCTTTCCTAACTCAGTCCATGTGTATCCAGCCATGTTTACAGGACCTTCATAAGTGATATTTTATAAGTTTCTTTTTCTCTCTGACTTATTTCACTTAGAATCATAGTACCTGAATCCACTCATTTTGCTGCTACTGGCCTTATGACATTGATTTCATGGCTGAGGGATATTCCATCTCATGTAAGTAACACAATTTCTTGAACCATTTTTGTCTTTCCTGGGATATTTAAGGTGTACCCAAGTTGAGGTTCTTGTAGGCAGTGCAACCCTAAATTTTGGGGTGGCTCTGTCTTATTGATTTTCAGTTTTCCCAAGGTATATTCCCTAGACTGGAAGTGCCCTTGGCTCTGTAGCTCTGTTGTTTAATTATTTTAGGGAACACATTGCACTCCTCCAGATAGGCGGTTGGCAATTTACATCCTGCCAAACAGCATAACTAGGTTCCTTGTTCTCCAGTGCCTGTCTTGCCTTTCTGGTTTTTGTTCATTTTGTGGATGTCCCTTTTGAACGGTGGGAAGTGACACTTCTTTGTAGTGCCGATTTGCATTGCCCGCTTGCTTGCTTGGCCAAAAAGGGCGTATGCATTTTCTCCTGAATATATTCAGGAGAAAACGCATACGCCCTTTTTGGCCAAGTGCCTCATTGTCGAAGTAGTGCCCCTCTTCCTGTGCTTTAAATGCAATTCCAATATACATCTTGAAATCTGTTTCCTCCTATTCTGTCTCTCTTTCAAGTCTGCCTCGTTGTCTTCCCTCAACAGATTTTTGGACGATAGTGGTCCTTTATTACTCTGCCAGTTTGTGAATTGCTATGAACCTGAGATCCATTTTTCAACTCGTTTTTTGAGCTGACCGCAAGTCCCAAACGTTGGTTCAGGACCTATACAGGTTCCTGGCGGGTGGCTGAGTCTTTGGTTAATTCTTCTTCCTGCCGGGAAATTAGAGTGACATGTGCCCGTCCAGATGCCTAACAGCTACTCTCTCATCGGTTCTCCCTCTTCCCTTTCATCCTCTGCCAAATTAGCAACCTGTGCGAACCAGGATGATAAAGGGGCTGTCTCTGCAATTTGGGAGATTGATAGTAAAGCAGTTGGAAATTCAAACCAGAGCACCAGGAGAGGGACTATTAGTTGAGTTTTACAAACCTTTCGTATTCACAGTGTGTCCATTCTCTAGTTTTCCCATACATGTTATAGCTGTAGTAATATTACCTTCAACCTGGAGAGTTGGGACCCTTGGAATGTGTGCCACGCATTATTGCTTTACATGGTCTGCATTTGCTCACCGAATCTCACCAATCCTCTCAGTCCCAAGTGTCCAGCCTTATGCCACATCCAGCTGACATTGTAGATAGGGTCATTCCAGGTTTCATCAGAGCCCCTGAAGGAATTGCAAAGAATTTCCCTGTTTTTTTGTTTTGTTTTCGAAATTCTTTTTATAGTGGGTTTGAGCTGATTCTTACTGCCATGTTTATGCCAGTCTAGACACAACTGATTCCCTTACGGTGACATATCAATACATTGGTTTTAAGATTCTTACTAGTCAGATATATTCCTCGGTGGGAAAAATTGGGTTTTGAGTCCCTTTCACTGAGCAAGGTGTAGGTCTTGTCTATTCCGTAGTTGGTTTTTGGAACGGTACCTGTACTAATATCAAACTCTGGTTTTATGCATCACCCCACCTCTCCATTCCCCTTAAGCCAGCACAAGAGTGTTTTCTAAATGTGAGACTCTGTTCTCTTTCCTAACTCAGTTCTTGTATAGCCATGTTTACAGGACCTTCATAAGTGATATCTTATGATAAGTTTCTTTTTCTCTGTGATTTATTTCACTTAGAATCATCATACCTGAATCAACTCATTTTGCTGCTACTGGCCTTATGACTTTGATTTCATGGCTGAGGGATATTCCATTGTACGTAAGTAACACCATTTCTTGAACCATTTTTGTCTTTCCTGGTATAGTTTATGTGTACCCAAGTGGAGGTTCTTGTAATCAGTGCAGCCCTAAATTTTGGGGGGGCTCTGTCTTATTGGTTTTCAGTTTTCCCAAGGTATATTCCCTAGACTGGAAGTGCCCTTGACTCTGGAGATCTGTTGTTAACTTGTTTTAGGGAACACAATGCACTCCTCCAGAGCGGCAGTTGGCAATTTACATCCTGCCCATCAGCATAATTAGGTTCCCTGTTCTCCAGTGCCTGTCTTGCCTTTCGGGTTTTTACACATTTTGTGGATTTCCTTTTTGACCGTTGGGAAGTGATACTTCTTTGTAGTGCAGATTTGCATTGCCCGCTTGCTTGCTTGGCCAAAAAGGGTGTATGCGTTTTCTCCTCAATATAATCTGGAGAAAACGCATACACCTTTATTGGCAAAGTGCATCATTGGCGAAGTTGTGCCCCTCTACCTGTGCTTTAAAGGTGATTCCAATGTACCTCTAGAAATCTATTTCCTGCTATTCTGGCTCGCTTTCAAGTCCGTTTCGTTGCCTTCCCTCAACAGATTTTTGAACGATAGTTGTCCTTTATTACGCTGCCAGTTTGTGAATTGCTGTGCCCCTGAGCACCATTTTTCATCTCGTTTTTTGTGAGCTGACCGCAAGTCCAAAATTTTGGTTCAGGACTTATACTGGTTCCCGGCAGGTTGCTGAGACTTTGGTTAATTCTTCTTCCTGATAGGAAATTAGAGTGACATGTGCCCGTCCAAATGCCTAACAGCTACTCTCTCATTGTTTCTCCCTCTTCCCTTTCATCCTCTGCCCAATTGGCAACCTGTGCGAACCCGGAATTTAAAGGGGCTGTCTCTCGGGCTTCCCTGGTGGCGCAGTGGTTGAGAGTCCGCCTGCCGATGCAGGGGACACGGGTTCGTGCCCCGGTCTTGGAGGATCCCACATGCTGCGGAGCGGCTTGGCCCATGAGCCATGGCCATTGAGCCTGCGTGTCCGGAGCCTGTGCTCCGCAACGGGAGAGGCCACAACAGTGAGAGGCCCACATACCGCAAAAAAAAAAAAAAAAAAAAAAAAAAAAAAAAAAAAAAAAAAAAGGGGCTGTCTCTCAAAGTTGTGAGATTGATAGTAAAGCAGTTTGAAAATCGAACCGGAGCACCAGGAGAGAGACTATTAATTGAGTTTTAGAAACATTCTTTTTCACAGTGTGTCCATTCTCTAAGTTTCCCGTACATATTATAGCTGTAGTAATATTCCCTTCAACCTGGAGAGTTGGGACACTTGTAATGTGTGACACGCATTATTGCTTTAAATGGTCTGCATTTGCTCACCAAATCTCACCAATCCTCCCAGTCGCAAGTGTCCAGCCTTATGCCACATCCAGCTGTTATTGTAGATAGGGACATTTCAGGATTCATCAGAGCCCCTGAAGGAATTGTATAGAATTTCCCTGTTTTTTTGTTTTGTTTTTGAATCTCCTTTTTATAGTGGGTTTGAGCTGATTCTCACTGCCATGTTTTTGCCAGTCTATACACACATGATTCCCTTACGGAGACATATCAATACATAGGTTTTAAGATTCTTACTAGTCAGATACATTCCTCTGCGGGAAATACGGGGTTTTGAGTCCCTTTCACTGAAGAAGGTGTAGGTCTTGTCTATTCCGTAGTTGATTTTTGGAACGGTACCTGTACTAATATCAAACTCTGGTTTTATGCATCACCCCACCTCTCCTTCCCCCTTAAGCAGGCATAAGAGTGTTTTCTCAATGTGAGACTCTCTTCTCTTTCGTAACTCAGTTCATGTGTAGCCATGTTTACAGGACCTTCATAAGTGATAACTTACGATGTTTCTTTTTCTCTGTGACTTATTTCACTTAGAATCATCGTACCTGAATCCACTCATTTTGATGCTACTGGCCTTATGACATTGATTTCATGGCTGAGGGATATTCCATCATACGTAATTACCACAATTTCTTGAACCATTTTTGTCTTTCCTGGGATATTTATGGTGTACCCACGTTGAAGTTCTTGTAAGCAGTGCAGCCCTAAATTTTGGGGTGCTTCTGTCTTATTTATTTTCAGTTTTCCCAAGGTATATTCCCTAGACTGGAAGTGCCCGTGGATCTGTACCTCTGTTGTTTACTTGTTTTAGGGAACACAATGCGCTCCTCCAGAGAGGCAGATGGCAATTTACATCCTTTCCATCAGCATAACTAGTCTCCCTGTTCTCCAGTGCCTGTCTTGCCTATCTGGTTTTTACACATTTTGTGGATGTCCCTTTTGACCGGTGGGAAGTGATACTTCCTTGTAGTGCAGATTTGCATTGCCCGATTGCTTGCTTGGCCAAAAAGGGGGTATGCGTTTTCTCTTGAATATATTCTGCAGAAAATGCATACGCCTTTATTGGCCAAGTGCATCATTGGCGAAGTTGTGCCCCTCTTCCTGTGCTTTAAAGGTTATTCCAATGTACCACTACAAATCTATTTCCTGCTATTCTGGCTCGCTTTCAAGTCCGTCTCGTTGCCTTCCCTCAACAAATTTTTGAACGATAGTTGTCCTTTATTACTCTGCCAGTTTGTGAATAGCTGTGCCCCTGAGGTCCATTTTTCAACTCGTTATTTGTGAGCTGACCGCAAGTCCCAAGTGTTGGTTCAGGACCTATACTGGTTCCCGGCGGTTGGCAGAGACTTTGGTTTATTCTTCTTCGTGCCAGGAAATTAGAGTGACATGTTCCCGTCCAAATGCCTAACAGCTACTCTCTCATTGGTACTCCCTCTTCCCTTTCATCCTTTGCCAATTTGGCAACCTGTGCGAACCAGGAGGTTAAAGGGGCTGTCTCTCCAAGTTCGGAGATTGATAGTAAAGCAGTTGGAAAGTGAAACCGGAGCACGAGGAGAGGGACTATTAGTTGAGTTTTAGAAACCTTTCGTATTCACAGTGGGTCCATTCTCTAGGTTTCCCGTACATGTTATATCTGTAGTAATATTCCCTTTTATTTGGAGAGTTGGGACCCAAGGAATGGGTGCCACGCATTATTGCTTTAAAGGGTCTGCATTTGCTCACCCAATCTGACCAATCCTCTCAGTCTCAAGTTTCCAGCCTTATGCCACATCCAGCTGTCGTTGTAGATAGGGTCATTCCAGGTTTCATCAGAGCCCCTGAAGGAATTGTAAAGAATTTCCCTGTTTTTTTGTTTTGTTTTTAAATTCCTTTTTATCGTGGGTTTCCGCTGATTTTCACTGCCATGTTTATGCCAGTCTAGACACACTTGATTCCCTTACGGACACATATCAATACATAGGTTTTAAGATTCTTACAAGTCAGATATATTCTTCTGCAGAGAATAGGGGTTTTGAGTCCCGTTCACTGAGGAAGGAGTTGGTCTTGTCTATTCTGTAATTGGATTATGGAATGGTACTGGTGCTAATATCAAACTATGGTTTTATGCATCTCGCCACATCTCTTTTCCCCGTAAGCAGGCATAAGTATGTTTTCTATATGTGAGACTCTGTTATCTTTACTAATTCAGTTCAAGTGTACCCATGTTTACATTTCCTTCATAAGTGATATCTTATGTCAGAATGCTCCATGGCTCTTGAAATCATAATGCTCCATGGTGCTTGTCACCACGATTATCCATGGTCTTCTCATCACAATGCTCCACGGCCTTGCCATCACATTGCTCCATGTCCCTTTTCATCACAATTTTCCACCTCTTTGTCATCACAATATTCCATGACATTTCTCATCACAATGTTACATGCTCTTGTCATCACAATTCTCCGTGCATTTGTCATCGCAATGCTCCCTGAACCCTGTGATAGCAAGCTCCATATGCTTGTCATCACAATGCTTCATGACATTGTTATAAAAATTCTCAATGTTCCTTGACATCACAATGCTCCCTGCCATTGTCATCACAATTCTCCATGAAACTTGTCATCACAAGCTCCAAGCACTTGTCATCAGAATGCTCCATGACCCTTGTCATCACAATGTTCCATAAACCCTGTCACACAATGCTCCATGACTCATTTCATCACAATGCTTCATGACCCCTGACATCACAATGTTCCATAAACCCTGTCACACAATGCTCCATGACTCATTTCATCACAATGCTTCATGACCACTGACATCACAATGTTCCATAACCCCTGTCTTCAAAATATTCCATGACACTTTTATTCAAATTGCTCCATGACCCTGTCATCACAATGCTCCCTGCATTTCTCATCACAGTGCACCACGCGCTTGTCATCAAAATGCCCCCTGACATTTGTCATCACAATGCTCCATGACCCTTGTCATCACATTGCTCATTGCCCTTGTCATCACAATGGTCCATTACACCTGTCATAACAATGCTCCATGACCCCTGCCATCACAATGTTCCAGCGCCTTGTCTTCACAATGCTCCATGCCCTAATCATCACAAGGCTCCATGACCCTTGTCATCACAATGCTCCAAGACCTCTGTAATCACAATTCTCCATGCCACTTTTCATCTCAATGCTCCATGAACCCTGTCATCACAATGCACCATGTCCATCATCATAATGATTCATGCTATTGTCATCACAATGAAATCAAAATGCTCCATGTCCTCTGTCATCACAATGCTCCAAACCCTTCTGATCACAGTGTTCCATAACACTTGTCATCACATGCCCCATGACGCTCGTCATCACAATTATGCAAGGTCTTCTCATCACAATGCTCCATGACTTTGTCACCACAATGCTCAATACACTTCGCATCACAATGCTCGCTGACCCTTGTCATCAGTATGCTCCTTGAACACTGTCATGACAAGGCTCCATGCCTTTTTCATCACAATGATCCATTCCCTTTTCATCACAATGCTCCAAGACCCCTGTTATCACAATGCTCCGTTACTCCAGTCATCACAATGCTTCATGAAATTTGTCATCACATTGGTCCATGACCTCGTTACACAAAGCTCTGTGACCTTTGTCACCACAATGCTCCATGAAATTTTTATCACAATGCTCTGTGACCCTTGTCATCACAAAGCTCCATGCCTTTGTCAGCACAATGCTCCATGACCCTTTTCATCACAAGGCTCGATGCGCGTGTCAGCACAATACTCCATAACCCATGTCAGAACAATGCAACATGCACTTCTCAACACAATGCTCCACATCCTTGTCATCAAAATGCTCCATAAACATTGTCATCACAATGCTCCATGCACTTCTCCTTAAAATGCCTTCTCACCACTGATATCACAAGGTTCCATCACTAGTCATCACAATACTCCCTCACACCTGTCATCACAATATTCCATGACCCCTGTAATCACAATTCTCCATGCCCTTCTCATCACAAAGCTCCATGACGCATGTCATCAGAATGCTCCATGGTCTTCTCATCACAATGCTCCTTGCCCTTGTCATCACAATGCTCCAAAACCCCTGTAATCACAATGATCCATGCCCCTTTTCATCTCAATGCTCCATGAACCCTGTCATCACAATGCACCATGCCCTTGACCATAATATTTCATGCTATTGTCATCACAATGAAATCAAAATGCTCAATGACCTCTGTCATCACAATGCACCAAACCCTTCTGATCACAATGTTCCATAACACTTGTCATCACAATGCCCCATGACGCTGGTCATCACAATTATCCATGGTCTTCTCATCGCAATGCTCCAGGATCTTTGTCATCACAATGCTCAATACACTTATCATCACAATGCTCCCTGACAGTTGTCATCAGTATGCTCCTTGAACCCTGTCATGACAAGGCTCCATGCATTTTTCATCACAATGATCCAAACCCTTTACATCACAATGCTCCAAGACCCCTGTAATCACAATGCTCCATGTCCTTGTCATCACAAAGCTCCATGACGCATGTCATCAGAATGCTCCATTGCCTTCTCATCACAATGCTCCATGCCCTTGTAATCACATTGCTTCAAAACCCCTGTAATCTCAATGCTCCATGCACCTTTTCATCAGAATGCTCCATGCCATTGTCATCACAATGCTCCATGAACCTTGTCATCACAATGTTCCAAGCCCTTGTCATCAAAATGCTCCGTTACCTTTGTCATCACAATCCTCCATGACACTTGGTATCACAATGCTCCATGCCATTGTCATCACAATGGACAATGACATTTCATCACAATGATCCCTGACACCTGTCTTTACAATACTCCATGACCTTGTCATCACAATGTTCCATGCCCTTGTCATCACAATGCGCCATGCCCACTGTCATCACAATAATCCATGAAACCTGTCAAACCAATGTCCATGTCCCTGTCATCACAATGCTCCATGCCCTTGTCATCACAATTCTCCATGACCCCTGTTATCACAATGCTCCCTGTCTCCAGTCATCACAATGCTTCATGACATTTGTCCTCAAAATGGTCCAAGCCCTCGTCACACAAGGCTCTGTGAGCTTTGTCACAACAATGCTCCATGCCCTTGTCATCTCAATGCTAAATGCCCACTGTCATCACAATAATCCATGAAACTTGTCAGACCTATGTTACATGCCCCTGTTATCATATTGCTCCATGCCCTTGCCATCACAGTGCTCCAGGACCGCTGACATCACAATGTTCCATAACCCCTGTCATCAAAATATTCCATGACACATTCATTCAAATAGCTCCATGACCCTGTCATTACAATGCTCCATGACCCCTGTCATCACTGTGCTCCGTGACTCCAGTCATCACCAAGATTCATGACCTTTCCATCACAATGGTCCATGCCCTCGTCACACAAGGCTCTGTGATCTTTGTCACCCCAATGCTCCATGAATTTTTCATCGCAATGCTCTGTGTCCCTTGTCATCACAATGCTCCATGCCTTTGTCAGCACAATGCTCCATGACACTTGTCATCAAAATGCTCCATGCACTTGTCAGCACAATGCTCCATGACACATGTCATGACAATGTGCTACGCTCTTTTCTTCACAATGCTCCACATCCTTTTCATCGCTATGCTCCATAAAACTTGTCATCACAATGCTCCATGCACTTCTCATCAAAATGCTCTCTCACCACATATATCACAATGTTCCATCACTCGTCATCACAATACTCGCTCACCCCTGTCATCACAATGTTCCATGACCACTGTCATCACAGTGCTACATGCCCTTATCATCACAAGGCTCCATGACCCCTGACATCACAGTGTTCGATAACCCCTGAAACAAAATGCTCCATGACCCATTTCATCAAAATGCTTCATGACCTTTGTCCTCAAAATGATCCATGCCCTCGTCACACAAGGCTCTGTGACCTTTGTCACCACAATGCTCCATGCCCTTGTCATCTCCATGCTCCATGCCCACTGTCTTCACAATAATCCATGAAACTTGTCAGAGCAATGTTCCATGCCACTGTCATCATATTGCTCCATGCCCTTGTCATCACAATGCTCCATGACCCATGTCATAACAGTGCTCCGTGACTCCAGTCATCACAGTGATTCATGCCCTTTGTCATCACAATGGTCCATGCCCTCGTCACACAAGACTCTGTGTTCTTTGTCACCACAATGCTGAATGAATTTTTCATCACAATGCTCTGTGTCCCTTGTCATCACAATGCTCCATTCCTTTGTCAGCACAATGCTCCATGACACTTGTCATCAAAATGCTCCATGCGCTTGTCAGCACAATGCTCCATGACACATGTCATCACAATGTGCCATGCCCATTTCATCACAATGCTCAATGACCCCTGACATCACAAGGTTCCATAAACCCTGTCACAAAATGCTCCATGACCCATTTCATCAGAATGCTTCATGACCCCTGACATCACAATGTTCCATAACCACTGTCATCAAAATATTCCATGACAATTTTATTCAAATTGCTCCATGACCCTGTCATCACAATGCTCCCTGCCCTTCTCATCACAATTCACCACGCCCTTGTCATCAAAATGCCCCATGACATTTGTCATCACAAATCTCCATGACCCTTGGCATCACAATGTTTCATGCCATTGTCATCACAATTCTCAATGAAATCTCTCATCACATTGCTCAATGCCCTTGTAATCACAATTCTGCATTACAACTGTCATAACAATGCTCCATGACCCCTGCCATCACAATGTTCCACGGCCTTTGTCATCACAAGGCTCCATGACCCTTGTCATCACAATGCACCAAGACCTCTGTAATCACAATTCTCCATGCCACTTTTCATCTCAATGCTCCATGAACACTGTCATCGCAATGCACCATGCCCATCATCATAATGATTCATGCTATTGTCATCACAATGAAATCAAAATGCTCCATGTCTTCTGTCATCCTAATGTTCCAAACCCTTCTGATCACAATGTTCCATAACACTTGTCATCACATGCCACATGACGCTCGTCATCACAATTATTCAAGGTCTTCTCATCACAATGCTCCATGACCTTTGTCACCACAATGCTCAATACACTTGGCATCACAGTGCTCGCTGACACTTTTCATCAGTATGCTTCTTGAACACTGTCATGACAAGGCTTCATGCCTTTTTCATCACAATGATCCATTCCCTTTTCATCACAATGCTCCAAGACCGTTGTTATCACAAAGCTCCGTGACTCCAATCATCACAATGCTTCATGACACTTGTCATCACAAAGGTCCATGACCTCGTCACTCAAAGCTCTGTGACCTTTGTCACCACAATGCTCCATGAAATTTTTATCACAATGCTCTGTGACCCTTGTCAACACAAAGCTCCATGCCTTTGTCAGCACAATGCTCCATGACCCTTGTCATCACAATGCTCGATGCGCATGTCAGCACAATTTTCCATAACCCATGTCATCACAATGCGCCATGCACTTGTCATCACAATGCTCCACATCCTTGCCATCAAAATGCTCCATAAACCTTGTCATCACAATGCTCTATGCACTTCTCCTCAAAATGCTCTCTCACCACTGATATCACAATGTTCCATCACTTGTCATCACAATACTCCCTCACCCCTGTCATCACAATGTTCCATGACCCCTGTCATCACAATGCTACATGCCCTTATCATCACAATGCTCCATTACACCTGACATCACAATGTTCCATAACCCCTGTAATCAAAATGCTCCATGACCCTTTTCATCAAAAAGCTCCATGAACACTGACATCAAAATGTTCTATAACCTCTGTCATCAAAATACTCCATGACCCTTTTCATCAAATTGTTCCATGACCCTGTCATCACAATGCTCCCTGCCATTCTCATCACAATGCACCACGCCCTTGTCATCAAAATGCTCCATGACCATTGTCATCACAAAGGTCCATGACACTTGGCATCACAATGCTCCATTCCATTGTCATCACAATGTTCCATGAACCCTCTCATCACATTGCTCCATGCACTTGTCATCCAAATCTCCATGACGCTTGTAATCACAATGCTCGATGCCCTTGTCATCACAATGCTCCATGCCCACACTCATCACAAAAATCCATGAAAATTTTCAGACCAATGCCCCATTCCCTTGTCATCACAAAGCTCCATTACCCCTGTCATAACAATGCTCCATGACCCCTGCCATCACAAGGTTCCACGGCCTTGTTATCACAAGCCTCGATGACCCTTGGTATCAAAATGCTCCAAGACCCCTGTAATCACAATGCTCCATGCCCTTGTCATCACAAAGCACCATGACGCATGTCATCAGAATGTTCCATGGCCTTCTCATCACAATGGTCCTTGCCCTTGTAATCACAATGTTCCAACACCACTGTAATTACCATGATCCATGCTCCTTTTCATCTCAATGCTCCATGAACACTGTCATCACAATGAACCGTGCCCATCACCATAATATTTCATGCTATTGTCATCACAATGAAATCAAAACGCTCAATGACCACTGTCATCACAATGCACCAAAACCTTCTTATCAAAATGTTCCATAACACTTGTCATCACAATGCCCCATGACGCTGGTCATCACAATGATCCATGCCATTTTCATCACTATGCTCCAAGACCCCTGTAATCACAATGCTCCATTAGCTTGTCATCACAATGCTCCATGACCTTTGTCATCACAATGGTCCATTCCCTCGTCACACAAGGCTCTGTGACCTTTGTCACCACAATGCTCCATGTCCTTGTCATCAGAAAGCTCCATGACGCATGTCATCAGAATTCTCCATTGCCTTCTCATCACAATGCTGCTTGCCCTTGTCATCACAATGCTTCAAAACCCCTGTAATCACAATGCTCCATGCACCTTTTCATCAGAATGCTCCATGACCATTTTCATCAAAATGCTCCATGACCCCTGACATCACAATGTTACATAACCCCTGTAATCAAAATGTTCCATGATACTTTTCATCAATTTGCTCCATGACCCTGTCATCACAATGCTCCCTGCCCTTCTCATCACAATGCACCACGACCTTGTCATCAAAATGCTCCATGACCTTTGTCATCACAAAGCTCCATGACCCTTGGCATCACAATGCTCCATGCCATTTCATCACAATGCTACATGAAACCTCTCATCACATTGCTCCATGCTCTTGTCAGCACAATGCTCCATGACGCTTGTCATCACAATGCTCAATACACTTCTCATCACAATGCTCCATGCCCTTGTCATTACAATCCCCCATGACACATGTATCACAGTGTTCCGTGCCCTAGTTATCACAATGCTCCATGCCGAATCTCATCACAATAATCCATGAAATTTTCAGACTAATATTCCATGCCCTTGTCATCACAATGCTCCATTACCCCTGTCATAACAATGGTCCATGAACCCTGCCATCACAATGTTCCACGGCTTTGTCATCCAAGGCTCCATGAGCCTTGTCATCACAGGGATCCAAGACCCCTGTAATCACAATGTTCCATGCCCTTGTCGTCACAAAGATTCATGACACATATCATCAGAATGCTCCTAGGCCTTCTCATCACAATGCTCCATGCCCTTGTCATCACAATGTTCCATAAGCCCTGTTATCAAAATGTTCCATGACACTTTTCATCAATTTGCTCCAAGACCCTGTCATCACAATGCTCCCTGCCCTTCTCATCACAATGCACAACGACCTTGTCATCAAAATGCTTCATGACCTCTGACATCACAAAGCACCACGCCCTTGTCATCAAAATGCCGCATGACCTTTGTCATCACAAAGCTCCATTACCCCGTCATAACAATGATCCATGACCCCTGCCATCACAAGGTTCCACGGCCTTGTTATCACAAGCCTCCATGACCCATGTCATCACAGTGCTCCAAGACCCCTGTAATCACAATGCTCCAAGCCCTTGTCATCACAAAGCTCCATGACGCATGTCATCTAAATCCTCCATGGCCTTATCATCACAATGCTCCATGCCCTTGTCATCACAATGCTCCAACAGCCCTGTAATCACAATGCTCCATGTCCCTTTTTATCTCAATGCTCCATGAACCCTTTCATCACAATGCACCGTGTCCATCACCATAATATTTCATGCTATTGTCATCACAATGAAATCAAACTGCTTAATGATCTCTGTCATCACAATGCACCAAACCCTTCTGATCACAATGCTCCATAACACTTGTCATCACAATGCCCCATGAGGATGGTCATCACAATTATCCATGGACTTCTCATCACAATGCTCCATGATCTTTTTCATCAAAATGCTCAATACACTTATCGTCACAATGCTCCCTGACAGTTGTCATCAGTATGCTCCTTGAACACTGTCATGACAAGGCTCCATGCATTTTTCATCACAATGATCCATTCCCTTTTCATCACAATGCTCCAAGACCCCTGCAGTCACAATGCTCCATGTATTTGTCATCACAAAGCTCCATGACACATGTCATCAGAATGCTCCATTGCCTTCTCATCACAATACTCCATGCCCTTGTCATCACAATGCTTCAAAACCCTTGTAATCACAATGCTCCATGCACCTTTTCATCAGAATCCTCCATGACACTTTTTATCAAAATGCTCCATGACCCCTGACATCACAATGTTCCATAACCCCTCTCATCAAAATGTTCCATGACACTTTTCATCAGTTTGCTCCATGACCCTGTCATCACAATGCTCCCTGCCCTTCTCATCACAATGAACCACGACCTTGTCATCAAAATGCTCCATGACCTTTGTCATCACAAAGCTCCATGACCCTTGTCATCACAATGCTCCATGCCATTTCATCACAATGCTACATGAAACCTCTCATCACATTGCTCCATGCCCTTTTCAACGCAATGCTCCATGACGCTTGTCATCTCAATGCTCAATACTCTTCTCATCAAAATGCTCCATGACCTTGTCATTACAATCCCCCATGACACATGTATCACAGTGTTCCGTGCCCTGGTCATCACAATGCTCCATGCCGAATCTCATCACAATAATCCATGAATATTTCAGACTAATGTTCCATGCCCTTGTCATCACAATGCTCCATTACCCCTGTGATAACAATGCTCCATGACACCTGCCATAACAATGTTCCACCGCTTGGCATCCAAGGCTCCATGACTCTTGTCATCACAATGCTCCAAGACCCCTGTAATAACAAAGCTCCATGCCCTTGTCATCACAAAGGTCCATGACACATGTCATCAGAATGCTCCATGGCCTTCTCATCACAATGCTCCATGCGCTTGTCATCACAATGCTCCAAGACCCCTGTAATCACAATGTTCCATGCCCCTATTCATCAGAATATTCCATGAGAATTGTAATCACAAGGCTCCATGGTCTTCTCATCACACTGCTCCAGGACCTTGTCATCACAATGCTCCATTCCCTTGTCATCACAATGCTCCTTGACCACTGTCATCACAATACTCCATGAACATTTTCAGGCAAATGCTCCATGACCTTCTCATCACAATGCTCCATGACACTTGTCATCACAATGCTCCATGACCACAGTCATCAAAATGCTCCATGACCCCTGTCATCACAGTGGTGCATGCCCTCGTCATCAAAAGGCTCTGTGACATTTGTCACCACAATGCTCCATGAAATTTTCATGACAATGTTCTCTTACTCATGTCATCACTATGCTCCATGCCTTTGTCAGCACAATGCTCCATGACCCTTGTCATCACAATGCTCCATGTGCTTGTCCGCACAATGCCACATGACCTGTGTCATCACAATGCGACATGCGCTTGTCATCACAATGCTCCACAACCTTGTCATCACAGTGCTCCATAAACCTTGTCGTCACAATGCTCCATGCACTTCAAATCAAAAGGCTCTCCCATCACTGATATCATAATGTTCCATCACTTGTCATCACATTACTCCCTCACCCCTGTCATCACAATGTTCCATGAACCCTGTCATCACAATGCTCAATGACACTTTTCATCACAATGCTCCCTGACCCCTGACATCACAATGTTCCATAACCCCTGTCATCAAAATGTCCCATGACACTTTTCATCAAATTGCTCCATGACCCTTTCATCACAACGCTCACTGCCCTTCTCATCACAGTGCACCACGCCCTTGTCATCAAAACCCTCCATGACCTTTGTCATCACAAAGTTCCGTGACCCTTGGAATCACAGTGCTCCATGCCATTCTCATCAAAATGCTCCATGAACCCTCTCAACACATTGTTACATGTATTTGTCATCACAGGCTCCATGATGTTTTTCATCACAATGATCGATGCTCTTCTTAACACAAAGCTCCAAGGCTTGTCATTACAATCCTCCATGACCCATGTATCACAGTGTTCTGTGCCATTGTCATCACAATGCTCCATTCCCCCTCTCATCACAATAATCCATGAAAATTTTCAGACCAATTCTCCATGCCCTTGTCATGAAAATGCTCCATTACCACTGTTATAGCAATGCTCCATGAAAACTGCCATTACAATGTTCCACGGCCTTCTCATCACAAGGCTCCATGACCCTTGTCATCACAATGCTCCAAGACACCTGGAATCACAATGCTCCATGCCCTTGTCATCACAAAGCTCCATGACGTATGTCATCAGAATGCGCCTTCGCCTTCTCATCACAATGCTCCATGACCCGGTCATCGCAATGCTCCAAGACCCTTGTAATCACAATGCTCCATGCCCCTTTTCATCTCAATGCTCCATGAACCCTGTCATCACAGTGCACCATGCCCATCATCATAATGCTTCATGCTATTGTCATCACAATGAAATCAAAATGCTCCATGACCTCTGTCATCACAATGCTCCAAACCCTTGTGATCACAATATTCCATAACACTTGTCATCACAACGCCCCATGACGCTCATCATCACAATTATCCATGGTCTTCTATTCACAATACTCCATGACCTTTTTCATCACAATTCTCAATAAACTTGTCATCACAATGCTCCCTGACAATGGTCGTGAATATGCTCCTTGAAACCTGTCATGACAAGGCTCCATGCATTTTTCATCACAATGATCCATGCACTTTTCTTCACAATACTCCAAGACTCCTGTAATCACAATGCTCCATGCCCTTGCCATCACCAAGCTTCATGAAGCATGTCTTCAAAATGCTCCATGGCCTTCTCATCACCATGCTCCATGCCCTTTTCATCACAATGCTCCATTCCCTTGTCATCAAAATGCTCCATGACCCCTGTCATCACAAAACTCCATGAATATTTACAGCCCAATGCTCCATGACCTTCACTTCACAATGCCCCATGAACCCTGTCATCACTATGCTCCATGACCACTGTCATCACAACGATCCATGACCCCTGACAACACAATGATCCTGGACTCTTGTCATCAAAATGCTCCATGACCCTTGTCATCACAATGATCCATTCCCTTGTCATCACAATGCTCCATAACCCTTGTCATCACAAGGCTCCAAGCCCTTGTCATCACAATGCTCCATTATATTTGTCATCACATTTCTCCATGACACTTGGCATCACAATGCTCCATGCCATTGTCATCACAGTGGACCATGACATATGTCACCACAATGCTCCCTGACAACTGTCTTCACAATAATCTACGACATTGTCATCACAATGCTCCATGCCCCTGTCATCACAATGTTCCATGCCGTTGTCATCACAATGATCCATTCCCTTGTTATCACAATGCTCCATGACCCCTGTAATCACAATGTTCAGTGACGCTTGTCATCACAGTGCTCCATGACCCTTGTCATCACAATGCTCCATGCTATTGTCGTCACAATGCTCCATGCCCACTGTCATAGCAATAATCCATGAAACTTGTCAGACCAATGCTCCATGCCGCTGTCATCACAATGCTCCATGCCCTTTTAATCACAATGCTCCATTACCCCTCACATCATAATGTTCCTTGACTCCAGTCATCACAATGCTTTATGACCTTTGTCATCACAATGGTCCATTCCCTCGTCATCACAATGCTCTGTAACACTTCTCATCACAGTGCTCCATGTCTTTGTCAGCACAATGCTCCATGTGCTTCTCAGCACAATGCTCCAAGACACATGTCATCACAATGTGCCATGCACTTGTCATCACAATGCTCCACAACCTTGTCATCACAATGCTCCATAAACCTTTTTATCACAATGCTCCATGCACTTCTCATCTAAATGCTCTCTCACCACTGATATCACAATGTTCCATCACTAGTCATCACAATACTCCCTCACCCCTGTCATCACAATGTTCCATGACCCCTGTCATCAAAATGCTACATGCCCTTATCATCACAATGCTCCATGACCACTGACATCACAATGTTCCATGACCCCTGTCATCAAAATGTTCCCTGACCCTTTTCATCAAATTGCTCCATGACCCTGTCATCACAGTGCTCCCTGCCCTTCTCATCACAATGCACCACGCACTTGTCATCAAAATGCTCCATGACCTTTGTCATCACAAAGCTCCATGACCCTTGGCATCAAAATACTCCATGCCATTGTCATCACAATGCTCCATGAACTCTCTCATCACATTGATCCCTGCCCTTGTCATCACAATGCTCAATGGCCTTTTCATCACAATGCTCCATGCAATTGTCATCATCATACTCCTCAAGCTTGTCGTCCGAATGCTCCATGAACCTTGTCATCACAATGCTCCATGACCCCTGTCATCACAATGCTCCATGACACCAGTTATCACAATGCTCCATGCCCCTTGTCACTACAGTGCTCCATGACGCCCGTCATCACAATTATCCATGGTCTACTCATCACATTGCTCCCCGGTCTTGCCATCACAATGCTCCATGCCCTGGTCATCAGTATTCTCCAAGTCCTTGTCATCACAATGCTCTTTGACACATCTCATCACAATTTTACATGCTCTTTTCATCAAAATTCTCCATGCACTTGTCATCGCAATGCTCCATGACGCCTGTCATAGCAAGCTTCATGCGCATGTCATCACAATGCTTCACGAACTTGTCATCAAAATTCTCAATGACCCTTGTCATCACAATGCTCCAAGCCCTTGTCATCACAATGCTCCATTACGTTTGTCATCACAATCCTCCATGACACTTGGCATCACAATGCTCCATGCCATTGTCATCACAATTGTCCATGGCATAGGTCATCACAATGCTCCCTGACACCTGTCTTCACAATTCTGCATGACGTTGTCATCACAATGGTCAATGCCCTTGTCATCACAAGGAGCCATGCCCATTGCCATCACAATAATCCATGAAACATGTCAGACCAATGTTCCATGCCCCTGTCATCACAATGCTCCATGCCATTGTCATCACAATGATCCGTGACTCCAGTCATCAAAATGCTTCATGACCTTGGTCATCACAATGGTCCATGCCCTCGTCATCACAAGGCTCTGTGACATTTGTCACCACAATGCTCCATGTACTTTTCATCAAAATGCTTTGTGACACTTGTCATCACAATGCTCTATGACTTTCTCAGCACAAAGCTCCATGAACCTTGTCATCACAATGCTCCATGCCCTTGTCAGCACAGTGTTCCATGACCTTTGTCATCACAATGCTCTAAGCCCTTGTCATCACAATGCTCCATTACCTTTGTCATCAAAATCCTCCATGAACCTTGGGTTCACATTGCTTCATGCCCTTGTCATCACAATGCTCCATGCTCCTTGAAATGAAAATGATACATGACTTCTGTCATCACAATGCTCCAAATCCTTGTGATCACAATGTTCCATAACACTTGTCATCACAATGCTCCATGATGCCTGTCATCACAATGCTCCATGACCTTTGTCATCACAATGCTCAATACACTTGTCATCACAATGCTCCCTGACACTTGTCGTCAGAATGCTCCTTGAACACTGTCATGAAAAGGCTCCATGCCTTTTTCATCACAATGCTCCATGCCCTTTTCCTCACAATGCTCCATGCCATTGTCATCACATTACTCCACAAGCTTGTCATCAGAATGCTCCATGACCCTTGTCATCACAATGATCCATGACACCAGTCATCACAATGTTCCATGCCCCTTGTCATTACAGTGCTCCATGACGCTCGTCATCACAATTATCCATGGTCTTCTCATCACAATGCTCCACGGTCTTGCCATCACTATGCTCCATGCCCTGGTCATCACAATTCTACATATCCTTGTCATCACAATGCTCCATGACACTTCTAATCAAAATGTTACATGCTCTTGTCAATACAATTCTCCATGCAATTGTCATCGAAATGCTCTCTGACCCCTTCATAGCAAGCTCCATGTGCTTGTCATCACAAAGCTTCACGATCTTCTCATCAAAATTCTCAATGGCCCTTGTCAACTCAGTGCTCCATGATCTTGTCATCACAATGCTCCATGACCCTTGTCATCACTATGCTCCATTTCCTTTGTCATCACAATCCTCCATGACACTTGGCATCACAATGCCTCATGACATTGTCATCACAATGGACCATGACATATGTCATCACAATGCTCCCTGACACCTGTCTTCACAATACTGTATGACCTTGTCATCACAATGTTCCATGCCCTTGTCATCACAATGTGCCATCCCCACTGTCATCACAATAATACATAAAACTTGTCATAGCAATGCTCTATGCCTCTTTCATCACAATGCTCCTTTCCCTTGTCATCACAATGCTCCATGACCCCTGTCATCACAATGCTCCGTGACTCCAGTCATCACAATTCTTCATGACCTTTGTCATCACAATGGTCCATGCCCTCATCATCACAAGTCTCTGTGACCTTTGTCACCACAATGCTCCATGAACTTTTCATCACAATGCTCGGTGACCCTTGTCATCACAATGTCCCATGCCTTTCTCAGCAAAATGCACCATGACCCATGTCATCACAATGCTCCTTGCGCTAGTCAGCACTATGCTCCATAACACATGTCATAACAATGCTGGATGTTCTAGTCAGCACAATGCTCCATGACATATGTCATCACAATGCGCCATGCACTTGTCATCAAAATGCTCCACAATCTTGTCATCACAATGCTCCATAAAACTTGTCATCACAATGATCCATACACTAATCATCAAAATGCTCTCTCACCAATGATATCACAATGTTCCATCACTAGTCATTAAAATACTCCCTCAACCCTGTCATCACAATGATCCATGACCCCTGTCATCACAGTGCTATATGCCCTTATCATCACAATGTTCCATTACCCCTAACATCACAATGTTCCATAACCCCTGTCATCAAAATGCTCCATGACCCTTTGCATCACAATGCTCCATGACCCCTGACATCACAATGTTCCATAACCCCTGTCATCAAAATGTTCGATGACCCTTTTCATCAAATTGCTCCATGACCCTGTCATCACAATGCACCGTGCCCTTCTCATCACAATGCACCACGCCCTTGTCATCAAAATGCTCCATGACCTTTGTCATTACAAAGCTCCATGACCGATGGCATCACAATGCTCCATGCTATTGTCATCACAATGCTTCATGAAGCCTCTCATCACATTGCTCCATGTCCTGGTCATCACAAAGCTCCACGATGCTTGTCATCAAAATGCTCCATGCCCTTCTCAACACAATGCTCCATGCCCTTGTCATTACAATACTCCATGACCCATGTATCACAGTGTTCCATGCCCTTGTCATCACAATGCTCCATGCCCTATCTCATCACAATAATCCATAAAACTTTTCAGACCAAAGCTCCATGCCCTTGTAATCACAATGCTCCTTTACTCCTTCATGACAATGCTCCATTACACAAGCCATCAAAATGATCCACGGCCTTGTCATCACAAGGCTCCATAACCCGTGTCATCAAAATGAACCAAGACCCCTGTAATCACAATTATCCATGCCTTTGTCATCACAAAACTCCATGACACATGTCACCAAAATGCTCCATGGCCTTCTCATCACAATGCTCCATAGCCTTGCCATCACAATACTCCATTAGCCCTGTCATAACAATGCTCCATGACACCAGACGACACAATGATCCGGGACTCTTGTCATCAAAATGCTCCATGACACTTGTCATCACAATGATCCATGCCCTTGCCATCCCAGTGCTCATGACCCCTGTAATCACAACGCTCCATGACGCTTGTCATCACAGTGCTCCGTGACACTTGTCATCAAAATGCTACATGCATTTGTCAGCAAAATGCTACATGGCCTTGTCATCACATGCTCCATGCGCTTGTCATCACAATACTCCATTCCCATTGTCATCAAAATCCTCCATGAACCTTGGGTTCACATTGCTTCATGCCCTTGTCATCACAATGCTCCATGCTCCTTGAAATGAAAATGATACATGACTTCTGTCATCACAATGCTCCAAATCCTTGTGATCACAATGTTCCATAACACTTGTCATCACAATGCTCCATGATGCCTGTCATCACAATGCTCCATGACCTTTGTCATCACAATGCTCAATACACTTGTCATCACAATGCTCCCTGACACTTGTCGTCAGAATGCTCCTTGAACACTGTCATGAAAAGGCTCCATGCCTTTTTCATCACAATGCTCCATGCCCTTTTCCTCACAATGCTCCATGCCATTGTCATCACATTACTCCACAAGCTTGTCATCAGAATGCTCCATGACCCTTGTCATCACAATGATCCATGACACCAGTCATCACAATGTTCCATGCCCCTTGTCATTACAGTGCTCCATGACGCTCGTCATCACAATTATCCATGGTCTTCTCATCACAATGCTCCACGGTCTTGCCATCACTATGCTCCATGCCCTGGTCATCACAATTCTACATATCCTTGTCATCACAATGCTCCATGACACTTCTAATCAAAATGTTACATGCTCTTGTCAATACAATTCTCCATGCAATTGTCATCGAAATGCTCCCTGACCCCTTCATAGCAAGCTCCATGTGCTTGTCATCACAAAGCTTCACGATCTTCTCATCAAAATTCTCAATGGCCCTTGTCAACTCAGTGCTCCATGATCTTGTCATCACAATGCTCCATGACCCTTGTCATCACTATGCTCCATTTCCTTTGTCATCACAATCCTCCATGACACTTGGCATCACAATGCCTCATGACATTGTCATCACAATGGACCATGACATATGTCATCACAATGCTCCCTGACACCTGTCTTCACAATACTGTATGACCTTGTCATCACAATGTTCCATGCCCTTGTCATCACAATGTGCCATCCCCACTGTCATCACAATAATACATAAAACTTGTCATAGCAATGCTCTATGCCTCTTTCATCACAATGCTCCTTTCCCTTGTCATCACAATGCTCCATGACCCCTGTCATCACAATGCTCCGTGACTCCAGTCATCACAATTCTTCATGACCTTTGTCATCACAGTGGTCCATGCCCTCATCATCACAAGTCTCTGTGACCTTTGTCACCACAATGCTCCATGAACTTTTCATCACAATGCTCGGTGACCCTTGTCATCACAATGTTCCATGCCTTTCTCAGCAAAATGCACCATGACCCATGTCATCACAATGCTCCTTGCGCTAGTCAGCACTATGCTCCATAACACATGTCATAACAATGCTGGATGTTCTAGTCAGCACAATGCTCCATGACATATGTCATCACAATGCGCCATGCGCTTGTCATCAAAATGCTCCACAATCTTGTCATCACAATGCTCCATAAAACTTGTCATCACAATGATCCATACACTAATCATCAAAATGCTCTCTCACCAATGATATCACAATGTTCCATCACTAGTCATTAAAATACTCCCTCACCCCTGTCATCACAATGATCCATGACCCCTGTCATCACAGTGCTATATGCCCTTATCATCACAATGTTCCATTACCCCTAACATCACAATGTTCCATAACCCCTGTCATCAAAATGCTCCATGACCCTTTGCATCACAATGCTCCATGACCCCTGACATCACAATGTTCCATAACCCCTGTCATCAAAATGTTCGATGACCCTTTTCATCAAATTGCTCCATGACCCTGTCATCACAATGCACCGTGCCCTTCTCATCACAATGCACCACGCCCTTGTCATCAAAATGCTCCATGACCTGTGTCATTACAAAGCTCCATGACCGATGGCATCACAATGCTCCATGCTATTGTCATCACAATGCTTCATGAAGCCTCTCATCACATTGCTCCATGTCCTGGTCATCACAAAGCTCCACGATGCTTGTCATCAAAATGCCCCATGCCCTTCTCAACACAATGCTCCATGCCCTTGTCATTACAATACTCCATGACCCATGTATCACAGTGTTCCATGCCCTTGTCATCACAATGCTCCATGCCCTATCTCATCACAATAATCCATAAAACTTTTCAGACCAAAGCTCCATGCCCTTGTAATCACAATGCTCCTTTACTCCTTCATGACAATGCTCCATTACACAAGCCATCAAAATGATCCACGGCCTTGTCATCACAAGGCTCCATAACCCGTGTCATCAAAATGAACCAAGACCCCTGTAATCACAATTATCCATGCCTTTGTCATCACAAAACTCCATGACACATGTCACCAAAATGCTCCATGGCCTTCTCATCACAATGCTCCATAGCCTTGCCATCACAATACTCCATTAGCCCTGTCATAACAATGCTCCATGACACCAGACGACACAATGATCCGGGACTCTTGTCATCAAAATGCTCCATGACACTTGTCATCACAATGATCCATGCCCTTGCCATCCCAGTGCTCATGACCCCTGTAATCACAACGCTCCATGACGCTTGTCATCACAGTGCTCCGTGACACTTGTCATCAAAATGCTACATGCATTTGTCAGCAAAATGCTACATGGCCTTGTCATCACATGCTCCATGCGCCTGTCATCACAATACTCCATTCCCATTGTCATCAAAATCCTCCATGAACCTTGGGTTCACATTGCTTCATGCCCTTGTCATCACAATGCTCCATGCTCCTTGAAATGAAAATGATACATGACTTCTGTCATCACAATGCTCCAAATCCTTGTGATCACAATGTTCCATAACACTTGTCATCACAATGCTCCATGATGCCTGTCATCACAATGCTCCATGACCTTTGTCATCACAATGCTCAATACACTTGTCATCACAATGCTCCCTGACACTTGTCGTCAGAATGCTCCTTGAACACTGTCATGAAAAGGCTCCATGCCTTTTTCATCACAATGCTCCATGCCCTTTTCCTCACAATGCTCCATGCCATTGTCATCACATTACTCCACAAGCTTGTCATCAGAATGCTCCATGACCCTTGTCATCACAATGATCCATGACACCAGTCATCACAATGTTCCATGCCCCTTGTCATTACAGTGCTCCATGACGCTCGTCATCACAATTATCCATGGTCTTCTCATCACAATGCTCCACGGTCTTGCCATCACTATGCTCCATGCCCTGGTCATCACAATTCTACATATCCTTGTCATCACAATGCTCCATGACACTTCTAATCAAAATGTTACATGCTCTTGTCAATACAATTCTCCATGCAATTGTCATCGAAATGCTCCCTGACCCCTTCATAGCAAGCTCCATGTGCTTGTCATCACAAAGCTTCACGATCTTCTCATCAAAATTCTCAATGGCCCTTGTCAACTCAGTGCTCCATGATCTTGTCATCACAATGCTCCATGACCCTTGTCATCACTATGCTCCATTTCCTTTGTCATCACAATCCTCCATGACACTTGGCATCACAATGCCTCATGACATTGTCATCACAATGGACCATGACATATGTCATCACAATGCTCCCTGACACCTGTCTTCACAATACTGTATGACCTTGTCATCACAATGTTCCATGCCCTTGTCATCACAATGTGCCATCCCCACTGTCATCACAATAATACATAAAACTTGTCATAGCAATGCTCTATGCCTCTTTCATCACAATGCTCCTTTCCCTTGTCATCACAATGCTCCATGACCCCTGTCATCACAATGCTCCGTGACTCCAGTCATCACAATTCTTCATGACCTTTGTCATCACAATGCTCCATGACTTTGTTAGCAAAATGCTACATGACCTTGTCATCAAAATGCTCCATGTGCATGTCATCAAAATACTCCATTACCTTTGTCATCATAATCCTCCATGGACCTTGGGATCACATTGCTTCATGCCCTTGTCATCACAAAGGTCCATTCTACTTGAAATCAAAATGATCTATGACTTCTGTCATCACAATGCTCCAAGCACTTGTGATCACAATGTTCCATAACACTTGTCATCACAATGCTCCATTATGCCTGTCATCACAATACTCTATGCCCTTGTCATCGCAATGCTCCCTGACATTTGTCCTCACAATGCTCAATACACTTGTAATCACAATGCTCCCTGACACTTGTCATCAGAATGCTCCTTGAACCCTTTCATGAAAAGGCTCCATGCCTTTTTCATCACAAAGCTCCATGCCCTTGTCATCACAAAGCTCCATGGCGCTTGTCATCACAATGCTCGATGCCCTTCTCATCACAGTGCTCCAGGCCCTTGTCATTACAATCCTCCATGACGCATGTATCACAGTGTTCCTTGCCCTTGTCATCACAATGCTCCATGCCCACACTCATCGCAATAATCCATGGAAATTTTCAGACCAATTCTCCATGCCCTTGTCATCACAATGCTCCATTAGACTTGTCGTAACAATGCTCCATGAACCCTGCCATCACAATATTGCACGGCCTTGTCATCAAAAGGCTCCATGACCCTTGTCATCACAATGCTCCCAGACCCCTGTAATCACAATGCTCCATGCCCTTGTCATCACAAAGCTCCATGACCCATGTCATCAGGATGCTCCACGGCCTTCTCATCACAATGCTCCATGCCCTTGTCATCACAATGCTCCAAAAACACTGTATTCACAATGCTCCATACCCTTGTCACCACAAAGCTCCATGACACATGGCAGCAGAATGCTCCTTGGCCTTCTCATCACAATGCTCCTTGCCCTTGTCATTACAATGTTCCAAGACTCCTGTAATCACAGTGCTCCATGCTCCTTTTCATCAGTATGCTCCATGAGACCTGTCCTCACAAGGCTCCATGGTTTTCTCATCACAAAACTCCAGGACATTGTCATCACAATGTCTCAGGACCTTATCAACAAAAGTCTCAATGCCCTTGTCATCATAATGTTCCAAGCCCTAATCATCATAATGCCCCATTATCTTTCTCATCACAATCCTCCATGACACTTGGCATCACAATGCCCCATGCCATTGTCATCACAATGTTCCATGACATATGACATCACATGCTCCCTGATAACTTTCTTCACAATACTCCGTGACCTTGTCATCACAATGCTCCATGCCCTTGTCATCACAATCCGCCATGCCCACTGTCATCACAATAATCCATGAAACTTGTCAGACCAATGCTCCATGCCCCTGTCATCACAATGCTCCATGCCCTTGTCATCACAATGCTCCGTGACTCCAGTCATCACAATGCTTCATGACCTTAGTCATCACAATAGTCCATGCACGCATCATCACAATGCTCCGTGACACTTGTCATCTCAATGCTCATTGCCTTTGTCAGCACAATACTCCAGGACCCTTGCCATCACAATGTGCCACATGCTTTTCATCACAATAGTCCACAACCTTGTGATCACAATGCTCCATAAACATTGTCATCACAATGCTCCATGCACTTCTCATCAAAATGCTCTCTCACCACTTATATCACAATGTTCCATCACTAGTCATCACAATACTCGCTCACCCCTATCATCACAATGTTTCAGGACCCCGTCATCACAATGCTACATGCACTTATCATCACAATGCGCCATGACACATGATATCACAATGTGCCAAAACACCTCTCATCAAAATGTTCCATGACCCTTTTCATCAAATTGCTCCATGACCCTGTCATCACAATGCATCATGCCCATCATCATAATTCGTCACGCGATTGTCATCACAATGTACCATGTCATATGTCATCACAATGCTCCCTGACACTTGTCTTCACAATACTACATGATCTTGTCATAACAATGTTCCTTTCCCTTGTCATCACAATGTGCCATGCCCAACCTCATAGCAATAATCCATGAAACTTGTCAGACCAATTTTCCATGCCCCTGTCATCACAATGCTCCATGCCCTTGTAATCACAATGCTCCATGACCCCTGTCATCACAATGCTCCGTGAATCCAGTCATCACAATGCTTTATGACCTTTGTCATCACAATGGTCCATTCCCTCGTCATCACAGTGCTGTGTAACATTTGTCATCACAATGCTGCATGCCTTTGTCAGCCCAATTCTCCATGACCTTGTCATCACAATGCTCCATGTGGTTGTCAGCACAATGCTCCAAGACACATGTCATCACAATATGCCATGCACTTTTCATCACAATGCTCCACAACCTTGTCATCACAATGCTCCATAAAACTTGTCATCACAATGCTCCATGCACTTCTCATCTAAATGCTCTCTCACCACTGATTTCACAATGTTCCATCACTAGTCATCACAATACTCCCTCACCCCTGTCATCACAATGTTCCATGACCCATGTCATCAAAATGCTACATGCCCTTATCATCACAATGCTCCATGACCACTGACATCACAATGTTCCATAACCCCTGTCATCAAAATATTCCCCAACACTTTTCTCAAATTGCTCCATGACCCTGTCATCACAATGCTCCCTGCCCTTCTCATCACAATGCAAAACACCCTTGTCATCAAAATGCTACATGACCTTTGTCATCACAAAGCTCCATGACCCTTGGCATCACAATGCTCCATGGCATTGTCATCACAATGCTCCATGAACCCTATCATCACATTGCTCCTTGCCCTTGTCATCACAAAGCTCCATGACCCATGAATCACCGTGTTCTGTGACCTTGTCATCACAATGCTCCATGCCCACTCTCATCACAATAATCCATGAAACATTTCAAACCAATGCTCAATGCCCTTGTCATCACAATGCTCCATTACACCTGTCAAAACAATGCTCCATGACCCCTGCCATCACAATATTCCATGGCGTTGTCATCACAAGGCTCCATGACCCTTGTCATAACAATGCTCCATGACCCCTGTAATCACAAGGCTCCATGCCCCTTTTCATCTCAATTCTCCATGAACACTGTCATTACAATGGACCATGCCCATCATCATAAACCTTCATGCTATTGTCATCACAGTGAAATCAAAATGCTCCATGACCTCTGTCATCACAATGCTCCAAACCTTTGTGATCACAATATTCCATAACACTTGTCATCACAATGCCCCATGACGCTCCTCATCACAATTATCCATTGTCTTCACATCACAATGCTCCATGACCTTTATCATCACAGTGCTCCTTGATACTTTTCATCAGTATGCTCCTTGAACCCTGCCATGACAAGGCTCCATGCCTTTTTCATCACAATGATCCATGAACTTTTCATCACAATGCTCCAAGACACCTGTAATAACAATTTTCCATGACCTTGTCATCACAAAGCTTCATGAGGCATGTCATCAGAATGCTCCATGGCTTTCTCATCACAATGCTCCATGCCCTTGTCATCACAATGCTCCATTACACCTGTCAAAACAATGCTCCATGACCCCTGCCATCACATTATTCCATGGCGTTGTCATCACAAGGCTCCATGACCCTTGTCGTAACAATGCTCCATGACCCCTGTAATCACAAGGCTCCATGCCCCTTTTCATCTCAATTCTCCATGAACACTGTCATTACAATGGACCATGCCCATCATCATAAACCTTCATGCTATTGTCATCACAATGAAATCAAAATGCTCCATGACCTCTGTCATCACAATGCTCCAAACCCTTGTGATCACAGTATTCCATAACACTTGTCATCACAATGCCCCATGACGATCCTCATCACAATTATCCATTGTCTTCACATCACAATGCTCCATGACCTTTGTCATCACAGTGCTCCTTGATACTTTTCATCAGTATGCTCCTTGAACCATGCCATGACAAGGCTCCATGCCTTTTTCATCACAATGATCCATGAACTTTTCATCACAATGCTCCAAGACACCTGTAATAACAATTTTCCATGACCTTGTCATCACAAAGCTTCATGACGCATGTCATCAGAATGCTCCATGGCTTTCTCATCACAATGCTCCATGCCCTTGTCATCACAATGCTCCAAGGCTCCTGTAATCACAATGCTCCATGCCCCTTTTCATCAGAATGCTCCATGAGACTTGTCATCACAAGGCTCTATGGTCTCCTCATCACAATGCTCCATTACCTTTGTCATCACAATCCTCCATGACATTTGGCATCACAATGCTCCATGCCGTTGTCATCACAATGCACCACGACATATGTCATCACAATGCTCCCTGACACCTGTCTTCACAATACTATATGACCTTGTCATAACAATGCTCCATGCCATTTTCATCACAATGCACCATGCCCTTGTAATCACAATGCTCCATGACCCCTCACATCATAATGCTCCGTGAATCCAGTCATCACAATGCTTTATGACCTTTTTCATGAAAATGGTCCATTCCCTCGTCATCTCAATGCTCTGTAACACGTGTCTTCACAATGCTCCATGCCTTTGTCAGCACAGTGCTCCATGACCCTTGTCATCACAATGCTCCATGCGCTTGTCAGCACAATGCTCCAAAACACAGGTCATCACAATATGCCATGCACTTGTCTTCACAATGCTCCACAACCTTGTCATCACATTGCTCCATAAACCTTGTCATCACAATGCTCCATGAACTTGTCATCTAAATGCTCTCTCACCACTGATATCACAATGTTCCATCACTAGTCATCACAATACTCCCTCACCACTTTCATCAAAATGTTCCATGACCCCTGTCATCAAAATGCTACATGCCCTTATCATCACAATGCTCCATGACCACTGACGTCACACTGTTCCATAACCCCTGTCATCAAAATGTTCCCTGACCCTTTTCATCAAATTGCTCCATGATCCTGTCATCACAATGCTCCCTGCCCTTCTCATCACAATGCACAATGCTCTTGTCATCAAAATGCTCATTGACCTTTGTCCTCACAAATCTCCATGACCCTTGGCATCACAATGCTCCATGCCATTGTCATCACAATGTTCCATGAACCCTATCATCACATTGCTCCTTGCCCTTGTCATCACAAAGCTCCATGACACTTGTCATCACAATGCCCGGTGCATTTCTCATCACAATGATCCATGCACTTTTCATTACAATCCTCCATAACCCATGTATCACCGTGTTCTGTGCCCTTGTCATCACAAGGCTCCATGACCACTCTCGGCACAATAATCCATGAAACTTTTCAAACTAATGCTCCATGTACTTGTCATCACAATGCTCCATTACATCTGTCATAACAATGCTCCATGACCCCTGCCATCACAGTGTACCAGGGCGTTGTCATGACAAGGCTCCATGACCCTTGTCATAACAATGCTCCATGACCCCTGTAATCACAAGGATCCATGCCCCTTTTCATCTCAATTCTCCATGAACACTGTCATCACAATGCAACATGCCCATCATCATAAAGATTCATGCTATTGTCATCACAATGAAATCAAAATGCTCCATGACCTCTGTCATCACAATGCTCCAAACCCTTGTGATCAAAATGTTCCATAACACTTGTCATCACAATGCCCCATGACACTCGTCATCACAATTATGCAAGGTCTTCTCATCACAATGCTCCATGACCTTTGTCAACACAATGCTCAATACACTTGTCATCACAATGCTCCCTGACACTTGTCATCACTATGCTCCTTGAACACTGTCATGACAAGGCTCCCTGCACTTTTCATCACAATGATGCATTCGCTTTTCTTCACAATGCTCCAAGACCCCTGTTATCACAATGCTCCGTGACTCCAGTCATCACAATGCTTCATGACATTTGTCATCACAATGGTCCATGACCTTGTCACACAAAGCTCTGTGACCTTTGTCACCACAATGCTCCATGAACTTTTTATCACAATGCTCTGTGACCCTTGTCATCACAAAGCTCCATGCCTTTGTCAGCACAATGTTCCATGACTCTTGTCATCACAATGCTCGATGCGTGTGTCAGCACAATGCTCCACAACCAATGTCATCACAATTTGCCATGCACTTGTCATCACAATGCTCAACATCCTTGTCATCAAAATGCTCCATAAACCTTGTCATCACAATGCTCCATGCACTTATCAAAATGCTCTCTCACCACTGATATCTCAGTGTTCCACCACTAGTCATCACAATACTCCTTCAACACTGTCATCACAATGTTCCATTACCCCTGTCATCACAATGCTACATGCCATTATCATCACAATGCTCCATGACACCTGACATCACAAAGTTCCATAACCCCTGTAATCAAAATGCTCCATGAGAATTTTCATCACAAAGCTCCATGATCCCTGACATCAGAATGTTCTATAACCCCTGTCATCAAAATGTTCCATGACCCTTTTCATCAAATTGCTCCATGATCCTGTCATCACAATGCTCCCTGCCCTTCTCATCAAAATGCACCAGGCCCTTTTCATCAAAATGCTACATGAGATTTTTCATCACAAAGCTCCATGACCCTTGGCATCACCATGCTCCATTCCATTATCATCACAATGCTCCATGGACCCTCTCATCACATTGCTCCATGCACTTGTCATCCCAAATCTCCATGACGCTTGTCATCACAATGCTCGATGCCTTTCTCATCACAATGCTCCATGCGATTGTCATTACAATCCTGCATGGTGTATGTATCACAGTGTTCCATGCCCTTGTCATCACACTGTTCCATGCCAACTCTCTTCACAATAATCCATGAAACTTTTCAGACCATTGCCCAATGTCCTTGTCATCAAAATGCTCCATTACCCCTGTCATAACAATGCTCCATGTCCCCTGACATCACAAGATTCCACGGTCTTGTCATCACAAGCCTCCATGACCCTTGTCATCACAATGCTCCAAGACCCCTGTAATCACAAATCTCGATGCCCTTGTCATCACAAAGCTCCATGACTCATGTCATCAGAATGCTCCATGGCCTTCTCCTCACAGTGCTCCATGCCCTTGTCATCACAATGCTCCAACACCCCTGGAATCACAATGTTCCATGCCCCTTTTCATCTCAATGCTCCATGAACCCTGTCATCACAATGCACCGTGCCCAACACCATAATATTTCATGCTTTTGTCATCACAATGAAATCAAAATGCTCAATGTCGTCTGTCATTACAATGCACCAAATCCTTGTGATCACAATGTTCCATAACACTTGTCATCACAGTGCCCCATGACGCTGGTCATCACAATTATCCATGGTTATCTCTCACAATGCTCCAAGCCCTTGTCATCAGAATGCTCCACTACAATTGTCATCACAATCCTCCATGACACTTGTCTTCACAATTCTCCATGCCATTGTCAAAACAATGCACCATGACATATGTCATAACAATACTCCCTGACACCTGTCTTCACCATATTCCATGACCTGGTCATATTAATGCTCCATGCCGCTGTCATCACAGTGCGCCATGCCCACTATCATCACAATTATCAATGAAAGTTGTCAGACCAATGCTCCATGCTCCTGTCATCACAATGCTCCATGCCCTTGTCATCACAATGGTCCGTGACTCCAGTCATCACAATGCTACATGACCTTTTTCCTCACAATGGTTCATAACCTCATCATCACAGGGCTCTGTGAACTTTGTCACCATAATGCTCCATGAACTTTTCATCACAATGCTCTTTGACACTTGTCATCACAATGCTCCATGGCTTTTTCAGCAGAGTGCTCCATGGCCCTGTCATCACAATGCTCCGTGACTCGTCATAACAATGATTCATGACGTTTGTCATCACAATGGTCCATACCCTCGTCATCACAAGTCTCTGTGACTTTGTCACCACAATGCTCCATGAACTTTTCATCACAATGCTCTCTGACACTGGTCATCAACATATTCTATGCCTTCCTCAGCACAATGCTCCCTTACCCTTGTCATAAGAGTGCTCCATGTGCTTGTCAGCGCATTGCTCCATGACCCATGTTATCACAATGCGCCATGCGCTTGTCATCAATATGTAACCAAGTTGAGGTTATTGTAATCAGTGCAGGCCTAAATTTTTGGGTGGCTATGTCTTATTGATTTTCAGTTTTCCAAAGGTATATTCCCTAGACTGGAAGTGCCCTTGGATCTGTAGCTCTGTTGTTTACTTGTTTCAGGGAACACAATTGACTCCTCCAGAGAGGCAGTTGGCAATTTACATCCTGCCCATCAGCATAACTAGGATCCTTGTTCTCCAGGGCCTGTCTTGCGTTTCTAGTTTCTACACATTTTGCGGATGTCCCTTTTGACCAGTGGGAAGTGATACTTTTTGTAGGGCAGATTTGCATTGCCCGCTTGCTCGCTTGGCCAAAAAGGGCGTATGCGTTTTCTCCTGAATATATTCAGGAGAAAACGCATACGCCCTTTTTGGCCAAGTGCATCATTGTCTAAGTTGTGCCACTCTTCCTGTGCTTTAAAGGTGATTCCAATGTACCTCTTGAAGTCTGTTTCCTGCTCTTCTGCCTCGCTTTCAAGTCGGCCTCGTTGCCTTCCCTCAACAGATTTTTGGACGATAGTTTTCCTTTATTACTCGGCCATTTTCTGAAATGCTCTGCCCCTGAGCTCCAGTTTTCAACTCGTTTTTTGTGAGCTGACCGCAAGTCTAAAATTTTGGTTCAGTACCTATACTGTTTCCCAGCGGGTGGCTGAGAGTTTGGTTAATTCTTCTCATTGACCGGAAATTACAGTGATATGTGCCCATCCAAATGCCTAACAGCTACTCTCATTGATTCTCCCTCTTCCCTTTCATCCTCTGCCAAGTTGGCAACCTGTGCGAACCAGGAGGTTAAAGGGGCTGTCTCTCCAAGTTGGGACATTAATAGTAAAGCAGTTGGAAAGTGAAAGCAGAACACCAGGAGAGGGACTATTAGTTGAGTTTTAGAAACATTTTGTATTCACAATGTGTCCATTTTCTAGGTTTCACATACACGTTATGGCTGTAGTAATATTCCCTTCAACCTGGAGAGCTGGGACCCTTGGAATGTGTGCCATGCATTATTGCTTTAAATGGTCTGCATTTGCTCACCGAATCTCACCAATCCTCTCAGTCCCAAGTGTCCAGCCTTATGCCACATCCAGCTGTCGTTGTAGATAGGGTCATTCCAGGTTTCATCAGAGCCCCTGAAGGAATTTTAAAGAAATTCCCCTTTTTTTTTTGTTTTTCAAATTCCTTTTTATAGTGGGTTTGAGCTGATTCTCACTGCCATGTTTATGCCAGTCTAGACACACTTGATTCCCTTACGCAGACCTATCAATACATAGGTTTTAAGATTCTTACTAGTCAGATATATTCCTCTGCAGGAAATATGGTGTTTTGAATCCCTTTCACTGAGGAAAGTGTAGGTCTTGTCTTTTCCGTAGTTGGTATTTGGAACGGTACCTGTACTAATATCACATTCTGGTTTTATGCATCACCCCACCTCTCCTTCCCCCTTAAGCAGGCATAAGAGTGCTTTCTAAATGTGAAACTCTGTTCTCTTTCCTAACTCAGTTCATGTGTAGCCATGTTTACAGGACATTCATAAGTGATATATTATGATAAGTTTCTTCTTCTCTGTGACTTATTTCACTTAGAATCATCGTACCTGAATCCACTCATTTTGCTGCTACTGGCCTTATGACATTGATTTCATGGCTGAGGGTTATTCCATTGTACATAAGTAACACGATTTCTTGAACCATTTTTGTCTTTCCTGGGATATTTAAGGTGTACCCAAGTGGAGGTTCTTGTAAGCAGTGCAGTACTCAATTTTGTGTTTGCTGTGTCTTATTGATTTTCAGTTTTCCCAAGGTATCTTCCATAGACTGGAAGTACCCTTGGCTCTGTAGCTCTGTTTTTTACTTGTTTTAGGGAACACAATGCACTCCTCCAGAGAGGCAGTTGGCAATTTACATACTGCCCTTCAGCATAAGTAGGCTCCCTGTTCTCCATGGCCTGTCTTGCGTTTCTGATTTTTTACACATGTTGTTGATGTCCCTTTTGACCGTTGGGTAGTGATACTTCTTTGTAGTGCAGATTTGCATTGCCCGCTTGCTTGCATGGCCAAAAAGGGCGTATGCGTTTTCTCCTGAATATATTCAGGAGAAAACACAGTCACCCTTTTTGGCCAAGTGCATCATTGTCGAAGTTGTGCCCCTCTTCCTGTGCTTTAAAGGTGATTCCAATGTACGTCTTGAAATCTGTTTGCTGCTATTCTGGCTCACTTTCCCGTTTGCCTCTTTGCCTTCCCTCAACAGATTTTTGGACGATAGTTGTCCATTATTACTCTGCCAGTTTGTGAATAGCTGTGCCCCTGAGCTCCATTTTTCAACTCGTTTTTTGTGAGCTGACTGCAAGTCCAAAATTTTGGTTCAGGACCTTTATTGGTTCCCGGAGGGTGGCTGAGACTTTGGTTAATTCTCCTTCCTGCTGGGAAATTAGAGTGACATGTGCCCGTCCAAATGCCTAACAGCTACTCTCTCATTGGTTCTCCCTCTTCCCTTACATCCTCTGCCAAATTGGCAACCTGTGCGAACCAGGAGGTTAAAGGGGCTGTCTCTCCAATTTGGGACATTGATAGTAAAGCAGTTGGAAAGTCAAACCGGAGCACCAGGAGAGGGACAATTAGTTGAGTTTTAGAAACCTTTCGTATTCACATTCTGTCCATTCTCTAGGTTTCCCGTACATGTTATAGATGTAGTAATATTCCCTTCAACCTGGAGAGTTGGGACCCTTGGAATGTGTGCCACGCATTATTTCTTTAAATGGTCTGCATTTGCTCACCGAATCTCATCAATCCTCTCAGTACCAAGTGTCCAGCCTAATGCCACATCCAGCTGTCGTTGTAGATAGGGTCATTCCAGGTTTCATCAGAGCCCCTGTAGGAATTGCAAAGAATTTCCCTGTTTTTTTGTTTTGTTTTTGAAATTCCTTTTTATAGTGGTGTTTAGCTGATTCTCCCTGCCATGTTTATGCCAGTCTAGACACACTTGTTTCCCTTACAGAGACATATCAATACATAGGTTTTAAGATTCTCACTAGTCAGATATATTCCTAGACTGGAAATATTGGGTTTTGAGTCCCTTTCACTGTGGAAGGTGTAGGTGTTGTCTATTCCGTAGCTGGTTTTTGGAACGGTACCTGTACTAATATGAAACTCTGGTTTTATGCATCACCCCACCTCTCCTTCCCCCTTAGGCAGGCACAAGGGTGTTTTCTAAATGTGAGACTCTGTTCTCTTTCCTAACTCAGTTCTTGTGTAGCCACGTTTACTGGACCTTCATAAGTGATATCTTATGTTAAGTTTCTTTTTCTCTGTGACTTATTTCACTTAGAATCATCGTACCTGAATCCACTCATTTTGCTGCTACTGGCTTTATGACATTTATTTCATGGCTGAGGGATATTCCATCTTACATAAGTAACACAATTTCTTGAACCATTTTTGTCTTTCCGGGAATATTTAAGGTGTACCCAAGTTGAGGTTCTTGTTAGCAGTGCATCCCTAAATTTTGGGGTGGCTCTCTCCTATTGATTTTCAGTTTTCCCTAGGTATATTCCCTAGACTGGAAGTGCCCTTGTCTCTGTAGCTCTGTTGAGTACTTGTTTTAGGGAACACAATGCACTCCTCCAGAGAGGCAGTTGTCAATTTACATCCTGCCCATCAGCATAACTAGGCTCCCTGTTCTCCAGGGCCTGTCTTGCCTTTTTGCTTTTACACATTTTGCGGATGTCCCTTTTGACCGGTGGGAAGTGACACTTCTATGTAGTGCAGATTTACATTGCCCGCTTGCTTGCTTGGCCTAAAAGGGCGTATGCGTTTTCTCCTGAATATATTCAGGAGAAAACACATACACCCTTTTTTGCCAAGCACATCATTGTCGAAGTTGTGCCCCTATTCCTGTGCTTTAAATGCAATTCCAATGTACCTGTTGAAATCGGTTTCCTGCTATTCTGGCTCGATTTCAAGGTCGCCTCGGTGCCTTCCCTGAACAGATTTTTGGACGATAGTTGTCCTTTATTACTCTAAAAGTTTGTGAATTGCTATGCACCTGAGATCCATTTTTCAACTCGTTTTTTGTGAGCTGACCGCAAGTCCCAAACGTTGGTTCAGGACCTATACTGCTTCCCAGCGTCTGGCTGAGCCTTTGGTTAATTCTTCTTCCTGCCGGGAAATTAGAGTGACATGTGCCCGTCCAAATGCCTAACAGCTACTCTCTCATTTGTTCTCCCTCTTCCCTTTCATCCTCTGCCAAATTAGCAACCTGTGCGTACCAGGAAGATAAAGGGTCTGTCTCTGCAATTTGGGAGATTGATAGTAAAGCAGTTGGAAATTCAAACCGGAGCACCAGGAGAGGGACTATTAGTTGAGTTTTAGAAACCTTTCGTATTCACAGTCTGTCCATTCTCTAGTTTTCCCGTGCATGTTATAGCTGTAGTAATATTCCCTTCAACCTGGAGAGTTGGGACCTTGGAATGTGTGCCACGCATTATTGCTTTAAATGATCTGCATTTGCTCACTGAATCTCTCCAATCCTCTCAGTCCCAAGTGTCCAGCCTTATGCCACATCCAGCTGTCGTTGTAGATAGGGTCATTCCAGGTTTCATCAGAGCCCCTGAAGGAATTGTAAAGAATATCCCTGTTTTTTTTTTTTTTGTGTTCGAAATTCTTTTTATAGTGGGTTTGAACTGATTCTTACTGCCTTGTTTATGCCAGTCTAGACACACCTGATTCCCTTATGGTGACATATCAATACATAGGTTTTAAGATTCTTACTAGTCAGATATATTCCTCGGCGGGAAATATTGGGTTTTGCGTCCCATTCACTGAGGAAGGTATAGGTCTTGTCTATTCCGTAGTTGGTTTTTGGAACGGTACCTGTACTAATATCAAACTCTGGTTTTATGCATCACCCCACCTCTCCTTCCCCCTTAAGCCGGCACAAGAGTGTTTTCTAAATGTGAGGCTCTGTTCTCTTTCCTAACTCACTTCTTGTATAGCCACGTTTACAGGACCTTTATAAGTGATATCTTATGAAAAGTTTCTTTTTCTCTGTGTCTTATTTCACTTAGAATCATCGTACCTGAATCCACTCATTTTGCTGCTACTGGCCTTATGACATTGATTTCATGGCTGAGGGATATTCCATCGTATGTAAGTAACACAATTTCTTGAACCATTTTTGTCTTTCCTGGGATACTTAATGTGTACCCAATTTGAGTTTCTTGTAAGCAGTGCAGCCCTAAATTTTGGGGTGGCTCTGTTTTATTGATTTTCAGTTTTCCCAAGGTATATTCCCTAGACTGGAAGTGCCCTTGGCTCTGTACCTCTGTTGTTTACTTGTTTTAGGGAACACAATGCACTCCTCCAGAGAGGCAGTTTGCAAATTACATCCTGCCCATCAGCATAATTAGGCTCCCTGTTCTCCAGGGCCTGTCTTGCCTTTCTGGTTTTTATACATTTTGTGGATGACCCTTTGACCGGTGGGAATTGACACTTCTTTGTAGTGCAGATTTGCATTGCCCGCTTGCTTGCTTGGCCAAAAAGCGTGTATGTGTTTTCTCCTGAATATATTCAGGAGAAAATGCATACGCCCTTTTTGGCCAAGTGCATCATTGTCGAAGTTGTGCCCCTCTTCATGTGCTTTAAAGGCGATTGCAATGTACCTGTTGAAATCTGTTTCCTGCTATTCTGGCTCACTTTTAATTCTGCCTCGTTTCCTTCCCTCAACAGATATTTGGACGATAGTTTTCCTTTATTACTCTGCCAGTATATGAATTGCTGTGCCACAGAGCTCCATTATTCAACTCGTTTTTTGTGAGCTGACCGCAAGTCCAAAATTTTGGTTCTGGACCTATACTGGTTTCCGCCGGGTGGCTGAGACTTTGGTTAATTCTTCTTCCTGCCGGGAAATAGGAGTGACATGTGCCCGTCCAAATGCCTAAGAGCTACTCTCTCATTTGTTCTCCCTCTTCCCTTTCATCCTCTGCCAAATTGGCAACCAGAGTGAAACAGGAGTTTAAAGGGGCTGTCTCTCCAAGTTGCTAGATTGATAGTATACCAGTTGGAAATTCAAACTGGAGCACCAGGAGAGGGACTATTAGTTGAGTTTTAGAAACATTTCGTATTCACAGTGTGTCCATTCTTTAGGTTTCCCGTACATGTTATAGCTGTAGTAATATTCCGTTCAAACTGGAGAGTTGGGACCCTAGGAATGTGTGCCACACATTATTGTTTTAAGTGGTCTGCATTTGGTCACCGAATCTCACCAATCCTCTCAGACCCAAGTGTCCAGCCTTATGTCACTTGCAGCTGTCGTTGTAGATAGGGTCATTCCAGGTTTCATCAGAGCCCCTGAAGGAATTGTAAAGAATTTCCCTGTTTTTTTGTTTTGTTTTTAAATTCCTTTTTATGGTGGGTTTCAGCTGATTTTCACTGCCATGTTTATGCCAGTCTAGACACAGTTGATTCCCTTACGGAGACATATCAATACATAGTTTTTAAGATTCTTACTAGTCAGATATATTCCTCTGCAGAGAATAGGGGTGTTGAGTCCCGTTCACTGAGGAAGGAGTAGGTCTTGTCTATTCTGTATTTGAATCATGGAATGGTACCTGTGCTAATATCAAACTCTGGTGTTATGCATCAACCCACCTCTCCTTTCCCCATAAGCAGGCATACGTATGTTTTCTATATGTGAGACTCTGTACTCTTTACTAATTCAGTTCATGTGTACCCATGTTTACATTTCCTTCATAAGTGATATCTTAGGTCAGAATGCTCCATGGCTCTTGTCATCATAATGCTGCATGATGCTTGTCACCACGATTATCCTTGGTCTTCTCATCACAATGCTCCACGGTCTTGCCATCACATTGCTCCATGTCACTTGTCATCACAATTCTCCACCTCTTTGTCATCACAATATTCCATGACATTTCTCATCACAATGTTACATGCTCTTGTCATCACAATTCTCCGTGCACTTCTCATTGCAATGCTCCCTGAACCCTGTCATAGCAAGCTCCATATGCTTGTCATCACAATGCTTCATGACAATGTTATAAAAATTCTTAATGTCCCTTGACATCACAATGCTCCCTGCCATTGTCATTACAATTCTCCATGACACTTCTCATCACAATGCTCCAAGCCCTTGTCATGACAATGCTCCTTGACCCATGTCATCACAAAGCTCCATGCCTTTGTCAGCACAGTGCTCCATGACCCTTGTCATCACAATGCTCGATGCGCGTGTCAGCACAATGCTCCATAACCCATGTCATCACAATGCACCATGCACTTGTCATCACAATGCTCAATACACTTGGCATCACAATGCTCGCTGACACTTGTCATCAGTATGCTCCTTGAACACTGTCATGACAAGATCCATGCCTTTTTCATTACAATGATCCATTCCCTTTTCATCACAATGTTCCAAGACCCCTGTTATCACAATGCTCCTTGACTCCAGTCATCACAATGCTTCATGATATTTGTCATAACAATGGTCCATGACCTGGTCAGAGAAAGATCTGTGACATTTGTCACCACAATGCTCCATGAAATTTTTATCACAATGCTCTGTGACCCTTGTCAACACAAAGCTCCATGCCTTTGTCAGGACAATGCTCCATAACCCATGTCATCACAATGCACCATGCATTTGTCATCACAATGCTCCACATCCTTGTCATCAAAATGCTCCATAAAACTTGTCATCACAATGCTCCATGCACTTCTCCTCAAAATGCTTTCTCACCACTGATATCACAATGTTCCACCACTAGTCATCACAATAATCTTTCACCCCTGTCATCACAATATTCCAAGACCCTTGTAATCACAATTCTCCATGCCCTTGTCATCACAAAGCTCCATGACGCATGTCATCAGAATGCTCCATGGCCTTCTCATCACAATGCTCCATGCCCTTGTCATCACAATGCTCCAAAACCCCTGTAATCACAATGCTCCATGCCCCTTTTCATCTCAATGCTCCATGAACCCTGTCATCACAGTGCACCGTGCCCATCACCATAATATTTCATGCTGTTGTCATCACAATGAAATCAAAATGCTCCATGACCTCTGTCATCACAATGAACCAAACCCTTCTGATCACAATGTTCCATAACACTTGTCATCACAATGCCCCATGATGCTGGTCATCACAATTATCCATAGTCTTCTCATCACAATGCTACATGATCTTTGTCATTACAATGCTCAATACACTTATCATCACACTGCCCCTGACAGTTGTCATCAGTATGCTCCTTGAACACTGTCATGACAAGGCTCCATGCATTTTTCATCACAATGATCCATTCCCTTTTCATCACAATGCTCCAAGACCCCTGTAATCACAATGCTAAATGTCCTTGTCATCACAAAGCTCCATGATGCATGTCATCAGAATGCTCCATGGCCTTCTCATCACAATGCTCCATGCCCTTGTTATCACATTGCTTCAAAACCCCTTTAATCTCAATATGCCATGCACCTTTTCATCAGAATGCTCCATGCACTTGTCATCACAATGCTCCATGACCGTTTTCATCGCAATGTTCCAAGCCCTTGTCATGAAAATGCTCCATTACCTTTGTCATCACAATCCTGAATGACAATAGGTATCACAATGCTCCATGCCATTGTCATCACAATTGACAATGACATATGTCATCACAATGCTCCCTGACACCTGTCTTCCCTATACTCCATGACCTTGTCATCACAGTGTTCCATGCCCTTGTCATCACAATGTGCCATGCCCACTGTCATCACAATAATCCATGAAACATGTCAGACCAATGTTCCATGCCCCTGTCATCAAAATGCTCCGTGACTCCAGTCATCACAATGATTCATGACCTTTCTCATCACAATGGTCCATGCCCCCGTCACACAAGGCTCTGTGATTTTGTCACCACAGTGCTCCATGTAATTTTCATCACAATGTTGTGTGTCCCTTGTCATCACAATGCTCCATGCCTTTGTCAGCACAATGCTGCATGACACTTGTCATCAAAATGCTCCATGCGCTTGTCAGCACAATGCTCCATGACACATGTCATCACAATGTGCCATGCTCTTTTCATCACAATGCTCCACATCCTTTTCATTGCTATGCTCCATAAAACTTGTCATCACAATGCTCCATGCACTTCTCATTAAAATCCTCTCTCACCACATATATCACAATGTTCCATCACTAGTCATCACAATACTCACTCACCCCTGTCATCACAATGTCCCATGACCACTGTCATCACAGTGCTACATGCCCTTATCATCACAATGCTCCAGGACCCCTGACATCACAATGTTCCATAACCCCTGTCACAAAATGCTCCATGACCCATTTCATCACAATGCTTCATGACCCCTGACATCACAATGTTCCATAACCCCTGTCATCAAAATATTCCATTACACTTTTATTCAAATTGCTCCATGACACTTGTCATCGCAATGTCCCAAGCCCTTGTCATCAAAATGCTCCATTACTTTGTCATCACATTCCTCCATGACACTTGGTATCACAATGCTCCATGCCATTGTCATCACAGTGGACAATGACATATGTCATCACTATGCTCCTGATACCTGTCTTCACAATACTCCATGACCTTGTCATCACATTGCGCCATGCCCAATGTCATCACAATAATACATGAAATATGTCAAACCAATCTTCCATGCCCCTGTCATCACAATGTTCCATGCCCTTTTCATCACAATGCTCCATGACCCATGTCATCACAAAGCTCCGTGACTCCAGTCATCACAATGCTTCATGACATTTGTTCACACAATAGTCCATGCCCTCGTCACACAAGGCTCTGTTACCTTTGTCCCCACAATGCTCCATGCCCTTGTCATCTCAATGCTCCATGCCCACTGTCATCACAATAATCCATGAAACTTGTCAGACCAATGTTCCATGCCCCTGTCATCACATTGTTCCATGCCCTTGTCATCACAATGCTCTATGACCCCTGTCATCACAGTGCTCCTTGACTCCACTCATCACAATGATTCATGACCTTTCTCATCACAATGGTCCATGCCCTCGTCACACAAGGCTCTGTGATCTTCGTCACCACAATGCTCCATGAAATTTTGATCACAATGCTCCAGCCTTTGTCAGCACAATGCTCCATGACACTTGTCATAAAATGCTCCATGCGCTTGTCAGCACAATGCTCCATGACACATGTCATCACAATGTGCCATGCTCTTTTCATTACAATGCTCCACAACCTTTTCATCGCTATGCTCCATAAAACTTGTCATCACAATGCTCCATGCACTTCTCATCAAAATGCTCTCTCACCACATATATCACAATGTTCCATCATTAGTCATGACAATACTCGCTCACCCCTGTCATTACAATGTTCCATGACCACTGTCATCACAGTGATACATGCCCTTATCATCACAATGCTCCATGACACCTGACATCACAAAGTTCCATAACCCCTCTCACAAAATGCTCCATGACCCATTTCATCACAATGCTTCATGACCCGTGACATCACAATGTTCCATAACCCCTGTCATCAAAATATTCCATGACGCTTTTATTCAAATTGCACCATGACCCTGTCATCACAATGCTCCCTGCACTTCTCACCACAATGCACCACGCCCTTGTCATCAAAATGCCCCATGACATTTGTCATCACAAACCTCCATGACACTTGGCATCACAATGCTCCATGCCATTGTCATCACAATGCTCAATGAAATATCTCATCACATTGCTCCATGTCCTTGTCATCACAATGTTCCATTACACCTGTCATAACAATGCTCCATGACCCCTGCCATCACAGTGTTCCACGGCCATGTCATCACAAGGCTCCATGTCCCTTGTCATCACAATGCTCCAAGACCTATGTAATCACAATTCTCCATGCCACTTTTCATCTCAATGCTCCATGAACACTTTCATCTCAATGCACCCTGCCCATCATCTTAATGATTCATGCTACTGTCATCACAGTGAAATCAAAATGCTCCATGTCCTCTGTCATCACAATGCTCCAAACCCTTCTGATCACAATGTTCCATAACACTTGTCATCCCATGCCCCATGACACTCGTCATCACAATTATGCAAGCTCTTCTCATCACAATGCACCATGACCTTTGTCACCACAATGCTCAATACACTTGGCATCACAATGCTCGCTGACACTTGTCATCAGTATGCTCCTTGAACATAGTCATGACAAGACTCCATGCCATTTTCATCACAATGATCCATTCCCTTTTCATCACAATGCACCAAGACACCTGTTATCACAATGCTCCGTGACTCCAGTCATCACAATGCTTCATGACATTTGTCATCACAATGGTCCATGACCTCATCACACAAACTCTGTGATATTTGTCACCCCAATGCTCCATGAAATTTTTATCACAATGCTCTGTGACCCTTGTCATCACAAAGCTCCATGCCTTTGTCAGCACAATGCTCCATGACCCTTGTCATCACAATGCTCGATGCGTGTGTCAGCACAATGCTCCATAACCCATGTCATCACAATGCACCATGCACTTGTCATCACAATGCTCCACATCCTTGTCATCAGAATGCTCCATAAACCTTGTCATCACAATGCTCCATGCACTACTACTCAAAATGCTTTCTCACCACTGATATCACAATGTTCCATCACTAGTCATCACAATACTCCCTCACCCCTGTCATCACAATATTCCATGACCCCTGTAATCACAATTCTCCGTGCCCTTGTCATCACAAAGCTCCATGACGCATGTCATCCGAATGCTCCATGGCCTTCTCATCACAATGCTCCATGCCCTTGTCATCACAATGCTCCAACACCACTGTAATCACAATGCTCCATGCCCCTTTTCATCTCAATGCTCCATGAACCCTGTCATCACAATGCACTGTGCCCATCACCATAATATTTCATGCTATTGTCATCACAATGAAATCAAAATGCTCAATGACCTCTGTCATCACAATGCACCAAACTCTTCTGATCACAATGTTCCATAACACTTGTCATCACAATGCCCCATGACACTGGTCATCACAATTATCCATGGTCTTCTCATCACAATGCTCCATGATCTTTGTCATCACAATGCTCAATACACTTATCATCACAATGCTCCGTGACAGTTGTCATCAGTATGCTCCTTGAACACTGTCATGACAAGCCTCCATGCATTTTTCATCACAATGATCCATTCTCTTTTCATCACAATGCTCCAAGACCCCTGTAATCACAATGCTCCATGTCCTTGTCATCACAAAGCTCCATGATGCATGTCATCAGAATGCTCCATTGCCTTCTCATCACAATGCTCCATGCCCTTGTCATCACATTGCTTCAAAACCCCTGTAATCTCAATGCTCCATGCACATTTTCATCAGAATGCTCCATGCCCTTTTCATCACAATGCTCCATGACCCTTGTCATCGCAATGTTCCATGCCCTTGTCATCAAAATGCTCCATTACCTTTGTCATCACCATCCTCCATGACACTTGGTATCACAATGCTCCATGCCATTGTCATCACAATGGACAATGACATATGTCATCACAATGCTCCCTGACACCTGTCTTCACAATACTCCATGACATTGTCATCACAATGTTCCGTGCCCTTGTCATCACAATGTGCCATGCCCACTGTCATCACAATAATCCATGAAACATGTCAGACCAATGTTCCATGCCCCTGTCATCACAATGCTCCATGCCCTTGTCATCACAATGCTCCATGACCCCTGTCATCACAATGCTCCGTGACTCCATTCATCACAATGCTTCATGATCTTGTCCTCACAATTGTCCATGGCCTCGTCACATAAGGTTCTGTGACCTTTGTCACCACAATGCTCCATGCCCTTGTCATCTCAATGCTCCTTGCCCACTGTCATCACAAAAATCCATGAAACTTTTCAGACCAATGTTCCATGCCCCTGTCATCACATTGCTCCATGCCCTTGTCATCACAATGCTCCATGACCCCTGTCACCACAATGCTCCGTGACTCCAGTCATCACAATGATTCATGACATTTCTCATTACAATACTCCATGCCATCGACACAAATGGCTCCGTGATCTTTGTCACCACAATGCTCCATGAAATTTTCATCACAATGCTCTGTTTCCCTTGTCATCACAATGCTCCATGCCTTTGTCAACACAAAGCTCCATGACACTTGTCATCAAAATGCTCCATGCGCTTGTCAGCACAATGCTCCATGTCACATGTCCGCACAATGATCCATTCTCTTTTCATCACAATGCTCCAAGACCCCTGTTATCACAATGCTCCGTGACTCCAGTCATCACAATGCTTCATGACATTTGTCATCACAATGGTGCATGACCTTGCACACAAAGCTCTGTGACCTTTGTCACCACAATGCTCCATTAAATTTTTATCACAATGCTCTGTGACCCTTGTCATCACAATGCTCGATGCGCGTGTCAGCACAATGCTCCATGAGCCATGTCATCACAATGCACCATCCACTTGTCATCACAATGCTCCACATTCTTGTCATCAAAATTCTCCATAAACCTTGTCATCACAATGCTCCATGCACTTCTCCTCAAAATGCCTTCTCACAACTGATATCACAATGTTCCTTCACTAGTCATCACAATACTCTCTCACCCCTGTCATCACAATATTCCATGACCCCTGTAATCACAATTCTGCATGCCCTTGTCATCACAAAGCTCCATGACGCATGTCATCAGAATGCTCCCTTGCCTTCTCATCACAATGCTCCATGCCCTTGTTATCACAATGCTCCAACACCCCTGTAATCACAATGCTCCATGCCACTTTTCATCTCAATGCTCCATGAACCCTGTCATCACAATGCACCGTGCCCTTCACCATAATATTTCATCCTATTGTCATCACAAGGAAATCAAAATGCCTAATGACCTCTGTCATCAAAATGCACAAAACCCATCTGATCACAATGTTCCATAACACTTGTCATCACATGCCCCATGACGCTCGTCATCACAATTATGCAAGGTCTTCTCATCACAATGCTCCATGACCTTTGTCACCACAATGCTCAATACACTTGGCATCACAATGCTCGCTGACACTTGTCATCAGTATGCTCCTTGAACTCTGTCATGACAAGGCTCGATGCCTTTTTCATCACAATGATCCATTCCCTTGTCATCAAAATGCTCCATGACCCATGTTATCACAATGCTCCGTGACTCCATTCATCACAATGCTTCATGACATTTGTCATCACAATGGTCCATGATGTTGTCACACAAAGCTCTGTGACCTTTGTCACCACAATGCTCCATGAAATTTTTATCACAATGCTCTGTGACCCTTGTCACCACAAAGCTCCATGCCTTTGTCAGCACAATGTTTGATGCGCGTGTCAGCACAATGCTCCATAACCCATGTTTTCAAAATGCACCATGCACTTCTCATCACATTGCTCCACATTCTTGTCATCAAAAATCTCCATAAACCTTGTCATCACAATGCTCCATGCACTTCTCCTCAAAATGCCTTCTCACCACTGATATCACAATGTTTCATCAATAGTCATCACAATACTCACTCACTCCTGTCATCACAATATTCCATGACCACTGTCATCTCAGTGCTACATGCCCTTATCATCACAATGACCCATGACCCCTGACATCACAATGTTCCATAACCCCTGTCACACAATGCTCCATGACCTATTTCATCACCATGCTTCATGACCACTGACATCACAATGTTCCATAACACCTGTCTTCAAAATATTCCATGACATTTTTATTCAAATTGCTCCATGACCCTGTCATCAGTATGCTCCCTGCCCTTATCACAATGCACCACGCCCATGTCATCAAAATGCCCCTTGACATTTGTCATCACAAAGCTCCATGACCCTTGGCATCACAGTGCTCCATGCCATTGTCATCACAATACTCCACAAGCTTGTCATCAAAATGCTCCATGACCCTTGTCATCACAATGCTCGATGCGTGTGTCATCACAATGCTCCATAACCCATGTCATCACAATGCACCATGCACTTGTCATCACAATGCTCCACATCCTTGTCATCAAAATGCTCCATAAACCTTGTCATCACAATGCTCCATGCACTTCTCCTCAATATGCCTTCTCACCACTAATATCACAATGTTCCATCACTAGTCATCACAATACTCCCTCACCCCTGTCATCACAATATTCCATGACCCCTGTAATCACAATGCTCCATGTGCTTGTCATCACAAAGCTCCATGAAACATGTCATCAGAATGCTCCATTGCCTTCTCACCACAATGCTCCATGCCCTTGTAATCTCATTGCTTCAAAACCCCTGTAATCTCAATGCTCCATGCACCTTTTCATCAAAATGCTCCATGCCCTTGTCATCACAATGCTCCATTACATTTGTCATCACAATCCTCCATGACACTTGGTATCACAATGCTCCATGCCATTGTCATCACAAAGGACAATGACATATGTCATCACAATGCTCCCTGACACTTGTCTTCACAATAGTCTATGACGTTGTCATCACAATGTTCCATGCCCTTGTCATCACAATGCTCCAGGACCCCTGTCACCACAATGCTCCGTGACTCCAGTCATCAAAATGATTCATGACCTTTCTCATCAAAATGGTCCATGCCCTCGTCACACAAGCCTCTGTGATCTTTGTCACCACAATGCTCCAAGAAATTTTCATCACAATGCTCTGTGTCCCTTGTCATCACAGTGCTCCATGCCTTTGTCAGCACAATGCTCCATGACACTTCTCATCAAAATGCTCCATGCGCTTGTCAGCACAATGCTCCATGACACATGTCATCACAATGTGCCATGCTCTTTTCATCACAATGCTCCACATCCTTTTCATTGCTATGTTCCATAAAACTTGTCATTACAATGCCCCATGCACTTCTCATCAAAATGCTCTCTCACCACATATATCACAATGTTCCATCACTAGTCATCACAATACTCGCTCACCCCTGTCATCACAATGTTCCATGACCACTGTCATCACAGTGCTACATGCCCTTATTATCACAATGCTCCATGACCCCTGACATCACAATGTTCCATAATCCCTGTCAAAAAATGCTCTATGACCCATTTCATCACAATGCTTCATGACCCCTGACATCACAATGTTCCATTACCCCTGTCATCAAAATATTCCATGACACTTTTCATCAAATTGCTCCATGACCCTGTCATCACAATGCTCCCTGCCCTTCTCATCACAATGCACCACGCACTTGTCATCAAAATGCCCCATGACATTTGTCATCACAAAGCTCCATGACACTTGGCATCACATTGCTCCATGCACTTGTCATCACAATGCTGCATTACACCTGTCATAACAATGCTCCATGAACCCTGCCATCACAATGTTCCATGGCCTTGTCATCACAAGGCTCCATGACCTTTGTCATCACAATGCTCCAAGACATCTGTAATCACAATTCTCCATGCCACTTTTCATCTCAATGCTCCATGAACACTGTCATCAAAATGCACCATGCCCATCATCTTAAAGATTCTTGCCATTGTCATCACAATGAAATCAAAATGCTCCATGTCCTCTGTCATCACAATGCTCCAAACCCTTCAGATCACAATGTTCCATAGCACTTGTCTTCACATGCCCCATGACGCTCGTCATCACAATTATGCAAGGTCTTCTCATCACAATGCTCCATGACCTTTGTCACCACAATGCTCAATACACTTGGCATCACAATGCTCGCTGACACATGTCATCAGTATGCTCCTTGAACAATGTCTTGACAAGGCTCAATGCCTTTTTCATCACAATGATCCATTCCCTTTTCATCACAATGCTCCAAGACCCCTGTAATCACAATGCTCCATGTCCTTGTCATCACAAAGCTCCATGACGCATGTCATCAGAATGCTCCATTGCCTTCTCATCACAATGCTCCATGCCCTTGTAATCACATTGCTTCAAAACCCCTGTAATCTCAATGCTCCATGCACCTTTTCATCAGAATGTTCCATGCCCTTGTCATCACAATGCTCCACGACCCTTGTCATCGCAATGTTCCATGCCCTTGTCATCAAAATGCTCCATTACTTTTGTCATCACAATCCTCCATTACACTTGGTATCACAATGCTCCATGCCATTGTCATCACAATGGACAATGATATATGTCATCACAATGCTCCCTGACACCTGTCTTCACAATACTCCATGACCTTGTCATCACAAAGATCCATGCCCTTGTCATCACAATGTGCCATGCCCACTGTCATCACAATAATCCATGAAACATGTCAGACCAATGTTCCATGCCCCTGTCATCACAATGTTCCCTACCCTTGTCATCACAATGCTCCATGACCCCTGTCATCACAATGCTCCGTGACTCCAGTCATCACAATTCTTCATGACCTTTGACCTCAAAATGGTCCATGCCCTCGTCACACAAGGCTCTGTGTCCTTTGTCACCACAAAGCTCCATGCCCTTGTCATCTCAATGCTCCATGCCCACTGTCATCACAATAATCCATGAAACTTGTCAGACCAATGTTCCATGCCCCTGTCATCATATTGCTCCATGCCCTTGTCATCAAAATGCTCCATGACCCATGTCATCACAGTGCTCCTTGACTCCAGTCATCACAATGATTCATGACCTTTCTCATCACAATGGTCCATGCCCTCGTCACACAAGGCTCTGTGATCTTTGTCACCACAATGCTCCATGAAATTTTAATCACAATGCTCTGTGTCCCTTGTCATCACAGTGCTCCATGCCTTTGTCAGCACAATGCTCCATGACACTTGTCATCAAAATGCTCCCTGCGCTTGTCAGCAAAATGCTCCATGACACATGTCATCACAATGTGCCATGCTCTTTTCATCACAATGCTCCACATCCTTTTCATCGCTATGCTCCATAAAATTTGCCATTACAATGCTCCATGCACTTCTCATCAAAATGCTCTCTCACCACATATATCACAATGTTCCATCACTAGTCATCACAATACTCCCTCACCCCTGTCATCACAATGTTCCATGACCACTGTCATCACAGTGCTACATGCCTTTATCATCGCAATGCTCCATGACCACTGACATCACAATGTTCCATAACCCCTGTCACAAAATGCTCCATGACCCATTTCATCACAATGCTTCATGACCCCTTACATCACAATGTTCCATAACCTCTGTCAGCAAAATATTCCATGACATTTTTATTCAAATTGATCCATGACCCTCTCATCACAATGCTCCCTGCCCTTCTCATCACAATGCACTACGCCCTTGTCATCAAAATGCCCCATGACATTTGTCATCACAAAGCTCCATGACCCTTGGCATCACAATGCTCCATGCCATTGTCATCACAATGCTCCAACACCCCTGTAATCACAATGTTCCATACCCCTTTTCATCTCAGTGCTCCATGAACCCTGTCATCACAATGCACCGTGCCCATCACCATAGTATTTCATGCTATTGTCATCACAATGAAATCAAAATGCTCAATGACCTCTGTCATCACAATGCACCAAACCCTTCTGATCACAATGTTCCATAACACTTGTCATCACAATGCCCCATGACGCTAGTCTTGACAATTATCCATGGCCTTCTCACCACAATGCTCCATGATCTTTGTCATCACAATGCTCAATACAATTATCATCACAAAGCTCCCTGACCATTGTCATCACTATACTCCTTGAACCCTGTCATGACAAGGCTCCATGCATTTTTCATCACAATGATCCATTCCCTTTTCATCACAATGCTCCAAGACCCCTGTAATCACAATGCTCCATGTCCTTCTCATCACAAGGCTCCAAGACGCATGTCATCAGAATGCTCCATTGCCTTCTCATCACAATGCTCCATGCCCTTGTAATCACATTGTTTCAAAACCCCTGTAATCTCAATGCTCCATGCACTTTTTCATCAGAATGCTCCATGTCCTTGTCATCACAACGCTCCAGGACCCTTGTCATCGCAATGTTCCAAGCCCTTGTCATCAAAATGCTCCATTACATTTGTCCTCACAATTCTCCATGACACTTGGTATCACAATGCTCCATGCCATTGTCATCACAATGGACAATGACATATGTCATCACAATGGTCCTTGATACCTGTCTTCACAATACTCCATGTCCTTGTCATCACAATGTTCCATGCCCTTGTCATCACAATGCACCATGCCCACTGTCATCACAATAATCCATGAAACATGTCAGACCAATGTTCCATGCCCCTGTCGTGAAAATGATCCATGCCCTTGTCATCACAATGCTCCATGACCCCTGTCATCACAATGCTTCATGACCTTTGTCCTCACAATGGTCCATGCCCTCGTCACACAAGGCTCCGTGACCTTTGTCACCACAATGCTCCATGCCCTTGTCATCTCAATGCTGCATGCCCACTGTCATCACAATAATCCATGAAACTTCTCAGACCAATGTTCCATGCACCTGTCATCATATTGCTCCATGCCCTTGTCATCAAAATGCTCCATGACCCATGTCATCACAGTGCTCCGTGACTCCAGTCATCACAATGATTCATGACCTTTCTCATCACAATGATCCTTGCCCTCGTCACACAAGGCGCTGTTGTCTTTGTAACCACAATACTCCATGAAATTTTAATCACAATGCTCTGTGTCCCTTGTCATCACAGTGCTCCATGCCTTTGTCAGCACAATGCTCCATGACACTTGTCATCAAAATGCACCATGCCCTTGTCACCACAATGCTCCCTGACACCTGTCTTCACAATAATCTATGACCTTGTCATCACAGTGCTCCATACCCTTGTCATCACGGTGCTCCATGACCGTTGTCATAAAAAAGCTCCAAGCCCTTGTCATCACAATGCTCCATTACCTTTGTCATCACAATCCTCCATGACACTTGGTTTCACAATGCTCCATGCCATTGTCATCACAATGCACCAAGACATATGTCATCACAATGCTCCCTGACACCTGTCTGCACAGTACTCCATGACCTTCTCATAACAATGCTGCATGCCCTTGTCATCACAATGCGCCATGCCCACTGTCATCTCAATAATCCTTGAAACTAGTCAGACCAATGCTCCATGCCCTTGTCATCACAATGCTCCATGACTCCAGTCATCACAATGCTTCATGACCTTTGGCATCAAAATGGTCCATGCCCTCGTCATCACAGGGCTTTGTGAAATTTGTCACCATAATGCTCCATGAACTTTTCATTCACAATGCTCTGTGACCCTTGACATCACAATGCTCCATGCCTTTGTCAGCAGAGTGCTCCTTGACCCTTGTTATCACAATGCTCCATGCGCTTGTTATCAAAATTTTCCACAAAATTGTCATCAGAATGCTCCATAAAACTTGTCATCACAATGCTCCATGTACTTCTCATCAAAATGCTCTCTCACCACTAATATCAAAATGTTCCATCACTAGTCATCACAATACTCCCTCACCCCAGTCATGACAATGTTCCACGGCGTTGTCATCACATGGCTCCTTGACCCTTGTAATCACAATGCTCGAAGACCCCTGTAATCACAATGCTCCATGCTATTGTCATCACAAAGCTCCATGAGGCATGTCATCAATCTGCTCCATGGCCTTCTCATCACAATGCTCCATGCCCTTGTCATCACAAAGCTCCAAGACAACTGTAATCAAAATGCTCCATGCCACTTTTCCTCTCAATGCTCCATGAACTCTGTAATCACAATGCACCAGGCCCATCATCATGGAGACTTATCAATACATAGGTTTTAAGATTCTTACTAGTCAGATATATTCCTCTGCGAGAAATATGGGGTTTTGAGTCCATTTCACTGAGGAAAGTGTAGGTCTTGTGTATTCCATATTTGGTTTCTGGAATGGTACCTGTACTAATATCAAACTCTGGTTTTATGCATCACCCCACCTCTCCTTCCCCCTTAAGCAGGCACAAGAGTGTTTTCTAAATGTGAGACTCTGTTCTCTTTCCTAACTCAGTTCATGTGTAGCCATGTTTACAGGACCTTTATAAGTGATATCTTATGATAAGTTTCTTTTTCTCTGTGACTTATTTCACTTAGAATCATTGTACCTGAATCCACTCATTTTGCAGCTACTGGCCTTATGACATTGATTTCATGGCAGAGGGATATTCCATCGTACGTAAGTAACACAATTTCTTGAACCAATTTTGTCTTTCCTAGGATATTTAAGGTGTACCCAAGTTGAGGTTCTTGTAAGCAGTGCAGCACTAAATTTTGTGGTTGTACTGTCTTATTGATTTTCAGTATTCCCAAGGTATATTCCCTAGACTGGAAGTGGCCTTGGCTCTGTAGCTCTCTTGTTTACTTGTATTAGAGAACACAATGCACTCCTCCAGAGAGACAGTTGGCAATTTACATCCTGCCCATCAGAATAACTAGACTCCCTGTTCTCCAGGGTCTACATTGTCTTTCTGGATTTTACACATTTTGAAGAATTCCCTTTTGACCGCTGGGAAGTGATATTTCATTGTAGTGCAGGATTGCATTGCCCGCTTGCTTGCTTGGCCAAAAAACGTGTATGCGTTTTCTCCTGAATATATTCAGGAGAAAATGCATAAGCCCTTTTTGCCCAAGTGCATCATTGTTGAAGTTGTGCCCCTCTTACTGTTCTTTAAAGGCGATTCCAATGTACCTCTTGAAATCTGTTTCCTGCTATTCTGGCTCGCTTTCAAGTCCGCCTCGTTGCCTTCCCTCAAAAGATTTTTGGACGATTGTTGTCCTTTATTTCTCTGACAGTTTGTGCATTGTTGTGCACCTAAGCTCCATTTTTCAACTCGTTTTTTGTGAGCTGACCGCAAGTCCAAAATTTTGGTTCAGGACCTATACTGGTTCCCGGCGCGTGGCTGAGACTTTGGTTAATTCTTCCTCCCTCCGGGAAATTAGAGTGACATGTGCCCGTCCAAATGCCTAACAGCTATTCTCTCATTGGTTCTCCCTCTTCCCTTTCATCTTCTGCCAAATCGGCAACCTGTGCGAACCAGGAGGTTAAAGGGGCTGTCTTTCCATGTTGGGAGATTGATAGTAAATCTGTTGGAAAGTCAAACCGGAGCACCAGGAGAGGGATTATTATTTGAGTTTTAGTAATCTTTGATATTCACAGTGTGTCCATTCTCTAGGGTTCCCGTACATGTTATAGGTGTAGTAATATTCCCTTCAACCTGGAGAGTTGGGACCCTTGGAATGTGTGCCACACATTATTGCTTTATATGGTCTGCATTTGCTCACCGAATCCAACCAATCCTCTCAGTCCCAAGTGTCCAGCCTTATGCCACATCCAGCTGTGGGTGTAGATAAGGTCATTCCAGGGTTCATCAGAACCCCTCAAGGAATTGTAAATAATTTCCCAGTTTTTGTTTTGTTTTGTTTTGTTTTTGAAATTCCTTTTTATAGTGGGTTTGAGCTGATTCTCACTGCCATGTTTATGCCAGTCTAGACACACTTGATTCCCTTACGGAGACATATCAATACATAGGTTTTAAGATTCTTACTAGTCAGATATATTCCTCTGCGGGAAATATGGGGTTTTGAGTCCCTTTCACTGAGGAAACTTTAGGTCTTTTCTATTCCGTAGTTGGTTTTTGGAACGGTACATGTACTAATATCAAACTCTGGTTTTATGCATCACCCCACCTCTCCTTCCCCCTTAAGCAGGCATAAGAGTGTTTGCTAAATGTGAGACTCTGTTCTATTTCCTAACTCAGTTCATGTGTAGCCATGTTTACAGGACCTTCATAAGTGATATCTTATGATAAGTTTCTTTTTCTCTGTGACTTATTTCACTTAGAATAATCGTACCTGAATCCACTCATTTTGCTGCTACTGGCCTCATGACATTGATTTCATGGCTGACTGATATTCCATCGTATGTAAGTAACACAATTTCTTGAACCATTTTTGTCTTTCCTGGGATATTTAAGGTGTACCCAAGTTGAGGTTCTTGTAAGCAGTGCAGCCCTAAATTTTGGGGTGGCTCTGTCTTATTTATTTTCAGTTTTCCCAAGGTATATTCCCTAGACTGGTAGTGCCCTTGGCTCTGTACCTCTGTTGTTTCCTTGTTTTAGGGAACACAGTGCACTCCTCCAGAGAGGCAGTTGGAAATTTACATCCTGTCCATCAGCATAACTAGACTCCCTGTTCTCCAGGGTCTACCTTGTCTTTCTGGATTTTACACATTTTGCAGAATTCCCTTTTGACCGGTGGGAAGTGATACTTCATTGTAGTGCAGGTTTGCATTGCCCGCTTGCTTGCTTGGCCAAAAAGCGCGTATGTGTTTTCTCCTGAATATATTCAGGAGAAAATGCATAAGCCATTTTGGCCAAGTGCATCATTGTCGAAGTTGTGCCCCTCTTCCTGTGCTTTAAATGCGATTCCAATGTACCTCTTGAAATCTGTTTCCTGCTATTCTGGCTCGCTTTCATGTCCGCCTCATTGCCTTCCCTCAACAGATTTTTGGACGATTGTTGTCCTTTATTTCTCTGACAGTTTGTGCATTGTTGTGCCCCTAAGCTCCATTTTTCAACTCGTTTTTTGTGAGCTGACCGCAAGACCAAAATTTTGGATCAGGACCTATACTGGTTCCTGGCGCGTGGCTGAGTCTTTGGTTAATTCTTGTTCCTGCCGGGAAATTAGAGTGACATGTTCCCCTCCAAATGCCTAACAGCTACTCTTTCATTGGTTCTCCCTCTTCCCTTTAATCCTCTGCCAAATTGGCAACCTGTGCCAACCAGTAGGTTAAATGGGCTGTCTTTCCAAGTCGGGAGATTGATAGTAAAGCAGTTGGAAAGTCAAACCTGAGCACCAGGAGAGGGACTATTAGTTGAGTTTTGGAAACCTTTCATATTCACAGTGTGTCCATTCTCTAGGTTTCCCGTACATGTTATAACTGTAGTAATATTCCCGTCAAGCTGGATAGTTGGGACCCTTGGAATGTGTGCCACACATGATTGCTTTAAATGGTCAGCATTTGCTCACCAAATCTCACCAATCCTCTCAGTCCCAACTGTCCAGCCATATGCCACATCCAGCTGTCATTGTAGATAGGGTCATTCAAGGTTTCATCAGAGCCACTGAAGGAATTGTAAAGAATTTCCCTGTTTTTGTATTTTGTTTTTGAAATTCCTTTTTATAGTGGGTTTGAGCTGATTCTCACTGCCATGTTTATGGCAGTCAATAAACAGTTCTTTCCCTTACGGAGACATATCAATACATAGGTTTTAAGTTTCTTACTAGTCACATATATACCTCTGCGGGAAATATGGGGTTTTGAGTCCCTTTCACTGAGGAAAGTGTAGGTCTTTTCTATTCCGTAGTTGGTTTTTGGAACGGTACATGTACTAATATCAAACTCTGGTTTTATGCATCACCCCACCTCTCCTTCCCTCTTAAGCAGGCATAAGAGTGTTTGCTAAATGTGAGACTCTGTTCTATTTCCTAACTCAGTTCATGTGTAGCCATGTTTACAGGACCTTCATAAGTGATATCTTATGATAAGTTTCTTTTTCTCTGTGACTTATTTCACTTAGAATCATCGTACCTGAATCCACTCATTTTGCTGCTACTGGCCTTATGACATTGATTTCATGGCTGACTGATATTCTATCGTATGTAAGTAACACAATTTCTTGAACCATTTTTTTCTTTCCTTGGATATTTAAGGTGTACCCAAGTTAGGTTCTTGTAAGCAGTGCAGCCCTAAATTTTGCGGTGGCTCTGTCTTATTGACTTTCAGTTTTCCCAAGGTATATTCCCTAGACTGGAAGTGCCCTTGGCTCTGTTGCTCTGTTGTTTCCTTGTTTTAGGGAACACAATGCACTCCTCCAGAGAGGCAGTTGGCAATTTACATCCTGCCCATCAGCATAACTAGGCTCCCTGTTCTCCAGGGCCTGTCTTGCCTTTCTGGTTTTTACACATTTTGCGGATGTCCCTTTTGAACGGTGGGAAGTGATACTCCATTGTAGTTCAGATTTGCGTTGCCCACTTGCTTGCTTGGCCAAAAAGGACCTATGCGTTTTCTCCTTAATATATTCAGGAGAAAAAACACACGCTCTTGCTGGCCAAGTGCATCATTTTCGAAGTTGTGCCCCTCTTCCTGTGCTTTAAAGGCAATTCCAATGTACCTCTTGAAATCTGTTTCATGCTATTCTGGCTCGCTTTCAAGTCCACCTCGTTGCCTTCCCTCAACAGATTTTTGGACGATAGTTGCCCTTTATTACTCTGCCAATTTGTGAATTGCTGTGCCCGTGAGCTCCATTTTCCAACTCGTTTTTTGTGAGCTGACTGCAAGTCCAAAATTTTGCTTCAGCATATATACTGGTTCCAGGCGGGTGGCTGAGACTTTGGTTAATTCTTCTTTCTGCCAGGAAATTAGAGTGACATGTGCCGGTCCAAATGCCTAACAGCTACTCTCTCATTGGTTCTCCATCTTTCCGTTCATCCTCTGCCTAATTTGCAACCTGTGAGAACCAGGAATTTTAAGTGGCTGTCTCTCCAAGTTGGGAGATTGATAGTAAAGCAGTTGGAAATTCAAACCGAAGCACCAGGAGAGGGACTATTAGGTGAGTTTTAGAAACCTTTTGTTTTCACAGTGTGTCCATTCTCTATATTTCCTGTATATGTGATAGCTGTAGTAAAATTCCCTTCAACCTGGAGAGTTGGGATCCTTGGAATGTGTGCCACCCATTATTGCTTTAAATGGTCTGCATTTGCTGACCCAATCTCACCAATCCTCTCAGCACCAAGTGTCCAGCCTTATGCCACATCCAGCTATCATTGTAGATCGGGTCATTCCGTGTTTCATCAGAGCCCCTGAAGGAATAGTAAAGAATTTCCCTGTTTTTTTTGTTTTGTTTTGTTTTTGAAATTCCTTTTTATAGTGGGTTTGAGCTGATTCTCACTGCCATGTTTATGCCAGTCTAGACACACTTGATTCCCTTATGAAGAAATATCAATAAATAGGTTTTAAGATTCTTACTAGTCAGATATATTCCTCTGCGGGAAATATGAGGTTTTGAGTCCCTTTCACTGGGGAAGGTATAGGTCTTGTCTATTCCGTAGTTGGTTTTTGGAATGGTACCTGTACTAATATCAAACTCTTGTTTTATGCATCACCCCACCTCGCCTTCCATCTTAAGCACCCATAAGAGTGTTTTCTAAATGTGAGACTCTGTTCTCTTTCCTAACTCAGTTCATGTGTAACCATGTTTACAGGATCTTCATAAGTGATATCTTATGATAAGTTTCTTTTTCTCTGTGACTTATTTCACTTAGAATCATCGTACCTTACTCACTCATTTTGCTGCTACTGGCCTTATGACATTGATTTCATGGCTGAGGGATATTCCATCTTACGTAAGTACCACAATTTCTTGAACCATTTTTGTCTTTCCTGGGATATTTAATGTGTATCCAAGTTGAGGTTCTTTTAAGCAGTGCAGCCCTAAATTTTGGTGTGGCTCTGTCTTATTGATTTTCAATATTCCCAAGGTATATTCCCTACACTGGAAGTGCCCTTGGCTCTCTAGCACTGTTGTTTACCTGTTTTAGGGAACACATTGCACTCCTCCAGAGAGGCAGTTGGCAATTTACATCCTGCCCATCAGCATAACTAGGCACCCTGTTCTCTAGGGCCTGTCTTGCCTTGCTGGTTTTTACACATTTTGTGGATGTCCCTTTTGACCGGTGGAAAGTGACACTTCTTTGTAGTGCAGATTTGCATTGCTCGCTTGCTTCCTTGGCCAAAAAGGGCGTATGTGTTTCCTGCTGTATATATTCAGGAGAAAACGCATACTCCCTTTTTGGCCAAGTGCATCATTGTCGAAGTTGTGACCCTCTTCCTGTGCTTTAAAGGCGATTCCAATGTACCTCTTGAAATCTGTTTCCTTCTCTTCTGGCTCCCTTTCATGTCTGCCTCGTTGCCTTCCGTCAACAGATTTTTGGATGATAGTTGCCCTTTATTACTCTGCCATTTTGTGAATTGCTGTGCCCCTGAGCTCCATTTTTCAACTCATTTTTTGTGAGCTGACCACAAGTCCAAAATGTTTGTTCAGTACCTATACTGGTTCTCAGCGGGTGGCTGAGACTTTGGTTAATTCTTCTTCCTGCCGGGAAATTAGAGTGACATGTGCCCGTCCAAATGCCTACCAGCTACTCTCTCATTGGTTCTCCCTCTTCCCTTTCATCCTCTGCCAAATTGGCAACCTGTGCGAACCAGGAGTTTAAAGTGGCTGTCTCTCCAATTTGGGAGATTGATAGTTAAGCAGTTGGAAAGTAAAACTGGAGCACCAGGAGAGGGACTATTAGTTGAGTTTTGGAATCCTTTAGAATTCACAGTGTGTACATTCTCTACGTTTCCCATACATGTTATAACTGTTTTGATATTCCCTTCTACCTGGAGATTTGGGACCCATGGAATTGGTGGAATGCATCATTGCTTTAAAGTGTCTGCATTTTCTCACCCAATCTCACCAATCCTCTCAGTCCCAAGTGACCAGCCTTATGTCTCATACAGCTGTCGTTTTAGATAGGGTAATTACAGGTTTCATCATAACACCTGAAGGAATTGTGTTAGAATTTTGCTGTTTTTCTTTTGTTTTGTTTTTGAAATTCATTTTTATAATGAGGTTGAGCTGATTTTCACTGACGTGTTTATGTCGGTCTAGACAGATTTGATTCCCTTACGGAGACATATGGAGACATAGGTTTTAAGATTCTTACTAATCAGGGGCTTCCCTGATGGCTCAGTGCTTGAGAGTCTGCCTGCCGATGCAGGAGACATGGGTTCGTGCCCCGGTCTGGGAGGATCCCACATGCCGCGGAGCGGCTTGGCCCATGAGCCATGGCCATTGAGCCTGCGTGTCCGGAGCCTGTGCTCCACAATGGGAGATTCCACATCAGTGAGAGGCCCACATACAGCAAAAAAAAAAAAAAAAAGATTCTTACTAATCAGATATATTCCTCTGCGGGGAATTGGGGTGTTGAGTCCCGTTCACTGAGGAAGGAGTAGGTCTTGTCTATTCTGTATTTGGATTATGGAACGGTACCTGTGCTAATATCAAACTCTGGTTTTGTGCATCTTCCCACCTTTCTTTCCCCTAAGCAGCCATAAGTATGTTTTCTAAATGTGAGACTCTGTTCTCTTTCCTAATTCAGTTCATGTTAAGCCATGTTTACATTTCCTTCATAAGTGATATCTTATGTCAGAATGCTTCATGGCTCTTTTCATCATAAAGCTCCATGATCCTCGTCATCACAATTATCCATGGTCTTCTCATCACAATGCTCCACGGTCTTGCCATCACATTGCTCCATGTCCTGATCATCACAATGCTCCTTTACCTTTGTCAACACAATCCTCCATGACACTTGGCATCACAATGCTCCATGTCATTGGCATCACAATGGACCGTGACATATGTCATCACATTGTTCCCTGACACCTGTCTTCACAATAATCCATGACGTTGTCATCACAATGTTCCATGCTCTTTTCATCACAATGCACCATGCCCACTGTCATCACAATAATCCATGAAATTTGTGAGACCAATGCTCCATGCCCCTGTCATCACAATGCTCCATGCCCTTGACATCACAATGCTCCATGACCCCTGTCATCACAATGCCCCATGACTCCATTCACCACAATGCTTCATGATCTTTGTCATCACAATGGTCAATGCCCTGGTCATCACAAGGCTCTGTGACCTGTGTCACCACAATGCTCCATGAACTTTTCATCACAATGCTCCATGACCCTTGTCATCACAATGCTCCATGCCTTTCTCAGCACAATACTCAATGACCCTTCTCATCACAATGCTCCATGCGCTTGTCAGCAAAATGCTCCACCAGCTTGTCATCACAATGCTGCATGCACTTCTCATCAAAATGATCCGTCACCACTGATATCACAATGTTCCATCACTAGTCATAACAATACTCCCTCACCCTTGTCATCACAATTTTCCGTGACCTCTGTCACCACAATACTACATGCCCTTATCATCACAGTGCTCCATGACCCCTGATATCACAATGCTCCATTAGCCATGTAATCAAAATGCTCCATGATCCTTTTCATCACAATGCTCCATGACCCCTGACCTCACAATGCTCCATAACACATGTCATCAAAATGCTCCATGACATTTGTCATCACAAAGCACCATGACCATTGGCATCACAATGCTCCATTCCAATGTCATCATAATGCTCCATGAACCCTCTCATCACATTGCTCCATGCACTTGTCATCCCAAATCTCCATGACTCTTGTAATCACAATGCTCGATGTCCTTCTCAACACAATGCTACATGCCCTTGTCATTACAATCCTGCATGATCTATGTATCACAGTGTTCCGTGCCCTTGTCATCACAGTGCTCCATGCCCACTCTCATTAAAATAATCCATGAAACTTTTCAGACCAATGTCCCATACCCTTGTCATCACAATGCTCCATTACCCCTGTCATAACAATGCTCCATGACCCCTGCTATCATAATGTTCCACGGCCTTTTCATCACAAGCCTCCATGACCCTTGTCATCACAATGCTCCAAGACCCCTCTAATCACAATGCTCCATGCCCTTGTCATCACAATGCTCCAACACCCCTGTAATCACAATGCTCCATGCCACTTTTCTTCTCAATGCTTCATGAACCATGTCATCACAATGCACCGTGCCCATCACCATAATATTTCATGCTATTGTCATCACAAGGAAATCAAAATGCTCAATGACCTCTGTCATCACAATGCTCCAAACCCTTCTGATCACAATGTTCCATAACACTTGTCATCACAATGCTCTATGACACTTGGCATCACAATGCTCCATGCCCTTGTCATCACAATGAGCCATGCCCACTGTCATCACAATAATCCATGAAACTTGTCAGACCAATGTTCCATGCCCCTTTTATCACAATGCTCCATGCCGTTGTCATCACAATGCTCCCTGACCCATGCCATCACAATGCTCCATGACTCCAATCATCACAATGCTTCATGACCTTTGTCATCACAATGGTCCATGCCTTCATCACACAAGGCTCTGCGACATTTGTCATCACAATGCTCCATGCACTTGTCATCTAAATGCTCTCTCACCACATATATCACAATGTTCCATCACTAGTCATCACAATACTCCCTCACCCCGTCATCACCATGTTCCATGACCCCTGTCATCAAAATGCTACATGCCCATATCATCAAAATGCTACATGCCCATATCTTCACAATGCTCCCTGACCGCTGACATCACAATGATCCATAACCCCTGTCACAAAATGATCCATGACACTTTTCATCACAATGCTCCATGACCCCTGACATCACAATGTTCCATAACCCCTGTCTTCAAAATGTTCCATGATACATTTCATCAGATTGCTCCATGACTCTGTCATCACAATGCTCCATGAACTATTCATCACAATGCTATGTGTCCCTTGTCATCACAAAGCTCCATGCAATTTTCAGCACAATGCTCCATGACATTTGTCATCACAATGCTCGATGTGCATGTAAGCAAAATGCTCCATAACCCATGTCATCACAATGCTCCCTGCACTTCTCATCACAATGCACCACGCCCTTGTCATCAAAATGCTCCATGACTTTGTCATCACAAAGCTCCATGACCCTTGGCATCACAATGCTCCATTCCATTGTCATAACAATGCTCCATGAACCCTCTCATCACATTGCTCCATGCATTTGTCCTCACAAATCTCCATGAGGCTTGTCATCACAACGCTCGATGCACTTCTCCTCACAATGCTCCATGCCCTTGTCATCACAAAGCTCCATGACGCATGTCATCAGAATGCTCCATGCCATTGTCATCAAAATACTTCACAAGCTTGTCATCAGAGTGCTGCATGACACTTGTCATCACAATTCTCCATGCACTTGTCAGTACAATGCTCCCTGACCCTTGTCATCACAATGCTCCAAGCGATTGTCATCACAATGCTCCATTACCTTTGTCATAAGAATCCTCCATGACACTTGTCATCACAATGCTCCATGCCCTTGTTATCACAATGCTCCATGACCCCTGTCGTCACAATGCTCCGTGACTCCTGTCATCTCAATGCTTCTTGACCTTTGTCGTCACAATGGTACGTCCCCTCGTCATCACCAATCTCTGTGACATTTTTCACCACAATGCTCCATGAACTTTTCATCACAATGCTATTTGACCCTTGTCATCACAATGCTCTATGCCTTTCTCAGCACAATGCTCCATGACCCATGTCATCACAATGCACCATGTGCTTGTCATCACAGTGCTCCACAATCTTTTCATCACTGTGCTCCATAAACCTTGTCATCACAATGCTCCATGCACTTCTCATCAAAATGATCTCTCACCACTGATATCACAATGTTACATCACTATTCATCACAATACTCCCTCACCCTTGTCATCACAATGTTCCATGACTCCTGTCATCACAATGCTCCATGCACTTATCATCACAATGTTCGATGACCACTGACATCACAATGTTCCATAACCCCTGTCATCAAAATGCTCCATGACCCTTTTCATCAAAATGCTCCAGGACCCCTGACAACACAATGTTCCATAAACACTTTCATCAAAATGTTCCATGACTCCTGTCATCACAATGCTACATGCACTTATCATCACAATATTCGATGACCCCTGACATCACAATGTTCCATAACCCCTGTCATCAAAATGCTCCATGACCCTTTTCATCAAAATGCTCCAGGACCCCTGACATCACAATGTTCCATAACCACTTTCATCAAAATGTTCCATGACACTTTTCATCAAATTTCTCCATGACCCTGTCATCACAATGCTCCCCGCCCTTCACAACAGAGTGCACCACACACTTGTCATCAAAATGCTCCATGACCTTTGTCATCACAAAGCTCCATGACCCTTGGCATCACAATGCTGCATGCCATTGTCATCACAATGCTCCATGAACCCTCTCATCACATTGCTCCATGGCCTTGTCATAACAAAGCTCCATGACGCTTGTCCTCACAATGCTCGATGTCCTTCTTATCACAATGCTCCATGCGCTGGTAATTACAATCCTGCATGACCCATGTATCTCAATATTCCGTGCCCTTGTCATCACAATGCTCCTTCCCCCTTTCATCACAATAATCCATGAAATTTTTCAGATGAATGCTTCATGCCCTTGTCATCACAATGCTCCATTACCCCTGTCATAACAATGCTCCATGACCCCTGCCATCACAATGTTCCACAGCCTTGTCATCACAAGGCTCCATGACCCTTGTCATCAAAATGCTCCACGGCCCCTGTAATCACAATGCTCCATGCCCTTGTCATCACAATGCTCCAAGACTGCTGTTATCACAATGCTCCATGACCCTTTTCATCTCACTGCTCCATGAACCCTGTCATCAAAATGCACCATGCCCATCATCATAATGCTTCATGCTATTGTCATAACAATGAAATCAAAATGCTCTATGACCTCTGTCATCACAATGCTCCCAATCCTTCTGATCAAAATGTTCCATAACACTTATCATCACAACGCCCCATGACGCTCGTCATCACAATTATCCATGGTCTTCTCATCACAATGCTCCATTACATTTGTCATCACAATGCTCAATACCCTTGTCTTCACAATGCTCCCTGACACTTGTCGTCACTATGCTCCTTGAACCCTGTCATGACAAGGCTCCATGGCTTTTTCATCACAATGATCCATGCCCTTTTCATCACAGTGCTCCAAGACCCCTGTAATCACAATGCTCCATACCCTTGTCATCACAGTGCTCCGTGATGCATGTCATCAGAACGCTCCATGGCCTTCTCATCCCAGTGCTCCATGCCCTTGTCATCACAACGCTCCAAGACCCCTGTAATCACAATGCTCCATGCCCCTTTTCATCAGAATGCTCCATGAGACTTGTCATCACAAGGCTCCATGGTCTTCTTATCACAGTGCTCCAGTACCTTGTCATCACAATGCTCCATGACCCCTGTCATCACAATACTCCATGAACATTTTCAGCCGAATGCTCCATGAACTTCTCATCACAATGCTTCATGACCCCTGTCATCACAATGCTCCAGGACCACTGTCATCGCAACGCTCCATGACCCCTGACAACACAATGATCCAGGACTCTTGTGATCTAAATGCTCCATGACCCTTGTCATCACAATGATCCATGCCCTTGTCATCCCAATGCTCCATGACCACTCTAATCACAATGCTCCTTGAGGCTTGTCATCACAGTGCTCCATGAAACTTGTCATCACAATGCTCCATGCCTTTGTCAGCAAATGCTACATAATCTTGTCATCACAATGCTCCATGCACTTGTCATCACAATCCTCCATGACCCTTGGGATCACATTGTTTCATGCCCTTGTCATCTCTCTCTTGTCTTTGTGGCTTTTACAGATTTTCAGATATCCCTTTTTACCGGTGGGAAGTGACAATTCTTTGTAGTTTGGATTTGCATTGTGCGCTTGCTTGATTGGCCAAAAAGGGTGTATGCGTTTTCTCCTGAATATATTCAGGAGAAAAGTCATACGCCCTTTTTGGCCAAGTGCATCATTGTCGAAGTTGTGATGCTTTTCCTGAGCTTTAAAGGTGATTCTAGTTTACCTCTTGAAATATGTTTTGTGCAATTCTGCCTCATTTTCAAGTCCACTTCTTTGCCTTTCCTCAACAGATTTTTGGAATTGAGTAGTTCTTTATAACTGCAGGTTTGTGAATTTCTGTGCCCCTGAGCTCCAATTTTGAAATCCCATTTTTGTGAGCTGACCGCAAATCCACAATATTGCTTCAGGACCTATACTGGTTCCAGGGGTGGCTATACTGGTTCCCTGCTGTTGGCTGAGGCTTTGGTTAATTCTTCTTCCTGAACGGGAAATTAGAGTGACATGTGCCCGTCCAAATGCCTTCATCTACTCTCTGATTGGTTATCCCTCTTCCCTTTCATCCTCTGCACAATTAGCAAACGGTTCGAACCAGGAGGTTATAGGGGTTGACTCTCCAAAGTTGGGAGATTGATAGTAAAGCAGTTGGAATGCCAAATTGGAGCACAAGGAGAGGAAAAATTAGGAGACCTTTAGAAACCTTTCGCCAAAACAGTGTGTTCATTCTCTAGGTTTCCCATACATGTTATAACTGTAGTGATATTCCCTTCTACCTGGAGATTTGGGACCCATGGAATGGTGGCATGCATTACTACTTTAAAGGGTCTGCATTTTCTCTCCCAATCTCACCAGTCCTCTCATTCCCCGGTGTCCAGCCTTATGTCTCATAGAGCTGTCTTTGCAGATAGGGTCATTCCAGGTTTCATCAGAAACCCTGAAGGAATTGTGTAAGAATTTCGCTGTTATTTTGTTTTGTTTTTGAAATTCATTTTTATAATGGGGTTGAACTGATTTTCTCGAACGTGTTTATGCCGGTCTAGACACAATTGATTCCCTTACAGAGACATATCAATACATAGGTTTTAAGATTTTTTACTAGTCAGATATATTCCTCTGCGTGGAATAGGGGTGTTGAGTCCCGTTCACTGAGGAAAGTGTAGGTCTTGTCTATTCTGTATTTGGTTTATGGAATGGTACCTGTGCTAATATCAAACTCTGGTTTTAAGCATCACCCCACCTCTACTTTCCCCTTAAGCAGGCATAAGAGTGTTTTCTAAATGTGAGACACTGTTCTCTTTCCTAATTCAGTTAATGTGTTGTGATGTTGACATTACCTCTATAAGTGATATCTTATGATTAGATTATTTTTCTGTGTGACTTATTGCACTTAGAATCATCGTACCTTAATCCACTCATTATGCTGCTACTGGCCTTATAGCATTGATATCACGTCTGAGTGATATTCCATTGTACAAAATTACCACAAGTTCTTTATGCATTTCTCTTTTTCCTGGGATATTTTATGTGTACCGAAGTGGAGGTTCTTGTATGCAGAGCAGCCCTAAATTTTGGGGTGCCTGTGTCTTGTTGATATTTAGTCTTCCCAAGTCATATGCCCATGAGTTGAAGTCCCCTTTGCTCGGGGGCTTTGTATTTTAGATGTTTTAGGAAACAGCATACACTTCTTCAGAGTGGCTCTTGGATATTTATACCCCACCCATCAGCTTGACCAGGCTCCGTGTTCTCCATGGCCTCTCCTGCATTTCTGGTTTGTACACATTTTTTGGATGGCCTTTCTGAGCAGTGGAAATTGAGACTTCTTTGTTGAGCGGACTTGCATTTCCCGATTGCTTGGTTGGCCAAAAACTCTGTGTTTTTTTCCTGAAGATATTCACGGAAAAAACGCATACACCCTTTTGCCCAACTGCATCATTTTAGAAATTCTGCTGCTTTTCATATGCTTTAACTGTGAGTACAATCTACCTTTTGAAATCTGTTTCTTGCAATTCTGCCGCTCATTCAGATCCTCTTCGTTGCCTTACCTGAGTATATTTTTGGACGTTGGTTATCATTTATATCTTTGCAGGTCTTTGAATTGTCTGCTCCTGAGCTCCATTTTGCAACTCGCATTTTTTGTGAGCTGGCCGCCAAACCATTGTATTGCTTCCAGCCCTATTCTGGTCCTGTGGAGGCAGGCTGTGCCTTTGGTTAATTCTTCTTCCTAATGGGAAATTACAGTGACATGTGCCTGTCAAAACTCCTACAGCTAGTCTCTCATTGGTTCCCCCTCATCCCGTTTATCCTCTGCAGAAATTGCAAACTATGTGAAACAGGAGGTTAAAGGTGCTGATTCTCCAAGTAGGGAGATTGTTAGTAATGTGGCTGGAATGGCGAACCCGAGCACCAGGAGATCAAAAATGAGGTGCATTTTAGACACCTTTCCTGAGCACACGGTGTACGTACATCTTGGTTTTCCAGGCATGTTTTCGCTGTCAGAAGATTCCCGTGAACCTGCAGATTTGGGACCCATGCAATGGGTACCAGGCAGTATTACTTTAAAAGGTGTGCATTTCCTCACCCAGCCTATTTAACATCTCTTAGCGTGCATAGCTTCCAGCCTTATATATCATCCTGCTGTGGGTCTACATGTGTTCAATCCATGTTACATCATAGCCCTTCAACAAAATTTGTAAGAATTTTTGTCTGTCTCACTGTTTTTATACATATTTTTAAATTTATTTTTATATTGGTTACAGCTGATTTTCAAATCTCTGTTTTTTGCTGCTGTGCATCCAGTTGATTCATGTACTGTGAGACAACAATAAATTCTTTTTCAGATGCTTACCAGTCATATGTATTATTTTCCAGTGACTTGAATGGGCTGAGTGCAGTTCTTTGAGGTACCGTGTAGGCCTTGTGAGTTATTCAATTTGGTACTTGGAATGGTATCTTTGCTAATTTCAAACTCCTGGATAATACCTCACCCTTCCCCACCTTTCCCATTTAGCAGCCTTATGTCTATTTTCTACATATATGACTATGTTTCTGTTTTGTAATTTATTTCATGTGTAGCCATTTTTGATTCCACCTTTAAGTGACATCTTATGATATGTGTCTTTTTCTTTCTGACATACGTCACTTAGAATGATCGTATGTATCTCCTACAGAGTTGTTACAACTGGCCTTATTTCATTGATTTCTGGATGAGTAATGTTCCACTCTACATAAGTACCCCATCTATTTTATCCATTTTATCCTTCCAGGGACATTTAGGTTATATCCAAGTTGAGGCCCTTTTTAACAGAGAGGTGGTAAACGTTGGGGTGCCTGTTTCTTGTCGATTTTTGTTTTTCCCAAGGTATACGCCCATGAGTACAAGTGCCCTATGCTCTGTAGCTCATTTTTTCGATGTTTTAGCAAACACAGTACACTTCTCCAGAGTGGCCGTTGGCAAATTACATTTCCACTATCAGCCTCACAGGGCTCCCTTTTCTCCTCACCCTGTCCTGCATTTCGGGTGTTTACACTTTATGTGGATGGCCCTTCTGACTGATGTGAAGTGATACATTTTGTAGTATTGATTTCCAGTGCCCACCTGTTTGGTTGGATAAAAAGTGTGTATGGCCTTTACTTGAATATATTCAGAAAAAATGCATACGCCCTTTTTCGCCAACTGCATCATTGGCGATGTTCAGTCCCTTTTCTTTTGCTTTAATGGGGAGTCCTTTCCACCTCTTCAAATCTGTTTCCTGCCACTCTCCCTTGCTTACAAGTCCTTTTCTGTGACTTACCTCAAGACATTTTTTGACGATAGATATTTTCAACTCTGCAGTTTCATGAATTTTAGTGCCCCTGAGTTCCATTTTTCAACTTGTGTTTTTGCAAACTGGACACAAACAGCGGGATTTCCTCTAGCCCTATTCTGTTTCCGTGGGCAATTCTAGCCTTTGATGAATTTGTCTTCCGGATTGGAAATTAATGTGGCATGTGCCTGTCCAAAAACCTAGGACTTGTCTCTAAATTTTTCTCATCCTTCCGCTTCATCCTCTGGACAAATTCCAAACTGTGTGCAAGAGGATGTTGACGGTGCAGATATCTCCAAGGTAGGAGATTGTTAGGAAAGATGCTGGAGGGGTGAACCCGAGCACCAGGCGATGAGGAGATGAGGTGCCTTTTCCAAACTGTTTCCAATCAAACGGTGTACCATCCTCTAGGTGTGACAGGCATGTTTTAGCCGTAGGAATGGTCCCGTGCATGTAAGGAGAACACCAGGGAGTTTTCCAAATCAGTGCCTCCCTGAACCCCAAACTGGGGAATTTTTAAGCTATGGCTACATATATGTCCACTAAGGGCATTGGGAAATAGGCAGAGTCCAAACTTTAGATGAGTGAAATCTTCAGAGTCAGAAGTGCTCACCATCGGCCTTGCTTAGGTTACATTTTATCTGTCATTGATAGATGATGTCAATAAAAATATCTATTCTTTTTCAGATAATTTCCCCTTATAGGTTATTGCAAAATATTCAGTGTAGTTCCCTGTGCTATACAGTAGTTCCTTGTTGATGATCTGTTTTATACATAGCAGTGTGTATGTGTTAATCCCAAACTGTTAATTTATCCCTTCTCCTAACTTTCCCTTTTGGTAATAATAAATTATAAGATTTTATACTTCTCAGAAATGGGGAAGCTGAAAGAGAGGTATCATTTTCAATGGAAAAGCATTCAAAACAAGATTAAAGCTTCAGCCAAGAGTATTCGATGTACATCCTTGGGAATAAATCACTTCATTTCTCTAATGTTGACCTGACAAATAAGACAGACGTCTTCACTTAACTTGCTTATAATAAAGTGATGGAAATATCAGATGTAAGTCTTAGAAACATCTTATTTTACCCGAGCCTTATACCCTGCTCTAGGTTGACTACAGTTTGGCTCACACATCTGTTCATTGAAGTTACAATGTTCTCAATTTCTGTTACTGATCCTCCAGAGTGGACCCCAACAGGAGTCCCCGTGCCCAGTGTCATTGGAGCCAACAGATCAAGACTGAGTTTGGTTCAGAAGCAAAGGAAACTTTATATTTTGAAAACAGAATGGAGAGGTGAGAGCGTGCACTCCCCCACGGGCTCTGGGGTGGGCTGCTGTGTAGGGATCCCAGCAGCGTCAGCGGGAGGGAGGGGCTGGAGCTCTCGAGGGCTGGGTTGGCTGCAGCTCAGGCTCTATGTCGCAGAGTCTGCATGGGACCCCGCTAGCTGAGGTGTCGACCCAGCCATTCTGCACTAGGAAATCGGGACTGAAGTTCCGGGTGTGGAACCTCTGCATGCGGAACCCTAGGAGCACATGAAATTAGACAAAGCACAAAGGAAAAACAGGTTAGACTTTATTTTGTTGCCCTGATTCTCCTTTTATCTCCCAGGAATTTTTAATGAATGTTGCCGGAGATGAACACCTCCTCTGCTTTTTGTCCCGTTCCTCATTCTTGGGGTGCTCAGGGTGCAGACACCTCTTTTGTAACTGCTTCATGCTGAGGTGGGAGCCCTCATACATGGGGGAAGGGGCAAAACTTCTCCCCAGGAGCCTCCAGGTGAGGTTGATTGTCCCAAGGCCTCCTGCCTCACTGCTCGTCCACATGAGCACCAGCATTGGAAGTGTTATAGATTCTAATGACTTGTAAGGGTCCAGGAAAGAGATGCACAGAGATGCTGCTGTGGCAGGTTTCACCCCACCCCACATTTGTTCGGTGACCTTAGGCTGACGGATTTGCCAGCCTAGATTCTCTGACCAGTAGTCTGTGCTTTCTTTAATTAGGTCCCTGAATTAATGTACAAACAGCACCATGTGTCAAAGCCCTGCCCGCTCAACTCCCAGACAGTCCAGGGTCGGTGGTGATTCAGGACCATGACGTCCACTGAGTCAACGGACTTTTGAAGTAGCCAGCAGTCCAGCCAGTCATATTGGCCACCATCACCGTGGTGTCTGTAGGGTTTTCTATGGTGAAATCTTGATATACGTTTCCTCCGCCAAGCTTGTTAGCTCCTGTCTGTGTGCAGTAAGTCCTGCAAGCAGTAGTCTGCTCTTTCGGGGCACAGACTTGTTTTCTGAGAGAAACTCCAGGTCAAGTGATGGTCACACGAGTCATCTTGGGGGCCCATTGCCCCCGTTTGTCTCTCTGGAGGTTGGAGTTGGAGGGCCTCCTCACTCGAGGTCAGTGTGTCCGCAGCGAGACCCCTGCAACTTCAGGGCATGATGGGTGGTTAGGATCACCACGTGGGGTCCTTTTCCCTTAGGAGGGAGCTGGCCTTGCGGGCTGCTGATTTCCAGCTTTTTAGATACCCCAGTATCCTGGCCTGATGGGGCAGTGGGCAAAGCCCTTGGTGACCATAGTTTATCATACCTGAAGGGCATTCTTGTGTTGCTCCATTTCAAGTGGTCCCAGTTTTTGCACTAAGGCTCCAAGGGCGATTAACCTTTGACCGGGTATGTAAAGGTCAAAGGGTTTAACTAAATTAGGGAGTTCCTGGGCAAGAGTCTGAATTGACTGCTCTTTCCATTCTTGAAAGGCTGCTTCTGGATTCTATTCAAAAGAATCATCATCATTTCGTGTCAGTGTTTCATGTAGAGGCCCAGCTATTAGACTGTAGTTAGGGATCCAGATGCAGAAAACCTTGGCCTCCCCAGGAACCCCTAAGCTGTCTTCTAGTTTTAGAAGAGGTAAGGCTGCAAATGGCTTCTTCCCTATCCTGGGATGCGTTTCTCTGAATATCTGTGAGAATGAAGCCCAGGCATGTCGCCTTAGCCTGGGATATTTGAGCCCTTTTCTTGGACACCTTCTATCCTTTCTTGGCTAGGTAATTCAGAGGCGTCTTTAGTAGGCCTGGCGATCAGAATGTCATCTGCATATTGAAGGAGGGTTCCCTTTTACATAGGTAGAACTTTTAGGTGTTTAGAGGACATTTCCTCAATGATGGTGTGGGGATTTTTGAACCATTGGGGCAGGACGGCCCAGCATTATTGCTTTTGTTGCATGTTGTGTCCTGCCACTCACAAGCCAAAAGTTCTTGTGACTCTGAGATGAATGGAATACAGAAGAAGGCATCATTGAAGTCTAATACAGAATGCCATGGCCTGGTGAATGGTAGAATGACCAGCAGGGTGTAGGAAATAGGAGCTACTGGATGTATATCCTCGGTGGCTTCACTGACTGTCCTGGTATACATTACCAGGTCTCCAGCAGCCCATGGGGCTCTCGTGGTCTGGCCAATTCCAGGATATGGAGCTCATCTGGGCTGCGCTGCACACCCCACAGCCCACGGGGCTCTCGTGGTCAAGTCCCTCCCAGGGTATGGAGCTCACCTGTGCAGCTACCCAGCAGCCCATGGGGCTCTCCTAGTCAGGCCCTTCTCAGGATACAGAGCTCCCCTGGGCAGGTACCCCAGCAGGGCTGGACACACAGTAGCTGTGCACATAGCCCACCTTGCAGAGAAACTCCAGCTCACCTGTCGCTCACAGCTGACACAGAAAACCTCAGAGCAGGACTTGAACTAACAAACAGCAGCTCTGACAGGTCTGTGACCCTGGGTATCACTCTGTGCAGCCTCTCTCTGCCTGGTCTTCCAGACTTTTCCACTGCAGCCAGGGCACCAGGACTCTGTCTCCACCCAACATCACTCCTCTCCCTGACTCCTGGGTTCCTCTCATTAGGATAGGGTCTTCTTGAAGTTGTTTTCCACTCAAAGACCAGATGAAATGATAAGAAAACAAGGCGCAGCTGCAGCCCCTTGTCTATCCTGACTCTCAGGAGCCCTCACCTCTTCCTTGGGCCTGGCCCATTTAGCAAGTTTCATTTTCTGCTACTGTGAGCCCCTGAGGGGTGAGGATTGGCTGATTTGGGCAGCCTGACACTGCCTGCCAGCACTCCCCAGGTGTGCCTGGGTTGAGGTCAATATAAAGACCTCTCCAGTAAGCAAGAGCCCCTGTTGCTGTGCTTGGCTCCATATTCTCTGCCCCGTCAGCAGTGCCGGGGCTGGGGTGGTGGGAGGGAGTGAGGGGCCGTGGCTTTGTGGGTGGCCCAGTTTGAGGGGCGCTCTGATGGAAATTCTGCAGGAGTTGCCAGGCTGCCACCTGCTAAAGAAGAGGATGTGTCACCCATACCTGCCGCTGGAATTTCTCCCCAGGCAGGGGTGAGGAAGTAAAAAAGCAGTGGGTGCCGTGGCATGGGGGTATCTCAGGCAGGTAAATGGAAAGCTTCCAGAAGAGCATCTGGGGCCAGGACCATCCTGGCTGGCATGCAGGCACCAAGTCGGCCTACGTGCTGTCGATTGTGTGACTCCACAGCCCTTCCCCGAGGCTTGAAAGTTCTTGTACATATTCAGGTGTTTTACCTGGAAAGGGTGGGAAGAGTTCAGCTGCAGCAGGACTGGGGCTCAGCTCACATTTACTCACAGATGCCTCGACACAGTCCCCCAGTTTGCAATGAGGATGCTCCTTGTTGGGGGGAGCACTGCTAACTGCATGGGAGACGATTTCCCACCTCTGACCAACTTAAGAATTTTTACCACTGGAGCAAGTGCCCTGATACAATTTTCCTCTGTATAACTGGTAGGTTCTGTTTTTTTCTTTTTTTCTTTTTTTCTTTTTGGTTCAAGGTAGATTTTATTTATTCCTCTTTTTTTTTAATTTACAGATATAAACATGGAAATAATGCATTAATATAAAGAGGTCTATATGAAGGGAAAAACATTTTTCTGTTTTTTTTATTAAATGTTATTTATTTATTTTTATTTTTTTAAAATTTATTTATTTCTTTTATACAGCAGGTTCTTATTGGATATCTATTTTATACATATAAGTGTGCACATGTGAATCCCAGTCTCCCAATTCATCCCACCACCACCCTCACATGGCTTTCACCCCTTGGTGTCCATATGTTTGTTCTCTACATCTGTGTCTCTATCTCTGCCCTGCAAACCGGTTCACCTGTACCATTTTTCTAGTTTCCACATATATGCATTAATATACAATATTTGTTTTTCTCTTTCTGACTTACTTCACTCTGTATGACAGTCTCTAGATCCATCAAGGTCTCTACAAATGACCAAATTTCATTCCTATGTATGGCTGAGTAATATTCCATTGTATATATGTACCACATCTTTATCCATTCGTCTGTCTGTGGGCACTTTGGTTGCTTTCATTACCTGGCTATTGTAAATAGTGCTGCAATGAACATTGTGGTGAATGTGTCTTTTTGATTTATGCTTTTCTCTGGGTATATGCCCAGTAGTGGGATTGCTGGATTATATGGTAATTCTATTTTTAGTTTTTAAAGGAACCTCCATACTGTTCTCCATAGAGATTGTATTGATTTACATTCCCAACAATAGTGGAAGAAGATTCCTTATCTCCACACCCTCTCCAGCATTTGTTGTTTGTAGATTTTCTGATGATGCCCATTCTAACAGGTGTGATGTGATACCTCATTGTAGTTTCGATTTCCATTTCTCTAATAATTAGAGATGTTGAGCAGATTTTCATGTGTGTCTTGGCCATCTTATATCTTCTTGGAATAAATGTCTATTTAGATCTTCTTCCATTTTTGTATTGGGTTGTTTGTTTTATTAATATTGAGCTGCATGAGCTGTTTATATATATTGGAGATTAAGCAATTGTCCATTGATTCGTTTGCAAATATTTTCTGCCATTCTGAGGGTTGTCTTTTCGTCTTGTTTGTAGTTTCCTTTGCTTTGCAAAAGCTTTTACGTTTCATTAGGTTCCAGCTGCTTAGTTTTCTTTTTTATTTCATTAGTATAGGAGGTGGATCAAAAAAGATCTTTCTGTGATTTACGTCAGAGTATTCTTCGTAAGTTTTCCTCACAGAGTTTTATACTGTCCAGTCTTACATTAAGGTCTCTAATCAATTTTGAATATATGTTTATGGATGGTGTTGGGGAGTGTTCTAATTTCATTCTTTTACATGTAGCTGTCCATATTTCCCAGCACCACTGATTGAAGAGACTGTCTTATCTCCATTGTATAGTCTTACCTCCTTTGTCATAGATTAGTTGACCATAGGTGTGTAGGTTTATCCCTGGGCTTTCTTTTTTTTTTTTTCCTTTTACACCTTTATTGGAGTATAATTGCTTTACAATGGAGTGTTTGTTTCTGCTGTATAACAAAGTGAATCAGCTATACATATACAAATGTCACCAGATCCCCTCCCTCTTGCATCTCCCTCCCTCACTCCATATCCCACCCCTTTAGGTGGTCACAAAGCACCAAGCTGATCTCCCTCTTCTATGTGGCAGCATCCCAGTAGCTATCAGTGTTACATTTGGTAATGTATTTATGTCCATGCCACTCTCTCACTTCGTCCCAGCTTACCCATACCCTTTCCAGTGTCCTCAAGTCCTTTCTCTACTTCTGTGTCCTTAATCCTGTCCTGCCACTAAGTTCTTCAAAATCTTTTTTTTTTCTTCATTAGATTCCGTATATCTCTGTTAACATACAGTATTTGTTTTTCCCTTTCTGACTTACTTCACTTTGTAGGACAGATTCTAATTCCATCCACCTCAGTACAAATAAGTCAGTTTTGCTTCTTTTTATGGCTGAGTAATATTCCATTGTATATATGTGCCAGATCTTCTTTATCCATTCATCTGTCGATGGACACTTAGGTTGCTTCCATGTCCTGGCTATTGTAAATAGAGCTGAAATGAACATTTTCGTACATAACTCTTTTTGAATTATGGTTTTCACAAGGCAAATGCCCAGTAGTTGGATTGTTGGGTCGTATGGTACTTCTATTGTAAGTTATTTAAAGAAACCTCCGTACTGTTCTCCCTAGTGCCCATATCAATTTACATTCCCACCCACAGTGCAAGTGTGTTCCCTTATCTCCAATAAAGGCCTCTCCAGCATTTATTGTTTTGTAGAATTTTTTTAATGATTGCCACTCTCACTGCTGTGAGGTGATACCTCACAGTAGTTTTGATTTGCATTTCTCTAATGATTAGTGATGTTCAGCATCCTTTCATGTGTTTCTTGGTAATCTGTATATCTTCTTTGGAGAAATGTCTATTTAGGTCTTCTGCCCGATTTTGGATTGGGTTGTTTGTTTTTGTGATATTGAGCTACATGAGGTGCTTGTAAAGTTTGGAGATTAATCCTTTGTCAATTGCTTCATTTGAAAATATTTTCTCCCATTCTGAGTGTTGTTTTTGCATCTTGTTTATGTTTTCCTGTACTGTGTAAAAGCTTTTAAGTTTCATTAGGTCCCATTTGTTGATTTCTGTTTTTATTTCCATTTCTCTAGTAGGTGGGTCAAAAAGGATCTTGCTGTGATTTATGTCATAGAGTGTTCTGCCTATGGTTTCCTCTAAGTGTTTTATAGTGTCTGGTCTTATATTTAGATCTCTAATCAATTTAGAGTTTATTTTTGTGTATGGTGTTATGGAGTGTTCTAATTTCATTCTTTTATATGTAGGGGTCCAGTTTTCCCAGCACCAATTACTGAAGAGACTGTCTTTTCTCCATTGTATATCCTTAGCTCCTTTGTCATAGATGAGATAGCCATAGGTATGTAGGTTTATCTCTGAGCTTTCTGTCCTGTTCCATTGAACTGTGTTTATGCCAATCTACATACACTTGATTCCATTATGGAGACATATAAATTCATAGGTTTCAAGATTTTTACCAGTCAGATATATTCCTCTTCAGTGAATAGGGTGTTTTGTGTCCAGTTCATTGAGAAAGGAGTAGGTCTTGTCTATTAGATATTTGGTATATGGAATGGTATCTGTGCTAATTTCAAACTCTGGTTTTAGGCATCACCCCACGTCACCTTTCCCCTTAAGGAGGCATAAGTGTGTTTTCTAAATGTGTAACTCTGTTCTTTTTTGAAATTCAGTTCATGTGTAGCCATGTTTACATTGCGTCTATAAGTGATATATTACAATAAGTTTCTTTTTCTTTGTGGCTCATTTCACTTAGCATCATCGTTCCTAAAGCCACTCATTATGCTGCTATTGGCCTTATGACATTGATTTTATGTCTGGGTGACATTCCATTGTATATAAGTACAACAACATCTTTATCCATTATTTTTTTTTCCTTTCCTGGGATATTTAAAGTGTACCGAAGTTGAGGTTCTTGTAAACAGAGCAGCCCTATACTTTGTGGTGGCTGTGTGTTGTGGATTTTCAGTTTTCCCAAAATACACGCCCTTGAGGGGAAGTGTGCTATGCTCTGTACCTCTGTTTTAGAAAACAACATACAGATCTCCAGAGAGGCTGTTGACAATTTACATCCTGTCCATCGGCGTAACCAGGCTCCCTTTTCTCCATGGCCTGTCCTGTATTTGTGGTTTTTACACTATTTGCGGATGGCCCTTTTGACCGGAGGTAAGTGACACTTCTATGTAGTGTGGATTTGCAATGCCTGATGGCTTGCTTGGCCAAAAAGGGCGTATGCATTTTTTCCCCAATATATTCAAGAAAATACACATACTCCGTTTTTGGCCAAGGACATCATTGTCGAAGTTCTGTCGCTTTTCATGTGCTTTAAAGACGACTCCAATCTACCTCTTGAAATCTGTTTCCTTAAATTCTGCCTTGCATTCAAATCCTCTTCACTGCCTTACCTCAATATATTTCTGGATGATAGTTGTCCCTTATAACTCTGCAAGTTTGTGAATTGCTGTGCCCCTGATTTCCATTTTTCAACTCGCCTATTTGTGAGCTGGCTGTAATACCGCAGGATGGCTTTAGGCCCTAGTCTGGTTCCGGGGCTGCAGGCTGAGCCTTTGTTTAATTCTTCTTCCTGAGGTGAAACTAGAGAGACATGTGCCCATCCAAACAGCTACAGCTAATCTCTCAATTGTTTCCCCTCTTCCTGTTCATCCTCTGCACAATTTGCAAACTGTGCATAACAGGAGGGTCAATCCGCTGACACTCCAAGTGGGGAGATTTTCAGTAATGCGGATGGAATGGCGAAGCCGAGCACGACGAAAGGAAAACTGAGGTACCTTTTAGAAAACTTTCCCGATTTCACAGTGTACCAACCAGTGGGTTTCCCAGGCATTTTTAACTGTAGGAAGATTCCCTTAAACCTGGAGAGTTGGGACCACTAGAATGGGTAGCACAAAGTATTGCTCTAAGTGGTGTTCTTTTGCTCACACAACCTCAGCAATCTTGTCAGCTCCAAGTGTCCAGTCTTATGTCTCATCCAGAGGTGGGTGTAAAGTTGGTCAATCCACGTTGCATCACAGGCCCTGAACGTAATTTTTAAGAATTTCTCTCTGTTTCACTGTTTTTGCATTTTGCTTTTGAAATTTATTTTTATACGGGGGGTTTAGCTGAATTTCAGTCCAGTGTTCATACCGTTATACACAGACATGATTCCTTTATGGAGACATGAGTATACATATGTTTTAAAATTCTTAAAGTCAGATATATTCCTATGCAATGAATAGGGGGTGTTGAATCCAGTTCATTGTGCTGGGAGTAGGTGTTGTCTATTACATACTTGGTTTATGTATTGGTATCTGTGCTAATTTAAAACTGTGGTTTTATGCATTACCCCACCTCTCCTTTCCCCTTAAGCAGGTAGAAAAATGTTTTCTAAATGTGTGACTCTGTTGTGTTTGTAATTCAGTTCATGTGTAGCCATGCGTATATTCCCGCTATGAGTCATATCTTATGATAAGATTCCTTACTCTGTACTCTTACCTAACTCAGTTCATGTGTAGCCATGTTTACAGGACCTTCATAAGTGATATCTTATGATAAGTTTCTTTTTCTCTGTGACTTATTTCACTTAGAATCATCGTACCTGAATCCACTCATTGTGCTGCTACTGGCCTTATGACATTGATTTCATGGCTGAGGGATATTCCATCGTACATAAGTACCACAATTTCTTGAACCATTTTTGTCTTTCCTGAGATATTTAAGGTGTACCCAAGTTGAGGTTCTTGTAAGCAGAGCAGCCATAAATTTTGCGGTGGCTCTGTCTTATTGATTTTCAGTTTTCCCAAGGTATATTCCATAGACTGGAAGTGCCCTCGGCTCTGTAGCTCTGTTTTTTACTTGTTTTAGGGAAAACAATGCACTCTTCCAGAGAGCCAGTTGGCAATTTACATCCAGCCCATCAGCATACCTAGGATCCCTGTTCTACAGGGCATGTCTTGCCTTTCTGGTATTTACACATTTTGCGATGTCCGTTTTGACTGGTGGGTACTGATACTTCTTTGTAGTGCAGATTTGCATTGCCCGCTTGCTTGCTTGGCCATATAGGGCGTATGCATTTTCTCCTGAATATATTCAGGAGAAAACGCATACGCCCTTTTTGGCCAAGTGCATCATTGTCGAAGTTGTGCGCCTCTTGTTGTGCTTAAAAGGCGATTGCAATGTACCTCTTTAAATCTGTTTCCTGCATTTCTGGCTCTCTTTCAAGTCCGCCTCGTTGCCTTCCCTCAACAGATTTTTGGACGATAGTTGTCCTTTATTACTCTTCCAGTTTGTGAATTGCTGTGCCCCTGAGCTCGATTTTTCAACTCGTTTTTTGTGAGCTGACCACAAGTCCAAAATTTTGGTTCAGTACCTATACTGGTTACCGGCGGGTGGCTGAGACTTTGGTTAATTCTTCATCCGGCCAGGAAATTAGAGTGACATGTGCCAGTCCAAATGCCTAACAGCTACTCTCTCATTGGTTCTCCCTCTTCCCTTTCATCCTCTGCCAAATTGGCAACCTGTGCTAACCAGGAGGTTAAAGGGTCTGTCTCTCCAAGTTGGGAGATTGCTAGTGAAGCAGTTGGAAATTCAAACCGGAGCACCAGGTGAGGGACTATTTGTTGAGTTTCAGAAACCTTTCGTATTCACAGTGTGTTCATTCTCTAGGTTTCCTCTACATGTTATAGCTGTAGTAATATTCCCTTAAACCTGGAGATTTGGGTCCCTAGGAATGTGTGCCACGCATTATTGCTTTAAATGGTCTGCATTTGCTCACCGAATCTCACCAATCCTCTCAGTCCCAAGAGTCCAGCCTTATGCCCATCCAGCTGTCGTTGTAGATAGGGTCATTGCCGGTTTCATCAGAGCCCCTGAAGGAATTGTAAAGAATTTCCCTGTTTTTTTGTTATGTTTTAGACTTTACTTTTTATAATGAGTTTGAGCCGATTCTCACTGCCATGTTTATGCCACTCTAGACACACTTGTTTCCCTTACGGAGACATATCAATACATAGGTTTTAAGATTCTTACTAGTCAGATATACTCCTCTGTGGGAAATATGGGGTTTTGAGTCCCTTTCACTGAGGAAGGTGTAGGTCTTGTCTATTCCGTAGTTGGTTTTTGGAACGGTACCTGTACTAATATCAAACTCTGGTTTTATGCATCACCCCACCTCTAGTTCCCCCTTAAGCAGGCATAAGGGTGTTTTCTACATGTGAGACTCTGTTCTCTTTCCTAACTCGGTCCATGTGTAGCCATGTTCACAGGACCTTCATAAGTGATATCTTATGATAAGTTTCTTTTTCTCTGTGACTTATTTCACTTAGAATCATCGTAACAGAATCCACTCATTTTGCTGCTACTGGCCTTATGACATTGATTTCGTGGCTGAGGGATATTCCATCGTACGTAAGTAACACAATTTATTGAACCATTTTTGTCTTTCCTGGGATATTTAAGGTGTACCCAGGTTGAGTTTCTTGTAAGAGGTGCAGCCCTAAATTTTGGGGTGTCTCTGTCTTATTGATTTTCAGTTTTCCCAAGGTATATTCCCTAGACTGGAAGTGCCCTTGGCTCTGTAGCTCTGTTGTTTACTTGTTTGAAGGAACACAATGCACTCCTCCAGAGAGGCAGTTGGCAATTTACATCCGTCCCATCAGCATAACTAGGCTCCCTCTTCTCCAGGGCCTGTCTTGCCTTTCTGGTTTTTACACATTTTGCGGATGTCTCTTTTGACCACTGGGAAGTGATACTTCTTTGTAGTGCAGATTTGCATTGCCCGCTTGCTTGCTTGGCCAAAAAGGGCGTATGCTTTTTCTCCTGAATATATTCAGGAGAAAACGCATACGCCCTTTTTGGCCAAGTGCATCATTGTCGAAGTTGTGCCCCTCTTCCTGTGCTTTAAAGGTGATTCCAATGTACCTCTTGAAATCTGTTTCGTGCATTTCTGGCTCGCTTTCAAGTCCGCCTCGTTGCCTTCCCTCAACAGATATTTGGACGATAGTTTTCCTTTATTACTCTGCCCTTTTGTGAATTGCTGTGCCCCTGAGCCCAATTTTTCAACGTTTTTTGTGAGCTGATCGCAAGTCCATAATTTTGGTTCAGGACCTCTACTGGTTCCCGGCGGGTGGCTGAGACTTTGGCTAATACTTCTTCCTGCCAGGAAATTAGAGTGACTAATGCCGGTCAAAATGCCTAACAGCTACTCTCTCATTGGTTATCCATCTTCCCTTTCATCCTCCACTAAATTGGCAACATGTGAGAACCAGGAGGTTAAAGGGGGGGGCTGTCTCTCCAAGTTGGGAGATTGAAAGTAAAGCATTTGGAAATTCAAATCGGAACACCAGGAAAGGGACTATTAGTTGAGTTTTAGAAAGCTTTCGTATTCACAGTGTGTCCATTCTCTAGGTTTCCCGTACATGTTATAGCTGTAGTAATATTCCCTTTAACCTGGAGATTTGGGTCCCTAGGAATGTGTGACAGGCATTATTGCTTTTAATGGTCTGCATTTGCTCACCGAATCTCACCAATCCTCTCAGTCCCAAGTGTCCGGCCTTATGCCACATCCAGCTTTCTTTGTAGATAGGACATTCCAGGTTTCAGCAGAGCCCCTGAAGGAATTGTAAAGAATTTACCTGTTTTTGTGTTTTGTTGTTGAAATTCCTTTTGATAGTGGGTTTGAGCTGATTCTCACTGCCATGTTTATGCCAGTTAGGACACACTTGATTCCCTTACGGAGACATATCAATACATAGGTTTTAAAATTCTTACTAGTCAGATATATTCGTCGGCAGGAAATATTGGGTTTTGACTCCCTTTTACTGAGTATGGTGTAGGTCTTGTCTATTCCGTATTTGGTTTTTGGAACGGTACATGTACTAATATCAAACTCAGGTTTTATGCATCACCCCACCTTTCCTTCCCCCTTAAGCAGGAATAAGAATATTTTCTAAATGTGAGACTCTGTTCTCTTTCCTAACGCAGTTCATGTGTAGCCATGTTTAGAAGACCTTCATAAGTGATATCTTATGATAAGTTTCTATTTCACTGTGACTTATTTCACTTAGAATCATCGTACCTGAATCCACTCATTTTGCTGCTACTGGCCTTAGGACATTGATTTCATGGCTGAGGGATATTCCATCGTACAGAAATACCACAATTTCTTGAACCATTATTGTCTTTCCTGGGATATTTCAGGTGTACCCATGTTGAGGTTCTTGTAAGCAGTGCAGCCCTAAATTTTGGGGTGGCTTTGTCTTATTGATTTTCAGTTTTCCAAAGGTATATTCCCTAGACTGGAAGTTCACTTGGCTCTGTAGCTCTGTTGTTTACTTGTTTTAGGGAACACAATGCACTCCTCCAGAGAGGGAGTTGGAAATTTACATCCCGCCCATCAGCATAACTAGGCTCCCGGTTCTCCAGGGCCTGTGTTGCCTTTCTAGTTTTTACACATTTTGCGGATGTCCATTTTGTCCGGTGGGAAGTGATACTGCTTTGTAGTGCAGATTTGCATTGCCTACTTGCTTGCATGGCCGAAAAGGGCGTATGCGTTTTCTCCTGAATATATTCAGGAGAAAACGCATACGCCCTTTTTGGCCCATTGCAGCATTGTCGAAGTTTTGCCCTTCTTCCTGTGCTTTAAAGGCGATTCCAATTTACCTCTTGAAATCTGTTTCCTGCTATTCTGGCTCGCTTTCAAGTCCACCTCGTTGCCTTCCCTCAACAGATTTTTGGACGATAGTTTTCCTTTATTACTCTGCCCGTTTGTGAATTGCTGTGCCCCTGAGCTCCATTTTTCAACTCGTTTTTTGTGAGCTGACCGCAAGTCCAAAATTTTGGTTCAGGAACTATACTGTTTCTCAGCGGGTGTCTGAGACTTTGATTAATTCTTCTTCCTGCCGGGAAATTAGTGTGACATGTGCCCATCCAAATGACTAACAGCTACTCTCTCATTGGTTCTCCATCTTACCTTTCATCCTCTGCCAATTGGCAATATGTGAGAACCAGGAGGTTAAAGGGGCTGTGTCTCCAAGTTGGGAGATTGATAGTAAAGCAGTTGGAAATTCAAACTGGAGAACCAGGAGAGGGACTATTAGTTGAGATTTAAAAGCCTTTTGTATTCACAGTGTGTCCATTCTCTAGGTTTCCCGTATCGTTATAGCTGTAGTAATATTCCCTTCATCCTGGAGAGTTGGGACCCTTGGAATGTGTGCCACGCATTATTGCTTTAAATGGTCTGCATTTGCTCACCGAATCTCACCAATCCTCTCAGCCCCAAGTGTTCAGAATTATGCCACATCCGTCTGTCATGTTAGGTATTGTCATTCCAGGTTTCATCAGAGCCCCTGAAGGAATTGTAAAGAATTTCGCTGTTTTATTGTTTTGTTTCTGAAATTCATTTTTATAGTGGTTTTGAGCTGATTATCACTGTCATGATTATGACAGCCTAGACACAATTGATTCCATATGGATACATATCAATACATAGGTTATAAGATTCTTACTAGTCAGATATATTCCTCGGTGGGAAATATGTGGTTTTGAGTCCCGTTCACTGCGGAAGTTGTAGGTCTTGTCTCTTCCATAGTTGGTTTTTGGAATGGTACCTGTACTGATATCAAACTCTTGTTTTATGCATAACCCCACCTCTCCTTCCCCCTTTAGCAGGCATAAGTGTGTTTTCTAAATGTGAGACTCTGCTCTCTTTCCTAAATCAGTTCATGTGTAGCCATGTTTACAGGATATTCATAAGTGATATCTTATGATAAGTTTCATTTTCTCTATGACTTATTTCACTTAGAATCATAGTACCTGAATCCACTCATTTTGCTGCCACTGGCCTTATGACATTGATTTCATGGCTGAGGCATATTCCATCGTACGTAAGTAACACAATTTCTTCAACCATTTTTGTCTTTCCTGGGATATTTATGGTGTACCCAAGTTGAGGTTCTGTAGGCAGTGCAGCCCTAAATTTTGAGGTGGCTCTCTATTATTGATTTTCAGTTTTCCCATGGTATATTCGCTAAACTGGAAGTGCCCTTGTCTCTGTAGCTCTGTTGTTTACTTGTTTTAGGTAACACAATGCACTCATCCAGAGAGGCTGTTGACAGTTTACATCATGCCCATCAGCATAACTAGGCTCCCTGTTCTCCAGGGCCTGTCTTGCCTTTCTGGTTTTTACACATTTTGCGGATGTCCCTTTGGACCGGTGGGAAGTGATACTTCTTTGTAGTGCAGATTTGCATTGCCCGCTTGCTTGCTGGGCTAAAAAGGGCATATGCGTTTTTTCCTGAATATATTCTGTAGAAAACGCATATGCACTTTTTGGCCAAGTGCATCATTGTCGACAATGAGCCCCTCTTGCTGTGCTTAAAAGGCGATTCCAAAGTACCTCTTGAAATTTGTTTCATGCTATTGTGCCTCGTTTTCAAGTCCGCCTCATTGCCAACCCTCAACAGATTTTTGGACGATAGTTGTCCTTTATTACGCTGCCAGTTTGTGAATTGCTGTGCCCCAGAGCTCCATTTTTCAACTCGTTTTTTGTAAGATGACAGCAAATCCACAATTTTGGTTGAGGACCTATACTGGTTCCTGGCGGGTGTCTGAGACTTTGGTTAATTTTTCTTCCTGACGGGATATTAGAGTGACATGTGACCGTCCAAATGCCTAACAGCTACTCTCTCATTGGTTCTCCCTCTTCCCTTTCATCCTCTGCCAAATTGGCAACCTGTGCGAACCAGGAGGTTAAAGGGTCTGTCTCTCCAAGTTGGGAGCTTGATAGTAAAGCAGTTGGAAACTCCAACCGGAGCACCAGGATAGGGACTATTAGTTGAGTTTTAGAATCCTTTCGTATTCACAGTGTTTCCATTTTCCACGTTTCGCATACATGTTATAACTGTAGCGATATTCCCTTTTACCTGTCGAGTTGGGACCCATGGAATTGGTGGCATGTATTATTGCTTTAAACGGTCTGCATTTTCTCATCCAATTTCACCAATCCTCTCAGTCCCAAGTGTCCCCCCTTATGTCTCATCCAGGTGTCATTTTAGATGGGGTCATTCCAGGTTTCATCAGAACACCTGAAGGAATTGTGTTAGAATTTCGCTGTTTTTTTATTTTGTTTTTGAAATTCATTTATATAATGAGGTTGAGCTGATTTTCACTGACGTGTTTATGCCGGTCTAGACACACTTGATTCCCTTACGGAGATATATCAATACGTATGTATTAAGATTATTACTAGTCATCACAATGCTCCACGCCATTGTCATCACAATGGATAATGACATATGTCATCACAATGCTCCCTGACACCTGTCTTCACAATATTCCATGACGTTGTCATCACAGTGTTCCATGCCCCTGTCATCACAATGCGCCATGCCCACTGTCATCACAATAATCCATGAAACATGTCAGACCAATGTTCCATGCCCCTGTCATCACAATGCTCCATGCCCTTGTCATCACAATGCTCCATGACACCTCTAATCACAATGCTCCGTGACTCCACTCATCACAATGCTTCATGACCTTTGTCATCACAGTGGTCCATGCCCTGGTCACACAAGGCTCTGTGATCTTTGTCACCACAATGCTCCATGCCCTTGTCATCACAATGCTCCATGCCCACTGTCATCACAATAATCCATGAAAATTATCAGGCCAATGATCCATGCCCTCGTCACACGAGGCTCTATGATCTTTGTCACCACAATGCTCCATGAACTTTTCTTCACAATGCTCTGTGTCCCTTGTCATCACAATGCTCCATGCCTTTGTCAGCATAATGCTCCATGACACTTGTCATCACAAGGCTCCATGGCCCTCTCATCACAATGCTCCAGGACCTTCTCATCGCATTGCTCCATTCCTTTCTCATCACAATGCTCCATGACCCCTGTCATCACAGTACTCCATGAATATTTTCAGCCCAATGCTCTATGACCTTCTCATCACAATGTTCCATGACCCATGTCATCACAATGCTACATGACCACAGCAATCAAAATGATCCATGCCACTTGTCATCAGAATATTCCATGCGTTTGTCATCCCCATGCTCCATGACCCCTGTAATCACAATGGTCCTTGACGCTTGTTGTCACATAGATCCATGACACTTGTCATCACGGTGTTCCATGCCTTTGTCAGCAAAATGCTACATGTCCTTGTCATCACAGTGCTCCATGCACTTGTCCTCACAATTCTCCATTACCAGTGTCATCACAATTCTCCATGAACCTTGGGATCACATTGCTTCATGCCCTTGTCATCACAATGCTCCATGATTCTTGAAATAAAAATGATCCATGACCTCTCTCATCACAATGCTCCAAACACTTGTGATCACAGTGTTCCATAACACTCGTCATCACAACGCTCCATAACACTTGTCATCACAATGCTCCATGATGACTGTCATCACAATAATCCATGCCCTTGTCATCACAATGCTCCATGAACTTTGTCATCACAATGCTCAATACACTTGTCATCACAATGCTCCCGGACACTTTTCCTCAGAATGCTCCTTGAACACTGTCTGAAAAGGCTCCATGCCTTTTTCATCACAATGCTCCATGCCCTTTTTCTCACAATCCTCCATGCCATTGTCATCACAATACTCCACAAGCTTGTCATCAGAATGCTCCAAGACCCTTGTCATCACAATGCTCCATGACCCCTCTCATCACAATGCTCCATGACCCATGTCATCACAATGCTCCAAGAACCCTGACAACACAATGATCTGGGACTTTTGTCATCAAAGTGCTCCATGACCCTTGTCATCACAATGATCCATTCCCTTGTCATCATGATGCTCCATTACCCTTGTCATCACAATGCTCCCAGCACTTGTCATCACAATGCTCCATTACAGTTGTCATCACATTTCTCCATGACACTTGGCATCACAATGCTCCATGCCATTGTCATCACAATGCACCGTGACATATGTCACCACAATGCTCCCTGACACCTTTCTTCACAATAATCAATGACCTTGTCATCACAATGCTCCATGCGCTAGTTATCACAATGTGCCATGCCCTCTGTCATCACAATAATTCATGAAACATTTCAGACAAATGCTCCATGCCCCTTTCATCCCAGTTCTCCATGCCCTTGTCATCACAATGCTCCATGACCCCTGTCATCACAATGCTCCGTGACTCCAGTCATCACAATGCTTCATGACATTTGTCATCACAATGTTCCATGCCACTTTTCATCTCAATGCTGCATGAACCCTGTCGTCAAAATGCACCATGCCCATCATCATAATGCTTCATGCTATTGTCATCACAATGAAATCAAAATGCTCCATGACCTGTGACACCAAAATTCCCCAAAACCTTGTGAGCACAATGTTCCATAACACTTGGCATCACAACACCCCATTACGCTCGTCATCACAATTATCCATGGACTTCTCATCACAATTCTCCATGACCGTTGTCATCACAATGCTCAATACACTTGTCATCTCAATGCTCCCTGACACTTGTCCTCAGTGTGCTCCTTGAAACCTGTCATGACAAGGCTCCATGCATTTTTCATCGCAATGATCCATGCCCTTTTCATCACAATGCTCCAAGACCCCGGTAATCACAATGCTCCATGTGCTTGTCTTCACAAAGCTCCATGACGCATGTCATCAGAAAGCTCCATGGCCTTCTCATCACCATGCTCCATGCCCTTTTCATCTCAGTGCTCCAAGACCCCATTAATTACATTGCTCCATACCGCTTTATATCAGAATACTCCATGAAAATTGTCATCAAAAGACTCCATGGTTTTCTCATCACAATGCTCCAGGACCTTGTCATCACAATGCTCCATTCCCTTGTCATCACAATGCTCCATGACCCCTGTCATCACAATACTCCATGAACATTTTCAGCCCAATGATCCATGACCTTCTCATCACAATGCACCATGACCCCTGTCATCACAATGTTCCATGACCACTGCCATCCCCGCACTCCATGACCCCTCACAACACAATGATCCGGGACCCTTGTCACCAAAAATCTCCATGATACTTGTCATCACAATGATCCATGACCTTGTCATCCAAATGCTCCATGACACATTTAATCAGAATATTCCGTGACGCTTGTCATCACAATGCTCCATGACCCTTGTCATCACAGTGCTCCATGACCCCTGTAATCACAATTCTCCATGAACATTTTCAGCCCAATGCTCCATGACCTTCTCATCACAATGCTCCAAGACCCCTGTAATCACAATGCTCCATGCCCCTTTTCATCTCCGTGCTCCATGAACCCTGTCATCACAATGAACCATGCACATCATCATAATGTTTCATGCTATTTTCATTACAATGAAATCAAAATGCTCCATGATCTCTGTCATCACAATGTTCCAAACCCTTGTGATCACAGTGTTACATAAAACTTGTCATCACAACCCCCCATGACGCTCGTCATCACAATTATCCATGCTCTTCTCATCACAATGCTCCATGACATTTGTCATCACAATGTACAATACACTTGTCATCACAGTGCTCCCTGACTCTTGTTGTCATTATGCTCCTTGAATCTTGTCATGACAAGGCTCCATGACTTTTTCATCACAATGATCCATGCCCTTTTCTTCACAATATTCCAAGACCCATGTAATCACAATTCTCCATGCCCTTTTTCATCAGAATGCTCCATGAGACTCGTCAATACAAGGCTCCAATGTTTTCTTATCACAAAGCTTCAGTACCTTCTCATCACAATGCTCCATTCCCTTGTCATCACAATGCTCCATGACCCCTGCCTTCACAATACTCCATGAATATTTTTATCCCAATGCTCTATGACCTTCTCATCAAAATGCTCCATTACCACTGTCATGACAATGCTCCATGACCCCTGACAACACAATGATCCTTGACTCTTGTCATCAAAATGCTCCATGACCTTTGTCATCACGATGATCCATGCCCTTACCATCCCAATGCTCCATGACCCCTGTAATCACAATGATCCGTGACGCTTGTCATCACAGTGCTCCATGACACTTGTCATTAAAATGCTCCATGCCTTTGTCAGCAAAATGCTTCATGACATTGTCATCACAATGCTCCATGCACTTGACATCACAATACTCCATTCCCATTGTCATCAAAATCCTCGGTGAACCTTGGGTTCACATTGCTTCATGCCCTTGTCATCACAATGCTCCAGGCTTCTTGAAATGAAAATGATCCATGACCTCTGTCATCACAATGCTCCATGACACTTGTCATCACAAAGCTCCAGGCCCCTTGTCATTACAGTTCTCCATGACGCTCGTCATAACAATTATCCATGGTCTTCTCATCACAATGCTCCACCGTCTTCCCATCACAATGCTCCATGACACTTCAAATCACAATGTTACATGCTCTTGTAATCACATTCTCCATGCACTTGTCATCGCAATGCTCCATGACCCCTGTCATAGCAAGCTCCATGTGCTTTTCATCACAGTGCTTCACTAACTTGTCATCAAAATTCTCAAAAGCCATTGTCATCACAATGCTCCATGCCCTTTTCATCACAATGCTCCATGATCATTGTCATCACAATGCTCCATTACATTTGTCATCACAATCCTCCATGACACTTGTCATCACAATGCTCCATGCTGTTGTCATCACAATGCACAATGACATAGGTCATCACATTGCTCCCTGACACCTGACTTCACAATACTCCATGACCTTTTCTTCATAGTGCTCCATGCCCTTGTCATCACAATGTGCAATGCCCACTCTCATCACAATAATCCATGAGATTTTTCAGACCGATGCTCCATGCCCCTGTCATCACAATGCTCCATGCACTTGTCATCACAATGCTCCATGACATCTGTCATCACAATGCTCTATGACTCCAGTCATTACAACGCCTCAAGAATTTGTCATCACAGTGGTCCATGCCCTCATCATCACAAGTCTCTGTGACATTTGTCACCACAATGCTCCATGAAATTTTCATCACAATGCTCTGTGACCCTTGGCATCACAATGCTCCATGCCTTTGTCAGCACAATGTTCCATGACACTTGTCATCACAATGCTCCATGAGCTTGTCATCACAATGCTCCCTGACCGATGTGATCACAATGCGCCATGCGGTTTTCATCACAATGCTCCACATCCTTGTCATCACAATGCTCCATAAACATTATCATCACAATGCTCCATGCACTTCTCATGAAAATGCTCTCTCACCACTGATATCACAATGTTCCATCACTAGTCATCACAATACTCCCTCACCCCTGTCATCACAATGTTCCATGACGCCTATCATCACAATGCTACATGCCATTATCATCAAAATGCACCACTCCCTTGTCATCAAAATGCTCCATGACCTTTGTCATCACAAAGCTCCATGACCCTTGGCATCACAATGCTCCATGCCATTGTCATCACAGTGCTTCATGAAGCCTCTCATCACATTGCCCCATGCACTTGTCAACACAAAGCTCCATGACGCTTGTCATCACAATGCTCGATGCCCTTCTCATCACAGTGTTCCATGACCTTGTCATTACTATCCTCCATGACCCATGTATCACTTGGTTCCGTGTCCTTGTCATCACAAAACTCCATGACGCTTGTCATCACAATGCTCGATGCACTTCTCATCACAAAGCTCCATGACGCTTGTCATCACAATGCTCGATGCCCTTCTCATCACAATGTTCCATAACACTTGTCATCACAACGCCCCATGACGCTCGTCATCACAATTATCCATGGTCTTCTCATCACAATGCTCCATAACATTTGTCATCACAATGCTCAATACACTTGTCATCACAATGCTCCCTGACTCTTGCCATGAGTATGCTCCTTGAACCCTGTCATGACAAGGCTCCATGACTTTTTCATCACAATAACCCATGCCCTTGTAATCACAATGCTCCAAGACACCTGTAATCACAATGCTTCATGCCCCTTTTCATCAGAATGCTCCATGAGACTTCTCATCACAAGGCTCCATGGTCTTCTCATCAGAGTGCTCCAGGACCTTGTCATCACAATGCTCTATGACCCCTTTCATCAGAATAATCCTTGAATATTTTCAGCCCAATGCTCCATGATCTTCTCATCACAATACTCCATGACCCCTGTCATCACAATGCTCCATGCTCCTTGATATCAAAATGATCCATGACCTCTGTAATCACAGTGCTCCAAACCCTTGTGATCACATTGTTCCATAACACTTGTCATCACAACGCTCCATGATGCCTGTGATCACAATACTCCATGCCCTTATCATCACAATGCTCCATGAACATTGTCATGACAATGCTCAATACACTTGTCATCACAATGCTCCCTGACACTTGTCGTCAGAATGCTTCTCGCACCCTGTCATGAAAAGGCTGTATGCCTTTTTCATCACAATGCTCCATGCCCTTTTCATCACAATGCTCCATGCCGTTGTCATCACAATACTCCACAAGCTTGTCATCAGAATGCTCCATGACCCTTGTCATCACAATTCTCCATGACCCCTGTCATCACAATGCTCCATGACACCTGTCATCACAATGCTCCAGGCCCCTTGTCATTACAGTTCTCCATGACGCTCGTCATCACAATTATCCATGGTCTTCTCATCACAATGCTCCACCGTCTTGACATCACAATGCTCCATGACTCTTCAAATCACAATGTTACATGCTCTTGTAATCACATTCTCCATGCACTTGTCATCGCAATGCTCCATGACCCCTGTCATAGCAAGCTCCATGTGCTTTTCATCACAGTGCTTCACAAACTTGTCATCAAAATTCTCAAAAGCCCTTGTCATCACAATGCTCCATGCCCTTGTCATCACAAAGCTCCATGACGCTTGTCATCACAATGCTCCATGACCTTGTCATTACAATCCTCCATGACCCATGTATCACAGGGTTCAGTGTCCTGGTCATCACAATGCTCCATGTCCACTCTCATCACAATAATCCATGAAAATTTTCAGACAAATGCTCCATGCCCTTGTCATCACAAAGCTCCATGACACATGTCATCAGAATTCTCCATGGTCTTCTCATTCACAATGCTCAATGCCCTTGTCATCACAATGCTCCAAGCCACCTCTAATCACAATGCTCCATGTCCCTTTTCATCTCAATGCTCCATGAACCCTGTCATCACAATGCATCATGCTCCTTGATATCAAAATGATCCATTACCTCTGTCATCACAGTGCTCCAAACCCTTGTGATCACTTTTTTCCATAACACTTGTCATCACAACGCTCCATGATGCCTGTCATCACAGTACTCCATGCCCTTGTCATCACAATGCTTCATGACCATTGTCATCACAATGCTCAATACACTTGTCATCACAATGCTCCCTGACACTTCTCGTCAGAATGCTTCTCGAACCCTGTCATGAAAAGACTCTATGCCTTTTTCATCACAATGCACCATGCAATTGTCATCAAAATACTCCACAAGCTTGTCTTCAGAATGCTCCATGACCCTTGTCATCACAATTCTCCATGACCCCTGTCATCACAATGCTCCATGACACCTGAATTCACAATACTCTATGACCTTTTCTTCATAGTGCTCCATGCCCTTGTCATCACAATGTGCAATGCCCACTGTCATCACAATAATCCTTGAAATTTTTCAGACCGATGCTCCATGCCCCTGTCATCACAATGCTCCATGCACTTGTCCTCACAATGCTCCATGACACCTGTCATCACAATGCTCCGTGACTTCAGTCATCACAATGCCTCAAGGCTTGTCATCACAGTGGTCCATGCCCTCATCATCACAAGTCTCTGTGACATTTGTCACCACAATGCTCCATGAAATTTTCATCACAATGCTCTGTGACCCCTGGCATCACAATGCTCCATGCCTTTGTCAGCACAATGTTCCATGACACTTGTCATCACAATGCTCCATGAGCTTGTCATCACAATGCTCCCTGACCGATGTGATAACAAAGCGCCATGCGGTTTTCATCACAATGCTCCACATCCTTGTCATCACAGTGCTCCATAAACATTATCATCACAATGCTCCATGCACTTCTCATGAAAATGCTCTCTCACCACTGATATCACAATGTTCCATCACTAGTCATCACAATACTCCCTCACCCCTGTCATCACAATGTTCCATGACGCCTATCATCACAATGCTACATGCCATTATCATCAAAATGCACCACTCCCTTGTCATCAAAATGCTCCATGACCTTTGTCATCACAAAGCTCCATGACCCTTGGCATCACAGTGCTCCAAACCCTTGTGATCACATTGTTCCATAACACTTGTCATCAAAACGCTCCATGATGACTGTCATCACAAAACTCCATGCACTTATCATCACAATGCTCCATGACCTTTGTCATCACAATGCTCAACACACTTGTCATCACAATGCTCCCTGACACTTGATGTCAGAATGCTCCTTGATCCTTCTCATGAAAAGGTTCCATGCCATTTTCATCACAATGCTCCATGCCTTTTTCATCACAATGCTCCATGCTGTTGTCATCACAATACTCCACAAGCTTGTCATCAGAATGTTCCTTGTCCCTTGTCATCACAATTCTCCATGCCCCATGTCATTACAGTGCTCGATGACACTCGTCATCAAAATGCTCCATGGATTTGCGATTACAATGCTCCACGGTCTTGCCATCACAATGCTCCATGACCTGGACATCACAATGCTCCATGTCCCTTTTCATCACAATGCTCCATGCGCTTCTCAGCACAATGCTCCATGACCCATGACATCACAATGTGCCATGAACTTTTCATCACAATGCTCTACATCCTTTTCATCGCTATGCTCCATAAACATTGTCATCACAATGCTCAATGCACTTCTCATCAAAATGCTCTCTCACCACTGATATCACAATGTTCCATCACTAGTCATCACAATACTCCCTCACCCCTGTCATCACAATGTTCCATGACCCCTGTAATCACAATGCTCCATGCCCTTGTCATCACAAAGCTCCATGATGCATGTCATCAAAATGCTCCATGGCCTTCTCATCACAATGCTCCATGCCCTTGCCATCACAATGCTCCATTACACCTGTCATCACAATGCTCCATGACCACTGTCATCACAGCACTCAATGACCCCAGACAACACAATGATCTGGGACTCTTGTCATCAAAATGCTCCATGACACTTGTCATCACAATGATCCATGTGATTGTCATCCCAATGCTCCATGACACGTCTAATCAGAATGCTCCGTGACGCTTGTCATCCCAGTGCTCCATGACCCTTGGCATCACAATGCTCCACGAAGCCTCTCAATACATTGCTCCATGCCCTTGTCATCACAAAGCTCCATGACGCTTGTCATCACAATGCTCGATGCCCTTCTCATCACAGTGCTCCATGTCCTTGTCATCACACTGCTCCCTGACTCTTGTCGTCAGTATGGTCCTTCAACCCTGTCATGAGAAGGCTCCATGCCTTTTTCATCACAATGATCCATGCGCTTTTCATCACAATGTGCCAGGACCCCAGTAATCACAATGCTCCTTGCCCTTGTCAGCACAAAGCTCCATGACCCATATCAACAGAATGCTCCATGGCCTTCTCATCACCATGCTCGATGCCGTTGTCATCACACTGCTCCCTGACACTTGTCTTCAGAATGCTCCTTGAAACCTGTCATGAAAAGGCTCCATGTCTTTTTCATCACAATGCTCCATGAGTTTTCATCACTATGCTCCATGCCATTGTCATCACAATACTCCACAAGCTTGTCATCAGAATGCTCCATGACCCATGTCATCACAATGCTCCATGACCCCTGTCATCACAATGATCCATGACACCTGTCATCACAATCCTCCATGCCTCTTGTCATTACAGTGCTCCATGACGCTCGTCATCACAATTATCCATGGTCTTCTCATCACAATGCTGCACGGTCTTTCCATCACAATGCTCCCTGCCCTGTTCATCACAATACTCCATGACCCTTTTCATCACAATTCTCCAAGCAATTTTCATACAATGCTCCATTACATTTGTCATCACAATCCTCCATGACACTTGGCATCACAATGCTCCATTACATTTGTCATCACAATCCTCCATGACACTTGGCATCACAATGCTCCACGCCATTGTCATCACAGTGCACCATGACATATGTCATCACAATGCTCCCTGACACCTGTCTTCACAATACTACATGACCTTGTCTTCACAAAGTTCCATGCCTTTGTAATCACAATGCTCCATGACGCCTCACATCATAATGCTCCGTGACTCCATTCATCACAATGCTTTATGACCATTGTCATCACAATGGTCCATGCCCTCGTCATGACAATGCTCTGTAACACTTGTCATCACAATGCACCATGCCTTTGTCAGCACAAGGCTCCATGACCCTTGTCATCACAATCCTACATGCGCTTGTCAGCACAATGCTCCAAGACACATGTCATCACAGTGTGCCATGCACTTGTCATGACAATGCTCCACAACCTTGTCATCACAATGCTCCATAAAACTTGTCATCACAAGGCTCCATGCATTTCTCATCTAAATGCTCTCTCACCACTGATATCACAGTGTTCCCTCACTAGTCATCACAATACTCCCTCACACCTGTCATCACAATATTCCATTACCCTGTCATCAAAATGTTCCCTGACCCTTTTCATTAAATTGTTCCATGACCCTTTCATCACAATGCTCCCTCCCCTACTCATCACAATGTACCACACTCTTGTCATCAAAATGCTCCATGACCTTTGTCATCACCAAGCTCAATGACCCTTGGCATCACAATGCTCCATGCCATTGTCATCACAGTGCTCCATGAACACTCTCATCACATTCCTCCTTGCCCTTGTCATCACAAAGCTCCATGACGCTTGTCATCACAATGCTGGATGCCTTGCTCATCACAATGCTCCATCCCTTGTCATTACAATCCTCCATGACCCATGTATCACCGTGTTCTGTGCCCTTGTCATCACAATGCTCAGTGCCCACTGTCATCACAATAATCCATGAAATATTTCAAACCAATGCTCCATGCCCTTGTTATCACAATGCTCCATTAGCCCTGCAAACCAATGCTCCATGACCCCTGCCATCACAATATTCCACAGCATTGTCATCACAAGGCTCCATGTACCTTGTCATCACAATGCTCCAAGACCCCTGTAATCACAATGCTCCATGCCTCTTTTCATCTCAATTCTCCATGAACACTGTCATCACAATTCACCATGCCCATCATCATAATGCTTCATGCTATTGTCATCACAATGAAATCAAAATGTTCCATGACCTTTGTCATCACAATGCTCCAAACCCTTCTGATCACAGTGTTCCATAACACTTGTCATCACAATGCCCCATGACGCTCCTCATCACAATTATCCATTGTCTTCTCATCACAATGCTTCATGACCTTTGTCAACACCATGCTCAATACACTTGTCATTACAATGCTCCCTGACACTGGTCTTCAGTATGCTCCTTGAAACTTGTCATGACAAGGCTGCATGCCTTTTCCTCACAATGATCCATGCACTTTTCATTACAATGCTCCAAGGCCCCTGTAATCACAATGCTCCATGTCCTTGTCATCACAAAGCTCCATGACGCATGTCATCAGAATGCTCTATGGCATTGTCAGCAAAATGCTACATGACTTTGTCATCACCATGCTCCATGCCCTTGTCATCACAGTGCTCCAAGAAACCTGTAATCACAATGCTCCATGCCCCTTTTCATCAGATTGCTCCATGAGACTTGTCATCACAATGCTCCATGGTCTTCTCATCACAATGCTCCAGGACCTGGTTATCACAATGCTCCATGACCCCTGTCATCACAATACTCCATGAACATTTTCAGCCCAAATCTCCATGACTTTCTCATCTCACTTCTCCAGAACCCTTGTCATCACAATGCTCCATGAACACTGTCATCACAACGCTCCATGACCCCTGACAACACAATGATCCGGGACTCTTGTCATCAAAATTCTCCATAACCCTTGTCATCACAATGATCCATGCCCTTGTCATCCAAATGCTCCATGACCCCTGTAATCACAATGCTCCGTGACACTTGTCATCACAGTGCTCCGTTACACTTGTCATCACAATGCTCCATGACTTTTTCAGCAAAATGCTACATGACCTTGTCATCACAATCCTCCATGACCCTTGGGATCACATTGCTTCATGCCCTTGTCATCTCTTTCTTTCTTTTCTGGTTTTTACAGATTTTCGGATGTCCCTTTTGACCGGAGGGAAATGGCAATTCTTTGTAGTGCGGATTTGCATTGTGCACTTACTTGATTGGCCAAAAAGAGCGTATGTGTTTTCTCCTGAATATATTCAGCAGAAAATGCATACGCCCTTTGTGGCCAAGTGCATCATTCTCGAAGTTGTTACACTTTTCATGTGCTTTAAAGGTGATTCCAATTTACCTCTTGATATATGTTTTGTGCAATTCTGCCTCATTTTCAAGTCCCCTTCGTTGCCTTCCCTCAACAGATTTTTGGAAGTGAGTTGTCCTTTAAAACTCTGAAGGTTTGTGAATTGATCTGCCCCGAACTCCAATTTTCAACTCGCGTTTTTGTGCGCTGACAACAAATCCACAATTATGATTCAGGACCTATACTGGTTCCGGGGGTGCAGGCTGACGCTTTGGTTAATTCTTCTACCAGACAGGAAATTAGACTGACATATGTCCATCCAAATGCCTACAGCTACTCTCTGATTCGTTCTCCCTTTTCCCTTTCATCCTCTGCACAACTTGCAAACTGTGCAAAGCAGCAGGTTATAGGTGCTGACTCTCCAAGGTGGGAGATTGATAGTAAAGCAGTTGGATTGCCAAACTGGAGCACAAGGAGAGGAAAAATTAGGAGCCTTTTAGAAATCTTACACCATCACAGGGTGTCCATTCTCTAGGTTTCCCATACATGTTATAACTGTAGTGATATTCCCTTCTACCTGGAGAGTTGGGACCCATGGAATGGGTGGCATGCAATACTGCTTTAAAGGGTCTGCATTTTCCCACCCAATCTCACCAGTCCTCTCATTCCCAAGTGTCCAGCATTATGTCTCATCTAGCTGTCTTTGCAGATAGGGTCATTCCAGGTTTCATCAGAACCCCTGAATGCATTGGGTAAGAATTTCAATGTGTTTTTTTTTCGGTTTGTTTGTTTTGTTTTTGAAATTCATTTTTATAATTGGTTTGAGCTGATTTTCACCGACGTGTTTATGCAGGTCTAGACACACTTGATACGCTTATGGAGACATATCAATATATAGGTTTTAAGATTCTTACTAGTCAGATATATTTCTCTGCGGGGAATAGGTGTGTTGAGTCCCGTTCACTGAGGAAGGTGTAGGTTTTGTCTATTCTGTATTTGGTTTATGGAATGGTACCTGTGCTAATATCAAACTCTGGCTTTATGCATCAGCCCACCTCTCCTTCCCCCTTAAGCAGGCATAAGAGTGTTTTCTCAATGTGAGACTCTGTTCTCTTTCCTAACTCAGTTCATGTGTAGCAATGTTTACAGGACCATCCTAAGTGATATCTTATGATAAGTTTCTTTTTCTGTGTGACTTATTTCACTTAGAATCATCGTACCTAAATCCACTCATTATGCTGCTACTGGCCTTATGACATTGATTTTATGTCTGAGTGATATTATTTTAAACAAAATTACCACAAGTTCTTTACGCAATTTTCTCTTTCCTGGAATATTTAAGGTGTACTGAAGTTGAGGTTCTTGTTTGCAGAGCAGCCTTAAAGTTTGGGGTGCCTGTGTCTTGTTGATATTTAGTCTTCCCAAGTTATATGCCCATTAGTGGAAGTGCCCTATACTCGGTAGCTTTGTATTTAAATGTTTTAGGAAACAGCATACACTTCTTCAGAGTGGCTCTTGGATATTTATACCCCACCCAGCAGCGTGAGTAGCTCCCTGTTCTCCATGGCCTCTCCTGCATTTCTGGTTTGTACACATTTTTTGGATGGCTTTTCTGAGCAGTGGAAATTGAGACTCCTTTGTTGTGCGGATTTGCATTTGCCGCTTGCTTGCTTGGCCAAAAACTCTGTATGTGTTTTTCTACTGAAGATATTCACGAAAAAAACGCATACACCCTTTTGCCCAACTGCATCATTTTAGAAATTCTCCTGCTTTTCATATGCTTTAAATGTGAGTCCAATCTACCTTTTGAAATCTGTTTCCTGCAATTCTGCCTCTCATTCAGATCCTCTTCGTTGTCTTACCTGAATATATTTTTGGACGTTGGTTATCATTTTTATCTTTGCAGGTCTTTGAATTATCTGCTTCTGAGCTCCATTTTGCAACTCGCATTTTTTGTGAGCTCGCCGCCAAACCATTGTATTGCTTCCAGCCCTATTCTGGTTCTGGGGAGGCAGGCTGAGCATTTGGTTAATTCTTCTTCCTAATGGGAAATTAGAGTAACATGTGCCTGTCAAAACTCCTGCAGCTAGTCTCTCATTGGTTAGCCCTCTTCCCGTTTATCCTCTGCATAAATTGCAAACTGTGTGAAACAGTGGGTTAAAGGTGCTGATTTTCCAAGTGGGGAGATTGTTAGTAATTTGGCTGGAATGGTGAACCACAGCACCAGGAGATCAAAAATGAGGTGCATTTTCGACACCTTTCCTGGTCACACGGTGTACATTCGTCTCGGTTTCCCAGGCATGTTTTCGCTGTCAGAAGATTCCCTTGAACCTGCAGTTTTGGGACCCATGGAATGGGAATCAGGCAGTATTACTTTAAAAGATCAGCATTTTCTCACCCAGCCTCTCTAACATCTCTTAGCGTGCATAGCTTCCTGCCTTATATATCATCCTGCTGTGGGTCTACATGCATTCAATCCATGTTACATCATAGCCCTTCAACAAAAGTTGTAAGAATTTTTGTCTGTCTCACTGTTTTTATAAATATTTTTAAATTTATTTTTATATTGGTTACAGCTGATTTTCAAAGTTCTGTTTTTTGCTGCTGTACATCCTCTTGATTCATATACTGTGAGACATCAATAAATTCTTTATCAGATTCTTACCAGTCATATGTATTATTTTCCAGTGACTTGAGTGGGCTGAGTGCAGTTCTTTGATGTACCGTGTAGGCCTTGTCTGTTATTTAATTTGGTACTTGGAATGGTATCTTTGCTAATTTCAACCTCCTGGATAATACCTCACCCTTCCCCACCTTTCCCATTTAGCAGCCTTATGTCTATTTTCTACATATTTGACTATGTTTCTGTTTTGTAATTTATTTCATGTGTAGCCATTTTTTTATTCCACCTTTAAGTGACATCTTATGATATGTGTCTTTTTCTTTCTGACATACGTCACTTAGAATGATCATATGTAACTCCTCCAGAGTTGTTACAACTGGCCTTATTTCATTGATTTCTGGATGAGTAATATTCCACTCTACATAAGTACCCCATCTCTTTTATCAATTTTATCCTCCCAGGGACATTTAGGTTATATCCAAGTTGAGGCCCTTTTTAACAGAGATGTGGTAAACATTGGGGTGCCTGTTTTCTGTCGATTTTTGTTTTTCCCAAGGTATACGCCCATGAGTGCAAGTGCCCTATGCTCTGTAGCTCATTTTTTAGATGTTTTAACAAACACAATACACTTCTCCAGAGTGGGCATTGGCAAATTACATTTCCACTATCAGCCTCACAGGGCTCCCTTTTCTCCTCACCCTGTCCTGCATTTCTGGTGTTTACACTTTATGTGGATGGCCCTTCTGACTGATGTGAAGTGATACATTTTGTAGTATTGATTTCCAGTGCCCACCTGTTTTCTTGCATAAAAAGTGTGTATGGCCTTTACTTGAATATATTCAGAAAAAATGCATACGCCCTTTTTGGCCAACTGCATCATTGGTGATGTTCAGCCCGTTTTCTTGTGCTTTAATGGGGAGTCCTTTCTACCTCTTCAAATCTGTTTCCTGACAATCTCCCTTGCTTACAAGTCCTTTTCTGTGACTTACCTCAAGATATTTTTTGACGATAGATATTTTCAACTCTGCAGTTTCATGAATTTTAGTGCCCCTGAGTTCCATTTTTCAACTTGTGTTTTTGGAAACTGGACAGAAAACAGCGGGATTTCCTCTAGCCCTATTCTGTTTCCGTGGGCAATTCTAGCCTTTGATGAATTTGCCTCCCAGATTGGAAATTAGAGTGGCATGAGCCTGTCTGAACACCTAAGACTTGTCTCTAATTTTTTCTCATCCTTCTGCTTCATCCTCTGGACAAATTCCAAACTGTGTGCAAAAGGATGTTGACGGTGCTGATATCCCCAAGTGAGGAAATTGTTAGGAAAGATCCTGGAGGGGTGAATCCGAGCACCCGGCGAAGAGGAGATGAGGTGCCTTTTCCAAACTCTTTCCGATCAAGCGGTGTACCATCCTCTAGGTGTGACAGGCATGTTTTAGCCGTAGGAATAGTCCCGTGCATGTAAGGGGAACACCAGGTTTTTTTCCAAATTAGTGCCTCCCCGAACCCCAAACTGGGGAATGTTTAAGCTACGGCTACACATATGTCCATTATGGTGCTTGGAAAATAGGCAGAGTCCAAACTTTACATGATTGAAATCTTCGGGATCAGAAGTGCTCACCATCGGCCTTGCTTAGCTTACATTTTATCTGTCATTGATAGATGATGTCAATAAATATATCTATTCTTTTTCAGATAATTTCCCCTTATAGGTTATTGCAAAATATTCAGTGTAGTTCCCTGTGCTATACAGTAGTTCCTTGTTGATGATCTGTTTTATACATAGCAGTGTGTATGTGTTAATCCCAAACTGTTAATTTATCCCTTCTCCTACCTTTCCCCTTTGGTAATAATAAATTATAAGATTTTATACTTCTCAGAAATGGGGAAGCTGAAAGAGAGGTATCATTTTCAATGGAAAAGCATTCAAAACAAGATTGAAGCTTCAGCCAAGAGTATTCGATGTACATCCTTGGGAATAAATCACTTCATTTCTCTAATGTTGATCTGACAAATACGAAAGTCATCTTCATTGAACTTGCTTATAATAAAGTGATGGAAATATCAAATGTAAGTCTTAGAAACATCTTATTTTACCCAAGCCTTATACACTGCTCTATATTAACTACAGTTTGGCTCACACATCTGTTCATTGAAGTTACAATGTTCTCAATTTCTGTTACTAATCCTCCAGAGTGGACCCCAACAGGAGTCCCCGTGCCCAGTGTCATTGGAGCCAACAGATCAAGACTGAGTTTGGTTCAGAAGCAAAGGAAACTTTATATTTTGAAAACAGAATGGAGAGGTGAGAGCGTGCACTCCCCCGTGGGCTGTGGGCTGGGCTGCTGTGTAGGGATCCCGGCAGCGTCAGCAGGAGGGAGGGGATGGAGCTCTCGAGGGCTGGGTTGGCTGCAGCTCAGGCTCTATGTCGCAGAGTCTGCATGTGACCCCGCTAGCTGAGGTGTCTACGCAGCCATTCTGCACTAGGAAATCGGGTCTGAAGTGCCGAGTGTGGGACCTCTGCATGTGGAACCCTAGGAGCACGTGAAATTAGACAAAGCACAAAGGAAAAACAGGTTAGACTTTATTTTATTGCCCAGATTCTCTTTTTATCTCCCAGGAATTTTTAATGAATGTTGCCGGAGATGAACACCTCCTCTGCTTTTTGTCCCGTTCCTCATTCTTGGGGTGCTGAGGGTGCAGACCCCTCTTTTGTAACTGCTACATGCTGAGGTGGGAGCCCTTATACACGGGGGGAGGGGCAAAACTTCTCCCCAGCAGCCTCCAGGTGAGGTTGATTGTCCCAAGGCCTCCTGCCTCACTGCTCGTCCACCTGAGCACCAGCATTGGTAGTGTTATAGATCCGAATGAACTTTAAGGGTCCAGGAAAGAGATGCACATTGATGTTGCTGTGGCAGGTGTCACCCCACCCCACATTTATTCGGCGACCTTAGGCTGACGGTTTTTGCCAGGCTAGATGCTCTGACCAGTAGTCTGTGCTTTCTTTAATTAGGTCCCTGAATTAATGTACAAACAGCACCATGTGTCAGGGCCCTGCCCGCTCAACTCCCAGACCGTGCAGGGTCGGTGGTGATCCAGGACCATGATGTCCACTGAGTCAACGGCCTTTTGAAGTAGCCAGCAGTCCAGCCGGTCATATTGGCCACCATCACCGCGGTGTCTGTAGTGTTTTCTATGGTGAAATCGTGAATATACGATTCCCCCGCCAAGCTTATTAGCTCCCCTCTGGGTGCAGTATGTCCTCCAAGCAGTAGTCTGCTCTTTCGGGGTTCAGACTTGTTTTCTGAGAGAAACTCCAAGTCAAGTGATGGTCACACGTGTCTTCTTGGGGGCCCATTGCCCCCGTTTGTCTCTCTGGAGGTTGGAGTTGGAGGGCCTCCTCACTCGAGGTCAGTGAGTCCACAGAGCGCCCCCTGCAACTTCAGGACATGATGGGTGGTTAGGATCACCACATGGGGTCCTTTTCCCTTTGGAGGGAGCTGGTCTTGCGGGCTGCTGATTTCCACCTTTTTAGATACCCCAGTATCCTGGCCTGATGGGTCGGTGGGCAAAGCCCTTGGTGACCATAGTTTATCATACCTGAAGGGCATTCTTGTGTTGCTCCATTTCAAGTGGTCCCAGTTTTTGCACTAAGGCTCCAAGGGTTATTAACTTTGACCGGGTATGTAAAGGTCAAAGAGTTTAGCTAAATTAAGGAGTTCCTGAGCAAGGGCCTGAATTGACTGCTCTTTCCATTCTTGAAAGACTGTTTCTGGATTCTATTCTAAAGGATCATCATCTTTTCTTGTCAGTGTTTCATGTAGAGGCCCAGCTATTAGACTGTAGTTAGGGATCCAGATGCAGAAAACCTTGGCCTCCCCAGGAACCCCTAAGCTGTCTTCTAGTTTTAGAAGAGGTAAGGCTGCAAATGGCTTCTTCCCTATCCTGGGATGCGTTTCTCCTAATATCTGTGAGAATGAAGCCCAGGCATGTCACCTTAGCCTGGGATATTTGAGCCTTTTTCTTGGACACCTTCTATCCTTTCTTGGCTAGGGAGTTCAGAGCCCTCTTTAGTAGACCTGACAATCAGAATGTCATCTGCATATTGAAGGAGGGTTCTCTTTTACAGAGGTAGAACTTTTAGGTCTTTAGAGGACATTTCCCAAATGATGGTGTGGGGATTTTTGAACCCTTGGGGCAGGATGGCCCAGCATTATTGCTTTTGTTGCATGTTGTGTCCTGCCACTCACAAGACAAAAATTCTTGTGACTCTGAGATGAATATAATACAGAAGAAGGCATCATTGAATTCTAATACAGAATGCCATGGTCTGGTGGATGGTAGAATGACCAGCAGAGTGTAGGAAATAGGAGCTACTGGATGTATATCCTCGGTGGCTTCACTGACTGTCCTGATATCCTTTACCAGGTCTCCAGCAGCCCATGGGGCTCTCGTGGTCATGGAAATCCCAGGATATGGAACTCACCTGGGCTGCACACCCCACCCCACAGCCCACTGGGGTCTTGTGGTCAACTCTCTCCCAGAGTATGGAGCTCATCTGTGCAGCTACACAGCAGCCCATGGGGCTCTCATAGTCAGGCCCTTCCCAGGATATGGAGCTCCCCTGGGCTGGTACCCCAGCAGGGCTGGACCCACAGGAACCATGCACATAGCCCACCTTGCAGAGAAACCCCAGCTAACCTGTCGCTCACAGCTGACACAGAACACCTCAGAGCAGGACTTCAACTAACAAACAACAGCTCTGACAGTTCTGTGTCCCTGGGTATCACTCCTTGCGGCCTCTCTCTGCCTGCTCTTCCAGACACTTCCACTGGAGCCAGGGCACCAGGACTCTGTCTCCACACATCATCACTCCTCTCCCTGACTCCTGGGTTCCTCTCATTAGGATAGGGTCTTCTTGAAGTTGTTTTCCACTCATGGACCAGATAAAATGATAAGAAAACAAGCCGTAACTGCAGCCCCTTGTCTATCCTGACTCTCAAGAGCCCACACCTGTTCCTTGGGCCTGGCCCGTTTAGCAAGGTTCATTTTCTGCAACTGTGAACCCCTGAGGAGTGAGGATTGGCTGATTTGGGCAGCCTGACACTGCGTGCCAGCCCTCCCCAGGTGTGCCTTGGTTGAGGTCAATATAAAGACCTCTCCAGTCAGCAAGAGCTCCTGTAGCTGTGCCTGACGCCATATTATCTGCCCCGTCAGCAGTGCCGGGGCTGGTGTGGTGGGAGGGAGTGAGGGGCCGTGGCTTTGTGGGTGGCCCAGTGTGAGTGGGGCTCTGCTGGACTTCCTGCAGCAGTTGCCAGGCTGCCACCTGCTAAAGAAAAGGATGTGTCAGCCATACCTGCCGCTGGAATTTCTCCCCAGGCAGAGGTGAGAATTAAAAAAGCAGTGGGGGCCATGGCAGGAGGGGTATCTCAGGCAGGGAAATGGAAAGCGTCCAGAAGAGCATCTGGGGCCAGGACAATCCTGGCTGGCCTACAGACACCAAGTCGGCCTGCGTGCAGTCGCTGGTGTGGCTCCACAGCCCTTCCTCTAGGCTTGCAAGATCTTGTACATATTCAGGTGTTTTACCTGGAAAGGGTGGGAAGAGTTCAGCTGCAGCAGGACTGGGGCTCAGCTCACATTTACATACAAACGCCTCGACACAGTCCCCCAGCTTTGCAATGAGGATGCTCCTTGTGGGCGGGAGCGCTGCTGACTGCATGGGAGATTATTTCCCACCTCTGACCAACTTAAGAATTTTTTTACCACTAGAGCAAGTGCCCTGATACGATTTTCCTGTTTATAACTGGTGGTTTCTGTTTTTTTTTTTTTTTTCCTTTTTTTCTTTTTGGTTCAAGGTAGATTTTATTTATTCCTCTTTTTTTTAATTTAGAGATATAAACATAGAAATAATGCATTAATATAACGACGTCTATATGAAGGGAAAAACTTTTTTTCTGTTTTATTTTATTAAAAGTTATTTATTTATTTTTATTTTTTTTAATATATTTATTTATTTTATACAGCAGGTTCTTATTGGATATCTGTTTTATACATATAAGTGTGCACATGTGAATCCCAGTCTCCCAATTCATCCCACCACCAACCTCACATGACGTTCACCCCTTGGTGTCCATATGTTTGTTCTCTACATCTGTGTCTCTATCTCTGCCCTGCAAACTGGTTCATCTGTACCATTTTTTCTAGGTTCCACATATATGCATTAATATACAATATTTGTTTTTTCTCTTTCTGACTTACTTCACTCTGTATGACAGTCTCTAGATTCATCAAGGTCTCTACAAATGACCCAATTTCATTCCTATGTATGGCTGAGTAATATTCCATTGTATGTATGTACCACATCTTTATCCATTCGTCTGTCTGTGGGCTCTTAGGTTGCTTTCATTACTTGGCTATTGTAAATAGTGCTGCAGTGAACATTATGGTGAATGTGTCTTTTTGATTTATGGTTTTCTCTGGGTATATGTACAGTAGTGGGATTGCTGGATTATATGGTAATTCTATTTTTGGATTTTAAGGAACCTCCATACTGTTCACCATAGAGACTGTATCGATTTACATTCCCAACAATAGTGGAAGAAGGTTCCTTTTCTCCACACCCTCTCCAGCATTTGTTGTTTGTAGATTTTCTGATGATGCCCATTCTAACAGGTGTGAGGTGATACCTCATTGTAGTTTCGATTTCCATTTCTCTAGTAATTAGTGATGTTGAGCAGATTTTCATGTGCGTCTTGGCCATCTCTATGTCTTCTTGGAAGAAATGTCTATTTAGATCTTCCATTTTTGTATTGGGTTGTTTGTTTTATTAATATTGAGCTGCATGAGCTGTTTATATATATTGGAGATTAATCATTTGTCCATTGATTCGTTTGCAAATATTTTCTGCCATTCTGAGGGTGGTCTTTTCGTCTTGTTTGTAGTTTCCTTTGCTTTGCAAAAGCTTTTACGTTTCACTAGGTCCCATCTGTTTCGTTTCTTTTTTTTATTTCATTAGTATAGGAGGTTGATCAAAAAAGATCGTGCTGTGATTTACGTCAGAGTATTCTTTGTAAGTTTTCCTCTCAGAGTTTTATACTGTCCGGTCTTACATTAAGGTCTCTAATCCATTTTGAATATATTTTTATGTATGGTGTTGGGGAGTGTTCTAATTTCATTCTTTTACATGTAGCTGTCCATATTTCCCAGCACCACTGATTGAAGAGACTCTCATTTCTCCATTTTAAAGTCTTGCCTCCTTTGTCATAGATTAGTTGAGCATAGGTGTGTAGGTTTATCCCTGCGCTTTCTTTTTTTTTCCTTTTACACGTTTATTGGAGTATATTTGCATTACAATGGAGTGTTAGTTTCTGCTGTCTAACAAAGTGAATCAGCTATACATATACAAATATCACCAGATCACCTCCCTCTTGCATCTCCCTCCCACACTCCATATCCCACCCCTTTAGGTGGTCACAAAGCACGGAGCTGATCTCCCTGTTCTATGTGGCTGCTTCCCAGTAGCTATCGGTATTACCTTTAGTAATGTATTTATGTCCATGCCACTCTCTCACTTCTTCCCATCTTACCCATCCCCTTCTGTTGTCCTCAAATCCTTTCTCTTTGTCTGTGTCCTTAATCCTGTCCTGCCACTAGGTTCTTCAAAACTTTTTTTTTCTTCGTTAGATTCCATATATCTCTGTTAACATACAGTATTTGTTTTTCCCTTTCTGACTTACTTCAATGTGTAGGACAGATTGTAAGTCCATCCACCTCAGTACAAATAACTCAGTTTTGCTTATTTTTATGGCTGAGTAATATTCCATTGTATATATATGCCAGATCTTCTTTATCCATTCATCTGTCGATGGACACTTAGGTTGCTTCCATGTCCTGGCTATTGTAAATAGAGCTGCAATGAACATTTTTGTACATAACTCTTTTTGAATTATGGTTTTCACAAGGCAAATGCCCAGTAGTTGGATTGTTGTGTCGTATGGTACTTCTATTGTTAGTTATTTAAAGGAACCTCCTTACTGTTCTCCCTAGTGGCCATATCAATTTACATTCGTACCCACAGTGCAAGTGTGTTCCCTTTTCTCCAATAAAGGCCTCTCCAACATTTATTGTTTTGTAAAATTTTTTGATGATTGCCACTCTGACTGCTGTGAGGTGATACCTCATGGTAGTTTTGATTTGCATTTCTCTAATGATTAGTGATGTTCAGCATCCTTTCATGTGTTTCTTGGAAATCTGTATATCTCCTTTGGAGAAATGTCTAGTTAGGTCTTCTGCCCGTTTTTGGATTGGGTTGTTTGTTTTTGTGATATTGAGCTACATGAGGTGCTTGTAAAATTTGGAGATTAATCCTTTGTCAATTGCTTCATTTGAAAATATTTTCTCCCATTCTGAGGGTGGTTTTTCCATCTTGTTTATGTTTTCCTGTACTGTGTAAAAGCTTTTATGTTTCATTAGTTCTCATTTGTTGATTTCTGTTTTTATTTCCATTTCTCTAGGAGGTGGGTCAAAAAGGATCTTGCTGTGATTTATGTCATAGAGTGTTCTGCCTATGGTTTCCTCTAAGTGTTTTATAGTGTCTGGTCTTATATTTAGATCTCTAATCAATTTAGAGATTATTTTTGTGTATGGTGTTATGGAGTGTCCTAATTTCATTCTTTTATGTGTAGGGGTCCAGTTTTCCCAGCACCAATTATGGAAGAGTCTGTCTTTTCTCCATTGTATATCCTTTGCTCCTTTGTCATAGATGAGATAGCCATAGGTATGTAGGTTTAGCTCTGGGCTTTCTGTCCTGTTCCATTGATCTGTGTTTATGCCAATCTACATACACTTGATTCCATTATGGAGACATATAAATACATAGGTTTCAAGATTATTACCAGTCAGATATATTCTTCTTCAGTGAATAGGGTGTTTTGTGTACAGTACATTGAGAAAGGAGTAGGTATTGTCTATTACATATTTGGTATATGGTATGGTATCTGTGCTAATTTCAATCTCTGCTTTTACACATCACCCCACATCACCTTTCCCCTTAAGGAGGCATAAGTGTGTTTTCTAAATGTGTAACTCTGTTCTCTTTTGAAATTCAGTTCATGTGTATCCATCTTTACATTCCCTCTATAAGTGATATATTACAATAAGTTTCTTTTTCTTTGTGGCTCATTTCTCTTAGCATCATCGTACCTAAAGCCACTCATTATGCTGCTATTGGCCTTATGACATTGATTTTATGTCTGAGTGACATTCCATTGTATACAAGTACCACAACATCTTTATCCATTTATTTTTCCTTTCATGGGATATTTAAAGTGTACCGAAGTCGAGGTTCTTGTAACAAGAGCAGCCCTAAATTTTGGGCTGGCTGTGTGTTGTGGATTTTTAGTTTTCCCAAAATACACGCCCATGAGTGGAAGTGTGCTATGCTCTGTAGCTCTGTTTTAGAAAACAACATACAGTTCTCCAGAGGGGCTGTTGGCAATTTACATCCTGTCCATCGGCGTAACCAGGCTCCCTTTTCTCCATGGCCTGTCCTGCATTTGTGGTTTTTACACTATTTGCAGATGGCCCTTTTGACCGGGGGTAAGTGACACTTCTATGTAGTGTGGATTTGCAATGCCTGATGGCTTGCTTGGCCAAAAAGGGCGTATGCATTTTTTTCCCGAATCTATTCAAGAAAATACACATACTCCCTTTTCGGCCAAGGGCAACATTTTCGAAGTTCTGTTGCTTTTCATGTGCTTTAAAGACGACTCCAATCTACCTCTTGAAATCTGTTTCCTTCAATTCTGCCTTGCTTTCAAATCCTCTTCACTGCCTTACCTCAATATATTTCTGGATGATAGTTGTCCTTTATAACTCTGCAAGTTTGTGAATTGCTGTGCCCCTGATTTCCATCTTTCAACTCGTTTATTTGTGAGCTGGCTGCAATCCCGAAGGATGGATTTAGGCCCTAGTCTGTCTCCAGGGTTGCAGGCTGAGCCTTTGTTTAATTCTTCTTCCTGATGGGAAACTAGAGTGACATGTGCCCATCCAAACACCTACAGCTAATGTCTCATTTGTTTCCCCTCTTCCTGTTCATCCTCTGCACAATTTGCAAACTGTGCATAACAGGAGGGTAAAGGCGCTGACACTCCAAGTGGGGAGATTTTCAGTAATGCAGATGGAATGGCTAAGCCGAGCACGAGGAAAGGAAAAATGAGGTACATTTTAGAAAACTTTCCCGATTACACAGTGTACCATCCAACGGGTTTCCCATGCATGTTTTAACTGTAGGAAGATTCCCTTAAACCTGGAGAGTTGGGGCCACTAGAATGGGTAGCACACAGTATTGCTCTAAGTGGTGTTCTTTTGCTCACACAACCTCAGCAATCTTGTCAGCCCCAAGTGTCCAGTCTTACGTCTCCTCCAGCTGTGGGTGTAAAGGTGGTCAATCCAGGTTTCATCACAGGCCCTGAACGTAATTTTTAAGACATTCTCTCTGTTTTGCTGTTTTTGGATTTTGCTTTTGAAATTTATTTTTATAAGCGTGTTTAGCTGAATTTCACTGCTGTGTTCATGCCGTTATACACACGCATGATACCTTTATGGAGACATGAGAATACATATGTTTTAGAATTATTACAAGTCAGATATATTCCTCTGCAATGAATAGGGGTTGTTGAGTCCAGTTCATTGTGCCAGGAGTAGGTGCTGTCTATTATATACTTGGTTTATGGAACGGTATCTGTGCTAATTTAGGACTCTGGATTTATGCATCACCCCACATCTCCATCCCCCTTAAGCAGGCATAAGAGCGTTTTCTAAATGTGAGACTCTGTTCTCTTTCCTAACTCAGTTCATGTGTATCCATGTTTACAGGACCTTCATAAGTGATATCTTATGATAAGTTTCTTTTTCTCTGTGACTTATTTCACTTAGAATCATCGTACCTGAATCCACTCATTTGGCTGCTACTGGCCTTATGGCATTGATTTCATAGCTGAAGGTTATTACATCGTAAGGAAATACCACAATTTCTTGAAACATATTTGTCTTTCCTGGGATATTTCAGGTGTACCCAAGTTGAGGTTCTTGTAAGCAGTGCAGCCCTAAATTTTGGGGTGGCTCTGTCTTATTGATTTTCACTTTTCCCAAGGTATATTCCCTAGACTGGTAGTGCTCTTGGCTCTGTAGCTCTGTTGTTTACTTGTTTTAAGGAACACAATGCACTCCTCCAGAGAGGCAGTTGGCAATTTACATCCTGCCCATCAGCATAACTAGGCTCCCTGTTCTCCATGGCCTGTCTTGCCTTTCTGGTTTTTACACATTTTGCAGATCTCCCTTTTCACTGGTGGGAAGTGATACTTCTTTTTAGTGCAGATTTGCATTGCCCGCTTGCTTGCTTGGCCAAAAAGGGCGTATGCATTTTCTCCTGAATATATTCAGGAGAAAACGCAAACGCTCAATTTGGCCACGTGCATCATTGTCGAAATTTTGCCCCTCTTCCTGTGCTTTAAAGGCAATTCCAATGTACCTCTTTAAATCTGTTTCCTGCTATTCTGGCTCGCTTTCAAGACCGCCTAGTTGCTTTCCCTCAAGAGATTTTTGGACGATAGTTGTCCTTTATTACTCTGCCAGTTTGTGAATTCCTGTGCCCCTGAGCTCCATTTTTCAACTCGTTTTTTGTGAGCTGCCCGCAAGTCCAAAATTTGGGTTCAGGACTTATACTGGTTCCCGGTGGGTGGCTGAGACTTTGGTTAAATCCTCTTCCTGCCGAGAAATTAGAGTGACATGTGCCCGTCCAAATGCCTAACAGCTACTCTCTCATTGGTTCTCCCTCTTCCCTTTCATCCTCTGCCAATTTGGCAACCTGTGCGAACCTGGAGGTTAAAGGGGCTGGCTCTCCAAGTTGGGAGATTGATAGTAAAGCAGTTGGAAAATCAGACCGGAGCACCAGGAGAGGGAATATTAGTTGAATTTTAGAAACCTTTCGTATTCACAGTGTGTCCATTCTCTAGGTTTCCCGTACATGTTACAGCTGTAGTAATATTCCCTTCAACCTGGAGAGTTGGGACCTTTGGAATGTGTGCCACGCATTATTGCTTTAAATGGTCTGCATTTGCTCACCGAATCTCACCAATCCTCTCAGTCCCAAGTGTCCTGCCTTATGCCACAACCAGCTGTCCTTGTAAATAGGGTCATTCCAGGTTTCATCAGAGCCCTTGAAGGAATTGTAAAGAATTTCCCTGTTTTTTTGTTTTGTTTTTGAAATTCTTTTTATAGTGGGTTTGAGCTTATTCTCACTGCCATGTTTATGCCAGTCTAGACACACTTGATTCCCTTACGGAGACATATCAATACATAGGTTTTAAGATTCTTACTAGTCAGATATATTCTTCTGCGGGAAATATGGGGTTTTGAGTCCCTTTCACTGAGGAAAGTGTAGGTCTTGTCTATTCCGTAGTTGGTTTTTGGAACGGTACCTGTACTAATATCAAACTCTGGTTTTATGCATCACCTCACCTGTCTTTCCCACTTAAGCAGGCATAAGAGTGTTTTCTAAATGTGAGACTCTGTTCTCCTTCCTAACTCAGTTCATGTGTAGTCATGTTTACAGGACCTTCATAAGTGATATCTTATGATAAGTTTCTATTTCTCTGTGACTTATTTCACTTAGAATAATCGTACCTGAATCCACTCCTTTTGCTGCTACTGGCCTCATCACATTGATTTCATGGCTGAGGGATATTCCATCGTACGTAAGTACCACAATTTCTTGAACCATTTTTGTCTTTCCTGGGATATTTAATGTGTACCCAAGTTGAGGTTCTTGTAAGCAGTGCAGCTCTAAATGGTAGGGTGCCTCTGTCTTATTGATTTTCAGTTTTCCAAGGTATATTCCCTAGACTGGAAGATCCCTTGGCTCTGAAGCTCTGTTGTTTACTTGTTTTAGGGAACACAGTGCACTCCTCCAGAGAGGCAGTTGGCAATTTACATCCTGCCCATCAGCATAACTAGGCTCCCAGTTCTGCAGGGCCTGGCTTGCCTTTCTGGTGTTTACATATTTTGGGGATGTCCCTTTTGACCGGTGGCAAGTGATACTTCTTTGTAGTGCAGATTTGCTTTGCCCGCTTGCTTGCTTGGCCAAAAAGGACGTAAGCGTTTTCTCCTGAACATATTAAGGAGAAAACTCATATGCCCTTTTTGGCCAGGTGCATCATTGTCGAAGTTGTGCCCCTCTTCCTGTGCTTTAAGGTGATTCCAATGTACCTCTTGAAATCTGATTCCTGCTATTCTGGCTCTCTTTCAAGTCTGCCAAGTTGCCTTCCCTCAACAGATTTTTGGACGATGGTTGTCCTTTATTACTCTGCCTGTCTGTGAATTGCTGTGCCCCTGAGCTCCATTTTACAACTCGTTTTTTGTGAGCTGACCGCAAGTTAAAATTTTGGTTCAGGACCTATACTGGTTCCCGGCGGGTGGCTGAGGCTTTCTTTAATTATTCTTCCTGACGGGAAATTAGAGTGACATGTGCCCGTCCATATGCCTAACAGCTACTCTCTCATTTGTTCTCCCTCTTCCCTTTCATCCTCTGCCAAATTGGCAACCTGTGTGAACCAGGAGGTTAAAGGGGCTGTCTCTCAATGTTGGGAGATTGATAGTAAAGCAGTTGGAAAGTCAAACCAGAGCACCAGGAGAGGGACTATTAGTTGAGTTTTAGAATCCTTTCATATTCACAATGTGTGCATTCTCTACGTTTCCCATACATGTTATAACTGTAGTGATATTCCCTTTTACCTGGCTAGTTTGGACCCATGGAATTCTTGGCATGCATTATTGCTTTAAATGGTCTGCATTTTCTCGTCGAATCTCACCAATCCTCTCTGTCCCAAGTGTCCAGCCTTATGTCTCATCCCGCTGTCATTTTAGATAGGTTCATTCCAGGTTTCATCAGAACACCGGAAGGAATTGTGTTAGAATTTCGCTGTTTTCTTGTTTTGTTTTTGAAATTCATTTATATAATGAAGTTGAGCTGATTTTCACTGACGTGTTTATGCCGGTCTAGACACACTTGATTCCCTTACGGAGACATATCAATATATAGGTATTAAGATTCTTACTAGTCAGATATATTCCTCTGCGGGAATAGGGCTGTTGAGTCCCGTTCACTGAGGTAGGAGTAGCTCTTGTCTATTCTGTATTTGCTTTATGCAACGGTACCTGTGCTAATATCAAACTCTGGTTTTGTGCATCTCCCCACCTCTCCTTTCCCCTTAAGCAGGCATAAGTATGTTTTCTAAATGTGAGACTTTGTTCTCTTTCCTAATTCAGTTCATGTGTAGCCATGTTTACATTTCCTTCCTAAGTGATATTTTATGTCAGAATGCTCCACGGCTCTTGTCATCATAATGCTCCATGATGCTCGTCATCACAATTATCCATGGCCTTCTCATCACAATGCTCCACCGTCTTGCCATCACATTGCTCCATGCCCTGGTCATCACAATGCTCCATGTCCCATGTCATCACAATTCTCCACCTCCTTGTCATCACAATGCTCGATGACACTTCTCATCACAATGTTACATGCTCTTGTCATCACAATTCTCCATGCACTTGTCATCGCAATGCTCCCTGACACATATCATAGCAAGCTCCATATGCTTGTCATCACAATGCTTCATGACATTGTTATAAAAATTCTCAATGTCCCTTGTCATGACAGTGCTTCATGCCAATGTCATCACAATGCTCCATGACACTTGTCATCACAATGCTCCAGGCCCTTGTCATCACAATGCTCCAGGCACTTGTCATCACAATGCTCCATGACCTCTGTCATCACAATGTTCCCTGACACCTGTCATCATAATGCTCCATGCCCCTTATCAGTACAGTGCTCCATGATGCTCGTCATCACCATTACCCAAGGTCTTCTCATCACAATGCTTCAGAGTTTTACCATCACAATGCTCCATGCCCTGGTCATCTCTATGCTCCATGACCCTTGTCATCCCAATTCTCCTCATCCTTGTCATCACAATGCTCCTTGACACTTCTCTTCACAGTGTTATATGCTCTTCTCATCACAATTCTGCATGCACTTGTCATCACAATGCTCCAGGACTCCTGCCATAGCAAGATCCATGCGCTTGTCATCACAATGTTTCAAGACCTTGTCATTAAAATTCTCAATGGCCCTTGTCATCACAATGATTCATGCCCTTGTCATCACAATGCTCCTTTACCTTTGTCATCACAATCCTCCATGACACTTGGCATTACAATGCTCCATGTCATTGGCATCACAATGGAACATGACATATGTCATCACCATGCTCCCTGACACCTGTCTTAACAATAACCCATGACCTTGTCATCACAATGCTCCATGCCATTGTCATCACAGTGCTCCATGACACTTGTCATCACAATGCTCCAAACACTTGTCATCACAATGCTCCATGACCTCTGTCATCACAATGTTCCCTGACACCTGTCATCACAATGCTCCATGCCACTTGTCAGTACAGTGCTCCATGATGCTCCTCATCACAATTACCCAAGGTCTTCTCATCACAATGCTTCATGGTTTTACCATCAAAATGCTCCATGCCACTGTCATCACAATGCTCCATGCCCTTGACATCCCAATGCTCCATGACCGCTGTGATCACAATGCTCCGTGACTCCATTCATCATAATGCTTCATGATCTTTGTCATCACAATGGTCAATGCCCTCGTCATCACAAGACTCTGTGACCTCTGTCACCACAATGCTCCATGAACTTTTCATCACAATGGTCCATGACCCTTGTCACCACAATGCTCCATGCCTTTCTCAGCACAATACGCAAAGACAGTTGTCATCACAATGCTCCATGCGCTTGTCAACACAATGCTCCACCAGCTTGTCATCACAATGCTCCATGCACTTCTCATCAAAATGCTCTGTCACCACTGATATCACAATGTTCCACAACTAGTCATCACAATACTCCCTCACCCTTCTCATCATAATGTTCCATGACCCCTGTCATCACAATACTAGATGCACTTATCATCACAGTGCTCCATGACCCCTGACCTCACAATGCTCCATAACACATGTCATCAAAATGCTCCATAACTTTTGTCATCACAAAGCTCAATGACTCTTAGCATCACAATGCTCCATGTCATTGTCCTCACAATGCCTCCGGAACCCTCTCATCACATTGCTCCATGCCCTTGTCATCACAAATCTCCATGACGCTTGTCATCACAATGCTCGATGCAGTTCTCATAACAATGCTCCATGGCCTTGTCATTACAGTCCTCCATGAACCCTGTACCACAGTGTTCCAGGCCCTTGTCATCACAATGCTCCAGGCCCACTCTCATCACAATATCCATGAAATTTTTCAGACCAATGCCCCATTGCCTTGTCATCACAATGCTCCATTACCCCTGTCATAACAATGCTCCATGATCCCAGTCATCACAATGTTCCACAGCCTTGTCATCACAAGGCTCCATACACATGAAATCACAATGCTCCATGCCCTTGTCATCACAAAGCTCCATGATGCATGTCTTCAGAATGCTCCATGGCCTTCTCATCTCAATGCACCATTCCCTTGTCATCAGAATGCTCCACGACCCCTTTAATCACAATGCTCCATGCCCCTTTTCATTAGAATGCTCCATGAGAATGTCATCACAAGGCTCCATGTTTTTCTCATCACAATGCTCCAGGACCTTGTCATCACAATGATCCTTTCTCTTGTCATCACAATGCTCCATGACTCTTGTCATCACAATACTCCATGAACATTTTCAGCCCAGTGTTCCATGACATTCTCATCACAATGCTCCATGACACCTGTCATCACAATGCTCCATGAACAATGTCATCACAACCTCCATGACCCCTGACAACACAATGATCCGGGAGTCTTGTCATCAAAATGCTCCATGACACTTGTCATCACAATGATCCATGCCCATGTCATCCCAATGCTCCATGACCCCGTAATCACAATGCTCAGTGACGCTTGTCATCACAGTGCTCCATGACACTTGTCATCACAATGTTCCATGCATTTGTCATCAAAATGCTCCGTGACCTTGTCATCACAATGCTCCATGCCCTTCTCATCACAATGCACCACCACCTTGTCATCAAAATGCACCATGACCTTTCTCAACACAAAGCTCCATGAACATTGCCATCGCAATGCTCCATGCTCCTTTAAATCAAAATGGTCCATCACCCCTGTCATCACAATGCTCCATGACACCTGTCATCACAATGCTCCATTCCCCTTGTCATTACAGTGCTCCATGACACTCATCTTCACAATTATCCATGGTCTTCTCATCACAATGCTCCACGGTCTTGCCATCACAATGCTGCATGCCCTGGTCATCACAATGCTCCATGTCTTTGGTGATCAAAATTCTCCATGTCCTTGGCATCACTACGCTCCATGACACTTCTACTCACAGTGTTATATGCTTTGTCATCACAATTCTCTATGCACTTTTAATCGCAATCCTCCATGACCCCTGTCATAGCAAGCTCCATGTGGTTGTCATCACAATGCGTCATGAATTGTCATCAAAATTATCAATGGCCCTTTTCATCACAATTGTCCATGCCCTCGTCATCACAATTCTCCAAGCCTATGTCATCACCATGCTCCATTACCTTTGTCATCACAATCCTCCATGACACTTGGCATCACAATGCTCCATGCCATTGTCATCACAATGGACCATGACATATGTCATCACAATGCTCCCTGACACCGGTCTTCACAATTCTCCATGACCTTGTCATCACAATTTTCCATGCCCTTGTCATCACAATTCACCATGTCCACTGTCATCACAATAATCCATGAAACTTGTCAGACCAATGCTCCATGTCCCTGTCATCACAATGCTCTATGCCCTTTTCATCACAATGCTCCAAGAACACTGTAATCACAGTGCTCTATGCCCCTTTTCATCAGAATGCTCCATGAGACTTTTCATCACAAGGGTCCATGGTCTTCTCATCATAACGCTCCAGGACCTTGTCATCACAATGCTCCATGCCTTTGTCAGCAAAATGCTACATTACCTTGTCATCACAATGCTCCATTTGCTTGTCATCATAATTCTCCATTACCATTGTCATCAAAATCCTCCATGAATGTTGGGATCACATCGCTTCATGCCCTTGTCATCAAAATGCTCCATGCTCCTTGAAATCAAAATGATCCATGACCTCTGTCATCACAATGCTCCAAACACTTGTGATCACAATGTTCCATAACACTTGTCATCACAACACACTTTGATGCGTGTCATCACAATTATCCATGGACTTCTCATGACAATGCTCCATGACATTTGTCATCACAATGCTCAATACACTTGTCATCACAATGCTCCCTGTCACTTCTCATCAGAATGCTCCTTGAACCGTGTCATGAAAAAGCTCCATGCCCCTTTCATCACAATGCTCGATGCCATTGTCATCACAATACTTCACATGCCCCTCGTCAGTATCCTCCATGACCCTTGTCATCCCCATGCTCCATGACCCCTGTCATCACAATGGTCCTTGATGCTTGTCGTCACAGAGCTCCATGACACTTGTCATCACGGTGCTCCATGTCTTTGTCAGCAAAATGCTACATGACCTTGTCATCACAATGCTCCATGCACTTGTCCTCACAATTCTCCATTACCAGTGTCATCACAATCCTCCATGAACCTTGGGATCACATTGCTTCATACCCTTGTCATCACAATGCTCCATGACCACTCTCTTCATAATAATCCATGAAATATTTCAGACCAGTGCTCGATGCACTTGTCATCACAATGCTCCATTACCCCTGTCATAACAATGCTCCATGACCCCTGCCATCACAATGTTCCACGGCCTTGTCATCACAAGACTCCATGACACTTGTCATCACAATGTTCCAAGACACTGTAATCACAATTCTCCATACACTTGTCATCACAAAGCTCCATGACGCATGACATCAGAATGCTCCATGGCCTTCTCATTTACGATGCTCCATGCCCTCATCATCACAATGCTCCAAGACCCCTGTAATCACAAAGCTCCATGCCCCTTTTCATCTCAATGCTCCATAAACCGTGTCATCACAATGCACCATGCCCATTATCATAATGCTTCATGCAAATGTTATCAAAATGAAATCAAAATGCTCCATGACCTCTGTCATCACAATGCTCCAAACCCTTGTGATCACAATGTTCCATAACACTTGTCATCACAACGCACCCTGACGTGCATCATCACAATTATCCATGGTCTTCTATTCACAATACTCCATGAACTTTGTCATCACAATGCTCAATACACTTGTCATCACAATGCTCCCTGACACTTGTCGTCAGTATGCTCCTTGAACCCTGTCATGACAAGGCTCCATGCCTTTTTAATCACAATGATCCATGCCCTTTTCCTCACAATGCTCCAAGACCCCTGTAATCACAATGCTCCATGCCCTTGTCATCACAAAGCTTCATGACACATGACTTCAGAATTCTCCATGGCCTTCTCATCACCATGTTCCATGCCCTTTTCATCACAATGCTCCATTCCCTTTTCATCTCAATGCTCCATAAACCGTGTCATCACAATGCACCATGCCCATTATCATAATGCTTCATGCAAATGTTATCAAAATGAAATCAAAATGCTCCATGACCTCTGTCATCACAATGCTCCAAACCCTTGTGATCACAATGTTCCATAACACTTGTCATCACAACGCACCCTGACGTGCATCATCACAATTATTCATGGTCTTCTATTCACAATACTCCATGAACTTTGTCATCACAATGCTCAATACACTTGTCATCACAATGCTCCCTGACACTTGTCGTCAGTATGCTCCTTGAACCCTGTCATGACAAGGCTCCATGCCTTTTTAATCACAATGATCCATGCCCTTTTCCTCACAATGCTCCAAGACCCCTGTAATCACAATGCTCCATGCCCTTGTCATCACAAAGCTTCATGACACATGACTTCAGAATTCTCCATGGCCTTCTCATCACCATGTTCCATGCCCTTTTCATCACAATGCTCCATTCCCTTGTCATCAAAATGCCCCATGAACCCTGTCATCACAATGCACCATGACCACTGTAATCCCAATGCTCCGTGACTCCAGTCATCAAAATGCTTCATGACCTTTGTCATCACAATGGTCCATGCCCTTGTCACACAAGGCTCTGTGACCTTGGTCACCACAATGCTCCCTGAAATGTTGATCACAATGCTCTGTGACACTTGCAATCAAATTGCACCATGCCTTTGTCAGCACAATAATCCATTACACTTGTCATCACAATGCTCCATGCGCTTTTCAGCACAATGCGTTTTGACCCATGTCATCACAGTGCTCCACATCCTTGTTACCACAATGCTCCATAAACCGTGTCATCACAATGCTCCATGCACTTCTCATCATAATGCTCTCTCACCACTGATATCACAATGTTCCATCACTAGTCTTCACAATACACCCTCACCCCGTCATCACAATGTTCCATGACCCCTATCATCACAATGCTACATGCACTTATCAAATGCTCCATGACCCATGACATCACAATGTTCCATAAACCCTGTCATCAAAATACTCCAATACCCTTTTCATCACAATGCTCCATGACCCCTGACAGTATAATTTTCCATAACCACTCTCATCAAAATGTTCCATTACATTTTTCATCAAATTGGTCTATGACCCTGTTATCACAATGCTCCCTGCCCTTCTCATCACAACGCACCTCGACCTTGTCATCAAAATGCTCCATGACCTTTGTCATCAAAAGCTCCATGACACTTAGCATCACAATGCTCCATGCCATTGTCATCACAATGCTCCATGAAGCCTCTCATCACATTGCTCCATGCCCTTGTCATCACAAAGCTCCATGACGCTTGTGATCCCAATGCTTGATGCCCTTCTCATCACAATGCTACATGCCCTTGTCATTACAATCCACCATGACCCATGTATCAAAGTGTTCCGTGCCCTTGTCATCACAATAATCCATGAAACTTTTCAGACCAATTCTCCATGCCATTGTCATCACAAAGCTCCATGATGCATGTCATCAGAATGCTCCATGGCCTTCTCATCACAATGCTCCATGCCCTTGCCATCTCAAAGCTCCATTACCCCTGTCATCACAATGCTCCATGACCACTGTCAACAGAGCGCTCCATGACCCCTGACAGCACAATGATCTGGGACACTTCTCATCAAAATGCTCCATGACATTTGTCATCACAATGATCCATGCGCTTGTCATCCCAATTCTCCATGACCCCTGTAATCAGAATGTTCCGTGACACTTGTCATCCCAGTGCTCCATGACACTTGGCATCACAATGCTCCATGCCATTGTCATCACAATGCTCCATGAACCCTCTCATCACATTGCTCCATGCCCTTCTCATCACAAAGCTCCATAACGCTTGTCATCAAACTGCTCGATGCCATTCTCATCACAATGCTGCAGGGCCTTGTCATTACAATGTTCCATGGTCCATGTATCACCGTGTTCCGTGCCCTTGTCATCACAATGCTCCATGCCCACTCTCATCACAATAATCCATAAAACTTGTCACATCAATGCTCCATGCACTTGTCATCAAAAGGCTCCATTACCCGTGTCATAACAATGCTCCATGACCCCTGCCATCAAAATGTTCCACGGCCTCATCATCACAAGGCTCCATGACCCTTCTCATCACAATTCTCCAAGAACCCTGTAATCGCAATACTCCATGAACTTGTCATCACAAAGCTCCATGACGCATGTCATCAGAATGCTCCATGGCCTTCTCATCAAAATGCTCCATGACCTCTGTCATCTCAATGTTCCAAACCATTGTGATCACAATGTTCCATAACACTTGTCATCACAATTCCCCATGATGCTCCTCATCACAATTATCCATGGTCTTCTCATCACAATGCTCCATGACCTTTGTCATCACAATGCTCAATACACTTGTCAGCTCAATGCTCCCTGACACTTGTCTTCAGTATGCTCCTTGAACCCTGTCATGACAAGGCTCCATGCCTTTTTCATCACAATGATCCATGCACTTTTCATCACAATGCTTCAAGACCCCTGTAATCACAATGCTCCATGCCCTTGTCATCACAAAGCTCCATGACCCATATCATCAGAAGTCTCCATGGCCTTCTCATCACCATGCTCCATGCCCTTGTCATCACAATGCTCCCTGACATTTGCCTTCAGAATGCTCCTTGAAACCTGTCATGAAAAGGCTCCATGCATTTTTCATCACAATGCTCCATGACCCATGTGATCACAATGCTCCATGACTCCTGTCATCACAATGCTCCATGACACCTGTCATCACAATGCTCCATGCCCCTTGTCATTACAGTGCTCCATGACTCTCGTGATCACAATTATCCATGGCCTTCTCATCACACTGCTCCTCGGTCTTGCCATCACTATGCTCCATGCCCTGGTCATCACAATGCTCCATGTCCCTTGTAATCACAATTCTCCACGTCCTTGTCATGACAATACACCATGACACTTCTCATCAAAATTTTACGTGGTCTTGTCATCACAGTTCTCCATGCACTTTTCATAGCAATGCTCCATGTCCCCTGACATAGCAAGCTCCGTGCGCTTGTCATCACAATGTTTCACGACGTTTGCATCAAAATTCTCAATGGCCGTTGTCATCACAATGCTCCATGTCCTTGTCATCACAATGCTCCATGACCCTTTTCTTCACGATTCTAAAAGAAATTGTCATCACAATGCTCCATTATCTTTGTCATCACAATCCTCCATGACACTTGGCATCACAATGCTCCATGCCATTGTCATCACAATGCACCATGACATATGTAATCACAGTGCTCCCTCACACGTGACTTCACAATACTACATGACCTTGACATAACTATGTTCCATGCCCTTGTCATCACAATGTGCCTTGTCCACTCTCATAGCAATAATTCATGAAAATTGTCAGACCAATGCTCCATGCCCCTCTCATCACAATGCTCCATGCCCTTGTAATCACAATGCTCCATGACCCCTCACATCATAATGCTCCGTGACTCCAGCCATCACAATGCTTTATGAACTTTTTCATCACAATGGTTAATTCCCTCGTCATCACAATGCTCTGTAACACTTGTCATCACAATGCTCCATGCCATTGTCAGCACAATGCTCCATGACCCTTGTCATCACAATGCTCCATGCGCTTGTCAGCACAATGCTCCAAGACACATGTCATCACAATGTGCCATGCACTTGTCATCACAATGCTCCACAACCTTGTCATCACACTTTTCCATAAACCTTGTCATTACAATGCTCCATGCACTTCTCATCTAAATGCTCTCTCACCACTGATATCACAATGTTCCATCACCAGTCATCACAATACTCCCTCAACACTGTCATCACAATGTTCCATGACCCCTGTCATCAAAATGCTACATGCCCTTATCATCACAATGCTCCATGACCACTGACATCACAATGTTCCATAACCCCTGCCATCAAAATATTCCCTGACACTTTCCATCAAGTTGTTCCATGAACCTGTCATCAGAATGCTCCCTGCCCTACTCATCACAATGCACCACGCCCTTGTCATCAAAATGCTCCATTACATTTGTCATCACAAAGCTCCATGACCCTTGGCATCACAATGCTCCATTCCATTTTCATCACAATGCTCCATGAAACATCTCATCGCATTACTCCATGCACTTGTCATCCCAAATCTCCATGACGCTTGTCATCACAGTGCTCGATGCCTTTCTCATCACAATGATCCATGTCTTGTCATTACAATCCTCCATGACCCATGTATCACCGTGTTCCCTGCCCTTGTCATCACAATGCTCCATGTCCACACTCATCACAATAATACATGAAACTTTTCAAACCAATGCTCCATGCCCTTGTCATCACAATGCTCCATTACCCCTGTCATAACAATGCTCCATTACCCCTGCCATCACAATGTTCCACGGTGTTGTCATCACAAGGCTCCATGAACATTGTCATCACAATGCTCCAAGACCCCTGTAATCACAATGCTCCATACCCCTTTTCATCTCAATTCTCCATGAACACTGTCATCAAAATGCACCATGCCAATCATCATAATGCTTCATGCTATTGTCATCAAAAAGAAATCAAAATGCTCCATGACATCTGTCATCACAATGCTCCAAATCCTTCTGATCACAATGTTCCATAACACTTGTCATCACAATGCGCCATGACGCTCGTCATCACAATTATCCATGGTCTCCTCATCAAAATGCTCCATGAACTTTGTCAACAGAATGCTCAATACACTTGTCATCACAATGCTCCCTGACACTTGACTTCAGTATGCTACTTGAAACCTGTCATGACAAGGCTCTTTGCCTTTTCCTCACAATGATCCATGCACTTTTCATCACAATGCTCCAAGACCCCTGTAATCACAATGCTCCATGTGCTTGTCATCACAAATCTCCAGGACGCATGTCATCAGAATGCTCCATGGCATTGTCATCACCATGCTCCATGCCCTTGTCATCACCATGCTTAAAGACCCCTCTAATCACAATGCTCCATGCACTTGTCATCGCAATGCTCCATGACCCATGTCATAGCAAGCTCCATGCTCTTGTCATAACTATGCTTCACGACCTTGTCATCAGAATTCTCAATGGCCCTTGTCACCACAATGCTCCAAGCCCTGGTCATCATAATGCTCCATTACCTTTGTCATCACAATCCTCCATGACACTTGGCTTCACAATGCTCCATGACATTGTCATCACAATGCACCAGGACATATGTCATCACAATACTCCCTGATACCTGTCTTCACAATAATCCATGACCTGGTCATAACAATGCTCCATGCCCTTGTCATCACAATGCGCCATGCACACTTTCATCACAATAATCCATGATACTTCTCAGGCCAATGATCCATGCCCCTGTTATCACAATGCTCCATGCCCTTGTCATCACAATGCTCCGTGACTCCAGTCATCACACTGCTTCTTTACCTTTGTCATCACAATGGTCCATGCCCTCGTAATCAAAGGGATCTGTGAACTTTGTCACCATAATGCTCCATGAACTTATCATCACAATGCTCTGTGACCCTTGTCATCACAATGCTCCATGCCTTTGTCAGCAGAGTGCTCCATGTCCCTTGTCATCACAATGCTCCATGCGCTTGTCAGCACAATGCTCCATGACCCATGTCATCAAAATATGAAATGCGCTTGTCATCACAATGTTCCACATCTTTGTCATCCCAATGCTCCATAAACCTTGTCATCACAAAGCTCCATGCACTTCTCATTAAAATGCTCTTTCACCACAGATATCAAAATGTTCCGTCACTAGTCATTACAATACTCCCACACCCCTGTCATGACAATGTTCCACGGCCTTGTCATCACAAGGCTCCATGAGCCTTGTCATCACAATGCTCCAAGACCCCTGTAATCACACTGCTCCATGCTCTTGTCATCACAAAGCACCATGACGCATGTCATCAGACAGCTCCATGGCCTTCTCATCACAATGCTCCATGCCCTTTTCAGAACAATGCTCCATGAACTCTGTCATCACAATGAATCATGCCCATCATCATAATGCTTCATGTATTGTCATCACAATGAAATCAAAATGCACCATAACCTCTGTCATCACAATGCTCCAAACCATTGTGTTCACAATGTTCCATAACACTTGTCATCACAACTCCCCATGACACTCATCATCACAATTATCCATGGTCTTCTCATCACAATGCTCCATGACCTTTGTCATCACAATGCTCAATACACTTGTCATCACAATGCTCCCTGACACTTGTCGTTAGTATGCTCCTTGAACCCTCTCATGACAAGGCTCCATGATCTTTCATCACAATCATCCATGCCCTATTCTTCACAATGCTCCAAGACCCATGTAATCACAATGCTCCATGCCCCTTTTCATCAAAATGCTCCATGATACTTGTCATCACAAGGCTCCATGGTCTTCTCCTCACAATGCTCCAGGACCTTGTCATCACAATGCTCCGTGACCCATGCCATCACAATACTCAATGAATACTCTCAGTCCAATGCTCCATGAACTTCTGATCACAATGCTCCATGACCCCTGTCATCACAATGCTCCATGACCCCTGTCATCACAACGCTCCATGACAGCAGACAACACAATGATCCGGGACACTTGTCATCAAAATGCTCCATGCCCTTGCCATCACAATGTTCCATGAGCCCTGTCATCACAATGCTCCATGACTCCAGTCATCACAATGCTTCATGACCTTTGTCATCACAATGGTCCATGCCCTCGTTTTCGCAAGGCTCTGTGATATTTGTCACCACAATGCTCCATGAAATTTTCATCATAATGGTCTGTGACCATTGTCATCACAATGCTCCAAGCCTTTATCAGTACAATGCTCCATGACCATTGTCATCACAATGCTCCATGCCATTGTCAGCACAGTGCGCTATGAACCTTGTCATCACAAGGCTCCAAGCCCTTATCATCACAATGCTCCATTACATTTGTCATCACAAACCTCCATGACACTTGGCATCACAACGCTCCATGGCATTGTCATCACAATGGGCCATGACTTATGTCCTCAAAATTCTCCCAGACACCTGTCTTCAAATACTGCATGACCTTCTCATCACAATGCTCCATGCCCTTGTCATCACAATGCGCCATTCCCACTGTCATCGCAATAATCCATGAAACTTGTAAGACCAATGCTTCATGCCCCTGTCATCACAATGCTCCATGACCCGTCATCATAATGCACCGTGACTCCTGTCATCACAATGCTTCATGACATTTCTCATCACAATGGTCCATTCCCTCGTCATCACAAGTCTCTTTGACATTTGTCACCACAATGCTCCATGAACTTTTCATCACCATGCTCTGCGACCCTTGTCATCACAATGCTCTAGGACCCTTTTCATCACTCTGCTCCATGACCCCTGACATCACAATATTCTATAACCCATGTAATCAAAATGTTCCATGACCCTTTTCATCAAATTGCTCCATGACCCTGTCATCACAATGCTCCCTGCCCTTCTCATCACAATGCACCATGCCCTTGTCATCAAAATGCTCCATGACATTTGTCATCACATAGCTCCATAACCCTTGGCATCACAATGCTCCATGCCATTGTCATCACAATGCTCCAAGACACCTGTAATCACAATGCTCCATGCACTTGTCATCGCAATGCTCCATGAACCCTGTCATAGCAAGCTCCATGTGCTTATCATAACAATGCTTCACGACCATGTCATCAAAATTCTCAATGGCCCTTGTCACCACAGTGCTCCAAGCCCTTGTCATCACAATGCTCCATTACATTTGTCATCACAATCTTCCATGACACTTTGCTTCACAATGCTCCATGACATTGTCATCACAATGCACCAGGACATATGTCATCACAATGCTCCCTGATACCTGTCTTCACAATAATCCATGACCTGGTCAAAACAATGCTCCATGCCCTTGTCATCACAATGCGTAATGCCCACTGTCATCACAATAATCCATGAAATTATTCAGACCAATGCTCCATGCCCCTGTCATCACAATGCTCCATGCACTTGTCAACACAATGCTCCATGACACCTGTCATCACAATGCTCCGTGACGCCAGTCATCACAATGCTTCAAGACATTGTCATCACAATGGTCCCTGCCCTGGTCATCACAAAGCTCCATGTTGCATGTCATCAGAATGCTCCTTTGACATCTCTCACAATGCTCCATGCCCTTGTAATCACAATGCTCCAAGACCCCTGTAATCACAAAGCTCCATGCCCCTTTTCATCAGAATGCTCCATGAGACTTCTCATCACAAGGCTCCATGGCCTTCTCATCACAATGCTCCAGGACCTTGTCATCACTATGCTCCATGACACCTTTCATCAGAATACTCCATGAACATTTTCACCTCAATTCTCCATGATCTTCTCATCACCATGCTCCATGACCCCTGTCATCACAATGCTCCATGCTCCTTGATATCAAAATGATCCATGACATCTGTCATCACAGTGCTGCAAACCCTTGTGATAACATTGTTCCATAACACTTGTCATCACAACGCTCCATGATGCCTGTCATCACAATACTCCATGCACTTGTCATCACAATGCTCCATGACCTTTGGCATCACAATGCTCAATACACTTGTCATCACAATGTTCCTGACACTTGTCGTCAGAATGCTTCTCGAACCCTCTCTTGAGAAGGCTCTATGCCTTTTTCATCACAATGCTCCATGCCCTTTTCATCACAATGCTCCATGCCATTGTCATCACAATACTCCACAAGCTTGTCATCAGAATGCTCCATGACAGTTGTCATCACAATGCTCCATGACCCCTGTCATCACAATGCTCCATGACACCTGTCATCACAATGCTCCATACCCCTTGTCATTACAGTTCTCCATGACGCTCGTCATCACAATGCTCCACCGTCTTGCCATCACAATGCTCCATGACACTTCAAATCACAATGTTACATGCTCTTGTAATCACTTTCTCCATGCACTTGTCATCGCAATGCTCCATGACCACTGTCATAGCAAGCTCCATGTGCTTTTCATCACAGTGCTTCACGAACTTGTCATCAAAACTCTCAAAAGTGCTTGTCATCACAATGCTCCATGACCATTGTCATCACAATGCTCCAAGCCCTTGTCATCACAATGCTCCATTACCTTTGTCATCACAATCGTCCATGACACTTGTCATCACAATGCTCCATGCCATTGTCATCACAATGCACCATGACATAGGTCATCACAATGCTCCCTGATACCTGACTTCACAATAATCCATTACCTTTTCTTCACAGTGCTCCATGCCCTTGTCATCACAATACGCAATGCCCACTGTCATCACAATAATCCATGAAATTTTTCAGACCGATGCTCCATGCCCCTGTCATCACAATGCTCCATGCACTTGTCATCACAATGCTCCATGACACCTGTCATCACAATTCTCCGTGACTCCAGTCATCACAATGCTTCAAGACTTTGTCATCACAATGGTCCATGCCCTCATTATCACAAGTCTCTGTGACCTTTGTCACCACAATGCTCCATGAACTTTTCATCACAATGCTCTGTGACCCTTGGCATCACAATGCTCCATGCCATTGTCATCACAATGCTTCATGAAGCCTCTCATCACATTGCTCCATGCCCTTGTCATCAAAAAGCTCCATGACGCTTGTCATCACAATGCTCGATGCCCTTCTCATCACAATGCTCCATGACCTTGTCATTACAATCCTCCATGACCCATGTATCACAGTGTTCCGTGTCCTTGTCATCACAATGCTCCATGCCCACTCTCATCACAATAATCCATGAAAATTTTCAGACATATGCTCCATGCCCTTGTCATCACACAGCTCTATGACGCATGTCATCAGAATGCTCCATGGCCTTCTCATTCACAATACTCCATGACCTTGTCATCACAATGCTCCCCAAACTTGTCATCTCAGTGCTCCTTAAACATTGTCATCACAAAGCTCCATGCATTTCGCATCAAAATGCCCTCTCACCACTGATATCACAATTTTCCATCACTAGTCATCACAATACTCCCTCACCCTTGTCATCACAATGTTCCAGGGCTTTGTCATCACAAGGCTCCATGACCCGAGTAATCACAGTGATCCACACCCCTTTTCATCTCAATGCTCCATTAGCCCTGTCATCACAACGAACCATGCCCATCATCATAATGCTTCATGCTATTGTCATCACAATGAAATCAAAATGCTCCGTGACCTCTGTCATCACAATGCTCCAAACCCTTGTGATCAGAATGTTTCATAACACTTGTCATCACAATTCCCCATGACGCTCCTCATCATAGTTATCCATAGTCCTCTCAGCACAATGCTCCATGAACTTTGTCATCACAATGCTCAATACACTTGTCATCACAAGGCTCCCTGACACTTGACGTCAGAATGCTCCTTGATCCCTGTCATGAAAAGGTTCCATGCCTTTTTCATCACAATGTTCCATGCATTTTTCATCACAATGCTCCATGCCATTTTCATCACAATACTCCACAAGCTTGTCATCAGAATGCTCCTTGACCCTTGTCATCACAATGATCCATGACACTTTTCAACACAATTCTCCATGCCCCGTGTCATTACAGTGCTCGATGACACTCGTCATCAAAATGCTCCATGGTCCTGCGATTACAATGCTCCACGGTCTTGCCATCACAATGCTCCATGACCTGGACATCACAATGCTCCATGTCCCTTGTCATCACAATGCTCCATGCGATTCTCAGCACAATGCTCCATGACCCATGACATCACAATGTGCCAAGCGCTTCTCATCACAATGCTCCAAAACCTTGTCATCACAATGCTCCATAAACCTTGTTATCACAGTGCAGCATGCATTCTCATCAAAATGCTCACTCACCACTGATATCACAATGTTCCATCACTAGTCATCACAATACTCACTCACCCCTGTCATCACAATGTTCCATGACCCCTGTAATCACAATGCTCCATGCCCTTGTCATAACAAAGCTCCATGATGCATGTCATCAGAATGTTCCATGGACTTCTCATCACAATGCTCCATGCCCTTGCCATCACAATGCTCCATTAAACCTCTCATCACAATGCTCGATGAGTACTGTCATCACAGCGCCCCATGACCGCAGACAACACAATGTTCTGGGACTCTTGTCATCAAAATGCTCCATGACAATTGTCATCAAAATGATCCATGCGCTTGTCATCCCAATGCTCCATGATACCTGTAATCAGAATGCTCCGTGACTCTTGTCATCCCAGTGCTCCATGACCCTTGACATCACAATGTTCCATGCCATTGTCATCACAGTGCTCCTACAACCCTCTCATCACATTGCTCCATGCCTTTGTCATCACAAAGCTCCATGACGCTTGTCATCACAATGCTCGATGCCCTTCTCATCATAGTGCTCCATGCCCTTGTCATTACAGTCCTCCATGATCCATGTATCACCGTGTTCCTTGCTCCTGACATCACAATGTTCCATGCCCACCCTCATCACAATAATCCATGAAAATTTTCACACAAATGCTCCATGCACTTGTCATCAAAAGGCTCCGTTACCCGAATCATAACAATGATCAATGACCCCTGCCATCACAATGTTCCACGTCCTCGTCATCACAAGGCTCCATGACCCTTGTCATCACAATTCTCCAAGACCCCTGTAATCACAATGCTCCATGCCCTTGTCATCACGAAGCTACATGACGCATGTCATCAGAATGCTCCATGGCCTTCTCATCACAATGCTCCATGCCCTTGTCATCACAGTGCTCCAAGACCCCTGTCATCACAATGCTCCGTGACTCGAGTCATCACAATGCTTCATGACCTTTGTCCTCACAATGGTCCATGCCGTCGTCAAACAAGGCTCTGTAACTTTGTCACCACAATGCTCCATGCCCTTGTAATCTCAATGCTCCATGCCCACTGTCATCACAATAATCCATGAAACTTGTCAGACCAATGTTCCATGCCCCTGTCATCATATTGCTCCATGCCCCTGTCATCAAAATGCTCCATGACCCCTGTCATCACAGTATCTCCGTGACTCCAGTCATCACAATGATTCATGACCTTTCTCCTCACAATGGTCCATGCCCTCGTCACACAAGGCTCTGTGATCTTTGTCACCACAATTCTCCATGAAATTTTCATCACAATGCTCTGTGTCCCTTGTCATCACAATGCTCCATGCCTTTGTCAGCACAATGCTCCATGACACTTGTCATCAAAATGCTCCATGCGCTTGTCAGCACAATGGTCCATGACACGTGTCATCACAATATGCCATGCTCTTTTCCTCCCAATGCTCTACATCCTTTTCATCGCTATGCTCCATAAAACTTGTCATCACAATGCTCCACGCACTTCTCATCAAAATGCTCTCTCACCACATATATCACAATGTTCCATCACTAGTCATCACAATACTCGCTCACTCCTGTCATCACAATGTTCCATGACCCCTGTCATCACAATGCTACATGCCCCTATTATCACAATGCACCACACCCTTGTCATCAAAATGCCCCATGACATTTGTCATCACAAATCTCCATGACCCTTGGCATCACAATGCTCCATGCCATTGTCATCACAATGTTCAATGAAATCTCTCATCACATTGCTCCATGCACTTGTCATCACAATGCTCCATTACACCTGTCATAACAATGCTCCATGACCCCTGTCATCACTGTGCTCCATGACTCCAGTCATCACAATGATTCATGACCTTTCTCATCACAATGGTCCATGCCCTCGTCACACAAGGCTCTGTGATATTTGTCACCACAATGCTCCAAGAAATTTTCATCACAATGCTCTGTGTCCCTTGTCATCACAATGCTCCATGCCTTTGTCAGCACAATGCTCCATGACACATGTCATCACAATGTGCCATGCTCTTTTCATCACAATGCTCCATATCCTTTTCATCGCTATGCTATAAAAAACTTGTCATCACAATGCTCCATGCACTTCTCATCAAAATGCTCTCTCAACACATATATCACAATGTTCCATCACTAGTCATCACAATACTCCCTCACCCCTGTCATCACAATGTTCTATGACCACTGTCATCACAGTGCTACATGCCCTTATCATCACAATGCTCCATGACCCCAGACATCACAACGTTCCACGGCCTTGTCACCTCAAGGCTCCATGACCCTTGTCATCACAATGTTCCAAGACCTCTGTAATCACAATTCTCCATGCCACTTTTCATCTCAATGCTCCATGAACACTGTCATCACAATGCATCATGCCCATCATCATAATGATTCATGCTATTGTCATCACAATGAAATCAAAATGCTCCATGTCTTCTGTCATCACAATGCTCCAAACCCTTCTGATCACAATGTTCCATAACACTTGTCATCACATGCCCCATGACGCTCATCATCACAATTATGCAAGGTCTTCTCATCACAATGCTCCATGACCTTTGTCACCACAATGCTCAATACACTTGGCATCACAATGCTCGCTGACACTTGTCATCAGTATGCTCCTTGAACACTGTCATGACAAGGCTCCATGCATTTTTCATCCCAATGATCCATTCCCTTTTCATCACAATGTTCCAAGACCACTGTTATCACAATGCTCCCTGACTCCAGTCATCACAATGCTTCATGACATTTGTCATCAAAATGGTCCATGACCTCGTCACACAAAGCTCTGTGACCTTTGTCACCACAATGCTCCATGAAATTTTTATCACAATGCTCTGTGACCCTTGTCATCACAAAGCTCCATGCCTTTATCAGCACAATGCTCCATGACATTTCTCATCACAATGATTCATGACCCATGACATCACAATGTTCCATAACACCTGTCATCAAAATATTCCATGACCCTTTTATTCAAATTGCTCCATGACCCATGTCATCGCAATGTGCCAAGCCCTTGTCATCAAAATGCTCCATTAACTTTGTCTTCACATTCCTCCATGACACTTGGTATCACAATGCTCCATGCCATTGTAATCACAATGGACAATGACATATGTAATCACAATGCTCCCTGACACCTGTCTTTACAATAATCCATGACCTTGTCATCACAATGTCCCATGCCCTTGTCATCACAATGCGCCAGGCTCAATGTCATCACAATTTTCCATGAAACATGTCAAACAAATGTTCCATGCCCCTGTCATCACAATGTTCCATGCACTTGTCATCACAATGCTCCATGAAACCTGTCATCACAATGCTCCATGAACCCTGTCATCACAATGCTCCGTGACTCCAGTCATCACAATGCTTCAAGACCTTTGTCCTCACAATGGTCCATGCCCTCGTCACCCAGGGCTCTGTGACCTTTGTCACCACAATGCTCCATGCACATCTCATCTCAATGCTCCATGCCCACTGTCATCACAATAATCCATGAAACTTGTCAGACCAATGATCCATGCCCCTGTCATCACATTCCTCCATGACCCCTGTCATCACAGTTCTCCGTGACTCCAGTCATCACAATGCTTCATGACCTTTCTCATCACAATGGTCCATGCCCTCGTCACACAAGGCTCTGTGATCTTTGTCACCACAATGCTCCATGAAATTTTCATCACAATGCTCCGTGTCCCTTGTCATCACAATGCTCCATACCTTTGTCAGCACAATGCTCCAGGACACTTGTCATCAAAATGCTCCATGCGCTTGTCAGCACAATGCTCCATGACACATCTCATCACAATGAGCCATGCTCTTTTCATCACAATGCTCCACATCCTTTTCATTGCTATGCTCCATAAAACTTGTGACCACAATGCTCCATGCACTTCTCATCAAAATGCTCTCTCACCACATATATCACAATGTTCCATCACTAGTCATTACAATACTCGCTCACCCCTGGCATCACAATGTTCCATTACCACTGTCATCATAGTGCTACATGCCCTTATTTTCACAATGCTCCATGACCACTGACTTCACAGTGTTCCATAACCCCTGTCACAAAATGCTCCATGACCCATTTCATCACAATGCTTCATGACCCCTGACATCACAATGTTCCATAACCCCAGTCAACAAATTATTCCATGACACTTTTATTCAAATTGCTCCATGAACCTGTCATCACAATTCTCCCTGCCCTTCTCATCACAATGCACCACACCCTTGTCATCAAATTGCCCCATGACATTTGTCATCACAAAGCTCCATGACCCTTGGCATCACAATGCTCCATGCCATTGTCATCACAATGCTCAATGAAATCTCTCATCACATTGCTCCATGCCCTTGTCATCACAATGCTCCATTACACCTGTCATAACAATGCTCCATGACCCCTGCCATCACAATGTTCCACGGCCTTGTCATCACAAGGCTCCATGACCCTTGTCATCACAATGCTCCAAGACCTCTGTAAAAACAATTCTCCATGCCACTTTTCATCTCAATGCTCCATGAACACTGTCATCACAATGTGCCATGCCCATCATCATAATGATTCATGCTATTGTCATCACAATGAAATCAAAATGCTCCATGTCCTCTGTCATCACAATGCTCCAAACCCTTCTGTTCACAATGTTCCATAAAACTTGTCGTCACATGCCCCATGACGCTCGTCATCACAATTATCCATGGTCTTCTCATCACAATGCTCCATGATCTTTGTCATCACAATGCTCAATACACTTATCATCACAAGGCTCCCTGACAGTTGTCATCAGTATGCTTCTTGAACCCTGTCATGACAAGGCTCCATGCGTTTTTCATCACAATGATCCATGCGCTTTTCCTCACAATGCTCCAAGACCCCTGTAATCACAATGCTCCATGCCGTTGTCATCACACAGCTTCATGACAAATGTCTTCAGAATGCTCCATGGCCTTCTCATCACCATGCTCCATGATATTTTCATCAAAATGCTCCATTCCCTTGTCATCAAAATGCCCCATGACCCCTGTCAGCACAATACTCCATGAATATTTTCAGCCCAATGCTCTATGACCTTCACATCAGCATGCCCCATGAACCCTGTCATCACAATGCTCCATGACCCATGTCATCACAATGCTCCGTGAACCCTGACAACACAATGATCCGGGACTTTTGTCATCAAAATGCTCCATGACCCTTGTCATCACAATGATCCATTCCCTTGTCATCACAATGCTCCATTACCCTTGTCATCACAATGCTCCAAGCCCTTGTCATCACAATGCTCCATTACATTTGTCATCACATTTCTCCATGAGACTTGGCATCACAATGCTCAATGCCATTGTCATCACAATGCACCATGACATATGTCACCACAATGCTCCCTGACACCTTTCTTCACAATAATCAATGACCTTGTCATCACAATGCTCTATGCGCTAGTTATCACAATGTGCCATGCCCTCTGTCATCACAATAATCCATGAAACATGTCAGACCAATGCTCCATGCCCCTTTCATCCCTATGCTCCGTGCCCTTGTCATCAAAATGCTCCATGACCCCTGTCATCACAATGCTCCGTGACTCCAGTCATCACAATGCTTCGTGACATTTGTCATCACAATGTTCCATGCCACTTTTCATCTCAATGCTGCATGAACCCTGTCATCACAGTGCACCATGCCCATCATCATAATAATTCATGCTCTTGTCATCACAATGAAATCAAAATGTTCCATGACCTCTGACACCAAAATGCCCCAAACCCTTGTGATCACAATTTTCCATAACACTTGGCATCACAACGCCCCATTACGCTCGTCAACACAATTATCCATGGTCTTCTCATCACAATGCTCCATGACCTTTGTCATCACAATGCTCAATACACTTGTCATCTCAATGCGCCCTGACACTTGCCCTCAGTGTGCTCCTTGAACCCTGTCATGACAAGGCTCCATGCATTTTTCATCACAATGATCCATGCCCTTTTCATCACAATGCTCCAAGACCCCTGTAATCACAATGCTCCATGTGCTTGTCTTCACAAAGCTCCATGACGCATGTCATCAGAATGCTCCATGGCCTTCTCATCACCATGCTCTATGCCCTTGTCATCTCAATGCTCCAAGACCCCTGTAATTACAATGCTCCATGCTGCTTTTCATCAGAATGCTCCATGAGACATGTCACCACAAGACTCCATGGTCTTCTTAACACAATTCTCCAGGACCTTGTCATCACAATGCTCCATTCCCTTGTCATCACAATGCTCCATGACCCCTGTCATCACAATACTCAATGAATATTTTCAGCCCAATGATCCATGACCTTCTCATCAAAATGCACCATGACCCCTGTCATCACAAAGCTCCATGACCACTGTCATCCCCGTGCTCCATGACCCCTCACAACACAATGATCCGGGAATCTTGTCATCAAAAATCTACATGACACTTGTCATCACAATGATCCATGCCTTGTCATCCCAATGCTCCATGACACCTTTAATCAGCATGTTCCGTGACGCTTGTCATCACAATGCTCCATGACACTTGTCATCATAGTGCTCCATGACCCCTGTAATCACAATGCTCCATGAACATTTTCAGCCCAATGCTCCATGACCTTCTCATCACAATGCTCCAAGACCCCTGTAATCACAATGCTCCATGCCCCTTTTCATCTCTGTGCTCCATGAACCGTGTCATCACAATGAACCATGCCCATCATCATAATGTTTCATGCTATTTTCATTACAATGAAATCAAAATTCTCCATGACCTATGTCATCACAATGTTCCAAACCCTTGTGATCACAGTGTTTCATAAAACTTGTCATCACAACGCCCCATGACGCTCGTCATCACAATTATCCATGGTCTTCTCATCACAATGCTCCATGACCTTTGTCATCACAATGCTCAATACACTTGTCATCACAATGCTCCCTGACACTTGTCGTCATTATGCTCCTTGATCCCTGTCATGACAAGGCTCCATGCCTTTTTCATTACAGTGATCCATGCCCTTTTCTTCACAATGTTCCAAGACCCATGTAATCACAATTCTCCATGGCCCTTTTCATCAGAATGCTCCAGGAGACTCGTTAATACAAAGCTCCAATGTTTTCTCATCACAATGATTCAGTACCTACTCACCACAATGCTCCATTCCCTTGTCATCACAATGCTCCATGACCCCCGCCTTCACAATACTTCATGAACATTTTTAGCCCAATGCTCTATGACCTTCTCATAACAATGCTCCATGAACCCTGTCATCCCAATGTTCCATTACCACTGTCATCACAATGCTCCATGACCCCTGACAACACAATGATCCGGGACTCTTGTCATCAAAATGCTCCATGACACTTGTCATCACGATGATCCATGCCCTTGCCATCCCAATGCTCCATGACCCCTGTAATCACAATGCTCCATGCGCTTGTCATCACAATACTCCATTCCCATTGTCATCAAAATCCTCGGTGAACCTTGGGTTCACATTTCTTCATGCCCTTGTCATTACAATGCTCCATGCTCCTTGAAATCAAAATGGTCCATGACCTCTGTCATCACAATGCTACAAACCCTTGTGATCACAATGTTCCATAACACTTGTCATCACAATGCTCCATGATGCCTTTCATTACAATGCTGCATGAACTTTTTCATCACAATGCTAAATACACTTGTCAACACAATGCTCCCTGACACTTATCGTCAGAATGCTCCTTGAACCCTGTAATGAAAAGGCTCCATTGCTTTTTCATAACAATGCTCCATGCCCTTTTCATCACAATGCTCCATGACAGTGTCATCACAATACTCCGCAAGCTTGTCATCAGAATGCTGCATGACCCCTGTCATCACAATGATCCATGACACCTGTCATCAAAATGCTCCATTTCCCTTGTCATTACAGTGCTCCATGACCCTCGTCATCACAATTATCCATGATCTTCTCATCACAATGCTCCACGATCTTGCGATCACAATGCTCAATGCCCTGGTCATCACAGTGCTCCATGTCCCTTGTCATCACATTTCTTCACGTCCATGTCATCACAATGCTCCATGACACTTATCGTCACAAAGTTACATGCTATTGTCATCACAATTATACATACACTTGTCATCAAAATGCTCCATGACACCTGTCATAGCAAGTTCCATGTGCTTGTCATCACAATGTTTCACGACGTTGGCATCAAAATTCTCAATGGCCCTAGTCATCAGAATGCTCCATGCCCTTGTCATCACAATGCTCCATGACACTTCTCATCACAATGCTCCAAGCGCTGGTCATCACAATGCTCCATTACCTTTGTCATCACAATCCTCCATGACACTTGTCATCACAATGCTCCATGCCATTGTCAACACAATGCACCATGACATAGGTCATCACAATGCTACCTTACACCTGACTTCACAGTACTCCATGACCTTTTCTTCAGAGTGCTCTATGCCCTTGTCATCACAATGTGCAATGCCCACTGTCACCACAATATTTCATGAAATTTTTCAGACCGATGCTCCATGCCCCTGTCATCACAACGCTCCATGCACTTGTCATCAAAATTCTCCATGACACCTGTCATCACAATGCACCGTGACTCCAGTCATCACAATGCTTCAAGAGTTTGTCACCACAATGGTCCATTCCCTCATCATCACAAGTCTCTGGGACCTTTGTCACCAAAATGATCCATGCCCTTTTCATCATAATGCTCCAAGACCACTGTAATCACAATGTTCCATGCCCTGGTCATCACAAAGCTCCATGACGTATGTCATCAGAATGCTCCTTTGACATCTCTCACAATGCTCCATGCCCTTGTAATCACAATGCTCAAAGAACCCTGTAATCACAATACTCCATGCCGCTTTTCATCAGAATGCTCCATGAGACTTTTCATCACAAGGCTCCATGGCCTTCTCATCACAATGCTCCAGGACCTTGTCATCACCATGCTCCATGACCCCATTCATCAGAATTCTCCATGAATATTTTCAGCTCAGTACTCCATGATCTTCTCATCACCATGCTCCATGACCCCTGTCATCACAATGCTCCATGCTCCTTGATATCAAAATGATCCATGACCTCTGTCATCACAGTGCTCCAAACCCTTGTGATCACATTGTTCCATAACACTTGTCATCACAACGCTCCATGATGCCTGTCATCACAATACTCCATGCCCTTGTCATCACAATGCTCCATGAACTTTGTCATCACAATGCTCAATACACTTGTCATCACAATGTTCCCTGACCCTTGTCGTCAGAATGCTTCTAGAACCCTGTCATGAAAAGGCTCTATGCCTTTTGCATTACAATGCTCCATGCCATTGTCATCACAATACTCCACAAGCTTGTCATCAGAAGGCTCCATGACCCTTGTAATCACAATTCTCCATGAGCCCTGTCATCACAATGCTCCATGACACCTGTCATCACAATGCTCCAGGCCCCTTGTCATTAGAGTTCTCCATGATGCTCGTCATCACAATTATCCATGGTCTTCTCATCACAATGCTCCACCGTCTTGCCATCACAATGCTCCATGACACTTCAAATCACAATGTTACATGCTCTTGTAATCACATTCTCCATGCACTTGTCATCGCAATGCTCCATGACCCCTGTCATAGCAAGCTCCATGTGCTTTTCATCACAGTGCTTCACGAACTTGTCATCAAAATTCGCAAAACCCTTGTCATCACAATGCTCCATGACACTTCTCAGCACAATGCTCCATGACCATAGTCATCATAATGCTCCATTACCTTTGTCATCACAATCCTCCATGACACTTGTCATCACAATGCTCCATGCCGTTGTCATCACAATGCCCCATGACATAGGTCATAACAATCCTCCCTGACACCTGACTTCACAATACTCCATGACCTTTCTTCATAGTGCTCCATGCCCTTGTCATCACAATGCTCCATTCCCTTGTCATCACAATGCTCTGTGACTCCAGTCATCACAGTGCTTTATGACCTTTGTCATCACAATGGTCCATGCCCTCGTCATCACAAGGCTCTGTGAACTTTGTCACCACAATGCTCCATGAACTTTTCATCCCAATGCTCTCCGAGCCTTGTCATCACAATGCTCCATGCCTTTGTCAGCACAATGCTCTATGACCCTTGTCATCACAATGCTCCATGCGCTTGTCAGTACAATGCTCCATGACCCATGTCATCACAGTGTGCCATGCACTTGTCATCACAGTGCTCCCCAAACTTGTCATCACAATACTCCATAAACATTGTCATCACAAAGCTCCATGCACTTCGAATCAAAATGCTCTCTCACCACTGATATAACAATTTTCCATCACTAGTCATCACAATACTCCCTCAACCCTGTCATCACAATGTTACACGGCCTAGTCATCACAAGGCTCCATGACCCGAGTAATCACAATGCTCCATACCCCTTTTCATCTCAATGCACCATGAACCCTGTCATCACAACGAACCATGCCCATCATCATAATGCTTCATGCTATTGTCATCACAATGAAATCAAAATGCTCCGTGACCTCTGTCATCACAATGCTCCAAACCCTTGTGATCACAATGCTCCATAACACTTGTCATCACGACGCCCCATGAGGCTCGTCATCACAATTATCCATGCACTTCTCATCACAATGTTCCATGACCTTTGTCATCACAAAGCTCCATGACTCTAGGCATCACAATACTCCATGCCATTGTCATCACAATGCTCCATGAAGCCTCTCATCACATTGCTCCATGGCCTTGTCATCACAATGCTCCATAACGCTTGTCATCACAATGCTCGATGCCCTTCTCATCACAATGCTCCATGACCTTGTCATTACATTCCTCCATGACCCATGTATCACATTGTTCCGTGTCCTTGTCATCACAAGGCTCCATGCCCACTCTCATCACAATAATCCAAGAAAATTTTCAGACAAATGCTCCATGCCTTTGTCATAACAAAGCTCTATGACGCATGTCATCAGAATGCTCCATGGCCTTCTCATTCACAATGTTCAATGCCCTTGTCATCACAATGTTCCAAGACACCTGTAATCACAATGCTCCATGTCCCTTTTCATCTCAATGATCCATGAACACTGTTATCACAATGCACCATGCCCATCATCATAATGCTTTATGCTATTGTCATCACAATGAAATCAAAATGCTCCATGACCTCTGTCATCACAATGCTCCAAACCCTTGTGATCACAATGTTCCATAACACTTGTCATCACAACGCCCCATGACACTCATCATCACAATTATCCATGGTCTTCTCATCACAATGCTCCATAACATTTGTCATCACAATGCTCAAAACACTTGTCATCACAATTCTCCCTGACTCTTGTCATCAGTATGCTCCTTGAACACTGTCATGACAAGGCTCCATGTCTTTTTCATCACAATGATCCATGCCCATTTCATCAGAATGCTCCAAGACCCCTTCAATCAAAGTGATCCATGCCTTTGTCATCACAAATCTCCATGACGCATGTCATCAGAATGCTCCTTGGAAATCTCTCACAATGCTCCATGCCCTTGTAATCACAAGGATCCAAGACCCCTGCAATCACAATGCTCCATGCCCCTTTTCATCAGAATGCTCCATGAGACTTCTCATCACAAGGCTCCATGGTCTTCTCATCAGAGTGCTCCAGGACCTTGTCATCACAATGCTCCATGACCATTGTCATCACAATGCTCCATGCTCCTTGATATCAAAATGATCCATGACCTCTGTCATCACAGTGCTCCAAACCCTTGTGATCACATTGTTCCATAACACTTGTCATCACAGTGCTCCCTGAGTCTTGACGTCAGAATGCTTCTCGAAACCTGTCATGAAAAGTCTCTATGCCTTTTTCATCACAATGCTCCATGCCCTTTTCATCACAATGCTCCATGCCATTGTCATCACAATACTCCACAAGCTTGTCATCAGAATGCTCCATGACCCTTGTCATCACAATGCTCCATGACCCCTGTCATCACAATGCTCCATGACACCTGTCATCACAATGCTCCATGCCCCTTGTCATTACAGTTCTCCATGACGCTCGTCATCACAATTATCCATGGTCTTCTCATCACAATGCTCCACCCTCTTGCCATCACAATGCTCAATGATATTTTAAATCACAATGTTACATGCTCTTGTAATCACATTCTCCATGCACTTGTCATCGCAATGCTCCATGACCCCTGTCATATCAAGCTCCATGTGCTTTTCATCACAGTGCTTCACGAACTTGTCATCAAAATTCTCAAAAGCCCTTGTCATCACAATGCTCCATGCCCTTTTCATCACAATGCTCCATGACCATTGTCATCACAATGCTCCAAGCCCTTTTCATCACAATGCTCAATTACCTTTGTCTTCACAATCCTCCATGACAATTGGCATCACAATTCTCCATGCCATTGTCATCACAATGGAACATGACATATGCCATCACAATGCACCCTGACACCTGTCTTAACAATACTCCATGACCTTGTCATCACAATGCTCCATGCCCTTGTCATCACAATGCACCATGCCGACTGTCATCACAGTAATCCATGAAACTTGTCAGACCAATGCTCCATGCCCCTGTCATCACAATGCTCCATTCCCTTGTCATCACAATGCTCTGTGACTCCAGTCATCACAATGCTTCATTACCTTTGTCATCACAATGGTCCATGCCCTCGTCATCACAAGGCTCTGTGAACTTTGTCACCACAATGCTCCATGAACTATTCATCCCAATGCTCTCTGAGCCTTGTCATCACAATGCTCCATGCCTTTGTTAGCACAATGCTCCATAACACATGTCATCACAGTGCACCATGCACTTTTCATCACAATGCTCCCCAAACTTGTCATCACAATGCACCATAAACAATGTCATCACAAAGCTCCATGCACTTCGAATCGAAATGCTCTCTCACCACTTATATCACAATTTTCCATCACTTGTCATCACAATACTCCCTCACCCCTGTCATCACAATGTTACACGGCCTTGTCATCACAAGGCTCCATGACCCGTGTAATCACAATGCTCCATACCACTTTTCATCTCAGTGCTCCATGAACCCTGTCATCACAACAAACCATGCCCATCATCATAATGCTTCATGCTATTGTCATCACAATAAAATCAAAATGCTCCATGACCTCTGTCATCACAATGCTCCAAACCCTTGTGATCACAATGCTCCATAACACTTGTCATCACGACGCCCCATAAGGCTCGTCATCACAATTATCCATGCACTTCTCATCACAATGTTCCATGACTTTTGTCATCACAATGCTCAATACACTTGTCATCACAATGCTCCCTGACACTTGTCGTCAGTATGCTCCTTGAACCCTGTCATGACAAGGCTCCATGCCTTTTTCATGATAATGATCCATGCCTTTTTCATCACAATGCTCCAAGACCCCTGTAATCACAATGCTCCATGCCCCTTTTCATCAGAATGCTCCATGAGACTTCTCATCACAAGGCTCCATGACCCCTTTCATCAGAATTCTCCATGAACATTTTCAGCTCAATGCTCCATGATCTTCTCATCACAATTCTCCATGACCCCTGTCATCACTATGCTCCATGCTCCTTGATATCAAAATGATCCATGACCTCTGTCATCACAGTGCTCCAAATCCTTGTGATCACATTGTTCCATAACACTTGTCATCACAATGCTCCGTGATGCCTGTCATCACAATAATCCATGCACTTGTCATCACAATGCTCCATGCCCTTGTCAGCACAGTTCTCCATGAACCTTGTCATCACAATGCTCCAAGTCCTTGTCATCACAATGCTCCATTACATTTGTCATCACAAACCTCCATGACAATTGGCATCACAGTGCTCCATGGCATTGTCATCACAATGGTCCATGACTTATGTCTTCACAATGCTCCCAGACACCTGTCTTCACAATACTGCATGACCTTGTCATCACAATGCTCCATGCCCTTGTCATCACAGTGCGCCATTCCCACTCTCATCGCAATAATGCATGAATCTTGTAAGACCAATGCTCCATGCCCCTGTCATCACAATGTTCCTTGCGCTTGTCATCACAATGCTCCATGAGCCGTCATCACAATGCTCCGTGACTCCTGTCATCACAATGCTTCATGACCTTACTCATCACAATGGTCCATGCCTTCGTCATCACAAGTCTCTGTGACTTTTGTCACCACAATGCTCCATGAACTTTTCATCACAATGCTCTGTGACCCTTGTCATCACAATGCTCTAGGCGTTTCTCAGCACAATGCTCCATGACTCTTGTCATCACAATGCTCCATGTGCTTGTCATCACAATGCTCCACATCCTTGTCATCACAATGCTGCATAAACTTTGTCATCACAGTTCTCCATGCACTTCTCATCAAAATGCTCTCTCACCACTGATATCACAATGTTCCATCACTAGTCATCCCAATACTCCATCACCCCTGTCATCACAATGTTGCATGACAACTGTCATCAAAATGCTACATGCACTTATCATCACAATGTTACATGCTCTTGTCATCACAATTCTCCATGCACTTGTTATCGCAATGCTCCCTGACACCTGTCATAGCAAGCTCCATGTGCTTTTCATCACAGTGCTTCACAACCTTGTCATCTAAATTCTCAATGGCCCTTGTCATCACAATGCTCCATGCCCTTGTCATTTCAATGTTCCATGACCATTTTCATCACAATTCTCCAAGCCCTTGTCATCACAATGCTCCAAGACACCTGTAATCACAATGCTCCATGCCCTTGTCATCAGAAAGCTCCATGACGCATGTCATCAGAATGCTCCATGGCTTTCCCATCACAATGCTCCATGCACTTGTCATTACAATGCTCCAAGACACCTGTAATCACAATGCTCCATGCCCCTTTTCATCTCAATGCTCCGTGAACCCTGTCATCACAATGCACCATGCACATCATCATACTGCTTCAAGCTATTGTCATCACAATGAAATCAAAATGCTCCATGACCTCTGTCATCACAATGCTCCAAACCGTTGTGATCACAATGTTCATAAAACTTGTCTTCACAACGCCCCATGTCTCCCGTCATCACAATTATCCATGGTCTTCTCATCACAATGCTCCATGACCTTTGTCATCACAATGCTCTATACACTTGTCATCACAATGCTCCCTGACACTTGTCATCAGTATGCTCCTTGAACCTTGTCATGACAAGTCTCCATGCCTTTTTCATCACAATGATCCATGCACTTTTCATCACAATGCTCCATGCCAATGTCATCACAATACTCCACAAGCTTATCATCAGAATGCTCCATGAACCTTGCCATCACAATGCTCCATGACCCCTGTCATCACATTGTTCCATGACCCATGTCAACACAATGCTCCATGACACCGGTCTTCAGAATGCTCCATGACCCTTGTCATTACAGGGCTCCATGATGCTCGTCATCACAGTTATTCATGGTCTTCTCATCACAGTGCTCCATGGTCTTGCCATCACAATGGTCCATTCCCTGGTAATAACAATGCTCCATGTCCCTTGTCATCACAATTCTCCATGTCCTTGTCATCACAATGCTCCATGACACTTCTCATCACAATGTTACATGCTCTTCTCATCACAATTCTCCATGAACTTGTCTTCGCAATGCCCCATGAACCCTGTCATAGCAAGCTCCATGCCTTTGTCATCAAAATGCTTCAAAACCTTGTCATAAAAATTCTCAATGTCCGTTGTCATCACAATGCTCCCTGCCCTTGTCATCACAATGTTCCATGACCCTTGTTATCACAATGCTCCAAGCCGCTGTCATCACAATGCTCCTTTACCTTTGTCCTCACAATCCTCCATTACACTTGGCATCACAATGCTCCATGCCATTGTCATCTCAATGGACCATGACATATGTCATCACAATGCTCCCTGTAACCTGTCTTCAGAGTATTTCATGACCTTGTCATCACAATGCTCCATGCCCTTGAAATCACAATGCGCCATGCCCACAGTCATCACAATAATCCATCAAATTTGTCAGTCCAATGTTCCATGCCACTGTCATCACAATGCTATATGGCCTTGTCATCACAAAGCTGCATGACGCATGTCATCAGAATGCTCCATTACATTCTCATCACAATGGTCCATGCCCTTGTCATCACAATGCTCCTAGACCACTTTAATCAAAATGCTCCATGCCCCTTTTCATCTCAATGCTCCATGAACCCTTTCATCACAATGCTCCAAACCCTTGTGATCACAATGTTCCATAACACTTGTCATCACAACGCCCCATGACACTCGTCATCACAATTATCCATGGTTTTCTCATCACGAAGCTCCATGACCTTTGTCATCACAATGCTCAATACACTTGTCATCACAATTCTCCTTGATACTTGTCGTCACTATGCTCCTTGAACCCTGTCATGACAAGGCTCCATGCATTTTCCGTCACAATGATCCATGCCCTTTTCATCACAATGCTCGAAGACCCCTGAAATCACAATGCTGCATGCCCTTGTCATCACAAAACTCCATGAAGCATGTCATCAGAATGCTCCATGGCCTTCTCATCACAATGCTCCATGATGCCTGTCATCACAATGCTCCATGACCATTGTTATCACAATGCTCAATACACTTGTCATCACAATTCTCCCTGACACTTGAAGTCAGAATGATCCTTGATCCCTGTCATGAAAAGGTTCCATTTCTTTTTCATCACAATGCTCCATGCTTTTCATCACAATGCTCCATGCCATTGTCATCACAATACTGCACAAGCTTGTCATCAGAATGCTCCATGACCCATGTCATCACAATGATCCATGACACCTATCATCACAATTCTCCATGCCCCGTATCACTATAGTGCTCTATGACACTCGTCAACAAAATGCTCCATGGTCTTGCGATCACAATGCTCCACGGTCTTGCCATCACAATGTTCCATGCCCTGGACATCACAATGCTCCCTGTCCCTTGTCATCACAATGCTCCATGACACTTCTCATCACCATGATACATGCTCTTGTCATCACAATCCTCCATGACACATGGCATCACAATGCTCCATGCCATTGTCATCAAAATGGACCATGACATATGTCATTACAATGCTCCCTGACACCTGTCTTCACAATACTCCATGACCTTGTCATCACAATGCTCCATGCCCTTGTCTTCACAATGCACCATGCCGTCACTCATCACAATAATCCTTGAAAGTTGTCAGACCAGTTCTCCATGCACCTATCATCACAATGCTCCATGCCATTGTCATCACAATGCACCATGAACCCTGTCATCACAATGCTCCATGACTCCAGTCATCACACTGCTTCATGACCTTTGTCATCACAATGGTCCATGCCCTCGTCATCACACGTCTCTGTGACCTTTGTTACCACAATGCTCCATGAACTTTTCATCACAATGCTCCGTGACCCTTGTCATCATAATGCTCCATGCCTTTGTCAGCACAATGCTCCATGACTCATGTCATCACAATGAGCCATGCGCTTGTCATCACAATGCTCCAAAACCTTGTCATCACAATGCTCCTAAAAACTTGTCATCACAATGCTCCATGCACTTCTCATCAAAATGCTCTCTCACCACTGATATCACAATGTTCCATCACTAGTCATCACAATACTCCCTCACCCCTGTCATCACAATGTTCCATGAACTCTGTCATCAAAATGATCCATGCCCTTGTCATCACAATGCTCCGCGATGCATGTCATCAGAATGCTACATGCCCTTGCCATCACAATGCTCCATTACCCCTGTCATCACAATGCTCCATGACACTTGTCATCACAATGATCCATGTGCTTGTCATCCCAATGCTCCATGACCCCTGTAATCAGAATAGTCTGTGACGCTTGTCGTCCCAGTGCTCCATGACCCTTGACATCACAAAGCTCCAAGCCATTGTCATCACAATGCTCCATGAACCCTCTCATCACATTGCTCCATGCACTTGTCATCACAAAGCTCCCTGACACTTGTCATCACAATGCTCAATGCCCTTCTCATCACAATAATCCATGAAACTTTTCACACCAATGCTCCATGCCCTTGTCATCGAAAGGCTCCATTACCCGTGTCATAACAATGCTCCATGACCTCTGCCATCACAATGATCCACGGCCTCATCATCACAAGGCTCCATGACCCTTGTCATCACAATTAACCAAGACCCGTGTAATCTCAATGCTCCATGCCCTTGTCATCACAAAGCTCCATGACTTATGTCAACAGAATGCTCCATGGCCTTCTCATCACAATGCTCCATGCCCTTGTCATAACAGTGCTCCAAGACCCCTGTAATCACAATTCTCCATGCCACTTTTCATCTCAATGCTCCATGAACACTGTCATCACCATGCACCATGCCAATCATCATAATGCTTCATGCTATTGTCATAACAATGAAATCAAAATGTTCCATGACCTCTGTCATCACAATCCTCCAAACCCTTGTGATCACAATGTTCCATAACACTTGTCATCACAATTCCCCATGACGCTCCTCATCACAATTATCCATGGTCTTCTCATCACAATGCTCCATGACATTTGCCATCACAATGCTCAATACACTTGTCATCTCAATGCTCCCTGACACTTGTCATCAGTATCCTCCTTGAACCCTGTCATGACAAGGCTCCATGCATTTTTCATCACAATGATCCATGCGATTTTCATCACAATGCTCCAAGACCACTGTAATCACAATGCTCCATGCCCTTGTCATCACAAAGCTCCATTACCCATATCATCAGAATGCTCCATGGCCTTCTAATCACCATGCTCCATGCCCTTGTCATCACAATGCTCGCAGACACTTGTCTTCAGAATGCTCCTTGAACCCTGTCATGAAAAGGGTCCATGCCTTTTTCATCATAATGCTCCCTGCTTTTTTCATCACTATGCTCCATGCCATTGTCATCACAAAACTCCACAAGCTTGTCATCAGAATGCTCCATGACACATGTCATCACAATGCTCCATGACCCGTGCCATCACAATGCTCCATGACACCTGTCATCACAATGCTCCATGCCCCTTGTCATTACAGTGCTCCATGACACTCGTCATAACAATTATCCATGGTCTTCTCAGCACAGTGCTCCACGGTCTTGCCATCACAATGCTCCCTGCCCTGGTCATCACAATTCAACTTGTCCCTTGTCATCACAATTCTCCACGTCCTTGTCATCACAATACTCCATGACACTTCTCATCACAATGTTTCATGCTCTTGTCATCATAATTCTCCATGCACTTTTCATCTCAATGCTCCATGTCCCCTGTTATAGCAAGCTCCGTGCGCTTGTCATCACAATGCTTCACGACGTTGGCATCAAAATTCTCAATGGCCCGAGTCATCACAATGCTCCATGTCCTTGTCATCACAATGCTCCATGACCCTTTTCATCACAATTCCAGAAGCAGTTGTCATCACGACGCTCCATTACATTTGTCATCACAATCCGCCATGACACTTGGCATCACAATGCTCCATTACATTTGTCATCACAGTACTCCATGACACTTGGCATCACAATGCTCCACGCCATTGTCATCACAATGCACCATGACATATGTCATCACAAAGCTCCCTGACACCTCTCTTAACAATACTACATGACCTTGTCATCACAATGTTCCATTCCCTTGTCATCACATTGTGCCATGCCCACCCTCATAGCAATAATCCATGAAACTTGCCAGACCAATTCTCCATGACCCTGTCATCACAATGCTCCGTGCCCTTGTAATCACAATGCTCCATGACCCCTCACATCATAATGCTCCGTGAATCCAGTCATCACAATGCTTTATGACATTTGTCATCACAATGGTCCATTCCCTCGTCATGACAATGCTCTGTAACACTTGTCATCACAATGCTCCATGCCTTTGTCAGCACAATGCTCAATACACTTGTCATCACAAAGCTCCATGATGCCTGTCATGACAATACTCCTTGCCCGTATCATCACAATGCTCAATGAACTTTGTCATCACAATGCTCAATACACTTGTCATCACAATGCTCCCTGACACTTGTCGTCAGAATGCTCCTTGAACCCTGTCATGAAAAGGCTCCATGCATTTTTCATCACAATGCTCCATGCCCTTTTCATCACAATGCTCCTTGCCATTGTCATCACAATACACCACAAGCTTTTCATCAGAATGTTCCATGACCCTTGTCATCACAATGCTCCATGCCCCTTGTCATTACAGTGCTTCATGACGATCCTCATTACAATTATCCATGGTCTTCTCATCACAATGCTCCACCGTCTTGCCATCACAATGCTCCATGACACTTCTCATCACAATGTTACATGCTCTTGTCATCACAATTCTCCATGCACTTGTCATCGCAATGCTCCATGACACCTGACATAGCAAGCTCCATGTGCTTTTCATCACAGTGCTTCACGACCTTGTCATCCAAATTCTCAATGGCCCTTGTCATAACAATGCTCCATGCCGTTGTCATCACAGTGCTCCATGACCATTGTCATCACAATGCTCCAAGACCTTATCATCACAATGCTCCATTACATTTGTCATCAAAATCCTCCATGACACTTGGCTTCACAATGCTCCATGCCATTGTCATCACAATGCACCATGACATATGTCATCACAATGCTCCCTGACACCTGTCTTCACAATACTCCATGACCTTGTCATAACAATGTTCCATGCCCTTGTCATCACAATGCGCCATGCCCACTATCATCACAATAATCCATGAAACTTGTCAGACCAATGCTCCATCCCCCTGTCATCACAATGCTCCATGCCCTTGTCATCAAAATGCTCGGTGACTCCAGTCATCACAATGCTTCATGACCTATGTCATCACAATGGTCCATGCCCTCGTCATCACAGGACTCTGTGAACTTTGTCACCATAATGTTCCATGAAGTTTTCATCACAATGCTCTGTGACCCCTGTCAACACAACGCTCCATGCCTTTGTCAGCAGAGTGCTCCATGACCCTTTTCATCACAATGCTCCATGCGCTTGTCAGCACAATGCTCCATGACCCATGTCATCACAATGTGCCATGCACTTGTCATCACAATGTTCCACAACTTTGTCATCACAATGCTCCATAAACCTTGTCATCACAAAGCTCCATGCACTTCTCATCAAAATACTCTTTCACCACTTATATCAAAATGTTCCATCTCTAGTCATCACAATACTCCTTCACCCCTCTCATGACAATATTCCACGGCCTTGTCATCACAAGGCTCCATGATGCATGTCATCAGACAGCTCCATGGTCTTATCATCACAAAGCTCCATGCCCTTTTCTTCACAATGCTCCAAGACAACTGTAATCACAATGCTCCATGCCCCTTTTCATCTCAATACTCCATGAACTCTGTCATCACAATGAACCATGCCCATCATCATAATGCTTCATGCTATTGTCATCACAATGAAATTAAAATGCTCCATAAGCTCTGTCATCACAATGCTCCAAACCCTTGTGATCACAATGTTCCATAACATTTGTCATCACAACTCCCCATGATGCTCGTCATCACAATTATCCATGGTCTTCTCATCACAATGCTCCATGACCTTTCTCATCACAATGCTCAATACATTTATCATCACAATGCTCCCTGACACTTGTCGTCAGTATGCTCCTTGAACCCTCTCATTACAAGGCTCCATGCTTTTTCATCACAATCACCCATGCCCTATTCATCACAATGCTCCAAGACCCCTGTAATCACAATGCTCCATGCCCCTTTTCATCAGAATGCTCCATGAGACTTGTCATCACAAGGCTCCATGGTCTTCTCCTCACTATGCTCCAGGACCTTGTCATCACAATGCTCCATTCCATTGTCATCACAATGCTTCATTACACCTGCCATCACAATACTCAATGAATATTGTCAGCCCAATGCTCCATGAACTTCTGTTCACAATGCTCCATGACCCCTGTCATCACAATGCTCCATGACCAAAGTCATCACAACGCTCCATGACACCAGACAACACAATGATCCGGGACTCTTGTCATCAAAATGCTCCATGACACTTGTCATCACAATGATCCATGCCCTTGCCATCCCAATGCTCATGACCCCTGTAATCACAATGCTCCATGACGCTTGTCATCACAGTGCTCCATGACACTTGTCATCAAAATGCTACATGCATTTGTCAGCAAAATGCTACATGACCTTGTCATCACATGCTCCATGCGTTTGTCATCACAATACTCCATTACCATTGTCATCAAAATCCTCCATGAACCTTGGGTTCACATTGCTTCATGCCCTTGTCATCACAATGCTCCATGCTCCTTGAAATGAAAATGATACATGACTTCTCTCACCACAATGCTCCACATCCTTGTGATCACAATGTTCCATAACACTTGTCATCACAATGCTTCATGATGCCTGTCATCACAATGCTCCATGAACTTTGTCATCACAATGCTCAATACACTTGTCATCACAATGCTCCCTGTCTTATGTCGTCTGAATGCTCCTTGAACACTGTCATGAAAAGGCTCCATGCCTTTTTCATCACAATGCTCCATGCCCTTTTCATCACAATGCTCCATGACATTGTCATCACATTACTCCACAAGCTTGTCATCAGAATGCTCCATGTCCCTTGTCATCACAATGATCCATGACACCAGTCATCACAATGTTCCATGCCCCTTGTCATTACAGTGCTCCATGACACTCGTCATCACAATTATCCACGGCCTTCTCATCACAATGCTCCACGGTCTTGCCATCACTATCCTCCATGCCCTGGACCTCAAAATTCTACATATCCTTGGCATCACAATGCTCCATGACACTTCTAATCAAAATGAAACATGCTCTTGTCAATACAATTCTCCATGCAATTGTCATCGAAATGCTCCCTGACCCCTTCATAGCAAGCTCCATGTGCTTGTCATCACAAACCTTCACGACCTTCTCATCAAAATTCTCAATGGCCCTTGTCAACTCAGTGCTCCATGATCTTGTCATCACAATGCTCCATGACCATTGTCATCACGATGCTCCATTTCCTTTGTCATCACAATCCTCCATGACACTTGGCATCACAATGGACCATGACATATGTCATCACAATGCTCCCTGACAACTGTCTTCACAATACTGTATGACCTTGTCATCACAATGCTCCATGCCCTTGTCATCACAATGTGCCATGCCCACTGTCATCACAATAATCCATAAAATTTGTCATAGCAATGCTCTATGCCTCTGTCATCACAATGCTCCTTTCCCTTGTCATCACAATGCTCCATTACCCCGTCATCACAATGCTCCATGACTCCAGTCATCACAATTCTTCATGACCTTTGTCATCACAATGGTCCATGCCCTCATCATCACAAGTCTCTGTGACCTTTGTCACCACAATGCTCCATGAACTTTTGATCACAATGCTCCGTGACCCTTGTCATCACAATGTTCCATGCCTTTCTCAGCACAATGCACCATGACCCATGTCATCACAATGCTCCTTGCGCTAGTCAGCACAATGCTCCATAACACATGTCATAACAATGCTGGATGTTCTAGTAAGCACAATGCTCCATGACATATGTCATCACAATGCGCCATGCGCTTGTCATCACAATGCTCCACAATATTGTCATCACAATGCTCCATACACTAATCATCAAAATGCTCTCTCACCAATGATATCACAATGTTCCATCACTAGTCATTAAAATACTCCCTCACCGCTGTCATCACAATGATCCATGACCCCTGTCATCACAATGCTATATGCCCTTATCATCACAATGTTCCATTACCCCTAACATCACAATGTTCCATAATCCCTGTCATCAAAATGCTCCATGACCCTTTTCATCACAATGCTCCATGACCCCTGACATCACAATGTTCCATAACCGCTGTCATCAAAATGTTCGATGACCCTTTTCATCAAATTGCTCTATGACCCTGTCATCACAATGCACCCTGCCCTTCTCATCACAATGCACCACGCGCTTGTCATCAAAATGCTCCATGACCTTTGTCATCACAAAGCTCCATGACCGTTGGCATCACAATGCTCCATGCCATTGTCATCACAATGCTTCATGAAGCCTCTCATCACATTGCTCCATGTCCTGGTCATCACAAAGCTCCACGATGCTTGTCATCAAAATGCTCCATGCCCTTCTCAACACAATGCTCCATGCCCTTTTCATTACAATACTCCATGACCCATGTATCACAGTGTTCCATGCGCTTGCCATCACAATGCTCCATGCCCTATCTCATCACAATAATTCATAAAACTTTTCAGACCAAAGCTCCATGCCATTGTAATCACAATGCTCCTTTACACCTTCATGACAATGCTCCATTACCCCAGCCATCAAAATTATCCACGGCCTTGTCATCACAAGGCTCCATGAAGCTTGTCATCAAAATGAACCAATACCCCTGTAATCACAATTCTCCATGCCTTTGTCATCACAAAACTCCATGACACATGTCACCAGAATGCTCCATGGCCTTCTCATCACAATGCTCCATACCCTTGCCATCACAATACACCATTAGCCCTGCGATAACAATGCTCCATGACCCATGACAACACAATGATCCGGGACTCTTGTCATCAAAATGCTCCATGACCCTTGTCATCACAATGCTCCATGCCCTTGTCATCCCAATGCTCCATGACCCCAGTAATCAGAATGCTCCGTGACGCTTGTCATCACAGTGCTCCATGACCCTTGTCATCACAATGCTCCATGCCTTTGTTAGCAAAATGCTACATGACCTTGTCATCACAATGCTCCATGTGATTGTCATCAAAATACTCCATTACCTTTGTCATCACAATCCTCCATGAACCTAGGAATCACATTGCTTTATGCCCTTGTCATCACAATGGTCCATTCTACTTGAAATCAGAATGATCTATGACTTCTGTCATCACAATGCTCCAAGCCCTTGTGATCACAATGTTCCATAACACTTGTCATCACAACGCTCCATTATGCCTGTCATCAAAATACTCCATGCCCTTGTCATCACAATGCTCCCTGACTTTTGTCCTCACAATGCTCAATACACTTGTCATCACAATGCTCCCTGACACTTGTCATCAGAATGCTCCTTGAACCCTGTCATGAAAAGGCTCCATGCCTTTTTCATCACAATGCTTCATGCCCTTGTCATCACAAAGCTCCATGTCGCTTGTCATCACAATGCTCGATGCCCTTCTCATCACAGTGCTCCAGGCACTTGTCATTACAATCCGCCATGACCCATGAATCACAGTGTTCCTTGCCCTTGTCATCACAATGCTCCATGCCCACTCTCATCGCAGTAATCCATGGAAATTTTCAGACCAATTCTCCATGCCCTTGTCATCACAATGCTCCATTAGACTTGTCATAACAATGCTCCTTGAACCCTGCCATCACAATATTGCACAGCCTTGTCATCAAAAGGCTCCATGACCCTTGTCATCACAATGCTCCCAGACCCCTATAATCACAATACTCCATGCCCTTGTCATCACAAAGCTCCATGACCCATGTCATCAGAATGCTCCACGGCCTTCTCATCACAATGCTCCATGCCCTTGTCATCACAATGCTCCAAAAACACTGTATTCACAATGCTGCATACCCTTTTCACCACAAAGCTCCATGACGCATGTCTGCAGAATGCTCCTTGGCCTTCTCATCACAATGTTCCATGCCCTTGGCATCACAATGTTCCAAGACACCTGTAATCACAATGCTCCATGCCCCTTTTCATCAGTATGCTCCATGAGACTTGTCCTCACAAGGCTCCATGGTTTTCTCATCACAATGCTCCAGGAACTTGTCATCACAATGTCTCAGGACCTTCTCAACAAAATTCTCAATGGCCCTTGTCATCATAATGTTCCAAGCCCTAATCATCATAATGCCCCATTATCTTTCTCATCACAATCCTCCATGACACTTGGCATCACAATGCCCCATGCCATTGTCATCGCAATGGACCATGACATATGTCATCACATGCACCCTGATACCTGTCTTCACAATACTCCGTGACATTGTCATCACAATGCTCCATGCCCTTGTCATCACAATCCGCCATACCCACTGTCATCACAATAATCCAAGAAACTTGTCAGACCAATGCTCCATGCCCCTGTCAAAACAATGCTCCATGCCCTTGTCATCACAATGCTCCGTGACTCCAGTCATCACAATGCTTCATGACCTTATCATCACAATAGTCCATGCCCACTGCCACATGCTTTTCATCACAATAGTCCACAACCTTGTTATCACAATGCTCCATAAACATTGTCATCACAATGCTCCATGCACTTCTCATCAAAATGCTCTCTCACCACTTATATGACAATGTTCCATCACTAGTCATCAGAATACTCGCTCACCCCTATCATCACAATGTTCCAGGACCCCGTCATCACAATGCTACATGCACTTATCATCACAATGCGACATGACACATGATATCACAATGTGCCAAAACACCTGTCATCAAAATGTTCCATGAGACTTTTCATCAAATTGCTCCATGACCCTGTCATCACAATGCTCCCTGCCCTTCTCATCACAATGCACAACGCCCTTGTCATCAAAATGCTCCATGACATTTGTCATCTCAAAGCTCGTTGAGCCTTGGCATCACAATGCTCCATGTCATTGCCAACACAATGCTCCATGAACACTCTCATCAGATTGATCCATGCCCTTGTCATCACAAAGCTCCATGACGCTTGTCATCACAATGCTCGATGCCTTTCTCATCACAATGCTCCAAGCCCTTGTCATTACAATCCTCCATGACCAATGTATCACAGTGTTCCATGACCTTGTCATCACAATTCTCCATGCCCACTCTCATCACAATAATCCATGAAACTTTTCAGACAAGTGCTCATTGCCCTTCTCATCACAAAGCTCCATGAACCCTACCATCACAATGCTCTATAGCCGTGTCATCACAATGCTCCATGACACTTGTCATCACAATGCTCCAAGACCCTGTAGTCACAATGCTCCATGCCCTTGTCATCACAAAGCACAATGACACATGTCATCAGAATGCTGAATGGCCTTCTCATCACATTGCTCCATGCCCTTGTCATCACAGTGCTCCAAGACCCCTGTAATCACAATGCTCCATGCCCCTTTTCATCTCAATGCTCCATGAACCCTGTCATCACAATGCATCATGCCCATCGTCATAATTCGTCACGCCATTTTCATAACAATGCACCATGACATATGTCATCACAGTGCTCCCTGACACCTGTCTTCACAATACTCCATGACCTTCTCACCACAGTGTTCCATGCCCTTGTCATCACAATGCGCCATGCCCACTGTCATCAGAATAATCCATGAAACTTGTCAGACAAATGTTCCATGCCACTGTCATCACAATGCTCCATGCCCATGTCATCACAATGCTCCATTACCCATGTCATCAAAATGCTCCTTGCCTCCAGTCATCACAGTGCTTCATGACTTTTGTCATCACAATGCTCCATGCCCACTGTCATCACAATAATCCATGAAACTTGTCAGACCAATTGTCCATTCCCCCGTCACACAAGGCTCTGTGATCTTTGTCACCACAATTCTCCATGAATATTTCATCACAATGCTCTGTGTCCCTTGTCATCACCATGCTCCATGACTCTGTCAGCACAATGCTCCATGACACTTGTCATAAAAATGCTCCATGCGCTTGTCAGCACAATGCTCCATGACCCCTGCCATCACAATGCTCCGTGACTGCAGTCATCACAGTGCTTCATGACCTTTGTCAACACAGTGGTCCATGCCCTCTTCACACAAGGCTCTGTGACCTTTGTCATCACAATGCTCCATGCCCACTGTCATCACAATAATCCATGAAACTTGTCAGACAAATGTTCCATGCCCCTGTCATCACATTGCTCCGTGCCCTTGTCATCACAATGCTTCATGACCCCTGACATCACAATGTTCCATAACGCCTGTCATCAAAATATTCCATGACGCTTTTCATCAAATTGCTCCATGACCCTGTCATCACAATGCTCCCTGCCCTTCTCATCACAATGCACCACACCCTTGTCATTAAAATGCCCAATGACATTTTTCATCACAAAGCTCCATGACCCCTGTAATCACAATGCTCCATGCCCCTTTACATCTCAATTCTCCATCAACCCTGTCATCACAATGCACCATGCCCATCATCATAATGATTCATGCTATTGTCATCACTATGAAATCAAAATGCTCCATGTCCTCTGTCATCACAACGCTTCAAACCCTTCTGATCACAATGTCCATGACACTTGTCATCACAATGCCCCATGACGCTCGTCATCACAATTATGCAAGGTCTTCTCATCACAATGCTCCATGACCTTTGTCAACACAATGCTCAATACACTTGTCATCACAATGCTCCCTGACACTTGTCATCACTATGATCCTTAAACACTGTCATGACAAGGCTCCCTGCATTTTTCATCACAATGATGCATTCCCTTTTCTTCACAATGCTCCAAGACCCCTGTTATCACAATGCTCCATGACTCCAGTCATCACAATGCTTCATGACATTTGTCATCACAGTGGTCCATGACCTTGTCACACAAAGCTCTGTGACATTTGTCACCACAATGCTCCATGAACTTTTTATCACAATGCTCTGTGACCCATGTCATCACAAAGCTCCATGCCTTTGTCAGCACAATGCTCCATGACTCTTGTCATCACAATGCTCGATGTGCGTGTCAGCAAAATGCTCCACAACCAATGTCATCACAATTCGCCATGAACTTGTCATCACATTGCTCAACATCCTTGTCATCAAAATGCTCCATAAACCTTGTCATCACAATGCTCCATGCACTTATCAAAATGCTCTCTCACCACTGATAACTCAATGTTCGACCACTAGTCATCACAATACTCCTTAAACCCTGTCATCACAATGTTCCATTACCCCTGTCATCACAATGCTACATGCCATTATCTTCACAATGCTCCATGACACTTGACATCAAAAAGTTCCATAACCCCTGTAATCAAAATGCTCCATGACCCTTTTCATCACAAAGCTCCATGATCCCTGACATCAGAATGTTCTATAACCCCTGTCATCAAAATGTTCCATGACTCTTTTCATCAAATTGCTCCATGACCCTGTCATCACAATGCTTCCTGCCTTTCTCATCACATTGCACCTGGCCCTTGTCAACAAAATGCTACATGACATTTGTCATCACAAAGCTCCATGACCCTTGGCATCACAATGCTCCATTCCATTATTATCACAATGCTCCATGGACCCTCTCATCACATTGCTCCATGCACTTGTCATCCCAAATCTCCATGACGCTTGTCATCACAATGCTCAATGCCCTTCTCAACACAATGCTCCATGACATTGTCATTACAATACTGCATGATCTATGTATCACAGTGTTCCATGCCCTTGTCATCACACTGTTTCCTGCCCACTCTCTTCACAATAATCCATGAAACTTTTCAGACCATTGCCCCATGTCCTTGTCATCACAATGCTCCATTACCCCTGTCATAACAATGCTCCATGTCCCCTGCCATCACAAGATTCCACGGTCTTGTCATCACAAGCCTCCATGACCCTTGTCATCACAATGCTCCAAGACCCCTGTAATCACAAATCTCGATGCCCTTGTCATCACAAAGCTCCATGACTCATATCATCAGAATGCTCCATGGGCTTCTCCTCACAGTGCTCCATGACCTTGTCATCATAATGTTCCATGCCCTTGTCATCTCAATGCTCCATGCCCACTGTCATCACAATAATCCATGAAACTTGTCAGACAAATGTTCCATGCCCCTGTCATCACATTGCTCCGTGCCCTTGTCATCACAATGCTCCATGACCCCTGACATCACAATGTTCCATAACCCCTGTCACAAAATGCTCCATGACCCATTTCATCACAATGCTTCATGACTACTGACATCACAATGTTCCATAAAGCCTGTCATCAAAATATTCCATGACGCTTTTCATCAAATTGCTCCATGACCCTGTCATCACAATGCTCCCTGCCCTTCTCATCACAATGCACCACGCCCTTGTCATTAAAATGCCCCATGACCTTTTTCATCACAAAGCTCCATGACCCCTGGCATCACAATGCTCCATGCCATTGTAATCACAATGTTCCATGAAACCTATCATCACATTGTTCCTTGCTCTTATCATCACAAAGCTCCATGATGCTTGTCATCACAATGCTCGATGCCTTTCTCATCACAATGATCCATGCCCTTGTCATTACAATCCTCTATGACCCATGTATCACCGTCGTTCTGTGCCCTTGTCATCACACTGCTCCATGCCCACTCTCATCACAATAATCCATGAAATTTTTCATACTAATACTCCATGCCCTTGTCATCACAATGCTCCATTACTACTGTCATAACAATGCTCCATGACCCCTGCCATCACAATGTTCCACGGTGTTGTCATCACAAGGCTCCATGACCCTTGTCATAAGAATGCTCCAAGACCCCTGTAATCACAATGCTCCATGCCACTTTTCATCAGAATGCTCCATGAGACTTGTCATCACAATGCTCCATGGTCTTCTCATCACAATGCTCCATTCTCTTGTCATCACAATGCTCCATGAGCCCTGCCATCACAATACTCAAGGAATATTGTCAGCTCAGTGCTCCATGAAATTCTGATCACAATGCTCCATGACCCCTGTCATCACAATGCTCCATGACCACTCTCATCACAACGCTCCATGACACCATACAACACAATGATCTGGGAATCTTGTCATCGAAATGCTCCATTACCCTTGTCATCACAATGATCCATGCCCTTGCCATCCCAATGCTCCATGACCCTTGTAATCACAATGATCCATGACGCTTGTCATCACAATGCTCCATGACACTTGTCATCAAAATGCTCCATACATTTGTCAGCAAAATGCTACATGACCTTGTCTTCACAATGCTCCATGCGCTTGTCATCACAATACTCCATTCCCATTGTCATCAAAATCCTCCATGAACCTTGGGTTCACATTGCTTCATGCCCTTGTCATCACAATGATCCATGTTCCTTGAAATGAAAATGATACATGACTTCTGTCATCACAATGCTCCAAATTCTTGTGATCACAATGTTCATAACACTTGTCATCATAACGCTCCATGTTGCCTGTCATCACAATGCTCCATGAAATTTGTCATCACAATTCTCAATACACTTGTCCTCACAATGCTCCCTGAGACTTGTCATCAGAATGCTCCTTGAACACTGTCATAAAAAGGCTCCATGCCTTTTTCATCACAATGCTCCATTCCCTTTTCATCAAAATGCTCCATGCCATTGTCATCACATTACTCCACAAGCTTGTCATCAGAATGGTCCATGACACTTGTCATCACAATGATCCATGACACCTGTCATCACAATGCTCCATGCCCCTTGTCATTACAGTGCTCCATGACGATCCTCATCACAATTATCCGTGGTCTTCTCATGACAATGTTCCACGGTCTTGTCATCCCAATGCTCCATGCCCTGGTCATCACAATTCTACATGTCCTTTTCATCACAATGCTCCATGACACTTCTCATCAAAATGTTACATGCTCTTGTCAATACAATTCTCCATGCACTTTTCATCACAATGCTCCATGACGCCTGTCATAGAAAGCTCCATGCGCTTGTCATCACAATGCTTCACGACCTTGTCATCAAATTTCTCAAAGGCCCTTGTCATCACAATGCTCCATGATGTTGTCATCACAATGCCTCATGACCTTGTCATCACGAAGCTCCAAGCCCTTGTCATCACAATGCTCCATTACCTTTGTCATCACAATCCTCCATGACACTTGGCATTCCAATGCCCCATGGCATTCTCATCACAATGGACCATGACATATGTCATCCAAATACTCCCTGACACCCGTCTTCACAATACTGTATGACCTTGTCATGACAATGTTCCATGCCCTTGTAATAATAATGTGCCGTGCCCACTGTCATCACAATAATCCATAAAACTTGTCAGAGCAATGCTCTATGCCCATGTCTTCACAATGCTCCATTCCCGTGTCATCACAATGCTCCGTGACTCCAGTCATCACAGTGCTTTATGAACTTTGTCATCACAATGGTCCATGCTTTCATCATCACAAGTCTCTGTGACTTTGTCACCACAATGCTCCATGAACTTTTCATAACAATGCTCTCTGACCCTTGTCATCAAAATGCTCTATGCCTTTCTCAGCACAGTGCTCAATCCCCCTTTTCATCACAATGCTCCATGTGCTTGTCAGCACATTGCTCCATGACCCATGTTATCACAATGTGCCATGCGCTTGTCATCACAATGCTCCACAACCTTGTCATCACAATGCTCCATAAACCCTTGTCATCAAAACGCTCCATGACATTTGTCGTCACATATCTCCATGACCCTTGGCATCACAGTGCTCCATGCCATTGTCATCACGATGCTCCATGAACCCTCTGATCACATTGTTCCATGCCCTTGTCATCACAAAGCTCCATGACATTTGTCATCACAATGCTCGATGCCCTTCTCATCACAATGCTCCATGCCCTTGTCATTACAATCCTCCATGACCCATGTATCACAGTGCTCTGTGCCCTTGTCATCACAATGCCCCATGCCCACTCTCATCACAGTAATCTATGAAATTTTCAGACCAATGCTCCATGCCCTTGTCATCACAATGCTCCATGACGCCTGATATCACAATGATCCATAACCCCTGGCATCAAAATGCTCCATGACCCTATTCATCACAAAGCTCCATGACCCCAGACATCAAAATGTTCCATATCCCCTGTCACCAAAATGATCCATGAACCTTTTCATCAAATTGTTCCATGACCCTGTCATCACAGTGTTCCCTGCCCTTCTCATCACAATGCACAACGCCATTGTCATCAAAATGCTCCATGACCTTTGTCATCACAAAGGTCCATGACTCTCGTCATCAAAATTTTCCATGGTCTTCTCATCACAATGTTCCATGACCTTTGTCATCACAATGTTCAATACACTGGTCATCACAATGCTCCCGGACACTTGTCATCAGTATGCTCCTTGAACCCTCTCATGACAACGCTCCATGCATTTTTCATCACAATGATTCATGCCCTTTTCATCACAATGCTCCATGCCATTGTCATCACTATACTCCACAAGCTTATCATCAGAATGCTCCATGACACTTGTCATCACAATGCTCCATGACCCCTGTCACCACAATGTTCCATGACCCCTGTCATCACAATGCTCCATGACAACTGTCATCAGAATGCTCCATGCCCCTTGTCATTACAGTGCTCCATGTGGCTCGTCATCACAGTTATTCATGGCCTTCTCATCACAATGCTGCACGGTCTTGCTATCACAATGGTCCATTCCCTGGTAATCACAATGCCCCATTCCCTGGTAATAACAATGCTCCATGTCCGTTGTCATCAGAATTCTCCACGTCCTTGTCATCACAATGCTCCATGACACTTCTCATCACAATGTTACATGCACTTATAATCAAAATTTTCCATGAAATTGTCATCTCAATGCCATATGACCCCTGTCATAGCAAGCTCCGTGCCTTTGTCATCAAAATTCTTCACGATATTGTCATCAAAATTCTCAATGTCCGTTGTCATCACAGTGCTCCATGCCCTTGTCATCACAATGCTCCATGACCCTTGTTATCACAGTGCTCCAAGCCGTTTTCAACACAATGCTCCATTACCTTTGTCATCACAATACTCCATGACACCTGGCATCACAATGCCCCATGCCATTGTCATCACAATGCTCCCTGACACCTCTCTTCACAATGCTCCATGCCCTTGTCATTACAATGCACCATGCCCTTGTCATTACAATGCACCATGCCCACTCTCATCACAATAGTCCATAAATCTTGTCAGAGAAATGCTCTATGACACTGTCATCACAATGCTCCATGCCCTTGTCATCACAATGCTCCATGCCCTTGTCATTACAATGCGCCATGCCCTCTCTCATCACAATAGTCCATAAATCTTGTCAGAGAAATGCTCTATGACACTGTCATCACAATGCTCCATGCCCTTGTCATCACAATGCTCCATGACCCTGTCATCACAATGCTCCGTGACTCGTCATAACAATAATTCATGACGTTTGTCATCACAATGATCCATACCCTCATCATCACAAGTCTCTGTGACTTTGTCACCACAATGCTCCATGAACTTTTCATCACAATGCTCTCTGACACTGGTCATCACCATATTCTATGCCTTCCTCAGCACAATGCTCCCTGACACTTGTCATAAGAGTGCTCCATGTGCTTGTCAGCACATTGCTCCATGACCCATGTTATCACAATGCGCCATGCGCTTGTCATCAATATGTAACCAAGTTGAGGTTATTGTAATCAGTGCAGCCCTAATTTTTTTGTGGCTATGTCTTATTGATTTTCAGTTTTCCCAAGGTATATTCCCTAGACTGGAAGTGCCCTTGGTTCTGTAGCTCTGATGTTTAATTGTTTTAGGGAACACAATAAACTCCTCCAGAGAGGCAGTTGGCAATTTACATCCTGCCCATCAGCATAACTAGGCTCCTTGTTCTCCAGGGCCTGTCTTGCGTTTCTAGTTTTTACACATTTTGCGGATGTCCCTTTTGACCAGTGGGAAGTGATACTTCTTTGTAGTGCAGATTTGCATTGCCCGCTTGCTCACTTGGCCAAAGAGGGCGTATGCGTTTTCTCCTAAATATATTCAGGAGAAAACGCATACGCCCTTTTTGGCCAAGTGCATCATTGTCGATGATGTGCCGCTCTTCCTGTGCTTTAAAGGTGATTCCAATGTACCTCTTGAAATCGGTTTCCTGCTCTTCTGGCTCGCTTTCAAGTCCGCCTCGTTGCCTTCCCTCAACAGATTTTTGGACGATAGTTTTCCTTTATTACTCGGCCATTTTCTGAATTGCTCTGCCCCTGAGCTCCAGTTTTCAACTCGTTTTTTGTGAGCTGACCGCAAGTCTAAAATTTTGGTTCAGTACCTCTACTGTTTCCCAGTGGGTGGCTGAAAGTTTGGTTAATTCTTTTCCCTGAACGGAAATTACAGTGATATGTGCCCATCCAAATGCCTAACAGCTACTCTCATTGCTTCTCCCTCTTCCCTTTCATCCTCTGCCAAGTTTGCAACCTGTGCGAACCAGGAGGCTAAAGGGGCTGTCTCTCCAAGTTGGGAGATTGATAGTAAAGCAGTTGGACAGTCAAACCAGAGCACCCGGAGAGGGACTATTAGTAGAGTTTTAGAAACCTTTCGTATTCACAGTGTGTCCATTCTCTAGGTTTCCCGTACACGTTATAGCTGTAGTAATATTCCCTTCAACATGGAGAGTTGGGAGCCATGGAATGGGTGCCACGCATTATTTCTTTAAAGGGTCTGCATTTGCTCACCCAATCTCACCAATCCTCTCAGTCCCAATTGTCCAGCCTTATGCCACATCCAGCTGTCTTTGTAGATAGGGTCATTCCAGGTTTCATCAGAGCCCCTGAAGGAATTCTAAAGAATTTCCCTGTTTTTTTTTTTGTTTTTCAAATTCCTTTTTTTTTGTTTGTTTGTTTGTTTGTTTTTTGCAGTACACGGGCCTCTCACTGTTTTGGCCTCTCCTGTTGCGGAGCACAGGCTCCGGACGTGCAGGCTCAGCGGCCATGGCTCACGGGACAAGCCGCTTCACGGCATGAGGGATCTTCCCGGACCGGGGCATGAACCCGTGTCCCCTGCTTTGGCAGGCGGACTCTCAACCACTGCGCCACCAAGGAAGCCCCAAATTCCTTTTTATATTGAGTTTGAGCTGATTCTCACTGCCGTGTTGATACCAGTGTAGACACACTTGAATCCCTTACAGAAACCTATGAATACATAGGTTTTAAGATTCTAACTAGTCAGATATATTCCTCTGTGGGAAATACGGGGTTTTGAGTCCCTTTCACTGAGGAAGGTGTAGGTCTTGTCTATTCCGTATTTGGTTTTTGGAACGGTACCTGTACTACTATGAAAATCTGGTTTTATGCATCACCCCACCTCTCCTTCCCCCTTAAGCAGGCATAAGAGTGTTTTCTCAATGTGAGTCTCTGTTCTCTTTCCTAACTCTGTTCATGTGTATCCATGTTTACAGGACCTTCATAAGTGATATCTTATGATAAGTTTCTTCATCTCTGTGACTTATTTCACTTAGAATCATTGTACCTGAATCCACTCATTTTGCTGCTACTGGCCTTATGACATTGATTTCATGGCTGAGGGATATTCCATCATACGTAAGTACCACAATTTCTTGAACCATTTTTGTCTTTCCTGGGATAGTTAATGTGGACCCAAGGTGAGGTTCTTGTAAGCAGTGCAGCCCTAAATTTTGGGGTGGCTCTGTCTTATTGATTTTCAGTTTTCCCAAGGTATATTCCCAAATTAGAAGTGCCCTTGGCTCTGTACCTCTGTTGTTTACTTGTTTTAGGGAACACAATGCACTCCTCCAGAGAGGCAGTTGGCAAATTACATCCTGCCCATCAGCATAATTAGGCTCCCTGTTCTCCAGGGCCTGTCTTGCCTTTCTGGTTTTTATACATTTTGTGGATAACCCTTTCACCGGTGGGAATTGACACTTCTTTGTAGTGCAGATTTGCATTGCCCGCTTGCTTGCTTCGCCAAAAAGGGCGTATGCGTTTTCTCTTGAATATATTCAGTAGAAAACGCCTACGCCCTTTTTGGCCAAGTGCATCATTGTCGAAGTTGTGCCCCTCTTCCTGTGCTTTAAAGGCGATTCCAATGTACCTGTTGAAATGTGTTTCCTGCTATTCTGGCTCGCTTTCAAGTCCCCCTCGTTGCCTTCCCTCAACAGATTTTTGGACGATAGTTTTCCTTTATTACTCTGCCAGTATATGAATTGCTGTGCCACTGAGCTCCATTATTCAACTCGTTATTTTTGAGCTGACTGCAAGTCCAAAATTTTGGTACTGGACCTATACTGGTTCCTGGCAGGTGGCAAAGAGTTTGGTTAATTCTTCTTCCTGCTGGGAAATTAGAGTGACATGTGCCCGTCCAAATGCCTAACAGCCACTCTCTCATTGGTTCTCCCTCTTCCCTTTCATCCTCTGCCAAATTGGCAACGAGTGTGAAACTGGATTTTAAAGTGTCTGTCTCTCCAAGTTGCTAGATTGATAGTAAACCAGTTGGAAATTCAAACCGGAGCACCAGGAGAGGGACTATTAGTAGAGTTTTAGAAACATTTCGTATTCACAGTGTGTCCATTCTTTAGGTTTCCCGTACATGTTATAGCTGTAGTAATATTCCCTTCAACCTGGAGAGTTGGGACCCTTGGAATGTGTGCCACACATTATTGCTTTAAATGATCTGCATTTGCTCACCGAATCTCACCAATCCTCTCAGTCCCAAGTGTCCAGCCTTATGCCACATCCAGCTGTCATTGTAGATAGGGTTATTCCAGGTTTCATCAGAGCCCCTGAAGGAATTGTAAATAATTTCCCTGTTTTTTTGTTTTGTTTTCCAAATTCCTTTTTATAGTGTGTTTGAGCTGATTCTCACTGCCATGTTTATGCCTGTCTAGACACACTTGATTCCCTTACGGAGACATATCAATACATAGGTTTTAAGATTCTTACTAGTCAGATATATTCCTCAGCGGGAAATATTGGTTTTGAGTCCCTTTAACTGAGGAAGGTGTAGATGTTATCTATTCTGTATTTGGTTTTTGGACCGGTACCTGTACTAATATGAAACTCTGGTTTTATGCATCACCCCACCTCTCCTTCCCCCTTAAGCAGGCATAAGAGTGCTTACTAAATGTGAGACTCTGTTATCTTTCGTAACTCAGTTCATGGGTAGCCATGTTTACAGGACCTTCATAATTGATATCTTATGATAAGTTTCTTTTTCTCTGTGACTTATTTCACTTAGAATCATCGTACCTGAATCCACTCATTTTGCTGCTACTGGCCTTATGACATTGATTTCATGGCTGAGGGATATCCCATCTTACGTAAGTAACACAATTTCCTGAACCATTTTTGTCTTTCCTGGGATATTTCAGGTGTCCCAAGTTGAGGTTCTTGTAAGCAGTCCAGCCCTAATTTTTGGGGTGGCTCTGTATTATTGATTTTCAGTGTTCCCAAGGTATATTCCCTAAACTGGAAGTGCCCTTGGCTCTGTAGCTCTGTTGATTACTTGTTTTAGGGAACACAATGCACTCCTCCAGAGAGGCAGTTGGCAATTTACATCCTGCCCATCATCATAACTAGGCTCCCTGTTCTCCAGGGCCTGTCTTGCCTTTCTGGTTTTTACACATTTTACAAATATCCAATTTCACCAGTTGGAAGTGCTACTTCTTTATAGTGCAGATTTGCATTGCCCGCTTGCTTGCTTTGCCAAAAAGGGCGTATGCATGGAAAAAATGCATACGCCCTTTTTGGCCAAGTGCATCATTGTCGAAGTTGTGCCCCTCTTCCTGTGTCTTAAAGGTGATTCCAATGTACCTCTTGATATATGTTTCCTACTATTCTGGCTTCCTTTCATGTCCACCTCGTTGCCTTCCCTCAACAGATTTTTGGAAGATTGTTGTCCTTTATTACTCTGCCAGTTTGTGAATTGCTGTGCCCCTGAGCTCCATTTTTCAACTCGTTTTTTGTGAGCTGACTGCAAGTCCCAAATATTGGTTCAGGACCTATACTGGTTCCCGGCGGTTGGCTGAGACTTTGGTTAATTCTTGTTCATGTCAGGAAATTAGAGTGACATATGCCCGTCCAAATGCCTAAGAGCTACTCTCTCATTGGTACTCCCTCTTCCCTTTCATCCTTTGCCAACCTGTGCGAACCAGGAGGTTAAAGGGGCTGTCTCTCCAAGTTGGGAGATTGATAGTAAAGCAGTTGGAAAGTGATAGCGGAGCACGAGGAGAGGGACTATTAGTTGAGTTTTAGAAACCTTTCGTATTCACAGTGTGTCCATTCTCTAGGTTTCCCATACATGTTATAGCTGTGGTAATATTTCCTTCTATCTTGAGAGTTGGGATCCAAGGAATGGTTGCCACGCATTATAGCTTTAAAGGGTCTGCATTTGCTCACCCAATCTGACCAATCCTCTCAGTCCCAAGTGTCCAGCCTTATGCCACATCCAGCTGTCGTTGTAGATAGGGTCATTCCAGGTTTCATCAGAGCCCCTGAAGGAATTGTAAAGAATTTCCCTGTTTTTTGGTTTTGTTTTTAAATTCCTTTTTATCGTGGTTTTCAGCTGATTTCCACTGCCATGTTTATGCCAGTCTAGACACATTTGATTCCCTTACGGAGACATATCAATACATAGGTTTTAAGATTCTTACTAGTCAGATATATTCCTCTGCAGAGAATAGGGTTGTTGAGTCCCGTTCACTGAGGAAGGAGTAGGTCTTGTCTATTATGTATTTGGATTATGGAATGGTACCTGTGCTAATATCAAACTCTGGTTTTATGCATCAACCCACCTCTCCTTTCCCCGTAATCAGGCATAAGTATATTTTCTATATGTGAGACACTGTTCTCTTTACTAATTCAGTTCTTGTGTACCCATGTTTACATTTCCTTCATAAGTGATATCTTATGTCGGAATGCTCCATGGCTCTTGTCATCATAATGCTCCATGATGCTTGTCACCACGATTATCCATGGTCTTCTCATCAGAATGCTCCACGGTCTTGGCATCACATTGTTCCATGTCCCTTGTCATCACAATTCTCCAACTCTTTGTCATCACAGTATTCCATGACATTTCTCATCACAATGTTACATGCTCTTGTCATCACAATTCTCCGTGCACTTGTCATCGCAATGCTCCCTGAAACCTGTGATAGCAAGCTCCATATGCTTGTCATCACAATTCTTCATGGCACTGTTATAAAAATTATTAATGTCCCTTGACATCACAATGCTCCCTGCCATTGTCATCACAATTCTCCATGACACTTGTCATCACAATGCTCCAAGCACTTGTCATCACAAGGCTCCATGACCCTTGTCATCACAATGCTCCAAGACCTCTCTAATCACAATTCTCCATGCCACTTTTCATCTCAATGCTCCATGAACAGTGTCATCATAATGCACCATGCCCATCATCATAATGATTCATGCTATTGTCATCACAATGAAATCAAAAGGCTCCATGTCCTCTGTCATCACAATGCTCCAAACCTTTCTGATCACAATGTTCCATAACACTTGTCATCACATGCTCCATGACGCTCGTCATCACAATTATGCAAGGTCTTCTCATCACAATGCTCCATGACCTTTGTCAACACAATGCTCAATACACTTGGCATCACAATGCTCCCTGACACTTGTTGTCAGTATTTACCTTGAACAGTGTCCTGACATGGCTCCATGCTTTTTTCATCACAATGATTCATTCCCTGTCATCACAATGCTCCAAGACCCCTGTTATCACAATGCTCCGTGACTCCAGTCATCACAGTGCTTCATGACACTTATCATCAAAATGGTCCATAACATCGTCACACAAAGCTCTGTGACCTTTGTCACCACAATGTTCCATGAAAATTTTATCACAATGCTCTGTGGACCTTGTCATCACAAAGCTCCATGCCTTTGTCAGCACAATGCTCCATGACCCTTGTCATCACAATGCTCGATGCGCGTGTCAGCACAATGCTCCATAACCCATGTCATCACAATGCACCATGCACTAGTCATCACAATGCTCCACATCCTTGTCTTCAAAATGCTCCATAAACCTTGTCATCACAAAGTTCCATTCACTTCTCCTCAAAATGCCTTCTCACCACCGATATCACAATGTTCCATCACTTGTCATCACAATACTCCCTCACCCCTGTCATCAAAATATTCCATGACCCCTGTAATCACAATTCTCCAGGCCCTTGTCATCACAAAGCTGCATGACGCATGTCATCAGAATGCTCCATGGCCTTCTCATCGCAATGCTCCATGCCCTTGTCATCACAATGCTCCAACACACCTGTAATCGCAATGCTCCATGCCTCTTTTCATCTCAATGCTCCATGAACCCTGTCATCACAGTGCACCGTGCCCATCACCATAATATTTCATGCTATTGTCATCACAATTAAATCAAAATGCTGAATGACCTCTGTCATCACAATGCACCAAACCCTTCTGATCACAATGTTCCATAACACTTGTCATCACAATGCCCCATGACGCTGGTCATCACAATTATCCATGGCCTTCTCATCACAATGCTCCATGATCTTTGGCATCACAATGCTCAATACACTTATCATCTCAATGCTCCCTGACAGTTGTCATCAGTATGTTCCTCGAACCCTTTCATAACAAGGCTCCATGCATTTTTCATCACAATGATCCATTCCCTTTTCATCACAATGCTCCAAGACCCCTGTAATCACAATGCTCCATGTCCTTGTCATCACAAAGCTCCATGACGCATGTCATCAGAATGCTCCATTGCCTTCTCATCAAAATGCTCCATGCCCTTGTAATCACATTGCTTCAAAACCCCTGTAATCTCAATGCTCCATGCACCTTTTCATCAGAATGCTCCATGCCCTTGTCATCACAATGCTCCATGACCCTTGTCACCGCAATGATCGAAGCCCTTGTCATCAAAATGCTCCATTATCTTTGTCATCACAATCCTCCATGACACTTGGTATCACAATGCTCCATGCCATTGTCATCAAAATGGACAATGACATATTTCATCACAATGCTCCCTAACACCTGTCTTCACAAAACTCCATGACCTTGTCATCACAATCTTCCATATCCTTGTCATCACAATGCGCCATGCCCACTGTCATCACAATAAACCATGAAACATATCAGACCAGTGTTCCATGCGCCTGTCATCACAATGCTCCTTGCCCTTGTCATCACAATGCTTCATGACCCCTGTCATCACAATGCTCCATGACACCAGTCATCACAATGCTTCATGACCTTTGTCCTCACAATGGTCCATGCCCTCGTCACACAAGGCTCTGTGACCTTTGTCACCACAATGCTCCATGCCCTTGTCATCTCAATGTTCCATGTCCACTGTCTACACAATAATCCATGAAACTTGTTAGTCCAATGTTCCATGCCCCTGTCATCACATTGCTACATGCCCTTGTCATCACAATCCTCCATGACCCCTGTCATGTCAATGCTCCGTGACTCCAGTCATCACATTGATTCATGACCTTTCTCCTCAAAATGGTCCTTGCCCTCGTCATACAAGGCTCTGTGATCTTTCTCACCACAATACTCCATGAAATTTTCATCACAATGCTCTGTGTCCCTTGCCATCACAATGTTCCATGCCTTTATCATCACAATGCTCCATGACACTTGTCATCAAAATGCTCCATGCGCTTGTCAGCACAATGCTCCATGACACATGTCATCACAATGTGCCATGCTGTTTTCCTCACAATACACCACATCCTTTTCATCGCTATTCTCCATAAAACTTGTCATCACAATGCTCCATGAACTTCTCATCAAAATGCTCTCTCACCACATATATCACAATGTTCCATCACTAGTCATCACAATACTCACTCACTCCTGTCATCACAATGTTCCATGACCACTGTCATCACAGTGCTACATGCCCTTATCATCACAATGCACCATGACTACTGATATCACAATGTTCCATAACCCCTGTCATCAAAATATTCCATGACACTTTTATTAATATTGCTCTATGACCTTGTCATCACAATGCTCCCTGTCCTTCTCATCACAATGCACCACGCCCTTGTCATCAAAATGCCCCATGACATTTGTCATCACAAATCTCCATGACCCTTGGCATCACAATGCTCCATGCCATTGTCATCACAAGGTTCAATGAAATCTCTCATCACATTGCTCCATGCCCTTGTCATCACAATGCTCCATTACACCTGTCATAACAACGCTCCATGACCCCTGCCATCACAATGTTCCACGGCCTTGTCTTCACAATGCTCCATGCCCTTGTCATCACAATGCTCCAACACCCGTGTAATCACAATGCTCCATGACCCTTTTCATCTCAATGCTCCATGAACCCTGTCATCACAGTGCACCGTGCCCATCACCATAATATTTCATGCTATTGTCATCACAATGAAATCAAAATGCTCAATGACCTCTGTCATCAAAATGCTCCAAACCCTTCTGATCACAATGTTCCATAACACTTGTCATCACAATGCCCCATGACGCTGGTCATCACAATTATCCATGGTCTTCTCATCACAATGCTCCATGATCTTTGTCATCACAATGCTCAATACACTTATCATCACAATGCTCCCTGACAGTTGTCATCAGTATGCTCCTTGAACCCTGTCATGACAAGGCTCCATGCATTTTTCATCACAGTGATCCATTTCCTTTTCATCACAATGCTCCAAGTCCCCTGTAATCACAATGCTCCATGTCCTTCTCATCACAAAGCTCCATGACGCATGTCATCAGAATGCTCCATTGCCTTCTCATCACAATGCTCCATGCCCTTGTAATCACATTGCTTCAAAACCCCTGTAATCTCAATGCACCTTGCAATATTCATCAGAATGCTCCAAGCCCTTGTCATCAAAATGCTCCATTACATTTGTCATCACAATCCCCCATGACACTTGGTATCACAATGCTCCATGCCATTGTCATCACAATGGACAATGACATATGTCATCACAATGCTACCTGACAACTGTCTTCACAATAATCCATGACCTTGTCATCACAATGTTCCATGCCCTTGTCATCACAATGCGCCATGCCGAATGTCATCAGAATAATCCATGAAACATGTCAGACCAATGTTCCATGCCCCTGTCATCACAATGCTCCATGCCCTTGTCACCACAATGCTCCATGACCCCTGTCATCACAATGCTCCGTGACTCCAGTCATCACAATGCTTCATGACCTTTGTCCTCACAGTGGTCCATGACATCGTCACACAAGGCTCTGTGACCTTTGTCACCACAATGCTCCATGCATTTGTCATCTCAATGCTCCATGCCCACTGTCATCACAATAATCCATGAAACTTGTCAGACCAATTTTCCATGCCCCTGTCATCATATTGCTCGATGCTCTTCTTATCACAATATTCCATGACCCCTGTTATCACAGTGCTCCGTGACTCCAGTCATCACAATGCTTCATGACCTTTGTCCTCACAATGGTCCATTCCCTCGTCACACAAGGCTCTGTGACATTTGTCACCACAATGTTCCATGAAATTTTCATCACAAGGCTCTGTGTCCCTTGTCCTCACAATGTTCCCTGCCTTTCTCATCACAATGCACCACGCCCTTTTCATCAAAATGCCCCATGACATTTGTAATCACAAAGATCCATGACCCTTGGCATCACAATGATCCATGTCATTGTCATCACAATGCACAATGACATATGTCATCACAATGCTCCCTGACACCTGTCTTCACAATACTCCATGACCTTGTCATCACCAGGTTCCATGCCCTTGTCATCACAATGTGCCATGCCCACTTTCATCTCAATAATCCATGAAACATGTCAGACCAATGTTCCATGCCCCTGTCATCACATTGCTCCATGCCCTTGTCATCACAATGCTCCATGCCCCTTGACATCACAATGCACCGTGACTCCAGTCATCACAATGATTCATGACCTTTCTCATCACAATGGTCCATGCCCTCGTCACACAAGGCTCTGTGATCTTTGTCACCACAATGCTCCATGAAATTTTCATCACAATGCTCTTTTTCCCTTGTCATCACAATGCTCCATGCCTTTGTCAGCACAATGCTCCATGACACTTTTCATCAAAATGCTCCATGCGCTTGTCAGCACAATGCTCCATGACACAGGTCATCACAATATGCCATGATCTTTTCTTTGCAATGCTCCACATCCTTTTCATCGCTATGCTCCATAAAACTTGTCATCACAATGCTCCATGCACTTCTCTTCAAAATGCTCTCTCACCACATATATCACAGTGTTCCATCACTAGTCATCACAATACTCACTCACTCCTGTCATCACAATGTTCCATGACCACTGTCATCACAGTGCTACATGCCCTTATCATCACAATGCTCCATGACCCCTGACATAACAGTGTTCCATAATCCCTGTCACAAAATGCTCCATGACCCATTTCATCACAATGCTTCATGACCCCTGACATCACAATGTTCCATAACCCCTGTCATCAAAATATTCCATGACCCTTTTATTCAAATTGCTCCATGACCCTGTCATCACAATGCTCCCTGCCCTTCTCATCACAATGCACCACGCCCTTGTCATCAAAATGTCCCATGATATTTGTCATTACAAAGCTCCATGACCCTTGGCATCACAATGCTCCATGCCATTGTCATCACAATGCTCAATTAAAACTCTCATCACATTCATCCATGGCCTTGTCATCGCAATGCTACATTACACCTGTCATAACAATGCTCCATGACCCCTGCCTTCACAGTGTTCCACGGCCTTGTCTTAACAATGCTCCATGCCCTTGTCATCACAATGCTCCATCACCCCAGTAATCACAATGCTCCTTGCCCCTTTTCATCTCAATGCTCCATGAACCCTGTCATCACAATGCACCGTGCCCATCACCATAATATTTCATGCTATTGTCATCACAATGAAATCAAAATGCTCAATGACCTCTGTCAACACAATGCACCAAACCCTTCTGATCACAATGTTCCATAACACTTGTCATCACAATGCCCCATGAGGCTGCTCATCACAATTATCCATGGTCTTCTCATCACAATGCTCCATGATCTTTGTCATCACAATGCTCAATACACTTATCATCTCAATGCTCCCTGACAGTTGTCATCAGTATGCTCCTTGAACCCTGTCATGACAAGGTTCCATGCATTTTTCATCACAATGATCCATTCCTTTTTCATCACAATGCACCAGGACCCCTGTAATCATAATGCTCCATGTCCTTGTCATCACAAAGCTCCATGACGCATGTCATCAGAATGCTCCATTGCCTTCTCATCACAATGCTCCATGCCCTTGTAATCACATTGCTTCAAAACCCCTGTAATCTCAATGCTCCATGCACCTTTTCATCAGAATGCTCCATGCCCTTGTGATCACAATGCTCCATGACCCTTGTCATCGCAATGTTCCAAGCCCTTGTCATCAAAATTCTCCATTACCTTTGTCATCACAATCCTCCATGACACTTGGTATCACAATGCTCCATGCCATAGTCATCACAATGGACAATGACATATGTCATCACAATGCTCCCTGACACCTGTCTTCACAATATTCCATGACCTTGTCATCACAATGTTCCATGCCCTTGTCATCACAATGCGCCATCCCCACTGTCATCACAATAATCCATGAAACTTGTCAGACCAATGTTCCATGCCCCTCTCATCACATTGCTCCATGTCCTTGTAATCACAATGCTCCATGACCCCTGTCATCACAATGGTCCGTGACTCCAGTCATCACAATGATTCATGACCTTTGTCCTCACAATGGTCCATGCCCTCGTCACACAAGGCTCTGTGAACTTTGTCACCACAATGCTCCATGAAATTTTCATCACAATGCTCTGTGTCCCTTGTCATCAAAATGCTCCATGCCTTTGTCAACAAAATGCTCCATGACATTTGTCATCAAAATGCTCCATGCGCTTGTCAGCACAATGCTCCATGACACATGTCATCACAATGTGCCATGCTCTTTTCATCACAATGCTCCACATCCTTATCATCGCTGTGCTCAATAAAACTTGTCATCACAATGCTCCATGCACTTCTCATCAAAATGCTCTCTCACCACATATATCACAATGTTCCATAACTAGTCATCACAATACTCGCTCACCCCTATCATCACAATGTTCCATGCCCACTGTCATCACAGTGCTACATGCCCTTATCATCACAATGCTCCATGACCCCTGACATCACAATGTTCCATAACCCCTGTCACAAAATGCTCCATGACCCATTTCATCACAATGCTTCATGACCCCTGACATCACAATGTTCCATAACCCCTGTCATCAAAATATTCCATGACACTTTTATTCAAATTGCACCATGACCCTGTCATCCCCATGCTCCCTGCCCTTCTCATCGCAATGCACCACGCCCTTGTCATCAAAATGCCCCTTGACATTTGTCATCACAATGCTCCATAACCCTTGGCATCACAGTGTTCCATGCCATTGTCATCACAATGCTCAATGAAATCTCTCATCACATTGCTCCATGCCCTTGTCATCACAATGGTCCATGACCTCGTCACACAAAGCTCTGTGACATTTGTCACCAAAATGCCTCATAAAATTTTTATCACAATGCTCTCTGACCCTTGTCTTCACAAAGCTCCATGCCATTGTCAGCACAATGCTCCATGTCCTTGTCATCAAAAAGCTCCATGACGCATGTTATCAGAATGCTCCATTGCCTTCTCATCACAATGCTCCATGCCCTTGTCATCACAATGCTTCAAAACCCCTGTAATCTCAATGCTCCATGCACCTTTTCATCTCAATGCTCCATGAACCCTGTCATCACAATGCACCGTGCCCATCACCATAATATTTCATGCTATTGTCATCACAATGAAATCAAAATGCTCAATGACCTCTGTCATCACAATGCACCAAACCCTTCTGATCACAATGTTCCATAACACTTGTCATCACAATGCCCCATGACTCTGGTCATCACAATTATCCATGGTCTTCTCATCACAATGCTCCGTGATCTTTGTCATCACAATGCTCAATACACTTATCATCACAATGCTCCCTGACAGTTGTCATCAGTATGCTCCTTGAACCCTGTCATGACAAGGCTCCATGCATTTTTCATCAAAATGATCTATACCATTTTCATCACAATGCTCCAAGACCACAGTAATCACAATGCTCCATGTCCTTGTCATCACAAAGCTCCATGACACATGTCATCAGAATGCTCCATTGCCTTCTCATCACAATGCTCCATGCCCTTGTAATCACATTGCTTCAAAACCCCTGTAATCACAATGCTCCATGCAAATTTTCATCAGAATGCACCATGCCCTTGTCATCACAATGCTCCATGACCCCTGTCATCACAATGCTCCGTGACTCCAGTCATCACAATGCTTCATGACATTTGTCCTCACAATGGTCCATGCCCTCCTCACACAAGGCTCTGTGACCTTTGTCACCACATTGCTCCATGCCCTTGTCATCTCAATGCTCCATGCCCACTGTCATCACAATAATCCATGAAACTTGTCAGACCAATGTTCCATGCACCTGTCATCACATTGCTCCATGTCCTTGTCATCAAAATGCTCCATGACCCCTGTCATCACAATGCACCGTTACTCCAGTCATCACAATGATTCATGACCTGTGTCCTCACAATGGTCCATGCCCTCGTCACACAAGGCTCTGTGATCTTTATCACCACAATGCTCCATGAAATTTTCATCAGAATGCTCTGTGTCCCTTGTCATCACAATGCTCCATGCCTTTGTCAGCACAATGCTCCTTGACACTTGTCATCAAAATGCTCCATGCGCTTGTCAGCACAATGCTCCATGACACATGTCATCACAATGTGCCATGCTCTTTTCATCACAATGCTCAAAATACTTTTCATCGCTATGCTCCATAAAACTTGTCATCACAATGCTTCATGCACTTCTCATCAAAATCCTCTCTCCACACTTACATCACAATGTTCCATCACTAGTCATCACAATACTCGCTCAACCCTGTCATCACAATGTTCCATGACCACTGTCATCACAGTGCTACATGCCCTTATCATCACAATGCTCCATGACCCCTGACATCACAATGTTCCATAACCCCTGTCACACAATGCTCCATGAGGATTTCATCACAATGCTTCATGACCACTGACATCACAATGTTCCATAACCACTGTCATCAAAATATTCCATGACACTTTTATTCAAATTGCTCCATGACCCTGTCATCACAATGCTCCCTGCCCTTCTCATCACAATGCACCATGCCCTTGTCATCAAAATGCCCCTTGACATTTGTCATCACAAAGCTCCATAACCCTTGGCATCACAGTGTTCCATGCCTTTGTCATCACAATGCTCAATGAAATCTCTCATCACATTGCTCCATGCCCTTGTCATCACAATGCTCCATTAAACCTGTCATAACAATGTCCCATGACCCCTGCCATCACAATGTTCCACAGCCTTGTCATCACAATGCTCCATGCCATTGTCATCACAATGGAAAATGACATATGTCATCACAATGCTCCCTGACACCTGTCTTCACAATACACCATGACCTTGTCATCACAATGTTCCATGCCCTTGTCATCACAATGTGCCATGCCCACTGTCATCACAATGCTCCGTGACTCCAGTCGTCACAATGTTTCATGACCTTTGTCCTCACAGTGGTCCATGCACTCGTCAAACTAGGCTCTGTGACCTTTGTCACCACAATGCACCATGACCTTGTCATCACAATGTTCCATGCCCTTGTCATCACAATGCGCCATGCCCACTGTCATCACAATGCTCCGTGACTCCAGTCATCACAATGGTTCATGACATTTGTCCTCACAATGGTCCATGACCTCGTCACACAAAGCTCTGTGACCTTTGTCACCACAATGCTCCATGAAATTTTTATCACAATGCTCTGTGTCACTTGTCATCAGAAAGCTCCTTGCCTTTGTCAGAACAATGCTCCATAACCCATGTCATCACAATGCACCATGCAATTGTCATCACAATGCTCCACATCCTTGTCATCTAAATGCTCCATAATCCTTGTCATCACAATGCTCCATGCACTTCTCCACAAAATGCTTTCTCACCACTGATATCACAATGTTCCAGCACTAGTCATCAAAATACTCCCTCACACCTGTCATCACAATATTCCATGACCCCTGTAATCACAATTCTCCATTCCCTTGTCATCACAATGCTCCATTACACCTGTCATAACAATGCTCCATTACCCCTGCCATCACAATGTTCCACGGTCTTGTCTTCACAATGCTCCATGGCCTTGTCATCACAATGCTCCAACACCCCTGTAATCACAATGCTCCATGCCCCTTTTCATCTCAATGCTCCATGAACCCTGTCATCACAATGCACCGTGCCCATCACCATAATATTTCATGGTATTTTCATCACAATGAAATCAAAATTCTCAATGACCTCTGTCATCACAATGCACCAAACCCTTCTGATCACAATGTTCCATAACACTTGTCATCACAATGCCCCATGACGCTGGTCATCACAATTATCCATGGTCTTCTCATCACAATGCTCCATGTTCTTTATCATCACAATGCTCAATACACTTTTCATCACAATGCTCCCAGACAGTTGTCATCACTATGCTCCTTGAAGCGTGTCATGACAAGTCTCCATGCATTTTTCATCACAATGACCCATTCCCTTTTCATCACAATGTTCCAAGACCCATGTAATCACAATGCTCCATGTCCTTGTCATCACAATGCTCCATCCCCTTGTCATCACAATGCTCCATGCCCCTTTTCATCACAATGTTTCAAGCACTTGTCATCAAAATGCTCCATTACCTTTGTCATCAAAATCCTCCATGACACTTGGTATCACAATGCTCCATGCCATTGTCATCACAATGGACAATGACATATGTCATCACAATGCTCCCTGACACCTGTCTTCACAATACTCCATGAGCTTGTCATCACAATGTTCCATGCCCTTGTCATCACAATGAACTCTGCCCACTCTCATCACAATAATCCATAAATCTTGTCAGAGCAATGTTCCATGATCCCTGTCATCTCAATTCTCCGTGACTCCAGTCATCACAATGCTTGATGACCTTTGTCATCACAGTGGTCCATGACCTCGTCACACAAAGCTCTGTGACCTTTGTCACCACAATGCTCCATGAAATTTTTATCACAATGCTCTGTCACCATTGTCATCACAAATCTCCATGCCTTTGTTAGCACAATGCTCCATGACCCTTGTCATCACAATGCTCGATGCGCGTGTCAGCACAATGGACAATGACATATGTCATCACAATGCTCCTTGTCACCTGTCTTCACAATACTCCATGACCTTGTCATCACAATGTTCCATGCCCTTGTCATCACAATGCGCCATGCCCACTGTCATCAAAGTAATCCTTGAAGCATGTCAGACCAATGTTCCATGCCACTGTCATCACATTGCTCCTTGCCCTTGTCATCACAATGCTCCATTACCCCTGTCATCACAATGCTCCGTGACTCCAGTCATCACAATGATTCATGACCTTTCTCCTCAAAATGGTCCATGCCCTCGTCACACAAGGCTCTGTGATCTTTGTCACCCCAATGCTCCATGAAATTTTCATCACACTGCTCTGTGTCCCTTGTCATCACAATGCTCCATGCCTTTGTCAGCACAATGCTCCATGACACTTGTCATCAAAATGCACCATGCGCTTGTCAGCACAAGGCTCCATGACACATGTCATCACAATGTGCCATGCTCTTTTCATCACAATGCTCCACATCCTTTTCATCGCTATGCTCCATAAAACTTGTCATCACAATGCTCCATGCACTTCTCATCAAAATGCTCTCTCACAACATATATCACAATGTTCCATCACTAGTCATCACAAAACTCGCTCAACCCTGTCATCACAATGTTCCATGACCACTGTCATCACAGTGCTACATGCCCTTATCATCACAATGCTTCATGACACTTGACATCACAATGTTCCATAACCCCTGTCACAAAATGCTCCATGACCCATTTCATCAAAATGCTCAAGACCCCTGTAATCACAATGCTCCATGTTCTTGTCATGACCAAGCTCCATGACGCATGTGATCAGAATGCTCCATTGCCTTCTCATCAAAATGCTCCATGCCCGTGTAATCACATTGTTTCAAAACCCCTGTAATCTCAATGCTCCATGCAACTTTTCATCAGAATGCTCCATGCCCTTGTCATCACAATGATCCATGCCCCTTGTTATCAAAATGCTCCATGACCTTTGTCATCACAAAGCTCCATGACCTTTGGCATCACAATACTCCATTCCATATCATCACAATGTTACATGAAACCTCTCATCACATTGCTCCAAGCCCTTGTCACCACAATGCTCCATGACGTTTGTCATCACAATGCTCGATACACTTCTCATCACAATGCTCCACGACCTTGTCATTACAATCCTCCATGACACATTTATCACTGTGTTCCGTGCCCTAGTCTTCACAATGTTCCATGCCGAATCTCGTCACAATAATCCATGAAATTTTCAGACAAATGTTCCATGCCATTGTCATCACAATGCTCCATTACACCCTGTCATAACAATGCTCCATGACCCCTGCCGTCACAATGTTCCAACGCCTTTGCATCCAAGGCTCCATGACCCTTGTCATCACAATGCTCCAAGACCACTGTAATCACAATGCTCCATGCCCTTGTCATCAGAAAGATCCATGACACATGTCATCAGAATGCTCCAAGGCCTTCTCATCGCAATGCTCCATGCCCTTGTCATCACAATGCTCCAAGACCCCTGTAATCACAATGCTCCATGCCCCTATTCATCAGAATGTTCCATGAGACTTGTCATCACAAGGCTCCATGGTCTTCTCATCACACTGCTCCAGGAACTTGTCATCACAATGCTCCACTCTCTTGTCATCACAAACCTCCTTGACCACTGTCATCACAATACTCCATGAACATATTCAGGCCAATGCTCCATGACCTTCTCATCACAATGCTCCATGACACCTGTCATCACAATGCTCCATGCCCCTTGTCATTACAGTGATCCATGATGATCTTCATCATAATTATCCATGGTCTGTTCATCACAATGCTCCATGGTCTTGCTATCACAATTCTCCATGCCCTGTTCATCACAATGCTCCATGTCCCATGTCATTACAATTCTCCACGTCCTTGTCATCACAATGCTTCGTGACACTTCTCATCACAATGTTACATGATCTTTTCATCACAATTCTCCATGCACTTGTCATCGCAATGCTCTATGACCCCTGTCATAGCAAGCTCCATGTGCTTGTCATCACAATGCTTCACGACGTTGTCATCAAAATTCTCAATGGCCCTTGTCATCACAATGCTCCATGCCCTTGTCATCACAATGCTCCATGACCCTTGTCATCACAATGTTCCAAGTCCTTGTCATCAAACTGCTCCATTTCCTTTGTCATCACAATCCTCCATGACACTTGGTATCACAATACTCCATGCCATTGTCATCACAATGGACAATGACATATGTCATCACAATGCTCCCTGACACCAGTCTTCACAATACTCCATGACCTTGTCATCACCATGTTCCATGCCATTGTCACCACAATGCGCCATGCCCACTCTCATCACAATAATCCATAAATCTTTTCAGAGAAATGCTCCATGAACCCTGTCATCACAATGCTCCGTGACTCCAGTCATCATAATGATTCAGGACCTATCTCATCACAATGGTCCATGCCCTCGTCACACAAGACTCTGTGATCTTTTTCACCACAATGCTCCATGAATATTTCATCACAATGCTCTGTGTCCCTTGTCATCAAAATGCTCCATGCCTTTGTCAGCACAATGCTCCATGACACTTGACATCAAAATGCTCCATGCGCTTGTCAGCACAATGCTCCATGACCCATGTCATCAAAATGAGCCATGCACTTGTCATCACAATACTCCACATCCTTATCATTGCTATGCTCCATAACACTCATCATCACGATGCTCCATGCACTTCTCATCAAAATGCTCTCTGACCACATATATCACAATGTTACATCAGTAGTCATAACAATACTCCCTCACCCCTCTCATCACAGTGTTCCATGACCCCTGTCATCACAGTGCCACATGCTCTTATCATCACAATGCTCCATGACCCCTGACATCACAATGTTCCATAACCCCTGTCATCAAAATATTCCATGACCCTTTTCATCCAATTGCTCCATGACCCTGTCATCACAATGCTCCCTGTCCTTCTCATCTCAATGCTCCATGCACTTGTGGTCAAAATGCCCCATGACATTTTTCATCACAAAGCTCCGTGACAGTTGACATCACAAAGCACCATGCCATTGTCATCACAATGCTCAATGAAATCTCTCATCATATTGCTCCATGAGCTTGTCATCACAATGCTCCATTACACCTGTCATAACAATGCTCCATGACCACTGCCATCAAAATGTTCCTCGGCCTTGTCATCACAAGGCTTCATGACCCTTGTCATCACAAAACACCAAGACCCCAGTAATCACAATTCTCCATGCCCCTTTTCATTTCAATGCTCCATGAACCCTGTCATCACAATACACCAGGCCCATCATCATAATGATTCATGCTATTGTCATCACAATGAAATTAAAATGCTCCATGACCTCTGTCATCACAATCCTCCAAACCCTTCTGATCACAACATTCCATAACACTTGTCATCACAATACCCCATGACGCTCGTCATCACAATTATGCAAGGTCTTCTCATCACTATGCTCCATGACCTTTGTCACCACAATGCTCAATACAATTGTCATCACAATGCTCCCTGACACTTGTCATCAGTATGCTCCTTGAACACTGTCATGACAAGGATCCATGCCTATTTCATCACAATGATCCATTCCCTTTTCATGACAATGCTCCAAGACCACTGTTATCACAATGCTCTGTGACGTCAGTCATCACACTGCTTCATGACATTTGTCATCACAGTGGTCCATGACCTCATCACACAAAGCTCTGTGACCTTTGTCACCACAATGCTCCATGAAAGTTTTATCACAATGCTCTGTGACCCTTGTCATCGCAATGTTCCAAGCCCTTGTCAATAAAATGATCCATTACCTTTTCATCACAATCCTCCATGACACTTGGTATCACAATGCTCCATGCCATTATCATCACAATGGACAATGACATATGTCATCACAATGCTCCCTGACACCTGTCTTCACAATACTCCATGACTTTGTCTTCACAATGTTCCATTCCCTTGTCATCACAATGTGCCATGCCCACTGTCATCACAATAATCCATGAAACATGTCAGAACAAAGTTCCATGCCCCTGTCATCACATCGCTCCATGCCCTTGTCATCACAATGCTCCATGACCCCTGTCATCACAATGCTCCTTGTCTCCAGTCATCACAATGATTCATGACCTTTGTCCTCACAATGGTCCATCCCCTCATCACACACGGCTCTGTGATCTTTGTCAAAACAACGCTCCATGAAATTTTCATCACAATGCTCTGTGTCCCTTGTCATCACAATGCTCCATGAATTTGTCAGCACCATGCTCCATGACACTGGTCATCAAAATGCTCCATGCACTTTTCAGGACAATGCTCCATGACACATGTCATCACAATATGCCATGCCATTTTCATCACAATGCTCCATGACCCCTGACATCACAATATTCCATAACCCCTGTCACAAAATGCTCCATGACCCATTTCATCACAATGCTTCATGACCCCTGACATCAAAATGTTCCATAACACCTGTCATCAAAATATTCCATGACTCTTTTATTCAAATTGCTCCATGACCCTGTCATCACATTGCTCCCAGCCCTTCTCATCACAATGCACCACGCCCGTGGCATCAAAATGCCCCATATCATTTGTTATCACAAAGCTGCATGACACTTGGGATCACAATGCTCCATGCCATTGTCATCACAATGCTCAATGATATCTCTCATCACATTGTTCCATGCCCTTGTCATCACAATGCTCCATTACACCTGTCATAACAATGCTCCATGACCCCTGCCATCACAATGTTCCACGGCCTTGTTATCACAAGGCTCCATGCCACTTTTCATCACAATGCTTCACATCATTTTCATCTCTATGCTCCATAAAACTTGTGATCACAATGCTCCATGCACTTCTCATCAAAATGCTCTCTCACCACATATATCACAATGTTCCATCACTAGTCATCACAATACTCGCTCTCCCCTGTCATCACAGTGTTCCATGACCACAGTCATCACAGTGCTACATGCCTTTATCATCACAATGCTCCATGACCCCTGATATCACAATGTTCCATAACCCCTTTCATCAAAATATTCCATGACACTTTTATTCAAATTGCTCCATGACCCTGTCATCACAATGTTCCTGCCCTTCTCATCACAATGCACCACGCCCTTGTCATCAAAATGCCCCATGACATTTGTCATCACAAAACTCCATGACCCTTGGCATCACAATGCTCCATGCCCTTGTCATAACAATGCTCCATTACACCTGTCATAACAATGCTCAATGACCCCTGCCATCAAAATGTTCCACAGCCTTGTCCTCCCAAGGCTCCATGACCCTTGTTATCACAATGCTACAAAACTCCTGTAATCACAATGCTCCATGAACCTCTTTATCAGTATGCTCCATGACACTTGTCATCACAAGGCGCCATGGCCCTCTCATCACAATGCTCGAGGACCTTCTCATCGCATTGCTCCATTCCCTTCTCATCACAATGCTCCATGACCCCTGTCATCACAGTACTCCATGAACATTTTCAGCCCAATGCTACATGACCTTCTCATCAAAAAGCTCCATGACCCATGTCATCACAATGCTACATGACCACAGTCATCAAAATGATCCATGCCACTTGTCATCAGAATGTTCCCTGTGTTTGTCATCCCAATGCTCCATGACCCCTGTAATCACAATACTCCATGACGCTTGTCGTCTCAGAGCTCCATGACACTTGTCATCACAATTCTCCATGCCTTTGTCAGAAAAATGCTACATGACTTTGTCATCACAATGCTCCATGCACTTGTCATCACAATTCTCCATGACCCCTGTCATCACAATGCTCCATGACACCTGTCATCACAATGCTCCATGCCCATTGTCATTACAGTGCTCCATGACGCTCATCATCAAAATTATCCATTGTCTTCTCATCACAATGCTCCACGGTCTTGCCATCACAATGCTCCATGACACTTCTCATCACAGTGTTACTTGCTCTTGTCATCACAATTCTCCATGCACTTGTCATCGAAATGCTCCATGACACCTGTCATAGTAAGCTCCATGTGATTTTCCTCAGAATGCTTCACGAACTTGACATCAAAATTCTCAATGGCCCTTGTCATCACAATCCTCCATGCCCTTGTCATCAAAATGCTCCATGACCCTTGTCATCACAATGTTCCAAACGATTGTCATCACAATGCTCCATTAACTTTGTCATCACATTCCTCCATGACAATTGGCATCACAATGCTCCGTGCCATTGTCATCACTATGGACCATGACATATGTCATCACAGTGCTCCCAGACCGCTCTCTTCACAGTACTCCATGACCTTCTCATAACAATGCTCCATGCTCTTCTCATCAGAATGTGCCTTGCCCACTGTCATCACATTAAACCATGAAATTTGTCAGACCAATGCACCATGCCCCTGTCATCAGAATGCTCCATACCCTTGTCATCACAGTGTTCCGTTACTCCAGTCATCACAATCCCTCATGACCTTTGGAATCACAATGGTCCTTGAACTCCTCAACACAAGGCTCTGTGACCATTTTCATCACAATGTTCCATGCCTTTGTCAGCAGAATGCTCCATGACCCTTGTCATCACAATGCTCCATGCACTTCTCAGCACAATGCTCGATGACCCATGTCATCAAAATGCGCATTGCACTTGTCATCACAATGCTCCACAGCCTTGTCATCACAATGCTCCATAAACCTTGTCATCACAATGCTCCATGCACTTCTCATCAAAATGCTTTCTCACCACTGATATCACAATGTTCCATCACTAGTCATCACAATACACCCCTCACCACAGTCATCATAATTTTCCATGACTTCTGTCATCACAATGCTACATGCCTTATCATCACAATGCTCCATGACCCCTGACATCAAAATGTTCCATATCCTCTGTCTTCAGAATGCTCCATCACCCTTTTCATCACAAGGCTCCAAGACCCCTGACATCACAATGTTCCATAACCACTGTCATCAAAATATTCCATGACACTTTTCATCAAATTGTTCCATGACCCTGTCATCACAATGCACCATGTCCATAATCATAATGCTTCATGCTATTGTCATCACAATGAAATGAATATGCTCCATGACCTCTGTCATCAAAATGCTCCAAACGCTTGTGATCACAATGTTCCATAACCATTGTCATCACAATGAACCATGACGCTCATCATCACAATTATCCATGGTCTTCTCATCACAGTGCTCCATGACTTTTGTCATCACAATGCTCAATACACTTGTCATCACAATGCTCCCTGACACTTGTCATCTGTATGCTCATTGAACCCTGTCATGACAAGGCTCCATGCCTTTTTCATCACAATGATCCATACCATTTTCATCACAATGCTCCAAGACCCGTGTAATCACAATGCTCCATGACCTTTAAGTACAGAGCTCCATGATGCATGTCATCAGAATGCAACATGGCTTTCTCATCACAATGCTCCATGTCCTTGTTATCACAGTCCTCCAAGACCCCAGTCATCTCAATGCTCTGTGACTCCTGTAATCACAAGGCTTCATGACATTTGTCATCAGAATGGTCCATGTCCTCGTCACACAAGGCTCTGTAACCTTTCACACCACAATGCTCCATGAACTTTTCATCACAATGCTCTGTGATCCTTGTCATCACCATGCTCCATGCCTTTGTCAGCACAATTCTCCATGAGCCTTGTCATCACAATGCTCCATGCGCTTGTGAGCACAATGCTCCATAACCCATGTCATCACAATGCGCCATGTGCTTGTCATCACAATGCTCCACATTCTTGTCATTACAGTGCTCCAAAAACCTTGTCATCACAATGCTCCATGCACTTCTCATCAAAATGCTCTCTCCCCCCGTCATCACAATGTTCCATGATCCCTGTCATTACAATGCTACATGACCTTATCATCACAATGCTCCATGAACACTGACATCACAATGTTCCATAACCCCTGTCATCAAAATCCTCCATGACCCTTTTCATCACAATGCTCCATGACCCCTGACATAACAGTGTTCCATAACCACTGTCATCAAAATATTCCATGATACTTTTCATCAAATTGCTCCATGACCCTGTCATCAAAATTCTCCCTGCCCTTCTCATCACAATGCACCACGACCTTGTCATCAAAATGCTCCATGAACTTTGTCATCACAAAGCTCCATGACCCTTGGCATCACAATGCTCCATGCCATTTTCATCACAATGCTCCATGACCCCTGTAATCACAATGCTCCATGCACCTTTTCATCAGAATGCTCTATGAGACTTGTCATCACAGGGCTCCATGGTTTTCTCATCACAATGTCCCAGGACATTGTCATCACAATACTCCATTCCCTTGTCATCACAATGCCCCATTACCCCTGTCATCACAATACTCCATGAATATTTTCAGCCCAATGCTCCATGACCTTCTTATCACAATGCTCCTTGACCCTGTCATCACAATGCTCCATGACCACTGTCATCACAGCGCTCCATGACCCCTGACAACACAACGATCTGGGAATCTTGTCATCAAAATGCTCCATGACCCTTGTCATCACAATGCTCCATGCCCTTGTCATCACATTGCTCCATGAAGCCTCTCATCACATTGCTCCATGCCCTTGTCATTACAATCCTACATGACCCATGTATCACAGTGTTCCGTGCCCTTGTCATCACAATGCTCCTTGCCCACTCTCATCACAATAATCCATGAAACTTTTCAGACCAATGCTCGATGCCGTTGTCATCACAATGCTCCATTGCCCATGTCATAACCATGCTCCATGACCCCTGCCATCACAATGTTCTACGGCCTTGTCATCACAAGGATCCAATACCATTGTAATCACAATGCTCCATGCCCCTTTTCATCAGAATGCTCCATGAGAATTGTCATCACAAGGCTCCATGTTCCTCTCATCACAATGCTCCAGGACATTCTCATCACAATGGTCCATGCCCACGTCATCAAAAGGCTCTGTGAAATTTGTCACCACAATGCTCTATGAAATTTTCATCACAAAGCTCTTTTACCCATGTCATCACTATGCTCCATGCCTTTGTCAGCACAATTCTCCATGACAATTTTCATTACAATGCTCCATGCGCTTGTCCGCACAATGCCCCATGACCTGTGTCATCACAATGCGCCATGTGCTTGTCATCACAATGCTCCACAACCTTGTCATGACAGTGCTCCATAAACCTTGTCATCACCATGCTCCATGCACTTCACATCAAAATGCACTCCCACCACTGATATCATAATGTTCCATCACTAGTCATCACAATACTCCCTCACCCCTGTCATCAAAATGCTCCATGACCCTTTTCATCATAATCCTCTATGACCCCTGACATCACAATGTTCCATAACCCCTTTCATCAAAATGTCCCATGACAATTTTCATCAAATTGCTCCATGACCCTTTCATCACAATGATCCCTGCCCTTCTCAACACAGTTCACCACGTGCTTGTCATCAAAATGCTCTATGACCTTTGTCATCACAAAGCTACATGACACTTGGCATCACAATGCTCCATGCCATTGTCATCAAAATGCTCCATGAACACTCTCATCACATTGTTCCATGCCCTTGTCATCACAGGCTCCGTGATGCTTTTCATCACAATGCTCGATGCTCTTCTTAACACAATGCTCCATGCCCTTGTCATTACAATCTGCCATGACCCATGTATCACAGTGTTCCGTGCCCTTGTCATCACAATGCTCCATGCCCCCTCTCATCACAATAAACCATGTGGCTTTTCAAACCAATGCTCCATGACGTTGTCATCAAAATGCTCCATTACCCCTGTTATAACAATGCTCCATGACGCCTGCCATTACAATATTCCACGGCCTTGTCATCACAAGGCTCCATAACCCTTGTCATTACAATGCTCCATGTCCTTGTCATCAAAAAGCTCCATGACGCATGTCATCAGAATTCTCCATGGCCTTCTCATTCACGATGCTCCATGCCCTTCTCATCACAATTCTCCTAGACCTCTGTAATCACAACGCTCAATGCCCGTTTTCATCTCAAATCTCCATGAACCGTGTCATCAAAATGCACTATGCCCATCATCATAATGCTTCATGCTATTGTCATCACAATGAAATCAAAATGCTCCATGACCTCTGTCATCACAATGCACCAAACCCTTGTGATCACACTGTTCCACAACACTTGTCATAACAACGCCCCATGATGCTCATCATCACAATTACCCATGGCCTTCTATTCACAATACTCCATGAACTTTGTCATCACAATGCTCAATACACTTGTCATCACAATGCTCGCTGACACTTGTCATCAGTATGCTCCTTGAACCCTGTCATGACAAGGCTCCATGAATTTCGCATCACAATGATCAATGTCCTTTTCATCACAATGCCCTGTGACCCTTGTCATCACAATGCACCATGCCTTTGTCAGCACAATGATCCATGACACTTGTCATCACAATGCTCCATGTGATTTTCAGCACAATGCTCCTTGAAACATGTCATCACAATGCACCATGCGCTTGTCATCACAATGCTCCACATCCTTGTCATCACAATGCTCCATAAACCTTGTCATCACAATGCTCCATGCACTTCTCATCAAAATGCTCTCTCACCACTGATATCACAATGTTCCATCACTAGTCTTCACAATACTCCCTCAAAACTGTCATCACAATGTTCCATGACCCCTATCATCACTATGCTACATGCACTTATCATCAAAATGCTCCATGACCAATGACATCACAATGCTCCATAATCCCTGTCATCAAAATGCTCCATTACCATTTCATCACAATGCTCAATGACCCCTGACATCACAATTTTCCTTAACCACTCTCATCAAAATATTCCATGACTTTTTCACCAAATTGCTCCATGACCCTTTTAGCACAATGTTCCCTGCCCTTCTCATCACAACGCACCACGACCTTGTCATCAAAATGCTCCATGACCTTTGTCATCACAAAACTCCATGACACTTGGCATCACAATGCTCCATGCCATTGTCATCACAATGCTCCATGAAGCCTCTCATCACATTGCTCCATGCCCTTGTCATCACAAACCTCCATGTCGCTTGTCATCACAATGCTCGATGCCCTTCTCATCACAATGCTCCATGTCCTTGTCATTACAATCCTCCATGACCCATGTATCAAAGTGTTCTGTGCCCTTGTCATCACAGTGCTCCATGCCCACTCTCATCACAATAATCGATGAAACATTTCAGAACAATGCTCCATGCCGTTTTCATCACAATGCTCCATTAACCCTGTCATAACAATGCTCCATGACACCTGCCTTCACAACTTTCCACGGCCTTGTCATCACAAGACTCCATGACACTTGTCATCACAATGCTCCAAACACTGTAATCACAATTCTGCATACACTTGTCATCACAAAGCTCCATGACGCATGTCATCAGAATGCTCCATGGCCTTCTCATTCAAGATGATCCATGCCCTTGTCATCACAATGGTCCAAAACACCTGTAATCCCAATGCTCCATGCCACTTTTCATCTCAATGCTCCATGAACCGTGTCATCACAATGCACCATGCACATCATCATAATGCTTCATGCTATTGTCATCAAAATGAAATCAATAAGCTCCATGACCTCTGTCATCACAATGCTCCAAACACTTGTGATCACAATGTTGCATAACACTTGTCATCACAACGCCCAATGACGCTCATCATCACAGTTATCCATGGGCTTCTATTCACAGTACTCCATTACCTTTGTCATCACAATGCTCAATACACTTGTCATCACAATGCTCCCTGACACTTGTCGTCAGTATGCTCCTTGAACCCTGTCATGACAAAGCTCCATGCATTTTTCAACACAATGATCCATGCCCTTTTCCTCACAATGCTCCAACACCCCTGGAATCACAATGCTCCATGCCATTGTCATCACAAAACTTCATGACTCATGTCTTCAGAGTGCTCCATGGCCTTCTCATCACCATGTTCCATGCCCTTTTAAACACAATGCTCCATTCCCATGTCATCAAAATGCCCCATGACCCCTGTCATCACAATACTCCATAAACATTTTCAGCACAATGCTCCATGACCATCTAATCACAATGCCCCATGAACCCTGTCATCACAATGCTCCATGACCCCTGTCATCACAATGCTCCGTGACTCCAGTCATCACAAAACTTCATGACCTTTGTCATCTCAATGGTCCATGCCATTGTCACACAAGGCTCTGTGACCTTTGTCACCACAATGCTCCAAGAACTTTTCATCACAATACTCTGTGACCCTTGTCATCAAAATGCACCTTGCCTTTGTCAGCACAGTGCTCCATGACCCATGTCATCACAATGTGCCATGCACTTGTCATCACAAATCTCCATGAGGCTTGTCATCACAACGATCGATGCAGTTCTCATCACAATGCTCCATACCCATGTCATTACAATCCTGCATGATCTATGTATCACAGTGTTCCGTTCCGTTGTCATCACAATGCTCCATGCCCTTGTCATCACAATGCTCCATGACCCTTGTCATCACGATGCTCCAAACCCTTGTCATCAAAATGCTCCATTACCTTTGTCATCACTATCCTCCATGACACTTGGCATCACAATGCTCCATGCCATTGTCATCACAATGGAACATGACATATGTCATCACTATGCTCCCAGTTACCTGTCTTCACAATACTCCATGACCTTGTCATCACAATGCTCCATGCCCTTGTCATCACAATGAGCCATGCCCACTGTCATCACAATAATCCATGAAACTTGTCAGACCAATGTTCCATGTCCCTGTCATCACAATACTCCATGCACTTGTCATCACAATGCTCCATGACCCCTGTCATCACAATGCTCCTTGACTCCAGTCATCACAATGCTTTATGACATTTGTCATCACAATGATCCATGCTCTCGTCACACAAGGCTCTGTGACGTTTGTCACCACAATGCTCCATGCTATTGTCATCAAAATGTGCCATGCCCCTGTCATCAAAATGCTCCATGCCCTTGTCATCACAATGCTCCATGACCCTTGTCATCACGATGCTCTAAGCCCTTGTCATCAAAATGCTCCATTACGTTTGTCATCACAATCCTCCATGACTCTTGGCATCACAATGCTCCATGCAATTGTCATCGCAATGGACCATGACATATTTCATCAAAATGCTCCCTGACACCTGTCTTCACAATACTCCCTGACCTTGTCATCACAATGCTACATGCCCTTGTCATCACAATGCATCATGCCCACTGTCATCACAATAATCTATGAAACTTGTAAGACCAACGTTCCATGCCACTGTCATCAAAATGCTCCATGCCTTTGTCATCACAATGCTCCATGACCCCTGTCATAACAATGCTTCATGATCCCTGCCATCACAATGTTTCACGGCCTTGTTCTCCAAGGCTCCATGACCCTTGTCATCACAATGCTCCAAGACCCCTCTAATCACAATGCTCCATGCCCTTGTCATCACAAAGCTCCATGACGCAAGTCATCAGAATGCTCCATGGCCTTCTCATCACAATGCTCCATGCCCTTGTCATCACAATGCTGCAAGACCCCTGTAATCACAGTGCTCCATGCCCCTTTTCATCTCAATGCTCCATGAACTCTGTCATCACAATGCACCATGCCCATCACCATAATATTTCATGCTGTTGTCATCACAATGAAATCAAAATGCTCAATGACCTCTGTCATTACAATGCTCCAAACCTTTCTGATCACGATGTTCCATAACTCTTGTCATCACAATGCCCCATGAGGCTGGTCATCACAATTATCAGTGGTCTTCTCATCACAGTGCTCCATGATCTTTGTCATCACAATGCTCAATACACTTATCTTCACAATGCTCCTTGAAACTTCTCATCAGTATGCTACTTGAAACCTGTCATGACAAGGCTCCATGCAATTTTCATCACAATGATCCATGTCCTTGTCATCACAATGCTCCGTGATGCATGTCATCAGAATGCTCCATGGCCTTCACATAACAATGCTCCATGCCCTTGTCATCACAATGCTACAAAACCCCTGTAATCACAATGCTCCATGCACCTTTTCATCAGCATGCTCCATGACACTTGTCATCACAAGGCTCCATGGTCCTCTCATCACAATGCTCCAGGACCTTGTCATCACAGTGCTCCATTCCCTTGTCATCACAATGCTCCATGACCCCTGTCATCACAATACTCTATGTACATTTTCAGGCCAATGCTCAATGACCGTCTCATTACAATGCTCCATGACACATGTCATCACAATGCTCCATGACCACAGTCATTAAAATGCTCCATGACCCCTGACCTCACAATGGTCCATGCCCTCGTCATCAAAAGGCTCTGTGACATTTGTCACCACTATGCTCCATGAAATTTTCATGACAATGTTCTCTTACTCATGTCATCACTATGCTCCATGCCTTTGTCAGCACAATGCTCCATGCCCCTTTTCATCAAAATGCTCCATGAACTCTGTCATCACAATGAACCATGCCCATCATCATAATGCTTCATGCTATTGTCATCACAATGAAATCAATATGCTCCATGACCTCTGTCATCACAATGCTCCAAACACTTGTGATCACAATGTTGCATAACACTTGTCATCACAACGCCCCATGACGCTCGTCATCACAATTAACCATGAACTTCTCATCACAATTCTCCATGTCCTTTGTCATCACAATGCTCAATACACTTGTCATTACAATGCTCCCAGACACTTGTCGTCAGTATGCTCTTTGAACCCTGTCATGACAAGGCTCCATGCCTTTTGCATCACAATCACCAATGCCATTTTCATCACAATGCTCCAAGACCCATGTAATCACAATGCTCCACACCCCTTTTCATCAGAATGCTCCATGACACTTGTCATCAGAAGGCTCCATGGTCTTCTCCTCACAATGCTCCAGGACCTTGTCATCACAATGCTCCATTCCATTGTCATCGCAATGCTCCATGACCACTGCCATCGCAATACTCAATGTATATTGTCAGCCCAATGCTCCATGAACTTCTCATCACAGTGCTCCATGACCCCTGTCATCACAATGCTCCATGACCACTGTCATCACAGTACTCCATGACCCCGGACAACACAATGATCCGGGATTCTTGTCATCAAAATGCTCCATGACCCTTGTCATCACAATGATCCATGCCCTTGCCATCCCAATGCTCCGTGACCCCTGTAATCACAATGCTCCATGACGCTTGTCATCACAGTGTTCCATGACACTTGTCATCAAAATGCTCCATGCATTTGTCAGCAAAATGCTACATGACCTTGTCATCACAATGCTCCATGCGCTTGTCATCACAATACTCCATTCCCATTGTCAACAAAACCCTCCATGAATCTTGGGTTCACAATGCTTCATGCCCTTGTCATCACAATGCTCCATGCACCTTGAAATGAAAATGATACATGACTTCTGTCATCACAATGCTCAAAACCCTTGTGATCACAATGTTCCATAACATTTGTCATCACAACGCTCCATGATGCCTGTCATCACAATGCTCCATGATCTTTGTCATCACAATGCTCAATACACTTGTCATCACAATGCTCCCTGACACTTGTCGTAAGAATGCTCCTTGAACCCTGTCATGAAAAGGCTCCAAGCCTTTTTCATCACAATGCTCCATGCCCTTTTCATCACAATGCTCCATGTCATTGTCATCACATTACTCCACAAGCTTGTCATCAGAATGGTCCATGACCCTTGTCATCACAATGATCCATGACACCTGTCATCACAATGCTCTATGCCCCTTGTCATTACAGTGCTCCATGACGCTCATCATCACAATTACCCATGGTCTTCTCATCACAGTGCTCCACGGTCTTTCCATCACAATGCTCCATGCACTGGTAATCACAATTCTACATGTCCTTATCATCAAAATGCTCCATGACACTTCTCATCACAATGTTACATGATGTTGTCAATACAATTCTCCATGCACTTGTACATCACAATGCTCCATGACCCCTGTCATAGCAAGCTCGGTGTGCTTTTCATCACAATGCTTCACGACCTTCTCATCAAAATTCTCAATGGCCCTTCTCCTCACAATGCTGCAAGATCTTGTCATCACAGTGCTCCATGACGCTTGTCATCAAGATGCTCCAAGCCCTTGTCATCACAATGCTCCATTACTTTGTCATCACAATCCTCCATGACACTTGGCATCACAATGCTCCATGCCATTGTCATCATAATGGACCATGACATATGTCATCACAATGCTCCTTGACACCTGTCTTCACAATATTCCTTGACCTTGTCATCACAATGCTCCATGCGCCTGTCACCACAATGCGCCATGCCCACTGTCATCACAATAAACCATAAATACTGTCAGAGCAATGCTCTATGCCCCTGTCATCACAATGCTCCATGCCCTTGTCATCACAATGCTCCATGACCCCTGTCATCACAGTGTTTCGTGATTCCAGCAACCACAATACTTCATGACACTGTCATCAAAATGGTCCATGCCCGCATCATCACAATGTTCCGTGACCTTTGTCATCACAATGCTACATGCAATTATCATCACAATGCTCCATGACGCCTGATATCACAATGTTCCATAACCCCAGCATCAAAAAGCTCCATGACCCTTTTCATCACAAAGCTCCATGGCTCCTGACATCACAGTGTTCCATATCCCCTGTCATCAAAATGTTCCATGACAGTTTTCATCAAATTGCTCTATGACCCTGTCATCACAATTCTCCCTGCCCTTCTCATCACAATGCACAACGCCCTTGTAATCAAAATGCTCCATGACCTTTGTCATCACAAAGCTCCATGACCCTTGGCATCACAATGCTCCATGCCATTGTCATCACAATGCTCCATGAACCCTTTCATCACTTGCTTCATGCCCTTGTCATCACAAAGCTCCATGACGCTTGTCATCACAATGCTCGATGACCTTCTATTCACAATGCTCCATGCTCTTGTCATTACAATCCTCCATGACCCATGTATCACAGTGTTCCTTGCCCTTGTCATCACAATGCTCCAAGACCCCTGTAATCACAATGCTCCATGCCCTGGTCATCACAAAGCTTCATGACGCATGTCATAAGTATGCTCCATGGCCTTCTCATCACAATGCTCCATGCCCTGGTCATCACAATGCTCGAAGGCTCCTGTAATCAAAATGCTCCATGCCCCATTTCATCAGAATGCTCCATGTGACTTGTCATCACAAGGCTCCATGGACTTCTCATCACAATGCTCCAGGACCTTGTCATCCCGATGCTCCATTCCCTTGCCATCACAATACTCCATGAACATTTTCAGCCAATGCTCCATGATCTTCTCATCACACTGCTCCATGACCCCTGTCATCACAGTGCTCCATGACCACTGTCGTCACAATGCTCTATGACCCCTTACAACACAATAATCCGGGACTGTTGTCATCACAATGCTCCATGATCATTGTCATCACAATGCTCAATACACTTGTCATCACAATGCTCCCTGACACTTGTTGTCAGAATGCTCCTTGAAACCTGTCATTAAAAGGCTCCATGCATTTTTCATCACAATGATCCATGTCCTTTTCATCACAATGATCCATGCCATTTTCATCACAGTACTCGACAAGCTTATCATCAGAATGCTCCATGACCCTTGTCATCACAATTCTCCATGACCCGTCTTCACAATGTTCCATGACCCATGTCATCACAATGCTCCATGACGCCTGGCATCAGAATGCTCCATGCCCCTTGTCATTACAGTGCTCCATGACGCTCGTCATCACAGTTATCCATGGTCTTCTCATCACAGTGCTCCACGGTCTTGCCATCACAATGTTCCATTCCCTGGTCATAACAATGCTTTATGTGCCTTGTCATCACAATTCTCCACGTCCTTGTCATCACAATGCTCCATGACACTTCTCATCACAATGTTACATGCTCTTGTCATCACAATTCTCCATGCACCTGTCATCGCAATGCCCCATGACACCTGTCATAGCAAGCTCCATGCCTTTGTCATCAAAATGCTTCATATAATTTCATCAAAATTCTCATTGTCCGTTGTCATCACAGTGCTCCATGCCATTGTCATCACAATGCTCCATGTCCCTTGTGATCACAATGTTTCAAGCCGCTGTCATCACAATGCTCCATTACCTTTGTCATCACAATCCTCCATGACACTTGGCATCACAATGGTCCATGACATTGTCATCTCCATGGACCATGACATGTGTCATCACAACACTCCCTGTCACCTGTCTTCACAATATTCCATGACCTTGAAATCACAATGCTCCATGCCCTTGTCATCAAAATGCACCATGTCCAACATCATCACAATAATCCATGAAACTTGTTAGACCAATTTTGAATGCCACTGTCATCACAATGCTCCATGCCCTTGTCATCATAAAGCTCCATTACGCATGTCATCAGAATGCTCCATTGCCTTCTCATCACAATGCTTCATGACCTTGTCATCACAGGGCTCCAAGACCACTTTAATCACAATGCTCCATGCCCCTTTTCATCTCAATGCTCCATGAAACCTGTCATCACAATGTGCCATGCCCATCATCATAATGCTTCATGCTATTGTCATCACAATGAAATCAAAATGCTCCATGACCTCTGCCATCACAATGTTCCAAACCCTTGTGATCACAATGTTCCATAACACTTGTCATCACAACGCCCCATGACGCTCGTCATCACGATTATCCATGGTATTCTAATCACAATGCTCCATGACCATTGTCATCACAATGCTCAATACACTTGTCATCACAATGCTCCCTGACACTTGTCATCAGTATGCTCCTTGAACCCTGTCATGACAAGGCTCCATGCCTTTTCCATCACAATGATACATGCCCTTTTCATCACAATGCTCCAAGACCCCTGTAATCACAATGCTCCATGCCCTTGTCATCACAAAGCTCCATGACGCATGTCATCAGAACTCTCCATGGTCTTCTAATCCCAATGCTCCATGCCCTTGTCATCACAATGCTCCAAGACCCCTGTAATAACAATTCTCCATGCCCCTTTTCATCAGAATGCTCCATGAGACTTGTCATCACAAGGCTCCATGGTCTTCTCATTACAATGCTCCAGGACCTTGTCATCACAATGCTCCATGCCCCATGTCATCACAATACTCCATGAACGTTTTCAGCCCAAAGCTCCATGACCTTCTCATCTCACTTCTCCATGACCCTTGTCATCACAATGATCCATGCCCTTGTCATCCCAATTCTCCATGACGCTTGTCATCACAGTGCTCTGTGACCCTTGTCATCACAATGCTCCATGCCTTAGTAAGCAAAATGCTCCATGACCTTGTCATCACAGTCCTCAATGACCCTTGGGATCACATTGCAACATGCTCTTGTTATCTCTGTCTTTATTTTCTGGTTTTTACAGATTTTTGGATGTCCCTTTTGAGTGGTGGGAAGTGACAATACTTTGTAGTGTGGATTTGCATTGCGGGCTTGCTTGATTAGCCAAAAAGGGTGTATGCATTTTCTCCTGAATATATTCAGCAGAAAATGCATACGCCCTTTTTGGCCAAGTGCATCATTGTCGAAGTTGTTACGCTTTTCCTGTGCTTTAATGGTGACTCCAATTTACCACTTGAAATATGTTTTGTGCAATTCTGCCTCATTTTCAAGTCTGCTTCATTGCCTTCCCTCAACAGATTTTTGGAAGAGAGTTGTCCTTTATAACTCTGCAGGTTTGTGAATTGCTGTGCCCCTGAGTTCCAATTTTCAACTCGTGTTTTTGTGAGCTGACCGCAAATCCACAATTTTGCTACAGGACCTATACTGGTTCCGGGGGTGCAGGCTGACACTTTGGTTAATTCTTCCTTCCAGAGGGGAAATTAGAGTGACATGTTTCCGTCCAAATGCCTACAGCTACTCTCTGATTGGTTCTCCTTCTTCCTTTTCATCCACTGCACAATTTGCAAACTGTGCGAAGCAGGAGCTTATAGGGGCTGACTCTCCAAGTTGGGAGATTGATAGTAAAGCAGCTGGAATGCCAAACTGGAGCACAAGGAGAGGAAAAAATTAGGAGCCTTTTAGAAATCTTTTGCCATCACAGGGTGTCCATTCTCTAGGTTTCCCATACATGTTATTACTGTAGTGATATTCCCTTCTACCTGGAGAGTTGGGACCCATGGAATGGGTGGCATGCATTACTGCTTTAAAGGGTCTGCATTTTCTCACCCTATCTCACCAGTCCTCTCAGCCCCAAGTGTCCAGCCTTCTGTCTCATCTAGCTGTCTTTGCAGATAGGGTAATTCCAGGTTTCATCAGAACCCCTGAAGGAATTGTGTAAGAATTTCGCTGTTTTTTTTGTTTTGTTTTTGAAATTCATTTTTATAATGGGGTTGAGCTGATTTTCACCGTCATGTTTATGCCGATCTAGACACACTTGATTCCCTTATGGAGACATATCAATATATAGGTTTTAAGATTCTTACCAGTCAGATATATTCCTGTGCTGGGAATTGGGGTTTTGAGTCCCGTTCACTGAGGAAGGTGTAGGTTTTGTCTATTCTGTATTTGCTTCATGGAATGCTACATGTGCTAATATCACACTCTGGTTTTATGCATCACCCCACCTCTCCTTCCCCCTTAAGCAGGCATAAGAGTGTTTCCTCAATGTGAGACTCTGTTCTCTTTCCTCAGTTCATGTGTAGCCATGTTTACAGGACCTTCATAAGTGATATCTTATGATAAGTTTCTTTTTCTGTGTGACTTATTTCACTTAGAATCATCGTACCTAAATCCACTCATTATGCTGCTACTGGCCTTATGACATTGATTTCATGTCTGAGTGATATTCCATTGTACAAAATTACCACAAGTTCTTTACGCAAATTTCTCTTTCCTGGAATATTTAAGTTGTACCGAAGTTGACGTTCTTGTATGCAGAGCAGCCCTAAACATTGGGGTGCCTGTGTCTTGTTGATATTTAGTCTTCCCAAGTTATATGCCCATGAGTGGAAGTGCCCTATGCTTGGTAGCTTTGTATTTTAGATGTTTTAGGAAACAGCATACACTTCTTCAGAGTGGCTCTTGGATATTTATATCCCACCCATCAGCGTGACTAACTCCCTGTTCTCCAAGGCCTCTCCTGCATTTCTGGTTTGTACACATTTTTTGGATGGCCTTTCTGAGCAGTGGAAATTGAGACTTCTTTGTTGTGCAGATTTGCATTTCCCGCTTGCTTGGTTGGCCAAAAAGTCTGTATGTGTTTTTTTCCTGAAGTTATTCATGAAATAACGCATACACACTTTTGCCCAACTGCATCATTTTAGAAATTCTGCTGCTTTTCATATGCTTTAAATGTGAGTCCAATCTACCTTTCGAAATCTGTTTCCTGCAATTCTGCCTCTCATTCAGATCCTCTTCGTTGCCTTAACTGAATATATTTTTGGACGTTGGTTATCATTTTTATCTTTGCAGGTCTTTGAATTGTCTGCTCCTGAGCTCCATTTTGCAACTCGCATTTTTTGTGAGCTGGCCGCCAAACCATTGTATTGCTTCCGGCCTTATTCTGGTTCTGGGGAGGCAGGCTGAGCCTTTGGTTAATTTTTCTTCCTAATGGGAAATTAGAGTGACATGTGCCTGTCAAAACTCCTACAGCTAGTCTCTCATTGGTTCCCCCTCTTCCCGTTTATCCTCTGCACAAATTGCAAACTGTGTGAAACAGGAGGTTAAAGGTGCTGATTCTCCAAATTGGGAGATTGTTAGTAATTTGGCTGGAATGGCGAACCCCAGCACCAGGAGATCAAAAATGAGGTGCATTTTAGACCCCTTTCCTGATCACACAGTGTACATTCGTCTCGGTCTCCCAGGCATGTTTTTGCTGTCAGAAGATTCCCTTGAACCTGCAGATTTGGGACACATGGAATGGGAATCAGGCAGCATTTCTTTTAAAGGTCTGCATTTCCTCACCCAGCCTCTCTAACATCTCTTAGCGTGCATAGCTTCCTGCCTTATATATCATCCTGCTGTGGGTCTACATGTGTTCAATCCATGTTACATCATATCCCTTCAACAAAAGTTGTAAGAAATTTTGTCTGTCTCACTGTTTTTCTAAATATTTTAAAATTTATTTTTATATTGGTTACAGCTGATTTTCAAAGCTCTGTTTTTTGCTGCTGTACATCCACTTGATTCATGTACTGTGAGACAACAATAAATTCTTTTTCAGATGCTTACCATTCATATGTATTATTTTCCAGTGACTTGAGTGGGCTGAGTGCAGTTCTTTGAGGTACCGTGTAGGCATTGTCAGTTATTCAATATGGTACTTGGAATGGTATCTTTGCTAATTTCAGCCTCCTGGATAATACCTCACCCTTCCCCACCTTTCCCATTTAGCAGCCTTATGTCTATTTTCTACATATTTGACTATGTTTCTGTTTTTTAATTTATTTCATGTGTAGCCATTTTTGATTCCACCTTTAAGTGACATCTTATGATATGTGTCTTTTTCTTTCTGACATACGTCACTTAGAATGATCGTATGTAACTCCTCCAGAGTTGTTACAACTGGCCTTATTTCATTGATTTCTGGATGAGTAATATTCCACTCTACATAAGTACCCCATCTCTTTTATTCATTTTATCCTTCCAGGGACATTTAGGTTATATCCAAGTTGAGGCCCTTTTTAACAGAGAGGTGGTAAACGTTGGGGTGCCTGTTTTCTGTTGATTTTTGTTTTTCCCAAGGTATACGCCCATGAGTGCAAGTGCCCTATGCTCGGTAGCTCATTTTTTAGATGTTTTAGCAAACACAATACACTTCTCCAGAGTGGCCATTGGCAAATTACATTTCCACTATCAGCCTCACAGGGCTCCCTTTTCTCCTCACCCTGTCCTGCATTTCGGGTGTTTACATTTTATGTGGATGGCCCTTCTGACTGATGTGAAGTGATACATTTTGTAGTATTGATTTCCAGTTCCCACCTGTTTGGTTGGATAAAATGTGTGTATGGTCTTTACTTGAATATATTCAGAAAAAATGCATACGCCCTTTTTGGCCAACTGCATCATTGGCGATGTTCAGCCCCTTTTCTTGTGCTTTAATGGGGAGTCCTTTCTACCTCTTCAAATCTGTTTCCTGCCACTCTCCCTTGCTTACAAGTCCTTTTCTGTGACTTACCTCAAGATATTTTTTGACAATAGATATTTTCAACTCTGCAGTTTCATGAATTTTAGTGCCCCTGAGTTCCATATTTCAACTTGTGTTTTTGGAAACTGGACACAAAACAGTGGGATTTCCTCTAGTCCTATTCTGTTTCCATCTGCAATTCTAGCCTTTGATGAATTTGTCTTCCGGATTGGAAATTAGAGTGTCATGTGCCTGTCCAAACACCTAGGACTTGTCTCTAAATTTTTCTCATCCTTCCGCTTCATCCTCTGGACAAATTCCAAACTGTGTGCAACAGGATGTTGACGGTGCTGATATCCCCAAGTGAGGAGATTGTTAGGAAAGATGCTGGAGTGGTGAACCCGAGCACCAGGCGATGAGGAGATGAGGTGCCTTTTCCAAACTGTTTCCGATCAAACGGTGTACCATCCTCTAGGTGTGACAGGCATGTTTGAGCCATAGGAATGGTCCCGTGAATGTAAGGAGAACATCAGGGATTTTGCCAAATCAGTGCCTCCCCGAACCCCAAACTGGGTAATTTTTAAGCTACAGCTACACATATGTCCATTAAGGGCCTTGGGAAATAGGCAGAGTCCAAACTTTAGATGATTGAAATCTTCAGAGTCAGAAGTGATCACCATCGGCCTTGCTTAGGTTACATTTTATCTGTCATTGATAGATGATGTCAAAAAAAATATCTATTCTTTTTCAGATTATTTCCCCTTATAGGTTATTGCAAAATATTCAGTGTAGTTCCCTGTGCTATACAATAGTTCCTTGTTGATGATCTGTTTTATACATGGCAGTGTGTATGTGTTAATCCCAAACTGTTAACTTATCCCTTCTCCTACCTTTCCCCTTTGGTAATAATAAATTATAAGATTTTATACTTCTCAGAAATGGGGAAGCTGAAATAGAGGTATCATTTTCAATGGAAAAGCTTTCAAAACAAGATTGAAGCTTCAGCCAAGAGTATTCGATGTACATCCTTGGGAATAAATCACTTCATTTCTCTAATGTTGACCTGACAAATAAGACAGACGTCTTCACTGAACTTGCTTATAATAAAGTGACGGAAATATTAAATGTAAGTCTTAGAAACATCTTATTTTACCCGAGCCTTATACACTGCTCTAGGTTGACTACAGTTTGGTTCACACATCTGTTCATTGAAGTTACAATGTTCTCAATTTCTGTTACTGATCCTCCAGAGTGGACCCCAACAGGAGTCCCCGTGCCCAGTGTCATTGGAGCCAACAGATCAAGACTGAGTTTGGTTCAGGAGCAAAGGAAACTTTATATTTTGAAAACAGAATAGAGAGGTGAGAGAGTGCACCACCCCGTTGTCTGTGGCCTGGGCTGCTGTGTAGGTATCCTGGCAGCATCAGCAGGAGGGAGGGGATGGAGCTCTCGAGGGCTTTGTTGGCTGCAGCTCAGGCTCTATGTCGCAGAGTCTGCATGGGACCCCGCTAGCTGAGGTGTCGACCCAGCCATTCTGAACTAGGAAATCGGGTCTGAAGTGCCGGGTTTGGGACCTCTGCAGGTGGAACCCTAGGAGCACGTGAAATTAGACAAAGCACAAAGGAAAAACAGGTTAGACTTTATTTTATTGCCCAGATTCTGTTTTTATCTCCCAGGAATTTTTAATGAACGTTGCCGGAGAAGAACACCTCCTCTGCTTTTTGTCCCGTTCCTCATTCTTGGGGTGCTGAGGGTGCAGACCCCTCTTTTGTAACTGCTTCTTGCTGAAGTGGGAGCCCTCATACACGGGGGGAGTGGCAAAATTTCTCCACAGCAGCCTCCAGGTGAGGTTGATTGTCCCCAGGACTCCTGCCTCACTGGTCTTCCACCTGAGCACCAGCATTGGAAGTGTTATAGATTCTAATGACCTTTAAGGGTCCAGGAAAGAGATGCACAGTGATGCTGCGGTGGCAGGTTTCTCCCCACCCCACATTTCTTCGGCGACCTTAGGCTGACGGTTTTTGCCAGCCTAGATGCACTGTCCAGTAGTCTGTGCTTTCTTTAATTAGGTCCCTGAATTAATGTACAAACAGCACCATGTGTCAGAGTCCTGCCCGCTCAACTCCCAGACAGTCCAGGTTCGGTGGTGATCCAGGACCATGACGTCCACTGAGTCAACGGCCTTTTGAAGTAGCCAGCAGTCCAGCCGGTCATATTGGCCACCATTACTGCGGTGTCTGTAGGGTTTTCTATGGTGAAATCGTGATATACGTTTCCTCCGCCAAGCTTGTTAGCTCCCGTCTGGGTGCAGTAAGTCCTCCAAGCAGTAGTCTTCTCTTTCGGGGTACAGACTTGTTTTCTGAGAGAAACTCCAGGTCAAGTGATGGTCACACGTGTCTTCTTGGGGGCCCATTGCCCCCGTTTGTCTCTCTGGAGGTTGGAGTTGGAGGGCCTCCTCACTCGAGGTCAGTGTGTCCACAGAGCAACCACTGCAACTTCAGGGCATGATGGGTGGTTAGGATCACCACGTGGGGTCCTTTTCCCTTAGGAGGGAGCTGGCCTTGTGGGCTGCTGATTTCAAGCTTTTTAGATACCCCAGTATCCTGGCCTGATGGGCCGGGGGGCAAAGCCCTTGGTGACCATAGTTTATCATACCTGAAGGGCATTCTTGTGTTGCCCCATTTCAAGTGGTCCCAGTTTTTGCACTAAGGCTCCAAGGGCGTTTAACCTTTGACCGGGTATGTAAATGTCAAAGGGTTTAGCTAAATTAGGGAGTTCCTGTGCAGGGTCGGAATTGACTGCTCTTTGCATTCTTGAAAGGCTGCTTTTGGATTCTATTCAAAAGGATCATCATCTTTTCATGTCAGTGTTTCATGTAGAGGCCCAGCTATTAGACTGTAGTTAGGGATCCAGATGCAGAAAACCTTGGCCTCCCCAGGAACCCCTAAGCTGTCTTCTAGTTTTAGAAGAGGTAAGGCTGCAAATGGCTTCTTCCCTATCCTGGGATGCGTTTCTCTGAATATCTGTGAGAATGAAGCCCAGGCATGTTGCCTTAGCCTGGGATATTTGAGCCTTTTTCTTGGACACCTTCTATCCTTCCTTGGCTAGGTAGTTCAGAGGCGTCTTTAGTAGGCCTTGCGATCCGAATGTCATCTGCATATTGAAGGAGGGTTCCCTTTTACAGAGGTAGAACTTTTAGGTCTTTAGAGGACATTTCCCCAATGATGGTGTGGGGATTTTTGAACCATTGGGGCAGGACGGCCCAGCATTATTGCTTTTGTTGCATGTTGTGTCCTGCCACTCACAAGACAAAAATTCTTGTGACTCTGAGATGAATGGAATACAGAAGAAGGCATCATTGAAGTCTAATACAGAATGTCATGGCCTGGTGGATGTTAGAATGACCAGCAGGGTGTCGGAAATAGGAGCTACTTGGTGTATATCCTCGGTGGCTTCACTGACTGTCCTGATATACTTTACCAGGTCTCCAGCAGCCCATGGGGCTCTCGTGGTCAGGCCAATCCCAGGATATGGAGCTCACCTGGGCTGTACACCACACCGCACAGCCCACGGGGCTCTCGTGGACAATTCCCTCCCAGGGTATGGAGCTCACCTGTGCAGCTACCCAGCAGCCCATGGGTCTCTCATAGTCAGGCCCTTACCAGGATACGGAGCTCCCCTGGACATGTACCCCAGCAGGGCTGGACACACAGGAACCGTTCACATAGCACAACTTGCAGAGAACCCCCAGCTCACCTGTCGCTCACAGCTGACACAGAACACCTCAGAGCAGGACTTGAAATAACAAACAGCAGCTCTGACATGTCTGTGACCCTGGGTATCACTCTGTGTGGCCTCTCTCTGCCTGGTCTTCCAGACACTTCCACTGCAGCCACGGCAACAGGCCTCTGTCTCCACCCACCATCACTCCTCTCCCTGACTCCTTGGTTCCTCTCATTAGGATAGGGTCTTCTTGAAGTTGTTTTCCACTCATGGACCACATAAAATGATATGAAAACAAGCCGCAGCTGCAGCCCCTTGTCTATCCTGACTCTCAAGAGCCCACACCTGTTCCTTGGGCCTGGCCCGTTTAGCAAGACTCATTTTCTGCAACTGTGAGCCCCTGAGGGGTGAGGATTGGCTGATTTGGGCAGCCTGACACTGCCTGCCAGCCCTCCCAGGTGTGCCTGGGTTGAGGTCAATATAAACACCTCTCCAGTCAGCAAGAGCTCTTGTAGCTGTGCCTGACGCCATATTCTCTGCCCCGTCAGCAGTGTCGCGGCTGGGGTGGTGGGTGGGAGTGAGGGGCCGTGGCTTTGTGGGTGGTCCATTGTGAGTGGGGCTCTGCTGGACTTTCTGCAGGAGTTGCCAGGCTGCCACCTGCTAAAGAAGAGGATGTGTCACCATACCTGCCGCTGGAATTTCTCCCCAGGCAGAGGTGAGGAAGTAAAAAAGCAGTGGGGGCCGTGGCAGGAGGGGTATCTCAGGCAGGGAAATGGAAAGCTTCCAGAAGAGCATCTGGTGCCAGGACCATCCTGGCTGTGCTGCAGGCACCACGTTGGCCTGCATGCTGTCGCTGGTGTGGCTCCACAGCCCTTCCTCTAGGCTTGCAAGTTCTTGTACATATTCAGGTGTTTTACCTGGAAAGGGTGGGAAGATTTCAGCTGCAGCAGGACTGGGGCTCAGCTCACATTTACTCACAGACGCCTCGACATAGTCCCCCAGGTTTTCAATGAGGATGCTCCTTGTGGGGGGGAGCGCTGCTGACTGCATGGGAGATCATTTCCCACTTCTGACCAACTTAAGAATTTTTTCCACTGGAGCAATTGCCCTGATACGATTTTCCTCTGTATAACTGGTGGGTTCTGTTTTTTTTTTTTTTTTTTCCTTTTTTCTTTTTGGTTTAAGGTAGGTTTTATTTATTCCTCTTTTTTTTAAATTTATAGATATAAACATGGAAATAATGCATTAATATAAAGACGTCTATATGAAGGGAAAAACTTTTTTTCTGTTTTATTTTATTAAAAGTTATTTATTTATTTTTAATTTTTTAAAATTTATTTATTTCTTTTATACAGCAGGCTCTTATTGGATATCTATTTTATACATATAAGTGTGCACGTGTGAATCCCAGTCTCCCAATTCATCCCACCACCACCCTCACATGGCGTTCCCCCCTTGGTGTCCATATGTTTGTTCTCTACATCTGTGTCTCTATCTCTGCCCTGCAAACCGGTTCATCTGTACCAATTGTCTAGGTTCCACATATATGCATTAATATACAATATTTGTTTTTCTCTTTCTGACTTACTTCACTCTGTATGACAGTCTCTAGATCCATCAAGGTCTCTACAAATGACCCAATTCCATTCCTATGTATGGCTGAGTAATATTCCATTGTATATATGTACCACATCTTTATCCATTCGTCTGTCTGTGGGCACTTAGGTTGCTTTCATTACCTGGCTATTGTAAATAGTGCTGCAATGAACATTGTGGTGAATGTGTCTTTTTTATTTATGCTTTTCTCTGGGTATATGCCCAGCAGTTGGATTGCTGGATTATATGGTAATTCTATTTTTAGTTTTTTAAGGAACCTCCATTCTGTTCTCCATAGAGACTGTATCGATTTACATTCCCAACAATTGTGGAAGAAGGTTCCGTTTCTCCACACACTCTCCAGCATTTGTTGTTTGTAGATTTTCTGATGATGCCCATTCTAACAGGTGTGACGTGATACCTCATTGTAGTTTCGATATCCATTTCTCTAATAATTAGTGATGTTGCACAGATTTTCATGTGCGTCTTGGCCATCTCTATGTGTTCTTGGAAGAAATGTCTATTTAGATCTGCTTCCATTTTTGTATTGGGTTTTTTGTCTTATTAATGTTGACCTGCATGAGCTGTTTATATATATTGGAGATTAATGATTTGTCCATTGATTCGTTTGCAAATATATTCTGCCATTCTGAGGGTTGTCTTTTCGTCTTGTTTGTAGTTTCCTTTGCTTTGCAAAAGCTTTTACGTTTCATTAGGTCCCATCTGTTTAGCTTCTTTTTTTTATTTCATTACTATAGGAAGTGGATCAAAAAAGTTCTTGCTGTGATTTACGTCAGAGTATTCTTCGTAAGTTTTCCTCTCAGAGTTTTATACTGTCCGGTCTTACATTAAGGTCTCTAATCCATTTTGAATATATTTTTATGTATGGTGTTGGGGAGTGTTCTAATTTCATTCTTTTACATGTAGCTGTCCATATTTCCCAGCACCACTGATTGAAGAGACTGTCTTATCTCCATTGTATAGTCTTGCCTCCTTTGTCATAGATTAGTTGACCATAGGTGTGTAGGTTTATCCCTGGGCTTTCTTTTTTTTTTTTTTCCTTTTACACGTTTATTGGAGTATAATTGCTTTACAATGGAGTGTTAGTTTCTGCTGCATAACAAAGTGAATCAGCTATACATATACAAATATCACCAGATCCCCTCCCTCTTGCATCTCCCTCCCACACTCCATATCCCACCTCTTTATGTGGTCACAAAGCACCGAGCTGATCTCCCTGTTCTATGTGGCTGCTTCCCAGTAGCTATCGGTGTTACATGTGGTAATGTATTTATGTCCATGCCACTCTCTCACTTCGTCCCAGCTTACCCATACCCTTTCCGGTGTCCTCAAGTCCTTTCTCTACATCTGTGTCCTTAATGCTGTCCTACCACACTAGGTTCTTCATAATCTTTTTTTTTTTTCTTCATTAGATTCCGTATATCTCTGTTAACATACAGTATTTGTTTTTCCCTTTCTGACTTACTTCACTGTGTAGGACAGATTCTAATCCATCCACCTCAGTACAAATAACTCAGTTTTGCTTCTTTTTATGCTTGAGTGATATTCCATTGTATATATGTGCCAGATCTTCTTTATCCATTCATCTGTCGATGGACACTTAGGTTGCTTCCATGTCCTGGCTATTGTAAATAGAGCTGCAATGAATATTTTTGTACATAACTCTTTTTGAATTATGGTTTTCGTAAGGCAACTGCCCAGTAGTTGGATTGTTGTGTCGTATGGTACTTCTATTGTTAGTTATTTAAAGGAACCTCCGTACTGTTCTCCCTAGTGCCCATATCAATTTACATTCCCACCCACAGTACAAGTGTGTTCCCTTTTCTCCAATAAAGGCCTCTCCATCATTTATTGTTTTGTAGATTTTTTTGATGATTGCCACTCTGACTGCTGTGAGGTGATACCTCACGGTAGTTTGGATTTGCATTTCTCTAATGATTAGTGATGTTCAGCATCCTTGCATGTGTTTCTTGGTAATCTGTATATCTTCTTTGGAGAAATGTCTATTTAGGTATTCTGCCCGTTTTTGGACTGGGTTGCTTGTTTTTGTGATATTGAGCTACATGTGGTGCTGGTAAAGTTTGGAGATTAATCCTTTATAAATTGCTTCATTTGAAAATATTTTCTCCCATTCTGAGGGTTGTTTTTGCATCTTGTTTATGTTTTCTTGTACTGTGTAAAAGCTTTTAAGTTTCATTAGGTCCCCTTTGTTGATTTCTGTTTTTATTTCCATTTCTCTAGGAGGTGGGTCAAAAAGGATCTTGCTGTGATTTATGTCATAGAGTGTTCTGCCTATGGTTTCCTCTAAGTGTTTTATAGTGTCTGGTCTTATATTTAGATCTCTAATCAATTTAGAGTTTATTTTTGTGTATGGTGTTATGGAGTGTTCTAATTTCATTATTTTATGTGTAGGGGTCCAGTTTTCCCAGCACCAATTACTGAAGAGACAGTCTTTTCTCCATTATATATCCTTAGCTCCTTTGTCATAGATGAGATAGCCATAGGTATGTAGGTTTATCTCTGAACTTTCTGTCCTCTTCCATTGATCTGTGTTTATGCCAATCTACATACACTTGATTCCATTATGGAGACATATAAATACATAGGTTTCAAGATTATTACCAATCAGATATATTCCTCTTCAGTGAATAGGGTGTTTTGTGTCCAGTTCATTGAGAAAGGAGTAGGTCTTGTCTATTACATATTTGGTATATGGAATGGTATCTGTGCGAATTTCAAACTCTGCTTTTACACATCACCCCATGTCACCATTCCCCTTAAGGAGGCATAAGTGTGTTTTCTAAATGTGTAACTCTGTTCTCTTTTGAAATTCAGTTCATGTGTATCCATGTTTACATTCCCTCTATAAGTGATATATTACAATAAGTTTCTTTTTCTTTGTGGCTCATTTCCCTTAGCATCATCATACCTAAAGCCACTCATTATGCTGCTATTGGCCTTATGACATTGATTTTATGTCTGAGTGACATTCCATTGTATATAAGTACCACAACATCTTTATCCATTATTTTCCCTTTCCTGGGATATTTAAAGTGTACCAAAGTAGAGGTTCTTGTAAACAGAGCAGCCCTAAACTTTGGGCTGGCTGTGTTTTGTGGATTTTTAATTTTCCCAAGATACACGCCCATGAGTGGAAGTGTGCTATGCTCTGTAGGTCTGTTTTAGAAAACAACATACAGTTCTCCAGAGAGGCTGTTGGCCATTTACATCCTGTCCATCGGCGTAACCAGGCTCCCTTTTCTCCATGGCCTGTCCTGTATTTGTGGTTTTTACACTATTTGCGGATGGCCCTTTTGACCGGAGGTAAGTGACACTTCTATGTAGGGTGGATTTGCAATGCCTGATGGCTTGCTTGGCCAAAAAGGGCGTATGCATTTTTTTCCCGAATATATTCAAGAAAATACACATACTCCCTTTTGGGCCAAGGGCAACATTGTCGAAGTTCTGTCGCTTTTCATGTGCTTTAAAGACGACTCCAATCTACCTCTTGAAATCTGTTTCCTTCAATTCTGCCTTGCTTTCAAATCCTCTTCACTGCCTTACCTCAATATATTTCTGGATGATAGTTGTCCTTTATAACTCTGCAAGTTTGTGAATTGCTGTGCCCCTGATTTCCATTTTTCAACTTGCTTATTTGTGAGCTGGCTGCAATACCGCAGGATGGCTTTAGGCCCTAGTCTGTTTCCGGGGTTGCAGGCTGAGCCTGTGTTTAATTCTTCTTCCTGATGGGAAATTAGAGTGACATGTGCCCATCCAAACACCTGCAGCTAATCTCTCATTTGTTTCCCCTCTTCCTGTTCATCCTCTGCACAATTTGCAAACTGTGCATAACAGGAGGGTAAAGGCGCTGACACTCCAATTGAGAGATTTTTAGTAATGCAGATGGAATGGCGAAGCCGAGCACAAGGAAAGGAAAAATGAGGTACCTTTTAGAAAACTTTCCCGATTACACAGTGTACCATCCACTGGGTTCCCCAAGCATGTCTTAACAGTAGGAAGATTCCCTTAAACCTGGAGAGTTGGGGCCACTAGAATGGGTAGCACACAGTATTGCCCTAAGTGGTGTTCTTTTGCTCACACAACCTCAGCAATCTTGTCAGACCCAAGTGTCCAGTCTTATGTCTCATCCAGCTGTGGATGTAAAGGTGGTCAATCCAGGTTGCATCACAGGCCCTGAACGTAATTTTTAAGACTTTCTCCCTGTTTCACAGTTTTGGCATTTTGCTTTTGAAATTTATTTTTATAAGTGGGTTTAGCTGAATTTCAGTGCTGTGTTCATGTCATTATACACACACATGATTCATTTATGGAGACATGAGAATACATATGTTTTAAAATTCTTAATAGTCAGATATATTCCTCTTCAATGAATAGGGGTTGTTGAGTCCAGTTCATTGTGCCGGGAGTAGGTGCTGTCTATTATATACTTGGTTTATGGAACAATATCTGTGCTAATTAAGGACTGTGGATTTATGCATCACCCCAACTCGCCTTTCCCCTTAATCAGGCAGAAGTTTGTTTTCTAAATGTGTGACTCTGTTGTGCTTGTAATTCAGTTCATGTGTAGCCATGTGTACATTCCCGCTAAGAATGATATCTTATGATAAGTTTCATTGTTCTGTTGTCTTTCCTAACTCAGTTCATGTGTATCCATGTTTACAGGATCCTCATAAGTGTTATATTATCATAAGTTTATTTTTCTCTGTGACTTATTTCACTTAGAATCATCGTACCTGAATCCACTCATTTTGCTGCTACTGCCCTTATGACATTGATTTCATGGCTTAGGGAGATTCCATCGTACATAAGAAACACAATTTCTTGAACCGTTTTGTCTTTCCTGGGATATTTAAGGTGTACCCAAGTTGAGGTTCTTGTAAGTAGTGCAGCCCTGAATTTTGGGGTGGCTCTGTCTTATTGATTTTCAGTTTTCCCAAGGTATTTCCCAAGGTATTCCCAAGGTTTTCCCTAGACTGGAAGTGCCCTTGGCTCTGTAGCTCTGTTGATTACTTGTTTTAGGGAACACACTGCACTCCGCCAGAGAGGCAGTTGGCAATTTACATCCTGCCCATCAGCATAACTAGGCTCCCTGTTCTCCTGGGCCTGTCTTGCCTTTCTGGTTTTTACACATTTTGCGGATGTCCCTTTTGACTGGTGGGAAGTGATACTTCTTTGTAGTGCAGTTTTGTTTTGCCCGCTTGCTTGCTTGGCCAAAATGGGCGTATGCGTTTTCTCCTGAATATATTCAGGAGAAAACGCATACGCCCTTTTTAGCCAAGTACATCATTGTCGAAGTTGTGCCCCTCTTCCTGTGCTTTAAAAGCAATTCCAATGTACCTCTTGAAATCTGTTTCCTGTATTCTGGCTCGCTTTCAAGTCTGCCTCATTGCCTTCCCTCAACAGATATTTGGAGGATTGTTGTCCTTTATTACTCTGCCAGTTTGTGAATTGCTGTGCCCCTGAGCTCCATTTTTCAACTCGTTTTTTGTGAGCTGACCGCAAGTCCATAATTTTGATTCAGGACCTATACTGGTTCCTGGCGTGTGGCTGAGACTTTGGTTAATTCTTCTTCCTGACAGGAATTAGAGTGAAATGTGCCCGTCCAAATTCCTAACAGCTATCTTTCATTTGTTCTCCCTCTTCCCTTTCATCCTCTGGCAAATTGGCAACATGTGCGTACCAGGAGTTTAAAGGAGCTGTCTCTCCAAGTTGGGAGATTGATAGTAAAGCAGTTGGAATGTCAAACCGGAGCACCAGGAGAGGGACTATTAGTTGAGTTTTAGAAACATGGCGAATTCACAGTGTGTCCATTCTGTAGGTTTCCTGTACATGTTATAGCTGTAGAAATATTCCCTTTAACCTGGAGAGTTGGTACCGTTGGAATGTGTGCCACATATAATTGCTTTAAATGGTCTGCATTTGCTCACCGAATCTCACCAATCCTCTCAGCACCATGTGTCCAGCCTTATGCCACATCCAGCTGTCACTGTAGATAGGGTCATTCCAGGTTTCATCAGAGACCCTGAAGGAATTGTAAAGAATTTCCCTGTTTTTTTTTTCTTTTGTTTTCTTTTTGAAATTCCTTTTTATCGTGGGTTTGAGCTGATTCTCACTGCAATGTTTATGCCAGTCTAGACACACTTGATTCCCTTATGGAGACATATTAATACATAGATTTTAAGATTCTTACATGTCAGATATATTCCTCTGCGGGAAATATGGGGTTTTGAGTCCCTTTCACTGAGGAAAGTGTAGGTCTTGTCTATTCCGTATTTGGTTTTTGGAACGGTACATGTACTAATATCACACTCTGGTTTTATGCATCACCCCATCTCTCCTTCCGTCTTAAGCAGGCATAAGAGTGTTTTATAAATGTGAGACTCTGTTCTCTTTCCTAACTCAGTTCATGTGTAGCCATGTTTACAGGACCTTCATAAGTAATATATTATGATAAGTTTCTTTTTCTCTGTGACTTATTTCACTTAGATTCATCGTACCTGAATCCACTCATTTTGCTGCTACTGGCCTTATGACATTGATTTCTTGGCTGAGGTGTATTCCATTGTACGTAAGTATCACAATTTCTTGAACCATTTTTGTCTTTCCTGGGATATTTAAGGTGTACCCAAGTTGAGGTTCTTGTAAGCAGTGCAGCCCTCAATTCTGTGTTTGCTCTGTCTTATTGATTTTCAGTTTTCCCAAGGTATCTTCCCTAGACTGGAAGTGCCCTTGGCTCTGTAGCTCTGTTGTTTACTTGTTTTAGGGAACACAGGGCACTCCTCCAGAGAGGCAGTTGTCAATTTACATCCTGCTCATCAGCATAACTAGGCTCCCTGTTCTCCAGGGCCTTTCTTGCCATTCTGATTTTTACAGATTTTGCGGATGTCCCTTTTTACCGGTGGGAAGTGATACTTCTTTGTAGTGCAGATTTTCATTGCCTGCTTGCTTGCTTGGCCAAAAAGGGCGTATGCGTTTTCTCCTGAATATATTCAGGAGAAAATGCATACGCCCATTTTGGCCAAGTGCATCATTGTTGAAGTTGTGCCCCTTTTCCTGTGCTTTAAAGGTGATTGCAATGTACCTCTTGAAATCTGTTTCCTGCTATTCTGGCTCACTTTCAAGTCTGCCTCGTTGCCTTCCCTCAACCGATTTTTGGACGATAGTTGTCCTTTATTACTCTGCCAGTTTGTGAATTGCTGTGCCCCTGAGCTCCATTTTTCAACTCGTTTTATGTGAGCTGACGGCGGGTCCAAAACTTTGGTTCAGGAACTATACTGGATCCCGGAGGGTGGCTGAGACTTTGGCTAATTCTTCTACCTGCCGGGAAATTAAAGTGACATATGCCCGTCCAAATGCCTAACAGCTACTCTCTCATTGGTTCTCCCTCTTCCCTTTCATCCTCTGCCAAATTGGCAACCTGTGCGAACCAGGAGGTTAAAGGGGCTGTCTCTCCAAGTTGGGACATTGATAGTAAAGCAGTTGGAAAGTCAATCCGGAGCTCCAGGACAGGGACTATTAGTTGAGTTTTAGAAACCTTACATATTCATGATGTGTCCATTCTCTAGGTTTCACATACATGTTATAGCTGAAGTAATATTCCCTTGAACCTGGAGAGTTGGGACCCTTGGAATGTGTGCCATGCATTATTGCTTTAAATGGTCTGCATTTGCTCACCGGATCTCACCAATCCTCTCAGTCCCAAGTGTCCTGCCTTATGCCACATGCAGCTGTTGTTGTAGATGGGGCATTCCAGGTTTCATCAGAGCCACTGAAGGAATTGTATAGAATTTCCCTGTTTTTTTGTTTTGTTTTTCAAATTCCTTTTAATAGTGTGTTTGAGCTGATTCTCACTGCCATGTTTATGCCAGTCTAGACACAATTGATTCCCTTACGGAGACATATCAATACATAGGTTTTAAGATTCTTACTAGTCAGATATATTCCTCTGCGGGAAATATGGTGTTTTGAGTCCCTTTCACTGAGGAAGGTGTAGGTCTTGTCTTTTCCGTAGTTGGTTTTTTGAACGGTACCTGTACTAATATCACACTCTCGTTTTATGCATCAACCCACCTCTCCTTCCCCCTTAAGCAGGCATAAGAGTGTTTCCTAAATGTGAGACTCTGTTCTCTTTCGTAACTCAGTTCATGTGTAGCCATGTTTACATGACCTTCATAAGTGATATATTATGATAATTTCTTCTTCTCTGTGACTTACTTCACTTAGAATCATCGTACCTGAATCCACTCATTTTGCTGCTACTCGCCCTATGACATTGATTTCATGGCTGAGGGGTATTCCATTGTATGTAAGTAACACAATTTCTTGGACCATTTTTGTCTTTCCTGAGATATTTAAGGTGTACCCAAGTTGAGGTTCTTGTAAGCAGTGCAGACCTCAATTCTGTGTTTGCTGTGTCTTATTGATTTTCAGTTTTCCCAAGGTATCTTCCCTAGACTGGAAGTGCCCTTGGCTCTGTAGCTCTGTTGTTTACTTGTTTTAGGGAACACAATGCACTCCTCCAGAGAGGCAGTTGGCAATTTACATCCTGCCCTTCAGCATAACTAGGCTCCCTGTTCTCCAGCGCCTGTCTTGCCTTTGTCGTTTTTACACATTTTGCGATGTCCCTTTTGACCTGTGGGAAGTGATACTTCTTTGTAGTGCAGATTTGCATTGCCTGCCTAGTTGCTTGGGAAAATGGGCATGTGCGTTTTCTCCTGAATATATTCAGGAGAAAATGCATACGCCCTTTTTGGCCAAGTTCATCATTGTCGAAGTTGTGCCCCTATTCCTGTGCTTTAAAAGCAATTCCAAGGTACCTCTTGAAATCTGTTTCCTGCTATTCTGGATCGCTTTCAAGTCCGCCTCGTTGCCTTCCCTCAACAGATTTTTGGACGATAGTTGTCCTTTATTACTCTGCCAGTTTGTGAATTGCTGTGCCCCTGAGCTCCATTTTTCAACTCGTTTTTTGTGAGCTGACCGCAAGTCCAAAATTTTGGTTCAGGAACTATACTGGTTCCCGGTGGGTTGCAGAGACTTTGGTTAATACTTCTTCCTGCCGGGAAATTATATTGACATGTGCCCATCCAAATGCCTAACAGCTACTCTCTCATTGGTTCTCCCTCTTCCCTTTCATCCTCTACCAAATTGGCAACCTGTGCGAACCAGGAGTTTAAAGGGGCTGTCTCTCCAATTTGGGAGATTGATAATAAAGCAGTTGGAAAGTCAAACCGGATCACCAGGAGAGGGACTATTAGTTGAGTTTTAGAAACCTTTTGTATTCACAGTGTGTCCATTCTCTAGGTTTCCCATACAAGTTATAGCTGTAGTAATATTCCCTTCAACCTGGAGAGTTGGGACCCTTGGAATGTGAGCCACACATAATTGCTTTAAATAGTCTGCATTTGCTCACCGAATCTCACCAATCCTCTCAGTCCCCCGTGTCCAGCCTTATGCCACATCCAGCTGTCGTTTTAGATAGGGTCATTCCAGGTTTCATCAGAGAACCTGAAGGAATTGTAAAGAACTTCCCTGTTTTTTTGTTTTGTTTTTGAAATTCCTTTTTAGAGTGTCTTTGAGCTGATTCTCACTGCCATGTTTATGCCAGTCTAAACACAATTGATTCCCTTACGGACACCTATCAATACATAGTTTTTAAGATTCTTACTAGTCAGATATATTCCTTTTCGGGAAATATGGGGTTTTGAGTCCCTTTCACTGAGGAAAGTGGAGGTCTTGTCTATTCCGTATTTGGTTTTTGGAACGTTACTTGTACTAATATCAAACTCTGGTTTTATGCATCACCCCACCTCTCATTCCCCCTTAAGCAGGCATAAGAGTGTTTTCTAAATGTGAGACTCTGTTCTCTTTCCTAACTCAGTTCATGTGTAGCCATGTTTACAGGACCTTCATAAGTGATATCTTATGATAAGTTTCTTCTTCTCTGTGAATTATTTCACTTAGAATCATCGTACCTGAATCCACTCATTTTGAAGCTACTGGCCTTATGACATTGATTTCATGGCTGAGGTGTATTCCATTGTACGTAAGTAACACCATTTCTTCAACCATTTTTGTCTTTCCTGGGATATTTAAGGTGTACCCAAGTTGAGGTTCTTGTAAGCAGTGCAGCCCTCAATTCTGTGTTTGCTCTGTCTTATTGATTTTCAGTTTTCCCAAGGAATCTTCCCTAGACTGCAAGTGCCCTTTGCTCTGTAGCTCTGTTGTTTACTTGTTTTAGGGAACATAATGCACTCCTCCAGAGAGGCAGTTGTCAATTTACATCCTGCCCATCGGGATATCTAGGCTCCCTGTTCTCCAGGGCCTTTCTTGCCATTCTGAATTTTACACATTTTGTGGATGTCCCTTTTGACCGTTGGGAAGTGATACTTCTTTGTAGTGCCGACTTGCATTGCCCGCTTGCTTGCTTGGCCAAAAAGGGTGTATGCGGTTTCTCCTGAATATATTCAGGAGAAAATGCATACGCCATTTTTGGCCAAGTGCACCATTGTCGAAGTTGTGCCCCTCTTCCTGTGCTTTAAAGGTGATTTCAATGTACCTCTTGAAATCTGTTTCCTGCTATTATGGCTCACATTCAAGTCTGCCTCGTTGCCTTCCCTCAACCAATTTTTGGACGATAGTTGTCCTTTATTACTCTGCCAGTTTGTGAATTGCTGTGCCCCTGAGCTCCATTTTTCAACTCGTTTTTTTGTGAGCTGTCCGCAAGTCCCATATGTTTGTTCAGGACGTATACTGGTTCCCGGCGGTTGGCTGAGTCTTTGGTTAATTCTTCTTCGTGCCGGGAAATTAGAGTGACATGTGCCCGTCCAAATGCCTAACAGCTACTCTCTCATTGGTACTCCCTCTTCCCTTTCATCCTCTGCCAATTTAGCAACCTGTGCGATCCAGGAGGTTAAAGGGGCTGTCTCTCCAAGTTGGGAGATTGATAGTAAAGCATTTGGAAAGTCAAACCGGAGCACGAGGAGAGGGACTATTATTTCAGTTTTAGTAACCTTTCGTTTCTTCACAGTGTGTCCATTCTCTAGGTTTCCCGTACATGTTATAGCTGTAGTAATATTCCCTTCTACCTGGAGAGTTGGGACCCTTGGAATGGGTGCCACGCATTATTGCTTTAAAGGGTCTGCATTTGCTCAACAAATCTCACCAATCCTCTCAGTCCCAAGTGTCCAGCCTTATGCCACATCCAGCTGTTTAAGATAGGGTCATTCCTGGTTTCATCAGAGCCCCTGAAGAAATTGTAAAGAATTTCCCTGTTTTTTGTTTTTGTTTTTTAAATTCCTTTTTATCGTGGGTTTCAGCTGATTTTCAGTGCCATGTTTATGCCAGTCTAGACACACTTGATTCCCTTACGGAGACATATCAATACATAGGTTTTAAGATTCTTACTAGTCAGATATATTCCTCTGCGGAGAATAGGGGTGTTGATTCCCGTTCACTGAGGAAGGAGTAGGTCTTGTCTATTCTGTATTTGGATTATGGAATGCTACCTGTGCTAATATCAAACTCTGGTTTTATGCATCTCCCCACCTCTCCTTTCCCCTTAAGCAGGCATAAGTATGTTTTCTCTATGTAAGACTCTGTTCTCTTTACTAATTCAATTCATGTGTACCCTTGTTTACATTTCCTTCATAAGTGATATCTTATGTCAGAATGCTCCATGGCTCTTGTCATCATAATGCTCCATGATGCTTGTCACCACGATTATCCATGGCCTTCTCATCACAATACTCCACGGTCTTGCCATCACATTGCTCCATGCCCTGGTCATCACAATGCTCCATGTCACTTGTAATCACAATTCTCCACCTCTTTGTCATCACAATGTTCCATGACACTTCTCATCACAATGTTACATGCTCTTGTCATCACAATTCTCCATGCACTTGTCATCGCAATGCTCCCTGAACCCTGTCATAGAAAGCTCCATATTCTTTTCATCACAATGCTCCATGACATTGTTATAAAAATTCTCAATGTCGCTTGTCATCACAATGCTCCCTGCCATTGTCATCACAATGTTTCATGACACTTGAAATCACAATGTTCCAAGCCCTTGTCATCACAATGCTACATGACCCATGTCATCACAATGTTCCCTGACACCTGTCATCACAATGCTCCTTGACCCTTGTCAGTTCAGTGCGCCATGATGCTCGTCATCACAATTACCCAAGGTCTTCTCATCACAATGCTTCAGGGATTTACCATCACAATGCTCCATGCCCTGGTCATCTCAATGCTCCATTCCCTTGTCATCACAATACTCCATGACTGCTGTCATCACAATACTCCTTGAACATTTTCAGCCCAGTGTTCCATGACATTCTCATCACAATGCTCCATGACCCCTGTCATCACAATGCTCCATGACCACTGTCATCACAGTGCTCCATGACCCCTGACAAAACAGTGATCCGGGACTCTTGTCATCAAAATGCTCCATGACACTTTTCATCACAATGATCCTGCCCTTGTCATCCCAATGCTCCATGAACCCGTAATCACAATGCTCCGTGACACATGTCATCACAGTTCTCCATGGCACTTGTCATCACAGTGCTCCATGCCTTTGTCATCAAAATGCTCCATGACCTTGTCATCACAATGCTCCATGGCCTTCTCATCACAAAGCACCACGACCTTGTCATCAAAATGCTCCATGACTTTGTCATGACAAAGCTCCATGACCATTGGCATCACAATGCTCCATTCTGCTTTAAATCAAAATGATCCATGACCCCTGTCATCACAATGCTCCAAACCCTTGTGATCACAATGTTCCATAATTCTTCTCATCACAACGCTCAATGATGCCTGTCATCACAATACACCATGCCCTTGTCATCACAATGCTCCATGACCTTTGTCACCACAATTCTCAATACACTTGTCATCAAAATGCTCCCTAACACTTGTCGTCAGAATGCTCCTTGAACCCTGTCATGAAAAGGCTCCATGCCTTTTTCATCACAATGCTCCATGCCATTTTCATCACAATGCTCCATGCCATTTTCATCACAATATTCCACAAGCTTGTCATCAGAATGCTCCATGACACTTGTCATTACAATCCTCCATGACCGCTGTCATCAGAATTCTCTATAACACCTGCCATAACAATGCTCCATGTGCCTTGTCTTTACAGTGCTCCATGACATTCGTCATCACAATTATCCATGGTCTTCTCATCACAATGCTCCACGGTCTTGCCATCACAATGCTGCATGCCCTGGTCATCACAATGCTCCATGTCTTTGGTGATCACAGATCTCCACGTCCTTGGAATCACTATGCTCCATGACACTTCTCCTCACAGTGCTAAATGCTTTGTCATCACAATTCACTATGCACTTTTCATCGCAATGCTCCATGACCCCTGTCATAGCCAGCTCCATGTGGTTGTCATCACAATGCTTCATGAATTGTCATCAAAATTATCAATGGCCCTTGTTATCAAAATGCTCCATGACCTTGTCAACACAATGCCCCAAGCCCTTCTCATCACAATGCTCCATTACCTTTGTCATTACAATCCTCCATGACACTTGGTATCACAATGCTCCATGCCATTGTCATCACAAGGGACCATGACATATGTCATCACAATGCTCCCTGACACCGGTCTTCACAATAATCCATGACCTTGTCATCACAATGATCCATGCCCTTGTCATAACAATGCACCATGCCCACTGTCATCACAATAATCCATGAAACTTGTCAGACCAGTGCTCCATGCCCCTGTCATCACAATGCTCCATGCCCTTTTCATCACAATGCTCCAAGAACCCTGTAATCACAATGCTCTATGCCCCTTTTCATCAGAATGCTCCATGAGACTTGTCATCACAAGACTCCACGGTCTTCTCATCACAATGCTCCAGCACCATGTCATCACAATGCTCCATTCCCTTGCCATCACAATGTTCTATGACACCTGTCATCACAATACTCCATGAATATTTTCAGCCCAATGTTCCATGACCTTCTCATCACAATGCTTCATGACCCATGTCATCAAAATGCTCCATGACCATTGTCATCACATTGATCCATGCCCTTGTCATCCCAGTGTTCCATGGCCCCTGTAATCACAATGCTCTGTGACGCTTGTCATCACATTGCTCCGTGACCCTTGTCATCACAATGCTCCATGCTTTGTCAGCAAAATGCTACATGACATTGTCATCACAATGCTCCATGCACTTGTCATCATAATTCTCCATTACCATTGTCATCAAAATCCTCCATGAACCTTGGGATCACATTGCTTTAAGCCCTTGTCATCAGAATGCTCCATGTTCCTTGAAATCAAAATGATCCATGACCTCTGTCATCACAATGCTCCAAACACTTGTGATCACAATGTTCCATAACACTTGTCATCACAACACACTTTGATGCCTGTCATCACAATTATCCATGGACTTCTCATGACAATGCTCCATGAACTTTGTCATCACAATGCTCAATACACTTATCATCACAATGCTCCCTGTCATTTCTCGTCAGAATGCTCCTTGAACCGTGTCATGAAAAGGCTCCATGCTCTTTTCATCACAATGCTCCATGACACTTGTCATCACAATGCTCCACGCCCATGTCATTACAGTGCTCCATGACGCTCGTCATCACAATTATCCATGGTTTTCTCATCACAATGCTCCACGGTCTTGCCATGACAATGCTCCATGACACTTCTCATCACAATGTTCCATGATCTTGTCATAACAATTCTCCATGCACTTGTCATCGCAATGCTCCATGACCCATCATAGCAAGCTCCATGTGCTTTTCATCACAATGCTTCACGACGTTGTCATCAAAATTCTCAATGGTGCTTGTCATCACAATGCTCCATGCCCTTTTCATTACAATGATCCATGCCCTTGTCATCACAATGCTCCATGACCCCTGTCATCACAATGCTCCGTGACTCCAGTCATCACAGTGCTTCATGACCTTTGTCCTCACAATGGTCCATGCCCTCGTCACACAAGGCTCTGTGACCTTTGTCACTAAAATGCTCCATGCCCTTGTCATCTCAATGCTCCATGCCCACTCTCATCACAATAATCCATGAAACATGTCAGACCAATTTCCATGACCACTGACATCACAGTGCTACATGCCCTTATCATCACAATGCTCCATGACCCCTGACATCAGAATGTTCCATAACCCCTCTCTCAAAATGCCCCATGACCCATTTCATCACAATGCTTCATGACCCCTGACATCGCAATGTTCCATAACCCCTGTCATCAAAATATTCCATGACACTTTTATTCAAATTGCTCCATGACCCTGTCATCACAATGCTCCCTGCCTTTCTCATCACAATGGACCACGCCCTTGTCATCAAAATGCCCCATGACATTTGTCATCACAAAGCTCCATGACCCTTGGCATCACAATGCTCCATGCCACTGTCTTCAGAATGCTCAGTGAAATCTCTCATCACATTGCTCCATGCCCTTGTCATCACAATGCTCCATTACACCTGTCATAACAATGCTCCATGACCCCTGCCATCACAATGTTTCACGGGCTTGTCATCACAAGGCTCCATGACCCTTGTCATCACAATGCTCCAAGACCTCTGTAATCACAATTCTCCATGCGACTATTCATCTCAATGCACCATGAACAGTGTCATCACAATGCACCATGCCCATCATCATAATGATTCATGCTCTTGTCATCACAATGAAGTCAAAATGCTCCATGTCCTCTGTCATCACAATGCTCCAAACCCATCTGATCACAATGTTCCATAACACTTGTCATCACATGCCCCATGACGCTCATCATCACAATTATGCAAGGTCTTCTCATCACAATGCTCCATGACCTTTGTCACCAAAATGCTCAATACACTTGGCATCACAATGCTCGCTGACACTTGTCATCAGTATGCTCCTTGAACACTGTCATGACAAGCCTCCATGCCTTTTTCATCACAATGATCCATTCCCTTTTCATCACAATGCTCCAAGACCCCTGTTATCACAATGCTCCGTGACTCGAGTCATCACAATCCTTCATGACATTTGTCATCACAATGGTCCATGACCTGGTCACACAAAGCTCTGTGACCTTTGTCACCACAATGCTCCATGAAATTTTTATCACAATGCTCTGTGACACTTGTCATCCCAAAGTTCCATGCCTTTGTCAGCACAGTGCTCCATGACGTTTGTCATCACAATGCTTGATGCCCGTGTCAGCACAATGCTCCATAACCCATGTCATCACAATGCACCATGCACTTGTCATCACAATGCTCCACATCATTGTCATCAAAATGCTCCATAAACCTTGTCATCACAATGCTACATGCACTTCTCCTCAAAATGCCTTCTCATCACTGATATCACAATGTTCCATCACTAGTCATCAAAATACTCCCTCACCCCTGTCATCACAATATTCCATGACCCCTGTAATCACAATTATCCATGCCCTTGTCATCACAAAGCTCCATGACGCATGTCATCAGAATGCTCCATGGTCTTCTCATCACAATGCTCCATGCCCTTGTCATCACAATGCTCCATGATCCCTGTCATCACAATGCTCCGTGACTCCAATCATCACAGTGATTCATGACCTTTCTCATCACAATCGTCCATGCCCTCGTCACACAAGTCTCTGTGATCTTTGTCACCACAATGCTCCATGAAATTTTCATCACAATGCTCCGTGACCCTTGTCATCACAAAGCTCCATGCCTTTGTCAGCACAATGCTCCATGACACTTGTCATCAAAATGCTCGATGTGCGTGTCAACACAATGCTCCATAACCCATGTCATCACAATGCACCATGCACTTGTCATCACAATGCTCACATCCTTGTCATCAAAATGCTCCATAAACCTTGTCATCACAATGCTCCATGCACTTCTCCTCAAAATGCTTTCTCACCACTGATATCACAATGTTCCATCACTAGTCATCACAATACTCCCTCACCACAGTCATCACAATTTTCCATGACCTCTGTCATCACAGTGCTACATGCCCTTATCATCACAATGCTCCATGACCCCTGACATCACAATGTTCCATAACCCCTGTCTCAAAATGCCCCATGACCCATTTCATCACAATGCTTCATGACCCCTGACATCGCAATGTTCCATAACCGCTGTCATCAAAATATTCCATGACAATTTTATTCAAATTGCTCCATGACCCTGTCATCACAATGCTCCCTGCCTTTCTCATCACAATGGACCACGCACTTGTCATCAAAATGCCCCATGACATTTGTCATCACAAAGCTCCATGACCCTTGGCATCACAATGCTCCATGCCATTGTCTTCAGAATGCTCAGTGAAATCTCTCATCACATTGCTACATGCCCTTGTCATCACAATGCTCCATTACACCTGTCATAACAATGCTCCATGACCCCTGCCATCACAATGTTCCACGGCCTTGTCATCACAAGGCTCCATGACCCTTGTCATCACAATGCTCCAAAACCTCTGTAATCACAATTCTCCATGCGACTATTCATCTCAATGCTCCATGAACACTGTCATCACAATGCACCATGCCCATCATCATAATGATTCATGCTATTGTCATCACAATAAAGTCAAAATGCTCCATGTCCTCTGTCATCACAATGCTCCAAACCCATCTGATCACAATGTTCTATAACACTTGTCATCACATGCCCCATGACGCTCGTCATCACAATTATGCAAGGTCTTCTCATCACAATGCTCCATGGCCTTTGTCACCACAATGCTCTATACACTTGGCATCACAATGCTCGCTGACACTTGTCATTAGTATGCTCCTTGAACACTGTCATCACAAGGCTCCATGCCTTTTTCATCACAATGATCCATTCCCTTTTCATCACAATGCTCCAAGACCCCTGTTATCACCATGCTCCGTGACTCGAGTCATGACAATCCTTCATGACATTTGTCATCACAATGGTCCATGACCTGGTCACACAAAGCTCTGTGACCTTTGTCACCACAATGCTCCATGAAATTTTTATCACAATGCTCTGTGACACTTGTCATCCCAAAGCTACATGCCTTTGTCAGCACAATGCTCCATGACGTTTGTCATCACAATGCTCGATGCCCGTGTCAGCACAATGCTCCATAACCCATGTCATCACAATGCACCATGCGCTTGTCATCACAATGCTCCACATCCTTGTCATCAAAATTCTCCATAAACCTTGTCATCACATTGCTACATGCACTTCTCCTCAAAATGCCTTCTCACCACTGATATCACAATGTTCCATCACTAGTCATCAAAATACTCCCTCACCCCTGTCATCACAATATTCCATGACCCCTGTAATCACAATTCTCCATGCCCTTCTCATCACAAAACTCCATGACGCATGTCATCATAATGCTCCATGGTCTTCTCATCACAATGCTCCATGCCCTTGTAATCACAATGCTCCATGATCCCTGTCATCACAATGCTCCGTGACTCCAATCATCACAACGATTCATGACCTTTCTCATCACAATCGTCCATGCCCTCGTCACACAAGTCTCTGTGATCTTTGTCACCACAATGCTCCATGAAATTTTCATCACAATGCTCCGTGACCCTTGTCATCACAAAGCTCCATGACACATGTCATCAGAATGCTGCATGGCCTTCTCATAACAATGCTCCATGCCCTTGTCATCGCAATGCTCCAACACCCTTGTAATCACAATGCTCCATGCCCCTTTTCATCTCAATGCTCCATGAACCATGTCATCACAATGCACCTTGCCCATCACCATAATATTTCATGCTATTGTCATCACAGTGAAATCAAAATGCTCAATGACCTCTGTCATCACAATGCACCAAACCCTTCTGATCACAATGTTCCATAACACTTGTCATCACAATGCCCCATGACACTGGTCATCACAATTATCCATTGTCTTCTCATCACAATGCTCCATGATCTTTGTCATCACAATGCTCAATACACTTATCATCACAATGCTCCCTGAGAGTTGTCATCAGTATGCTCCTTGAAACCTGTCATGACAAGGCTCCATGCATTTTTCATCACAATGATCCATTCCCTTTTCATCACAATCCTCCAAGACCCCTGTAATCACAATGCTCCATGTCCTTGTCATCACAAATCTCCATGTCGCATGTCATCAGAATGCTCCATTGCCTTCTCATCACAATGCTCCATGTCCTTCTCATCACATTGCTTCAAAACCCCTGTAATATCAATGCTCCATGCACTTTTTCATCAGAATGCTCCATGCCCTTTTCATCACAATGCTCCATGACCCCTGTCATCGCAATCTTCCAAGCCCTTGTCATCAAAATGCTCCATTACCTTTGTCATCACAATCCTCCATGACACTTGGTATCACAATGCTCCATGCCATTGTCATCTCAATGGACAATGACATATGTCATCACAATGCTCCCTGACACCTGTCTTCACAATACTCCATGACCTTGTCATCACAAAGTTCCATGCCCTTGTCATCACAATGCGCCATGCCCACTGTCATCACAATAATCCATGAAACATGTCAGACCAATGCTCCATGCCCTTGTCATCACAATGCTCCAAAACCCCTGTCATCACAATGCTCCGTGACTCCAGTCATCAAAATTCTTCATGACCTTTCTCCTCACAATGGTGCATGCCCTCGTCACACAGGGCTCTGTGACCTTTGTAACCACAATGCTCCATGCCCTTGTCATCTCAATGCTCCATGCCCACTCTCATCACAATAATCCGTGAAACTTGTCAGACCAATGTTCCATGCGCCTGTCATCACATTGCTCCATGCCCTTGTCATCACAATGCTCCATGACCCCTGTCATCACAATGCTCCGTGACTCCAGTCATCACAATGATTCATGACCTTTCTCATCACAATGGACCATGCCCTCGTCACACAAGGCTCTGTGATCTTTGTCACCACAATGCTCCATGAAATTTTCATCACAATGCTCTGTGTCCCTTGTCATCACAATGCTCCATGCCTTTGTCAGCACAATGCTCCATGACACATGTCATCACAATGTGCCATGCTCTTTTCATCACAAAGCTCCACATCCTTTTCATCGCTATGCTCCATAAAACTTGTCATCACAATGCTCCATGCACTTCTCATCAAAATGCTCTCTCACCTCATATATCACAATGTTCCATCACTAGTCATCAGAATACTCGCTCACCCCTGTCATCACAATGTTCCATGACCACTGTCATCACAGTGCTACATGCCCTTATCATCACAATGCTCCATGACCCCTGACATCACAATGATCCATAACCCCTGTCACAAAATACTCCATGACCCATTTAATCACAATGCTTCATGACCCCTGACATCACAATGTTCCATAATCCCTGTCATCAAAATATTCCATGACCCTTTTATTCAAATTGCTCCATGCCCTTGCCATCACAATGCTCCATGACCACTGCCATCACAATATTACACGGACTTGGCATGACAAGGCTCCATTCCTTTTTGATCACAATGATCCATTCCCTTTTCATCACAATGCTCCAAGTCCCCTGTTATCACAGAGCTCCATGCCCCTGTCATCACAAAGATCCATGACACATGTCATCAGAATGCTCCATGAATATTTCATCACAATGCTCTGTGTCCCTTGTCATCGAAATGCTCCATGCCTTTGTCACCACAATGTTCATGACCCTTGTCATCACAATGCTCGATGCGCGTGTCAGCACAATGCTCCATAACGCATGTCATCACAATGCACCATGCACTTGTCATCACAATGCTCCATTCCCTTGTCATCACAATTTTCCATTACACCTGTCATAACAATGCTCCATGACCCCTGCCATCACAATGTTCCACGGCCTTGTCATCACAAGGCTCCATGACATTTTTCAACACAATGCTCCACATCATTTTCATCGCTATGCTCCATAAAAGTTCTCATCACAATGCTCCATGCACTTCTCTTCAAAATGCTCTCTCACCACTGATATCACAATGTTCCATCCCTAGTCATCACAATACTCCCTCACCCCTCTCATTACAGTGTTCCATGACCCCTGTCATCACAATGCTACATGCACTTATCATCACAATGCTCCATGACCCCTGACATCACAATGTTCCATAACCCCTGTAATCAAAATGCTCCATGACACTTTTCATCACAAAGCTCCATGACCACTGACATCACAATGTTCTATAACCCCTGTCATCAAAATATTCCATGACCCTTTTCATCAAATTGCTCCATGACCCTGTCATCACAATGCTCCCTGCCCTTCTCATCACAATGCACCATGCCCTTGTCATCAAAATGCTCCATGACCTTTGTCATCACAAAGTCCATGACCCTTGGCATCACAATGCTCCATTCCATTGTCATCACAATGCTCCATGAATCCTCTCATCACATTGCTCCATGCACTTGTCATTACAATCCTGCATGATCTATGTATCACAGTGTTCTGTGCCCTTGTCATCACAATGCTCCATGCACACTCTCATCACAAAAATCCATGAAAACTTTCAGGCCAATGCCCCATTCCCTTGTCATCACAAAGCTCCATTACACATGTCATAACAATGCTCCATGACCCCTACCATTACAAGGTTCCACGGCCTTGTCATCACAAGCCTCGATGACCCTTGTAATCAAAATGCTCCAAGACCCCTGTAATCACAATGCTCCATGCCCCTGTCATCACAAAGTTCCATGACGCATGTCATCAGAATGCTCCATGGCCTTCTCATCACAATGATCCATGCGCATGTAATCACAATGTTCCAACACCCCGGTAATGACAATGCTCCATGCCACTTTTAATCTCAATGCACCATGAACCCTGTCATCACGTTGCACCGTGCCCATCACCATAATATTTCATACTATTGTCATCACAATGAAATCAAAATGCTCAATGACCTCAGTCATCACAATGCTCCAAACCCTTTTGATCAAAATGTTCCATAACACTTGTCACCACAGTGTCCCATGACGCTTGTCATCACAATGATCCATGCAATTTTCATCACAATGCTCCAAGACCCCTGTAATCACAATGCTCCATGTCCTTGTCATCACAAAGCTCCATGACGCATGTCATCAGAATTCTCCATTTGCTTCTCATCACAATGCTCCATGCCCTTGTCATCACAATGCTTCAAAACCCCTGTAATCACAATGCTCCATGCACCTTTTCATCAGAATTCTCCATGACACTTTTCATCAAAATGCTCCATGACCCCTCACATCACAATATTTCATAACCACTGTCATCAAAATGTTCCATGACACTTTTCATCAATTTGCGCCATGACCCTGTCATCACAATGCTCCCTGCCTTTCTCAACACAATGCACCACAACCTTGTCATCAAAATGCTCCATGAGCTTTGTCATCACAAAGCTCCATGACCCTTGGTATCACAATGCTCCATGCCATTTCATCACAATGCTACATGAAACCTCTCATCACATTGCTCCATGCCCTTGTCAGCACAATGCTCCATGACGCTTGTCATCACAATGCTCGATACTCTTCTCATCACAATGCTCCATGCCCTTGTCATTACAATCCTCCATGACACATGTATCACAGTGTTCCGTGCCCTAGTCATCACAGTGCTCCATGCCGAAACTCACCACAATAATCCATGAAATTTTCAGACCAACGTTCCATGCACTTGTCATCAAAATGCTCCATTACCCATGTCGTAAAAATGCTCCATGACCCCTGCCAACACAATGTTCCACGGCCTTGTCATCCAAGGCTCCATTGCCCTTTTCATCACAATGCTCCAAGACCCTTGTAATCACAATGCTCCATGCCCTTGTCTTCACAAAGATCTATGACCCATGTCATCAGAATGCTACATGGACTTCTCATCAAAATGCTCCATGCCCTTCTAATCACAATGCTCCAAGACCCCTGTAATCACAATGCTCCATGCCCCTATTCATCAGAATGCTCGGTGAGACTTGTCATCACAAGACACCATTGTTTTCTCATCGCACTGCTCCAAGACCTTGTCATCACAATGCTCCATTCCCTTGTCATCACAATGCTCCTTGACCCCTGTCATCACAATACTCCATGGATATTTTCAGCCCAATGCTCCATGACCTTCCATTCACAATGCTCCATGACCCTTGTCATCACATTGCTCCATGACGCCTCTCCTCACAATGCTCCATGTCCCATGTCATCACAATTCTCCACGTCTTTGTCATCGCAATGTTCCATGACACTTCTTATCACAATGTTACATGATCTTGTCATCACAATTCTCCATGCACTTGTCATTGCAATGCTCTGTGACTACTCTTATAGCAAGTTCCATGCGTTTGTCATCACAATGCTTCACAACGTTGTCATCAAAATTCTCAATGGCCCTTGTCATCACAATGCTCCATACCCTTGTCATCACAATGCTCCATGTCCATTGTCATCACAATGTCCCAAGCCCTTGTGATCAAAATGCTCCATTAACTTTGTCATCCCAATCCTCCGTGACACTTGGTATCACAATGCTCCATGCCATTGTCATCACAATGGACAATGACATATTTCATCACAATGCTCCCTGACACCTGTCTTCACAATACTCCATGACCTTGTCATCACAATGTTCCATGCCCTTGTCATCACAATGTGCCATGCCCATTGTCATCACAATAATCCATGAAACTTGTCAGACCAATGTTCCATGCCCCAGTCATCACAATGCTCCATGCCTTTGTCATCACAATGCTCCATGACCCCTGTCATCACAATGCTCCGTGACTCTAGTCATCACAATGCTTCATGACCTTTGTCATCACAATGGTCCATGCCTTCGTCACACATGGCTCTGTGACCTTTCTCACCACAATGCTCCATGCCCTTGTCATCACAAAGCTCCATGACGCATGTCATCAGAATGCTCCATTGCCTTCTCATCACAATGCTCCATGCCCTTGTCATCACAATGCTTCAAAATCCGTGGAATCACAATGCTCCATGCACATTTTCATCAGAATGCTCCATGACCCTTTTCATCAAAATGCTCCATGACCCTTGACATCACAATGTTCCATAACCCCTGTAATCAAAATGTTCCATGACACTTTTCATCAGTTTGCTCCATGACCCTGTCATCACAATGCTCCCTGCCCTTCTCATCACAATGCACCACGACATTGTCATCAAAATGCTCCATGACCTTTGTCATCACAAAGCTCCATGACACTTGGCATCACAGTGCTCCATGCCATTTCATCACAATGCTACATGAAACCTCTCGTCACATTTCTCCATGCCCTTGTCAGCACAATCCTCCATGGCGCTTGTCATCACAATGCTCGATACTCTTCTCATCACAATGCTCCATGCCCTTGTCATTACAATCCTCCATGACACATGTATCACAGTGTTCCGTGCCCTAGTCATCACAGTGCTCCATGCCGAAACTCATCACAATAATCCATGAAATTTTCAGACCAATGTTCCATGCCTTTGTCATCACAATGCTCCCTTACCACTGCCATAACAATGCTTCATGACCCCTTCCATCACAATGTTCCACGGAATTGGCATCCAAGGCTCCATGACCTTGGTCATCACAGTGCTCCAAGACGTCTGTAATCACAATGATCCATGCCCTTGTCGTCACAATGATTCATGACGCATGTCATCAGAATGCTCCATGGCCTTCTCATCAAAATGCTCCATTCCCTTGTCATCACAATGCTCCAAGACCCCTGTAATCAGAATGCTCCAGGCCCCTTGTCATTACAGTGCTCCATGACGCGCGTCATCACAATTATCCGTGATCTTCTCATCACAATGCTCCACTGTCTTACCATCACAATGCTCGATGCCCTGGTCATCACAATGCTCCATGTCCCATGTCATCACAATTCTCCACATCCTTGTCATCACAATGCACCATGACACTTCTTATCACAATGTTACATGATCTTGTCATTACAATTCTCCATGCACTTGTCATTGCAATGTTCTATGACCCCTGTCATAGCAAGCTCCTTGCGCTTGTCATCACAATGCTTCACGAAGCTGTCATCAAAATTCTCAATGGCCCTTGTCATCACAATGCTCCAAGCACTTGTCATCACATTGCTCCATGACCCTTGTCATCACAGTGTCCCAAGCCCTTGTCATCAAAATGCTCCATTACCTTTGTCATCACAATCCTCCATGACACTTGTTATCACAAAGCTCCATGCCATTGTCATCACAATGGACAATGACATATGTCATCACAATGCTCCCTGACACCTATCTTCACAATACTCCATGACCTTGTCACCACAATGTTCCATGCCCTTGTCATCACTATGCGCCATGCCCACTGTCATCACAATAATCAATGAACCTTGTCACACCAATGTTCCATGCCCCTGTCATCACAATGCACCATGCCCTTGTCATCACAATGCTCCATGACCCCTGTCATCACAATGCTCCGTGACTCCAGTCATCACAATGCTTCATGACCATTGTCATCACAATGGTCCATTCCCTCGTCACACAAGGTTCTGTGACATTTGTCACCACAATGCTCCATGTCCTTGTCATCACAAAGCTCCATGACACATGTCATCAGAATGCTCCATTGCCTTCTCATCACACTGCTCCTTGCCTTTGTCATCACAATGCTTCAAAACCCCTGTCATCACAATGCTCCGTGACTCTAGTCATCACAATGCTTCATGACCTTTGTCATCACAATGGTCCATGCCTTCGTCACACATGGCTCTGTGACCTTTCTCACCACAATGCTCCATGCCCTTGTCATCACAAAGCTCCATGACGCATGTCATCAGAATGCTCCATTGCCTTCTCATCACAATGCTCCATGCCCTTGTCACCACAATGCTTCAAAATCCGTGGAATCACAATGCTCCATGCACATTTTCATCAGAATGCTCCATGACCCTTTTCATCAAAATGCTCCATGACCCTTGACATCACAATGTTCCATAACCCCTGTAATCAAAATGTTCCATGACACTTTTCATCAGTTTGCTCCATGACCCTGTCATCACAATGCTCCCTGCCCTTCTCATCACAATGCACCACGACATTGTCATCAAAATGCTCCATGACCTTTGTCATCACAAAGCTCCATGACACTTGGCATCACAGTGCTCCATGCCATTTCATCAAAATGCTACATGAAACCTCTCATCACATTGCACCATGCCCTTTTCAGCACAATCCTCCATGGCGCTTGTCATCACAATGCTCGATACTCTTCTCATCACAATGCTCCATGCCCTTGTCATTACAATACTCCATGACACATGTATCACAGTGTTCCGTGCCCTAGTCATCACAATGCTCCATGCCGAATGTCATCACAATAATCCATGAAATTTTCAGACCAATGTTCCATGCCTTTGTCATCACAATGCTCCCTTACCACTGCCATAACAATGCTTCATGACCCCTGCCATCACAATGTTCCACGGACTTGGCATCCAAGGCTCCATGACCTTGGTCATCACAGTGCTCCAAGACGTCTGTAATCACAATGATCCATGCCCTTGTCGTCACAATGATTCATGACGCATGTCATCAGAATGCTCCATGGCCTTCTCATCAAAATGCTCCATTCCCTTGTCATCACAATGCTCCAAGACCCCTGTAATCAGAATGCTCCAGGCCCCTTGTCATTACAGTGCTCCATGACGCGCGTCATCACAATTATCCGTGATCTTCTCATCACAATGCTCCACTGTCTTACCATCACAATGCTCGATGCCCTGGTCATCACAATGCTCCATGTCCCATGTCATCACAATTCTCCACATCCTTGTCATCACAATGCACCATGACACTTCTTATCACAATGTTACATGATCTTGTCATTACAATTCTCCATGCACTTGTCATTGCAATGTTCTATGACCCCTGTCATAGCAAGCTCCTTGCACTTGTCATCACAATGCTTCACGAAGCTGTCATCAAAATTCTCAATGGCCCTTGTCATCACAATGCTCCAAGCACTTGTCATCACATTGCTCCATGACCCTTGTCATCACAGTGTCCCAAGCCCTTGTCATCAAAATGCTCCATTACCTTTGTCATCACAATCCTCCATGACACTTGTTATCACAAAGCTCCATGCCATTGTCATCACAATGGACAATGACATATGTCATCACAATGCTCCCTGACACCTATCTTCACAATACTCCATGACCTTGTCACCACAATGTTCCATGCCCTTGTCATCACTATGCGCCATGCCCACTGTCATCACAATAATCAATGAACCTTGTCACACCAATGTTCCATGCCCCTGTCATCACAAAGCACCATGCCCTTGTCATCACAATGCTCCATGACCCCTGTCATCACAATGCTCCGTGACTCCAGTCATCACAATGCTTCATGACCATTGTCATCACAATGGTCCATTCCCTCGTCACACAAGGTTCTGTGACATTTGTCACCACAATGCTCCATGTCCTTGTCATCACAAAGCTCCATGACACATGTCATCAGAATGCTCCATTGCCTTCTCATCACACTGGTCCTTGCCTTTGTCATCACAATGCTTCAAAACCCCTGTCATCACAATGCTCCATGCACCTTTTCATCAGAATGCTCCATGACCCTTTTCATCAAAATGCACCACGCCCTTGTCATCAAAATGCTCAATACACTTGTCATCACAAAGCTCCCTGACAATTTTCGTCAGAATGCTCCTTGAACCCTGTAATGAAAAGGCTCCAAGCCTTTTTCATTACAATGCTCCATGCCCTTTTCATCACAATGCTCCATGCCATTGTCATCACATTACTCCACAAGCTTGTCATCAGAATGCTCCATTACGCTTGTCATCACAATGCTCCATGATCCCTGTCATCACAATGTTCCGTGACTCCAGTCATCACAATGCTTCATGACCTTTGTCATCACAATTGTACTTAACCTCGTCATCACAAGGCTCTGTGACCATTGTCACCACAATGCTCCATGAACTTTTCATCACAATGATCTGTGAGCGTTGTCATCACAAGGTTCCATGAATTTGTCAGCACAATGCTCCATGACCCTTGTCATCACAATGCTCCATGCGCTTCTCAGCACAATGCTCCTTGACCCATGTCATCAAAATGTGCCATGCAATTGTCAACACAGTGTTCCACAGCCTTGTCATCACAATGCTCCATAAACCTTGTCATCACAATGCTCCATAAAACATGTCATCACAATGCTCCATTCACTTCTCATCAAAATGCTTTCTCACCACTGATATCACAATGTTCCATCAGTAGTCATCACAATACTCCCTCACCACAGTCATCACAATTTTCCATGACCTCTGTCATCAAAATGCCATATGCCATATCATCACAGTGCTCCATGACCCCTGACATCAAAATGTTCCATATCATCTGTCATCAGAATGCTCCATCACCCTTTTCATCACAATGCTCCAAGACCCCTGACATCACAATGTTCCATAACCACTGTCATCAAAATGTTCCATGACACTTTTCATCAAATTGCTCCATGACCCTGTCATCACAATGCACCATGTCCATCATCATAATGCTTCATGCTATTGTCATCACAATGAAATCAATATGCTCCATGACCTCTGTCATCAAAATGCACCAAACCCTTGTGATCACAATGTTCCATAACCATTGTCATCACAATGCACCATGACGCTCATCATCACAATTATCCATGATCTTCTCATCACAGTGCTCCCTGATCTTTGTCATCACAACGCTCATTACACTTGTCATCACAATGCTCCCTGACAGTTGTCATCAGTATGCTCCTTGAACCCTGTCATGACAAGGCTCCATGCCTTTTCATCACAATGATCCATACCATTTTCATCACAATGCTCCAAGACCCGTGTAGTCACAATGCTCCATGACCTTTAATCACAAAGCTCCATGATGCATGTCATCAGAATGCTCCATTGCCTTCTCATCACATTGCGCCATGTCCTTGTCATCACAGTACTCCAAGACCCCTGTCTTCTCAATATTCTGTGACTCCTTTCTTCACAAGGCTTCATGACATTTGTCATCACAATGGTCCATGTCCTCGTCACACAGGGCTCTGTGACTTTTCTCACCACAGTGCTCCATGAACTTTTCATCAGAGTGCTCTGTGATCCTTGTCATCACCATGCTCCATGCCTTTGTCAGCACAATGCTCCATGACCCTTGTCATCACAGTGCTCCATGCGCTTGTGAGCACAATGCTCCACAACCCATGTCATCACAATGCGCCTTGCGCTTTTCATCACAATGCTCCACATCCTTGTCATTACAGTGCTCCAAAAACCTTGTCATCACAATGCTCCTCGCACTTCTCATTAAAATGCTCTCTCCCCCCTGTCATCACAATGTTCCATGATCCGTGTCATGAAAATGCTACATGACCTTATTATCACAATGCTCCATGAACCCTGACATCAGAATGTTCCATAATCCCTGTCATCAAAATGCTCCATGACCCTTTCCATCACAATCCTCCATGACCCCTGACATCACAATGTTCCATAACCACTCTCATCAAAATATTCCATGATACTTTTCATCAAATTGCTCCATGACCCTGTCATCAACATGCTCCCTGTCCTTCTCATCACAATGCACCATGACCTTGTCATCAAAATGCTCCATGAACTTTGTCATCACAAACTCCATGACCCTTGGCATCACAATGCTCCATGCCATTTCATCACAATGCTACATGAAACCTCTCATCACATTGCTCCATGCCATTGTCAGCACAATACTCCATGATGCTTGTCATCACAATGCTCGATACTCTTCTCATCACAATGCTCCATGCCCTTGTCATTACAATCCTCCATGACACATGTATCACAGTGTTCCGTGCCTTAGTCATCACAATGTTCCATGCCGAATCTCATCACAATAATCCATGAAATTTTCAGACCAATGTTCCATGCCCTTGTCATCACAATGCTCCATTACCCCTGTCATAACAATGCTCCATGACACCTGTCATCACAATGATCCACGGCCTTGTCATCCAAGGTTACATGAGTCTTGTCATCACATTGCTCCAAGACTCCTGTAATCACAATGCTCTATGCCCTTGTCGTCACAAAGATCCTTGACGCATGTCATCAAAATGCTCCATGACATTCTCATCACAATGCTCCATGCACTTGTCATCACATGCTCCAAGACCCCTGTAATCACAATGCTTCCTTCCCTTCTCATCACAATGCACCACGCCCTTGTCATCAAAATGCTCCATTACTTTTATCATCACAAATGCCCATGTACTTAGCATCACAATGCTCCATTCCATTGTCATCACAGTGCTCCATGAACCCTCTCATCACATCGCTCCATGCACTTTTCATCCCAAATCTCCATGACGCTTGTCATCACAATGCTCGATGCCCTTCTCATCACAATGCTCCATGGCATTGACATTACAATCCTGCATGATCTATGTATCACAGTGTTCCGTGCCCTTGTCATCAGAATGCTCCATGCCCACTCTCATCACAATAATACATGAAAATTTTCAGACCAATGCCCCATGCACTTGTCATCACAATGCTCCATTACCCCTGTCATAACAATGCTCCATGACCAATGCCATCACAAGGATCAACGGCCTTGTCATCAAAAGCCTCCATGACCCTTGTCATCACAATGCTCCAAGACCCCTGTAATCACAATGCTCCATTCACTTGTCAGCACAAAGCTCCATGACGCATGTCATCTCAATGCTCCATGCCCTTGAGGTCACTATGCCCCAACACCCCTGTAATCACAATGCTCCATGCCCCTTTTCATCTCAATGCTCCATGAACCCTGTCATCAAAATGCACCGTGCCCATCACCATAATATTTCATGCTATTGTCATCACAATGAAATCGAAATGCTCAATGACCTCTGTCATCACAATGCACCAAAGCCTTCTGATCACAATGTTCCATAACACTTGTCATCACAATGTCCCATGAGCCTGGTCCTCACAATTATCCATGGTCTTCTCATCACAAAGCTCCATGAGCCTGGTCCTCACAATTATCCATGGTCTTCTCATCACAATGCTCCATGACCTTTGTCAACACAATGCTCAATACACTTATCATCACAATGCTCCCTGACACATATCATCAGTATGCTCATTGAACAGTGTCATGACAAGGCTCCATGCATTTTTCATCACAATGCTCCATGCCCCTTTTAATCTCAATGCTCCATGAACCCTGTCATCACAATGCACCGTGTCCATCACCATAATACTTCATGCTATTGTCATCAAAATGAAATCAAACTGCTCAATGACCTCTGTCATCACAATGCACCAAAACCTTCTGATCACAATGTTCCATAACACTTGTCATCACAATGCCCCATGAGGCTGGTCATCACAAATATCCATGGACTTCTCATCACAATGCTCCATGATCTTTGTCATCACAATGCTCAATACACTTATCATCACAATGCTCCCTGACAGTTGTCATCAGTATGCTCCTGGTAACCTGTCATGACAAGGCTCCATGCATTTTTCATCACAGTGATCCATTCCCTTTTCATCACAATGCTCCAAGACCCCTGCAATCACAATGCTCCATGTCCTTGTCATCACAAAGCTCCATGACGCATGTCATCAGAATGCTCCATTGCCTTCTCATCACAATGCTCCATGCCTTTGTCATCACAATGCTTCAAAACCCTTGAAATCTCAATGCTCCATGCACCTTTTCATCAGAATGCTCCATGACCCTTTTCATCAAAATGCTCCATTACCTCTCACATCACAATGTTCCATAACCCGTCATCAAAATGTTCCATGACACTTTTCATCAATTTGCTCCATGACCCTGTCATCACAATGCTCCCTGCCCTTCTCATCACAATGCACCACGACCTTGTCATCAAAATGGTCCATGACCTTTGTCATCACAAAGCTCCATGACCCTTGGCATCACAATGCTCCATGCCATTTCATCACAATGCTACATGAAACTTCTCATCACATTGCTCCATGCCCTTGTCACCACAATGCTCCATGACGCTTGTCATCACAATGCTCGATACTCTTCTCATCACAATGTTCCATGCCCTTGTCATTACAATCCCCCATGACACATGTATAACAGTGTTCCGTGCCATAGTCATCACAATGCTCCATGCCGAATCTCATCACAATAATACATGAAATTTTCAGACCAATGTTCCATGCCCTTGTCATCACAATGCACCTTTACCCCTGTCATAGAAATGCTCCATGACCCCTGCCATCACAATGTTCCACGGCCTTGTCATCCAAGGCCCCATGACCCTTGTCATCACAGGGCTCCAATACCCATGTAATCACAATGCTCCATGCCCTTGTCGTCACAAAGATTCATGACGCATGTCATCAGAATGCTCCGTGGCCTTCTCATAACAATGATCAATGCCCTTTTCATCACAGTGCTCCAAGACCCCTGTAATCACAATGCTCCATGCCCCTTGTCATTACAGTGCTCCATGACGCTCGTCATCACAATTATCCATGATCTTCTCATCACAATGCTCCACGGTCTTGCCATTACAATGCTCCATTCCCCGGTAATCACAATGCTCCATGTCCCATGTCATCACAATTCTCCACGTCCTTGTCATCACAATGCTCCATGACACTTCTTATCACAATGTTACATGATATTTTCATCACAATTCTCCATGCACTGGTCATCGCAATGCTCTATGACCCCTGTCATAGCAAGCTCCATGCGCTTGTCATCACAATACTTCACGACGTTGTCATCAAAATTCTCAATGGCACTTGTCATCGCAATGCTCCATGACCCTTGTCATCACAAGGTCCCAACCCTTGTCATGAAAATGCTCCATTACCTTTGTCATCACAATCCTCCATGACACTTGGTATCACAATGCTCCATGCCATTGTCATCACAAAGCTCCGTGACTCCAGTCATCACAATGATTCATGACTTTGTCACCACAATGCTCCATGCCCTTGTCATCACAATGCTCCATGCCCACTGTCATAACAATATTCCATGAAACTTGTCAGACCAATGATCCATGCCCTCTTCACACAAGGCTCTGTAATATTTGTCACCACAATGCTCCATGAACTTTTCATCACAATGCTCTTTGTCCCTAGTCATCACAATGCTCCATGCCTTTGTCAGCCCAATGCTCCATGACACTTGTCATCAAAATGCTCCATGCGCTTGTCAGCACAATGCTCCTTGACCTATGTCATCACAATGTGCCATGCGCTTGTCATCACAATGTTCCACATCCTTTTCATCGCTATGCTCCATAAAACTTGTCATCACAATGCTCCATGCACTTCTCATCAAAATGCTCCCTCAACACATATAACACAATGTTCCATCACTAGTCATCACAATACTCCCTCACCCCTGTCATCACAATGTTCCATGACCCCTGTCATCACAGTGCTACAGGCCCTTATCATCACAATGCTCCATGACCCCTGACATCACAATGTTCCATAACCCCTGTCACAAAATGCTCAATGACCCATTTCATCACAATGCTTCATGACCCATGACATCACAATATTCCATAACCACTGTCATCAAAATATTCCATGACACATTTCATCAAATTGCTCCATGACGCTGTCATCACAATGCGCCCTGCATTTCTCATCACAATGCACCACGCCCTTGTCATCAAAATGGTCCATGACCATTGTCATCACAAAGCTCCATTACCCCTGTCACAACAATGATCCCTGACCTTTGCCATCACAAGGTTCCACGGACTTGTCATCACAAGCCTCGATGACCCTTTTCATCACAATGCTCCAAGACCCCTGTAATCACAATGCTCCATGCCCTTGTCATCACAAAGCTCCATGACGCATGTCATCTGAATGCTCCATGGCCTTCTCATTACAATACTCCATGCCCTGGTCATCACAATGCTCCAACAGCCCTATAATCACAATGCTCCATGCCCCTTTTCATCTCAATGCTCCATGAACCCTGTCATCACAATGCACCGTGCCCATCACCATAATATTTCATGCTATTGTCATCACAATGAAATCAAAATGCTCAATGACCTCTGTCATCACAATGCACCAAACCCTTCTGATCACAATGTTCCATAACACTGGTCATCACAATGCCCTATGACGCTGGTCATCACAATTATCAATGGACTTCTCATCACAATGCTCAATACACTTATCATCACAATGCTCCCTTACAGTTGTCATCAGTATGCTCCTTGAAACCTGTCATGACAAGGCTCTATGCATTTTTCATCACAATGATCCATTCCCTTTTCATCACAATGCTCCAAGACCCCTGCAATCACAATGCTCCATGTCCTTGTCATCACAAAGCTCCATGACGCATGTCATCAGAATGCTCCATTGCCTTCTCATCACAATGCTCCATGCCTTTGTCATCACAATGCTTCAAAACCCTCGAAATCTCAATGCTCCATGCACCTTTTCATCAGAATGCTCCATGACCCTTTTCATCAAAATGCTCCATTACCTCTCACATCACAATGTTCCATAACCCCTGTTATAAAAATGTTCCATGACACTTTTCATCAATTTGCTCCATGACCCTGTCATCACAATGCTCCCTGCCCTTCTCATCACAATGCACCACGACCTTGTCATCAAAATGGTCCATGACCTTTGTCATCACAAAGCTCCATGACCCTTGGCATCACAGTGCTCTATACCATTTCATCACAATGCTACATGAAACCTCTCATCACATTGCTCCATGCCCTTGTCAGCACAATGCTCCATGACGCTTGTCATCACAATGCTCGATACTCTTCTCATCACAATGCTCCATGCCCTTGTCTTTACAATCCTCCATGACACATGTATCACAGTGTTCCGTGCCTTAGTCATCACAATGTTCCATGCCGAATCTCATCACAATAATCCATGAAATTTTCAGACCAATGTTCCATGCCCTTGTCATCACAATGCTCCATTACCCCTGTCATAACAATGCTCCATGACCCCTGCCATCACAATGATCCACGGCCTTGTCATCCAAGGTTACATGACCCTTGTCATCACATTGCTCCAAGACCCCTGTAATCACAATGCTCTATGCCCTTGTCGTCACAAAGATCCTTGACGCATGTCATCAAAATGCTCCATGGCCTACTCATCACAATGTTCCATGCACCTGTCATCACATGCTCCAAGACCCCTGTATTCACAATGCTCCCTGCCCTTCTCATCACAATGCACCACGCCCTTGTCATCAAAATGCTCCATGACCTTTATCATCACAAAGGTCCATGACCCTAGCATCACAATGCTCCATTCCATTGTCATCACAGTGCTCCATGAACCCTCTCATCACATCGCTCCATGCACTTTTCATCCCAAATCTCCATGACGCTTGTCATCACAATGCTCGATGCCCTTCTCATCACAATGCTCCATGCCACAGACATTACAATCCTGCATGATCTATGTATCACAGTGTTCCGTGCCCTTGTCATCAGAATGCTCCATGCCCACTCTCATCACAATAATCCATGAAAATTTTCAGACCAATGCCCCATGCACTTGTCATCACAATGCTCCATTACCCCTGTCATAACAATGCTCCATGACCAATGCCATCACAAGGATCAACGGCTTTGTCATCAAAAGCCTCCATGACCCTTGTCATCACAATGCTCCAAGACCCCTGTAATCACAATGCTCCATGCCCCTTGTCATTACAGTGCTCCATGACGCTCTTCATCATAATTATCCGTGATCTTCTCATCACAATGCTCCACGGTCTTGCCATCACAATGCTCCATGCCCTGGTCATCACAATGCTCTAAGTCCTTGTCATCACAATGCTCCTTGACACTTCTTATCACAATGTTACATGATATTTTCATCACAATTCTCCATGCAGTTGTCATCTCAATGCTCTATGACCCCTGTAATCACAATTCTCCATGTCCTTCTCATCACAAAGCTCCATGACGCATATCATCAGAATGCTCCATTGCCTCCTCATCACAATACTCCATGCCTTTGTCATCACAATGTTCCATAACCCCTCTTATCAAAATGTTCCATGACACTTTTCATCAATTTGCTCCAAGACACTCTCATCACAATGCTCCCTGACCTTCTCATCACAATGCACAACGACCTTGTCATCCAAATGCTCCATGACCTTTGTCATCACAATGCACCACGCGTTTGTCATCAAAAGGCCCCAAGACCTTTGTCATCACAAAGCTCCATTACCCCTGTCATAACAATGATCCATGACCCCTGCCATCACAAGGTTCCACGGCCTTGTCATCACAAGCCTCCATGACCCTTGTCATCACAATGCTCCAAGCCCCCTGTAATCACAATGCTCCATGCCCTTGTCATCACAAAGCTCCATGACGCATGTCATCAGAATGCTCCGTGGCTTTCTCATCACCATGCTCCATGCCCTTGTCATCACAATGCTCCAACAGCACTGTAATTACAATGCTCCATGTCCCTTTTAATCTCAATGTTCCATGAACCCTGTCATCACAATGCACCGTGTCCATCACCATAATATTTCATGCTATTGTCATCACAATGAAATCAAAACGCTCAATGACCACTGTCATCACAATGCACCAAACTCTTCTGATCACAATGTTCCATAAAAACATATCATCACAATGCCCCATGAGGCTGGTAATCACAATTATCCATGGACTTATTATCACAATGCTCCATGATCTTTGTCCTCACAGTGCTCAATAAACTTATCATCACAATGCTCCCTGAGTGTTGTCATCAGTATGCTTCTTGAACCCTGTCATGACAAGGCTCCATGCAATTTTCATCACAATGATCCATGCACTTTTCATGACAATGCTCCAAGACCCCTGTAATCACAATGCTCCATGTCCTTGTCTTCACAAAGCTCCATGACGCATGTCATCTGAATGCTCCATTGCTTTCTCTTCACAATACTCCATGCCCTTGTCATCACAATGCTTCAAAACCCCTGAAATCTCAATGTTCCATGCCCCATTTCATCAGTATGCTCCATGACCCTTGTCATCACTAAGCTCCATGGCCCTCTCATCACAATGCTCCAGGACCTTCTCATGGCATTGCCCCATTCCCTTCTCATGACAATGCTCCATGTCCCCTGTCATCACAGTACTCCATGAACATTTTCAGCCAAATGCTCCATGACCTTCTCATCACAAAGCTCCATGACCCATGTCATCACAATGCTACATGGCCACAGTCATCAAAATGATCCATGCCACTTGTCATCAGAATGTTCCATGTGCTTGTCATCCCAATGCTCCATGACCCCTGTAATCAAAATGCTCCTTGACGCTTGTCGTCACAGAGCTCCATGACACTTGTCATCACAATTCTCCATGCCTTTGTCAGCAAAATGTTACATGACCTTGTCATCACAATGCTACATGCAATTGTCATCACAATTCTCCTTTACCAGTGTCATCACAATCCTCCGTGATGCTTGGGATCACATTGTTTCATGCCCTTGTCATCACAATGCTCCGTGATTCTTGAAATCGAAATGATCCATGACCTGTGTCATCACAATGCTCCAAACTCTTGTGATCACAATGTTCCATAACAATTGTCATCACAACGCTCCATGATGCCTGTCATCAGAATACTCCATGCCCTTGTCATCAAAATGCTCCATGAACTTTGCCATCACAATGCTCAATACACTTGTCATCACATTGCTCCCTGACACATTTCGCCAGAATGCTCCTTGAACTCTGTCATGAAAAGGCTCCATGCCTTTTTCATCACAATGCTCCATGTCATTGTCATCACAATACTCCACAAGCTTGTGATCAGAACGCTCCATGACCCTTGTCATCACAATGCTCCATGATCCCTGTCATCACAATGCTCCATGACACCTGTCATCACAATGCTCCATGCCCCTTGTCATTACAGTGCTCCATGACGCTCGTCATCAAAATTATCCATGGTCTTCTCATCACAGTGCTCCACGGTCTTGCCATCACGATGCTCCAAGACACTTCTCATCACAATGTTACATGCTCTTGTCATCACAGTTCTCCATGCACTTGTCATCGCAATGCTCCATGACCCCTGTCATAGCAAGCTCCATGTGCTTTTCATCACAATGCTTCAGGAACTTGTCATCAAATTTCTCAATGGCCCTTGTCATCACAATCCTCCATGCCCTTGTCATCAAAATGCTCCATGACCCTTGTCATCACAATGCTCCAAACCCCAGTCATCACAATGCTCCATTAACTTTGTCATCACATTCCTCCATGACACTTGGCATCACTATACTCCATGCCATTGTCATCACAATGGACCATGACATATGTCATCACAATGCCCCCAGACCCCTGTTTTGACAGTACTCCAGGACCTTCTCATCACAATGCTCCATGCTCTTCTCATCAGAATGTGCCTTGCCCACTGTCATCACAATAAACCTTGAAACTTGTCAGACCAATGCACCATGCCCCTGTCATCAGAATGCTCCATACCCTTGTCATCACAATGTTCCGTGACTCCAGTCATCACAATGCTTCATGACCTTTGTCATCACAATGGTACTTAACCTCGTCATCACAAGGCTCTGTGACCATTGTCACCACAATGTTCCATGAACTTTTCATCACAATGCTCTGTGACCGTTGTCATCACAAGGTTCCATGAATTTGTCAGCACAATGCTCCATGACCCTTGTCATCACAAAGCTCCAAGACGCATGTCATCAGAATGCTCCATGGCCTTCTCATTCACGATGCTCCATGCCCTTGTCATCACAATTATCCTAGACTCCTGTAATCACAATGCTCAATGCCCCTTTTCATCTCAATGCTCCATGAACCGTGTCAGCAAAATGCACCATGCCCATCATCATAATTCTTCATGCTATTGTCATCAAAATGAAATCAAAATGCTCCATGACCTCTGTCATCACAATGCTCCAAACCCTTTTGATCACAATGTTCCATAACACTTGTCATCACAACGCCCAATGACGCTCATCTTCACAATTATCCATGGCCTTCTATTCACAATACTCCTTGACCATTGTCATCACAATGCTCAATACAGTTGTCATCACAATGCTCCCTAACACTTGTCAGATGTATGCTCCTTGAACCCTGTCATGACAAGGCTCCATGAATTTTGCATCACAATGATCCATGCCCTTTTCATCACAATGCTCTGTGACCCTAGTCATCATAATGCACCATGCCTTTGTCAGCACAATCATCCATGACACATGTCATCACAATGCTCCATGTGCTTTTCAGCACAGTCCTCCTTGACACATGTCATCACAATGCACCATGCGCTTGTCATCACAATGCTCCACATCCTTGTCATCACAAAGCTCCATAAAACTTGTCATCACAATGCTCCATGCACTTCTCATCAAAATGCTCTCTCACCACTGATATCACAATGTTCCAACACTAGTCTTCACAATACTCCCTCACCGCTGTCATCACAATATTCCATGACCCCTATCATCACTATGCTACATGCCCTTATCATCAAAATGCTCCATGACCCCTGACATCACAATGTTCCATAATCACTAATCAAAATATTCCATGACCTTTTTCACCAAATTGCTCCATGACCCTGTTAGCACAATGCTCCCTGCCCTTCTCATCACAATGCACCACGACCTTGTCATCAAAATGCCCCATGACATTTGTCATCACAAAGCTCCATGACCCTTGGCATCACAATGCTCCATGCCATTGTCATCACAATGCTCCATGAAGCCTCTCATCACATTGCTCCATGTCTTTGTCATCACAAAGCTCCATGACACTTTTCTTAACAATGCTCGATGCCCTTCTCATCACAATGCTCCATGAACATGTCATTACAATCCTCCATGACCCATGTATCAAAGTTTTCTGTGCCCTTGTCATCACATTGCTCCCTGCCTTTCTCATCACAATGCACCACGACTTTGTCATCAAAATGCTCCATGACCTTTGTTATCACAAAGCTCCATGACTCTTGGCATCACAATGCTCCATGCCATTTCATCACAATGCTACATGAAACCTCTCATCACATTGCTCCATGCCCTTGTCAGCACAATGCTCCATGACGCTTGTCATCACAATGCTCGATACAATTCTCATCACAATGCTCCATGCCCTTGTCATTACAATCATCCATGACACATGTATCACAGTGTTCCGTGCCCTAGTCATCACAGTGCTCCATGCAGAATCTCATCACAATAATCCATGAAATTTTCAGACCAATGTTCCATGCCCTTCTCATCACAATGCTCCATTACCCCTGTCATAACAATGCTCCAAGACACATGCCATCACAATGTTCCACGGCATTGTCATCCAAGGCTCCATGACCCTTGTCATCACAGTGCTCCAAAACCTCTGTAATCACAATGCTCCATGCCCTTGTCGTCACAATGATTCATGACGCATGTCATCAGAATGCTCCGTGGCCTTCTGATCACAATGCTCCATTCACTTGTCATCACAGTGCTCCAAGACCCCTGTAATCACAATGCTCCATGCCCCTTTTCATTACAGTGCTCCATGACGCTCGTCATCAAAATTATCTGTGATCTTATCATCACAATGCTCCACGGTCTTGCCATCACAATGCTCCATGCCCTGGTCATCACAATGCTCCATGTCCCATGTCATCACAATTCTCCACGTCCTTGTCATCACAATGCTTCATGACACTTCTTATCACAATGTCACATGATCTTGTCATCACAAATTTCCATGCACTTGTCATCGCAATGCTCTATGTCTCATGTCATAGCCAGCTCCATGCACTTGTCATCACAATGCTTCACGACGTTGTCATCAAAATTCTCAATGGCCCTTGGCATGACAATGCTCCATGCCCTTGTCACCACAATGCTCCATGACCCTTGTCATCACAATATCCCAAGCACTTGTCATCAAAATGCTCCATTACCTTTGTTATCACAATCCTCCATGACACTTGATTTCAGAATGCTCCATGCCATTGTCATCACAATGGACAATGACATATGTCATCACAATGCTCCATGACACCTGTCTTCACAATACTCCATGACCTTGTCATCACAATGTTCCATGCCCTTGTCATCACAGTGCGCCATGCCCACTGTCATCACAAGAATCCATGAAACGTGTCCAACCAATGTTCCATGATCCTGTCATCACAATGCTCAATGCCCTTGTCATCACAATGCTCCATGACCCCAGTCATCACAATGCTTCATGACCTTTGTCATCACAATGGTCTATGCCCTCGTCACACAAGGCTCTGTGACTTTTGTCTCCACAATGCTCCACGTCCTTGTCATCACAAAGCTCCATGATGCATGTCGTCAGAATGCTCCATTGCCTTCTTATCAAAATGCTCCTTGCCCTTGTCATCACAATTTTTCAAAACCCCTGTAATCACAATTCTCCATGTACCTTTTCATCAGAATGCTCCATGACCCTTTTCATCAAAATGCTCCATGACCCCTGATATCACAATGTTCCATAACCCCTGTCATAAAAATGTTCCATGACAATTTTAATCAATTTGTTCCATGACCCTGTCATCACAATTCTCCCTGCCCTTCTAATCCCAATGCACCACGACCTTGTCATCAAAATGCTCCATGTCCTTTGTCATCACAAAGCTCCATGACTCTTGGCATCACAATGCTCAATGCGATTTCATCACAATGCTACATGAAACCTCTCATCACATTGCTCCATGCCCTTGTCAGCACAATGCTCCATGACGCTTGTCATCACAATGCTCGATACTCTTCTCATCACAATGATCCATGCCCTTTCAATTACAACACCCCATGACACATGTATCACAGTGTTCCGTGTCCTAGTTATCACAATGCTCCATGCCGAAACTCATCACAATAATACATGAAATTTTCAGACTAATGTTCCATGCCCTTGTCATCACAATGCTCCATTACCTCTGTCATAAATATGCCCCATGAACCCTGCCATCACAATGTTCCACAGCCTTGTCATCCAAGGCTCCATGACCCTTGTCATCACAGTGCTCCAACACCCCTGTAATCACAATGCTCCATGCCCTTGTCATCACAATGCTCCAAGACCCCTGTAATCACAATGCTCCATACCCCTTTTCATTACAGTGCTCCTTGACGCTCGTCATCACAATTATCCGTGATATTCTCATCACAGTGCTCCACGGTCTTGCCATCACAATGCTCCATGCCCTGGTCATCACAATGCTCCAGGTCCCATATCATCACAATTCTCCACGTCTTTCTCATCACAATGCTCTTTGACACTTCTTATCACAATATTACATGATATTGTCAGCACAATTCTCCATGCACTTGTCATCGCAATGCTCTATGACCCCTGTCATAGCAAGCTCCATGCCCTGGTCATCACAATGCTCCATGTCCCATATCACCACAATTCTCCACGTCTTTCTCATCACAATGCTCCTTGACACTTCTTTTCACAATATTACATGATCTTGTCATCACAATTCTCCATGCACTTGTCATCGCAATGCTCTATGACCCCTGTCCTAGCAAGCTCCATGCGCTTGTCTTCACAATGCTTCACGACGTTGTCATCAAAATTCTCAATGGCCCTTATCATCACAATGCTCCATGCCCTTGTCATCACAATGCTCCATGACGCTTGTCATCACAATGTCCCAAGCATTTGTCATCAAAATGCTCCATTACCTTTGTCATCACAATCCTCCATGACACTTGGTATCACAATGCTCCATGCCATTGTCATCACAATGTCCCAAGCCCTTGTCATCAAAATGCTCCATTATCTTTGTCTTCACAATACTCCATGACCTTGTCATCACAATGTTCCATGCCCTTGTCATCACAATGTGCCATGCCCACTCTCATCACAATAATCCATGAAACTTGTCAGACCAATGTTCCATGCCCCTGTCCTCACAATCCTCCATGCCCTTGTCATCACAATGCTCCATGACCCCTGTCATCACAATGCTCCGTGACTCCAGTCATCACAATGCTTCATGACCTTTGTCATCACAGTGGTCCATGCCTTCGTCACAAAAGGCTCTGTGACCTTTGTCACCACAATGCTCCATATCCTTGTCATCACAGTTTTCCATGCCCACTGTCGTCACAATAATCCATGAAACTTTTCAGACTAATGATCCATGCCCTCTTCACACAAGGCTCTGTTATATTTGTCACCACAATGCTCCATGAAATTTTTATCACAATGCTCTGTGTCCCTTGTCATCATAATGCTCTATGCCTTTGTCAGCACAATGCTCCATGACACTTTTCATCAAAATGCTCCATGCGCTTGTCAGTACAATGCTCCATGAAAAATGTCATCACAATGTGCCATGCGCTTTTCATCACAATGCTCCACATCCTTTTCATCTCCATGCTCCATAACATTTGTCATCGCAATGCTCCATTTACTTCTCATCAAAATGCTCTCTCACCACATATATCACAATGTTCCATCACTAGTCATCACAATACTCCCTCACCCCTGTCATCACAATGTTCCATGACCGCTGTCATCACAATGCTACATGCCCTTATCATCACAATGCTCCATGACTCCTGACATCACAATGTTCCATAACCCCTGTAATCAAAATGCTCCATGACCCTTTTCATCACAAAGCTACATGACCCCTGACATCACAATGTTCTATAACACCTGTCATCAAAATGTTCCATGACACTTTTCATCAAATTGCTCCATGACCCTGTCATCACAATGCTCCCTGTCCTTCTCATCACAATGCACCACGCCCTTGTCATCAAAATGCTCCATGACCTTTGTCATAACAAAGGTCCATGACCCTTGGCATCACAATGCTCCATTCAATTGTCATCACAATGTTCCATGAAACCTCTCATCACATTGCTCCATGCACTTTTCATCCCAAATCTCCATGACGCTTGTCATCACAATGCTCGATGCCCTTCTCATCACAATGCTTTATGACATTGTCACTACAATCCTGCATCATGTATGTATCACAGTGTTCCGTGCCCTTTTCATCACAATGTTCCATGACCACACTCATCACAATAATCCATGAAAATTTTCAGACCAATGCCCCATGCACTTGTCATCACAATGCTCCATTACCCCTGTCATAACAATGCTCCATGACCAATGTCATCACAATGTTCAATGGCCTTGTCATCACAAGCCTCCATGACCCTTGTCATCACAAGGCTCCATGGCCCTCTCATCACAATGCTCCAGGAACTTCTCATCATATTGCTCCATTCCCTTCTCATCACAATGTTCCATGACCACTGTTATCACAGTACTCCATGAACATGTTCAGCCCAATACCCCATGACCTTCTCATCAGAAAACTCCATGACCCATGTCACCACAATGCTACATGACGACAGTCATCAAAATGATCCATGCCACTTGACATCAGAATGTTCCATGCGCTTGAAATCCCAATGCTCCATGACCCATGTAATCACAATGCTCCTTGACGCTTGTCGTCACAGAGCTCCTGACACTTGTCATCACAATTCTCCATGCCTTTGTCAGCAAAATGCTACATGACCTTGTCATCACAATGCTCCATGCACATGTCCTCACAATGCTCCATGACCCCTGACATCAAAATGTTCCATATCCTCTGTCATCAGAATGCTCCATCACCCTTTTCATCACAATGCTCCAAGACCCCTGACATCACAATGTTCCATAACCACTGTCATCAAAATGTTCCATGACCCTTTTCATCAAATTGCTCCATGACCCTGTCATCACAATGCACCATGTCCATCATAATAATTCTTCATGCTATTGTCATAACAATGAAATCAATATGCTCCATGACCTCTGTCATCAAAATGCCCCAAACCCTTGTGATCACAATGTTCCAGAACCATTGTCATCACAATGCACCATTACGCTCATCATCACAATTATCCATGGTCTTCTCATCACAGTGCTCTATGACCTTTCTCATCACAATGCTCAATAAACTTGTCATCACAATGCTCCCTGACACTTGTCATCAGTATGCTCCTTGAACCCTGTCATGACAAGGCTCCATGCATTTTTCATCACAATGATCTATACCATTTTCATCACAATGCTCCAAGACCCCTGTAATCACAATGCTCCATGCACCTTTTCATCAGAATGCTCCATGAGACTTGTCATCACAAGTCTCCATGGTTTTCTCATCACAATGCCCCAGGACCTTGTCATCACAATACTCCATTCCCTTGTCATCACAATGCCCCATTACCCCTGTCATCACAATACTCCATGAATATTTTCAGCCCAATGCTCCATGACCTACTTATCACAATGCTCCATGACCCTGTCATCACAATGCTCCATGACCACAGTCATCACAGCGCTCCATGACCCCTGACAACACAATGATCTGGGAATCTTGTCATCAAAATGCTCCATGACCCTTGTCATCACATTGCTCCATGAACCCTCTCATCACATTACTCCATGCCCTTGTCATTACAATCCTACATGACCCATGTATCACAGTGTTCCGTGCCCTTGTCATCACAATGCTCCTTTCCCACTCTCATCACAATAATCCATGAAACTTTTCAGACCAATGCTCGATGCCCTTGTCATTACAATGCTCCATTACCCATGTCATAACCATGCTCCATGACGTCTGCCATCACAATGTGCTACGGCCTTTTCATCACAAGGATCCAATACCCCTGTAATCACAATGCTCCATGCCCCTTTTCATCAGAATGCTCCATGAGAATTGTCATCACAAGGCTCCATGGTCCTCTCATCACAATGCTAAAGGACCTTGTCATCACAATGGTCCATGCACACGTCATCAAAAGGCTCTGTGAAATATGTCACCACATTGCTCCATGAAATTTTCATCACAATGCTCCGTGACTCCAGTCATCACAATGCTTCATGACCATTGTCCTCACAATGGTCCATGCCCTCGTCACACAAGGCTCTGTGACCTTTGTCACAACAATGCTCCATGCCCTTTTCATCTCAATGCTCCATGCCCACTCTCATCACAATAATCCATGAAACTTGTCAGACCAAAGTTCCATGACCCTGTCATCACATTGCTCCATGCCCTTGTCATCACAATGCTCCATGACTCCTGTCATCACAATGCTCCGTGACTCCAGTCATCACAATGATTCATGACCTTTGTCCTCACAATAGTCCATGCCCTCGTCACACAAGGATCTGTGATCTTTGTCACCACAATGCTCCATGAAATTTTCATCACAATGCTCTGTGTCCCTTGTCATCACAATGCTCCATGCCTTTGTCAGCACAATTCTCCATGACAATATTCATCACAATGTGCCATGAGCTTGTCATCACAATGCTCCACAACCTTGTCATCACAGTGCTCCATAAACCTTGTCATCACAATGCTCCATGCACTTCACATCAAAATGCTCTCCCACCACTGACATCATAAAGTTCCATCACTAGTCATCACAATAATCCCTCACCCCTGTCATCAAAATATTCCAGGACCCCTGTCATCAAAATGCTCCATGATCCTTTTCATCATAATCCTCCATGACCCCTGACATCACAATGTTCCATAACCCCTGTCATAAAAATATCCCATGACAATTTTCATCAAATTGCTCCATGACACTTTCATCACAATGATCCCTGCCTTTCTCATAGACAGTTCACCACGCACTTGTCATCAAAATGCTCCATGACTTTGTCATCATATAGCTACATGACCCTTGGCATCACAATGCTCCATGCCCTTTTCATCAAAATGTTCCATGAACACTCTCATCACATTGTTCCATGCCCTTGTCATCACAGGCTCCGTGATGCTTTTCATCACAATGCTCGATGCTCTTCTTAACACAATGCTCCATGCCCTTGTCATTACAATCTGCCATGACCCATGTATCACAGTGTTCTGTGCCCTTGTCATCACAATGCTCCATGCCCCGTCTCATCACAATAATCCATGAAGCTTTTCAGACCAATGCTCCATGCCCTTGTCATCAAAATGCTCCATTACCCCTGTTATAACAATGCTCCATGACACCTGCCATTACAATGTTCCACAGCCTTGTCATCACAAGGCTCCATAACCCTTGTCATCACAATGCTCCATGTCCTTGTCATCAAAAAGCTCCATGACGCATGTCATCAGAATGCTCCATGGCCTTCTCATTCGCGATGCTCCATACCCTTGTCATCACAATTCTCCTAGACCTCTGTAATCACAATGCTCAATGCCCCTTTTCATCTGAGATCTCCATGAACCGTGTCATCACAATGCACCATGCCCATCATCATAATGCTTCATGCTATTGTCATCAAAATGAAATCAAAATGCTCCATGACCTCTGTCATCACAATGCTCCAAACCCTTGTGATCACAATGTTCCATAACACTTGTCATAACAACGCCCCATGACGCTCATCATCACAATTATCGATGGCCTTCTATTCACAATACTCCATGACCTTTGTCATCACAATGCTCAATACACTTGTCATCACAATGCTCGCTGACACTTGTCATCAGTATGCTCCTTGAACCCTGTCATGACAAGGCTCCATGAATTTTGCATCACAATGATCCATGTCCTTTTCATCACAATGCTCTGTGACCCTTGTCATCGCAATGCACCATGCCTTTGTCAGCACAGTGATCCATGACACTTGTCATCACAATGCTCCATGTGCTTTTCAGCACAATGCTCCTTGACCCATGTCATCACAATGCACCATGTGCTTGTCATCACAATGCTCCACATCCTTGTCATCACAATGCTCCATAAAACTTGTCATCACAATGCTCCATGCACTTCTCATCAAAATGCTCTTTTACCACTGATATCACAATGTTCCATCACTAGTCTTCACAATACTCCCTCACTCCTGTCATTACAATGTTCCGTGACCCATATCATCACTATGGTACATGAACTTATCATCAAAATGTTCCATGACCAATGACATCACAATGCTCCATAATCCCTGTCATCATAATGCCCCATTACCATTTTCAGCACAATGCTCCATGACCCCTGACATCACAATTTTCCATATCTACTCTCATCAAAATATTCCATGACATTTTCACCAAATTGCTCCATTACCCTGTTAGCACAATGCTCCCTGCCATTCTCATCACAACGCACCACGACCTTGTCATCAAAATGCTCCATGACCTTTGTCATCACAAAACTCCATGACACTTGGCATCACAATGTTCCATGCCCTTGTCACCACAATGCTCCATGACACTTGTCATCACAATGCTCGATGCCCTTCTCATCACAATGCTCCATGCCCTTGTCATTACAATCCCCCATGACCGATGTATCAAAGTGTTCTTTGCCCTTGTCATCACAATGCTCCATGCCCACTATCATCACAATAATCGATGAAACATTTCAGACCAATGCTCCATGACCTTGTCATCACAATGCTCCATTACCCCTGTCATAACAATGCTTCATGACACCTGCCTTCACAAGTTTCCACGGCCTTGTCATCACAAGACTCCATGACAGTTGTCATCACAATGCTCCAAACACTGTAATCACAATTCTGCATATATTTGTCATCACAAAGCTCCATGACGCATGCCATCAGAATGCTCCATGGCCTTCTCATTCAAGATGCTCCATGCCCTTGTCATCACTATGGTCCAAGACACCTGTAATCACAATGCTCCATGCCCCTTTTCATCTCAATGCTCCATGAACCCTGTCATCACAATGCACCATGCCCATCATCATAATGCTTCATGCTATTGTCATCAAAATGAAATCAGTATGCTCCATGAACTCTCTCAGCACAATGCTCCAAACACTTGTGATCACAATGTTCCATAACACATGTCATCACAACGCCCAATGATGCTCATCATCACAGTTATCCTTGGGCTTCTATTCAGAGTACTCCATTACCTTTGTCATCACAATGCTCAATACACTTGTCATCAGTATGCTCCTGGAACACTGTCATCACAAGGCTCCAAGCATTTTTCAACACAATGATCCATGCCCTTTTCCTCTCAATGCTCCAAGACCCCTGGAATCACAATGCTCCATGCCATTGTCATCACAAAGCTTCAGGACACATATCTTCAGAATGCTCCATGGCCTTCTCATCACCATGCTCTATGCCCTTTTCATCACAATGCTCCATTCCCATGTCATCAAAATACCCCATGACCCCTGTCATCACAATACTCCATGAAGATTTTCAGCCCAATGCTCCATGACCTTCTCATCACAATGCCCCATGAGCCCTGTCATCACAATGCTCCATGACCCCCCTAATCACAATGCTCCATTACTCCAGTCATCACAATGCTTCATGACCTTTGTCATCTCAATGGTCCATGCAATTGTCACACAAGGCTCTGTGACATTTGTCACCACAATGCTCCATGAACATTTCATCACAATACTCTGTGACCCTTGTAATCAAAATGCACCATGCCTTTGTCAGCACAGTGCTCCATGACCCATGTCATCACAATGCGCCATGCGCTTGTCATCACAAATCTCCGTGAGGCTTGTCATCACAACGCTCGATGCACTTCTCATCACAATGCTCCATGACCTTGTCATTACATTCCTGCATAATCTATGTATCAAAGTGTTCCGTGCCCTTTTCATTACAATGTTCCATGCACTTGTCATCACAATGCTCCATGACCCTTGTCATCATGGTGCTGCAAACCCTTGTCATCAAAATGCTCCATTACCTTTGTCATCACAATCCTCCATGACTCTTGGCATCACAATGCTCCATGCCATTGTCATCACAATGGACCATGCCATATGTCATCACTATGTTCCCTGACACCTGTCTTCACAATACTCCATGACCTTGTCATCACAATGCTCCATATCCTTGTCATCACAATGACCCATGCCCACTGTCATCACAATAATCCATGAAACTTGTCAGACCAATGTTCCATGACCCTGTCATCACAGTGCGCTATGCCTTTGTCATCACAATGCTCCATGAACCCTGTCATCACAATGCTCCGTGACTCCAGTCATCACAATGCTTTATGACATTTGTCATCACAATGTTCCATGCCCACGTCACACAAGGCTTTGTGACCTTTGTCACCACAATGCTCCATGTTCTTGTCATCTCAATGTTCCATGCCCCTGTCCTCACAATGCTCCATGCCCTTGTCATCACAATGCTCCAAGACCCTTGTCATCACGATGCTCTAAACCCTTGTCATCAAAATGCTCCATTACGTTTGTCATCACAATCCTCCATGACAGTTTGCATCACAATGCTCCATGCAATTGTCATCGCAATGGACCATGACATATTTCATCAAAATGCTCCCTGACACCTGTCTTCACAATACTCCCTGACCTTGTCATCACAATGCTCCATGCCCTTGTCATCACAATGTGTCATGCCCACTGTCATCACAATCATCCATGAAACATGTCAGACCAAAATTCCATGACCCTGTCATCACAATGCTCCATGCCTTTGTCATCACAATGCTCCATAACCCCTGTTATAACAATGCTCCATGATCCCCGCCATCACAATGTTCCATGGCCTTGTCATCCAAGGCTCCATGACCCTTGTCATAACAATGCTCCAAGACCCCTGTAATCACAATGCTCCATGCCCATGTCATCACAAAGATCTATGACGCATGTCATTAGAATGCTCCATGCCCTTCTAATCACAGTGCTCCATGCCCTTGTCATCACAATGCTCCAAGACCCCTGTAATCACAGTGCTCCATGCCCCTTTTTATCTCAATGCTCCATGAACCCTGTCATCACAATGCACCATGCACATCATCATAATGCTTCATGCTATTGCCATCACAATGAAATCAAAATGCTCCATGACATCTGTCATCACAATGCTAAAAACCTTGTGATCACAATGTTCCATAATACTTGTCATCACAATGCCCCATGACGCTCGTCATCACAATTATGAATGGTTTAATCATCACAATGCTCCATGACCTTTGTCACCAGAATCCTCAATACACTTATCACCACAATGCTCCCTGACACTTGTCATCAGTATGCTCCATGAAACCTGTCATGAAAAGGCTCCATGCCTTTTTCATCACAATGATCCTTTCCCTTTTCATCACAATGCTGCAAGACCCCTCTAATCACAATGCTCCCTGCCCTTGTCATCACAAAGCTCCATGACACATGCCATCTGAATGCTCCATGGCCTTCTCATCACAATGCTCCATGCCCTAGTTATCACAGTGCTCCAAGACCACTGTCATCACAATACTCCATGAATATTTACAGCCCAATGCTCCATGATCTTCTCATCACAATGCTCCATGATACCTGTCATCACAACGCTCTGTGCTCCTTGAAATCAAAATGTTCCATGACCTCTGTCATCACAATGCTCCAAAACCTTGTGATCACATTGTTCCACAACACTTGTCATCACAACGCTCCATGATGCCTGTTATCACAATACACCATGCCCGTGTCATCACAATGCTCCATGACCTTTGTCATCACAATGCTCAATACAGTTGTCATCACAATGCTCCCTGACACTTGTCGTCAGAATGCTCCTTGAACGCTGTCATGAAAAGCCTCCATGCCTTTTACATCACAATGCTCCATGCCCTTTTCATCACAATGCTCCATGCCATTGTCATCACATTACTCCACAAGCTTGTCATCAGAATGCTCCACGACCCTTGTCATCACAATGCTCCATGCCCCTTGTCATTACAGTGCTGCATGACGCTCGACATCACAATTATCCATGGTCTTCTCATCACAGTGCTCCACGGTCTTGCCATCACAATGCTCCATGACACTTCTCATCACAATGTTACATGATCTTGTCATCACAATTCTCCATGCACTTGTCATCGCAATGCTCCATGAACCCTGTCATAGCAAGCTCCAAGTGCTTTTCATCACAGTGCTTCACGACATTGTCATCAAAATTCTCAATGGCCGTTGTCATCACAGTGCTCCATGCCCTTGTCATCACAGTGCTCCATGACCATTGTCATCAAAAAGCTCCAAGCCCTTGCCATCACAATGCTCCATTACCTTTGTCATCACAATCCTCCATGACACTTGGCTTCACAATGCTCCATGCCATTGTCATCACAATGCACCAAGACATATATCATCACAATGTTCCCTGACACCTGTCTGCACAGTACTCCATGACCTTCTCATAACAATGCTGCATGCCCTTGTCATCACAATGCGCCTTGCCCACTGTCATCTCAATAATCCATGAAACTTGTCAGACCAATGCTCCATGCCCCTGTCATCACAATGCTCCATGCCCTTGTCATCACAATGCTCCGTGATTCCAGTCATCACAATGCTTCATGACCTTTGGCATTAAAATGGTCCATGCCCTCGTCATCACAGGGCTCTGTGAAATTTGTCACCATAATGCTCCATGAACTTTTCATTCACAATGCTCTGTGACCCTTGCCATCACAATGCTCCATGACTTTGTCAGCAGAGTGCTCCATGACCCTTGTTATCACAATGCTCCATGCGCTTTTTATCAAAATTTTCCACAAACTTGTCATCAGAATGCTCCATAAAACTTGTCATCACAATACTCCATGTACGTCTCATCAAAATGCTCTCTCACAACTGATATCAAAATGTTCCATCACTAGTCATCACAATACTCGCTCACCCCTGTCATGACACTGTTCCACGGCCTTGTCATCACAAGGCTCCATGACCCTTGTCATCACAATGCTCCAAGACCCCTGTAATCACAATGTTCCATGCTATTGTCATCACAAAGCTCCATGACGCATGTCATCAATCTGCTCCATGGCCTTCTCATCACAATGCTCCAAGACAAATGTAATCAAAATGCTCCATGCCACTTTTCATCTCAATGCTCCATGAACACTGTAATCACAATGAACCATGACCATCATCATGGAGACTTATCAATACATAGGTTTTAAGCTTCTTAGTAGTCAGATATATTCCTCTGCGAGAAATATGGGGTTTTGAGTCCATTTCACTGAGGAAAGTGTAGGTCTTGTGTATTCCGTATTTGGTTTCTGGAACGGTACCTGTACTAATATCAAACTCTAGTTTTATGCATCACCCCACCTCTCCTTCCCCCTTAAGCAGGCACAAGAGTGTTTTCTAAATGTGAGACTCTGTTCTCTTTCCTAACTCAGTTCATGTGTAGCCATGTTTACGGGACCTTCATAAGTGATATCTTATGATAAGTTTCTTTTTCTCTCTGACTTATTTCACTTAGAATCATCGTACCTGAATACACTCTTTTTGCTGCTACTGGCCTTATAACATTGATTTCATGGCTGAGGGATATTCCATCGTACGTAAGTAACACAATTTCTTGAACCATTTTTGTCTTTCCTAGGGTATTTAAGTTGTACCCAAGTTGAGGTTCTTGTAAGCAGTGCAGCACTAAATTTTGGGGTGGTTCTGTCTTATTGATTTTCAGTATTCCCAAGGTATATACCCTAGACTGGAAGTGCCCTTGGCTCTGTTGCTCTGTTGTTTCCTTGTTTTAGGGAACACAATGCACTCCTCCAGAGGGGCAGTTGGCAATTTACATCCTGCCCATCAGCATAACTAGGCTCCCTGTCCTCCATTGCCTGTCTTGCCTTTCTGGCTTTTACACATTTGCGGATGTCCCTTTTGACCGGTGGGAAGTGATCCTTCATTGTAGTTCAGATTTGCATTGCCCGCCTGCTTGCTTGGCCAAAAAGTGTGTATGCGTTTTCTCCTGAATATATTCAGGAGAAAACACATACACCCTTTTTGGCCAAGTGCATCATTGTCGAAGTTGTGCCCCTCTTCCTGTGCTTTAAAGGCGATCCCAATGTACATCTTGAAATCTGCTTCCTGCTATTCTGGCTCGCTTTCAAATCCGCCTCGTTGTTTTCCCTAAACAGATATTTGGACGATTGTTGTCCTTTATTTCTCTGACAGTTTGTGCATTGTTGTGCGCCTAATCTCAATTTTTCAACTCGTTTTTTGTGAGCTGACCGCATGTCCAAAATTTTGGTTCAGGACCTATACTGGTTCCCGGTGGGTGGCTGAGACTTTGGTTAATTCTTCTTCCTGCCGGGAAATTAGAATGGCATGTGCGGTCCAAATGCCTAACAGCTACTCTCTCATTGGTTCTCCCTCTTCCCTTTCATTCTCTACCAAATTGGCCACCTGTAAGAACCAGGAGCTTAAAGGAGCTGTCTCTCCAAGTTGGGAGATTGATAGTAAAGCAGTTGGAAAGTCAAACCGGAGCACCAGGAGAGGGATTATTAGTTGAGTTTTAGAAACCTTTCGTATTCACAGTGTGTCCATTCTCTAGGTCTCCCGTACCTGATATAGCTGCAGTAATATTCCTTTCATCTAGGAGAGTTGGGGCCCTTGGGATGTGTGCCACGCATTATTGCTTTAAAGGGTCTGCATTTGCTCACTGAATCTCACCAATCCTTTCAGTCCCAAGTGTCCAGCCTTATGCCACATCCAGCTGTCGTTGTAGATAGGGTCATTCCAGGTTTCATCAGAGCCCCTGAAGGAATTGTAAAGAAATTCTCTGTTTTTTTGTTTTTTGTTTTGAAATTCCTTTTTATACTGGGTTTGAACTGATACTCACTGCCATGTTTATGCCAGTCTAGACAAACTTGATTCCCTTACGGAGACATAAAAATACACAGATTTTAAGATTCTTACCAGTCAGATATATTCCTCTGCGGGAAATATGGCGTTTTGGGTCACTTTCACTGAGGAAAGTGTAGGTCTTGTTTATTCCGTAATTGGTTTTTGGAACGGTACCTGTACTAATATCAAACTCTGGTTCTATGAATCACCCCACCTCTCCTTCCCCCTTAAGCAGGCACAAGAGTGTTTTCTAAATGTGAGGCTCTGTTCTCTTTCCTATCTCAGTTCATGTGTAGCCATGTTTAGAGGACCTTCATAAGTGATATCTTATGATAAATTTATTTTTCTCTGTGACTTATTTCACTTAGAATCATCGTACCTGATTCCACTCATTTTGATGGTACTGGCCTTATGACATTGATTTCATGGCTGAGGTATATTACATCGCATGTAAATACCACAATTTTTGAACCATTTTTGTTTTTCCTGCGATATTTAAGGTGTACCCAAGTTGAGGATCTTGTAAGCAGTGCAGCCCTAAATTTTGGGGTGGCTCTGTCTTATTGATTTTCAATTTTCCCAAGGTATATTCCCTACACTGGAAGTGCCCTTGGCTCTGTAGCTCTGTTGTTTACTTGTTTTAGGGAGCACAATGCACTCCTCCAGAGAGGCAGTTGGCAATTTATATCCTGCCCATCAGCATAACTATGCTCCCTGTTCTCCATTGCCTGTCTTGCCTTTCTGGCTTTTACACATTTTGCGGATGTACCATTTGACCGGTTGGAAATGATACTTCTTTGTAGTGCAGATTTGCATGGCCCCCCTGCTTGCTTGGCCAAAAATTGTGTATGCGTTTTCTCCTGAATATATTCAGGAGAAAGGCATACGCCCTTTTTGGCAAAGTGCATCATTGTCGAAGTTGTGCCCCTCTTCCTGTGCTTTAAAGGCGATTCCAATGTACCTCTTGAAATCTGCTTCCTGCTATTCTGGCTCGTTTTCAAGTCTGCCTCATTGTTTTCCCTCAACAGATATTTGGACGATTGTTGTCCTTTATTTCTCTGACAGTTTGTGCATTGTTGTGCCCCTAATCTCCATTTTTCAACTCGTTTTTTGTGAGCTGACCGCAAGACCAAAATTTTGGTTCAGGACCTATACTGGTTCCCGGCGGGTGGGTGAGACTTTGGTTAATTCTTCTTCCTGCCGGGAAATTAGAATGACATGTGCCCGTCCAAATGCCTAACAGCTACTCTGTCATTGGTTCTCCCTCTTCCCTTTCATCCTCTGCCAAATTGGCAACTTCTTCAATCGAGAAGGTTAAAGGGGCTATCACTGCAATTTGGGAGATTGATAGTAAAGCAGTTGGAAATTCAAACCGGAGCACCAGGAAAGGGACTATCAGTGGAGTTTTAGAAACGTTTTTTATTCACACTGTGTCCATTCTGTAGGTTTCCCGTACATGTTATAACTGTAGTAATATCCCCTACGACCTGGAGAATTGGGACCCTTGGAATGTGTGCCACGCATTATTGCTTTAAAGGGTCTGCATTTGCTCACCAAATCTCACCAATCCTCTCAGTCCCAAGTGTCCAGCCTTATGCCACATCCAGCTGTCATTGTAGATAGTGTCATTCCAGGTTTCATCAGAGGCCCTGAAGCAATTGTAAAGAATTTCCCTGTTTTTTTGTTTTGTTTTTGAAATTCCTTTTTACAGCGGGTTTGAGCTGATTCTAACTGCCATGTTTATGCCAATCTAGACACACTTGATTCCCTTATGGAGACTTACCAATACATAAGTTTTAAGATTCTTACTAGTCAGATATATTCCTCTGCGAGAAATATGGGGTTTTGAGTCCATTTCAGTGAGGAAATTGTAGGTCTTGTGTATTCCGTATTTGGTTTTCTGGATCGGTAACGGTAGTAATATCAAACTCTGGTTTTATGCATCACCCCACCTCTCCTTCCCCCTTAAGCAGGCACAAGAGTGTTTTCTAAATGTGAGACTCTGTTCTCTTTCCTAACTCAGTTCATGTGTAGCCATGTTTACAGGACCTTCATAAGTGATATCTTATGATAAGTTTCTTTTTCTCTGTGACTTATTTCACTTAGAATCATCGTACCTGAATCCACTCATTTTGCTGCTACTGGCCTTATAACATTGATTTCATGGCTGAGAGATATTCCATCGTACATAAGTAACACAATTTCTTGAACCATTTTTGTCTTTCCTAGGATATTTAAGGTGTACCCAAGTTGAGGTTCTTGGAAGCAATGCAGCATTAAATTTTGCGGTGGCTCTGTCTTATTGATTTTCAGTATTCCCAAGGTATATTGCCTAGACTGGAAGTGCCCTTGGCTCTGAAGCTCTGTTGTTTCCTTGTTTTAGGGAACACAGTGCACTCCTCCAGAGAGGCAGTTGGCAATTTACATCCTGCCCATCAGCATATCTAGGCTCACTGTTCTCCAGGGCCTGCCTTGCCTTTCTGGTTTTTACACATTTTGCGGATGTCCCTTTTGACCGGTGGGAAGTGATCCTTCATTGTAGTTCAGATTTGCATTGCCCGCTTGCTTGCTTGGCCAAAAAGGACGTATGCGTTTTCTCCTGAATATATTCAGGAGAAAACACATATGGCATTTCTGGCCAAGTACATCATTGTTGAAGTTGTGCCCCTCTTCCTGTGCTTTAAAGGTGATTTTAATGTACCTCTTGAAATCTGTTTCCTGCTATTCTGGCTCGCTTTAAAGTCCACCTTGTTGCCTTCCCTCAACAGATTTTTGGACAATTGTTGTCCTTTACGTCTCTGACAGTTTGTGCATTGTTGTGCCCCTAAGCTCCATTTTTCAACTCGTTTTTTGTGAGCTGACAGCAAGTCCATATTTTGGTTCAAGACCTACACTGCTTCAGGGCGTGTGGCTGAGACTTTGGTTAATTATTCTTCCATTCGGGAAATTGGAGTGACATGAGCCCGTCCAAATACCTAACAGCTACGCTCTCATTGGTTCTCCCTCTTCCCTTTCATCCTCTGCCAAATTGGCAACCTGTGTGAACCAGGAGGTTAAAGGGGCTGTCTTTCCAAGTTGGGAGATTGGTAGTAAATCTGTTGGAAAATCAAACCGGAGCACCAGGAGAGGAATTATTAGTTGAGTTTTAGAAATCTTTCATATTCACAGTGTGTTCATTCTCTAGGGTTCCCCTACATGTTATAGCTGTATTAATATTCCCTTCAACCTGGAGAAAAGGGAACCTTGGAATGTGGGCCACACGTTATTGCTTTAAAGGTTCTGCATTTGCTCACCGAATCTCACCAATCGTCTCAGTCCCAAGTGTCCAGCCTTATGCCACATCCAGCTGTCATTGTAGATAGGGTCATTTCAGGTTTCATCAGAGCCCCTGAAGGAATTGTGAAGAATTTCCCTGTTTTTTTGTTTTGTTTTTGAAATTCCTTTTTATAGTGGGTTTGAGCTGATTCTCACTGTCATGTTTATGCCTGTCTAGACAAACTTGATTACCTTACGGAGACATATCAATACATAGGTTTTAAAATTCTTTCCAGTCAGATATATTCCTCTGCGGGAAATATGGCGTTTTGAGTCCCTTTCACTGAGGAAAGTGTAGGTCTTTTCTATTCCGTAGTTGGTTTTTGGAACGGTACCTGTACTAATATCAAACTCTGGTTTTATGCATCACCCTACCTATCCTTCCCCCTTAAGCAGGCATAAGAGTGTTTTCTAAATGTGAGACTCTGTTCTCTTTCCTAACTCAGTTCATGTGTAGCCAGGTTTACAGGACCTTCATAAGTGATATCTTATGATAAGTTTCTTTTTCTCTGTGACTTATTTGAATTAGGATCATCGTACCTAAATCCACTCATTATGCTGCTACTGGCCTTATGACATGGATTTCATGGCTGACAGATATTCCATCGTACGTAAGTAACACAATTTTTTGAACCATTTTTGTCTTTCCTGGGATATTTAATGTGTACCCAAGTTGAGGTTCTTGTAAGCAGTGCAGCCCTAAATTTTGAGGTGGCTCTGTCTTACTGATTTTCAATTTTCCCAAGGTATACTCCCTAGACTGGTAGTGCCCTTGGCTGTGTAGCTCTGTTGTTTCCTTGTTTTAGGGAACACAGTGCACTCCTCCAGAGAGGCAGTTGGCAATTTACATTCCGCCCATCATCATAACTAGACTCCCTCTTCTCCAGGGCCTGTCTTGCCTTTCTGGTTTTTACATATTTTGCGCATGTCCCTTTTGTCTGGTGGGAAGCGATACTGCTTTGTAGTGCAGATTTGCATTGCCCGCTTGCTTGCTTGGCCAAAAAGGGCTTATGCGTCTTCTCCTGAATATATTCAGGAGAAAACACGTAGGCCCTGTTTGGCCAAGTGCATCATTGTCGAAGTTGTGCCCCTCTTCCTGTGCTTTAAAGGTGATTCAAATGTACCTCTTGTAATGTGTTTCCTGCTACTCTGGCTCGCTTTCAAATCTGCCTCATTGCCTTCCCTCAACCGAATTTTGCACGAAGGTTTTCCTTTATTACTCTGCCCGTTTGTGAATTGCTGTGCCCCTGAGCTCCATTTTTCAACTCGTTTTTTGTGAGCTGACCGCAAGTCCAAAATTTTGGTTCCGGACCTATACTGGTTCCCGGCGGGTGGCTGAGACTTGGGTTAATTCTTCTTCCTGCCGGGAAATTAGAGTGACATGTGCCCATCCAAATGCCTAATAGCTACTCTCTCATTGATTCTCCCTCTTCCCTTTCATCCTCTGCCAAATAGGCAACCTGTGCGAACCAGGAGGTTAAAGGGGCTGTCTCTCCATGTTGGGAGATTGATAGTAAAGCAGTTGGAAAGTCAAACCGGAGCACCAGGAGGGGGAATATTAGTTGAGTTTTGGAAACCTTTCATATTCACAGTGTGTCCATTCTCTAGGTTTCCCGTACATGTTATAGCTGTAGTAATATTCCCTTCACCCTGGAGATTTGGGACCCTTGGAATGTGTGCCACACATTATTGCTTTAAATGGTCTGCATTTGCTCACCGAATCTCACCAATCCTCTCTGTCCCAAGTGTCCAGCCTTATGCCCCATCCAGCTGTCATTGTAGATAGTGTCATTCCAGGTTTCATCAGAGCCCCTGAAGGAATTGTAAAGAATTTCCCTGGTTTTTTTGTTTTGTTTTTGAAATTCATTTTTATAATGGGTTTGAGCTGATTCTAACTGCCATGATTATGGCAGTCAAAACACACTTCATTCCCTTACGGAGACATATCAATACGTAGGTTTTAAGTTTCTTACTAGACAGATATATACCTCTGCGGGATATATGGGGTTTTGAGTCCCTTTCACTGAGGAAAGTTTAGGTCTTTTCTATTCCGTAGTTGGTTTTTGGAACGGTACATGTACTAATATCAAACTCTGGTTTTATGCATCACCCCACCTCTCCTTCCCCCTTAATCAGGCATAAGAGTGTTTTCTAAATGTGAAACTCTGTTCTGTTTCCTAACTCAGTTCATGTGTAGCCATGTTTACAGGACCTTCATAAGTGATATCTTATGATAAGTTTCTTTTTCTCTGTGACTTATTTCACTTAGAATCATCGTACCTGAATCCACTCATTTTGCTGCTACTGGCCTTACGACATTGATATCATGGCTGACTGATATTCCATCGTATGTAAGTAACACAATTTCTTGAACCATTTTTTTCCTTTCCTGGGATATTTAAGGTGTACCCAAGTTGAGGTTCTTGTAAGCAGTGCAGCCCTAAATTTTGAGGTGGCTCTGTCTTTCTGATTTTCAATTTTCCCAAGGTATACTCCCTAGACTGGTAGTGCCCTTGGCTGTGTAGCTCTGTTGTTTCCTTGTTTTAGGGAACACAGTGCACTCCTCCAGAGAGGCAGTTGGCAATTTACATCCTGTCCATCAGCATAACTAGACTCCCTGTTCTACAGGGCCTATCTTGCCTTTCTGGATTTTACACATTTTGCGGATGTCCCTTTTGACCGGTGGGAAGTGATACTTCATTCTAGTGCAGTCTTGCATTGCCCGCTTGCTTCTTGGCCAAAAAGCGCGTATGCGTTTTCTCCTGAATATATTCAGGAGAAAACTCCTAAGCCCTTTTTGGCCAAGTGCATCATTGTCGAAGTTGTGCCCCTATTCCTGTGCTTTAAAGGCGATTCCAATGTACCTCTTGAAATCTGTTTCCTGCTATTCTGGCTCGCTTTCAATTCTGCCTCATTGCCTTCCCTCAACAGATTTTTGGACGATTGTTTTCCTTTACTTCTCTAACTCTTTGTGCATTGCTGTGCCCCTAATCTCCATTTTTCAACTCGATTTTTGTGAGCTGACCGCAAGACCAAAATTTTGGTTCAAGATCTATACTGGTTCCCGGCGGATGGCTGAGAATTTGGTTAATTCTTCTTCCTGCCGGGAAATTAGAGTGACATGTGCCCGTCCAAATGCCTAACAGCTACTCTCTCATTGGTTCTCCCTCTTCCCTTTCATCCTCTGCCAAATTGGCAACCTGTGCGAACCAGGAGGTTAAAGGGGCTGTCTTTCCATGTTGGGAGATTGGGAGTAAATCTGTTTGAAATTCAAACCGGAGCAACAGGAGAGGGATTATTATTTGAGTTTTAGTAATATTTTATATTCACACTGAGACCATTCTCTAGGGTTCCCGTACATGTTATAGCTGTAGTAATATTCCCTTCAACCTGGAGAGTTGGGACCCTTGGAATGTGTGACACACATTATTGCTTTAAATGGTCTGCATTTGCTCACCGAATCTCACCAATCCTCTCAGTCCCAAGTGTCCAGGCTTATTCAACATCCAGCTGTGGTTGTAGATAGGGTCATTCCAGGTTTCATCAGAACCCCAGAAGGAATTAGAAAGAATTTCCCAGTTTTTTTTGTTTTGTTTTTGTAATTCCTTTTTATAGTGGGTTTCAGCTGATTCTCACTGCCATGTTTATGGCAGTTAAGACACACTTCATTCCCTAACGGAGACATATCAATACATAGGTTTTAAGTTTCTTACTAGTCAGATATATACCTCTGCGGCAAAAATGGGGTTTTGAGTCCCTTTCACTGAGGAAAGTGTAGGTCTTTTCTATTCCATAGTTGGTTTTTGGAACGGTACATGTTCTAATATCAAACTCTGGTTTTATGCATCACCCCACCTCTCCTTCCCCCTTAAGCAGGCACAAGAGTGTTTTCTAAATGTGAGACTCTGTTCTGTTTCCTAACTCAGTTCATGTGTAGCCATGTTTACAGGACCTTCATAAGTGATATCTTATGATAAGTTTCTTTTTCTCTCTGACTTATTTCACTTAGAATCATCGTACCTGAATCTACTCATTTCGCTGCTACTGGCCTTATAACATTGATTTCATGGCTGAGGGATATTCCATCGTACGTAAGTAACACAATTTTTTGAACCATTTTTGTCTTTCCTGGGATATTTAATGTGTACCCAAGTTGAGGTTCTTGTAAGCAGTGCAGCCCTAACTTTTGGGGTGGCTCTGTCTTATTGATTTTCAGTATTCCCCAGCTATATTCCATAGACTGGAAGTGCCCTTGGCTCTGTTGCTATGTTGGTTCCTTGTTTTAGGGAACACAATGCACTCCTCCACAGAGGCAGTTGGCAATTTACATCCTGCCCATCAGCATAACTAGGCTCCCTGTTCTCCAGGGCCTGCCTTGCCTTTCTGGTTTTTACACATTTTGCGGATGTCCCTTTTGACCGGTGGGAAGTGACGCTTCATTGTAGTTCAGATTTGCATTGCCCGCTTGCTTGCTTGGCCAAAAAGGACGTATGTGTTTTCTCCTGAATATATTCAGGAGAAAACACATACGGCATTTCTGGCCAAGTACATCATTGTTGAAATTGTGCCCCTCTTCCTGTGCTTTAAAGGCGATTCCAATGTACCTCTTGAAATCTGTTTCCTGCTATTCTGGCTCACTTTCAAGTCTGACTCGTTGCCTTCCCTCATAAGATTTTTGGACGATTGTTGTCCATTATTTCTCGGAGAGTTTGTGCATCGTTGTGCCCCTAAGCTCCATTTTTCAACTCGTTTTTTGTGAGCTGACCGCAAGCCCAAAATTTTGGTTCAGGACCTATACTGGTTCCCGACGCATGGCTGAGACTTTGGTTAATTTTTCTTCCTTCCGGGAAATTAGAGTGACATGTGCCCGTCCAAATGCCTAACAGCTAACCTCTCATTGGCTCTCCCTCTTCCCTTTCATCCTCTGCCAAATTGGCAACCTGTGCGAACCAGGAGGTTAAAGGGGCTGTCTTTCCAATTTTGGAGATTGATAGTAAAGCAGTTGGAAAGTCAAACTGGAGCACCTGGAGAGGGACTATTAGTTGAGTTTTAGAAACCTTTCATATTCACAGTGTGTCCATTCTCTAAGTTTCCCATACATGTTATAGCTGTAGTAATATTCCCTTCAACCTGGAGAGTTGGGACCCTTGGAATGAGTGCCACGCATTATTGCTTTAAATGGTCTGCATTTGCTCACCGAATCTCACCAATCCTCTCTGTCCCAAGTGTCCAGCCTTATGGCATATCCAGCTGTCATTGTAGATAGGGTCATTCCAGGTTTCATCAGAGCCCCTGAAGGAATTGTAAAGAATTTCTCTTTTTTTTTTTGTTTTGTTTTTGAATTTCCTTTTTATAGTGGGTTTGAGCTGATTCTCACTGCCATGTTTTCGGCAGTCAAGACACACTTCATTCCCTTATGGAGACATATCAATACATAGGTTTTAAGTTTCTTACTAGTCAGATATATACCTCTGCGGGAAATATGGGGTTTTGAGTCCCTTTCACTGAGGAAATTGTAGGTCTTTTCTATTCCATAGTTGGTTTTTGGAACGGTACATGTACTAATATCAAACTCTGATTTTATGCATCACCCCACCTCTCCTTCCCCCTTAAGCAGGCATAAGAGTGTTTTCTAAATGTGAGACCCTGTTATGTTTCCTTACTCAGTTCATGTGTATCCATGTTTACAGGACCTTCATAAGTGATATCTTATGATAAGTTTCTTTTTCTCTGTGACTTATTTCACTTAGAATCATCGTACCTGAATCCACTCATTTTGCTGCTACTGGCCTTATAACATTGATTTCATGGCTGACTGATATTCCATCGTATGTAAGTAACACAATTTCTTGAACCATTTTTGTCTTTCCTGGGATATTTAAGGTGTACCCAAGTTGAGGTTCTTGTAAGCAGTGCAGCCCTAAATTTTGGGGTGGCTCTGTCTTATTGATTTTCAGTTTTCCCAAGGTATATTCCCTAGACTGGAAGTGCCCTTGGCTCTGTAGCTCTGTTGTTTACTTGTTTTAGGGAACACAGTGCATTCCTCCAGAGAGGCAGTTGGCAATTTACATCCTGCCCACCAGCATAACTAGGCTCCCTGTTCTCCAGGGCCTGTCTTGCCTTTCTGGCTTTTACACATTTTGCGGATGTCCCTTTTGACACGTGGGAAGTGATACGTAATTGTAGTTCAGATTTGCGTTGCCCACTTGCTTGCTTGGCCAGAAACGACGTATGCGTTTTCTCCTTAATATATTCAGGAGAAAACACATACGCCCTTTCTGGCCAAGTGCATCGTTGTGGAAGTTGTGCCCCTCTTCCTGTGCTTTAAAGGCGATTCCAATGTACCTCTTGAAATCTGTTTCCTGCTATTCTGGCTCGCTTTCAATTCCGCCTCATTGCCTTCCCTCAACAGATTTTTGGACGATTGTTTTCCTTTACTTCTCTAACTCTTTGTGCATTGCTGTGCCCCTAATCTCCATTTTTCAACTCGATTTTTGTGAGCTGACCGCAAGACCAAAATTTTGGTTCAAGATCTATACTGGTTCCCGGCGGATGGCTGAGAATTTGGTTAATTCTTCTTCCTTCTGGGAAATTAGAGTGACATGTGCCCGTCCAAATGCCTAACAGCTACTCTCTCATTAGTTCTCCCTCTTCCCTTTCATCCTCTGCCAAATTGGCAACCTGTGCGAAACAGGAGGTTAAAGGGGCTGTCTTTCCATGTTGGGAGATTGAGAGTAAATCTGTTGGAAAGTCAAACCAGAGCACCAGGAGAGGGATTATTATTTGAGTTTTAGTAATCTTTGATATTCACAGTGTGTCCATTCTCTAGGGTACCCGTACATGTTATAGCTGTAGTAATATTTCCTTCAACCTGGAGTGTTGGGACCCTTGGAATGTGTGCCACACATTATTGCTTTAAATGGTCTGCATTTGCTCAACGTATCTGACCAATCCTCTCAGTCCCAAGTGTCCAGGCTTATGCCACATCCAGCTGTGGTTGTAGAGAGGGTCATTCCAGGTTTCATCAGAACCCCTGAAGGAATTGTAAAGAATTTCCCAGTTTTTTTGTTTTGTTTTTGTAATTCCTTTTATAGTGGGGTTGAGGTGATTCTCACTGCCATGTTTATGCCAGTCAAGACACATTTCATTCCCTTACGAGACATATCAATACATAGGTTTTAAGTTTCTTACTAGTCAGATATATACCTCTGCGGGAAATATTGGGTTTTGAGACCCTTTCACTGAGGGAAGTGTAGGTCTTTTCTATTCCATATTTGGTTTTTGGAACGGTAGCTGTACGAATATCAAACTCTGGTTTTATGCATCACCCCTCCTCTCCTTTCCCCTTAATCAGGCATAAGAGAGTTTTCTAAATGTGGGACTCTGTTCTCTTTCCTAACTCAGTTCATGTGTAGCCATGTTTACAGGACGTTCATAAGTGATATCTTATGATAAGTTTCTTTTTCTCTATGACTTATTTTACTTAGAATCATCGTACCTGAATAAACTCATTTTGCTGCTACTGGCCTCATGACATTGATTTCATGGCTCTGGCATATTCCATCTTCCGTAATTACCACAATTTATTGAACCAATTTTGTCTTTCCTGGGATATTTAATGTGTACCCAAGTTGAGGTTCTTGTAAGCAGTGCAGCCCTAAATTTTGGGGTGGCTCTGTCTTATTGATTTTCAGTTTTCCCAAGGTATATTCCCTAGACTGGAAGTGCCCTTGGCTCTGTAGCTCTGTTGATTTCATGTTTTAGGAAACACAATGCACTCCTTCAGAGAAGAAGTTGGCAATTTACACCTCGCCCATCAGCATAACTAGGATCCCTGTTCTCCAGGGCCTGTCTTGCCTTTTTGGATTTTACACATTTTGCGGATGTCCCTTTTGACCGCTGGGAAGTGATACTTCTTTGTACTGCAGAAATGCATTGCCTGCTTGCTTGCTTGGCCAAAAAGGGCTTATGTGTTTCCTCCTGAATATATTCAGGAGGAAACTCATACACCCTTTCTGGGCAAGTGCATCATTGTCGAATTTGTTTCCCTCTTCCTGTGCTTTAAAGGTGATTCCAATGTACCTCTTGAAATATGTTTCATGCTATTCTGGCTCGCTTTCGAGTCTGCCTCGTTGCCTTCCCTCAACAGATTTTTGGACTATAGTTGCCCTTTATTACTCTGCCAGTTTGTGAATTGCTGTGCCCCTGAGCTCCATTTTTCAACAAGTTTTTTGTGAGCTGACCGCAAGTCCAAAATTTTGCTTCAGGATCTATACTGGTTCCTGGCGGGTGGCTGAGACTTTGGTTAATTCTTCTTTCTGCCGGAAATTAGAGTGACATGTGCCCATTGAAATGCCTAACAGCTACTCTCTCATTGGTTCTCCATCTTTCCTTTCATCCTCTGCCTAATTTGCAACCTTTGACAACCAGGAGGTTAAAGGGGCTGTCTCTCCAACTTTGGAGATTGATAGTAAAGCAGTTGGAAATTCAAACAGAAGCACCAGGGGAGAGACTATTCGTTGAGTTCTAGAAACCTTTCGTATTCACCGTGTTTCCATTCTCTAGGTTTCCCGTACATGTTATAGCTGTAGTAATATACCCTTCAACCTGGAGAGTAGGGATCCTTGGAATGTGTGCCACGCATTATTGTTTTAAATGGTCTGCATTTGCTTATCCAATCTCACCAATCCTCTAAGTCCCAGGTGTCCAGCCTTATTCCACAGCCAGCTGTCATTGTAGATAGGGCCATTCTAGGATTCATCAGAGCCCCTGTAGGAGTTGTAAAGAATTTCCCTGTTTATTTGTTTTGTTTTTCAAATTCCTTTTTATAGTGAGTTTGAGCTGATTCTCAGTGCCATGTTTATGCCAGTCTAGACACACTTGATTCCCTTACGGAGACATATCAATACATAGGTTTTAAGTTTCTTACTAGTCAGATATATTCCTGTGCAGGATATATGGGGTTTTGAGTCCCTTTCACTGAGGAAGGTGTAGGACTTGTATAATCCGTAGTTGGTTTTTGGAATGGTACCTGTACTAATATCAAACTCTGGTTTTATGCATCACCCCACCTCTCCTTCCCCCTTAAGCAGGCATAAGAGTGTTTTCTAAATGTGAGACTCTTCTCTTTCCTATCTCAGTTCATGTGTAGCCATGGTTACAGGACCTCCATAAGTGATATCTTAGTATAAGCTTCTTTTTCTCTGTGACTTATTTCACATAGAATCATCGTACATGAATCAACTCAGTTTGCTGCTACTGGCCTTATGACATTTATTTAATGGCTGAGGGATATTCCATCCTACGAAAGTAACAAAATTTCTTGAAACATTTTTGTCTTTCCTAGGATATTTAAGGTGTACCCAAGTTGATGTTCTTCTAAGCAGTGCAGCCCTAAATTTAGGGGAGGCTCTGTCTTATTGATTTTCAGTTTTCCCAAGGTATATTCCCTAGACTGGAAGTGTCCTTGGCTCTGTTGCTCTGTTGTTTACTTGTTTTAGGGAACACAATGCACTCCCCCAGAGAGGCAGTTGGCAATTTACATCCCGCCCATCAGCATAACTAGGCTCCCTGTTCTCCAGGGCCTGTCTTGCCTTTCTGGTTTTTACACATTTTGCGGATGTCCCTTTTGACCGGTGGGAAGTGATACAGCTGTGTACTGCAGAATTTCATTGCCTGCTTGCTTGCTTGGCCAAAAAGGGCTTATGCATTTCCTCCTGAATATATTCTGCAGGAAACCCATACACCATTTTTGGGTATGTGCATCATTGTCGAAATTGTGCCCCTCTTCCTGTGCTTTAAAGGGGATTCCAATGTACCTCTTGAAATCTGTTTCCTGCTATTCTGGCTCGCTTTCATGTCCACCTCGTTGCCTTCCCTCAGCAGATTTTTGGACGATAGTTGCCCTTTATTACTCTGCCAATCTGTTAATTGTTGTGCCCCTGAGCTCCATTTTTCAACTCGTTTTTGTGAGCTGACCGCACCTCCAAAATTTTGGTTCAGGACCTATACTGGTTCCCTGCGGGTGGCTGAGACTTTGGTTAATTCTTCTTCCTGTTGGGAAATTAGAGTGACATGTGCCCGTCCAAATGTCTAACAGCTACTCTCTCATTGGTTCTCCCTCTTTCCTTTCATCCTCTGCCAAATTGGCAAGCTGTGTGAACCAGGAGGTTAAACTGGCTGTCTCTCCAAGTTGGGAGATTGATAGTAAAGCAGTTGGAAATTCTAGCTGGAGAACCAGGAGAGGGACTATTAGTTGAGTTCTAGAAACCTTTCGTATTCACAGTGTGTCCATTCTCTTGGTTTCCCGTACATTTTATAGCTGTAGTAATATTCCCTTCAACCTGGAGAGTTGGGACCCTTGGAATGTGTGCCTCGCATTATTGCTTTAAAAGTTCTGCATTTGCTCATCCAATCTCACCAATCCTCTCAGTCCCAAGTGTCCAGCCTTATGCCACATCCAGCTGTCATTGTAGATAGGGTCATTCTGGGTTTCATCATAGCCCCTGAAGGAATTGTAAAGAATTTCCCAGGTTTTTTTTGTTTGTTTGTTTTTGATATTCCTTTTTATAGTGGGTTTGAGCTGATTCTCACTGCCATATTAATGCCAGTCTAGACACACTTGATTCCCTTATGGAGACATATCAATATATAGGTTTTAAGATTATTACTAGTCAGATATATTCCTCTGCGGGAACTATGTGGTTTTGAGTCCTTTCCACTGAGGAAGGTGTAGGTCTTGTCTATTCCATATTTGGTTTTTGGAAAGGTAGCTGTACGAATATCAAACTCTGGTTTTATGCATCACCCCTCCTCTCCTTTCCCCTTAAGCAGGCATAAGAGTGTTCTCTAAATGTGAGACTCTGTTCTCTTTCCTATCTCAGTTCATGTCTAGCCATGTTTACAGGACCTTCATAAGTGATATATTATGATAAGTTTCTTTTTCTCTGTGACTTATTTCACTTAGATTTATCGTACTTGAATCCACCCATTTTGTTGCTACTGGAATTATGATGTTGATTTCATGGCTGAGGGATATTCCATCTTATGTAAATGCCACAGTTTCTTGAACCAATTTAGTCTTTCCCGGGATATTTAAGGTGTACCCAAGTTGAGGTTCTTGCAAGCAGTGCAGCCCTAAATATTGGGGTGGCTCTGTCTTATTGATTTTCAGTTTTCCCAAGGTATATTCCCTACACTGGAAGTGCCCTTGGCTCTGTAGCTCTGGTGTTTACCTGATATAGGGAACACAATGCACGCCTCCAGGGAGGGAGTTGCCAATTTACATCCTGCCCATCAGCATAACAAGGCTCCCTGTTTTCCAGGGCCTGTCTTGCCTTTCTGGTTTTTACACATTTTGCGGATGTCCCTTTTGAATGGTGGGAAGTGATACTTCTTTGTAGTGCCGATTTGCATTGCCCGCTTGCTTGCTTGGCCAAAAATGGCGTATGCATTTTCTCCTGAATATATTCAGGAGAAAATTCATACGACCTTTTTGCCAAGTGCATCATTTTCGAAGTTGTGCCCCTCTTCCTGTGCTTTGAATGCAATTCCAATGTACCTCTTGAAATCTGTTTCCTGCTCTTCTGCTTCGCTTTCAAGTCCGCCTCGTTGCCTTCCCTCAACAGATTTTTGGATGATAGTTGTCCTTTATTACACTGCCATTTTGTGAATTCCTGTGCCCCTGAGCTCCATTTTTCAACTCTTTTTTTTTGTGAGCTGACCGCAAGTCCAAAATTTTGGTTCAGGACCTATACTGTTTCCCGGCGGGTGGCTGAGACTTTGGTTAATTCTTCTTCCTTCCGGGAAATTAGAGTGACATGTGCCCGACCAAATGCCTAACACCTACTCTCTCATTGGTTCTCCCTCTTCCCTTTCATCCTCTGCCAATTTGGCAAACTGTGCGAACCAAGAGGTTAATGGCTCTGTCTCTCCAAGTTGTGAGATTGATAGTAAAGAAGTTGGAAAGTCAAACCGGTGCACCGGGCGATGGACTATTAGTTGAGATTTATAAACCTTTCATATTCATAGTGTGTCCATTCTCTATGTTTGCCATACATGTTATAGCTGTAGTAATATTCCCTTCAACCTGGAGAGTTGGGACCCTTTGAATGTGGGCCACGCATTATTGCTTTAAAGGGTCTGCATTTGCTCACCCAATCTCACCAATCTCCGCAGTCCCAATTATCCAGCCTTATGCCACATCTAGCTCTCATTGTAGATTGGGTCATTCAGGGTTTCATCAGAGCCCCTGAAGGAATTGTAAAGAATTTCCCTGTTTTTGTGTTTTGTTTTTGAAATTCCTTTTTATCGTGGGTTTGAGCTGATTCTCACTGTCATGTTTCTGCCAGTCTAGACACACTTGATTCCCTTACGGAGATATATGAATACATAAGTTTTAAGATTCTGACTAGTGAGATATATTCCTCTGCGCGAAATATGGGGTTTTGAGTCCCTTTTACTGAGGAAAGTGTAGGTCTTGTCTATTACGTGTTTGGTTTTTGAAACGGTACCTGTACTAATATCAAACTCTGGTTTTATGCATCACCCCACCTCTCCTTCCCCTTAAGCAGTCATAAGAGTGTTTTCTAAATGTGAGACTCTGCTCTCTTTCCTAACTCAGTTCATGTTTAGCCATGTTACAGGACCTTCATAAGTGATATCTTATTATTAGTTTCTTTGCCTCTTTGACTTATTTCACTTAGAATCATGGTACCTGAATCCACTCATTTCGCTGCTACTGGCCTTATGACATTGATTTCATGGCTGAGTGATATTCCATCCTACGTAAGTAACACAATTTCTTGAACCATTTTTGTCTTTCCTGCGATATATATGGTGTACCCAAGTTGATGTTATTGTAAGCAGTGCAGCCCTAAATTTTGGTGTGGCTGTGTCTTATTGATTTTTAGTTTTCCCAAGTTATATTCCCTAGACTGGAAGTTCCCTTGGCTCTGTACCTCTGCTCTTTACCTGTTTTAGGGAGCACAATGCACTCCTCCAGATAGGCAGTAGGCAATTTACATCCTGCCCATCAGCATAACGAGGCTCCCTGTTCTCCAGTGCCTGTCTTGCCTGTTTTGTTTTTACACATTTTGTGGATGTCACTTTTGAACGGTGGGAAGTGATACTTCTTTGCAGTGCCGAATTGCATTGCCCGCTTGCTTGCTTGGCCAAACAGGGCGTATGCATTTCCTCATGAATATATTCAGGAGAAAACGCATACACCCTGTTTGGCCCAGTGCATCATTGTCGAAGTTGTGCCCCTCATCCTGTGCTTTAAAGGCGATTCCAATGTACCTCTTGAAATCTGTTTCCTGCTATTCTGGCTCGCTTTCACGTCTGCCTCGTTGCCTTCCCTCAACAGATTTTTGGACGATAGTTGTCCTTTATTACTGTGCCAGTTTGTGAATTGCTGTGCCCCTGAGCTCCATTTTTCAACTCTTTTTTTTGTGAGCTGACCACAAGTCCAAAATTTTGGTTCAGGACCTATACTGGTTCCCGGTGGCTGGCTGAGACTTTGGTTAATTCTTCTTCTTGCCGGGAAATTAGGGTGACATGTGTCCGTCCAAATGCCTAACAGCTACTCTCTCATTGGTTCTCCCTCTTCCCTTATATCCTCTGCCAAATTGTCAACCTGTGCGAACCAGGAGTTTAAAGGGGCTGTCTCTCCAATTTGGGAGATTGATAGTAAAGCATTTGGAAAGTCAAACTGGAGCACCAGGACAGGGACTATTAGTTGAGTTTTAGAATCGTTTAGAATTCACAGTGTGTACATTCTCTACGTTTCCCATACATGTTATAACTGTAGTGATATTCCCTTCTACCTGGAGAGTTGGGACACATGGAATTGGTGGAATGCATTATTGCTTTAATGCGTCTGCATTTTCTCACCCAATCTCACCAATCCTCTCAGTCCCAAGTGACCAGCCTTATGTCTCATCCAGCTGTCGTTTTAGATAGGGTCATTACAGGTTTCATCATAACACCTGAAGGAATTGTGTTTGAATTTCGCTGTTTTTTTTGTTTTATTTTTGAAATTCATTTTTATAATGAGGTTGAGCTAATTTTCACTGACGTGTTTATGCCGGTCTAGACAGATTTGATTCCCTTATGGAGACATATCGATACATAGGTTTTAAGATTCTTACTAATCAGGGGCTTCCCTGGTGGTGCAGTGTTTGAGAGTCCGCCTGCCGATGCAGGGGACACGGGTTCGTGCCCCGGTCTGGGAGGATCCCACATGCCGCGGAGCGGCTTGTCCCATGAGCCATGGCCATTGAGCCTGCATGTCCTGAGCCTGTGCTCCGCAACGGCAGAGGCCACAACAGTGAGAGGCCCACATACAGCAAAAAAAAAAAAAAAAAAAAAAAAAAAAGGATTCTTACAAATCAGATATATTCCTCTGCGGGGAATAGGGGTGTTGAGTCCCGTTCACTGAGTAAGGAGTAGGTCTTGTCTATTCTGTATTTGGATTATGGAACAGTCCCTGTGCTAATATCAAACTCTGGTTTTGTGCATATTACCACCTTTCTTTCCCTTAAGCAGCCATAAGTATGTTTTCTAAATGTGAGACTCTGTTCTCTTTGCTAATTCAGTTCATGTTTAGCCATGTTTACATTTCCTTCATAAGTAATATCTTATGTCAGAAGGCTCCATGGCTCTTTTCATCATAAAGCTCCATGATGCTCGTCATCACAATTATCCATGGTCTTCTCATCTCAATGCTTCACGGTCTTGCCATCACATTGCTCCATGTCCTGATCATCACAATGCTCCTTTACCTTTGTCATCACAATCCTCCATGACACTTGGCATCACAATGCTCCATGGCATTGGCATCACAATGGACCGTGACATATGTAATCACATTGTTCCCTGACACCTGTCTTCACAATAATCCATGACGTTGTCATCACAATGTTCCATGCTCTTTTCATCACAATGCACCATGCCCACTGTCATCACAATAATCCATGAAATTTGTGAGACCAATGCTCCATGCCCCTGTCATCACAATGCACCATGCCCACTCTCATCACAATAATCCATGAAATTTGTGAGACCAATGCTCCATGCCCCTGTCATCACAATGCTCCATGCCCTTGACATCACAATGCTCCATGACCCCTGTCATCACAATGCCCCGTGACTCCATTCACCACAATGCTTCATGATCTTTGTCATAACAATGTCCCGTGACTCCATTCACCACAATGCTTCATGATTTTTGTCATCACAATGGTCAATGCCCTCTTCATCACAAGGCTCTGTGACCTGTGTCACCACAATGCTCCATGAACTTTTCATCACAATGCTCCATGACCCTTGTCATCACAATGCTCCATGCCTTTCTCAGCACAATACTCAATGACCCTTGTCATCACAATGCTCCATGCGCTTGTCAGCAAAATGCTCCACCAGCTTGTCATCACAATGCTGCATGCACTTCTCCTCAAAATGATCCTTTACCACTGATATCACAATGTTCCATCACTAGTCATAACAATACTCACTCACCCTTGTCATCACAATTTTCCCTGACCTCTGTCATCACAATACTACATGCCCTTATCCTCACAGTGCTCCATGACCCCTGACATCACAATGCTCCATAAGCCATGTAATCAAAATGCTCCATGACCCTTTACATCACAATGCTCCATGACCCCTGACCTCACAATGCTCCATAGCATATGTCATCAAAATGCTCCATGACATTTGTCATCACAAAGCTCCATGACCATTGGCATCACAATGCTCCATTCCAATGTCATCACAATGCTCCATGAACACTCTCATCACATTGCTCCATGCACTTATCATCCCAAATCACCATGACTCTTGTAATCACAATGCTCGATGTCCTTCTCAGCACAATGCTACATGTCCTTGTCATTACAATCCTGCATGATCTATGTATCACAGTGTTCCGTGCCCTTGTCATCACAATGATCCATGCCCACTCTCATCAAAATAATCCATGAAACTTTTCAGACCAATGCCCCATACCCTTGTCATCACAATGCTCCATTACCCTTGTCATAACAATGCTCCATGACCCCTGCTATCACAATGTTCCACGGCCTTGTCATCACAAGCCTCCATGACCCTGGTCATCACAATGCTCCAAGACCCCTGTAATCACAATGCTCCATGCCCTTGTCATCACAATGCTCCAACACCCCTGTAATCACAACGCTCCATGCCAATTTTCTTCTCAATGCTTCATGAACCATGTCATCACAATGCACCGTGCCCATCACCATAATATTTCATGCTATTGTCATCACAAGGAAATCAAAATGCTCAATGACCTCTGTCATCACATTGCTCCAAACCGTTCTGATAACAATGTTCCATAACACTTGTCATTACAATGCTCCATGACACTTGGCATCACAATGCTCCATGCCATTGTCATCGCAATGGACCATGACATATGTCATCACAATGCTCCCTGACACCTGTGTTCACAATACTCCATGACCTTGTCATCACAATGCTCCATGCCCTTGTCATAACAATGAGCCATGCCCACTGTCATCACAATAATCCATGAAGATTGTCAGACCAATGTTCCATGCCCCTGTCATCACAATGCTCCATGCCTTTGTCATCACAATGCTCCATGACCCCTGTCGTCACAATGCTCCGTGACTCTAGTCATCACAATGCTTTACGACATTTTATATCACAATGGTCCATACTTTCATCACACAAGGCTCTGTGACCTTTGTCACCACAGTGTTCCATGCCCTTGTCATCACAATATGCCATGCCCACTGTCATCACAATAATCCATGAAACTTGTCAGACCAATGTTCCATGCCCCTGTCATCACAGTGCTCCATGCCCTTGTCTTCAGAGTGCTCCGTGCCTCCAGTCATCACAATGCTTCATGACCATTGTCATCACAATGGTCCATGCCCTCGTCACACAAGGCTCTGTGACCTTTGTCACCACAATGCTCCATGAACTTTTCATCACAAAACCCTATGAGCCTTGTCATCACAATGCTACATGCCTTTGTCAGCACAATGCTCCATGACGCTTGTCATCACGATGCTCTATGCACATGTCAGCACAATGCTCCATGACCCATGTCATAACAATTCGCCATGCGCTTGTCATCACAATGCTCCACATCCTTTTCATCGCTATGCTCCATAAAACGTGTCATCACAATTCTCCATGCACTTCTCATCTAAATGCTCTCTCACCACTGATATCACAATGTTCCATCACTAGTCATCACAATACTCCCTCACCCCGTCATCACCATGTTCCTTGACCCCTGTCATCAAAATGCTACATGCCCATATCATCACAATGCTACATTCCCATATCTTCATAATGCTCCCTGACCCCTGACATCACAATGTTCCATAACCCCTGTCACAAAATGCTCCATGACCCTTTTCATCCCAATGCTCCATGACCTCTGACATCACAATGTTCCATAACCCCTGTCATCAAAATGTTCCATGATACATTTCATCAGATTGCTCCATGACTCTGTCATCACAATGCTCCATGAACTATTCATCACAATGCTCTGTGACCCTTGTCATCACAAAGCTCCATGCAATTTTCAGCACAATGCTCCATGACATTTGTCATCACAATGCTCGATGCGCATGTAAGCACAATGCTCCATAACGCATGACATCATAATACTCCTTGCACTTCTCATCACAATGCACCACGCCCTTGTCATCAAAATGCTCCATGACTTTGTCATCACAAAGCTCCATGACCCTTGGCATCACAATGCTCCATTCCATTGTCATAACAATGCTCCATGACACTTTTCATCAATATGGTCCTTGAACCCTGTCATGACAAGGCTCCATGCCTTTTTCATCACAATAATCCATAACATTTTCATCACAATGCTCCAAGACCCGTGTAATCACAATGCTCCATGACCTTAATCACAAAGCTCCATGATGCATGTCATCAGAATGCTCCATGGCCTTCTCATCACAATGCTCCAAGACCCCTGTCATCTCAATGCTCTGTGATTCCAGTCATCACAATGCTCCATGACATTTGTCATCACAATGCTCAATACACTTGTCATCACAATGCTCCATGAGCTTGTCAGCACAATGCTCCCTGACACTTGTCATCAGTACGCTCCTTTAATACTGTCATGACAAGAATCCATGCCTATTTCATCTCAATGATCCATTCCCTTTTCATTACAATGCTCCAAGACCACTGTTATCACAATGCTCCGTGACTTCAGTCATCACAATGCTTCATGACATTTGTCATCACAGTGGTCCATGTCCTCGTCACACAGGGCTCTGTGACCATTGTCACCAAAATGCTCCATGAACTTTTCATCACAATGATCCATGCGCTTGTCCGCACAATGCCCCATGACCTGTGTCATCACAATGCGCCATGCGATTGTCATCACAATGCTCCACAACCTTTTCATCACAGTGCTCCATAAATCTTCTCATCACAATGCTCCATGCAATTCCCATCAAAATACTGTCCCACCACGGATATCATAATGTTCCATCAATAGTCATCACAATATTCCCTCACCCCTTTCATCACAATGTTCCAGGACCCCTGTCATCAAAATGCTCCATGACCCTTTTCATCATAATGCTCCATGACCCCTGACATCACAATGTTCCATAACCCCTTTCATCAAAATATCCCATGACACTTTTCATCAAATTGCTCCATGACCATTTCATCACAATGCTCTCTGCCCTTCTCATCACAGTGCACCACGCCCTTGTCATCAAAATGCTCCATGACCTTTGTCATCACAAAGCTCCATTACACTTGGCATCACAATGCTCCATGCCATTGTCATCAAAATGCTCCATGAACACTCTCATCACATTGTTCCATGCAATTTTCATCACAGGCTCCATGATGCTTTTCATCTCAATGCTCGATGATCTTCTTAACACAATGCTCCATGCCCTTGTCATTACAATCCGCCATGACCCTTGTATCACAGTGTTCCGTGCCCTTGTCATCACAATGCTCCATGCCCCCTCTCATCACAATAAGCCATGAAACTTCTCAGACCAATGCTCCATGCCCTTGTCATCAAAATGCTCCATTACCCGTTATAAAAATGCTCCATGACACCTGCCATTACAATGTTCCACGGCCTTGTCATCACAAGGCTCCATAACCCTTGTCATCACAATGCTCCATGTCCTTGTGATCACAAAGCTCCATGACGCATGTCATGAGAATGTTCCATGGCCTTCTCATCACAATGCACCATGAATACTGTCATCACAGTGCTCCATGACCCCTGTCTTCACAATGCTCCGTGACTCCAGTCATCACAATGCTTCATGACTTTTGTCATCAGAACGGTCCATGCCCTTGTCACACAAGGCTCTGGGTCATTTGTCACCACAATGCTCCATGAACATTTCATCACAATGCTCTCTGACCATTGTCATCACAATGCACCATGCATTTGTCAGCACAATGATCCATGACTCTTGTCATCACAATGCTCGATGCGCGTGTCAGCACAATGCTCCATATCCTTGTCACCACAATGCTCCATAAACCGTGTCATCACAATGCTCCATGCACTTCTCATCAAAATGCTCTCTCACCACTGATATCACAATGTTCCATCACTAGTCTTCACAATACTCCCTCACGCCTGTCATCACAATGTTCCATGACCCCTATCATCACAGTGCTACATGCACTTATCATTAAATGCTCCATTACCCATGACATCACAATGTTCCATAAACCCTGTCATCAAAATACTCCAATACCCTTATCATCATAAAGCGCCATGACCCTTGACACCACAATTTTCCGTAACCACTCTCATCAAAATGTTCCATGACCTTTTTCATCAAATTGCTCTATGACCCTGTTATCACAATGCTCCCTGCCATTCTCATCACAACGCACCTCGACTTTGTCATCAAAATGCTCCATTACCTTTGTCATCACAAAGCTCCATGACACTTAGCATCACAATGCTCCATGCCCTTGTCATCACAAAGCTCCATGACGCTTGTGATCCCAATGCTTGATGCCTTTCTCATCACAATGCTACATGTCCTTGTCATTACAATCCACCATGACCCATGTATCAAAGTGTTCCATGCCCTTGTCATCACAATAATCCATGATACTTTTCAGATCACTTCTCCATGCCCTTGTCATCACAACGCACCATTACCACTGTCATAACACTGCTCCATGACACCTGCACACACAAGGTTCCAAGACCTTGTCATCACAAGACTCCATGACACTTTTCATCACAATGCTCCAAGACAATGTAATCACAATTCTCCATACCCATGTCATCACAAAGATCCATGACACACGTAATCAGAATGCTCCATGGCCTTCTCATTCACGATGCTCCATACCCTTGTCATCACAATGCTCCAAGACTCCTGTAATGACAATGCTCCCTGCCCCTTTTCATCTCAATGCTCCATGAACCCTGTCATCACAATGCACCATGCTCATCATCAAAATGCTTCATACTATTGTCATCACAATGAAATTAAAATGCTCCATGACCTCTGTCATCACAGTGCTCCAAACCCTTGTGATCACAATGTTCCATAACACTTGTCATCACAATGCCCCATGACTCTGGTCATCACAATTATCCATGGTCTTCTCATCACAATGCTCCATGATCTTTGTCATCACAGTGCTCAATACACTTGTCATCACAATGCTCCATGACACTTGTCGTCAGAATGTTCCTTGAACCCTTTCATGACAAGGCTCCATGCATTTTTCATCACAATGATCCATGCCCTTTTCATCACAATGCTCCAAGACCACTCTAATCTCAATGCTCCTTGCTCTTGTCATCACAAAGCTCCATTATGCATGTCATCAGAATGCTCCATGGCCTTTTCATCACTATGCTCCATGACCTTGTCATCTCAATGCTCCAAGACCACTGTCATCATAATGATCCATGCCCCTTTTCATCAGAATGCTCCATGAGACTTGTCATCACAAGGCTCCATTGTCTTCTCATCACAATGCTCCAGGACCTTGTCATCACAATGCTCCATTCCCTTGTCATCACAATGCTCCATGACCCCTTTCATAACAATACTCCAAGAACATTTTCAGCCCAATGCTCCATGAACTTCTCATCACAATGCTCCATTACCCCTATCATTACAATTCTCCATGCTCCTTGAAATCAAAATGATCCATGACCTCTGTCATCACAATGTTCCAAATCACTGTGATCACATTGTTCCATAACACTTGTCTTCACAACACTCCAGGATGCCTGTCATAACAGTACTCCATGCCCTTGTCATCACAATGCTCCATGACCTTTTTCATCACAATGCTCAATACACTTTTCATCACAATGCTCCCTGACACTTGTCATCAGAATGCTCCTTGAACCCTGTCATGAAAAGGCTCCATGCCTTTTTCATCACAATGCTCCATGCACTTTGCATCATAATGCTCCATGCCATTGTCATCACAATACTCCCCAAGCTTGTCATCAGAATGCTCCATAACACCTGTCATCACAATGCTCCATGACCCCTGCTATCACAATGCTCCATGACACCTGTCATCAAAATGCCCCTTGCCCCTTGTCATTACAGTGATCCATGATGCTCGTCATCACAATTTTACATGGTCTTCTCATCATAGTGCTCCACGGTATTGCCATCACAAGGATCCATGACACTTTTCATCACAATGTTACATGATCTTGTCATCACAATTCTCCATGCAATTGTCATCGCAATGCTCCATGAACCCTGTCATAGCAAGCTCCATATGTTTTTTATCACAATGCTTCACGACCTTGTCATCATAATTATCAATGGCCCTTGTCATCACAATGCTCCATGCTCTTCTCATCAAAATGCTCCATGACCCTTGTCATCACAATGCTCCAAGCTCTTGTCATCACAATGCTCCATTACCTTTCTCATCACAATCCTCCATGACACTTGGCCTCACAATGCTCCATGCCATTGTCATCACAATGGACCATGACATATGTCAATAGAACGCTCCCTGACACCTGTCTTCACAATACACTTGACTTTGTCATCACAATTCTCCATGCCCATGTCATCACAATGTGCCTTGCCCACTGTCATCAAAATAATCCATGAAACTTGTCAGACCAATGTTCCATGCCACTGTTATCACAATGCTCCATGCCCTTGTCATCACAATGCTCCGTGACACCAGTCATCACAATGCTTCATGACCTTTGTCATCACAATGGGCCATGCCCTCGTCATCACAAGGCTCAGTGACCTTTGTCACCACAGTGCTCCATGAACTTTTCTTCACAATGCTCTGTGAACCTTGTTATCACAATGCTCCTTGATTTTGTCTGCACAATACTCCAGAAGCTTGTCATCAGAATGCTCCATGTCCCTTGTAATCACAATGATCTATGACACCTGTCATCACAATTCTCCATGCCACGTGTCATTACAGTGCTCGATGACACTCGTCATCAAAATGCTCCATGGTCTTGCCATCACAATGCTCCACGGTCTTGCCATCACAATGCTCCATGCTCTGGACATCACAATGCTCCATGTCCCTTGTCATCACAATGCTCCATGACACTTCTCATCACCATGTTACATGCTCTTGTTATCACAATCCTCCATGCCATTGTCATCACAATGGACCATGACATATGTCATCACCATGCTCCCTGGAACCTGTCTTCAAATACTCCATGACCTTGTCTTCACAATGATGCATGCCCTTGTCATCACAATGCTCCATGCCCTTGTCTTCACAATGCACCATGCCTACACTCATCAAAATAATCCATGAAAGTTGACAGACCAATTCTCCATGCCCCTATGATCACAGTGCTCCATGCCGTTGTCATCACAATGCAACATGAACACTGTCATCACAATGCTCCGTGACTCCAGTCATCACAATGCTCCATGACCATTGACATCACAGTGGTCCATGCCCTGGTCATCAGAAGTCTCTGTGACTTTTGTCACCACAATGCTCCATGAACTTTTCATCACAATGCTCCATGACCCTTGTCATCACAAAGCGCCATGCGCTTCTCAGCACAATGCTCCATGACCCATGTCATCACAATGCATCATGCGCGTGTCATCACAATGCTCCACAGCGTTGTCATCACAGTGCTCCATAAACCTTGTCATCACAATGCACCATGCACTTCTCATCAAAATGCTCTCTCACAACTGATATCACAATGTTCCATCACTAGTCATCACTATACTCCCTCACCCCTCTCATCACAATGTTCCATGACCCCTGTAATCACAATGCTCCATGCCCTTGTCATCACAAAGCTCCATGATGCATGTCATCAGAATGCTCCATGGCCTTCTCATCACAATGCTCCATGCCCTTGCCATCACAATGCTCCATTACCCCTGTCATCACAATGCTCCATGACCACTGTCAACACAGCGCTTCATGACCACTGACAGCACAATGATCTGGGACACTTGTCATCAAAATGCTCCATGACACTTGTCATGACAATGATCCATGCACTTGTCATCCCAATTCTCCATGACCCCTGTAATCAGAATGTTCCGTGACACTTGTCATCCCAGTGCTCCGTGACCCTTGGCATCACAATGCTCCATGCCATTTTCATCACAATGCTCCATGAACCCTCTCATCACATTGCTCATTGCCCTGGTCATCACAAAGCTCCATGACGCTTGTCATCACACTGCTCGATGCCAATCTAATCACAATGCTGCAGGCCCTTGTCATTACAATGTTCCATGGTCCATGTATCACCGTGTTCCGTGCCCTTGTCATCACAATGCTCCATGCCCACTCTCATCACAATAATCCATAAAACTTGTCACATCAATTCTCCATGCACTTGTCATCAAAAGGCTCCATTACCCGTGTCATAAAAATGCTCCATGACCCCTGCCATCACAATGTTCCACGGCGTCATCATCACAAGGCTCCATGACCCTTGTCATCAAAATTCTCCAAGAACCCTGTAATCGCAATGCTCAAAGCATTTGTCATCACATAGCTCCATGACGCATGTCTTCAGAATGCTCCATGGCCTTCTCATCACAATGCTCCATGCCCTTGTCATCACAATGCTCCAACAACCCTGTAATGACAATGTTCCATGCCCCTTTTCATCTCAATGCTCCATGAACCCTGTCATCACAATTCACCGTGCCCATCACCATAATATTTCATGCTATTGTCATCACAATGAAATCAAAATGCTCAATGACCTCTGTCATCACAATGCACCAAACCCTTCTGATCACAGTGTTCCATAACACTTGTCATCACAATGCCCCATGACGCTGGTCATCACAGTTATCCATGGTCTTCTCATCACAATGCTCCATGACCTTTGTCATCACAATGCTCAATACACTTGTCAGCTCAATGCTCCCTGACATTTGTCTTCAGAATGCTCCTAGAAACCTGTCATGAAAAGGTTCCATGCCTTTTTCATCACAATGTTCCATGCCCTTTTCATCACTATGCTCCAGGCCATTGTCATCACAAAACTCCACAAGCTTGTCATCAGAATGCTCCATGACCCATGTTATCACAATGCTCCATGACCCCTGTCATCATAGTGTTCCATGAACCCTGTCATCACAGTGCTCCATGACACCTGTCATCACAGTGCTCCATGACCCCTGTCATCACAATGCTCCATGCCCCTTGTCATTACAGTGCTCCATGACTTTTGTCATCACAATTATCCATGGCCTTCTCATCACACTGCTCCACGGTCTTGCCATCACTATGCTCCATGCCCTAGTCTTCACAATGCTCCATGTCCCTTGTCATCACAATTCTCCACATCCTTGTCATCACAATACTCCATGACACTTCTCATCACAATGTTACGTGGTCTTGTCATCACAGTTCTCCATGCACTTTTCATAGCAATGCTCCATGTCCCCTGTCATAGCAAGCTCCGTGTGCTTGTCATCACAATGCTTCACGACGTTTGCATTAAAATTCTCAATGGCCCTTGTCATCACAATGCTCCATGTCCTTGTCATCACAATGCTTCATGACCCTTTTCTTCACAATTCTAAATGAAATTGTCATCACAATGCTCCATTACCTTTGTCATCACAATCCTCCATGACACTTGGCATCACAAGGCTCCATTACATTTGTAATCACAATCCTCCATGACACTTGGCATCACAATGCTCCATGATATATGTCATCACAGTGCTCCCTGACACCTGTCTTCACAATACTACATGACCTTGTCATAACTATGTTCCATGCCCTTGTCATCACAATGTGCCTTGTCCACTCTCATAGCAATAATTCATGAAAATTGTCAGACCAATGCTCCATGCTCCTGTCATCACAATGCTCCATGCCCTTGTAATCACAATGCTCCAGGACCCCTCACATCATAATTCTCCGTGACTCCAGCCATCACAATGCTTTATGAACTTTTTCATCACAATTGTTATTCCCTCATCATCACTATGCTCTGAAACACTTGTAATCACAATGCTCCATGCCATTGTCAGCACAATACTCCATGACCCTTGTCATCACAATGCTCCATGCTCTTGTCAGCACAATGCTCCAAGACACATGTCATCACAATGTGCCATGCACTTGTCATCACAATGCTCCACAACCTTGTCATCACAATTTTCCATAAACCTTGTCATCACAATGCTCCATGCACTTCTAATCTAAATGCTCTCTCACCACTGATATCACAATGTTCCATCACCAGTCATCACAATATTCCCTCAACACTGTCATCACAATGTTCCATGACCCCTGTCATCAAAATGCTACATGCCCTTATCATCACAATGCTCCATGACCACTGACATCACAATGTTCCATAAGCCCTGTCATCAAAATATTCCCTGACACTTTCCATCAAATTGTTCCATGAACCTGTCATCAGAATGCTGCCTGCCCTACTCATCACAATGCACCACGCCGTTGTCATCAAAATGCCCCATGTCATTTGTCATCACAAAGCTCCATGACCCTTGGCATCACAATGCTCCATGCCATTGTCATCACAATGCTCAATGAAAACTCTCATCACATTGCTCCATGCCCTGGTCATCACAATGCTCCATTACACCTGTCATAACAATGCTCCATGACCCCTGCCATCACAATGTTCCACGGCCTTGTCATCACAAGGCTCCATGATCCTTGTCATCACAATGCTCCAAGACCTCTGTAATCATAATTTTCCATGCCACTTTTCATCTCAATGCTCCATGAACACTGTCATCGCAATGCACCATGCCCATCATCATAATGATTCATGCTATTGTCATCACAATGAAATCAAAATGCTCCATGTCCTCTGTCATCACAATGCTCCAAACCCTTCTGATCACAATGTTCCATATCACTTGTCATGACATGCCACATGACGTTCGTCATCACAGTTATGCAGGGTCTTCTCATCACAGTGCACCATGACCTTTGTCACCACAATGCTCAATACAATTGGCATCACAATGCTCGCTGACACTTGTCATCAGTATGCTCCTTGAACACTGTCATGACAAGGCTCCATGCCTTTTTCATCACAATGATCCATTCCCTTTTCATCACAGTGCTCCAAGACCCCTGTTATCACAGTGCTCCGTGACTCCAGTCATCACAATGCTTCATGACATTTGTCATCACAATGGTCCATGACCTGGTCACACAAAGCTCTGTGACCTTTGTCACCACAATGCACCATGAAATTTTTATCACAATGCTCTGTGACCCTTGTCATCACAAAGCTCCATGCCTTTGTCAGCACAATGCTCCATGACCCTTGTCATCACAATGCTCAATGCGCATGTCGGGACAATGCTCCATAAACCATGTCATCACAATGCACCATGCACTTGTCATCACAATGCTCCACATCCTTGTCATCAAAATGCTCCATAAACCTTGTCATCACAATGCTCCATGCCCTTCTCCTCAAAATGCTTTCTCACCACTGATATCACAATGTTCCATCACTAGTCATCACAATACTCCCTCACCCCTGTCATCACAATATTCCATGACCCCTGTAATCACAATTCTCCATGCCCTTGTCATCACAAAGCTCCATGACGCATGTCATCAGAATGCTCCATGGCCTTCTCATCACAAAGCTCCATGCACTTTTTCGTCACAATGCTCCATGACCCTTGTCATCACAATGTTCCAAGCCCTTGTCATCAAAATGCTCCATTACCTTTGTCTTCACAATCCTCCATGACACTTGGTATCACAATGCTCCATGTCATTGTCATCACAATGGACAATGACCTATGTCATCACAATGCTCCCTGACACCGGTCTTCACAATACTCCATGACCTTGTCATCACAATGTTCCCTGCCCCTGTCATCACAATGCTCCATGACCCCTGTCATCACAATGCTCCGTGACTCCAGTCATCACAATGCTTCATGACCTTTGTCCTCACAATGGTCCATGCCCTTGTCACACAAGGCTCTGTGAACTTTGTCACCACAATGCTCCATGCCCTTGTCATCTCAATGCTCCATGCGCACTGTCATAACAATAATCCATGAAACTTGTCAGACCAATGTTCCATGACACTGTCATCATATTGCTCCATGCCCTTGTCATCACAATGCTCCATGACGCCTGTCATCACAGTGCTCCGTGACTCCAGTCATCACAATGATTCATGACCTTTCTCATCACAATGGTCCATGCCCTCGTCACATAAGGCTCTGTGATCTTTGTCACCACAATGCTCCATGAAATTTTCATCACAATGCTCTGTGTCCTTTGTCATTACAATGCTCCATGCCTTTGTCAGCACAATGCTCCATGACACTTGTCATCAAAATGCTCCATGCGCTGGTCAGCACAATGCTCCATGACACATGTCATCACAATGTGCCATGCGCTTGTCATCACAATGCTCCACAACCGTGTCATCACAGTGCTCCATAAACCTTGTCATCACAATGCTCCATGCACTTCACATCAAAATGCTCTCCCACCACTGATATCATAAAGTTCCATCACTATTCATCACAATACTCCCTCACCCCTGTCATCACAATGTTCCAGGACCCCTGTCATCAAAATGCTCCATGACCCTTTTCATCATAATCCTCCATGACCCCTGACATCACAATGTTCCATAACCCCTGTCATAAAAATATCCCATGACAATTTTCATCAAATTGCTCCGTGACCCTTTCATCACAATGATCCCTGCCCTTCTCATACACAGTTCACCACGTGCTTGTCATCAAAATGCTCCATGACCTTTGTCATCACAAAGCTACATGACCCTTGGCATCACAATGCTCCATGCCCTTGTCATCACAAAGCTCCATGACGCATGTCTTCAGAATGCTCCATGGCCTTCTCATTCACGATGCTCCATGCCCTTGTCATCACAATTCTCCTAGACCTCTGTAATCACAATGCTCAATGCCCCTTTTCATCTCAATGCTCCATGAACCGTGTCATCACAATGCACCATGCCCATCATCATAATGCTTCATGCTATTGTCATCACAATGAAATCAAAATGCTCCATGACCTCTGTCATCACAATGCTCCAAACCCTTGTGATCACAATGTTCCATAACACTTGTCATAACAACGCCCCATGATGCTCATCATCACAATTATCCATGGCCTTCTATTCACAATACTCCATGACATTTGTCATCACAATGCTCAATAAACTTGTCATCACAATGCTGACTGACACTTGTCATCAGCATGCTCCTTGAACCCTGTCATGACAAGGCTCCATGAATTTTGCATCACAATGATCCATGTCCTTTTCATCACAATGCTCTGTGACCCTTGTCATCGCAATGCAACATGCCTTTGTCAGCACAAGGATCCATGACACTTGTCATCACAATTCTCCATGTGCTTTTCAGCACAATGCTCCTTGACCCATGTCATCACAATGCACCATGCGCTTGTCATCACAATGCTCCACATCCGTGTCATCACAATGCTTCATAAACCTTGTCATCACAATGCTCCATGCACTTCTCATCAAAATGTTCTTTTACCACTGATATCACAATGTTCCATCGCTAGTCTTCACAATACTCCCTCACCCCTGTCATCACAATGTTCCATGACCCCTATCATCACTATGCTACATGCACTTATCATCAAAATGCTCCATGACCAATGACATCACAATGCTCCATAATCCCTGTCATCAAAATGCTCCAATCCCATTTTCAGCACAATGTTCCATGACCCCTGACATCACAATTTTCCATATCTACTCTCATCAAAATATTCCAAGACATTTTCACCAAATTGCTCCATTACCCTGTTAGCACAATGCTCCCTGCCATTCTCATCACAACGCACCACGAACTTGTCATCAAAATGCTCCATGACCTTTGTCATCACAATAATCCATGACACTTGGCATCACAACGCTCCATGCCATTGTCATCACAATGCTCCATGAAGCCTCTCATCACATTGCTCCATGCCCTTGTCACCACAGTGCTCCATGACGCTCGTCATCACAATGCTCGATGCCCTTCTCATCACAATGCTCCATGCCCTGTCATTACAATCCTCCATGACACATGTATCATAGTGTTCTGTGCCCTTGTCATCACAATGCTCTATGCCCACTATCATCACAATAATCGATGAAACATTTCAGACCAATTCTCCATGCCCTTGTCATCACAATGCTCCATTTCCCCTGTCATAACAATGCTCCATGACACCTGCCTTCACAATTTTCCAAGGCCTTGTCATCACAAGACTCCATGACACTTGTCATCACAATGCTCCAAACTCTGTAATCACAATTCTGCATACATTTGTCATCACAAAGCTCCATGAGGCATGTCATCAGAATGCTCCATGGCCTTCTCATTCAAGATGCTCCATGCCCTTGTCATCACAATGGTCCAAGACACCTGTAATCACAATGCTCCATGGCCCTTTTCATCTCAATGCTCCATGAACCGTGTCATCACAATGCACCATGCCCATCATCATAATGCTTCATGCTATTGTCATCAAAATGAAATCAATATGCTCCATGAACCCTGTCATCACAATGCTCCATAAACCCTCTCATCACAATGAACCGTGACTCCAGTCATCACAATGCTTCATGACCTTTGTCATCTCAATGGTCCATGACATTGACACACAAGGCTCTGTGACCTTTGTCACCACAATGCTCCATGAACTTTTCATCACAATACTCTGTGACCCTTGTCTTCAAAATGCACCATGCCTTTGTCAGCACAGTTCTCCAAGACCCATGTCATCACAATGCGCCATGCGCTTGTCATCACAAATCTCCATGAGGCTTGTCATCACAACGCTCGATGCACTTCTCATCACAATGCTCCATGACCTTGTCATTACAATCCTGCATGATCTATGTATCACAGTGTTCCGTTCCCTTTTCATTAAAATGCTCCATGCCCTTGTCATCACAATGCTCCATGACCCTTGTCATCACGGTGCTCCAAATCCTTGTCATCAAAATCCTCCATTACCTTTGTCATCACAATCCTCCATGACACTTGGCATCACAATGCTCCATGCCATTGTCATCACAATGGACCATGACATATGTCATCACTATGCTCCCTGACAACTGTCTTCACAATACTCCATGACCTTGTCATCACAATGCTCCATGCCCTTGTCATCACAATGAGCCCTGCCAACTGTCATCACAATAATCCATGAAACTTGTCAGACCAATGTTCCATGGCCCTGTCATCACAGTGCTCTATGCACTTCTCATCACAATGCTCCATGAAACCTGTCATCACAATGCTCCATGACTCCAGTCATCACAATGCTTTATGATATTTGTAATCACAATGTTCCATGCCCACGTCACACAAGGCTCTGTGACATTTGTCACCACAATGCTTCATGCTCTTGTCATCACAATGTGCCATGCCCACTGTCATAACAATAATCCATGAAACTTGTCAGAACAATGTTCCATGCCCCTGTCATCACAGTGCTCCATGCCCTTGTCATCACAAAGCTCCAAGACCCTTGTCATCATGATACTCTAACCCCTTGTCATCAAAATGCTCCATTACGTTTGTCATCACAATCCTCCATGACACTTGGCATCACAATGCTCCATGCAATTGTCATTGCAATGGACCATGACATATTTCATCAAAATGCTCCCTGACACCTGTCTTCACAATACTCCCTGACCTTGTCATCACAATGCTCCATGCCCTAATCATCACAATGCGTCATACTCACTCTCATCACAATAATCCATGAAACTTGTCAGACCAAAGTTCCATGCCCCTGTCATCACAATGCTCCATGCCTTTGTCATCACAATGCTCCATAACCCCTGACATAACAATGCTCCATGATACCTGCCATCACAATGTTCCACGGCCTTGTCATCCAAGGCTCCATGACCCTTGTCATAACAATGTTCCAAGACCCCTGCAATGACAATGCTCCATGCCCTTGTCATCACAAAGATCCATGACGCATGTCATCAATATCCTCCATGGCCTTCTCATCACAATGCTCCATGTCCTTGTCATCACAATGCTCCAAGACCCCTGTAATCACAGTGCTCCATGCCCCTTTTTATCTCAATGCTCCATGAACCCTGTCATCACAATGCACCATGCACATCATCATAATGCCTCATGCTGCTGTCATCACAATGAAATCAAAACGCTCCATGACATCTGTCATCACAATGCTAAAAAACCTTATGATCACAATGTTCCATAGAACTTGTCATCACATTGCCCCATGACGCTCGTCATCACAATTATGAATGGTTTAATCATCACAATGCTCCATGACCTTTGTCACCACAATCCTCAATACACTTATCACCACAATGCTCCCTGACACTTGTCATCAGTATGCTCCATGAACACTGTCATGAAAAGGCTCCATGCCTTTTTCATCACAATGATCCTTTCCCTTGTCATCACAATGCTGCAAGACCCCTGTAATCACAATGCTCCATGCCCTTGTCATCACAAACCTCCATGACACATGTCATCTGAATGCTCCATGGCCTTCTCATCACAATGCTCCATGCCCTTGGCATCACAATGCTCCAAGTACACTGTCATCACAATGCTCCATGACTACAGTCATCACAGTGCTTCATGACATTTGTCATCACATTGTTCCATGACCTTGTCACACAAGGCTTTGTGACCTTTATCACCACAATGCTCCATGAACTATTCATCACAGTGCTCTGTGACCCTTGTCATCACAATGCTCCCTGCACTTCTCATCACAATGCACCATGCACTTGTTATCAAAATGCTCCATGACTTTGTCATCACAAAGTTCCATGACACTTGGCATCACAATGCTCCATTCCATTGTCATCACAGTGCTCCATGAACACTCTCATCACATTGCTCCAGGCACTTGTCATCACAAATCTCCATGAGGCTTGTCATCACAACGCTCGATGCCCTTCTCATCACAATGCTACATGTCCTTGTCATTACAATCCTGCATGATCTATGTGTCACCGTGTTCCGTGCCCTTGTCATAACTATGCTCCATGACCCCTGCCATCACAAAGTTCCACGGCCTTGTCATCACAAGCCTCCATGAAGCTTGTCATCACAATGCTCCAAGACACCTGTAATCACAATGCTCCATGCATTTGTCATCACAAAGCTCCATGACGCATGTCATCAGAATGCGCCTTCGCCTTCTCATCACAATGCTCCATGACCTGGTCATCGCAATGCTCCAAGACCCCTGTAATCACAATGCTCCATGCCCCTTTTCATCTCAATGCTCCATGAACCCTGTCATCAAAATGCACCATGCCCATCACCATAATATTTCATGCTATTGTCATCACAATGAAATCAAAATGCTCAATGACCTCTGTCATCACAATGTTCCAAACCCTTCTGATCACAATGTTCCATAACTCTTGTCATCACAATGCCCCATGAGGCTGGTCATCACAATTATCAATGGTCTTCTTATCACAATGCTCCTTGATCTTTGTCATCAAAATACTCAATACACTTATCATCACAATGCTCCCTGACACTTCTCATCAGTATGCTCCTTGAACCCTGTCATGACAAGGCTCCATGCAATTTTCATCACAATGATCCATGCCCTTTTCATCACAATGCTCCAAGACTCCTGTAATCACAATGCTCCATGTCCTTGTCATCACAAAGCTCCATGACGCATGTCATCAGAATGCTCCATGGCCTTCGCATCACAATGCTCCATGCCCTTGTCATCACGATGCTACAAAACCCCTGTAATCACAATGCTCCATGCACCTTTTCATCAGAATGCTCCATGACACTTGTCATCACAAGGCTCAATGGTCCTCTCATCACAATGCTCCAGGACCTTGTCATCACAGTGCTCCATTCCCTTGTCATCACAATGCTCCATGACCCCCATCATCACAATACTACATGTACATTTTCAGCCCAAAGCTCAATGACCGTCTCATTAAAATGCTCCATGACCCATGTCTTCACAATGCTCCATGAACACAGTCATCAAAATGCTCCATGACCCCTGTCATCACAATGGTCCATGCCCTCGTCATCAAAAGGCTCTGTGACATTTGTCACCACAATTCTCCATGAAATTTTCATCACAATGTTCTCTTACTCATGTCATAATTATGCTAAATGCCTTTGTCATCACACTGCTCCATGCGCTTTTCCGCAAAATGCCCCATGACCTGTGTCATCACAATGTGACATGCGCTTGTCATTACAATGCTCCACAACCTTGTCATCACAGTTCTCGATAAACCTTGTTGTCACAATGCTCCATGCACTTCCCATCAAAATGCTCTCCCATCACTGATATCATAATGTTCCATCACTTGTCATCACAATACTCCCTCAGCCCTGTCATCACAATGTTCCATGAGCCCTGTCATCAAAATGCTCCATGACCCTTTTCATCACAATGCTCCCTGACCGCTGACATCACAATGTTCCATAACCCCTGTCATCAAAATGTCCCATGACACTTTTCATCAAATTGCTCCATGACCCTTTCATCACAATGCTCACTGCCCTTGTCATCACAGTACACCACGCCCTTGTCATCAAAACCCTCCATGACCTTTGTCATCACAAAGCTCCGTGACACTTGGCTCACAATGCTCCATGCCATTGTCATCAAAATGCTCCATGAACCCTCTCATCACATTGTTACATGTCCTTGTCATCACAGGCTCCATGATGATTTTCATCACAATGCTCGATGCTCTTCTTAACACAAAGCTCCAAGGCTTGTCATTACAATCCTCCATGACCCATGTATCACAGTGTTTCGTGCCCTTGTCATCACAATGCCCCATGCCCCCTCTTATCACAATAATCCATGAAAATTTTCAGACCAATGCTCCATGCCCTTGTCATGAAAATGTTCCATTACCCCTGTTATAACAATGCTCCATGACACCTGCCATTACAATGTTCCACGGTCTTCTCATCACAAGGCTCCATGACCCACGTCATCACAACGTGCCATGTTCTTGTCATCACAATGCTCCACATCCTTTTCATCACAATGCTGCTTAAACCTTGTCATTACAGTGGTCCATGCACTTCTCATCAAAATGCTCTCTCACCACTGATATCACAATGTTCCATCACTATTCATTCCAATACCATCACCCCTGTCATCACAATGTTCAATGACCCCTGTCATTAAAATTCTACATGCACTTATCATCACAATTTTCGATTACTCCTGACATCACAATACTCCATAACCCCGTCATCAAAATGCTCCATGACACTTTTCATCACAAAGCTCAATGACCCCTGACATCACAATATTCCGTAACCACTGTAATCAAAATGTTCCATGACACTTTTCACCAAATTACTCAATGATCCTGTCATCACAGTGCTCCCTGCCCTTCTCATCACGATGCACGTCACCCTTGTCATCAGAATGCTCCATGACATTTGTCATCACAAAGCTCCATAACCCTGGGCATCACAATGCTCCATGCCATTGTAATCACAATGCTCCATGACGCTTGTCAACACAATGCTCCATGCCCACTCTCATCACAATAATCCATGAAACATTTCACACCAATGCTCCATGCCCTTGTCATCACAATGCTCCATTCCCCCTGTCATAACAATGCTCCATGACACCTGCCATCACAAGGATCCACAGCCTTGTCATCACAAGACTCCATGACCCTTTTAATCACAATGCTCCAAGACCCTGTAATCACAATGCTCCATGCAATTGTCATCAGAAAGCTCCATGACACATGTCATCAGAATGCTCCGTGGACTTCTCATTCACTATGATCCATGCCCTTGTCATCACAATGCTCCAAGACCCATATAATCACAATGCTCAATGCCCCTTTTAATCTCAATGCTCCAAGAACCCTGTCATCCCATGCACCATGCCCATCATCATAATGATTCATGCTATTTTCATCACAATGAAATCATTATGCTCCATGACTTCTGTCATCACGATGCTCCAAACACTTGTGATCACTATGTTCCATAACACTTGTCATCACAATGCCCAATGACGCTCCTCATCACAGTTAACCATGGTCTTCTCATCACAATGCTCCATGAAATTTGTCATCACAGTGCTCAATACAATTGTCATCACAATGCTCCCTGACATTTGTCGAGAGTATGCTCCTTGAACCCTGCCCTGACAAGGCTCAATGCCTTTTTCTTCACAATGATCCAGGCCCTTTTCATCACAATGCTCAAAGACCCCTGTAAGCACAATGCTCCATTCCCCTTTTCATCACAAACATCCATGACACATGTCATCAGAATGCTCCATGGCCTTCTCATCACAATGCTCCATGCCCTTGTTATCACAGTGCTCCAAGACCCCTGTCATCACAATACTCCATGAATATTTTCAGCCCAATGCTCCATGATCTTCTCATCACAATTCTCCATGATCCCTGTCATCACAACGCTCCGTGCTCCTTGAAATCAAAATGATCCATGACCTCTGTCATCACAATGCTCCAAACCCTTGTGATCACATTGTTCCACAACACTTGTCATCACAACGCTCCATGATGACTGTCATCACAATACTCCATGCCCGTGTCATCACAATGCTCCATGACCATTGTTATCACAATGCTCAATACACTTGTCATCACAATGCTCCCTGACACTTTTCATCAGAATGCTCCTTGAACGCTGTCATGAAAAGCCTCCATGCCTTTTACATCACAATGTTCCATGCCCTTTTCATCACAATGCTCCATGCCATTGTCATAACATTACTCTACAAACTTGTCATCAGAATGCTCCTCGACCCTTGTCATCAAAATGCTCCATGATCCCTGTCTTCACAATGCTCCATGCCCCTTGTCATTACAGTGCTGCATGACGCTCGACATCACAATTATCCATGGTCTTCTCATCACAGTGTTCCACGGTCTTGCCATCACAATGCTCCATGACACTTCTCATCACAATGTTACATGATCTTGTCATCACAATTCTCCATGCACTTGTCATCGCAATGCTCCATGACCCCTGTCATAGCAAGCTCCAAGTGCTTTTCATCACAGTGCTTCATGAAATTGTCATCAAAATTCTCAATGGCCGTTGTCATCACAGTGCTCCATGCCCTTGTCATCACAGTGCTCCATGACCATTGTCATCAAAAAGCTCCAAGCCCTTGTCATCACAATCCTCCATGACACTTGGCTTCACAATGCTCCATGCCATTGTCATCACAATGCACCAAGACTTATGTCATCACAATGCTCCCTGACACCTCTCTGCACAGTACTCCATGACTTTCTCATAACAATGCTGCATGCCCTTGTCATCACAATGTGCCATGCCCACTGTCATCTCAATAATCCATGAAACTTGTCAGACCAATGCTCCATGCACCCGTCATCACAATGCTCCATGCCCTTGTGATCACAATGCTCCCTGATTCCAGTCATCACAATGCTTCATGACCTTTGGCATCAAAATGGTCCATGCCCTCATCATCACAGGGCTCTGTGAAATTTGTCACCATAATGCTCCATTAAGTTTTCATTCACAATGCTCTGTGACCATTGCCATCACAATGCTCCATGCCTTTGTCAGCAGAGTGCTCCATGACCCTTGTTATCACAATGCTCCATGCGCTTCTTATCAAAATTTTCCACAAACTTGTCATCAGAATGCTCCATAAAACTTGTCATCACAATGCTCCATGTACTTCTCATCAAAATGCTCTCTCACCACTGATATCAAAATGTTCCATCACTAGTCATAACAATACTCACTCACCCCTGTCATGACAATGTTCCACGGCCTTGTCATCACAAGGCTCCATGACCCTTGTCATCACAATGCTCCAAGACCCCTGTAATCACAATGCTCCGTGCTATTGTCATCACAAAGCTCCATGACACTTGTCATCAGAATGCTCCATGGCCTTCTCATCACAATGCTCCATGCCCTTGTCATCACAGTGCTCCAAGACAACTGTAATCAAAATGCTCCATGCCACTTTTCATCTCAATGCTCCATGAACTCTGTAATCACAATGAACCATGCCCATCATCATAATGCTTCATGCTATTGTCATCACAATGAAATCAGTATGCTCCATAACCTCTGTCAACACAATGCTCCAAACCCTTGTGATCACAATGTTCCATAACACTTGTCATCACAACGCCCCATGATGCTCATCATCACAATTATCCATCGTCTTCTCATCACAATGCTCCATGACCTTTGTCATCACAATGCTCAATACACTTGTCATTACAATGCTCCCTGACACTTGTCGTCAGTATGCTCCTTGAACCCTGTCATGACAAGGCTCCATGCCATTTGCATCACAATCACCCATGCCATTTTCATCACAGTGCCTCAAGACCCATGTAATCACAATGCTCCACACCCCTTTTCATCAGAATGCTCCATGACACTTGTCATCACAAGGCTCCATGGTCTTCTCCTCACAATGCTCCAGGAACTTTTCATCACAATGCTCCATTCCATTGTCATCGCCATTCTCCATGACCACTGCCATCACAATTGTCAGCCCAATGCTCCATGAAATTCTCATCACAGTGCTCCATGACCCCTGTCATCACAATGCTCCATGCCCCTTGTCATTACAGTGCTGCATGACGCTCGACATAACAATTATCCATGGTCTTCTCATCACAGTGCTCCACGGTCTTGCCATCACAATGCTCCATGACACTTCTCCTCACAATGCTCCAGGACCTTGTCATCACAATGCTCCATGACCACTGTCATCACAGTGCTCCATGACACCGGACAACACAATGATCCAGGACTCTTGTCATCAAAATGCTCCATGACCCTTGTCATCAAAATGATCAATGCCCTTGCCATCCCAATGCTCCGTGACCGCTGTAATCACAATGCTCCATGACGCTTGTCATCACAGTGTTCCATGACCCTTGTCATCAAAATGCTCCATGCATTTGTCAGCAAAATGATACATGACCTTGTCATCACAATGCTCCATGTGCTTGTCATCACAATACTCCATTCCCATTGTCATCAAAACCCTCCATGAATCTTGGGTTCACAATGCTTCATGCTCTTGTCATCACAATGCTCCATGTACCTTGAAATGAAAATGATACATGACTTCTGTCATCACAATGCTCAAAACCCTTGTGATCACAATGTTCATAACATTTGTCATCACAACGCTCCATGATGCCTGTCATCACAATGCTCCATGACCTTTGTCATCACAATGCTCAATACACTTGTCATCACAATGCTCCCTGACACTTGTCGTCAGAATGCTCGTTGAACCCTGTCATGAAAAGGCTCCAAACATTTTTCATCACAATGCCCCATGCCCTTTTCCTCACAATGCTCCATGCCATTGTCATCACATTACTCCACAAGCTTGTCATCAGAATGGACCATTACACTTGTCATCAGAATGAACCAAGACACCTGTCATCACAATGATCCAAGACACCTGTCATCACAATGCTCTATGCCCCTTGTCATTACAGTGCTCCATGACGCTCATCATCACAATTATCCATGGTCTTCTCATCACAGTGCTCCACGGTCTTTCAATCACAATGCTCCATGCACTGGTCATCAAAATTCTACATGTCCTTATCATCAAAATGCTCCATGACACTTCTCATCACAATGTTACATGCTCTTGTCATCACAATTCTCCATGCACTTGTCATCGCAATGCTCTATGACCCCTATCACAGCAAGCTCCATGCCCTTGTCATCACAATGCTCCATGCACCTTGAAATGAAAATGATACATGACTTCTGTCATCACAATGCTCAAAATCCTTGTGATCACAATGTTCCATAACATTTGTCATCACAACGCTCCATGATGCCTGTCATCACAATGCTCCATGACCTTTGTCATCACAATGCTCAATACACTTGTCATCACAATGTTCCCTGACACTTGTTGTCAGAATGCTCCTTGAAGCCTGTCATGAAAAGGCTCCAAGCATTTTTCATCACAATGCTCCATGCCCTTTTCCTCACAATGCTCCATGCCATTGTCATCACATTACTCCACCAGCTTGTCATCAGAATGGTCCATGACACTTGTCATCACAATGATCCATGACACCTGTCATCACAATGCTCTATGCCCCTTGTCATTACAGTGCTCCATGACGCTCATCATCACAATTATCCATGGTCTTCTCATCACAGTGCTCCACGGTCTTTCCATCACAATGCTCCATGCACTGGTCATTACATTTCTACATGTCCTTATCATCAAAATGCTCCATGACACTACTCATCACAATGTTACATGCTCTTGTCAATACAATTCTCCATGCACTTGTCATCGCAATGCTCCATGACCCCTGTCATAGCAAGCTCGGTGCACTTTTCATCACAATGCTTCACGACCTTCTCATCAAAATTCTCAATTGCCCTTCTCCTCACAATGCTCCAAGATCTTGTCATCACAGTGCTCCATGACACTTGTCATCACGATGCTCCAAGGCCTTGTCATCAAAATGCTCCATTACTTTGTCATCACAATCCTCCATGACACTTGGTATCACAATGCTCCATGACATTGTCATCTCAATGGACCAGGACATATGTCATCACAACACTCCCTGTCACCTGTTTTCACAATATTCCATGACCTTGAAATCACAATGCTCCATGCCCTTGTCATCAAAATGCACCATGTCCACCGTCATCACAATAATCCATGAAACTTCTTAGACCAATTTTGAATGCCACTGTCATCACAATGCTCCATGACGCATGTCATCAGAATGCTCCATTGCCTTCTCATCACAATGCTCCATGCCCTTGTCATCACAGTGCTCCAAGACAACTTTAATCACAATGCTCCATGCCCCTTTTCATCTCAATGCTCCATGTACCCTGACATCACAATGCACCATGCCCATCATCATAATGCTTCATGCTATTGTCATCACAATGAAATCAAAATGCTCCATGACCTCTGTCATCACAATGTTCCAAACCCTTGTGATCACAATGTTCCATAACACTTGTCATCACAACGCCCCATGACGCTCATCATCACAATTATCCATGGTATTTTCATCACAATGCTCCATGACCTTTGTCATCACAGTGCACAATACACTTGTCATCACAATGCTCCCTGACACTTGTCATCAGTATGCTCCTTGAACCCTGTCATGACAAGGCTCCATGCCTTTTCCATTCACAATGATCCATGCCCTTTTCATCAAAATGCTCCAAGACCCCTGTAATCACAATGCTCCATGCCCTTGTCATCACAAAGCTCCATGACGCATGTCATCAGAACACTCCATGGTTTTCTCATCCAAATGCTCCATGCCCTTGTCATCACAATGCTCCAAGACCCCTGTAATCACAATTCTCCATGCCCATTTTCATCAGAATGCTCCATGAGACTTGTCATCACAAGGCTCCATGGTCTTCTCATTACAATGCTCCATGACCCATGTCATCACAATACTCCATGAACATTTTCAGCCCAAAGTTCCATGACCTACTCATCTCACTTCTACATGACCCTTGTCTTCACAATGCTCCATGACCACTGTCATCACAACCCTCCATGACCCCTGACAACACCGTGATCCGGGACTCTTGTCATCAAAATGCTCCATAACCCTTGTCATCACAATGATCCATGCCCTTGTCATCCCAATTCTCCATGACCCCTGTAATCACAATGCTCCGTGACGCTTGTCATCACAGTGCTCCGTGACCCTTGTCATCACAATGCTCCATGCTTTTGTCAGCAAAATGCTCCATGACCTTGTCATCACAGTCCTCCATGACCCTTGGGATCACATTGCAACATGCTCTTGTTATCTCTGTCTTTATTTTCTGGTTTTTACAGATTTTCGGATGTCCCTTTTGACCGGTGGGAAGTGACAATTCTTTGTAGTGTGGATTTGCATTGCGGGCTTGCTTGATTGGCCAAAAAGGGCGTATTCATTTTCTCCTGGATATATTCAGCAGAAAATGCATACGCCCTTTTTGGCCAAGTGCATCATTGTCGAAGTTGTTACGCTTTTCCTGTGTTTTAAATGCGATTCCAATTTACCTCTTGAAATATGTTTTGTGCAATTCTGCCTCATTTTCAAGTCTGCTTCGTTGCCTTCCCTCAACAGATTTTTGGAAGAGAGTTGTCCTTTATAACTCTGCAGGTTTGTGAATTGCTGTGCCCCTGAGCTCCAATTTTCAACTCGTGTTTTCGTGAGCTGACCACAAATCCACAATTTTGCTACAGGACCTATACTGGTTCCGGGGGTGCAGGCTGACACTTTGGATAATTCTTCCTTCCAGACAGGAAATTAGAGTGACATGTGTCCGTCCAAATGCCTAGAGCTACTCTCTGATTGGTTCTCCCTCTTCCCTTTCATCCACTGCACAATTTGCAAACTGTGCAAAGCAGGAGCTTATAGGGGCTGAGTCTCCAAGTTGGGAGATTGATAGTAAAGCAGTTGGAATGCCAAACTGGAGCACAAGGAGGGGAAAAATTAGGAGCCTTTTAGAAATCTTTTGCCATCACAGGGTGTCCATTCTCTAGGTTTCCCATACATGTTATAACTGTAGTGATATTCCCTTCTACCTGGAGAGTTGGGACCCATGGAATGGGTGGCATGCATTACTGCTTTAAAGGGTCTGCATTTTCTCACCCTATCTCACCAGTCCTCTTAGCCCCAAGTGTCCAGCCTTATGTCTCATCTAGCTGTCTTTTCAGATGGGGTCATTCCAGGTTTCATCAGATCCCCTGAAGGAATTGTGTAAGAATTTCGCTGTTCTTTTTGTTTTGTTTTTGAAATTCATTTTTATAATGGGGTTGAGCTGATTTTCACCAACATGTTTATGCCGTTCTAGACACACTTGATTCCCTTATGGAGACATATCAATATATAGGTTTTAAGTTTCTTACTAGTCAGATATATTCCTGTGCTGGGAATTGGGGTTTTGAGTCCCGTTCACTGAGGAAGGTGTAGGTTTTGTCTCTTCTGTATTTGCTTCATGGAATGGTACATGTGCTAATATCAAACTCTGGTTTTATGCATCACCCCAACTCTCCTTCCCCCTTAAGCAGGCATAAGAGTGTTTTCTCAATTTGAGACTCTGTTCTCTTTCCTCAGTTCATGTGTAGCCATGTTTACAGGAACTTCATAAGTGATATCTTATGATAAGTTTCTTTTTCTGTGTGACTTATTTCACTTAGAATCATCGTACCTATATCCACTCATTTTGCTGCTACTGGCCTTATGACATTGATTTCATGTCTGAATGATATTCAATTGTACAAAATTACCACAAGTTCTTTACGCAATTTTCTCTTTCTTGGAATATTTAAGTTGTACTGATGTTGAGGTTCTTGTATGCAGAGCAGCCCTAAACTTTGGGGTGCCTGTGTCTTGTTGATATTTAGTCTTCCCAAGTTATATGCCCATGAGTGGAAGTGCCCTATGCTCGGTAGCTTTGCATTTTAGATGTTTTAGGAAACAGCATACACTTCTTCAGAGTGGCTCTTGGATATTTATACCCCACCCATCAGCGTGACTAGCTCCCTGTTCTCCATGGCCTCTCCTGCATTTCTGGTTTGTACATATATTTTGGATGGCCTTTCTGAGCAGTGGAAATTGAGACTTCTTTGTTGTGCAGATTTGCATTCCCTGCTTGCTTGGTTGGCCAAAAACTCTGTATGTGTTTTTTTCCTGAAGTTATTCATGAAAAAAACGCATACACCCATTTGCCCAACTACATCATTTTAGAAATTCTGCTGCTTTTCATATGCTTTAAATGTGAGTCCAATCTCCCTTTTGAAATCTGTTTCCTGCAATTCTGCCTCTCATTCAGATCCCCTTCGTTGCCTTACCTGAATATATTTTTGGACGTTGGTTATCATTTTTATCTTTGCAGGTCTTTGAATTGTCTGCTCCTGAGCTCCATTTTGCAACTCGCATTTTTTGTGAGCTGGCCGCCAAACCATTGTATTGCTTCCGGCCCTATTCTGGTTCTGCGGAGGCAGGCTGAGCCTTTGGTTAATTTTTCTTCCTAATGGGAAATTAGAGTGACATGTGCCTGTCATAACTCCTACAGCTAGTCTCTCATTGGTTCCCCCTCTTCCCGTTTATCCTCTGCACAAATTGCAAACTGTGTGAAACAGGAGGTTAAAGGTGCTGATTCTCCAAGTGGGGAGATTGTTAGTAATTTGGCGGGAATGGCGAACCCCAGCACCAGGAGATCAAAAATGAGGTGCATTTTAGACCCCTTTCCTGATCACACGGTGTACATTCGTCTCGGTCTCCCAGGCATGTTTTCGCTGTCAGAAGATTCCCTTGAACCTGCAGATTTGGGACAAATGGAATGGGAATCAGGCAGTATTTCTTTTAAAGTTCTGCATGTCCTCACCCAGCCTCTCTAACATCTCTTAGCGTGCATAGCTTCCAGCCTTATATATCATCCTGCTGTGGGTCTACATGTGTTCAATCCATGTTACATCATAGCCCTTCAACAAAAGTTGTAAGAATTTTTGTCTGTCTCACTGTTTTTCTAAATATTCTTAAATATATTTTTATATTGGTTACAGCTGATTTTCAAAGCTCTGTTTTTTGCTGCTGTACATCCACTTGATTCATGTACTGTGAGACAACAATAAATTCTTTTTCATATGCTTACCATTCATATGTATTATTTTCCAGTGACTTGAGTGGGCTGAGTGCAGTTCTTTGAGGTACCATGTAGGCCTTGTCAGTTATTCAATTTGGTACTTGGAATGGTATCTTTGCTAATTTCAACCTCCTGGATAATAGCTCACCCTTCCTCACCTTTCCATTTAGCAGCCTTATGTCTATTTTCTACATATTTGACTATGTTTCTGTTTTTTAATTTATTTTATGGGTAGCCATTTTTGATTCCACCTCTAAGTGACATCTTATGATATGTGTCATTTTCTTTCTGACATACGTCACTTAGAATGATCGTATGTAAATCCTCCAGAGTTGTTACAACTGGCCTTATTTCATTGATTTCTGGATGAGTAATATTCCACTCTACATAAGTAAACCATCTACATAAGCAGCCCTAAATATCTGGGTGGCTCTATCTTATTGATTTTCAGTTTTCCCAAGGTATATTCCCTAGACTGGAAGTGATCTTGGCTCTGTAGCTCTGTTGTTTCCTTGTTTTAGGGAACACAATGCACTCCTCCAGAGAGGAAGTTCGCAATTTACATCCTGTCCATCAGCATAACTAGGCTCCCTGTTCTCCAGGGCCTGTCTTGCCTTTCTGGTTTTTACACATTTTGCGGATGGCCCTTTTGACCGGTGGGAAGTGATACTTCATTGTAGTGCAGATTTACATTGCCCGCTTGCTTGCTTGGCCAAAAAGCACGTATGCGTTTTCTCCTGGATATATTCCGGTGAAAAGGCATATGCCCTTTTTGGCCAAGTGCATCATTGTCGAAGTTGTGCCCCTATTCCTGTGCTTTAAATGTGATTCCAATGTACCTCTTGAAATCTGTTTCCTGCTATTCTGGCTCGCTTTCATGTCCGCCTCGTTGCCTTCCCTCAACAGATTTTTGGACGATTGTTGTCCTTTACTACTCTGCCAGTTTGTGAATTGCTGTGCCCCTGAGCTCCTATTTTCATCTCGTTTTTTGTGAGCTGACCGCAAGTCCAAAATTTTGGTTCAGGACCTATACTGGTTCCCGGCGGGTGTCTGAGACTTTGGTTAATTCTTCTTCCTGCCGGGAAATTAGAATGACATGCGGCCGTCCAAATGCCTAACAGCTACTCTCTCATTGGTTCTCCCTCTTCCCTTTCATGCTCTACACAAATGGCCACCTGTGAGAACAAGGAGGTTAAAGGGGCTGTCTCTGCAAGTTGGGAGATTGATAGTAAAGCAGTTGGAAAGTCAACCTGGAGCACCAGGAAAGGGATTATTAGTTGAGTTTTAGAAAACTTTCGTATTCACAGTGTGTCCATTCTCTAGATTTCACGTACATGTTATATCTGTAGTAATATTCCCTTCAACCTGGAGAGTTGGGACTCTTGGAATGTGTGCCACGCATTATTGGTTTAAAGGGTCTGCATTTGCTCAACAAATCTCACTAATCCTCTCAGTTCCAAGTGTCCAGCCTTATGCCACATCCAGCTGTCATTGTAGATAGGGTCATTCCAGGTTTCATCAGAGCCCCTGAAGGAAATGTAAAGAATTTCCCTGTTTTTTTGTTTTGTTTTTGAAATTCCATTTTATAGGGGGTTTGAGCTGATTCCCCCTGCCATGTTTATGGCAGTCAAGACACACTTCATTCCCTTACGGAGACATATCAATACATAGGTTTTAAGTTTCTTACTAGTCAGATATATACCTCTGCGGGAAATATGGGGTTTTGAGTCCATTTCACTGAGGAAAGTGTAGGTCTTGTCTATTCCGTAGTTGGTTTTTGGAACGGTACCTGTACTAATATCAAACTCTGGTTTTATGCATCACCCCACCTCTCCTTCCCCCTTAAGCAGGCATAAGAGTGTTTTCTAAATGTGAGACTCTGTTCTCTTTCCTAACTCAGTTCATGTGTAGCCATGTTTACAGGACCTTCATAAGTGATATCTTATGATAAGTTTCTTTTTCTCTGTGACTTATTTCACTTAGAATCATCGTACCTGAATCCACTCAGTTTGAAGCTACTGGCCTTATGAGATTGAGTTCATGGCTGACTGATATTCCATCGTATGTAAGTAACACAATTTCTTTAAACATTTTTGTCTTTCCTGGGATATTTAAGGTGTACTCAAGTTGAGGTTCTTGTAAGCAGTGTAGCCCTAAATTTTGGGATGTCCCTGTCTTATTGATTTTCCGTTTTCCCAAGGTATATCCCCTAGACTGGTATTGCCCTTTGCTCTGTAGCTCTGTTGTTTACTTGTTTTATGGAACACAGTGCATTCCCCCAGAGAGGCAGTTTGCAATTTACATCCTTTCCATCAGCATAAGTAGTCTCCCTGTTCTCCAGGGCGTATCTTGCCTTTCTGGTTTTTACACATTTTGCGGATGTCCCTTTTGAACGGTGGAAATGATACTTGTTTGTAGTGCAGATTTGAATTGCCCGCTTGCTTGCTTGGCCAAAAAGGGCCTATGCATTTTCTCCTGAATATATTCACGAGAAAACGCATACACCCTTTTTGGCCAAGTGTATCATTGTCGAAATTGTGCCCCTCTTCCTGTGCTTTAAAGGCTGTTCCAATGTACCTCTTGGAATCTGTTTCCTGCTATTCTGGCTCGCTTTCAAGTGCGCCTCGTTGCCTTCCCTCAACAGATTTTTGGACGATTGTTGTCCTTTACTTCTCTGACTGTTTGTGCATTGCTGTGCCCCTAAGCTCCATTTTTCAACTAGTTTTGTGTGAGCTGACCGCAAGACGAAAATTTTGGTTCAAGACCTATACTGGTTACGGCGGGTGGCTGAGACTTTGTTTATTTCTTCTTCCTTCTGGGATATTAGAGAGACATGAGCCAGTCCAAATGCCTAACAGCTACTCTCTCATTGGTTCTCCCTCTTGCCTTTCATCCTCTGCCAAATTGGCAACCTGTGCGAACCAGGAGGTTAAAGGGGATGTCTTTCCATGTTGGGAGATTGATAGTAAATATGTTGGAAAGTCAAACCGGAGCACCAGGAGAGGGATTATTAGTTGATTTTTAGTAATCTTTCATATTCACAGTGTGTCCTTTCTCTAGGGTTCCCGTACATGTTATAGGTGTAGTAATATTCCCTTCAACTTGTAGAGTTGGGACCCTTGGAATGTGTGCCACGCATTATTGCTTTAAATGGGATGCATTTGCTCACAAAATCTCACCAATCCTCTCAGTCCCAAGTGTCCAGCCTTATGCCACATCCAGCTGTCATTGTAGATAGTGTGATTCCAGGTTCATCGCAGCACCTGAAAGATTTGTAAAGAATTTCCCTGTTTATTTGTTTTGTTTTTGAAATTCCTTTTTATAGCGGGTTTGAGCTGATTCTAACTGCCATGTTTATGCCAATCTAGACACACTTGATTCCCTTATGGAGACTTAACAATACATAGGTTTTAAGATTCTTACTAGTCAGATATATTCCTCTTCGAGAAATATGCGGTTTTGAGTCCATTTCACTTAGGAAAGTGTAGGTCTTGTCTATGCCGTATTTGGTTTCTGGAACGGTACCTGTACTAATATCAAACTCTGGTTTTATGCATCACCCCACCTCTCCTTCCCCCTTTATCAGGAATAAGAGTGTTTTCTAAATGTGAGACTCTGTTCTCTTTCCTATCTCAGTTCATGTGTAGGCATGTTTACAGGACCTTCATAAGTGATATCTTATGATAAGTTTCTTTTTCTCTGTGACTTATTTCTCTTAGAATCATCGTACCTGAATCCACTCATTTTGCTGCTTCTGGCCTTATGACGTTGAATTCATGGCTGAGGGATATTCCATCTTATGTATGTACCACAATATCTTGAACCAATTTTGTCTTTCCTGGGATAATTAAGGTGTACCCAAATTGAGGTTCTTGTAAGCAGTGCAGCCCTAAATTTTGGGGCGGCACTGTCTTACTGATTTTCCGTTTTCCCAAGGTATATTCCCTAGGCTGGAAGTGCCCTTGGTTCTGTAGATCTGTTGTTTAATTGTTTTAGGGAACACAATGCACTCCTCCAGAGAGGCAGTTGGCAATTTACATCCTGCCCATCAGCATAACTAGGCTCCCTGTTCTCCAAGGCCTCTCTTGCCTTTCTGGTTTTTACACATTTTGCAGATGTCACTTTTGACCGCTGGGAACTGATACTTTTTGTACTGCAGAATTGCATTGCCCGCTTCCTTGCTTGGCCAAAAAGTGCATATGTATTTCCTCCTGAATATATTCCGGAGGAAACACATACACCCCTTTTGGGCAAGTTCTTCATTGTCGAAATTGTGCCCCTCTTCCTGTGCTTTAAAGGCGATTTCAATGTACTTCTTGAAATCTGTTTCCTGCTATTCTGGCTCGCTTTCAAGTCCGCCTCGTTGCCTTCCCTCAACAGATTTTTGGACGATTGTTGTCCTTTATTTCTCTGACAGTTTGTGCATTGTTGTGTCCTTAAGCTCCATTTCTCAACTCGTTTTTTTGTGAGCTGACCGCAAGTCCAAAATTTTGGTTCAGGACCTATACTGGTTCCCGAAGCGTGGCTGAGACTTTGGTTAATTCTTCTTCCTTCCGGGAAATTAGAGTGACATGTGACCGTCCAAATGCCTAACAGCTACTCTCTCATTGGTTCTCCCTCTTCCCTTTCATCCTCTGCCAAATTGCCAACCTGTGCCAACCAGGACGTTAAAGGGGCTGTCTTTCCAAGTTGGGAGATTGATAGTAAAGCAGTTGGAAAGTGAAACCGGAGCACCAGGAGAGGGAATATTAGTTGAGTTTTAGAAACCTTTCATATTCACAGTATGTCCATTCTCTAGGTTTCCCGTACGTGTTATAGCTGTAGTAATATTCCCTTCAACCTGGAGATTTGGGATCCTTGGAATGTGTGCCATGCATTATTGCTTTAAAGTGTCTGCATTTGCTCACGAAATCTCACCAATCCTCTCAGTCCCAAGTGTCCAGGCTTATGCCACATCCAGCTGTCCTTGTACAGAGGGCCATTCCAGGTTTCATCAGAGAACCTGTAGCAATTGTAAAGAATTTCCCTGTTTTTTTGTTTTGTTTTTGAAATTCCTTTTTATAGTGGGTTTGAGCTGATTCTCACTGCCATGTTTATGCCAGTCTAGTCCCACTTGATTCCCTTATGGAGACATATCAATACATAGGTTATAAGATTCTTGCTAGTCAGATATATTCCTCTGCGTGAAATATGGGGTTTTGAGTCCCTTTCCCTGAGGAAGGTGTAGGTCTTGTCTATTCCATATTTGGTTTTTGGAAAGGTAGATGTACGAATATCAAACTCTGGTTTTATGCATCACCCCTCCTCTCCTTTCCCCTTAAGCAGGCATAAGATTGTTTTCTAAATGTGAGACTCTGTTCTCTTTCCTAACTCAGTTCATGTGTAGCCATGTTTACAGGACCTTCATAAGTGATATCTTATGATAAGTTTATTTTTCTCTGTGACTTATTTCACTTAGAATCATCATACCTGAATCCACTCATTTTGCTGCTTCTGGCCTTATGACGTTGAATTCATGGCTGAGGGATATTCCATCTTATGTAAGTACCACAATATCTTGAACCAATTTTGTCTTTCCTGGGATAATTAAGGTGTACCCAAGTTGAGGTTCTTGTAAGCAGTGCAGCCCTAAATTTTGGGGTGGCTCTGTCTTATTGATTTTCAGGTTTCCCAAGGTATATTCCCTATACAAGAAGTGCCCTTGGCTATGTAACTCTGTTGCTTAATTGTTTTAGGGTACACATTGCACTCCTCCAGAGAGGCGGTTGGCAATTTACATCCTGCCCAGCAGCATAACTAGGCTCCCTGTTCTCCAGGGCCTGTCTTGCCTTTCTGGGTTTTACACATTTTGCGGATGTCCCTTTTGACCGGTGGGAAGTGATACTTATTCGTAGTGCAGATTTGCATTGCCTACTTGCTTGCTGGGCAATAAAGGTTGTTTGCGTTTTCTCCTGAATATATATTCAAGAGAAAACGCATACGCCCTTTTTGGCCAACTGCATCATTGTCGCAGTTGTGCCCCTCTTCCTGTGTTTTAAAAGCGATTCCAATGTACCTCTTGAAATCTGTTTCCTGCTATTCTGGCTCGCTTTCAAGTCCACCTCGTTGCCTTCCCTCAACAGATTTTCGGACGATAGTTGTCCTTTATTACTCTGCCTGTTTGTGAATCGCTGTGCCCCTGAGATTCATTTTTCAACTCGTTTTTTGTGAGCTGACCGCAAGTCGAAAATTTTGGTTCAGGAACTATACTGGTTCCCGGCGTGAGGCTGAGACTTTCGTTAATTCTTCTTCCTGTCGGGAAACCAGAGTGACATGTGCCCGTCGAAATGCCTAACAGCTACTCTCTCATTGGTTCTCCCTTTTCCCTTTCATCCTCTTCCAAATTGGCAACCTCTGCGAACCAGGAGGTTAAAGGGGCTGTCTCTGCAAGTTGGGAGATTGATAATAAAGCAGTTGGAAATTCAAACCAGAGATCCAGGAGAGGGACTATTAGTAGAGTTTTAGAAACCTTTCGTATTCACAGTGTGTCCATTCTCTATGTTTCCCGTACATGTTATAGCTGTAGTAATATTCCCTTCAAACTGGAGAGTTGGGACCCTTGGAATGTTTGTCACGCATTATTGCTTTAAATGGTCTGCATTTGCTCACTGAATTTCACAAATCCTCTCAGGCCCAAGTGTCCAGCCTTATGCCACATCCAGCTGTCGTTGTAGATCGGGTCATTCTAGGTTTCTTCAGAGCCCCTGAAGGAATTGTAAAGAATTTCCGGGTTTTTTTTTGTTGTTTGTTTTTAAAATTCCTTTTTATATTGTTTTTGAGCTGATTCTCACTGCCATGTTACTGGCAGTCTAGACACACTTGATTCCCTTATGGAGACATATCAATATATAGGTTTTAAGATTATTACTAGTCAGATATATTCCTCTGCGGGAAATATGGGGTTTTGAGTCCCTTTCACTGAGGAAGGTGTAGGTCTTGTCTATTCCATATTTGGTTTTTGGAATGGTACCTGTACGAATATCAAACTCTAGTTTTATGCATCACCCCTCCTCTCCTTTCCCCTTAAGCAGGCATAAGAGTGTTTTCTAAATTAGAGGCACTTTTCTCTTTCCTAACTCTGTTCATGTGTAGCCATGTTTACAGGACCTTCATAAGTGATATCTTATGATAAGTTTCTTTTTCTCTGTGACTTATTTCACTTAGAATCATCGTAGCTGAATCCACTCATTTTGCTGCTACTGGCCTTATGACATTGATTTCATGGCTGGGGGATAATCCATCGTACGTAAGTACCAAAATTTCTTGAACCAATTTTGTCTTTCCTGGCATATTTAAGGTGTACCCAAGTTGAGGTTCTTGAAAACAGTGCAGCCCTAAATTTTGGGTGGCTCTGTCTTATTGATTTTCAGTTTTCCCAAGGTATATTCCCTAGACTGGAAGTGCCCTTGGCTCTGTAGCTGTGTTTGTTACTTGTTTTAGGGAACACAGTGCATTCCTCCAGAGAGGCAGTTGGCAATTTACATCCTGCCCATCAGCATAACTAGGCTCCCTATTCTCCATTGCCTTTCTTGCCTTTCTGGCTTTTACACATTTTGCGGATGTCCCTTTTGACCGGTGGGAAATGATACTTGCTTGTAGTGCAGATTTGAATTGCCCCCTTGCTTGCTTGGCCAAACAGGGCCTATGCATTTTCTCCTGAATATATTCACGAGAAAACACATACACCCTTTTCGGCCAAGTGCATCATTGTCCAAGTTGTGCCCCTCTTCCTGTGCTTTAAAGGCGATTCCAATGTACCTCTTGAAATCTGTTTCCTGCTATACTGGCTCGCTTTCAAGTCCGCCTTGTTGCCTTCCGTCAACAGATATTTGTCGATTGTTGTCCTTTATTTCTCTGCCAGTTTGTGAATTGCTGTGGCCCTGAGCTCCATTTTTCAACTCGTTTTTTGTGACCGGACCGCATGTCCAAAATTTTGGTTCAGGACCTATACTGGTTCCCGGCGGGTGGCTGAGACTTTGGTTAATTCTCCTTCCTTCCGGGAAATTAGAGTGAAATGTGCCCGTCCAAATGCCTAACAGATACTCTCTCATTGGTTCTCCTTCTTCCCTTTCATCCTCTGCCAAATTGGCATCCTGTGCGAACCAGGAGGTTAAAGGGGCTGTCTTTCCAAGTTGGGAGATTGATAGTAAAGCAGTTGGAAAGTCAAACCGGAACACCGGGAGAGGGATTATTAGTTGAGTTTTAGAAACCTTTCATATTCACATTGTGTCCATTCTCTAGGTTTCCAGTACATGTTATAGCTGTAGTAATATTCCCTTCAACCTGGAGAGTTGGGACCCTTGGAATGTGTGCCACATATTATTGCTTTAAATGGTCTGCATTTGCTCACCGAATCTCACCAATCATCTCAGTCCCAAGTGTCCAGGCTTATGCCACATACAGCTGTGGTTGTAGATAGGGTCATTCCAGGTTTCATCAGAGCCCCTGAAGGAATTGTAAAGAATTTCCCTGTTTTTTTGTTTTGTTTTTGAACTTCCTTTTTATAGGGGGTTTGAGCTGATTCTCACTGCCATGTTTATGGCAGTCAAGACACACTTCATTCCCTTATGGAGACATATCAATACATAGGTTTTAAGTTTCTTACTAGTCAGATATATACCTCTGCGGGAAATATGGGGTTTTGAGTCCATTTCACTGAGGAAAGTGTAGGTCTTGTCTATTCCGTAGCTGGTTTTTGGAACGGTACCTGTACTAATATCAAACTCTGGTTTTATGCATCACCCCACCTCTCCTTCCCCCTTAAGCAGGCATAAGAGTGTTTTCTAAATGTGAGACTCTGTTCTCTTTCCTAACTCAGTTCATGTGTAGCCATGTTTACAGGACCTTCATAAGTGATATCTTATGATAAGTTTCTTTTTCTCTGTGACTTATTTCACTTAGAATCATCGTACCTGAATCCACTCAGTTTGAAGCTACTGGCCTTATGGCATTGATTTCATGGCTGAGGGTTATTACTTTGTATGTAAATAGCACAATTTTTTGAAACATTTTTGTCTTTCCTGGGATATTTAAGGTGTACCCAAGTTGAGGTTCTTGTAAACAGTGCCGCCCTAAATTTTGGGTGGCTCTGTCTTATTGATTTTCAGTTTTCCCAAGGTATATTCCCTAGACTGGAAGTGCCCTTGGCTCTGTAGCTCTGTTGTTTACTTGTTTTAGGGAACACAGTGCATTCCTCCAGAGAGGCAGTTGGCAATTTACATCCTGCCCATCAGCATAACTAGGCTCCCTATTCTCCATTGCCTTTCTTGCCTTTCTGGCTTTTACACATTTTGAGGATGTCCCTTTTGACCGGTGGGAAATGATACTTGTTTGTAGTGCAGATTTGAATTGCTCGCTTGCTTGCTTGGCCAAAAAGGGTGTATGCATTTTCTCCTGAATATATTCACGAGAAAACGCATACACCCTTTTTGGCCAATTGCATCATTGTCGAAGTTGTGCCCCTCTTCCTGTGCTTTAAAGGCAATTCCAATGTACCTCTTGAAATCTGTTTCCTGCTATTCTGGATCGCTTTCAAGTCCGCCTCGTTGCCTTCCGTCAACAGATTATCGGACGAATGTTGTCCTTTATTACTCTGCAAGTTTTTGCATTGCTGTGCCCCTGAGCTCCATATTTCAACTCGTTTTTTGTGAGCTGACCGCAAGTCCAAAATTTTGGTTCAGAACCTATACTGGTTCCCGGCGGGTGTCTGAGACTTTGGTTAATTCTTCTTCCTGCCAGGAAATTAGAATGACATGTGCCCATCCAAATGCCTAACAGCTATTCTCTCATTGGTTCTCCCTCTTCCGTTTCATCCTCTCCCAAATTGGCCACCTGTGAGAACCAGGTGCTTAAAAGGGCTGTCTCTCCAAGTTGGGAGATTGATAGTAAAGCAGTTGGAAAGTCAAACCGGAGCAACAGGAGAGGGATTATTAGTTGAGTTTTAGAAACCTTTCGTATTCACAGTGTGTACATTCTCTAGGTTTCCCGTACATGTTATAGCTGTAGTAATATTCCCTTCATCCTGGAGAGTTGGGACCCTTCGAATGTGTGTCACGCATTATTGCTTTAAAGGGTCTGGATTGCTCACTGAATCTCACCAATCCTCTCAGTCCCAATTGTCCAACCTTATGCCACTTCCAGCTGTCGTTGTGGATAGGGTCATTCCAGGTTTCATCAGAGCCCCTGAAGGAATTGTAAAGAATTTCCCTGATTTTTGTTTTGTTTTTCAAATTCCTTTTTGTAGTTGGTTTGAACTGATTCTCACTGCCATGTTTATGCCAGTCTAGACAAACTTGATTCCCTTACGGAGACATATCAATACATAGATTTTAACATTATTACCAGTCAGATAAATTCCTCTGCGGGAAATATGGCGTTTTGAGTCCCTTTCACTGAGGAAACTGTAGGTCTTGTCTACTCAGTATTTGGTTTTTGGAACGGTATCTGTACCAATATCTAACTCTGGTTTTATGCATCTCTCCACCTCTCCTTCCCCCTTAAGCAGGCACAAGAGTGTTTACTAAATGTGAGGCTCTGTTCTCTTTCCTAACTCAGTTCATGTGTAGCCATGTTTACAGGACCTTAATAAGTGATATCTTATGATAAGTTTTTTTTTTGTCTGTGACTTACTTCACTTAGAATCATCGTACCTGAATCCACTCAGTTTGAAGCTACTGGCCTTATGACATTGATTTCATGGCTGAGGGTTATTACTTTGTATGTAAATAGCACAATTTTTTGAAACATTTTTGTCTTTCCTGGGATATTTAAGGTGTACCCAAGTTGAGGTTCTTGTAAGCAGTGCAGCCCTAAATTTTGGGGTGGCTCTATCTTATTGATTTTCAATTTTCCCAATGTATATTCCCTAGACTGGAAGTGCCCTTGGCTCTGTGGCTCTGTTGTTTACTTGTTTTAGGGAACACAGTGCATTCCTCCAGAGAGGCAGTTGGCAATTTACATCCTGCCCATCAGCGTAACTAGGCTCCCTATTCTCCATTGCCTTTCTTGCCTTTCTGGCTTTTACACATTTTGCGGATGTCCCTTTTGACCGGTGGGAAATGATACTTGTTTGTAGTGCAGATTTGAATTGCCCGCTTGCCTGCTTGGCCAAAAAGGGTGTATGCGTTTTCTCCTGAATATATTCACGAGAAAACGCATACACCCTTTTTGGCCAAGTGCATCATTGTCGAAGTTGTGCCCCTCTTCCTCTGCTTTAAAGGCGATTCCAATGTACCTCTTGAAATCTGTTTCCTGCTATTCTGGATCGCTTTCAAGTCCGCCTCGTTGCCTTCCGTCAACAGATTTTCGGACGATTGTTGTCCTTTATTACTCTGCAAGTTTTTGCATTGCTGTGCCCCTGAGCTCCATTTTTCAACTTGTTTTTTGTGAGCTGACCGCAAGTCCAAAATTTTGGTTCAGGAACTATACTGGTTCCCAGCGCGTGTCTGGACTTTGGTTAATTCTTCTTCCTGCCGGGAAATTAGAATGACATGTGCCCATCCAAGTGCCTAACGGCTATTCTCTCATTTGTTCTCCCTCTTCCGTTTCATCCTCTCCCAAATTGGCCACCTGTGAGAACCAGGTGCTTAAAAGGGCTGTCTCTCAAAGTTGGGAGATTGATAGTAAAGCAGTTGGAAAGTCAAACCTGAGCAAAAGGAGAGGGATTATTAGTTGAGTTTTAGAAACTTTTCGTATTCACAGTGTGTACATTCTCTAGGTTTCCCGTACATGTTATAGCTGTAGTAATATTCCCTTCATCCTGGAGAGTTGGGACACTTCGAATGTGTGCCACGCATTATTGCTTTAAAGGGTCTGGACTGCTCACTGAATCTCACCAATCCTCTCAGTCCCAAGTGTCCAACCTTATGCCACTTCCAGCTGTCGTTGTGGATAGGGTCATTCCAGGTTTCATCAGAGCCCCTGAAGGAATTGTAAAGAATTTCCCTGATTTTTGTTTTGTTTTTGAAATTCCTTTTTATAGTGGGTTTGAACTGATTCTCACTGCCATGTTTATGCCAGTCTAGACAAACTTGATTCCCTTACGGAGACATATCAATACATAGATTTTAACATTCTTACCAGTCAGATATATTCCTCTGCGGGAAATATGGCGTTTTGAGTCCCTTTCACTGAGGAAAGTGTAGGTCTTGTCTATTCCGTATTTGGTTTTTGGAACGGTATCTGTACTAATATCTAACTCTGGTTTTATGCATCTCTCCACCTCTCCTTCCTCCTTAAGCAGGAACAAGAGTGTTTTCTAAATGTGAGGCTCTGTTCTCTTTCCTAACTCGGTTCACGTGTAGCCATGTTTATAGGACCTTCATAAGTGATATCTTATGATAAATTTCTTTTCCTCTGTGACTTATTTCACTTAGAATCATCGTACCTGAATCCACTCATTTTCCTGCTACAGGCCTCATGACATTGATTTCATGGCTGAGGGTTATTACATTATATGTAAATACCACAATTTTTTGAAACATTTTTGTCTTTCCTGGGATATTTAAGGTGTACTCAAGTTGAGGTTCTTGTAAGCAGTGCAGCCCTAAATATTGGGGTGGCTCTATCTTATTGATTTTCAGTTTTCCCAATGTATATTCCCTAGACTGGAAGTGCCCTTGGCTCTGTGGCTCTGTTGTTTACTTGTTTTAGGGAACACAGTGCATTCCTCCAGAGAGGCAGTTGGCAATTTACATCCTGCCCATCAGCATAACTAGGCTCCCTATTCTCCATTGCCGGTCTTGCCTTTCTGGCTTTTACACATTTTGCGGATGTCCCTTTTGACTGGTGGGAAATGATACTGGTTTGTAGTGCAGATTTGAATTGCCCGCTTGCTTGCATGGCCAAAAAGGGCCTATGCACTTTCTCCTGAATATATTCACGAGAAAACGCATACGCCCTTTTTAGCCAAGTGCATCATTGTCGAAGTTGTGCCCCTCTTCCTGTGCTTTAAAGGCGATTCCTATGTACCTCTTGAAATCTGTTTCCTGCTATTCTGGCTCGCTTTCAAGTCCGCCTCGTTGCCTTCCGTCAACAGATATTTGGACGATTGTTGTCCTTTATTTCTCTGCCAGTTTGTGAATTGCTGTGGCCCTGAGCTCCATTTTTCAACTCGTTTTTTTGTGAGCTGACCCCAAGTCCAAAATTTTGGTTCAGGACCAATACTGGTTCCCGGCGGGTGTCTGAGACTTTAGTTAATTCTTCTTACTTCCTGGAAGTTAGAATGACATGCGGCCGTCCAAATGCCTAACAGCTACTCTCTCATTGGTTCTCCCTCTTCCCTTTCATCCTCTCCCAAATTGGCCACCTGTGAGAACCAGGAGGTTAATGGGGCTGTCTTTCCAAGTTGGGTGATTGATAGTAAAGCAGTTGGAAAGTCAAACCGGAGCACCAGGAGAGGGATTATTAGTTGAGTTTTAGAAACCTTTCATATTCACATTGTGTCCATTCTCTAGGTTTCCAGTACATGTTATAGCTGTAGTAATATTCCCTTCAACCTGGAGAGTTGGGACCCTTGGAATGTGTGCCACATATTATTGCTTTAAATGGTCTGCATTTGCTCACTGAATCTCACCAATCATCTCAGTCCCAAGTGTCCAGTCTTATGCCACATCCAGCTGTGGTTGTAGATAGGGTCATTCCAGGTTTCATCAGAGCCCCTGAAGGAATTGTAAAGCATTTCCCTGTTTTTTTGTTTTGTTTTTGAACTTCCTTTTTATAGGGGGTTTGAGCTGATTCTCACTGCCATGTTTATGGCAGTCAAGACACACTTCATTCCCTTACGGAGACATATCAATACATAGGTTTTAAGTTTCTTACTAGTCAGATATATACCTCTGCGGGAAATATGGGGTTTTGAGTCCATTTCACTGAGGAAAGTGTAGGTCTTGTCTATTCCGTAGCTGGTTTTTGGAACGGTACCTGTACTAATATCAAACTCTGGTTTTATGCATCACCCCACCTCTCCTTCCCCCTTAAGCAGGCATAAGAGTGTTTTCTAAATGTGAGACTCTGTTCTCTTTCCTAACTCAGTTCATGTGTAGCCATGTTTACAGGACCTTCATAAGTGATATCTTATGATAAGTTTCTTTTTCTCTGTGACTTATTTCACTTAGAATCATCGTACCTGAATCCACTCAGTTTGAAGCTACTGGCCTTATGACATTGATTTCATGGCTGAGGGTTATTACTTTGTATGTAAATAGCAGAATTTTTTGAAACATTTTTGTCTTTCCTGGTATATTTAAGGTGTACCCAAGTTGAGGTTCTTGTAAACAGTGCCGCCCTAAATTTTGGGTGGCTCTGTCTTATTGATTTTCCGTTTTCCCAAGGTATATTCCCTAGACTGGAAGTGCCCTTGGCTCTGTAGCTCTGTTGTTTACTTGTTTTAGGGAACACAGTGCATTCCTCCAGAGAGGCAGTTGGCAATTTACATCCTGCCCATCAGCATAACTAGGCTCCCTATTCTCCATTGCCTTTCTTGCCTTTCTGGCTTTTTCACATTTTGAGGATGTCCCTTTTGACCGGTGGGAAATGATACTTGTTTGTAGTGCAGATTTGAATTGCCCGCTTGCTTGCTTGGCCAAAAAGGGCGTAAGCATTTTCTCCTGAATATATTCACGAGAAAACGCATACACCCTTTTTGGCCAAGTGCATCATTGTCGAAGTTGTGCCCCTCTTCCTGTGCTTTAAAGGCAATTCCAATGTACCTCTTGAAATCTGTTTCCTGCTATTCTGGATCGCTTTCAAGTCCGCCTCGTTGCCTTCCGTCAACAGATTTTCAGACGAATGTTGTCCTTTATTACTCTGAAAGTTTTTGCATTGCTGTGCCCCTGAGCTCCATTTTTCAACTCGTTTTTTGTGAGCTGACCGCAAGTCCAAAATTTTGGTTCAGAACCTATACTGGTTCCCGGCGGGTGTCTGAGACTTTGGTTAATTCTTCTTCCTGCCGGGAAATTAGAATGACATGTGCCCGTCCAAATGCCTAACAGCTATTATCTCATTGGTTCTCCCTCTTCCCTTTCATCCTCTCCCAAATTGGCCACCTGTGAGAACCAGGTGCTTAAAAGGGCTGTCTCTCCAAGTTGGGAGATTGATAGTAAAGCAGTTGGAAAGTCAAACCGGAGCACCAGGAGAGGGCTTATTAGTTGAGTTTTAGAAACCTTTCGTATTCACAGTGTATCCATTCTCTACGTCTCCCGTACCTGTTATTGCTGTAGTAATATTCCCTTCATCCTGGAGAGTTGGGACCCTTCGAATGTGTGCCACGCATTATTGCTTTAAAGGGTCTGGATTGCTCACTGAATCTCACCAATCATCTCAGTCCCAAGTGTCCAGGCTTATGCCACATCCAGCTGTGGTTGTAGATAGGGTCATTCCAGGTTTCATCAGAGCCCCTGAAGGAATTGTAAAGAATTTCCCTGTTTTTTTGTTTTGTTTTTGAACTTCCTTTTTATAGGGGGTTTGAGCTGATTCTCACTGCCATGTTTATGGCAGTCAAGACACACTTCATTCCCTTATGGAGATATATCAATACATAGGTTTTAAGTTTCTTACTAGTCAGATATATACCTCTGCGGGAAATATGGGGTTTTGAGTCCATTTCACTGAGGAAAGTGTAGGTCTTGTCTATTCCGTAGTTGGTTTTTGGAACGGTACCTGTACTAATATCAAACTCTGGTTTTATGCATCACCCCACCTCTCCTTCCCCCTTAAGCAGGCATAAGAGTGTTTTCTAAATGTGAGACTCTGTTCTCTTTCCTAACTCAGTTCATGTGTAGCCATGTTTACAGGACCTTAATAAGTGATATCTTATGATAAGTTTTTTTTTGTCTGTGACTTACTTCACTTAGAATCATCGTACCTGAATCCACTCAGTTTGAAGCTACTGGCCTTATGACATTGATTTCATGGCTGAGGGTTATTACTTTGTATGTAAATAGCACAATTTTTTGAAACATTTTTGTCTTTCCTGGGATATTTAAGGTGTACCCAAGTTGAGGTTCTTGTAAGCAGTGCAGCCCTAAATTTTGGGGTGGCTCTATCTTATTGATTTTCAATTTTCCCAATGTATATTCCCTAGACTGGAAGTGCCCTTGGCTCTGTGGCTCTGTTGTTTACTTGTTTTAGGGAACACAGTGCATTCCTCCAGAGAGGCAGTTGGCAATTTATATCCTGCCCATCAGCGTAACTAGGCTCCCTATTCTCCATTGCCTTTCTTGCCTTTCTGGCTTTTACACATTTTGCGGATGTCCCTTTTGACCGTTGGGAAATGATACTTGTTTGTAGTGCAGATTTGAATTGCCCGCTTGCTTGCTTGGCCAAAAAGGGCCTATGCATTTTCTCCTGAATATATTCACGAGAAAACGCATAGACCCTTTTTGGCCAAGTGCATCATTGACGAAGTTGTGCCCCTCTTCCTGTGCTTTAAAGGCCATTCCAATGTACCTCTTGAAATCTGTTTCCTGCTATTCTGGCTCGCTTTCAAGGCCGCCTCGTTGCCTTCCGTCAACAGATATTTGGACGATTGTTGTCCTTTATTTCTCTGCAAGTTTGTGAATTGCTGTGGCCCTGAGCTCCGTTTTTCAACTCGTTTTTTGTGAGCTGACCGCAAGTCCAAACTTTTTGTTCAGGACCTATACTGGTTCCTGGCGGGTGACTGAGACATTGGTTAATTCCCCTTCCTTCCGGGAAATTAGAGTGACATGTGCCCGTCCAAATGCCTAACAGCTACTCTCTCATTGGTTCTCCTTCTTCCCTTTCATCCTCTGCCAAATTGGCAACCTGTGCGAACCAAGAGGTTAAAGGGGCTGTCTTTCCAAGTTGGGAGATTGATAGTAAAGCAGTTGGAAAGTCAAACCGGAGCACCAGGAGAGGGATTATTAGTTGAGTTTTAGAAACCTTTCATATTCACATTGTGTCCATTCTCTAGGTTTCCCATACATGTTATAGCTGTAGTAATATTCCCTTCAACCTGGAGAGTTGGGACCCTTGGAATGTGTGCCACATATTATTTCTTCAAATGGGCTGCATTTGCTCACTGAATCTCACCAATCATCTCAGTCCCAAGTGTCCAGGCTTATGCCACATCCAGCTGTGGTTGTAGATAGGGTCATTCCAGGTTTCATCAGAGCCCCTGAAGGAATTGTAAAGCATTTCCCTGTTTTTTTGTTTTGTTTTTGAACTTCCTTTTTATAGGGGGTTTGAGCTGATTCTCACTGCCATGTTTATGGCAGTCAAGACACACTTCATTCCCTTACGGAGACATATCAATACATAGGTTTTAAGTTTCTTACTAGTCAGATATATACCTCTGCGGGAAATATGGGGTTTTGAGTCCATTTCACTGAGGAAAGTGTAGGTCTTGTCTATTCCGTAGCTGGTTTTTGGAACGGTACCTGTACTAATATCAAACTCTGGTTTTATGCATCACCCCACCTCTCCTTCCCCCTTAAGCAGGCATAAGAGTGTTTTCTAAATGTGAGACTCTGTTCTCTTTCCTAACTCAGTTCATGTGTAGCCATGTTTACAGGACCTTCATAAGTGATATCTTATGATAAGTTTCTTTTTCTCTGTGACTTATTTCACTTAGAATCATCGTACCTGAATCCACTCAGTTTGAAGCTACTGGCCTTATGACATTGATTTCATGGCTGAGGGTTATTACTTTGTATGTAAATAGCAGAATTTTTTGAAACATTTTTGTCTTTCCTGGTATATTTAAGGTGTACCCAAGTTGAGGTTCTTGTAAACAGTGCCGCCCTAAATTTTGGGTGGCTCTGTCTTATTGATTTTCCGTTTTCCCAAGGTATATTCCCTAGACTGGAAGTGCCCTTGGCTCTGTAGCTCTGTTGTTTACTTGTTTTAGGGAACACAGTGCATTCCTCCAGAGAGGCAGTTGGCAATTTACATCCTGCCCATCAGCATAACTAGGCTCCCTATTCTCCATTGCCTTTCTTGCCTTTCTGGCTTTTTCACATTTTGAGGATGTCCCTTTTGACCGGTGGGAAATGATACTTGTTTGTAGTGCAGATTTGAATTGCCCGCTTGCTTGCTTGGCCAAAAAGGGCATATGCATTTTCTCCTGAATATATTCACGAGAAAACGCATACACCCTTTTTGGCCATGTGCATCATTGTCGAAGTTGTGCCCCTCTTCCTGTGCTTTAAAGGCAATTCCAATGTACCTCTTGAAATCTGTTTCCTGCTATTCTGGATCGCTTTCAAGTCCGCCTCGTTGCCTTCCGTCAACAGATTTTCAGACGAATGTTGTCCTTTATTACTCTGCAAGTTTTTGCATTGCTGTGCCCCTGAGCTCCATTTTTCAACTCGTTTTTTGTGAGCTGACCGCAAGTCCAAAATTTTGGTTCAGAACCTATACTGGTTCCCGGCGGGTGTCTGAGACTTTGGTTAATTCTTCTTCCTGCCGGGAAATTAGAATGACATGTGCCCGTCCAAATGCCTAACAGCTATTATCTCATTGGTTCTCCCTCTTCCCTTTCATCCTCTCCCAAATTGGCCACCTGTGAGAACCAGGTGCTTAAAAGGGCTGTCTCTCCAAGTTGGGAGATTGATAGTAAAGCAGTTGGAAAGTCAAACCGGAGCACCAGGAGAGGGCTTATTAGTTGAGTTTTAGAAACCTTTCGTATTCACAGTGTGTCCATTCTCTACGTCTCCCGTACCTGTTATTGCTGTAGTAATATTCCCTTCATCCTGGAGAGTTGGGACCCTTCGAATGTGTGCCACGCATTATTGCTTTAAAGGGTCTGGATTGCTCACTGAATCTCACCAATCATCTCAGTCCCAAGTGTCCAGGCTTATGCCACATCCAGCTGTGGTTGTAGATAGGGTCATTCCAGGTTTCATCAGAGCCCCTGAAGGAATTGTAAAGAATTTCCCTGTTTTTTTGTTTTGTTTTTGAACTTCCTTTTTATAGGGGGTTTGAGCTGATTCTCACTGCCATGTTTATGGCAGTCAAGACACACTTCATTCCCTTATGGAGATATATCAATACATAGGTTTTAAGTTTCTTACTAGTCAGATATATACCTCTGCGGGAAATATGGGGTTTTGAGTCCATTTCACTGAGGAAAGTGTAGGTCTTGTCTATTCCGTAGTTGGTTTTTGGAACGGTACCTGTACTAATATCAAACTCTGGTTTTATGCATCACCCCACCTCTCCTTCCCCCTTAAGCAGGCATAAGAGTGTTTTCTAAATGTGAGACTCTGTTCTCTTTCCTAACTCAGTTCATGTGTAGCCATGTTTACAGGACCTTAATAAGTGATATCTTATGATAAGTTTTTTTTTTGTCTGTGACTTACTTCACTTAGAATCATCGTACCTGAATCCACTCAGTTTGAAGCTACTGGCCTTATGACATTGATTTCATGGCTGAGGGTTATTACTTTGTATGTAAATAGCACAATTTTTTGAAACATTTTTGTCTTTCCTGGGATATTTAAGGTGTACCCAAGTTGAGGTTCTTGTAAGCAGTGCAGCCCTAAATTTTGGGGTGGCTCTATCTTATTGATTTTCAATTTTCCCAATGTATATTCCCTAGACTGGAAGTGCCCTTGGCTCTGTGGCTCTGTTGTTTACTTGTTTTAGGGAACACAGTGCATTCCTCCAGAGAGGCAGTTGGCAATTTATATCCTGCCCATCAGCGTAACTAGGCTCCCTATTCTCCATTGCCTTTCTTGCCTTTCTGGCTTTTACACATTTTGCGGATGTCCCTTTTGACCGTTGGGAAATGATACTTGTTTGTAGTGCAGATTTGAATTGCCCGCTTGCTTGCTTGGCCAAAAAGGGCCTATGCATTTTCTCCTGAATATATTCACGAGAAAACGCATAGACCCTTTTTGGCCAAGTGCATCATTGACGAAGTTGTGCCCCTCTTCCTGTGCTTTAAAGGCCATTCCAATGTACCTCTTGAAATCTGTTTCCTGCTATTCTGGCTCGCTTTCAAGGCCGCCTCGTTGCCTTCCGTCAACAGATATTTGGACGATTGTTGTCCTTTATTTCTCTGCAAGTTTGTGAATTGCTGTGGCCCTGAGCTCCGTTTTTCAACTTGTTTTTTGTGAGCTGACCGCAAGTCCAAACTTTTTGTTCAGGACCTATACTGGTTCCTGGCGGGTGACTGAGACATTGGTTAATTCCCCTTCCTTCCGGGAAATTAGAGTGACATGTGCCCGTCCAAATGCCTAACAGCTACTCTCTCATTGGTTCTCCTTCTTCCCTTTCATCCTCTGCCAAATTGGCAACCTGTGCGAACCAAGAGGTTAAAGGGGCTGTCTTTCCAAGTTGGGAGATTGATAGTAAAGCAGTTGGAAAGTCAAACCGGAGCACCAGGAGAGGGATTATTAGTTGAGTTTTAGAAACCTTTCATATTCACATTGTGTCCATTCTCTAGGTTTCCCATACATGTTATAGCTGTAGTAATATTCCCTTCAACCTGGAGAGTTGGGACCCTTGGAATGTGTGCCACATATTATTTCTTCAAATGGGCTGCATTTGCTCACCGAATCTCACCAATCATCTCAGTCCCAAGTGTCCAGGCTTATGCCACATCCAGCTGTGGTTGTAGATAGGGTCATTCCAGGTTTCATCAGAGCCCCTGAAGGAATTGTAAAGCATTTCCCTGTTTTTTTGTTTTGTTATTGAACTTCCTTTTTATAGGGGGTTTGAGCTGATTCTCACTGCCATGTTTATGGCAGTCAAGACACACTTCATTCCCTTATGGAGATATATCAATACATAGGTTTTAAGTTTCTTACTAGTCAGATATATACCTCTGCGGGAAATATGGGGTTTTGAGTCCATTTCACTGAGGAAAGTGTAGGTCTTGTCTATTCCGTAGCTGGTTTTTGGAACGGTACCTGTACTAATATCAAACTCTGGTTTTATGCATCACCCCACCTCTCCTTCCCCCTTAAGCAGGCATAAGAGTGTTTTCTAAATGTGAGACTCTGTTCTCTTTCCTAACTCAGTTCATGTGTAGCCATGTTTACAGGACCTTAATAAGTGATATCTTATGATAAGTTTTTTTTTTGTCTGTGACTTACTTCACTTAGAATCATCGTACCTGAATCCACTCAGTTTGAAGCTACTGGCCTTATGACATTGATTTCATGGCTGTGGGTTATTACTTTGTATGTAAATAGCACAATTTTTTGAAACATTTTTGTCTTTCCTGGGATATTTAAGGTGTACCCAAGTTGAGGTTCTTGTAAGCAGTGCAGCCCTAAATTTTGGGGTGGCTCTATCTTATTGATTTTCAATTTTCCCAATGTATATTCCCTAGATTGGAAGTGCCCTTGGCTCTGTGGCTCTGTTGTTTACTTGTTTTAGGGAACACAGTGCATTCCTCCAGAGAGGCAGTTGGCAATTTACATCCTGCCCATGAGCGTAACTAGGCTCCCTATTCTCCATTGCCTTTCTTGCCTTTCTGGCTTTTACACATTTTGCGGATGTCCCTTTTGACCGGTGGGAAATGATACTTGTTTGTAGTGCAGATTTGAATTGCCCGCTTGCTTGCTTGGCCAAAAAGGGCGTATGCGTTTTCTCCTGAATATATTCACGAGAAAACGCATACACCCTTTTTGGCCAAGTGCATCATTGTCGAAGTTGTGCCCCTCTTCCTGTGCTTTAAAGGCGATTCCAATGTAACTCTTGAAATCTGTTTCCTGCTATTCTGGATCGATTTCAAGTCCGCCTCGTTGCCTTCCATCAACAGATTTTCAGACGATTGTTGTCCTTTATTACTCTGCAAGTTTTTGCATTGCTGTGCCCCTGAGCTCCATTTTTCAACTCTTTTTTTGTGAGCTGACCGCAAGTCCAAAATTTTGGTTCAGGAACTATACTGGTTCCCGGCGCGTGTCTGGACTTTGGTTAATTCTTCTTCCTGCCGGGAAATTAGAATAACATGTGCCCGTCCAAATGCCTAACGGCTATTCTCTCATTGGTTCTCCCTCTTCCGTTTCATCCTCTCCCAAATTGGCCACCTGTGAGAACCAGGTGCTTAAAAGGGCTGTCTCTCCAAGTTGGGAGATTGATAGTAAAGCAGTTGGAAAGTCAAACCTCAGCAACAGGAGCGGGATTATTAGTTGAGTTTTAGAAACCTTTCGTATTCACAGTGTGTACATTCTCTAGGTTTCCCGTACATGTTATAGCTGTAGTAATATTCCCTTCATCCTGGAGAGTTGGGACCCTTTGAATGTGTGCCACGCATTATTGCTTTAAAGGGTCTGGATTGCTCACTGAATCTCACCAATCCTCTCAGTCCCAAGTGTCCAACCTTATGCCACTTCCAGCTGTCGTTGTGGATAGGGTCTTTCCAGGTTTCATCAGAGCCCCTGAAGGAATTGTAAAGAATTTCCCTGTTTTTTTGTTTTGTTTTTGAACTTCCTTTTTATAGGGGGTTTGAGCTGATTCTCACTGCCATGTTTATGGCAGTCAAGACACACTTCATTCCCTTACGGAGACATATCAATACATAGGTTTTAAGTTTCTTACTAGTCAGATATATACCTCTGCGGGAAATATGGGGTTTTGAGTCCATTTCACTGAGGAAAGTGTAGGTCTTGTCTATTCCGTAGCTGGTTTTTGGAACGGTACCTGTACTAATATCAAACTCTGGTTTTATGCATCACCCAAAATCTCCTTCCCCCTTAAGCAGGCATAAGAGTGTTTTCGAAATGTGAGACTCTGTTCTCTTGTCTAACTCAGTTCATGTGTAGCAATGTTTACAGGACCTTCATAAGTGATATCTTATGATAAGTTTCTTTTTCTTTGTCACTTATTTCACTTAGAATCATCGTACCTGAATCCACTCAGTTTGAAGCTACTGGCCTTATGACATTGATTTCATGGCTGAGGATTATTACTTTGTATGTAAATAGCACAATTTTTTGAAACATTTTTGTCTTTCCTGGGATATTTAAGGTGTACCCAAGTTGAGGTTCTTGTAATCAGTGCAGCCCTAAATGTTGGGGTGGCTCTATATTATTGATTTTCAGTTTTCTCAATGTATATTCCCTAGACTGGAAGTGCCCTTGGCTCTGTAGCTCTGTTGTTTACTTGTTTTAGGGAACACAGTGCATTCCTCCAGAGAGGCAGTTGGCAATTTACATCCTGCCCATCAGCATAACTAGGCTCCCTATTCTTCATTGCCTTTCTTGCCTTTCTGGCTTTTACACATTTTACGGATGTCCCTTTTGACTGGTGGGAAATGATACTTGTTTGTAGTGCAGATTTGAATTGCCCGCTTGCTTGCTTGGCCAAAAAGGGCGTATGCGTTTTCTCCTGAATATATTCACGAGAAAACGCATACACCCTTTTTGGCCAAGTGCATCATTGTCGAAGTTGTGCCCCTCTTCCTGTGCTTTAAAGGCGATTCCAATGTACCTCTTGAAATCTGTTTCCTGCTATTCTGGATCATTTTCAAGTCCGCCTCGTTGCCTTCCATCAACAGATTTTCGGACGATTGTTGTCCTTTATTACTCTGCAAGTTTTTGCATTGCTGTGCCCCTGAGCTCCATTTTTCAACTCGTTTTTGGTGAGCTGACCGCAAGTCCAAAATTTTGGTTCAGGACCTATACTGGTTCCCGGCGAGTGTCTGAGACTTTGGTTAATTCTTCTTCCTGCCTGGAAATTAGTATGACATGCGGCCGTCCAAATGCCTAACAGCTACTCTCTCATTGGTTCTCCCTCTTCCCTTTCATCCTCTCCCAAATTGGCCACCTGTGAGACCCAGGAGTTTAAAGGGGCTGTCTTTCCAAGTTGGGAGATTGATAGTAAAGCAGTTGGAAAGTCAAACCGGAGCAACAGGAGCGGAATTATTAGTTGAGTTTTAGAAACATTTCATATTCACATTGTGTCCATTCTCTAGGTTTCCAGTACATGTTATAGCTGTAGTAATATTCCCTTCAACCTGGAGAGTTGGGACCCTTGGAATGTGTGCCACATATTATTGCTTTAAAGGTTCTGCATTTGCTCACTGAATCTCACCAATCATCTCAGTCCCAAGTGTCCAGGCTTATGCCACATCCAGCTGTGGTTGTAGATAGGGTCATTCCAGGTTTCATCAGAGCCCCTGAAGGAATTGTAAAGCATTTCCCTGTTTTTTTGTTTTGTTTTTGAACTTCCTTTTTATAGGGGGTTTGAGCTGATTCTCACTGCCATGTTTATGGCAGTCAAGACACACTTCATTCCCTTATGGAGACATATCAATACATAGGTTTTAAGTTTCTTACTAGTCAGATATATACCTCTGCGGGAAATATGGGGTTTTGAGTCCATTTCACTGAGGGAAGTGTAGGTCTTGTCTATTCCGTAGCTGGTTTTTGGAACGGTACCTGTACTAATATCAAACTCTGGTTTTATGCATCACCCCACCTCTCCTTCCACCTTAAGAAGGCATAAGAGTGTTTTCTAAATGTGAGACTCTGTTCTCTTTCCTAACTCAGTTCATGTGTAGCCATGTTTACAGGACCTTCATAAGTGATATCTTATGATAAGTTTCTTTTTCTCTGTGACTTACTTCACTTAGAATCATCGTACCTGAATCCACTCAGTTTGATGCTACTGGCCTTATGACATTGATTTTATGGCTTAGGGTTATTACTTTGTATGTAAATAGCACAATTTTTTGAAACATTTTTGTCTTTCCTGGGATATTTAAGGTGTACGCAAGTTGAGGTTCTTGTAAGCAGTGTAGCCCTAAATTTTGGGGTGGCTCTGTCTTATTGATTTTCCGTTTTCCCAAGGTATATTCCCTAGACTGGAAGTGCCCTTGGCTCTGTAGCTCTGTTGTTTCCTTGTTTTAGGGAACACAATACACTCCTCCAGGGAGGCAGTTTGCAATTTACATCCTTTCCATCAGCATAACTAGGCTCCCTGTTCTCCAGGGTCTATCTTGCCTTTCTGGTTTTTACACATTTTGCCAATGTCCCTTTTGACCGGTGGTATGTGATACTTCATTGTAGTGCAGATTTGCATTGGCTGCTTGCTTGCTTGGCCAAAAAGCACGTATTTGTTTTCTCCTGAATATATTCAGGAGAAAACTCATACACGCTTTTGGGCCAAGTGCATCATTGTCGAAGTTGTGCCCCTCTTCCTGTGCTTTAAAGGCAATTCCAATGTACCTCTTGAAATCTGTTTCCTGCTACTCTGGCTCGCTTTCAAGTCCGCCTCGTTACCTTCCCTCAACAGATATTTGGACGATTGTTGTCCTTTATTTCTCTGCCAGTTTGTGAATTGCTGTGGCCCTGAGCTCCATTTTTCAACTCGTTTTTTGTGAGCTGACCGCAAATCCAAAATTTTGGTTCCGGACCTATACTGGTTCCCAGCGGGTGTCTGAGACATTGGTTAATTCTTCTTCCTGCCAGGAAATTAGAATGACATGCGGCCGTCCAAATGCCTAACAGCTGCTCTCTCATTGGTTCTCCCTCTTCCCTTTCATCCTCTAGAAAATTGGCCACCTGTGAGAACAAGGAGGTTAAAGGGGCTGTCTCTCCAAGTTGGGAGATTGATAGTAAAGCAGTTGGAAAGTCAAACCGGAGCACCAGGAGAGGGATTATTAGTTGAGTTTTAGAAACCTTTCGTATTCACAGTGTGTACATTCTCTAGGTTTCCCGTACATGTTATAGCTGTAGTAATATTCCCTTCATCCTGGAGAGTTGGGACACTTCGAATGTGTGCAACGCATTATTGCTTTAAAGGGTCAGGATTGCTCACTGAATCTCACCAATCCTCTTAGTCCCAAGTGTCCAACCTTATGCCACATCCAGCTGAGGTTGTGGATAGGGTCATTCCAGGTTTCATCAGAGCCCCTGAAGGAATTGTAAAGAATTTCCCTGATTTTTGTTTTATTTTTGAAATTCCTTTTTATAGTGGGTTTGAACTGATTCTCACTGCCATGTTTATGCCAGTCTAGAAAACCTTGATTCCCTTATGGAGACATATCAATACATAGGTTTTAAGATTCTTACCACTCAGATATATTCCTCTGCGGGAAATATGGCGTTTTGAGTCCCTTTCACTGAGGAAAGTGTAGGTCTTGTCTATTCCGTATTTGGTTTTGGGAACGGTATCTGTACTAATATCTAACTCTCGTTTTATGCATCTCTCCACCTCTCCTTCCCCCTTAAGCAGGCACAAGAGTGTTTTCTAAATGTGAGGCTCTGTTCTCTTTCCTAACTTAGTTCATGGGTAGCCATGTTTAGAGGGCCTTCATAAGTGATATCTTATGATAAATTTCTTTTTCTCTGTGACTTATTTCACTTAGAATCATCGTACCTGAATCCACTCATTTTGCTGCTACAGGCCTCATAACATTGATTTCATGGCTGAGGGTTATTACATTGTATGTAAATACCAAAATTTTTTGAAACATTTTTGTCTTTCCTGGGATTTTAAGGTGTACTCAAGTTGAGGTTCTTGTAAGCAGTGCAGCCCTAAATATTGGGGTGGCTCTATATTATTGATTTTCAGTTTTCCCAATGTATATTCCCTAGATTGGAAGTGTCCTTGGCTCTGTAGCTCTGTTGTTTACTTGTTTTAGGGAACACAGTGCATTCCTCCACAGAGGCAGTTGGCAATTTACATCCTGCCCATCAGCATAACTAGGCTCCCTATTCTCCATTGCCTGTCTTGCCTTTCTGGCTTTTACACATTTTGCGGATGTCCCTTTTGACTGGTGGGAAATGATACTTGTTTGTAGTGTAGATTTGAATTGCCCGCTTGCTTGCTTGGCAAAAAAGGGCCTATGCATTTTCTCCTGAATATATTCACGAGAAAACGCACACGCCCTTTTTGGCCAAGTGCATCATTGTCGAAGTTGTGCCCCTCTTCCTGTGCTTTAAAGGCAACTCCAATGTACCTCTTGAAATCTGTTTCCTGCTATTCTGGCTCGCTTTCAGGTACGCCTCGTTTCCTTCCGTCAACAGATATTTGGACGATTGTTGTCCTTTATTTCTCTGCCAGTTTGTGAATTGCTGTGGCCCTGAGCTCCATTTTTCAACTCATTTTTTGTGAGCTGACCGCAAGTCCAAAATTTTGGTTCAGGACCTATACTGGTTCCCGGCGGGTGTCTGAGACATTGGTTAATTCTTCTTCCTGCCTGGAAATTAGAATGACATGCGGCCGTCCAAATGCCTAACAGCTACTCTCTCATTGGTTCTCCCTCTTCCCTTTCATCCTCTACAAATTTGGCCACATGTGAGAACCAGGTGGTTAAAGGGGCTGTCTCTCCAATTTGGGAGATTGATAGTAAATCAGTTGGAAAGTCAAGCTGTAGCACCGGGAGAGGGATTATTAGTTGAGTTTTAGAAACCTTTCGTATTCACAGTGTGTCCATTCTCTAGCTTTCCCGTACATGTTATAGCTGTAGTAATATTCCCTTCAACCTGGAGAGTTGGGACCCTTGGAATGTGTGCCAAGCATTATTGCTTTAAAGGGTCTGCATTTGCTCACCGAATCTCACCAATCCTCTCAGTCCCAAGTGTCCAGCCTTATGCCACATCCAGCTGTCATTGTAGATAGGGTCATTCTAGGTTTCATCAGAGCCCCTGAAGGAATTGTAAAGAATTTCCCTGTTTTTGTGTTTTGTTTTTGAAATTCCTTTTTATAGTGGGTTTGTACTTATTCTGACTGCCATGTTTATGCCAGTCTAGACAAACTTGATTCCCTTACGGAGACATATCAATACATAGGTTTTAAGTTTGTTACCAGTCAGATATATTCCTCTGCTGGAAATATGGGATTTTGAGACCCTTTCACTGAGGAAAGTGTAAGTCTTGTCTATTCCGTATTTGGTTTTTGGAACCTTGCCTGTACTAATATCAAACTCTGGTTTTATGCATCACCCCACCTCTCCTTCCCCCTGAAGCAGGCATAAGAGTGTTTTCTATATGTGAGACTCTGTTCTCTTCCTAACTCAGTTCATATGTAGCCATGTTTACAGGACCTTCATAAGTGATATCTTATGATAAGTTTCTTTTTCTCTGTGACTTATCACACTTAGAATCATCGTACCTGAAGCCACTCACTTTGAAGCTACTGGCCTTATGACATTGATTTCATGGCTGGCTGATATTCCATCGTTCGTAAGTAACACAATTTCTTGAAACATTGGTGTCTTTTCTGGGATATTTAAGGTGTACCCAAGTTGAGGTTCTTGTAAGCAGTGCAGCCCTAAATTTTGGTGTGGCTCTGTCTTACTGATTTTCAGTTTTCCCAAGGTATATCCCCTAGACTGGTATTGCCCTTGGCTCTGTAGCTCTGTTGTTTCCTTGTTTTAGGGAACACAATGCACTCCTCCAGAGAGGCAGTTTGCAATTTACATCATTTCCATCAGCATAACTAGTCTCCCTGTTCTCCAGGGCGTATCTTGCCTTTCTGGTTTTTACACATTTTGCGGATGTCCCTTTTGAACGGTGGAAATGATACTTGTTTGTAGTGCAGATTTGAATTGCCCGCTTGCTTGCTTGGCCAAAAAGGGCCTATGCATTTTCTCCTGAATATATTCACGAGAAAACGCATACGCCCTTTTTGGCCAAGTGCATCATTGTCGAAGTTGTGACCCTCTTCCTGTGCTTTAAAGGCTATTCCAATGTACCTCTTGAAATCTGTTTCCTGCTATTCTGGCTCGCTTTCAAGTGCGCCTCGTTGCCTTCCCTCAACAGATTTTTGGACGATTGTTGTCCTTTACTTCTCTGACTGTTTGTGCATTGCTGTGCCCCTAAGCTCCATTTTTCAACTAGTTTTTTGTGAGCTGACCGCAAGACCAAAATTTTGGTTCAAGACCTATACTGGTTACGGTGGGTGGCTGAGACTTTGTTTATTTCTTCTTCCTTCCGGGAAATTAGAGTGACATGAGCCTGTCCAAATGCCTAACAGCTACTCTCTCATTGGTTCTCCCTCTTGCCTTTCATCCTCTGCCAAATTGGCAACCTGTGCGAACCAGGAGGTTAAAGGGTCTGTCTTTCCATGTTGGGAGATTGACAGTAAATATGTTGGAAAGTCAAACTGGAGCACCAGGAGAGGGATTATTAGTTGATTTTTAGTAATCTTTCATATTCACAGTGTGTCCTTTCTCTAGGGTTCCCGTACATGTTATAGGTGTAGTAATATTCCCTTCAACTTGCAGAGTTGGGACCCTTGGAATGTGTGCCACGCATTATTGCTATAAATGGTCTGCATTTGCTCACCAAATCTCACCAATCCTCTCAGTCCCAAGTGTCCAGCCTTGTGCCACATACAGCTGTCATTGTAGATAGTGTGATTGCAGGTTTCATCACAGCACCTGAAGGAATTGTAAAGAATTTCCCTGTTTATTTGTTTTGTTTTTGAAATTCCTTTTTATAGCGGGTTTGAGCTGATTCTAACTGCCATGTTTATGCCAATCTAGACACACTTGATTCCCTTATGGAGACTTAACAATACATAGATTTTAAGATTCTTACTAGTCAGATATATTCCTCTGCGAGAAATATGCGGTTTTGAGTCCATTTCACTTAGGAAAGTGTAGGTCTTGTCTACTCCGTATTTGGTTTCTGGAACGGTACCTGTACTAATATCACACTCTGGTTTTATGCATCACCCCACCTCTCCTTCCCCCTAAAGCAGGCACAAGAGTGTTTTCTAAATGTGAGACTCTGTTCTCTTTCCTAACTCAGTTCATGTGCAGCCATGTTTACAGGACCTTCATGAGTGATATCTTATGATAAGCTTCTTTTTCTCTATGACTTATTTCACTTAGAATCATCGTACCTGAATCCACTCATTTTGCTGCTACTGGCCTTATATAATTGATTTCATGGCTGAAGGATATTCCATTGTACGTACGTAACACAATATCTTGAACCATTTTTGTCTTTCCTAGGATATTTAAGGTGTACCCAAGTTGAGGTTCTTGTAAGCAGTGCAGCATTAAATTTTGCGGTGGCTCTGTCTTATTGATTTTCAGTATTCCCAAGGTATATTCCCTAGACTGGAAGTGCCCTTGGCTCTGTTGCTCTGTTGTTTCCTTGTTTTAGGGAAAACAATGCACTCCTCCAGAGAGCAGTTGGCAATTTACATCCTGCCCATCAGCATAACGAGGCTCCCTGTTCTCCAGGGCCTGCCTTGCCTTTCTGGTTTTTACACATTTTGCGGATGTCCATTTTGACCGTTGGGAAGTGATACTTCATTGTAGTTCAGATTTGCATTGCCCGCTTGCTTGCTTGGCCAAAAAGGACGTATGCGTTTTCTCCTTAATATATTCAGGAGAAAACACATATGGCATTTCTGGCCAAGTGCATCATTGTTGAAGTTGTGCCCCTATTCCTGTGCTTTAAAGGCGATTCCAATGGACCTCTTCAAATCTGTTTCCTGATATTCTGGCTCGCTTTCAAGTCCGAGTCGTTGCCTTCCCTCAACAGATTTTCGGACGATTGTTGTCCTTTACTACTCTGCCAGTTTGTGCATTGCTGTGCCCCTGAGCTCCATTTTTCAACTCGTTTTTTGTGAGCTGACCGCAAGTCCAAAATTTTGGTTCAGGACCTATAATGGTTCCCGGCTGGTGTCGGAGACTTTGGTTAATTCTCCATCCTGCCGGGAAATTAGAATGACATGTGCCTGTCCAAATGCCTAACAGCTACTCTCTCATTGGTTCTCCCTCTTCCCTTTCATTCTCTACCAAATTGGCCACATGAGAGAACCAGGAGCTTAAAGGGGCTGTCTCTCCAAGTTAGGAGATTGATAGTAAAGCAGTTGTAAAGTAAAACCGGAGCACCAGGAGAGGGATTATTAGTTGAGTTTAGAAACCTTTCGTATTCACAGTGTGTCCATTCTCTACGTCTCCCGTACCTGTTATTGCTGTAGTAATATTCCCTTCATCTTGGAGAGTTGGGACCCTTGGAATGTGTGCCAGGCATTATTGCTTTAAAGGGTCTTCATTTGCTCACCGAATCTCACCAATCCTCTCAATCCCAAGTGTCCAACATTATGCCACATCCAGCTGTCGTTGTAGAATGGGTCCTTCTAGGTTTCATTAGAGCCCCTGAAGGAATTGTAAAGAATTTCCCTGTTTTTTTGTTTTGTTTTTGAAATTCCTTTTTATAGTGGGTTTGAACTGATTCTCACTGCCATGTTTATGCCAGTCTAGACAAACTTGATTCCCTTACGGAGACATATCAATACATAGGTTTTAAGATTCTTATCAGTCAGATATATTCCTCTGCGGGAAATATGGGGTTTTGAGTCCCTTTCACTGAGGAAAGTGTAGGTCTTCTTTATTCCGTATTTGGTTTTTGGAACGGTACCTGTACTAATATCAAACTCTGGTTTTATGCATCACCCCACCTCTCCTCCCCACTTTATCAGGCATAAGAGTGTTTTCTAAATGTGAGACTCTGCTCTCTTTCCTATCTCAGTTCATGTGTATGCATGTTTACAGGACCTTCATAAGTGATATCTTATGATAAGTTTCTTTTTCTCTGTGACTTATTTCTCTTAGAATCATCTTACTTGAATCTTCTCATTTTGCTGCTTCTGGCCTTATGACGTTGATTTCATGGCTGAGGGATATTCCATCTTATGTAAGTACCACAATATCTTGAAACAATTTTGTCTTTCCTGGGATAATTAAGGTGTACCCAAATTGAGGTTCTTGTAAGCAGTGCAGCCCTAAATTTTGGGGTGGCACTGTCTTACTGATTTTCCGTTTTCCCAAGGTATATTCCCTAGGCTGGAAGTGCCCTTGGTTCTGTAGATCTGTTGTTTAATTGTTTTAGGGAACACAATGCACTCCTCCAGAGAGGCAGTTGGCAATTTACATCCTGCCCATCAGCATAACTAGGCTCCCTGTTCTCCAAGGCCTCTCTTGCCTTTCTGGTTTTTACACATTTTGCAGATGTCACTTTTGACCGCTGGGAACTGATACATTTTGTACTGCAGAATTGCATTGCCCGCTTCCTTGCTTGGCCAAAAAGTGCATATGTATTTCCTCCTGAATATATTCCAGAGGAAACACATACACCCCTTTTGGGCAAGTTCTTCATTGTCGAAATTGTGCCCCTCTTCCTGTGCTTTAAAGGCGATTTCAATGTACTTCTTGAAATCTGTTTCCTGCTATTCTGGCTCGCTTTCAAGTCCGCCTCGTTGCCTTCCCTCAACAGATTTTTGGACGATTGTTGTCCTTTATTTCTCTGACAGTTTGTGCATTGTTGTGTCCTTAAGCTCCATTTCTCAACTCGTTTTTTTGTGAGCTGACCGCAAGTCCAAAATTTTGGTTCAGGACCTATACTGGTTCCCGAAGCGTGGCTGAGACTTTGGTTAATTCTTCTTCCTTCCGGGAAATTAGAGTGACATGTGACCGTCCAAATGCCTAACAGCTACTCTCTCATTGGTTCTCCCTCTTCCCTTTCATCCTCTGCCAAATTGGCAACCTGTGCCAACCAGGACGTTAAAGGGGCTGTCTTTCCAAGTTGGGAGATTGATAGTAAAGCAGTTGGAAAGTGAAACCGGAGCACCAGGAGAGGGAATATTAGTTGAGTTTTAGAAACCTTTCATATTCACAGTATGTCCATTCTCTAGGTTTCCCGTACGTGTTATAGCTGTAGTAATATTCCCTTCAACCTGGAGATTTGGGATCCTTGGAATGTGTGCCATGCATTATTGCTTTAAAGTGTCTGCATTTGCTCACGAAATCTCACCAATCCTCTCAGTCCCAAGTGTCCAGGCTTATGCCACATCCAGCTGTCCTTGTACAGAGGGCCATTCCAGGTTTCATCAGAGAACCTGTAGCAATTGTAAAGAATTTCCCTGTTTTTTTGTTTTGTTTTTGAAATTCCTTTTTATAGTGGGTTTGAGCTGATTCTCACTGCCATGTTTATGCCAGTCTAGTCCCACTTGATTCCCTTATGGAGACATATCAATACATAGGTTTTAAGATTCTTGCTAGTCAGATATATTCCTCTGCGTGAAATATGGGGTTTTGAGTCCCTTTCCCTGAGGAAGGTGTAGGTCTTGTCTATTCCATATTTGGTTTTTGGAAAGGTAGATGTACGAATATCAAACTCTGGTTTTATGCATCACCCCTCCTCTCCTTTCCCCTTAAGCAGGCATAAGATTGTTTTCTAAATGTGAGACTCTGTTCTCTTTCCTAACTCAGTTCATGTGTAGCCATGTTTACAGGACCTTCATAAGTGATATCTTATGATAAGTTTATTTTTCTCTGTGACTTATTTCACTTAGAATCATCATACCTGAATCCACTCATTTTGCTGCTTCTGGCCTTATGACGTTGAATTCATGGCTGAGGGATATTCCATCTTATGTAAGTACCACAATATCTTGAACCAATTTTGTCTTTCCTGGCATATTTAAGGTGTACCCAAGTTGAGGTTCTTGAAAACAGTGCAGCCCTAAATTTTGGGTGGCTCTGTCTTATTGATTTTCAGTTTTCCCAAGGTATATTCCCTAGACTGGAAGTGCCCTTGGCTCTGTAGCTGTGTTTGTTACTTGTTTTAGGGAACACAGTGCATTCCTCCAGAGAGGCAGTTGGCAATTTACATCCTGCCCATCAGCATAACTAGGCTCCCTATTCTCCATTGCCTTTCTTGCCTTTCTGGCTTTTACACATTTTGCGGATGTCCCTTTTGACCGGTGGGAAATGATACTTGCTTGTAGTGCAGATTTGAATTGCCCCCTTGCTTGCTTGGCCAAACAGGGCCTATGCATTTTCTCCTGAATATATTCACGAGAAAACACATACACCCTTTTCGGCCAAGTGCATCATTGTCCAAGTTGTGCCCCTCTTCCTGTGCTTTAAAGGCGATTCCAATGTACCTCTTGAAATCTGTTTCCTGCTATACTGGCTCGCTTTCAAGTCCGCCTTGTTGCCTTCCGTCAACAGATATTTGTCGATTGTTGTCCTTTATTTCTCTGCCAGTTTGTGAATTGCTGTGGCCCTGAGCTCCATTTTTCAACTCGTTTTTTGTGACCGGACCGCATGTCCAAAATTTTGGTTCAGGACCTATACTGGTTCCCGGCGGGTGGCTGAGACTTTGGTTAATTCTCCTTCCTTCCGGGAAATTAGAGTGAAATGTGCCCGTCCAAATGCCTATCAGATACTCTCTCATTGGTTCTCCTTCTTCCCTTTCATCCTCTGCCAAATTGGCAACCTGTGCGAACCAGGAGGTTAAAGGGGCTGTCTTTCCAAGTTGGGAGATTGATATTAAAGCAGTTGGAAAGTCAAACCGGAACACCGGGAGAGGGATTATTAGCTGAGTTTTAGAAACCTTTCATATTCACATTGTGTCCATTCTCTAGGTTTCCAGTACATGTTATAGCTGTAGTAATATTCCCTTCAACCTGGAGAGTTGGGACCCTTGGAATGTGTGCCACATATTATTGCTTTAAATGGTCTGCATTTGCTCACCGAATCTCACCAATCATCTCAGTCCCAAGTGTCCAGGCTTATGCCACATACAGCTGTGGTTGTAGATAGGGTCATTCCAGGTTTCATCAGAGCCCCTGAAGGAATTGTAAAGAATTTCCCTGTTTTTTTGTTTTGTTTTTGAACTTCCTTTTTATAGGGGGTTTGAGCTGATTCTCACTGCCATGTTTATGGCAGTCAAGACACACTTCATTCCCTTATGGAGACATATCAATACATAGGTTTTAAGTTTCTTACTAGTCAGATATATACCTCTGCGGGAAATATGGGGTTTTGAGTCCATTTCACTGAGGAAAGTGTAGGTCTTGTCTATTCCGTAGCTGGTTTTTGGAACGGTACCTGTACTAATATCAAACTCTGGTTTTATGCATCACCCCACCTCTCCTTCCCCCTTAAGCAGGCATAAGAGTGTTTTCTAAATGTGAGACTCTGTTCTCTTTCCTAACTCAGTTCATGTGTAGCCATGTTTACAGGACCTTCATAAGTGATATCTTATGATAAGTTTCTTTTTCTCTGTGACTTATTTCACTTAGAATCATCGTACCTGAATCCACTCAGTTTGAAGCTACTGGCCTTATGGCATTGATTTCATGGCTGAGGGTTATTACTTTGTATGTAAATAGCACAATTTTTTGAAACATTTTTGTCTTTCCTGGGATATTTAAGGTGTACCCAAGTTGAGGTTCTTGTAAACAGTGCCGCCCTAAATTTTGGGTGGCTCTGTCTTATTGATTTTCCGTTTTCCCAAGGTATATTCCCTAGACTGGAAGTGCCCTTGGCTCTGTAGCTCTGTTGTTTACTTGTTTTAGGGAACACAGTGCATTCCTCCAGAGAGGCAGTTGGCAATTTACATCCTGCCCATCAGCATAACTAGGCTCCCTATTCTCCATTGCCTTTCTTGCCTTTCTGGCTTTTACACATTTTGAGGATGTCCCTTTTGACCGGTGGGAAATGATACTTGTTTGTAGTGCAGATTTGAATTGCTCGCTTGCTTGCTTGGCCAAAAAGGGTGTATGCATTTTCTCCTGAATATATTCACGAGAAAACGCATACACCCTTTTTGGCCAATTGCATCATTGTCGAAGTTGTGCCCCTCTTCCTGTGCTTTAAAGGCAATTCCAATGTACCTCTTGAAATCTGTTTCCTGCTATTCTGGATCGCTTTCAAGTCCGCCTCGTTGCCTTCCGTCAACAGATTTTCGGACGAATGTTGTCCTTTATTACTCTGCAAGTTTTTGCATTGCTGTGCCCCTGAGCTCCATATTTCAACTCGTTTTTTGTGAGCTGACCGCAAGTCCAAAATTTTGGTTCAGAACCTATACTGGTTCCCGGCGGGTGTCTGAGACTTTGGTTAATTCTTCTTCCTGCCAGGAAATTAGAATGACATGTGCCCATCCAAATGCCTAACAGCTATTCTCTCATTGGTTCTCCCTCTTCCGTTTCATCCTCTCCCAAATTGGCCACCTGTGAGAACCAGGTGCTTAAAAGGGCTGTCTCTCCAAGTTGGGAGATTGATAGTAAAGCAGTTGGAAAGTCAAACCGGAGCAACAGGAGAGGGATTATTAGTTGAGTTTTAGAAACCTTTCGTATTCACAGTGTGTACATTCTCTAGGTTTCCCGTACATGTTATAGCTGTAGTAATATTCCCTTCATCCTGGAGAGTTGGGACCCTTCGAATGTGTGTCACGCATTATTGCTTTAAAGGGTCTGGATTGCTCACTGAATCTCACCAATCCTCTCAGTCCCAATTGTCCAACCTTATGCCACTTCCAGCTGTCGTTGTGGATAGGGTCATTCCAGGTTTCATCAGAGCCCCTGAAGGAATTGTAAAGAATTTCCCTGATTTTTGTTTTGTTTTTCAAATTCCTTTTTGTAGTTGGTTTGAACTGATTCTCACTGCCATGTTTATGCCAGTCTAGACAAACTTGATTCCCTTACGGAGACATATCAATACATAGATTTTAACATTATTACCAGTCAGATAAATTCCTCTGCGGGAAATATGGCGTTTTGAGTCCCTTTCACTGAGGAAACTGTAGGTCTTGTCTACTCAGTATTTGGTTTTTGGAACGGTATCTGTACCAATATCTAACTCTGGTTTTATGCATCTCTCCACCTCTCCTTCCCCCTTAAGCAGGCACAAGAGTGTTTACTAAATGTGAGGCTCTGTTCTCTTTCCTAACTCAGTTCATGTGTAGCCATGTTTACAGGACCTTAATAAGTGATATCTTATGATAAGTTTTTTTTTGTCTGTGACTTACTTCACTTAGAATCATCGTACCTGAATCCACTCAGTTTGAAGCTACTGGCCTTATGACATTGATTTCATGGCTGAGGGTTATTACTTTGTATGTAAATAGCACAATTTTTTGAAACATTTTTGTCTTTCCTGGGATATTTAAGGTGTACCCAAGTTGAGGTTCTTGTAAGCAGTGCAGCCCTAAATTTGGGGTGGCTCTATCTTATTGATTTTCAATTTTCCCAATGTATATTCCCTAGACTGGAAGTGCCCTTGGCTCTGTGGCTCTGTTGTTTACTTGTTTTAGGGAACACAGTGCATTCCTCCAGAGAGGCAGTTGGCAATTTACATCCTGCCCATCAGCGTAACTAGGCTCCCTATTCTCCATTGCCTTTCTTGCCTTTCTGGCTTTTACACATTTTGCGGATGTCCCTTTTGACCGGTGGGAAATGATACTTGTTTGTAGTGCAGATTTGAATTGCCCGCTTGCCTGCTTGGCCAAAAAGGGTGTATGCGTTTTCTCCTGAATATATTCACGAGAAAACGCATACACCCTTTTTGGCCAAGTGCATCATTGTCGAAGTTGTGCCCCTCTTCCTCTGCTTTAAAGGCGATTCCAATGTACCTCTTGAAATCTGTTTCCTGCTATTCTGGATCGCTTTCAAGTCCTCCTCGTTGCCTTCCGTCAACAGATTTTCGGACGATTGTTGTCCTTTATTACTCTGCAAGTTTTTGCATTGCTGTGCCCCTGAGCTCCATTTTTCAACTTGTTTTTTGTGAGCTGACCGCAAGTCCAAAATTTTGGTTCAGGAACTATACTGGTTCCCAGCGCGTGTCTGGACTTTGGTTAATTCTTCTTCCTGCCGGGAAATTAGAATGACATGTGCCCATCCAAGTGCCTAACGGCTATTCTCTCATTTGTTCTCCCTCTTCCGTTTCATCCTCTCCCAAATTGGCCACCTGTGAGAACCAGGTGCTTAAAAGGGCTGTCTCTCAAAGTTGGGAGATTGATAGTAAAGCAGTTGGAAAGTCAAACCTGAGCAAAAGGAGAGGGATTATTAGTTGAGTTTTAGAAACTTTTCGTATTCACAGTGTGTACATTCTCTAGGTTTCCCGTACATGTTATAGCTGTAGTAATATTCCCTTCATCCTGGAGAGTTGGGACACTTCGAATGTGTGCCACGCATTATTGCTTTAAAGGGTCTGGACTGCTCACTGAATCTCACCAATCCTCTCAGTCCCAAGTGTCCAACCTTATGCCACTTCCAGCTGTCGTTGTGGATAGGGTCATTCCAGGTTTCATCAGAGCCCCTGAAGGAATTGTAAAGAATTTCCCTGATTTTTGTTTTGTTTTTGAAATTCCTTTTTATAGTGGGTTTGAACTGATTCTCACTGCCATGTTTATGCCAGTCTAGACAAACTTGATTCCCTTACGGAGACATATCAATACATAGATTTTAACATTCTTACCAGTCAGATATATTCCTCTGCGGGAAATATGGCGTTTTGAGTCCCTTTCACTGAGGAAAGTGTAGGTCTTGTCTATTCCGTATTTGGTTTTTGGAACGGTATCTGTACTAATATCTAACTCTGGTTTTATGCATCTCTCCACCTCTCCTTCCTCCTTAAGCAGGAACAAGAGTGTTTTCTAAATGTGAGGCTCTGTTCTCTTTCCTAACTCGGTTCACGTGTAGCCATGTTTATAGGACCTTCATAAGTGATATCTTATGATAAATTTCTTTTCCTCTGTGACTTATTTCACTTAGAATCATCGTACCTGAATCCACTCATTTTCCTGCTACAGGCCTCATGACATTGATTTCATGGCTGAGGGTTATTACATTATATGTAAATACCACAATTTTTTGAAACATTTTTGTCTTTCCTGGGATATTTAAGGTGTACTCAAGTTGAGGTTCTTGTAAGCAGTGCAGCCCTAAATATTGGGGTGGCTCTATCTTATTGATTTTCAGTTTTCCCAATGTATATTCCCTAGACTGGAAGTGCCCTTGGCTCTGTGGCTCTGTTGTTTACTTGTTTTAGGGAACACAGTGCATTCCTCCAGAGAGGCAGTTGGCAATTTACATCCTGCCCATCAGCATAAATAGGCTCCCTATTCTCCATTGCCTGTCTTGCCTTTCTGGCTTTTACACATTTTGCGGATGTCCCTTTTGACTGGTGGGAAATGATACTGGTTTGTAGTGCAGATTTGAATTGCCCGCTTGCTTGCATGGCCAAAAAGGGCCTATGCACTTTCTCCTGAATATATTCACGAGAAAACGCATACGCCCTTTTTAGCCAAGTGCATCATTGTCGAAGTTGTGCCCCTCTTCCTGTGCTTTAAAGGCGATTCCTATGTACCTCTTGAAATCTGTTTCCTGCTATTCTGGCTCGCTTTCAAGTCCGCCTCGTTGCCTTCCGTCAACAGATATTTGGACGATTGTTGTCCTTTATTTCTCTGCCAGTTTGTGAATTGCTGTGGCCCTGAGCTCCATTTTTCAACTCGTTTTTTTGTGAGCTGACCCCAAGTCCAAAATTTTGGTTCAGGACCAATACTGGTTCCCGGCTGGTGTCTGAGACTTTAGTTAATTCTTCTTACTTCCTGGAAGTTAGAATGACATGCGGCCGTCCAAATGCCTAACAGCTACTCTCTCATTGGTTCTCCCTCTTCCCTTTCATCCTCTCCCAAATTGGCCACCTGTGAGAACCAGGAGGTTAATGGGGCTGTCTTTCCAAGTTGGGTGATTGATAGTAAAGCAGTTGGAAAGTCAAACCGGAGCACCAGGAGAGGGATTATTAGTTGAGTTTTAGAAACCTTTCATATTCACATTGTGTCCATTCTCTAGGTTTCCAGTACATGTTATAGCTGTAGTAATATTCCCTTCAACCTGGAGAGTTGGGACCCTTGGAATGTGTGCCACATATTATTGCTTTAAATGGTCTGCATTTGCTCACTGAATCTCACCAATCATCTCAGTCCCAAGTGTCCAGTCTTATGCCACATCCAGCTGTGGTTGTAGATAGGGTCATTCCAGGTTTCATCAGAGCCCCTGAAGGAATTGTAAAGCATTTCCCTGTTTTTATGTTTTGTTTTTGAACTTCCTTTTTATAGGGGGTTTGAGCTGATTCTCACTGCCATGTTTATGGCAGTCAAGACACACTTCATTCCCTTACGGAGACATATCAATACATAGGTTTTAAGTTTCTTACTAGTCAGATATATACCTCTGCGGGAAATATGGGGTTTTGAGTCCATTTCACTGAGGAAAGTGTAGGTCTTGTCTATTCCGTAGCTGGTTTTTGGAACGGTACCTGTACTAATATCAAACTCTGGTTTTATGCATCACCCCACCTCTCCTTCCCCCTTAAGCAGGCATAAGAGTGTTTTCTAAATGTGAGACTCTGTTCTCTTTCCTAACTCAGTTCATGTGTAGCCATGTTTACAGGACCTTAATAAGTGATATCTTATGATAAGTTTCTTTTTCTCTGTGACTTATTTCACTTAGAATCATCGTACCTGAATCCACTCAGTTTGAAGCTACTGGCCTTATGACATTGATTTCATGGCTGAGGGTTATTACTTTGTATGTAAATAGCAGAATTTTTTGAAACATTTTTGTCTTTCCTGGTATATTTAAGGTGTACCCAAGTTGAGGTTCTTGTAAACAGTGCCGCCCTAAATTTTGGGTGGCTCTGTCTTATTGATTTTCCGTTTTCCCAAGGTATATTCCCTAGACTGGAAGTGCCCTTGGCTCTGTAGCTCTGTTGTTTACTTGTTTTAGGGAACACAGTGCATTCCTCCAGAGAGGCAGTTGGCAATTTACATCCTGCCCATCAGCATAACTAGGCTCCCTATTCTCCATTGCCTTTCTTGCCTTTCTGGCTTTTTCACATTTTGAGGATGTCCCTTTTGACCGGTGGGAAATGATACTTGTTTGTAGTGCAGATTTGAATTGCCCGCTTGCTTGCTTGGCCAAAAAGGGCGTATGCATTTTCTCCTGAATATATTCACGAGAAAACGCATACACCCTTTTTGGCCAAGTGCATCATTGTCGAAGTTGTGCCCCTCTTCCTGTGCTTTAAAGGCAATTCCAATGTACCTCTTGAAATCTGTTTCCTGCTATTCTGGATCGCTTTCAAGTCCGCCTCGTTGCCTTCCGTCAACAGATTTTCAGACGAATGTTGTCCTTTATTACTCTGCAAGTTTTTGCATTGCTGTGCCCCTGAGCTCCATTTTTCAACTCGTTTTTTGTGAGCTGACCGCAAGTCCAAAATTTTGGTTCAGAACCTATACTGGTTCCCGGCGGGTGTCTGAGACTTTGGTTAATTCTTCTTCCTGCCGGGAAATTAGAATGACATGTGCCCGTCCAAATGCCTAACAGCTATTATCTCATTGGTTCTCCCTCTTCCCTTTCATCCTCTCCCAAATTGGCCACCTGTGAGAACCAGGTGCTTAAAAGGGCTGTCTCTCCAAGTTGGGAGATTGATAGTAAAGCAGTTGGAAAGTCAAACCGGAGCACCAGGAGAGGGCTTATTAGTTGAGTTTTAGAAACCTTTCGTATTCACAGTGTATCCATTCTCTACGTCTCCCGTACCTGTTATTGCTGTAGTAATATTCCCTTCATCCTGGAGAGTTGGGACCCTTCGAATGTGTGCCACGCATTATTGCTTTAAAGGGTCTGGATTGCTCACTGAATCTCACCAATCATCTCAGTCCCAAGTGTCCAGGCTTATGCCACATCCAGCTGTGGTTGTAGATAGGGTCATTCCAGGTTTCATCAGAGCCCCTGAAGGAATTGTAAAGAATTTCCCTGTTTTTTTGTTTTGTTTTTGAACTTCCTTTTTATAGGGGGTTTGAGCTGATTCTCACTGCCATGTTTATGGCAGTCAAGACACACTTCATTCCCTTATGGAGATATATCAATACATAGGTTTTAAGTTTCTTACTAGTCAGATATATACCTCTGCGGGAAATATGGGGTTTTGAGTCCATTTCACTGAGGAAAGTGTAGGTCTTGTCTATTCCGTAGTTGGTTTTTGGAACGGTACCTGTACTAATATCAAACTCTGGTTTTATGCATCACCCCACCTCTCCTTCCCCCTTAAGCAGGCATAAGAGTGTTTTCTAAATGTGAGACTCTGTTCTCTTTCCTAACTCAGTTCATGTGTAGCCGTGTTTACAGGACCTTAATAAGTGATATCTTATGATAAGTTTTTTTTTTGTCTGTGACTTACTTCACTTAGAATCATCGTACCTGAATCCACTCAGTTTGAAGCTACTGGCCTTATGACATTGATTTCATGGCTGAGGGTTATTACTTTGTATGTAAATAGCACAATTTTTTGAAACATTTTTGTCTTTCCTGGGATATTTAAGGTGTACCCAAGTTGAGGTTCTTGTAAGCAGTGCAGCCCTAAATTTTGGGGTGGCTCTATCTTATTGATTTTCAATTTTCCCAATGTATATTCCCTAGACTGGAAGTGCCCTTGGCTCTGTGGCTCTGTTGTTTACTTGTTTTAGGGAACACAGTGCATTCCTCCAGAGAGGCAGTTGGCAATTTATATCCTGCCCATCAGCGTAACTAGGCTCCCTATTCTCCATTGCCTTTCTTGCCTTTCTGGCTTTTACACATTTTGCGGATGTCCCTTTTGACCGTTGGGAAATGATACTTGTTTGTAGTGCAGATTTGAATTGCCCGCTTGCTTGCTTGGCCAAAAAGGGCCTATGCATTTTCTCCTGAATATATTCACGAGAAAACGCATAGACCCTTTTTGGCCAAGTGCATCATTGACGAAGTTGTGCCCCTCTTCCTGTGCTTTAAAGGCCATTCCAATGTACCTCTTGAAATCTGTTTCCTGCTATTCTGGCTCGCTTTCAACGCCGCCTCGTTGCCTTCCGTCAACAGATATTTGGACGATTGTTGTCCTTTATTTCTCTGCAAGTTTGTGAATTGCTGTGGCCCTGAGCTCCGTTTTTCAACTCGTTTTTTGTGAGCTGACCGCAAGTCCAAACTTTTTGTTCAGGACCTATACTGGTTCCTGGCGGGTGACTGAGACATTGGTTAATTCCCCTTCCTTCCGGGAAATTAGAGTGACATGTGCCCGTCCAAATGCCTAACAGCTACTCTCTCATTGGTTCTCCTTCTTCCCTTTCATCCTCTGCCAAATTGGCAACCTGTGCGAACCAAGAGGTTAAAGGGGCTGTCTTTCCAAGTTGGGAGATTGATAGTAAAGCAGTTGGAAAGTCAAACCGGAGCACCAGGAGAGGGATTATTAGTTGAGTTTTAGAAACCTTTCATATTCACATTGTGTCCATTCTCTAGGTTTCCCATACATGTTATAGCTGTAGTAATATTCCCTTCAACCTGGAGAGTTGGGACCCTTGGAATGTGTGCCACATATTATTTCTTCAAATGGGCTGCATTTGCTCACCGAATCTCACCAATCATCTCAGTCCCAAGTGTCCAGGCTTATGCCACATCCAGCTGTGGTTGTAGATAGGGTCATTCCAGGTTTCATCAGAGCCCCTGAAGGAATTGTAAAGCATTTCCCTGTTTTTTTGTTTTGTTATTGAACTTCCTTTTTACAGGGGGTTTGAGCTGATTCTCACTGCCATGTTTATGGCAGTCAAGACACACTTCATTCCCTTATGGAGATATATCAATACATAGGTTTTAAGTTTCTTACTAGTCAGATATATACCTCTGCGGGAAATATGGGGTTTTGAGTCCATTTCACTGAGGAAAGTGTAGGTCTTGTCTATTCCGTAGCTGGTTTTTGGAACGGTACCTGTACTAATATCAAACTCTGGTTTTATGCATCACCCCACCTCTCCTTCCCCCTTAAGCAGGCATAAGAGTGTTTTCTAAATGTGAGACTCTGTTCTCTTTCCTAACTCAGTTCATGTGTAGCCATGTTTACAGGACCTTAATAAGTGATATCTTATGATAAGTTTTTTTTTTGTCTGTGACTTACTTCACTTAGAATCATCGTACCTGAATCCACTCAGTTTGAAGCTACTGGCCTTATGACATTGATTTCATGGCTGAGGGTTATTACTTTGTATGTAAATAGCACAATTTTTTGAAACATTTTTGTCTTTCCTGGGATATTTAAGGTGTACCCAAGTTGAGGTTCTTGTAAGCAGTGCAGCCCTAAATTTTGGGGTGGCTCTATCTTATTGATTTTCAATTTTCCCAATGTATATTCCCTAGACTGGAAGTGCCCTTGGCTCTGTGGCTCTGTTGTTTACTTGTTTTAGGGAACACAGTGCATTCCTCCAGAGAGGCAGTTGGCAATTTACATCCTGCCCATGAGCGTAACTAGGCTCCCTATTCTCCATTGCCTTTCTTGCCTTTCTGGCTTTTACACATTTTGCGGATGTCCCTTTTGACCGGTGGGAAATGATACTTGTTTGTAGTGCAGATTTGAATTGCCCGCTTGCTTGCTTGGCCAAAAAGGGCGTATGCGTTTTCTCCTGAATATATTCACGAGAAAACGCATACACCCTTTTTGGCCAAGTGCATCATTGTCGAAGTTGTGCCCCTCTTCCTGTGCTTTAAAGGCGATTCCAATGTAACTCTTGAAATCTGTTTCCTGCTATTCTGGATCGATTTCAAGTCCGCCTCGTTGCCTTCCATCAACAGATTTTCAGACGATTGTTGTCCTTTATTACTCTGCAAGTTTTTGCATTGCTGTGCCCCTGAGCTCCATTTTTCAACTCTTTTTTTGTGAGCTGACCGCAAGTCCAAAATTTTGGTTCAGGAACTATACTGGTTCCCGGCGCGTGTCTGGACTTTGGTTAATTCTTCTTCCTGCCGGGAAATTAGAATAACATGTGCCCGTCCAAATGCCTAACGGCTATTCTCTCATTGGTTCTCCCTCTTCCGTTTCATCCTCTCCCAAATTGGCCACCTGTGAGAACCAGGTGCTTAAAAGGGCTGTCTCTCCAAGTTGGGAGATTGATAGTAAAGCAGTTGGAAAGTCAAACCTCAGCAACAGGAGCGGGATTATTAGTTGAGTTTTAGAAACCTTTCGTATTCACAGTGTGTACATTCTCTAGGTTTCCCGTACATGTTATAGCTGTAGTAATATTCCCTTCATCCTGGAGAGTTGGGACCCTTTGAATGTGTGCCACGCATTATTGCTTTAAAGGGTCTGGATTGCTCACTGAATCTCACCAATCCTCTCAGTCCCAAGTGTCCAACCTTATGCCACTTCCAGCTGTCGTTGTGGATAGGGTCTTTCCAGGTTTCATCAGAGCCCCTGAAGGAATTGTAAAGAATTTCCCTCTTTTTTTGTTTTGTTTTTTAACTTCCTTTTTATAGGGGGTTTGAGCTGATTCTCACTGCCATGTTTATGGCAGTCAAGACACACTTCATTCCCTTACGGAGACATATCAATACATAGGTTTTAAGTTTCTTACTAGTCAGATATATACCTCTGCGGGAAATATGGGGTTTTGAGTCCATTTCACTGAGGAAAGTGTAGGTCTTGTCTATTCCGTAGCTGGTTTTTGGAACGGTACCTGTACTAATATCAAACTCTGGTTTTATGCATCACCCAAAATCTCCTTCCCCCTTAAGCAGGCATAAGAGTGTTTTCGAAATGTGAGACTCTGTTCTCTTGTCTAACTCAGTTCATGTGTAGCAATGTTTACAGGACCTTCATAAGTGATATCTTATGATAAGTTTCTTTTTCTTTGTCACTTATTTCACTTAGAATCATCGTACCTGAATCCACTCAGTTTGAAGCTACTGGCCTTATGACATTGATTTCATGGCTGAGGATTATTACTTTGTATGTAAATAGCACAATTTTTTGAAACATTTTTGTCTTTCCTGGGATATTTAAGGTGTACCCAAGTTGAGGTTCTTGTAATCAGTGCAGCCCTAAATGTTGGGGTGGCTCTATATTATTGATTTTCAGTTTTCTCAATGTATATTCCCTAGACTGGAAGTGCCCTTGGCTCTGTAGCTCTGTTGTTTACTTGTTTTAGGGAACACAGTGCATTCCTCCAGAGAGGCAGTTGGCAATTTACATCCTGCCCATCAGCATAACTAGGCTCCCTATTCTTCATTGCCTTTCTTGCCTTTCTGGCTTTTACACATTTTACGGATGTCCCTTTTGACTGGTGGGAAATGATACTTGTTTGTAGTGCAGATTTGAATTGCCCGCTTGCTTGCTTGGCCAAAAAGGGCGTATGCGTTTTCTCCTGAATATATTCACGAGAAAACGCATACACCCTTTTTGGCCAAGTGCATCATTGTCGAAGTTGTGCCCCTCTTCCTGTGCTTTAAAGGCGATTCCAATGTACCTCTTGAAATCTGTTTCCTGCTATTCTGGATCATTTTCAAGTCCGCCTCGTTGCCTTCCATCAACAGATTTTCGGACGATTGTTGTCCTTTATTACTCTGCAAGTTTTTGCATTGCTGTGCCCCTGAGCTCCATTTTTCAACTCGTTTTTGGTGAGCTGACCGCAAGTCCAAAATTTTGGTTCAGGACCTATACTGGTTCCCGGCGAGTGTCTGAGACTTTGGTTAATTCTTCTTCCTGCCTGGAAATTAGTATGACATGCGGCCGTCCAAATGCCTAACAGCTACTCTCTCATTGGTTCTCCCTCTTCCCTTTCATCCTCTCCCAAATTGGCCACCTGTGAGACCCAGGAGTTTAAAGGGGCTGTCTTTCCAAGTTGGGAGATTGATAGTAAAGCAGTTGGAAAGTCAAACCGGAGCAACAGGAGCGGAATTATTAGTTGAGTTTTAGAAACATTTCATATTCACATTGTGTCCATTCTCTAGGTTTCCAGTACATGTTATAGCTGTAGTAATATTCCCTTCAACCTGGAGAGTTGGGACCCTTGGAATGTGTGCCACATATTATTGCTTTAAAGGTTCTGCATTTGCTCACTGAATCTCACCAATCATCTCAGTCCCAAGTGTCCAGGCTTATGCCACATCCAGCTGTGGTTGTAGATAGGGTCATTCCAGGTTTCATCAGAGCCCCTGAAGGAATTGTAAAGCATTTCCCTGTTTTTTTGTTTTGTTTTTGAACTTCCTTTTTATAGGGGGTTTGAGCTGATTCTCACTGCCATGTTTATGGCAGTCAAGACACACTTCATTCCCTTATGGAGACATATCAATACATAGGTTTTAAGTTTCTTACTAGTCAGATATATACCTCTGCGGGAAATATGGGGTTTTGAGTCCATTTCACTGAGGGAAGTGTAGGTCTTGTCTATTCCGTAGCTGGTTTTTGGAACGGTACCTGTACTAATATCAAACTCTGGTTTTATGCATCACCCCACCTCTCCTTCCACCTTAAGAAGGCATAAGAGTGTTTTCTAAATGTGAGACTCTGTTCTCTTTCCTAACTCAGTTCATGTGTAGCCATGTTTACAGGACCTTCATAAGTGATATCTTATGATAAGTTTCTTTTTCTCTGTGACTTACTTCACTTAGAATCATCGTACCTGAATCCACTCAGTTTGATGCTACTGGCCTTATGACATTGATTTTATGGCTTAGGGTTATTACTTTGTATGTAAATAGCACAATTTTTTGAAACATTTTTGTCTTTCCTGGGATATTTAAGGTGTACGCAAGTTGAGGTTCTTGTAAGCAGTGTAGCCCTAAATTTTGGGGTGGCTCTGTCTTATTGATTTTCCGTTTTCCCAAGGTATATTCCCTAGACTGGAAGTGCCCTTGGCTCTGTAGCTCTGTTGTTTCCTTGTTTTAGGGAACACAATACACTCCTCCAGAGAGGCAGTTTGCAATTTACATCCTTTCCATCAGCATAACTAGGCTCCCTGTTCTCCAGGGTCTATCTTGCCTTTCTGGTTTTTACACATTTTGCCAATGTCCCTTTTGACCGGTGGTATGTGATACTTCATTGTAGTGCAGATTTGCATTGGCTGCTTGCTTGCTTGGCCAAAAAGCACGTATTTGTTTTCTCCTGAATATATTCAGGAGAAAACTCATACACGCTTTTGGGCCAAGTGCATCATTGTCGAAGTTGTGCCCCTCTTCCTGTGCTTTAAAGGCAATTCCAATGTACCTCTTGAAATCTGTTTCCTGCTACTCTGGCTCGCTTTCAAGTCCGCCTCGTTACCTTCCCTCAACAGATATTTGGACGATTGTTGTCCTTTATTTCTCTGCCAGTTTGTGAATTGCTGTGGCCCTGAGCTCCATTTTTCAACTCGTTTTTTGTGAGCTGACCGCAAATCCAAAATTTTGGTTCCGGACCTATACTGGTTCCCAGCGGGTGTCTGAGACATTGGTTAATTCTTCTTCCTGCCAGGAAATTAGAATGACATGCGGCCGTCCAAATGCCTAACAGCTGCTCTCTCATTGGTTCTCCCTCTTCCCTTTCATCCTCTAGAAAATTGGCCACCTGTGAGAACAAGGAGGTTAAAGGGGCTGTCTCTCCAAGTTGGGAGATTGATAGTAAAGCAGTTGGAAAGTCAAACCGGAGCACCAGGAGAGGGATTATTAGTTGAGTTTTAGAAACCTTTCGTATTCACAGTGTGTACATTCTCTAGGTTTCCCGTACATGTTATAGCTGTAGTAATATTCCCTTCATCCTGGAGAGTTGGGACACTTCGAATGTGTGCAACGCATTATTGCTTTAAAGGGTCAGGATTGCTCACTGAATCTCACCAATCCTCTTAGTCCCAAGTGTCCAACCTTATGCCACATCCAGCTGAGGTTGTGGATAGGGTCATTCCAGGTTTCATCAGAGCCCCTGAAGGAATTGTAAAGAATTTCCCTGATTTTTGTTTTATTTTTGAAATTCCTTTTTATAGTGGGTTTGAACTGATTCTCACTGCCATGTTTATGCCAGTCTAGAAAACCTTGATTCCCTTATGGAGACATATCAATACATAGGTTTTAAGATTCTTACCACTCAGATATATTCCTCTGCGGGAAATATGGCGTTTTGAGTCCCTTTCACTGAGGAAAGTGTAGGTCTTGTCTATTCCGTATTTGGTTTTGGGAACGGTATCTGTACTAATATCTAACTCTCGTTTTATGCATCTCTCCACCTCTCCTTCCCCCTTAAGCAGGCACAAGAGTGTTTTCTAAATGTGAGGCTCTGTTCTCTTTCCTAACTTAGTTCATGGGTAGCCATGTTTAGAGGGCCTTCATAAGTGATATCTTATGATAAATTTCTTTTTCTCTGTGACTTATTTCACTTAGAATCATCGTACCTGAATCCACTCATTTTGCTGCTACAGGCCTCATAACATTGATTTCATGGCTGAGGGTTATTACATTGTATGTAAATACCAAAATTTTTTGAAACATTTTTGTCTTTCCTGGGATTTTAAGGTGTACTCAAGTTGAGGTTCTTGTAAGCAGTGCAGCCCTAAATATTGGGGTGGCTCTATATTATTGATTTTCAGTTTTCCCAATGTATATTCCCTAGATTGGAAGTGTCCTTGGCTCTGTAGCTCTGTTGTTTACTTGTTTTAGGGAACACAGTGCATTCCTCCACAGAGGCAGTTGGCAATTTACATCCTGCCCATCAGCATAACTAGGCTCCCTATTCTCCATTGCCTGTCTTGCCTTTCTGGCTTTTACACATTTTGCGGATGTCCCTTTTGACTGGTGGGAAATGATACTTGTTTGTAGTGTAGATTTGAATTGCCCGCTTGCTTGCTTGGCAAAAAAGGGCCTATGCATTTTCTCCTGAATATATTCACGAGAAAACGCACACGCCCTTTTTGGCCAAGTGCATCATTGTCGAAGTTGTGCCCCTCTTCCTGTGCTTTAAAGGCAACTCCAATGTACCTCTTGAAATCTGTTTCCTGCTATTCTGGCTCGCTTTCAGGTACGCCTCGTTTCCTTCCGTCAACAGATATTTGGACGATTGTTGTCCTTTATTTCTCTGCCAGTTTGTGAATTGCTGTGGCCCTGAGCTCCATTTTTCAACTCATTTTTTGTGAGCTGACCGCAAGTCCAAAATTTTGGTTCAGGACCTATACTGGTTCCCGGCGGGTGTCTGAGACATTGGTTAATTCTTCTTCCTGCCTGGAAATTAGAATGACATGCGGCCGTCCAAATGCCTAACAGCTACTCTCTCATTGGTTCTCCCTCTTCCCTTTCATCCTCTACAAATTTGGCCACATGTGAGAACCAGGTGGTTAAAGGGGCTGTCTCTCCAATTTGGGAGATTGATAGTAAATCAGTTGGAAAGTCAAGCTGTAGCACCGGGAGAGGGATTATTAGTTGAGTTTTAGAAACCTTTCGTATTCACAGTGTGTCCATTCTCTAGCTTTCCCGTACATGTTATAGCTGTAGTAATATTCCCTTCAACCTGGAGAGTTGGGACCCTTGGAATGTGTGCCAAGCATTATTGCTTTAAAGGGTCTGCATTTGCTCACCGAATCTCACCAATCCTCTCAGTCCCAAGTGTCCAGCCTTATGCCACATCCAGCTGTCATTGTAGATAGGGTCATTCTAGGTTTCATCAGAGCCCCTGAAGGAATTGTAAAGAATTTCCCTGTTTTTGTGTTTTGTTTTTGAAATTCCTTTTTATAGTGGGTTTGTACTTATTCTGACTGCCATGTTTATGCCAGTCTAGACAAACTTGATTCCCTTACGGAGACATATCAATACATAGGTTTTAAGTTTGTTACCAGTCAGATATATTCCTCTGCTGGAAATATGGGATTTTGAGACCCTTTCACTGAGGAAAGTGTAAGTCTTGTCTATTCCGTATTTGGTTTTTGGAACCTTGCCTGTACTAATGTCAAACTCTGGTTTTATGCATCACCCCACCTCTCCTTCCCCCTGAAGCAGGCATAAGAGTGTTTTCTATATGTGAGACTCTGTTCTCTTCCTAACTCAGTTCATATGTAGCCATGTTTACAGGACCTTCATAAGTGATATCTTATGATAAGTTTCTTTTTCTCTGTGACTTATCACACTTAGAATCATCGTACCTGAAGCCACTCACTTTGAAGCTACTGGCCTTATGACATTGATTTCATGGCTGGCTGATATTCCATCGTTCGTAAGTAACACAATTTCTTGAAACATTGGTGTCTTTTCTGGGATATTTAAGGTGTACCCAAGTTGAGGTTCTTGTAAGCAGTGCAGCCCTAAATTTTGGTGTGGCTCTGTCTTACTGATTTTCAGTTTTCCCAAGGTATATCCCCTAGACTGGTATTGCCCTTGGCTCTGTAGCTCTGTTGTTTCCTTGTTTTAGGGAACACAATGCACTCCTCCAGAGAGGCAGTTTGCAATTTACATCATTTCCATCAGCATAACTAGTCTCCCTGTTCTCCAGGGCGTATCTTGCCTTTCTGGTTTTTACACATTTTGCGGATGTCCCTTTTGAACGGTGGAAATGATACTTGTTTGTAGTGCAGATTTGAATTGCCCGCTTGCTTGCTTGGCCAAAAAGGGCCTATGCATTTTCTCCTGAATATATTCACGAGAAAACGCATACGCCCTTTTTGGCCAAGTGCATCATTGTCGAAGTTGTGACCCTCTTCCTGTGCTTTAAAGGCTATTCCAATGTACCTCTTGAAATCTGTTTCCTGCTATTCTGGCTCGCTTTCAAGTGCGCCTCGTTGCCTTCCCTCAACAGATTTTTGGACGATTGTTGTCCTTTACTTCTCTGACTGTTTGTGCATTGCTGTGCCCCTAAGCTCCATTTTTCAACTAGTTTTTTGTGAGCTGACCGCAAGACCAAAATTTTGGTTCAAGACCTATACTGGTTACGGTGGGTGGCTGAGACTTTGTTTATTTCTTCTTCCTTCCGGGAAATTAGAGTGACATGAGCCTGTCCAAATGCCTAACAGCTACTCTCTCATTGGTTCTCCCTCTTGCCTTTCATCCTCTGCCAAATTGGCAACCTGTGCGAACCAGGAGGTTAAAGGGTCTGTCTTTCCATGTTGGGAGATTGACAGTAAATATGTTGGAAAGTCAAACCGGAGCACCAGGAGAGGGATTATTAGTTGATTTTTAGTAATCTTTCATATTCACAGTGTGTCCTTTCTCTAGGGTTCCCGTACATGTTATAGGTGTAGTAATATTCCCTTCAACTTGCAGAGTTGGGACCCTTGGAATGTGTGCCACGCATTATTGCTATAAATGGTCTGCATTTGCTCACCAAATCTCACCAATCCTCTCAGTCCCAAGTGTCCAGCCTTGTGCCACATACAGCTGTCATTGTAGATAGTGTGATTGCAGGTTTCATCACAGCACCTGAAGGAATTGTAAAGAATTTCCCTGTTTATTTGTTTTGTTTTTGAAATTCCTTTTTATAGCGGGTTTGAGCTGATTCTAACTGCCATGTTTATGCCAATCTAGACACACTTGATTCCCTTATGGAGACTTAACAATACATAGATTTTAAGATTCTTACTAGTCAGATATATTCCTCTGCGAGAAATATGCGGTTTTGAGTCCATTTCACTTAGGAAAGTGTAGGTCTTGTCTACTCCGTATTTGGTTTCTGGAACGGTACCTGTACTAATATCACACTCTGGTTTTATGCATCACCCCACCTCTCCTTCCCCCTAAAGCAGGCACAAGAGTGTTTTCTAAATGTGAGACTCTGTTCTCTTTCCTAACTCAGTTCATGTGCAGCCATGTTTACAGGACCTTCATGAGTGATATCTTATGATAAGCTTCTTTTTCTCTATGACTTATTTCACTTAGAATCATCGTACCTGAATCCACTCATTTTGCTGCTACTGGCCTTATATAATTGATTTCATGGCTGAAGGATATTCCATTGTACGTACGTAACACAATATCTTGAACCATTTTTGTCTTTCCTAGGATATTTAAGGTGTACCCAAGTTGAGGTTCTTGTAAGCAGTGCAGCATTAAATTTTGCGGTGGCTCTGTCTTATTGATTTTCAGTATTCCCAAGGTATATTCCCTAGACTGGAAGTGCCCTTGGCTCTGTTGCTCTGTTGTTTCCTTGTTTTAGGGAAAACAATGCACTCCTCCAGAGAGCAGTTGGCAATTTACATCCTGCCCATCAGCATAACGAGGCTCCCTGTTCTCCAGGGCCTGCCTTGCCTTTCTGGTTTTTACACATTTTGCGGATGTCCATTTTGACCGTTGGGAAGTGATACTTCATTGTAGTTCAGATTTGCATTGCCCGCTTGCTTGCTTGGCCAAAAAGGACGTATGCGTTTTCTCCTTAATATATTCAGGAGAAAACACATATGGCATTTCTGGCCAAGTGCATCATTGTTGAAGTTGTGCCCCTATTCCTGTGCTTTAAAGGCGATTCCAATGGACCTCTTCAAATCTGTTTCCTGATATTCTGGCTCGCTTTCAAGTCCGAGTCGTTGCCTTCCCTCAACAGATTTTCGGACGATTGTTGTCCTTTACTACTCTGCCAGTTTGTGCATTGCTGTGCCCCTGAGCTCCATTTTTCAACTCGTTTTTTGTGAGCTGACCGCAAGTCCAAAATTTTGGTTCAGGACCTATAATGGTTCCCGGCTGGTGTCGGAGACTTTGGTTAATTCTCCATCCTGCCGGGAAATTAGAATGACATGTGCCTGTCCAAATGCCTAACAGCTACTCTCTCATTGGTTCTCCCTCTTCCCTTTCATTCTCTACCAAATTGGCCACATGAGAGAACCAGGAGCTTAAAGGGGCTGTCTCTCCAAGTTAGGAGATTGATAGTAAAGCAGTTGTAAAGTAAAACCGGAGCACCAGGAGAGGGATTATTAGTTGAGTTTAGAAACCTTTCGTATTCACAGTGTGTCCATTCTCTACGTCTCCCGTACCTGTTATTGCTGTAGTAATATTCCCTTCATCTTGGAGAGTTGGGACCCTTGGAATGTGTGCCAGGCATTATTGCTTTAAAGGGTCTTCATTTGCTCACCGAATCTCACCAATCCTCTCAATCCCAAGTGTCCAACATTATGCCACATCCAGCTGTCGTTGTAGAATGGGTCCTTCTAGGTTTCATTAGAGCCCCTGAAGGAATTGTAAAGAATTTCCCTGTTTTTTTGTTTTGTTTTTGAAATTCCTTTTTATAGTGGGTTTGAACTGATTCTCACTGCCATGTTTATGCCAGTCTAGACAAACTTGATTCCCTTACGGAGACATATCAATACATAGGTTTTAAGATTCTTATCAGTCAGATATATTCCTCTGCGGGAAATATGGGGTTTTGAGTCCCTTTCACTGAGGAAAGTGTAGGTCTTCTTTATTCCGTATTTGGTTTTTGGAACGGTACCTGTACTAATATCAAACTCTGGTTTTATGCATCACCCCACCTCTCCTCCCCACTTTATCAGGCATAAGAGTGTTTTCTAAATGTGAGACTCTGCTCTCTTTCCTATCTCAGTTCATGTGTATGCATGTTTACAGGACCTTCATAAGTGATATCTTATGATAAGTTTCTTTTTCTCTGTGACTTATTTCTCTTAGAATCATCTTACTTGAATCTTCTCATTTTGCTGCTTCTGGCCTTATGACGTTGATTTCATGGCTGAGGGATATTCCATCTTATGTAAGTACCACAATATCTTGAAACAATTTTGTCTTTCCTGGGATAATTAAGGTGTACCCAAATTGAGGTTCTTGTAAGCAGTGCAGCCCTAAATTTTGGGGTGGCACTGTCTTACTGATTTTCCGTTTTCCCAAGGTATATTCCCTAGGCTGGAAGTGCCCTTGGTTCTGTAGATCTGTTGTTTAATTGTTTTAGGGAACACAATGCACTCCTCCAGAGAGGCAGTTGGCAATTTACATCCTGCCCATCAGCATAACTAGGCTCCCTGTTCTCCAAGGCCTCTCTTGCCTTTCTGGTTTTTACACATTTTGCAGATGTCACTTTTGACCGCTGGGAACTGATACATTTTGTACTGCAGAATTGCATTGCCCGCTTCCTTGCTTGGCCAAAAAGTGCATATGTATTTCCTCCTGAATATATTCCAGAGGAAACACATACACCCCTTTTGGGCAAGTTCTTCATTGTCGAAATTGTGCCCCTCTTCCTGTGCTTTAAAGGCGATTTCAATGTACTTCTTGAAATCTGTTTCCTGCTATTCTGGCTCGCTTTCAAGTCCGCCTCGTTGCCTTCCCTCAACAGATTTTTGGACGATTGTTGTCCTTTATTTCTCTGACAGTTTGTGCATTGTTGTGTCCTTAAGCTCCATTTCTCAACTCGTTTTTTTGTGAGCTGACCGCAAGTCCAAAATTTTGGTTCAGGACCTATACTGGTTCCCGAAGCGTGGCTGAGACTTTGGTTAATTCTTCTTCCTTCCGGGAAATTAGAGTGACATGTGACCGTCCAAATGCCTAACAGCTACTCTCTCATTGGTTCTCCCTCTTCCCTTTCATCCTCTGCCAAATTGGCAACCTGTGCCAACCAGGACGTTAAAGGGGCTGTCTTTCCAAGTTGGGAGATTGATAGTAAAGCAGTTGGAAAGTGAAACCGGAGCACCAGGAGAGGGAATATTAGTTGAGTTTTAGAAACCTTTCATATTCACAGTATGTCCATTCTCTAGGTTTCCCGTACGTGTTATAGCTGTAGTAATATTCCCTTCAACCTGGAGATTTGGGATCCTTGGAATGTGTGCCATGCATTATTGCTTTAAAGTGTCTGCATTTGCTCACGAAATCTCACCAATCCTCTCAGTCCCAAGTGTCCAGGCTTATGCCACATCCAGCTGTCCTTGTACAGAGGGCCATTCCAGGTTTCATCAGAGAACCTGTAGCAATTGTAAAGAATTTCCCTGTTTTTTTGATTTGTTTTTGAAATTCCTTTTTATAGTGGGTTTGAGCTGATTCTCACTGCCATGTTTATGCCAGTCTAGTCCCACTTGATTCCCTTATGGAGACATATCAATACATAGGTTTTAAGATTCTTGCTAGTCAGATATATTCCTCTGCGTGAAATATGGGGTTTTGAGTCCCTTTCCCTGAGGAAGGTGTAGGTCTTGTCTATTCCATATTTGGTTTTTGGAAAGGTAGATGTACGAATATCAAACTCTGGTTTTATGCATCACCCCTCCTCTCCTTTCCCCTTAAGCAGGCATAAGATTGTTTTCTAAATGTGAGACTCTGTTCTCTTTCCTAACTCAGTTCATGTGTAGCCATGTTTACAGGACCTTCATAAGTGATATCTTATGATAAGTTTATTTTTCTCTGTGACTTATTTCACTTAGAATCATCATACCTGAATCCACTCATTTTGCTGCTTCTGGCCTTATGACGTTGAATTCATGGCTGAGGGATATTCCATCTTATGTAAGTACCACAATATCTTGAACCAATTTTGTCTTTCCTGGCATATTTAAGGTGTACCCAAGTTGAGGTTCTTGAAAACAGTGCAGCCCTAAATTTTGGGTGGCTCTGTCTTATTGATTTTCAGTTTTCCCAAGGTATATTCCCTAGACTGGAAGTGCCCTTGGCTCTGTAGCTGTGTTTGTTACTTGTTTTAGGGAACACAGTGCATTCCTCCAGAGAGGCAGTTGGCAATTTACATCCTGCCCATCAGCATAACTAGGCTCCCTATTCTCCATTGCCTTTCTTGCCTTTCTGGCTTTTACACATTTTGCGGATGTCCCTTTTGACCGGTGGGAAATGATACTTGCTTGTAGTGCAGATTTGAATTGCCCCCTTGCTTGCTTGGCCAAACAGGGCCTATGCATTTTCTCCTGAATATATTCACGAGAAAACACATACACCCTTTTCGGCCAAGTGCATCATTGTCCAAGTTGTGCCCCTCTTCCTGTGCTTTAAAGGCGATTCCAATGTACCTCTTGAAATCTGTTTCCTGCTATACTGGCTCGCTTTCAAGTCCGCCTTGTTGCCTTCCGTCAACAGATATTTGTCGATTGTTGTCCTTTATTTCTCTGCCAGTTTGTGAATTGCTGTGGCCCTGAGCTCCATTTTTCAACTCGTTTTTTGTGACCGGACCGCATGTCCAAAATTTTGGTTCAGGACCTATACTGGTTCCCGGCGGGTGGCTGAGACTTTGGTTAATTCTCCTTCCTTCCGGGAAATTAGAGTGAAATGTGCCCGTCCAAATGCCTATCAGATACTCTCTCATTGGTTCTCCTTCTTCCCTTTCATCCTCTGCCAAATTGGCAACCTGTGCGAACCAGGAGGTTAAAGGGGCTGTCTTTCCAAGTTGGGAGATTGATATTAAAGCAGTTGGAAAGTCAAACTGGAACACCGGGAGAGGGATTATTAGCTGAGTTTTAGAAACCTTTCATATTCACATTGTGTCCATTCTCTAGGTTTCCAGTACATGTTATAGCTGTAGTAATATTCCCTTCAACCTGGAGAGTTGGGACCCTTGGAATGTGTGCCACATATTATTGCTTTAAATGGTCTGCATTTGCTCACCGAATCTCACCAATCATCTCAGTCCCAAGTGTCCAGGCTTATGCCACATACAGCTGTGGTTGTAGATAGGGTCATTCCAGGTTTCATCAGAGCCCCTGAAGGAATTGTAAAGAATTTCCCTGTTTTTTTGTTTTGTTTTTGAACTTCCTTTTTATAGGGGGTTTGAGCTGATTCTCACTGCCATGTTTATGGCAGTCAAGACACACTTCATTCCCTTATGGAGACATATCAATACATAGGTTTTAAGTTTCTTACTAGTCAGATATATACCTCTGCGGGAAATATGGGGTTTTGAGTCCATTTCACTGAGGAAAGTGTAGGTCTTGTCTATTCCGTAGCTGGTTTTTGGAACGGTACCTGTACTAATATCAAACTCTGGTTTTATGCATCACCCCACCTCTCCTTCCCCCTTAAGCAGGCATAAGAGTGTTTTCTAAATGTGAGACTCTGTTCTCTTTCCTAACTCAGTTCATGTGTAGCCATGTTTACAGGACCTTCATAAGTGATATCTTATGATAAGTTTCTTTTTCTCTGTGACTTATTTCACTTAGAATCATCGTACCTGAATCCACTCAGTTTGAAGCTACTGGCCTTATGGCATTGATTTCATGGCTGAGGGTTATTACTTTGTATGTAAATAGCACAATTTTTTGAAACATTTTTGTCTTTCCTGGGATATTTAAGGTGTACCCAAGTTGAGGTTCTTGTAAACAGTGCCGCCCTAAATTTTGGGTGGCTCTGTCTTATTGATTTTCCGTTTTCCCAAGGTATATTCCCTAGACTGGAAGTGCCCTTGGCTCTGTAGCTCTGTTGTTTACTTGTTTTAGGGAACACAGTGCATTCCTCCAGAGAGGCAGTTGGCAATTTACATCCTGCCCATCAGCATAACTAGGCTCCCTATTCTCCATTGCCTTTCTTGCCTTTCTGGCTTTTACACATTTTGAGGATGTCCCTTTTGACCGGTGGGAAATGATACTTGTTTGTAGTGCAGATTTGAATTGCTCGCTTGCTTGCTTGGCCAAAAAGGGTGTATGCATTTTCTCCTGAATATATTCACGAGAAAACGCATACACCCTTTTTGGCCAATTGCATCATTGTCGAAGTTGTGCCCCTCTTCCTGTGCTTTAAAGGCAATTCCAATGTACCTCTTGAAATCTGTTTCCTGCTATTCTGGATCGCTTTCAAGTCCGCCTCGTTGCCTTCCGTCAACAGATTTTCGGACGAATGTTGTCCTTTATTACTCTGCAAGTTTTTGCATTGCTGTGCCCCTGAGCTCCATATTTCAACTCGTTTTTTGTGAGCTGACCGCAAGTCCAAAATTTTGGTTCAGAACCTATACTGGTTCCCGGCGGGTGTCTGAGACTTTGGTTAATTCTTCTTCCTGCCAGGAAATTAGAATGACATGTGCCCATCCAAATGCCTAACAGCTATTCTCTCATTGGTTCTCCCTCTTCCGTTTCATCCTCTCCCAAATTGGCCACCTGTGAGAACCAGGTGCTTAAAAGGGCTGTCTCTCCAAGTTGGGAGATTGATAGTAAAGCAGTTGGAAAGTCAAACCGGAGCAACAGGAGAGGGATTATTAGTTGAGTTTTAGAAACCTTTCGTATTCACAGTGTGTACATTCTCTAGGTTTCCCGTACATGTTATAGCTGTAGTAATATTCCCTTCATCCTGGAGAGTTGGGACCCTTCGAATGTGTGTCACGCATTATTGCTTTAAAGGGTCTGGATTGCTCACTGAATCTCACCAATCCTCTCAGTCCCAATTGTCCAACCTTATGCCACTTCCAGCTGTCGTTGTGGATAGGGTCATTCCAGGTTTCATCAGAGCCCCTGAAGGAATTGTAGAGAATTTCCCTGATTTTTGTTTTGTTTTTCAAATTCCTTTTTGTAGTTGGTTTGAACTGATTCTCACTGCCATGTTTATGCCAGTCTAGACAAACTTGATTCCCTTACGGAGACATATCAATACATAGATTTTAACATTATTACCAGTCAGATAAATTCCTCTGCGGGAAATATGGCGTTTTGAGTCCCTTTCACTGAGGAAACTGTAGGTCTTGTCTACTCAGTATTTGGTTTTTGGAACGGTATCTGTACCAATATCTAACTCTGGTTTTATGCATCTCTCCACCTCTCCTTCCCCCTTAAGCAGGCACAAGAGTGTTTACTAAATGTGAGGCTCTGTTCTCTTTCCTAACTCAGTTCATGTGTAGCCATGTTTACAGGACCTTAATAAGTGATATCTTATGATAAGTTTTTTTTTGTCTGTGACTTACTTCACTTAGAATCATCGTACCTGAATCCACTCAGTTTGAAGCTACTGGCCTTATGACATTGATTTCATGGCTGAGGGTTATTACTTTGTATGTAAATAGCACAATTTTTTGAAACATTTTTGTCTTTCCTGGGATATTTAAGGTGTACCCAAGTTGAGGTTCTTGTAAGCAGTGCAGCCCTAAATTTGGGGTGGCTCTATCTTATTGATTTTCAATTTTCCCAATGTATATTCCCTAGACTGGAAGTGCCCTTGGCTCTGTGGCTCTGTTGTTTACTTGTTTTAGGGAACACAGTGCATTCCTCCAGAGAGGCAGTTGGCAATTTACATCCTGCCCATCAGCGTAACTAGGCTCCCTATTCTCCATTGCCTTTCTTGCCTTTCTGGCTTTTACACATTTTGCGGATGTCCCTTTTGACCGGTGGGAAATGATACTTGTTTGTAGTGCAGATTTGAATTGCCCGCTTGCCTGCTTGGCCAAAAAGGGTGTATGCGTTTTCTCCTGAATATATTCACGAGAAAACGCATACACCCTTTTTGGCCAAGTGCATCATTGTCGAAGTTGTGCCCCTCTTCCTCTGCTTTAAAGGCGATTCCAATGTACCTCTTGAAATCTGTTTCCTGCTATTCTGGATCGCTTTCAAGTCCTCCTCGTTGCCTTCCGTCAACAGATTTTCGGACGATTGTTGTCCTTTATTACTCTGCAAGTTTTTGCATTGCTGTGCCCCTGAGCTCCATTTTTCAACTTGTTTTTTGTGAGCTGACCGCAAGTCCAAAATTTTGGTTCAGGAACTATACTGGTTCCCAGCGCGTGTCTGGACTTTGGTTAATTCTTCTTCCTGCCGGGAAATTAGAATGACATGTGCCCATCCAAGTGCCTAACGGCTATTCTCTCATTTGTTCTCCCTCTTCCGTTTCATCCTCTCCCAAATTGGCCACCTGTGAGAACCAGGTGCTTAAAAGGGCTGTCTCTCAAAGTTGGGAGATTGATAGTAAAGCAGTTGGAAAGTCAAACCTGAGCAAAAGGAGAGGGATTATTAGTTGAGTTTTAGAAACTTTTCGTATTCACAGTGTGTACATTCTCTAGGTTTCCCGTACATGTTATAGCTGTAGTAATATTCCCTTCATCCTGGAGAGTTGGGACACTTCGAATGTGTGCCACGCATTATTGCTTTAAAGGGTCTGGACTGCTCACTGAATCTCACCAATCCTCTCAGTCCCAAGTGTCCAACCTTATGCCACTTCCAGCTGTCGTTGTGGATAGGGTCATTCCAGGTTTCATCAGAGCCCCTGAAGGAATTGTAAAGAATTTCCCTGATTTTTGTTTTGTTTTTGAAATTCCTTTTTATAGTGGGTTTGAACTGATTCTCACTGCCATGTTTATGCCAGTCTAGACAAACTTGATTCCCTTACGGAGACATATCAATACATAGATTTTAACATTCTTACCAGTCAGATATATTCCTCTGCGGGAAATATGGCGTTTTGAGTCCCTTTCACTGAGGAAAGTGTAGGTCTTGTCTATTCCGTATTTGGTTTTTGGAACGGTATCTGTACTAATATCTAACTCTGGTTTTATGCATCTCTCCACCTCTCCTTCCTCCTTAAGCAGGAACAAGAGTGTTTTCTAAATGTGAGGCTCTGTTCTCTTTCCTAACTCGGTTCACGTGTAGCCATGTTTATAGGACCTTCATAAGTGATATCTTATGATAAATTTCTTTTCCTCTGTGACTTATTTCACTTAGAATCATCGTACCTGAATCCACTCATTTTGCTGCTACAGGCCTCATGACATTGATTTCATGGCTGAGGGTTATTACATTATATGTAAATACCACAATTTTTTGAAACATTTTTGTCTTTCCTGGGATATTTAAGGTGTACTCAAGTTGAGGTTCTTGTAAGCAGTGCAGCCCTAAATATTGGGGTGGCTCTATCTTATTGATTTTCAGTTTTCCCAATGTATATTCCCTAGACTGGAAGTGCCCTTGGCTCTGTGGCTCTGTTGTTTACTTGTTTTAGGGAACACAGTGCATTCCTCCAGAGAGGCAGTTGGCAATTTACATCCTGCCCATCAGCATAACTAGGCTCCCTATTCTCCATTGCCTGTCTTGCCTTTCTGGCTTTTACACATTTTGCGGATGTCCCTTTTGACTGGTGGGAAATGATACTGGTTTGTAGTGCAGATTTGAATTGCCCGCTTGCTTGCATGGCCAAAAAGGGCCTATGCACTTTCTCCTGAATATATTCACGAGAAAACGCATACGCCCTTTTTAGCCAAGTGCATCATTGTCGAAGTTGTGCCCCTCTTCCTGTGCTTTAAAGGCGATTCCTATGTACCTCTTGAAATCTGTTTCCTGCTATTCTGGCTCGCTTTCAAGTCCGCCTCGTTGCCTTCCGTCAACAGATATTTGGACGATTGTTGTCCTTTATTTCTCTGCCAGTTTGTGAATTGCTGTGGCCCTGAGCTCCATTTTTCAACTCGTTTTTTTGTGAGCTGACCCCAAGTCCAAAATTTTGGTTCAGGACCAATACTGGTTCCCGGCTGGTGTCTGAGACTTTAGTTAATTCTTCTTACTTCCTGGAAGTTAGAATGACATGCGGCCGTCCAAATGCCTAACAGCTACTCTCTCATTGGTTCTCCCTCTTCCCTTTCATCCTCTCCCAAATTGGCCACCTGTGAGAACCAGGAGGTTAATGGGGCTGTCTTTCCAAGTTGGGTGATTGATAGTAAAGCAGTTGGAAAGTCAAACCGGAGCACCAGGAGAGGGATTATTAGTTGAGTTTTAGAAACCTTTCATATTCACATTGTGTCCATTCTCTAGGTTTCCAGTACATGTTATAGCTGTAGTAATATTCCCTTCAACCTGGAGAGTTGGGACCCTTGGAATGTGTGCCACATATTATTGCTTTAAATGGTCTGCATTTGCTCACTGAATCTCACCAATCATCTCAGTCCCAAGTGTCCAGTCTTATGCCACATCCAGCTGTGGTTGTAGATAGGGTCATTCCAGGTTTCATCAGAGCCCCTGAAGGAATTGTAAAGCATTTCCCTGTTTTTATGTTTTGTTTTTGAACTTCCTTTTTATAGGGGGTTTGAGCTGATTCTCACTGCCATGTTTATGGCAGTCAAGACACACTTCATTCCCTTACGGAGACATATCAATACATAGGTTTTAAGTTTCTTACTAGTCAGATATATACCTCTGCGGGAAATATGGGGTTTTGAGTCCATTTCACTGAGGAAAGTGTAGGTCTTGTCTATTCCGTAGCTGGTTTTTGGAACGGTACCTGTACTAATATCAAACTCTGGTTTTATGCATCACCCCACCTCTCCTTCCCCCTTAAGCAGGCATAAGAGTGTTTTCTAAATGTGAGACTCTGTTCTCTTTCCTAACTCAGTTCATGTGTAGCCATGTTTACAGGACCTTCATAAGTGATATCTTATGATAAGTTTCTTTTTCTCTGTGACTTATTTCACTTAGAATCATCGTACCTGAATCCACTCAGTTTGAAGCTACTGGCCTTATGACATTGATTTCATGGCTGAGGGTTATTACTTTGTATGTAAATAGCAGAATTTTTTGAAACATTTTTGTCTTTCCTGGTATATTTAAGGTGTACCCAAGTTGAGGTTCTTGTAAACAGTGCCGCCCTAAATTTTGGGTGGCTCTGTCTTATTGATTTTCCGTTTTCCCAAGGTATATTCCCTAGACTGGAAGTGCCCTTGGCTCTGTAGCTCTGTTGTTTACTTGTTTTAGGGAACACAGTGCATTCCTCCAGAGAGGCAGTTGGCAATTTACATCCTGCCCATCAGCATAACTAGGCTCCCTATTCTCCATTGCCTTTCTTGCCTTTCTGGCTTTTTCACATTTTGAGGATGTCCCTTTTGACCGGTGGGAAATGATACTTGTTTGTAGTGCAGATTTGAATTGCCCGCTTGCTTGCTTGGCCAAAAAGGGCGTATGCATTTTCTCCTGAATATATTCACGAGAAAACGCATACACCCTTTTTGGCCAAGTGCATCATTGTCGAAGTTGTGCCCCTCTTCCTGTGCTTTAAAGGCAATTCCAATGTACCTCTTGAAATCTGTTTCCTGCTATTCTGGATCGCTTTCAAGTCCGCCTCGTTGCCTTCCGTCAACAGATTTTCAGACGAATGTTGTCCTTTATTACTCTGCAAGTTTTTGCATTGCTGTGCCCCTGAGCTCCATTTTTCAACTCGTTTTTTGTGAGCTGACCGCAAGTCCAAAATTTTGGTTCAGAACCTATACTGGTTCCCGGCGGGTGTCTGAGACTTTGGTTAATTCTTCTTCCTGCCGGGAAATTAGAATGACATGTGCCCGTCCAAATGCCTAACAGCTATTATCTCATTGGTTCTCCCTCTTCCCTTTCATCCTCTCCCAAATTGGCCACCTGTGAGAACCAGGTGCTTAAAAGGGCTGTCTCTCCAAGTTGGGAGATTGATAGTAAAGCAGTTGGAAAGTCAAACCGGAGCACCAGGAGAGGGCTTATTAGTTGAGTTTTAGAAACCTTTCGTATTCACAGTGTATCCATTCTCTACGTCTCCCGTACCTGTTATTGCTGTAGTAATATTCCCTTCATCCTGGAGAGTTGGGACCCTTCGAATGTGTGCCACGCATTATTGCTTTAAAGGGTCTGGATTGCTCACTGAATCTCACCAATCATCTCAGTCCCAAGTGTCCAGGCTTATGCCACATCCAGCTGTGGTTGTAGATAGGGTCATTCCAGGTTTCATCAGAGCCCCTGAAGGAATTGTAAAGAATTTCCCTGTTTTTTTGTTTTGTTTTTGAACTTCCTTTTTATAGGGGGTTTGAGCTGATTCTCACTGCCATGTTTATGGCAGTCAAGACACACTTCATTCCCTTATGGAGATATATCAATACATAGGTTTTAAGTTTCTTACTAGTCAGATATATACCTCTGCGGGAAATATGGGGTTTTGAGTCCATTTCACTGAGGAAAGTGTAGGTCTTGTCTATTCCGTAGTTGGTTTTTGGAACGGTACCTGTACTAATATCAAACTCTGGTTTTATGCATCACCCCACCTCTCCTTCCCCCTTAAGCAGGCATAAGAGTGTTTTCTAAATGTGAGACTCTGTTCTCTTTCCTAACTCAGTTCATGTGTAGCCATGTTTACAGGACCTTAATAAGTGATATCTTATGATAAGTTTTTTTTTGTCTGTGACTTACTTCACTTAGAATCATCGTACCTGAATCCACTCAGTTTGAAGCTACTGGCCTTATGACATTGATTTCATGGCTGAGGGTTATTACTTTGTATGTAAATAGCACAATTTTTTGAAACATTTTTGTCTTTCCTGGGATATTTAAGGTGTACCCAAGTTGAGGTTCTTGTAAGCAGTGCAGCCCTAAATTTTGGGGTGGCTCTATCTTATTGATTTTCAATTTTCCCAATGTATATTCCCTAGACTGGAAGTGCCCTTGGCTCTGTGGCTCTGTTGTTTACTTGTTTTAGGGAACACAGTGCATTCCTCCAGAGAGGCAGTTGGCAATTTATATCCTGCCCATCAGCGTAACTAGGCTCCCTATTCTCCATTGCCTTTCTTGCCTTTCTGGCTTTTACACATTTTGCGGATGTCCCTTTTGACCGTTGGGAAATGATACTTGTTTGTAGTGCAGATTTGAATTGCCCGCTTGCTTGCTTGGCCAAAAAGGGCCTATGCATTTTCTCCTGAATATATTCACGAGAAAACGCATAGACCCTTTTTGGCCAAGTGCATCATTGACGAAGTTGTGCCCCTCTTCCTGTGCTTTAAAGGCCATTCCAATGTACCTCTTGAAATCTGTTTCCTGCTATTCTGGCTCGCTTTCAAGGCCGCCTCGTTGCCTTCCGTCAACAGATATTTGGACGATTGTTGTCCTTTATTTCTCTGCAAGTTTGTGAATTGCTGTGGCCCTGAGCTCCGTTTTTCAACTCGTTTTTTGTGAGCTGACCGCAAGTCCAAACTTTTTGTTCAGGACCTATACTGGTTCCTGGCGGGTGACTGAGACATTGGTTAATTCCCCTTCCTTCCGGGAAATTAGAGTGACATGTGCCCGTCCAAATGCCTAACAGCTACTCTCTCATTGGTTCTCCTTCTTCCCTTTCATCCTCTGCCAAATTGGCAACCTGTGCGAACCAAGAGGTTAAAGGGGCTGTCTTTCCAAGTTGGGAGATTGATAGTAAAGCAGTTGGAAAGTCAAACCGGAGCACCAGGAGAGGGATTATTAGTTGAGTTTTAGAAACCTTTCATATTCACATTGTGTCCATTCTCTAGGTTTCCCATACATGTTATAGCTGTAGTAATATTCCCTTCAACCTGGAGAGTTGGGACCCTTGGAATGTGTGCCACATATTATTTCTTCAAATGGGCTGCATTTGCTCACCGAATCTCACCAATCATCTCAGTCCCAAGTGTCCAGGCTTATGCCACATCCAGCTGTGGTTGTAGATAGGGTCATTCCAGGTTTCATCAGAGCCCCTGAAGGAATTGTAAAGCATTTCCCTGTTTTTTTGTTTTGTTTTTGAACTTCCTTTTTATAGGGGGTTTGAGCTGATTCTCACTGCCATGTTTATGGCAGTCAAGACACACTTCATTCCCTTACGGAGACATATCAATACATAGGTTTTAAGTTTCTTACTAGTCAGATATATACCTCTGCGGGAAATATGGGGTTTTGAGTCCATTTCACTGAGGAAAGTGTAGGTCTTGTCTATTCCGTAGCTGGTTTTTGGAACGGTACCTGTACTAATATCAAACTCTGGTTTTATGCATCACCCCACCTCTCCTTCCCCCTTAAGCAGGCATAAGAGTGTTTTCTAAATGTGAGACTCTGTTCTCTTTCCTAACTCAGTTCATGTGTAGCCATGTTTACAGGACCTTCATAAGTGATATCTTATGATAAGTTTCTTTTTCTCTGTGACTTATTTCACTTAGAATCATCGTACCTGAATCCACTCAGTTTGAAGCTACTGGCCTTATGACATTGATTTCATGGCTGAGGGTTATTACTTTGTATGTAAATAGCAGAATTTTTTGAAACATTTTTGTCTTTCCTGGTATATTTAAGGTGTACCCAAGTTGAGGTTCTTGTAAACAGTGCCGCCCTAAATTTTGGGTGGCTCTGTCTTATTGATTTTCCGTTTTCCCAAGGTATATTCCCTAGACTGGAAGTGCCCTTGGCTCTGTAGCTCTGTTGTTTACTTGTTTTAGGGAACACAGTGCATTCCTCCAGAGAGGCAGTTGGCAATTTACATCCTGCCCATCAGCATAACTAGGCTCCCTATTCTCCATTGCCTTTCTTGCCTTTCTGGCTTTTTCACATTTTGAGGATGTCCCTTTTGACCGGTGGGAAATGATACTTGTTTGTAGTGCAGATTTGAATTGCCCGCTTGCTTGCTTGGCCAAAAAGGGCGTATGCATTTTCTCCTGAATATATTCACGAGAAAACGCATACACCCTTTTTGGCCAAGTGCATCATTGTCGAAGTTGTGCCCCTCTTCCTGTGCTTTAAAGGCAATTCCAATGTACCTCTTGAAATCTGTTTCCTGCTATTCTGGATCGCTTTCAAGTCCGCCTCGTTGCCTTCCGTCAACAGATTTTCAGACGAATGTTGTCCTTTATTACTCTGCAAGTTTTTGCATTGCTGTGCCCCTGAGCTCCATTTTTCAACTCGTTTTTTGTGAGCTGACCGCAAGTCCAAAATTTTGGTTCAGAACCTATACTGGTTCCCGGCGGGTGTCTGAGACTTTGGTTAATTCTTCTTCCTGCCGGGAAATTAGAATGACATGTGCCCGTCCAAATGCCTAACAGCTATTATCTCATTGGTTCTCCCTCTTCCCTTTCATCCTCTCCCAAATTGGCCACCTGTGAGAACCAGGTGCTTAAAAGGGCTGTCTCTCCAAGTTGGGAGATTGATAGTAAAGCAGTTGGAAAGTCAAACCGGAGCACCAGGAGAGGGCTTATTAGTTGAGTTTTAGAAACCTTTCGTATTCACAGTGTGTCCATTCTCTACGTCTCCCGTACCTGTTATTGCTGTAGTAATATTCCCTTCATCCTGGAGAGTTGGGACCCTTCGAATGTGTGCCACGCATTATTGCTTTAAAGGGTCTGGATTGCTCACTGAATCTCACCAATCATCTCAGTCCCAAGTGTCCAGGCTTATGCCACATCCAGCTGTGGTTGTAGATAGGGTCATTCCAGGTTTCATCAGAGCCCCTGAAGGAATTGTAAAGAATTTCCCTGTTTTTTTGTTTTGTTTTTGAACTTCCTTTTTATAGGGGGTTTGAGCTGATTCTCACTGCCATGTTTATGGCAGTCAAGACACACTTCATTCCCTTATGGAGATATATCAATACATAGGTTTTAAGTTTCTTACTAGTCAGATATATACCTCTGCGGGAAATATGGGGTTTTGAGTCCATTTCACTGAGGAAAGTGTAGGTCTTGTCTATTCCGTAGTTGGTTTTTGGAACGGTACCTGTACTAATATCAAACTCTGGTTTTATGCATCACCCCACCTCTCCTTCCCCCTTAAGCAGGCATAAGAGTGTTTTCTAAATGTGAGACTCTGTTCTCTTTCCTAACTCAGTTCATGTGTAGCCATGTTTACAGGACCTTAATAAGTGATATCTTATGATAAGTTTTTTTTTGTCTGTGACTTACTTCACTTAGAATCATCGTACCTGAATCCACTCAGTTTGAAGCTACTGGCCTTATGACATTGATTTCATGGCTGAGGGTTATTACTTTGTATGTAAATAGCACAATTTTTTGAAACATTTTTGTCTTTCCTGGGATATTTAAGGTGTACCCAAGTTGAGGTTCTTGTAAGCAGTGCAGCCCTAAATTTTGGGGTGGCTCTATCTTATTGATTTTCAATTTTCCCAATGTATATTCCCTAGACTGGAAGTGCCCTTGGCTCTGTGGCTCTGTTGTTTACTTGTTTTAGGGAACACAGTGCATTCCTCCAGAGAGGCAGTTGGCAATTTATATCCTGCCCATCAGCGTAACTAGGCTCCCTATTCTCCATTGCCTTTCTTGCCTTTCTGGCTTTTACACATTTTGCGGATGTCCCTTTTGACCGTTGGGAAATGATACTTGTTTGTAGTGCAGATTTGAATTGCCCGCTTGCTTGCTTGGCCAAAAAGGGCCTATGCATTTTCTCCTGAATATATTCACGAGAAAACGCATAGACCCTTTTTGGCCAAGTGCATCATTGACGAAGTTGTGCCCCTCTTCCTGTGCTTTAAAGGCCATTCCAATGTACCTCTTGAAATCTGTTTCCTGCTATTCTGGCTCGCTTTCAAGGCCGCCTCGTTGCCTTCCGTCAACAGATATTTGGACGATTGTTGTCCTTTATTTCTCTGCAAGTTTGTGAATTGCTGTGGCCCTGAGCTCCGTTTTTCAACTCGTTTTTTGTGAGCTGACCGCAAGTCCAAACTTTTTGTTCAGGACCTATACTGGTTCCTGGCGGGTGACTGAGACATTGGTTAATTCCCCTTCCTTCCGGGAAATTAGAGTGACATGTGCCCGTCCAAATGCCTAACAGCTACTCTCTCATTGGTTCTCCTTCTTCCCTTTCATCCTCTGCCAAATTGGCAACCTGTGCGAACCAAGAGGTTAAAGGGGCTGTCTTTCCAAGTTGGGAGATTGATAGTAAAGCAGTTGGAAAGTCAAACCGGAGCACCAGGAGAGGGATTATTAGTTGAGTTTTAGAAACCTTTCATATTCACATTGTGTCCATTCTCTAGGTTTCCCATACATGTTATAGCTGTAGTAATATTCCCTTCAACCTGGAGAGTTGGGACCCTTGGAATGTGTGCCACATATTATTTCTTCAAATGGGCTGCATTTGCTCACCGAATCTCACCAATCATCTCAGTCCCAAGTGTCCAGGCTTATGCCACATCCAGCTGTGGTTGTAGATAGGGTCATTCCAGGTTTCATCAGAGCCCCTGAAGGAATTGTAAAGCATTTCCCTGTTTTTTTGTTTTGTTTTTGAACTTCCTTTTTATAGGGGGTTTGAGCTGATTCTCACTGCCATGTTTATGGCAGTCAAGACACACTTCATTCCCTTACGGAGACATATCAATACATAGGTTTTAAGTTTCTTACTAGTCAGATATATACCTCTGCGGGAAATATGGGGTTTTGAGTCCATTTCACTGAGGAAAGTGTAGGTCTTGTCTATTCCGTAGCTGGTTTTTGGAACGGTACCTGTACTAATATCAAACTCTGGTTTTATGCATCACCCCACCTCTCCTTCCCCCTTAAGCAGGCATAAGAGTGTTTTCTAAATGTGAGACTCTGTTCTCTTTCCTAACTCAGTTCATGTGTAGCCATGTTTACAGGACCTTCATAAGTGATATCTTATGATAAGTTTCTTTTTCTCTGTGACTTATTTCACTTAGAATCATCGTACCTGAATCCACTCAGTTTGAAGCTACTGGCCTTATGACATTGATTTCATGGCTGAGGGTTATTACTTTGTATGTAAATAGCAGAATTTTTTGAAACATTTTTGTCTTTCCTGGTATATTTAAGGTGTACCCAAGTTGAGGTTCTTGTAAACAGTGCCGCCCTAAATTTTGGGTGGCTCTGTCTTATTGATTTTCCGTTTTCCCAAGGTATATTCCCTAGACTGGAAGTGCCCTTGGCTCTGTAGCTCTGTTGTTTACTTGTTTTAGGGAACACAGTGCATTCCTCCAGAGAGGCAGTTGGCAATTTACATCCTGCCCATCAGCATAACTAGGCTCCCTATTCTCCATTGCCTTTCTTGCCTTTCTGGCTTTTTCACATTTTGAGGATGTCCCTTTTGACCGGTGGGAAATGATACTTGTTTGTAGTGCAGATTTGAATTGCCCGCTTGCTTGCTTGGCCAAAAAGGGCGTATGCATTTTCTCCTGAATATATTCACGAGAAAACGCATACACCCTTTTTGGCCAAGTGCATCATTGTCGAAGTTGTGCCCCTCTTCCTGTGCTTTAAAGGCAATTCCAATGTACCTCTTGAAATCTGTTTCCTGCTATTCTGGATCGCTTTCAAGTCCGCCTCGTTGCCTTCCGTCAACAGATTTTCAGACGAATGTTGTCCTTTATTACTCTGCAAGTTTTTGCATTGCTGTGCCCCTGAGCTCCATTTTTCAACTCGTTTTTTGTGAGCTGACCGCAAGTCCAAAATTTTGGTTCAGAACCTATACTGGTTCCCGGCGGGTGTCTGAGACTTTGGTTAATTCTTCTTCCTGCCGGGAAATTAGAATGACATGTGCCCGTCCAAATGCCTAACAGCTATTATCTCATTGGTTCTCCCTCTTCCCTTTCATCCTCTCCCAAATTGGCCACCTGTGAGAACCAGGTGCTTAAAAGGGCTGTCTCTCCAAGTTGGGAGATTGATAGTAAAGCAGTTGGAAAGTCAAACCGGAGCACCAGGAGAGGGCTTATTAGTTGAGTTTTAGAAACCTTTCGTATTCACAGTGTGTCCATTCTCTACGTCTCCCGTACCTGTTATTGCTGTAGTAATATTCCCTTCATCCTGGAGAGTTGGGACCCTTCGAATGTGTGCCACGCATTATTGCTTTAAAGGGTCTGGATTGCTCACTGAATCTCACCAATCATCTCAGTCCCAAGTGTCCAGGCTTATGCCACATCCAGCTGTGGTTGTAGATAGGGTCATTCCAGGTTTCATCAGAGCCCCTGAAGGAATTGTAAAGAATTTCCCTGTTTTTTTGTTTTGTTTTTGAACTTCCTTTTTATAGGGGGTTTGAGCTGATTCTCACTGCCATGTTTATGGCAGTCAAGACACACTTCATTCCCTTATGGAGATATATCAATACATAGGTTTTAAGTTTCTTACTAGTCAGATATATACCTCTGCGGGAAATATGGGGTTTTGAGTCCATTTCACTGAGGAAAGTGTAGGTCTTGTCTATTCCGTAGTTGGTTTTTGGAACGGTACCTGTACTAATATCAAACTCTGGTTTTATGCATCACCCCACCTCTCCTTCCCCCTTAAGCAGGCATAAGAGTGTTTTCTAAATGTGAGACTCTGTTCTCTTTCCTAACTCAGTTCATGTGTAGCCATGTTTACAGGACCTTAATAAGTGATATCTTATGATAAGTTTTTTTTTGTCTGTGACTTACTTCACTTAGAATCATCGTACCTGAATCCACTCAGTTTGAAGCTACTGGCCTTATGACATTGATTTCATGGCTGAGGGTTATTACTTTGTATGTAAATAGCACAATTTTTTGAAACATTTTTGTCTTTCCTGGGATATTTAAGGTGTACCCAAGTTGAGGTTCTTGTAAGCAGTGCAGCCCTAAATTTTGGGGTGGCTCTATCTTATTGATTTTCAATTTTCCCAATGTATATTCCCTAGACTGGAAGTGCCCTTGGCTCTGTGGCTCTGTTGTTTACTTGTTTTAGGGAACACAGTGCATTCCTCCAGAGAGGCAGTTGGCAATTTATATCCTGCCCATCAGCGTAACTAGGCTCCCTATTCTCCATTGCCTTTCTTGCCTTTCTGGCTTTTACACATTTTGCGGATGTCCCTTTTGACCGTTGGGAAATGATACTTGTTTGTAGTGCAGATTTGAATTGCCCGCTTGCTTGCTTGGCCAAAAAGGGCCTATGCATTTTCTCCTGAATATATTCACGAGAAAACGCATAGACCCTTTTTGGCCAAGTGCATCATTGACGAAGTTGTGCCCCTCTTCCTGTGCTTTAAAGGCCATTCCAATGTACCTCTTGAAATCTGTTTCCTGCTATTCTGGCTCGCTTTCAAGGCCGCCTCGTTGCCTTCCGTCAACAGATATTTGGACGATTGTTGTCCTTTATTTCTCTGCAAGTTTGTGAATTGCTGTGGCCCTGAGCTCCGTTTTTCAACTCGTTTTTTGTGAGCTGACCGCAAGTCCAAACTTTTTGTTCAGGACCTATACTGGTTCCTGGCGGGTGACTGAGACATTGGTTAATTCCCCTTCCTTCCGGGAAATTAGAGTGACATGTGCCCGTCCAAATGCCTAACAGCTACTCTCTCATTGGTTCTCCTTCTTCCCTTTCATCCTCTGCCAAATTGGCAACCTGTGCGAACCAAGAGGTTAAAGGGGCTGTCTTTCCAAGTTGGGAGATTGATAGTAAAGCAGTTGGAAAGTCAAACCGGAGCACCAGGAGAGGGATTATTAGTTGAGTTTTAGAAACCTTTCATATTCACATTGTGTCCATTCTCTAGGTTTCCAGTACATGTTATAGCTGTAGTAATATTCCCTTCAACCTGGAGAGTTGGGACCCTTGGAATGTGTGCCACATATTATTGCTTTAAATGGTCTGCATTTGCTCACTGAATCTCACCAATCATCTCAGTCCCAAGTGTCCAGTCTTATGCCACATCCAGCTGTGGTTGTAGATAGGGTCATTCCAGGTTTCATCAGAGCCCCTGAAGGAATTGTAAAGCATTTCCCTGTTTTTTTGTTTTGTTTTTGAACTTCCTTTTTATAGGGGGTTTGAGCTGATTCTCACTGCCATGTTTATGGCAGTCAAGACACACTTCATTCCCTTACGGAGACATATCAATACATAGGTTTTAAGTTTCTTACTAGTCAGATATATACCTCTGCGGGAAATATGGGGTTTTGAGTCCATTTCACTGAGGAAAGTGTAGGTCTTGTCTATTCCGTAGCTGGTTTTTGGAACGGTACCTGTACTAATATCAAACTCTGGTTTTATGCATCACCCCACCTCTCCTTCCCCCTTAAGCAGGCATAAGAGTGTTTTCTAAATGTGAGACTCTGTTCTCTTTCCTAACTCAGTTCATGTGTAGCCATGTTTACAGGACCTTCATAAGTGATATCTTATGATAAGTTTCTTTTTCTCTGTGACTTATTTCACTTAGAAACATCGTACCTGAATCCACTCAGTTTGAAGCTACTGGCCTTATGACATTGATTTCATGGCTGAGGGTTATTACTTTGTATGTAAATAGCACAATTTTTTGAAACATTTTTGTCTTTCCTGGGATATTTAAGGTGTACCCAAGTTGAGGTTCTTGTAAGCAGTGCAGCCCTAAATTTTGGGGTGGCTCTATCTTATTGATTTTCAATTTTCCCAATGTATATTCCCTAGACTGGAAGTGCCCTTGGCTCTGTGGCTCTGTTGTTTACTTGTTTTAGGGAACACAGTGCATTCCTCCAGAGAGGCAGTTGGCAATTTACATCCTGCCCATCAGCGTAACTAGGCTCCCTATTCTCCATTGCCTTTCTTGCCTTTCTGGCTTTTACACATTTTGCGGATGTCCCTTTTGACCGGTGGGAAATGATACTTGTTTGTAGTGCAGATTTGAATTGCCCGCTTGCCTGCTTGGCCAAAAAGGGTGTATGCGTTTTCTCCTGAATATATTCACGAGAAAACGCATACACCCTTTTTGGCCAAGTGCATCATTGTCGAAGTTGTGCCCCTCTTCCTCTGCTTTAAAGGCGATTCCAATGTACCTCTTGAAATCTGTTTCCTGCTATTCTGGATCGCTTTCAAGTCCTCCTCGTTGCCTTCCGTCAACAGATTTTCGGACGATTGTTGTCCTTTATTACTCTGCAAGTTTTTGCATTGCTGTGCCCCTGAGCTCCATTTTTCAACTCGTTTTTTGTGAGCTGACCGCAAGTCCAAAATTTTGGTTCAGAACCTATACTGGTTCCCGGCGGGTGTCTGAGACTTTGGTTAATTCTTCTTCCTGCCGGGAAATTAGAATGACATGTGCCCGTCCAAATGCCTAACAGCTATTATCTCATTGGTTCTCCCTCTTCCCTTTCATCCTCTCCCAAATTGGCCACCTGTGAGAACCAGGTGCTTAAAAGGGCTGTCTCTCCAAGTTGGGAGATTGATAGTAAAGCAGTTGGAAAGTCAAACCGGAGCACCAGGAGAGGGCTTATTAGTTGAGTTTTAGAAACCTTTCGTATTCACAGTGTGTCCATTCTCTACGTCTCCCGTACCTGTTATTGCTGTAGTAATATTCCCTTCATCCTGGAGAGTTGGGACCCTTCGAATGTGTGCCACGCATTATTGCTTTAAAGGGTCTGGATTGCTCACTGAATCTCACCAATCATCTCAGTCCCAAGTGTCCAGGCTTATGCCACATCCAGCTGTGGTTGTAGATAGGGTCATTCCAGGTTTCATCAGAGCCCCTGAAGGAATTGTAAAGAATTTCCCTGTTTTTTTGTTTTGTTTTTGAACTTCCTTTTTATAGGGGGTTTGAGCTGATTCTCACTGCCATGTTTATGGCAGTCAAGACACACTTCATTCCCTTATGGAGATATATCAATACATAGGTTTTAAGTTTCTTACTAGTCAGATATATACCTCTGCGGGAAATATGGGGTTTTGAGTCCATTTCACTGAGGAAAGTGTAGGTCTTGTCTATTCCGTAGTTGGTTTTTGGAACGGTACCTGTACTAATATCAAACTCTGGTTTTATGCATCACCCCACCTCTCCTTCCCCCTTAAGCAGGCATAAGAGTGTTTTCTAAATGTGAGACTCTGTTCTCTTTCCTAACTCAGTTCATGTGTAGCCATGTTTACAGGACCTTAATAAGTGATATCTTATGATAAGTTTTTTTTTGTCTGTGACTTACTTCACTTAGAATCATCGTACCTGAATCCACTCAGTTTGAAGCTACTGGCCTTATGACATTGATTTCATGGCTGAGGGTTATTACTTTGTATGTAAATAGCACAATTTTTTGAAACATTTTTGTCTTTCCTGGGATATTTAAGGTGTACCCAAGTTGAGGTTCTTGTAAGCAGTGCAGCCCTAAATTTTGGGGTGGCTCTATCTTATTGATTTTCAATTTTCCCAATGTATATTCCCTAGACTGGAAGTGCCCTTGGCTCTGTGGCTCTGTTGTTTACTTGTTTTAGGGAACACAGTGCATTCCTCCAGAGAGGCAGTTGGCAATTTATATCCTGCCCATCAGCGTAACTAGGCTCCCTATTCTCCATTGCCTTTCTTGCCTTTCTGGCTTTTACACATTTTGCGGATGTCCCTTTTGACCGTTGGGAAATGATACTTGTTTGTAGTGCAGATTTGAATTGCCCGCTTGCTTGCTTGGCCAAAAAGGGCCTATGCATTTTCTCCTGAATATATTCACGAGAAAACGCATAGACCCTTTTTGGCCAAGTGCATCATTGACGAAGTTGTGCCCCTCTTCCTGTGCTTTAAAGGCCATTCCAATGTACCTCTTGAAATCTGTTTCCTGCTATTCTGGCTCGCTTTCAAGGCCGCCTCGTTGCCTTCCGTCAACAGATATTTGGACGATTGTTGTCCTTTATTTCTCTGCAAGTTTGTGAATTGCTGTGGCCCTGAGCTCCGTTTTTCAACTCGTTTTTTGTGAGCTGACCGCAAGTCCAAACTTTTTGTTCAGGACCTATACTGGTTCCTGGCGGGTGACTGAGACATTGGTTAATTCCCCTTCCTTCCGGGAAATTAGAGTGACATGTGCCCGTCCAAATGCCTAACAGCTACTCTCTCATTGGTTCTCCTTCTTCCCTTTCATCCTCTGCCAAATTGGCAACCTGTGCGAACCAAGAGGTTAAAGGGGCTGTCTTTCCAAGTTGGGAGATTGATAGTAAAGCAGTTGGAAAGTCAAACCGGAGCACCAGGAGAGGGATTATTAGTTGAGTTTTAGAAACCTTTCATATTCACATTGTGTCCATTCTCTAGGTTTCCCATACATGTTATAGCTGTAGTAATATTCCCTTCAACCTGGAGAGTTGGGACCCTTGGAATGTGTGCCACATATTATTTCTTCAAATGGGCTGCATTTGCTCACCGAATCTCACCAATCATCTCAGTCCCAAGTGTCCAGGCTTATGCCACATCCAGCTGTGGTTGTAGATAGGGTCATTCCAGGTTTCATCAGAGCCCCTGAAGGAATTGTAAAGCATTTCCCTGTTTTTTTGTTTTGTTTTTGAACTTCCTTTTTATAGGGGGTTTGAGCTGATTCTCACTGCCATGTTTATGGCAGTCAAGACACACTTCATTCCCTTATGGAGATATATCAATACATAGGTTTTAAGTTTCTTACTAGTCAGATATATACCTCTGCGGGAAATATGGGGTTTTGAGTCCAATTCACTGAGGAAAGTGTAGGTCTTGTCTATTCCGTAGCTGGTTTTTGGAACGGTACCTGTACTAATATCAAACTCTGGTTTTATGCATCACCCCACCTCTCCTTCCCCCTTAAGCAGGCATAAGAGTGTTTTCTAAATGTGAGACTCTGTTCTCTTTCCTAACTCAGTTCATGTGTAGCCATGTTTACAGGACCTTAATAAGTGATATCTTATGATAAGTTTTTTTTTTTGTCTGTGACTTACTTCACTTAGAATCATCGTACCTGAATCCACTCAGTTTGAAGCTACTGGCCTTATGACATTGATTTCATGGCTGAGGGTTATTACTTTGTATGTAAATAGCACAATTTTTTGAAACATTTTTGTCTTTCCTGGGATATTTAAGGTGTACCCAAGTTGAGGTTCTTGTAAGCAGTGCAGCCCTAAATTTTGGGGTGGCTCTATCTTATTGATTTTCAATTTTCCCAATGTATATTCCCTAGACTGGAAGTGCCCTTGGCTCTGTGGCTCTGTTGTTTACTTGTTTTAGGGAACACAGTGCATTCCTCCAGAGAGGCAGTTGGCAATTTACATCCTGCCCATCAGCGTAACTAGGCTCCCTATTCTCCATTGCCTTTCTTGCCTTTCTGGCTTTTACACATTTTGCGGATGTCCCTTTTGACCGGTGGGAAATGATACTTGTTTGTAGTGCAGATTTGAATTGCCCGCTTGCTTGCTTGGCCAAAAAGGGCGTATGCGTTTTCTCCTGAATATATTCACGAGAAAACGCATACACCCTTTTTGGCCAAGTGCATCATTGTCGAAGTTGTGCCCCTCTTCCTGTGCTTTAAAGGCGATTCCAATGTAACTCTTGAAATCTGTTTCCTGCTATTCTGGATCGCTTTTAAGTCCGCCTCGTTGCCTTCCATCAACAGATTTTCAGACGATTGTTGTCCTTTATTACTCTGCAAGTTTTTGCATTGCTGTGCCCCTGAGCTCCATTTTTCAACTCTTTTTTTGTGAGCTGACCGCAAGTCCAAAATTTTGGTTCAGGAACTATACTGGTTCCCGGCGAGTGTCTGGACTTTGGTTAATTCTTCTTCCTGCCGGGAAATTAGAATAACATGTGCCCGTCCAAATGCTTAACGGCTATTCTCTCATTGGTTCTCCCTCTTCCGTTTCATCCTCTCCCAAATTGGCCACCTGTGAGAACCAGGTGCTTAAAAGGGCTGTCTCTCCAAGTTGGTAGATTGATAGTAAAGCAGTTGGAAAGTCAAACCTGAGCAACAGGAGCGGGATTATTAGTTGAGTTTTAGGAACCTTTCGTATTCACAGTGTGTACATTCTCTAGGTTTCCCGTACATGTTATAGCTGTAGTAATATTCCCTTCATCCTGGAGAGTTGGGACCCTTTGAATGTGTGCCACGCATTATTGCTTTAAAGGGTCTGGATTGCTCACTGAATCTCACCAATCCTCTCAGTCCCAAGTGTCCAACCTTATGCCACTTCCAGCTGTCGTTGTGGATAGGGTCTTTCCAGGTTTCATCAGAGCCCCTGAAGGAATTGTAAAGAATTTCCCTCTTTTTTTGTTTTGTTTTTTAACTTCCTTTTTATAGGGGGTTTGAGCTGATTCTCACTGCCATGTTTATGGCAGTCAAGACACACTTCATTCCCTTACGGAGACATATCAATACATAGGTTTTAAGTTTCTTACTAGTCAGATATATACCTCTGCGGGAAATATGGGGTTTTGAGTCCATTTCACTGAGGAAAGTGTAGGTCTTGTCTATTCCGTAGCTGGTTTTTGGAACGGTACCTGTACTAATATCAAACTCTGGTTTTATGCATCACCCAAAATCTCCTTCCCCCTTAAGCAGGCATAAGAGTGTTTTCGAAATGTGAGACTCTGTTCTCTTGTCTAACTCAGTTCATGTGTAGCAATGTTTACAGGACCTTCATAAGTGATATCTTATGATAAGTTTCTTTTTCTTTGTCACTTATTTCACTTAGAATCATCGTACCTGAATCCACTCAGTTTGAAGCTACTGGCCTTATGACATTGATTTCATGGCTGAGGATTATTACTTTGTATGTAAATAGCACAATTTTTTGAAACATTTTTGTCTTTCCTGGGATATTTAAGGTGTACCCAAGTTGAGGTTCTTGTAATCAGTGCAGCCCTAAATGTTGGGGTGGCTCTATATTATTGATTTTCAGTTTTCTCAATGTATATTCCCTAGACTGGAAGTGCCCTTGGCTCTGTAGCTCTGTTGTTTACTTGTTTTAGGGAACACAGTGCATTCCTCCAGAGAGGCAGTTGGCAATTTACATCCTGCCCATCAGCATAACTAGGCTCCCTATTCTTCATTGCCTTTCTTGCCTTTCTGGCTTTTACACATTTTACGGATGTCCCTTTTGACTGGTGGGAAATGATACTTGTTTGTAGTGCAGATTTGAATTGCCCGCTTGCTTGCTTGGCCAAAAAGGGCGTATGCGTTTTCTCCTGAATATATTCACGAGAAAACGCATACACCCTTTTTGGCCAAGTGCATCATTGTCGAAGTTGTGCCCCTCTTCCTGTGCTTTAAAGGCGATTCCAATGTACCTCTTGAAATCTGTTTCCTGCTATTCTGGATCGTTTTCAAGTCCGCCTCATTGCCTTCCATCAACAGATTTTCGGACGATTGTTGTCCTTTATTACTCTGCAAGTTTTTGCATTGCTGTGCCCCTGAGCTCCATTTTTCAACTCGTTTTTGGTGAGCTGACCGCAAGTCCAAAATTTTGGTTCAGGACCTATACTGGTTCCCGGCGAGTGTCTGAGACTTTGGTTAATTCTTCTTCCTGCCTGGAAATTAGTATGACATGCGGCCGTCCAAATGCCTAACAGCTACTCTCTCATTGGTTCTCCCTCTTCCCTTTCATCCTCTCCCAAATTGGCCACCTGTGAGACCCAGGAGTTTAAAGGGGCTGTCTTTCCAAGTTGGGAGATTGATAGTAAAGCAGTTGGAAAGTCAAACCGGAGCAACAGGAGCGGAATTATTAGTTGAGTTTTAGAAACCTTTCATATTCACATTGTGTCCATTCTCTAGGTTTCCACTACATGTTATAGCTGTAGTAATATTCCCTTCAACCTGGAGAGTTGGGACCCTTGGAATGTGTGCCACATATTATTGCTTTAAAGGTTCTGCATTTGCTCACTGAATCTCACCAATCATCTCAGTCCCAAGTGTCCAGGCTTATGCCACATCCAGCTGTGGTTGTAGATAGGGTCATTCCAGGTTTCATCAGAGCCCCTGAAGGAATTGTAAAGCATTTCCCTGTTTTTTTGTTTTGTTTTTGAACTTCCTTTTTATAGGGGGTTTGAGCTGATTCTCACTGCCATGTTTATGGCAGTCAAGACACACTTCATTCCCTTATGGAGATATATCAATACATAGGTTTTAAGTTTCTTACTAGTCAGATATATACCTCTGCGGGAAATATGGGGTTTTGAGTCCATTTCACTGAGGGAAGTGTAGGTCTTGTCTATTCCGTAGCTGGTTTTTGGAACGGTACCTGTACTAATATCAAACTCTGGTTTTATGCATCACCCCACCTCTCCTTCCACCTTAAGCAGGCATAAGAGTGTTTTCTAAATGTGAGACTCTGTTCTCTTTCCTAACTCAGTTCATGTGTAGCCATGTTTACAGGACCTTCATAAGTGATATCTTATGATAAGTTTCTTTTTCTCTGTGACTTACTTCACTTAGAATCATCGTACCTGAATCCACTCAGTTTGATGCTAGTGGCCTTATGACATTGATTTTATGGCTTAGGGTTATTACTTTGTATGTAAATAGCACAATTTTTTGAAACATTTTTGTCTTTCCTGGGATATTTAAGGTGTACGCAAGTTGAGGTTCTTGTAAGCAGTGTAGCCCTAAATTTTGGGGTGGCTCTGTCTTATTGATTTTCCGTTTTCCCAAGGTATATTCCCTAGACTGGAAGTGCCCTTGGCTCTGTAGCTCTGTTGTTTCCTTGTTTTAGGGAACACAATACACTCCTCCAGAGAGGCAGTTTGCAATTTACATCCTTTCCATCAGCATAACTAGGCTCCCTGTTCTCCAGGGTCTATCTTGCCTTTCTGGTTTTTACACATTTTGCCAATGTCCCTTTTGACCGGTGGTATGTGATACTTCATTGTAGTGCAGATTTGCATTGGCTGCTTGCTTGCTTGGCCAAAAAGCACGTATTTGTTTTCTCCTGAATATATTCAGGAGAAAACTCATACACGCTTTTGGGCCAAGTGCATCATTGTCGAAGTTGTGCCCCTCTTCCTGTGCTTTAAAGGCAATTCCAATGTACCTCTTGAAATCTGTTTCCTGCTACTCTGGCTCGCTTTCAAGTCCGCCTCGTTACCTTCCCTCAACAGATATTTGGACGATTGTTGTCCTTTATTTCTCTGCCAGTTTGTGAATTGCTGTGGCCCTGAGCTCCATTTTTCAACTCGTTTTTTGTGAGCTGACCGCAAATCCAAAATTTTGGTTCCGGACCTATACTGGTTCCCAGCGGGTGTCTGAGACATTGGTTAATTCTTCTTCCTGCCAGGAAATTAGAATGACATGCGGCCGTCCAAATGCCTAACAGCTGCTCTCTCATTGGTTCTCCCTCTTCCCTTTCATCCTCTAGAAAATTGGCCACCTGTGAGAACAAGGAGGTTAAAGGGGCTGTCTCTCCAAGTTGGGAGATTGATAGTAAAGCAGTTGGAAAGTCAAACCAGAGCACCAGGAGAGGGATTATTAGTTGAGTTTTAGAAACCTTTCGTATTCACAGTGTGTACATTCTCTAGGTTTCCCGTACATGTTATAGCTGTAGTAATATTCCCTTCATCCTGGAGAGTTGGGACACTTCGAATGTGTGCAACGCATTATTGCTTTAAAGGGTCTGGATTGCTCACTGAATCTCACCAATCCTCTTAGTCCCAAGTGTCCAACCTTATGCCACATCCAGCTGAGGTTGTGGATAGGGTCATTCCAGGTTTCATCAGAGCCCCTGAAGGAATTGTAAAGAATTTCCCTGATTTTTGTTTTATTTTTGAAATTCCTTTTTATAGTGGGTTTGAACTGATTCTCACTGCCATGTTTATGCCAGTCTAGAAAACCTTGATTCCCTTATGGAGACATATCAATACATAGGTTTTAAGATTCTTACCAGTCAGATATATTCCTCTGCGGGAAATATGGCGTTTTGAGTCCCTTTCACTGAGGAAAGTGTAGGTCTTGTCTATTCCGTATTTGGTTTTGGGAAAGGTATCTGTACTAATATCTAACTCTGGTTTTATGCATCTCTCCACCTCTCCTTCCCCCTTAAGCAGGCACAAGAGTGTTTTCTAAATGTGAGGCTCTGTTCTCTTTCCTAACTTAGTTCATGGGTAGCCATGTTTAGAGGGCCTTCATAAGTGATATCTTATGATAAATTTCTTTTTCTCTGTGACTTATTTCACTTAGAATCATCGTACCTGAATCCACTCATTTTGCTGCTACAGGCCTCATAACATTGATTTCATGGCTGAGGGTTATTACATTGTATGTAAATACCACAATTTTTTGAAACATTTTTGTCTTTCCTGGGATTTTAAGGTGTACTCAAGTTGAGGTTCTTGTAAGCAGTGCAGCCCTAAATATTGGGGTGGCTCTATATTATTGATTTTCAGTTTTCCCAATGTATATTCCCTAGATTGGAAGTGTCCTTGGCTCTGTAGCTCTGTTGTTTACTTGTTTTAGGGAACACAGTGCATTCCTCCACAGAGGCAGTTGGCAATTTACATCCTGCCCATCAGCATAACTAGGCTCCCTATTCTCCATTGCCTGTCTTGCCTTTCTGGCTTTTACACATTTTGCGGATGTCCCTTTTGACTGGTGGGAAATGATACTTGTTTGTAGTGTAGATTTGAATTGCCCGCTTGCTTGCTTGGCAAAAAAGGGCCTATGCATTTTCTCCTGAATATATTCACGAGAAAACGCACACGCCCTTTTTGGCCAAGTGCATCATTGTCGAAGTTGTGCCCCTCTTCCTGTGCTTTAAAGGCAACTCCAATGTACCTCTTGAAATCTGTTTCCTGCTATTCTGGCTCGCTTTCAGGTACGCCTCGTTTCCTTCCGTCAACAGATATTTGGACGATTGTTGTCCTTTATTTCTCTGCCAGTTTGTGAATTGCTGTGGCCCTGAGCTCCATTTTTCAACTCATTTTTTGTGAGCTGACCGCAAGTCCAAAATTTTGGTTCAGGACCTATACTGGTTCCCGGCGGGTGTCTGAGACATTGGTTAATTCTTCTTCCTGCCTGGAAATTAGAATGACATGCGGCCGTCCAAATGCCTAACAGCTACTCTCTCATTGGTTCTCCCTCTTCCCTTTCATCCTCTACAAATTTGGCCACATGTGAGAACCAGGTGGTTAAAGGGGCTGTCTCTCCAATTTGGGAGATTGATAGTAAATCAGTTGGAAAGTCAAGCTGTAGCACCGGGAGAGGGATTATTAGTTGAGTTTTAGAAACCTTTCGTATTCACAGTGTGTCCATTCTCTAGCTTTCCCGTACATGTTATAGCTGTAGTAATATTCCCTTCAACCTGGAGAGTTGGGACCCTTGGAATGTGTGCCAAGCATTATTGCTTTAAAGGGTCTGCATTTGCTCACCGAATCTCACCAATCCTCTCAGTCCCAAGTGTCCAGCCTTATGCCACATCCAGCTGTCATTGTAGATAGGGTCATTCTAGGTTTCATCAGAGCCCCTGAAGGAATTGTAAAGAATTTCCCTGTTTTTTTGTTTTGTTTTTGAAATTCCTTTTTATAGTGGGTTTGTACTTATTCTGACTGTCATGTTTATGCCAGTCTAGACAAACTTGATTCCCTTACGGAGACATATCAATACATAGGTTTTAAGTTTGTTACCAGTCAGATATATTCCTCTGCTGGAAATATGGGATTTTGAGACCCTTTCACTGAGGAAAGTGTAGGTCTTGTCTATTCCGTATTTGGCTTTTGGAACCGTGCCTGTACTAATATCAAACTCTGGTTTTATGCATCACCCCACCTCTCCTTCCCCCTGAAGCAGGCATAAGAGTGTTTTCTATATGTGAGACTCTGTTCTCTTCCTAACTCAGTTCATATGTAGCCATGTTTACAGGACCTTCATAAGTGATATCTTATGATAAGTTTCTTTTTCTCTGTGACTTATCACACTTAGAATCCTCGTACCTGAAGCCACTCACTTTGAAGCTACTGGCCTTATGACATTGATTTCATGGCTGGCTGATATTCCATCGTTCGTAAGTAACACAATTTCTTGAAACATTGGTGTCTTTTCTGGGATATTTAAGGTGTACCCAAGTTGAGGTTCTTGTAAGCAGTGCAGCCCTAAGTTTTGGTGTGGCTCTGTCTTACTGATTTTCAGTTTTCCCAAGGTATATCCCCTAGACTGGTATTGCCCTTGGCTCTGTAGCTCTGTTGTTTCCTTGTTTTAGGGAACACAATGCACTCCTCCAGAGAGGCAGTTTGCAATTTACATCATTTCCATCAGCATAACTAGTCTCCCTGTTCTCCAGGGCGTATCTTGCCTTTCTGGTTTTTACACATTTTGCGGATGTCCCTTTTGAACGGTGGAAATGATACTTGTTTGTAGTGCAGATTTGAATTGCCCGCTTGCTTGCTTGGCCAAAAAGGGCCTATGCATTTTCTCCTGAATATATTCACGAGAAAACGCATACGCCCTTTTTGGCCAAGTGCATCATTGTCGAAGTTGTGACCCTCTTCCTGTGCTTTAAAGGCTATTCCAATGTACCTCTTGAAATCTGTTTCCTGCTATTCTGGCTCGCTTTCAAGTGCGCCTTGTTGCCTTCCCTCAACAGATTTTTGGACGATTGTTGTCCTTTACTTCTCTGACTGTTTGTGCATTGCTGTGCCCCTAAGCTCCATTTTTCAACTAGTTTTTTGTGAGCTGACCGCAAGACCAAAATTTTGGTTCAAGACCTATACTGGTTACGGTGGGTGGCTGAGACTTTGTTTATTTCTTCTTCCTTCCGGGAAATTAGAGTGACATGAGCCTGTCCAAATGCCTAACAGCTACTCTCTCATTGGTTCTCCCTCTTGCCTTTCATCCTCTGCCAAATTGGCAACCTGTGCGAACCAGGAGGTTAAAGGGTCTGTCTTTCCATGTTGGGAGATTGACAGTAAATATGTTGGAAAGTCAAACCGGAGCACCAGGAGAGGGATTATTAGTTGATTTTTAGTAATCTTTCATATTCACAGTGTGTCCTTTCTCTAGGGTTCCCGTACATGTTATAGGTGTAGTAATATTCCCTTCAACTTGCAGAGTTGGGACCCTTGGAATGTGTGCCACGCATTATTGCTATAAATGGTCTGCATTTGCTCACCAAATCTCACCAATCCTCTCAGTCCCAAGTGTCCAGCCTTGTGCCACATACAGCTGTCATTGTAGATAGTGTGATTGCAGGTTTCATCACAGCACCTGAAGGAATTGTAAAGAATTTCCCTGTTTATTTGTTTTGTTTTTGAAATTCCTTTTTATAGCGGGTTTGAGCTGATTCTAACTGCCATGTTTATGCCAATCTAGACACACTTGATTCCCTTATGGAGACTTAACAATACATAGATTTTAAGATTCTTACTAGTCAGATATATTCCTCTGCGAGAAATATGCGGTTTTGAGTCCATTTCACTTAGGAAAGTGTAGGTCTTGTCTACTCCGTATTTGGTTTCTGGAACGGTACCTGTACTAATATCACACTCTGGTTTTATGCATCACCCCACCTCTCCTTCCCCCTAAAGCAGGCACAAGAGTGTTTTCTAAATGTGAGACTCTGTTCTCTTTCCTAACTCAGTTCATGTGCAGCCATGTTTACAGGACCTTCATGAGTGATATCTTATGATAAGCTTCTTTTTCTCTATGACTTATTTCACTTAGAATCATCGTACCTGAATCCACTCATTTTGCTGCTACTGGCCTTATATAATTGATTTCATGGCTGAAGGATATTCCATTGTACGTACGTAACACAATATCTTGAACCATTTTTGTCTTTCCTAGGATATTTAAGGTGTACCCAAGTTGAGGTTCTTGTAAGCAGTGCAGCATTAAATTTTGCGGTGGCTCTGTCTTATTGATTTTCAGTATTCCCAAGGTATATTCCCTAGACTGGAAGTGCCCTTGGCTCTGTTGCTCTGTTGTTTCCTTGTTTTAGGGAAAACAATGCACTCCTCCAGAGAGCAGTTGGCAATTTACATCCTGCCCATCAGCATAACGAGGCTCCCTGTTCTCCAGGGCCTGCCTTGCCTTTCTGGTTTTTACACATTTTGCGGATGTCCATTTTGACCGTTGGGAAGTGATACTTCATTGTAGTTCAGATTTGCATTGCCCGCTTGCTTGCTTGGCCAAAAAGGACGTATGCGTTTTCTCCTTAATATATTCAGGAGAAAACACATATGGCATTTCTGGCCAAGTGCATCATTGTTGAAGTTGTGCCCCTATTCCTGTGCTTTAAAGGCGATTCCAATGGACCTCTTCAAATCTGTTTCCTGATATTCTGGCTCGCTTTCAAGTCCGAGTCGTTGCCTTCCCTCAACAGATTTTCGGACGATTGTTGTCCTTTACTACTCTGCCAGTTTGTGCATTGCTGTGCCCCTGAGCTCCATTTTTCAACTCGTTTTTTGTGAGCTGACCGCAAGTCCAAAATTTTGGTTCAGGACCTATAATGGTTCCCGGCTGGTGTCGGAGACTTTGGTTAATTCTCCATCCTGCCGGGAAATTAGAATGACATGTGCCTGTCCAAATGCCTAACAGCTACTCTCTCATTGGTTCTCCCTCTTCCCTTTCATTCTCTACCAAATTGGCCACATGAGAGAACCAGGAGCTTAAAGGGGCTGTCTCTCCAAGTTAGGAGATTGATAGTAAAGCAGTTGTAAAGTAAAACCGGAGCACCAGGAGAGGGATTATTAGTTGAGTTTAGAAACCTTTCGTATTCACAGTGTGTCCATTCTCTATGTCTCCCGTACCTGTTATTGCTGTAGTAATATTCCCTTCATCTTGGAGAGTTGGGACCCTTGGAATGTGTGCCAGGCATTATTGCTTTAAAGGGTCTTCATTTGCTCACCGAATCTCACCAATCCTCTCAATCCCAAGTGTCCAACATTATGCCACATCCAGCTGTCGTTGTAGAATGGGTCCTTCTAGGTTTCATTAGAGCCCCTGAAGGAATTGTAAAGAATTTCCCTGTTTTTTTGTTTTGTTTTTGAAATTCCTTTTTATAGTGGGTTTGAACTGATTCTCACTGCCATGTTTATGCCAGTCTAGACAAACTTGATTCCCTTACGGAGACATATCAATACATAGGTTTTAAGATTCTTATCAGTCAGATATATTCCTCTGCGGGAAATATGGGGTTTTGAGTCCCTTTCACTGAGGAAAGTGTAGGTCTTCTTTATTCCGTATTTGGTTTTTGGAACGGTACCTGTACTAATATCAAACTCTGGTTTTATGCATCACCCCACCTCTCCTCCCCACTTTATCAGGCATAAGAGTGTTTTCTAAATGTGAGACTCTGCTCTCTTTCCTATCTCAGTTCATGTGTATGCATGTTTACAGGACCTTCATAAGTGATATCTTATGATAAGTTTCTTTTTCTCTGTGACTTATTTCTCTTAGAATCATCTTACTTGAATCTTCTCATTTTGCTGCTTCTGGCCTTATGACGTTGATTTCATGGCTGAGGGATATTCCATCTTATGTAAGTACCACAATATCTTGAAACAATTTTGTCTTTCCTGGGATAATTAAGGTGTACCCAAATTGAGGTTCTTGTAAGCAGTGCAGCCCTAAATTTTGGGGTGGCACTGTCTTACTGATTTTCCGTTTTCCCAAGGTATATTCCCTAGGCTGGAAGTGCCCTTGGTTCTGTAGATCTGTTGTTTAATTGTTTTAGGGAACACAATGCACTCCTCCAGAGAGGCAGTTGGCAATTTACATCCTGCCCATCAGCATAACTAGGCTCCCTGTTCTCCAAGGCCTCTCTTGCCTTTCTGGTTTTTACACATTTTGCAGATGTCACTTTTGACCGCTGGGAACTGATACTTTTTGTACTGCAGAATTGCATTGCCCGCTTCCTTGCTTGGCCAAAAAGTGCATATGTATTTCCTCCTGAATATATTCCGGAGGAAACACATACACCCCTTTTGGGCAAGTTCTTCATTGTCGAAATTGTGCCCCTCTTCCTGTGCTTTAAAGGCGATTTCAATGTACTTCTTGAAATCTGTTTCCTGCTATTCTGGCTCGCTTTCAAGTCCGCCTCGTTGCCTTCCCTCAACAGATTTTTGGACGATTGTTGTCCTTTATTTCTCTGACAGTTTGTGCATTGTTGTGTCCTTAAGCTCCATTTCTCAACTCGTTTTTTTGTGAGCTGACCGCAAGTCCAAAATTTTGGTTCAGGACCTATACTGGTTCCCGAAGTGTGGCTGAGACTTTGGTTAATTCTTCTTCCTTCCGGGAAATTAGAGTGACATGTGACCGTCCAAATGCCTAACAGCTACTCTCTCATTGGTTCTCCCTCTTCCCTTTCATCCTCTGCCAAATTGGCAACCTGTGCCAACCAGGACGTTAAAGGGGCTGTCTTTCCAAGTTGGGAGATTGATAGTAAAGCAGTTGGAAAGTGAAACCGGAGCACCAGGAGAGGGAATATTAGTTGAGTTTTAGAAACCTTTCATATTCACAGTATGTCCATTCTCTAGGTTTCCCGTACGTGTTATAGCTGTAGTAATATTCCCTTCAACCTGGAGATTTGGGATCCTTGGAATGTGTGCCATGCATTATTGCTTTAAAGTGTCTGCATTTGCTCACGAAATCTCACCAATCCTCTCAGTCCCAAGTGTCCAGGCTTATGCCACATCCAGCTGTCCTTGTACAGAGGGCCATTCCAGGTTTCATCAGAGAACCTGTAGCAATTGTAAAGAATTTCCCTGTTTTTTTGTTTTGTTTTTGAAATTCCTTTTTATAGTGGGTTTGAGCTGATTCTCACTGCCATGTTTATGCCAGTCTAGTCCCACTTGATTCCCTTATGGAGACATATCAATACATAGGTTTTAAGATTCTTGCTAGTCAGATATATTCCTCTGCGTGAAATATGGGGTTTTGAGTCCCTTTCCCTGAGGAAGGTGTAGGTCTTGTCTATTCCATATTTGGTTTTTGGAAAGGTAGATGTACGAATATCAAACTCTGGTTTTATGCATCACCCCTCCTCTCCTTTCCCCTTAAGCAGGCATAAGATTGTTTTCTAAATGTGAGACTCTGTTCTCTTTCCTAACTCAGTTCATGTGTAGCCATGTTTACAGGACCTTCATAAGTGATATCTTATGATAAGTTTATTTTTCTCTGTGACTTATTTCACTTAGAATCATCATACCTGAATCCACTCATTTTGCTGCTTCTGGCCTTATGACGTTGAATTCATGGCTGAGGGATATTCCATCTTATGTAAGTACCACAATATCTTGAACCAATTTTGTCTTTCCTGGGATAATTAAGGTGTACCCAAGTTGAGGTTCTTGTAAGCAGTGCAGCCCTAAATTTTGGGGTGGCTCTGTCTTATTGATTTTCAGGTTTCCCAAGGTATATTCCCTATACAAGAAGTGCCCTTGGCTATGTAACTCTGTTGCTTAATTGTTTTAGGGTACACATTGCACTCCTCCAGAGAGGCGGTTGGCAATTTACATCCTGCCCAGCAGCATAACTAGGCTCCCTGTTCTCCAGGGCCTGTCTTGCCTTTCTGGGTTTTACACATTTTGCGGATGTCCCTTTTGACCGGTGGGAAGTGATACTTATTCGTAGTGCAGATTTGCATTGCCTACTTGCTTGCTGGGCAATAAAGGTTGTTTGCGTTTTCTCCTGAATATATATTGAAGAGAAAACGCATACGCCCTTTTTGGCCAACTGCATCATTGTCGCAGTTGTGCCCCTCTTCCTGTGTTTTAAAAGTGATTCCAATGTACCTCTTGAAATCTGTTTCCTGCTATTCTGGCTCGCTTTCAAGTCCACCTCGTTGCCTTCCCTCAACAGATTTTCGGACGATAGTTGTCCTTTATTACTCTGCCTGTTTGTGAATCGCTGTGCCCCTGAGATTCATTTTTCAACTCGTTTTTTGTGAGCTGACCGCAAGTCGAAAATTTTGGTTCAGGAACTATACTGGTTCCCGGCGTGAGGCTGAGACTTTCGTTAATTCTTCTTCCTGTCGGGAAACCAGAGTGACATGTGCCCGTCGAAATGCCTAACAGCTACTCTCTCATTGGTTCTCCCTTTTCCCTTTCATCCTCTTCCAAATTGGCAACCTCTGCGAACCAGGAGGTTAAAGGGGCTGTCTCTGCAAGTTGGGAGATTGATAATAAAGCAGTTGGAAATTCAAACCAGAGATCCAGGAGAGGGACTATTAGTAGAGTTTTAGAAACCTTTCGTATTCACAGTGTGTCCATTCTCTATGTTTCCCGTACATGTTATAGCTGTAGTAATATTCCCTTCAAACTGGAGAGTTGGGACCCTTGGAATGTTTGTCACGCATTATTGCTTTAAATGGTCTGCATTTGCTCACTGAATTTCACAAATCCTCTCAGGCCCAAGTGTCCAGCCTTATGCCACATCCAGCTGTCGTTGTAGATCGGGTCATTCTAGGTTTCTTCAGAGCCCCTGAAGGAATTGTAAAGAATTTCCGGGTTTTTTTTTGTTGTTTGTTTTTAAAATTCCTTTTTATATTGGTTTTGAGCTGATTCTCACTGCCATGTTACTGGCAGTCTAGACACACTTGATTCCCTTATGGAGACATATCAATATATAGGTTTTAAGATTATTACTAGTCAGATATATTCCTCTGCGGGAAATATGGGGTTTTGAGTCCCTTTCACTGAGGAAGGTGTAGGTCTTGTCTATTCCATATTTGGTTTTTGGAATGGTACCTGTACGAATATCAAACTCTAGTTTTATGCATCACCCCTCCTCTCCTTTCCCCTTAAGCAGGCATAAGAGTGTTTTCTAAATTAGAGGCACTTTTCTCTTTCCTAACTCTGTTCATGTGTAGCCATGTTTACAGGACCTTCATAAGTGATATCTTATGATAAGTTTCTTTTTCTCTGTGACTTATTTCACTTAGAATCATCGTACCTGAATCCACTCATTTTGCTGCTACTGGCCTTATGACATTGATTTCATGGCTGGGGGATAATCCATCGTACGTAAGTACCAAAATTTCTTGAACCAATTTTGTCTTTCCTGGCATATTTAAGGTGTACCCAAGTTGAGGTTCTTGAAAACAGTGCAGCCCTAAATTTTGGGTGGCTCTGTCTTATTGATTTTCAGTTTTCCCAAGGTATATTCCCTAGACTGGAAGTGCCCTTGGCTCTGTAGCTGTGTTTGTTACTTGTTTTAGGGAACACAGTGCATTCCTCCAGAGAGGCAGTTGGCAATTTACATCCTGCCCATCAGCATAACTAGGCTCCCTATTCTCCATTGCCTTTCTTGCCTTTCTGGCTTTTACACATTTTGCGGATGTCCCTTTTGACCGGTGGGAAATGATACTTGCTTGTAGTGCAGATTTGAATTGCCCCCTTGCTTGCTTGGCCAAACAGGGCCTATGCATTTTCTCCTGAATATATTCACGAGAAAACACATACACCCTTTTCGGCCAAGTGCATCATTGTCCAAGTTGTGCCCCTCTTCCTGTGCTTTAAAGGCGATTCCAATGTACCTCTTGAAATCTGTTTCCTGCTATACTGGCTCGCTTTCAAGTCCGCCTTGTTGCCTTCCGTCAACAGATATTTGTCGATTGTTGTCCTTTATTTCTCTGCCAGTTTGTGAATTGCTGTGGCCCTGAGCTCCATTTTTCAACTCGTTTTTTGTGACCGGACCGCATGTCCAAAATTTTGGTTCAGGACCTATACTGGTTCCCGGCGGGTGGCTGAGACTTTGGTTAATTCTCCTTCCTTCCGGGAAATTAGAGTGAAATGTGCCCGTCCAAATGCCTAACAGATACTCTCTCATTGGTTCTCCTTCTTCCCTTTCATCCTCTGCCAAATTGGCAACCTGTGCGAACCAGGAGGTTAAAGGGGCTGTCTTTCCAAGTTGGGAGATTGATATTAAAGCAGTTGGAAAGTCAAACCGGAACACCGGGAGAGGGATTATTAGTTGAGTTTTAGAAACCTTTCATATTCACATTGTGTCCATTCTCTAGGTTTCCAGTACATGTTATAGCTGTAGTAATATTCCCTTCAACCTGGAGAGTTGGGACCCTTGGAATGTGTGCCACATATTATTGCTTTAAATGGTCTGCATTTGCTCACCGAATCTCACCAATCATCTCAGTCCCAAGTGTCCAGGCTTATGCCACATACAGCTGTGGTTGTAGATAGGGTCATTCCAGGTTTCATCAGAGCCCCTGAAGGAATTGTAAAGAATTTCCCTGTTTTTTTGTTTTGTTTTTGAACTTCCTTTTTATAGGGGGTTTGAGCTGATTCTCACTGCCATGTTTATGGCAGTCAAGACACACTTCATTCCCTTATGGAGACATATCAATACATAGGTTTTAAGTTTCTTACTAGTCAGATATATACCTCTGCGGGAAATATGGGGTTTTGAGTCCATTTCACTGAGGAAAGTGTAGGTCTTGTCTATTCCGTAGCTGGTTTTTGGAACGGTACCTGTACTAATATCAAACTCTGGTTTATGCATCACCCCACCTCTCCTTCCCCCTTAAGCAGGCATAAGAGTGTTTTCTAAATGTGAGACTCTGTTCTCTTTCCTAACTCAGTTCATGTGTAGCCATGTTTACAGGACCTTCATAAGTGATATCTTATGATAAGTTTCTTTTTCTCTGTGACTTATTTCACTTAGAATCATCGTACCTGAATCCACTCAGTTTGAAGCTACTGGCCTTATGGCATTGATTTCATGGCTGAGGGTTATTACTTTGTATGTAAATAGCACAATTTTTTGAAACATTTTTGTCTTTCCTGGGATATTTAAGGTGTACCCAAGTTGAGGTTCTTGTAAACAGTGCCGCCCTAAATTTTGGGTGGCTCTGTCTTATTGATTTTCAGTTTTCCCAAGGCATATTCCCTAGACTGGAAGTGCCCTTGGCTCTGTAGCTCTGTTGTTTACTTGTTTTAGGGAACACAGTGCATTCCTCCAGAGAGGCAGTTGGCAATTTACATCCTGCCCATCAGCATAACTAGGCTCCCTATTCTCCATTGCCTTTCTTGCCTTTCTGGCTTTTACACATTTTGAGGATGTCCCTTTTGACCGGTGGGAAATGATACTTGTTTGTAGTGCAGATTTGAATTGCTCGCTTGCTTGCTTGGCCAAAAAGCGTGTATGCATTTTCTCCTGAATATATTCACGAGAAAACGCATACACCCTTTTTGGCCAATTGCATCATTGTCGAAGTTGTGCCCCTCTTCCTGTGCTTTAAAGGCAATTCCAATGTACCTCTTGAAATCTGTTTCCTGCTATTCTGGATCGCTTTCAAGTCCGCCTCGTTGCCTTCCGTCAACAGATTTTCGGACGAATGTTGTCCTTTATTACTCTGCAAGTTTTTGCATTGCTGTGCCCCTGAGCTCCATATTTCAACTCGTTTTTTGTGAGCTGACCGCAAGTCCAAAATTTTGGTTCAGAACCTATACTGGTTCCCGGCGGGTGTCTGAGACTTTGGTTAATTCTTCTTCCTGCCAGGAAATTAGAATGACATGTGCCCATCCAAATGCCTAACAGCTATTCTCTCATTGGTTCTCCCTCTTCCGTTTCATCCTCTCCCAAATTGGCCACCTGTGAGAACCAGGTGCTTAAAAGGGCTGTCTCTCCAAGTTGGGAGATTGATAGTAAAGCAGTTGGAAAGTCAAACCGGAGCAACAGGAGAGGGATTATTAGTTGAGTTTTAGAAACCTTTCGTATTCACAGTGTGTACATTCTCTAGGTTTCCCGTACATGTTATAGCTGTAGTAATATTCCCTTCATCCTGGAGAGTTGGGACCCTTCGAATGTGTGTCACGCATTATTGCTTTAAAGGGTCTGGATTGCTCACTGAATCTCACCAATCCTCTCAGTCCCAATTGTCCAACCTTATGCCACTTCCAGCTGTCGTTGTGGATAGGGTCATTCCAGGTTTCATCAGAGCCCCTGAAGGAATTGTAAAGAATTTCCCTGATTTTTGTTTTGTTTTTCAAATTCCTTTTTGTAGTTGGTTTGAACTGATTCTCACTGCCATGTTTATGCCAGTCTAGACAAACTTGATTCCCTTACGGAGACATATCAATACATAGATTTTAACATTCTTACCAGTCAGATAAATTCCTCTGCGGGAAATATGGCGTTTTGAGTCCCTTTCACTGAGGAAACAGTAGGTCTTGTCTACTCAGTATTTGGTTTTTGGAACGGTATCTGTACCAATATCTAACTCTGGTTTTATGCATCTCTCCACCTCTCCTTCCCCCTTAAGCAGGCACAAGAGTGTTTACTAAATGTGAGGCTCTGTTCTCTTTCCTAACTCAGTTCATGTGTAGCCATGTTTACAGGACCTTAATAAGTGATATCTTATGATAAGTTTTTTTTTGTCTGTGACTTACTTCACTTAGAATCATCGTACCTGAATCCACTCAGTTTGAAGCTACTGGCCTTATGACATTGATTTCATGGCTGAGGGTTATTACTTTGTATGTAAATAGCACAATTTTTTGAAACATTTTTGTCTTTCCTGGGATATTTAAGGTGTACCCAAGTTGAGGTTCTTGTAAGCAGTGCAGCCCTAAATTTTGGGGTGGCTCTATCTTATTGATTTTCAATTTTCCCAATGTATATTCCCTAGACTGGAAGTGCCCTTGGCTCTGTGGCTCTGTTGTTTACTTGTTTTAGGGAACACAGTGCATTCCTCCAGAGAGGCAGTTGGCAATTTACATCCTGCCCATCAGCGTAACTAGGCTCCCTATTCTCCATTGCCTTTCTTGCCTTTCTGGCTTTTACACATTTTGCGGATGTCCCTTTTGACCGGTGGGAAATGATACTTGTTTGTAGTGCAGATTTGAATTGCCCGCTTGCCTGCTTGGCCAAAAAGGGTGTATGCGTTTTCTCCTGAATATATTCACGAGAAAACGCATACACCCTTTTTGGCCAAGTGCATCATTGTCGAAGTTGTGCCCCTCTTCCTCTGCTTTAAAGGCGATTCCAATGTACCTCTTGAAATCTGTTTCCTGCTATTCTGGATCGCTTTCAAGTCCGCCTCGTTGCCTTCCGTCAACAGATTTTCGGACGATTGTTGTCCTTTATTACTCTGCAAGTTTTTGCATTGCTGTGCCCCTGAGCTCCATTTTTCAACTCGTTTTTTGTGAGCTGACCGCAAGTCCAAAATTTTGGTTCAGGAACTATACTGGTTCCCGGCGCGTGTCTGGACTTTGGTTAATTCTTCTTCCTGCCGGGAAATTAGAATGACATGTGCCCATCCAAGTGCCTAACGGCTATTCTCTCATTTGTTCTCCCTCTTCCGTTTCATCCTCTCCCAAATTGGCCACCTGTGAGAACCAGGTGCTTAAAAGGGCTGTCTCTCAAAGTTGGGAGATTGATAGTAAAGCAGTTGGAAAGTCAAACCTGAGCAAAAGGAGAGGGATTATTAGTTGAGTTTTAGAAACTTTTCGTATTCACAGTGTGTACATTCTCTAGGTTTCCCGTACATGTTATAGCTGTAGTAATATTCCCTTCATCCTGGAGAGTTGGGACACTTCGAATGTGTGCCACGCATTATTGCTTTAAAGGGTCTGGACTGCTCACTGAATCTCACCAATCCTCTCAGTCCCAAGTGTCCAACCTTATGCCACTTCCAGCTGTCGTTGTGGATAGGGTCATTCCAGGTTTCATCAGAGACCCTGAAGGAATTGTAAAGAATTTCCCTGATTTTTGTTTTGTTTTTGAAATTCCTTTTTATAGTGGGTTTGAACTGATTCTCACTGCCATGTTTATGCCAGTCTAGACAAACTTGATTCCCTTACGGAGACATATCAATACATAGATTTTAACATTCTTACCAGTCAGATATATTCCTCTGCGGGAAATATGGCGTTTTGAGTCCCTTTCACTGAGGAAAGTGTAGGTCTTGTCTATTCCGTATTTGGTTTTTGGAACGGTATCTGTACTAATATCTAACTCTGGTTTTATGCATCTCTCCACCTCTCCTTCCTCCTTAAGCAGGAACAAGAGTGTTTTCTAAATGTGAGGCTCTGTTCTCTTTCCTAACTCGGTTCACGTGTAGCCATGTTTATAGGACCTTCATAAGTGATATCTTATGATAAATTTCTTTTCCTCTGTGACTTATTTCACTTAGAATCATCGTACCTGAATCCACTCATTTTGCTGCTACAGGCCTCATGACATTGATTTCATGGCTGAGGGTTATTACATTATATGTAAATACCACAATTTTTTGAAACATTTTTGTCTTTCCTGGGATATTTAAGGTGTACTCAAGTTGAGGTTCTTGTAAGCAGTGCAGCCCTAAATATTGGGGTGGCTCTATCTTATTGATTTTCAGTTTTCCCAATGTATATTCCCTAGACTGGAAGTGCCCTTGGCTCTGTGGCTCTGTTGTTTACTTGTTTTAGGGAACACAGTGCATTCCTCCAGAGAGGCAGTTGGCAATTTACATCCTGCCCATCAGCATAACTAGGCTCCCTATTCTCCATTGCCTGTCTTGCCTTTCTGGCTTTTACACATTTTGCGGATGTCCCTTTTGACTGGTGGGAAATGATACTGGTTTGTAGTGCAGATTTGAATTGCCCGCTTGCTTGCATGGCCAAAAAGGGCCTATGCACTTTCTCCTGAATATATTCACGAGAAAACGCATACGCCCTTTTTAGCCAAGTGCATCATTGTCGAAGTTGTGCCCCTCTTCCTGTGCTTTAAAGGCGATTCCTATGTACCTCTTGAAATCTGTTTCCTGCTATTCTGGCTCGCTTTCAAGTCCGCCTCGTTGCCTTCCGTCAACAGATATTTGGACGATTGTTGTCCTTTATTTCTCTGCCAGTTTGTGAATTGCTGTGGCCCTGAGCTCCATTTTTCAACTCGTTTTTTTGTGAGCTGACCCCAAGTCCAAAATTTTGGTTCAGGACCAATACTGGTTCCCGGCGGGTGTCTGAGACTTTAGTTAATTCTTCTTACTTCCTGGAAGTTAGAATGACATGCGGCCGTCCAAATGCCTAACAGCTACTCTCTCATTGGTTCTCCCTCTTCCCTTTCATCCTCTCCCAAATTGGCCACCTGTGAGAACCAGGAGGTTAATGGGGCTGTCTTTCCAAGTTGGGTGATTGATAGTAAAGCAGTTGGAAAGTCAAACCGGAGCACCAGGAGAGGGATTATTAGTTGAGTTTTAGAAACCTTTCATATTCACATTGTGTCCATTCTCTAGGTTTCCAGTACATGTTATAGCTGTAGTAATATTCCCTTCAACCTGGAGAGTTGGGACCCTTGGAATGTGTGCCACATATTATTGCTTTAAATGGTCTGCATTTGCTCACTGAATCTCACCAATCATCTCAGTCCCAAGTGTCCAGTCTTATGCCACATCCAGCTGTGGTTGTAGATAGGGTCATTCCAGGTTTCATCAGAGCCCCTGAAGGAATTGTAAAGCATTTCCCTGTTTTTTTGTTTTGTTTTTGAACTTCCTTTTTATAGGGGGTTTGAGCTGATTCTCACTGCCATGTTTATGGCAGTCAAGACACACTTCATTCCCTTACGGAGACATATCAATACATAGGTTTTAAGTTTCTTACTAGTCAGATATATACCTCTGTGGGAAATATGGGGTTTTGAGTCCATTTCACTGAGGAAAGTGTAGGTCTTGTCTATTCCGTAGCTGGTTTTTGGAACGGTACCTGTACTAATATCAAACTCTGGTTTTATGCATCACCCCACCTCTCCTTCCCCCTTAAGCAGGCATAAGAGTGTTTTCTAAATGTGAGACTCTGTTCTCTTTCCTAACTCAGTTCATGTGTAGCCATGTTTACAGGACCTTAATAAGTGATATCTTATGATAAGTTTTTTTTTGTCTGTGACTTACTTCACTTAGAATCATCGTACCTGAATCCACTCAGTTTGAAGCTACTGGCCTTATGACATTGATTTCATGGCTGAGGGTTATTACTTTGTATGTAAATAGCACAATTTTTTGAAACATTTTTGTCTTTCCTGGGATATTTAAGGTGTACCCAAGTTGAGGTTCTTGTAAGCAGTGCAGCCCTAAATTTTGGGGTGGCTCTATCTTATTGATTTTCAATTTTCCCAATGTATATTCCCTAGACTGGAAGTGCCCTTGGCTCTGTGGCTCTGTTGTTTACTTGTTTTAGGGAACACAGTGCATTCCTCCAGAGAGGCAGTTGGCAATTTATATCCTGCCCATCAGCGTAACTAGGCTCCCTATTCTCCATTGCCTTTCTTGCCTTTCTGGCTTTTACACATTTTGCGGATGTCCCTTTTGACCGTTGGGAAATGATACTTGTTTGTAGTGCAGATTTGAATTGCCCGCTTGCTTGCTTGGCCAAAAAGGGCCTATGCATTTTCTCCTGAATATATTCACGAGAAAACGCATAGACCCTTTTTGGCCAAGTGCATCATTGACGAAGTTGTGCCCCTCTTCCTGTGCTTTAAAGGCCATTCCAATGTACCTCTTGAAATCTGTTTCCTGCTATTCTGGCTCGCTTTCAAGGCCGCCTCGTTGCCTTCCGTCAACAGATATTTGGACGATTGTTGTCCTTTATTTCTCTGCAAGTTTGTGAATTGCTGTGGCCCTGAGCTCCGTTTTTCAACTCGTTTTTTGTGAGCTGACCGCAAGTCCAAACTTTTTGTTCAGGACCTATACTGGTTCCTGGCGGGTGACTGAGACATTGGTTAATTCCCCTTCCTTCCGGGAAATTAGAGTGACATGTGCCCGTCCAAATGCCTAACAGCTACTCTCTCATTGGTTCTCCTTCTTCCCTTTCATCCTCTGCCAAATTGGCAACCTGTGCGAACCAAGAGGTTAAAGGGGCTGTCTTTCCAAGTTGGGAGATTGATAGTAAAGCAGTTGGAAAGTCAAACCGGAGCACCAGGAGAGGGATTATTAGTTGAGTTTTAGAAACCTTTCATATTCACATTGTGTCCATTCTCTAGGTTTCCCATACATGTTATAGCTGTAGTAATATTCCCTTCAACCTGGAGAGTTGGGACCCTTGGAATGTGTGCCACATATTATTTCTTCAAATGGGCTGCATTTGCTCACCGAATCTCACCAATCATCTCAGTCCCAAGTGTCCAGGCTTATGCCACATCCAGCTGTGGTTGTAGATAGGGTCATTCCAGGTTTCATCAGAGCCCCTGAAGGAATTGTAAAGCATTTCCCTGTTTTTTTGTTTTGTTTTTGAACTTCCTTTTTATAGGGGGTTTGAGCTGATTCTCACTGCCATGTTTATGGCAGTCAAGACACACTTCATTCCCTTACGGAGACATATCAATACATAGGTTTTAAGTTTCTTACTAGTCAGATATATACCTCTGCGGGAAATATGGGGTTTTGAGTCCATTTCACTGAGGAAAGTGTAGGTCTTGTCTATTCCGTAGCTGGTTTTTGGAACGGTACCTGTACTAATATCAAACTCTGGTTTTATGCATCACCCCACCTCTCCTTCCCCCTTAAGCAGGCATAAGAGTGTTTTCTAAATGTGAGACTCTGTTCTCTTTCCTAACTCAGTTCATGTGTAGCCATGTTTACAGGACCTTCATAAGTGATATCTTATGATAAGTTTCTTTTTCTCTGTGACTTATTTCACTTAGAATCATCGTACCTGAATCCACTCAGTTTGAAGCTACTGGCCTTATGACATTGATTTCATGGCTGAGGGTTATTACTTTGTATGTAAATAGCAGAATTTTTTGAAACATTTTTGTCTTTCCTGGTATATTTAAGGTGTACCCAAGTTGAGGTTCTTGTAAACAGTGCCGCCCTAAATTTTGGGTGGCTCTGTCTTATTGATTTTCCGTTTTCCCAAGGTATATTCCCTAGACTGGAAGTGCCCTTGGCTCTGTAGCTCTGTTGTTTACTTGTTTTAGGGAACACAGTGCATTCCTCCAGAGAGGCAGTTGGCAATTTACATCCTGCCCATCAGCATAACTAGGCTCCCTATTCTCCATTGCCTTTCTTGCCTTTCTGGCTTTTTCACATTTTGAGGATGTCCCTTTTGACCGGTGGGAAATGATACTTGTTTGTAGTGCAGATTTGAATTGCCCGCTTGCTTGCTTGGCCAAAAAGGGCGTATGCATTTTCTCCTGAATATATTCACGAGAAAACGCATAGACCCTTTTTGGCCAAGTGCATCATTGTCGAAGTTGTGCCCCTCTTCCTGTGCTTTAAAGGCAATTCCAATGTACCTCTTGAAATCTGTTTCCTGCTATTCTGGATCGCTTTCAAGTCCGCCTCGTTGCCTTCCGTCAACAGATTTTCAGACGAATGTTGTCCTTTATTACTCTGCAAGTTTTTGCATTGCTGTGCCCCTGAGCTCCATTTTTCAACTCGTTTTTTGTGAGCTGACCGCAAGTCCAAAATTTTGCTTCAGAACCTATACTGGTTCCCGGCGGGTGTCTGAGACTTTGGTTAATTCTTCTTCCTGCCGGGAAATTAGAATGACATGTGCCCGTCCAAATGCCTAACAGCTATTATCTCATTGGTTCTCCCTCTTCCCTTTCATCCTCTCCCAAATTGGCCACCTGTGAGAACCAGGTGCTTAAAAGGGCTGTCTCTCCAAGTTGGGAGATTGATAGTAAAGCAGTTGGAAAGTCAAACCGGAGCACCAGGAGAGGGCTTATTAGTTGAGTTTTAGAAACCTTTCGTATTCACAGTGTGTCCATTCTCTACGTCTCCCGTACCTGTTATTGCTGTAGTAATATTCCCTTCATCCTGGAGAGTTGGGACCCTTCGAATGTGTGCCACGCATTATTGCTTTAAAGGGTCTGGATTGCTCACTGAATCTCACCAATCATCTCAGTCCCAAGTGTCCAGGCTTATGCCACATCCAGCTGTGGTTGTAGATAGGGTCATTCCAGGTTTCATCAGAGCCCCTGAAGGAATTGTAAAGAATTTCCCTGTTTTTTTGTTTTGTTTTTGAACTTCCTTTTTATAGGGGGTTTGAGCTGATTCTCACTGCCATGTTTATGGCAGTCAAGACACACTTCATTCCCTTATGGAGATATATCAATACATAGGTTTTAAGTTTCTTACTAGTCAGATATATACCTCTGCGGGAAATATGGGGTTTTGAGTCCATTTCACTGAGGAAAGTGTAGGTCTTGTCTATTCCGTAGTTGGTTTTTGGAACGGTACCTGTACTAATATCAAACTCTGGTTTTATGCATCACCCCACCTCTCCTTCCCCCTTAAGCAGGCATAAGAGTGTTTTCTAAATGTGAGACTCTGTTCTCTTTCCTAACTCAGTTCATGTGTAGCCATGTTTACAGGACCTTAATAAGTGATATCTTATGATAAGTTTTTTTTTGTCTGTGACTTACTTCACTTAGAATCATCGTACCTGAATCCACTCAGTTTGAAGCTACTGGCCTTATGACATTGATTTCATGGCTGAGGGTTATTACTTTGTATGTAAATAGCACAATTTTTTGAAACATTTTTGTCTTTCCTGGGATATTTAAGGTGTACCCAAGTTGAGGTTCTTGTAAGCAGTGCAGCCCTAAATTTTGGGGTGGCTCTATCTTATTGATTTTCAATTTTCCCAATGTATATTCCCTAGACTGGAAGTGCCCTTGGCTCTGTGGCTCTGTTGTTTACTTGTTTTAGGGAACACAGTGCATTCCTCCAGAGAGGCAGTTGGCAATTTATATCCTGCCCATCAGCGTAACTAGGCTCCCTATTCTCCATTGCCTTTCTTGCCTTTCTGGCTTTTACACATTTTGCGGATGTCCCTTTTGACCGTTGGGAAATGATACTTGTTTGTAGTGCAGATTTGAATTGCCCGCTTGCTTGCTTGGCCAAAAAGGGCCTATGCATTTTCTCCTGAATATATTCACGAGAAAACGCATAGACCCTTTTTGGCCAAGTGCATCATTGACGAAGTTGTGCCCCTCTTCCTGTGCTTTAAAGGCCATTCCAATGTACCTCTTGAAATCTGTTTCCTGCTATTCTGGCTCGCTTTCAAGGCCGCCTCGTTGCCTTCCGTCAACAGATATTTGGACGATTGTTGTCCTTTATTTCTCTGCAAGTTTGTGAATTGCTGTGGCCCTGAGCTCCGTTTTTCAACTCGTTTTTTGTGAGCTGACCGCAAGTCCAAACTTTTTGTTCAGGACCTATACTGGTTCCTGGCGGGTGACTGAGACATTGGTTAATTCCCCTTCCTTCCGGGAAATTAGAGTGACATGTGCCCGTCCAAATGCCTAACAGCTACTCTCTCATTGGTTCTCCTTCTTCCCTTTCATCCTCTGCCAAATTGGCAACCTGTGCGAACCAAGAGGTTAAAGGGGCTGTCTTTCCAAGTTGGGAGATTGATAGTAAAGCAGTTGGAAAGTCAAACCGGAGCACCAGGAGAGGGATTATTAGTTGAGTTTTAGAAACCTTTCATATTCACATTGTGTCCATTCTCTAGGTTTCCCATACATGTTATAGCTGTAGTAATATTCCCTTCAACCTGGAGAGTTGGGACCCTTGGAATGTGTGCCACATATTATTTCTTCAAATGGGCTGCATTTGCTCACCGAATCTCACCAATCATCTCAGTCCCAAGTGTCCAGGCTTATGCCACATCCAGCTGTGGTTGTAGATAGGGTCATTCCAGGTTTCATCAGAGCCCCTGAAGGAATTGTAAAGCATTTCCCTGTTTTTTTGTTTTGTTTTTGAACTTCCTTTTTATAGGGGGTTTGAGCTGATTCTCACTGCCATGTTTATGGCAGTCAAGACACACTTCATTCCCTTACGGAGACATATCAATACATAGGTTTTAAGTTTCTTACTAGTCAGATATATACCTCTGCGGGAAATATGGGGTTTTGAGTCCATTTCACTGAGGAAAGTGTAGGTCTTGTCTATTCCGTAGCTGGTTTTTGGAACGGTACCTGTACTAATATCAAACTCTGGTTTTATGCATCACCCCACCTCTCCTTCCCCCTTAAGCAGGCATAAGAGTGTTTTCTAAATGTGAGACTCTGTTCTCTTTCCTAACTCAGTTCATGTGTAGCCATGTTTACAGGACCTTCATAAGTGATATCTTATGATAAGTTTCTTTTTCTCTGTGACTTATTTCACTTAGAATCATCGTACCTGAATCCACTCAGTTTGAAGCTACTGGCCTTATGACATTGATTTCATGGCTGAGGGTTATTACTTTGTATGTAAATAGCAGAATTTTTTGAAACATTTTTGTCTTTCCTGGTATATTTAAGGTGTACCCAAGTTGAGGTTCTTGTAAACAGTGCCGCCCTAAATTTTGGGTGGCTCTGTCTTATTGATTTTCCGTTTTCCCAAGGTATATTCCCTAGACTGGAAGTGCCCTTGGCTCTGTAGCTCTGTTGTTTACTTGTTTTAGGGAACACAGTGCATTCCTCCAGAGAGGCAGTTGGCAATTTACATCCTGCCCATCAGCATAACTAGGCTCCCTATTCTCCATTGCCTTTCTTGCCTTTCTGGCTTTTTCACATTTTGAGGATGTCCCTTTTGACCGGTGGGAAATGATACTTGTTTGTAGTGCAGATTTGAATTGCCCGCTTGCTTGCTTGGCCAAAAAGGGCGTATGCATTTTCTCCTGAATATATTCACGAGAAAACGCATACACCCTTTTTGGCCAAGTGCATCATTGTCGAAGTTGTGCCCCTCTTCCTGTGCTTTAAAGGCAATTCCAATGTACCTCTTGAAATCTGTTTCCTGCTATTCTGGATCGCTTTCAAGTCCGCCTCGTTGCCTTCCGTCAACAGATTTTCAGACGAATGTTGTCCTTTATTACTCTGCAAGTTTTTGCATTGCTGTGCCCCTGAGCTCCATTTTTCAACTCGTTTTTTGTGAGCTGACCGCAAGTCCAAAATTTTGCTTCAGAACCTATACTGGTTCCCGGCGGGTGTCTGAGACTTTGGTTAATTCTTCTTCCTGCCGGGAAATTAGAATGACATGTGCCCGTCCAAATGCCTAACAGCTATTATCTCATTGGTTCTCCCTCTTCCCTTTCATCCTCTCCCAAATTGGCCACCTGTGAGAACCAGGTGCTTAAAAGGGCTGTCTCTCCAAGTTGGGAGATTGATAGTAAAGCAGTTGGAAAGTCAAACCGGAGCACCAGGAGAGGGCTTATTAGTTGAGTTTTAGAAACCTTTCGTATTCACAGTGTGTCCATTCTCTACGTCTCCCGTACCTGTTATTGCTGTAGTAATATTCCCTTCATCCTGGAGAGTTGGGACCCTTCGAATGTGTGCCACGCATTATTGCTTTAAAGGGTCTGGATTGCTCACTGAATCTCACCAATCATCTCAGTCCCAAGTGTCCAGGCTTATGCCACATCCAGCTGTGGTTGTAGATAGGGTCATTCCAGGTTTCATCAGAGCCCCTGAAGGAATTGTAAAGAATTTCCCTGTTTTTTTGTTTTGTTTTTGAACTTCCTTTTTATAGGGGGTTTGAGCTGATTCTCACTGCCATGTTTATGGCAGTCAAGACACACTTCATTCCCTTATGGAGATATATCAATACATAGGTTTTAAGTTTCTTACTAGTCAGATATATACCTCTGCGGGAAATATGGGGTTTTGAGTCCATTTCACTGAGGAAAGTGTAGGTCTTGTCTATTCCGTAGTTGGTTTTTGGAACGGTACCTGTACTAATATCAAACTCTGGTTTTATGCATCACCCCACCTCTCCTTCCCCCTTAAGCAGGCATAAGAGTGTTTTCTAAATGTGAGACTCTGTTCTCTTTCCTAACTCAGTTCATGTGTAGCCATGTTTACAGGACCTTAATAAGTGATATCTTATGATAAGTTTTTTTTTTGTCTGTGACTTACTTCACTTAGAATCATCGTACCTGAATCCACTCAGTTTGAAGCTACTGGCCTTATGACATTGATTTCATGGCTGAGGGTTATTACTTTGTATGTAAATAGCACAATTTTTTGAAACATTTTTGTCTTTCCTGGGATATTTAAGGTGTACCCAAGTTGAGGTTCTTGTAAGCAGTGCAGCCCTAAATTTTGGGGTGGCTCTATCTTATTGATTTTCAATTTTCCCAATGTATATTCCCTAGACTGGAAGTGCCCTTGGCTCTGTGGCTCTGTTGTTTACTTGTTTTAGGGAACACAGTGCATTCCTCCAGAGAGGCAGTTGGCAATTTATATCCTGCCCATCAGCGTAACTAGGCTCCCTATTCTCCATTGCCTTTCTTGCCTTTCTGGCTTTTACACATTTTGCGGATGTCCCTTTTGACCGTTGGGAAATGATACTTGTTTGTAGTGCAGATTTGAATTGCCCGCTTGCTTGCTTGGCCAAAAAGGGCCTATGCATTTTCTCCTGAATATATTCACGAGAAAACGCATAGACCCTTTTTGGCCAAGTGCATCATTGACGAAGTTGTGCCCCTCTTCCTGTGCTTTAAAGGCCATTCCAATGTACCTCTTGAAATCTGTTTCCTGCTATTCTGGCTCGCTTTCAAGGCCGCCTCGTTGCCTTCCGTCAACAGATATTTGGACGATTGTTGTCCTTTATTTCTCTGCAAGTTTGTGAATTGCTGTGGCCCTGAGCTCCGTTTTTCAACTCGTTTTTTGTGAGCTGACCGCAAGTCCAAACTTTTTGTTCAGGACCTATACTGGTTCCTGGCGGGTGACTGAGACATTGGTTAATTCCCCTTCCTTCCGGGAAATTAGAGTGACATGTGCCCGTCCAAATGCCTAACAGCTACTCTCTCATTGGTTCTCCTTCTTCCCTTTCATCCTCTGCCAAATTGGCAACCTGTGCGAACCAAGAGGTTAAAGGGGCTGTCTTTCCAAGTTGGGAGATTGATAGTAAAGCAGTTGGAAAGTCAAACCGGAGCACCAGGAGAGGGATTATTAGTTGAGTTTTAGAAACCTTTCATATTCACATTGTGTCCATTCTCTAGGTTTCCCATACATGTTATAGCTGTAGTAATATTCCCTTCAACCTGGAGAGTTGGGACCCTTGGAATGTGTGCCACATATTATTTCTTCAAATGGGCTGCATTTGCTCACCGAATCTCACCAATCATCTCAGTCCCAAGTGTCCAGGCTTATGCCACATCCAGCTGTGGTTGTAGATAGGGTCATTCCAGGTTTCATCAGAGCCCCTGAAGGAATTGTAAAGCATTTCCCTGTTTTTTTGTTTTGTTTTTGAACTTCCTTTTTATAGGGGGTTTGAGCTGATTCTCACTGCCATGTTTATGGCAGTCAAGACACACTTCATTCCCTTACGGAGACATATCAATACATAGGTTTTAAGTTTCTTACTAGTCAGATATATACCTCTGCGGGAAATATGGGGTTTTGAGTCCATTTCACTGAGGAAAGTGTAGGTCTTGTCTATTCCGTAGCTGTTTTTTGGAACGGTACCTGTACTAATATCAAACTCTGGTTTTATGCATCACCCCACCTCTCCTTCCCCCTTAAGCAGGCATAAGAGTGTTTTCTAAATGTGAGACTCTGTTCTCTTTCCTAACTCAGTTCATGTGTAGCCATGTTTACAGGACCTTCATAAGTGATATCTTATGATAAGTTTCTTTTTCTCTGTGACTTATTTCACTTAGAATCATCGTACCTGAATCCACTCAGTTTGAAGCTACTGGCCTTATGACATTGATTTCATGGCTGAGGGTTATTACTTTGTATGTAAATAGCAGAATTTTTTGAAACATTTTTGTCTTTCCTGGTATATTTAAGGTGTACCCAAGTTGAGGTTCTTGTAAACAGTGCCGCCCTAAATTTTGGGTGGCTCTGTCTTATTGATTTTCCGTTTTCCCAAGGTATATTCCCTAGACTGGAAGTGCCCTTGGCTCTGTAGCTCTGTTGTTTACTTGTTTTAGGGAACACAGTGCATTCCTCCAGAGAGGCAGTTGGCAATTTACATCCTGCCCATCAGCATAACTAGGCTCCCTATTCTCCATTGCCTTTCTTGCCTTTCTGGCTTTTTCACATTTTGAGGATGTCCCTTTTGACCGGTGGGAAATGATACTTGTTTGTAGTGCAGATTTGAATTGCCCGCTTGCTTGCTTGGCCAAAAAGGGCGTATGCATTTTCTCCTGAATATATTCACGAGAAAACGCATACACCCTTTTTGGCCAAGTGCATCATTGTCGAAGTTGTGCCCCTCTTCCTGTGCTTTAAAGGCAATTCCAATGTACCTCTTGAAATCTGTTTCCTGCTATTCTGGATCGCTTTCAAGTCTGCCTCGTTGCCTTCCGTCAACAGATTTTCAGACGAATGTTGTCCTTTATTACTCTGCAAGTTTTTGCATTGCTGTGCCCCTGAGCTCCATTTTTCAACTCGTTTTTTGTGAGCTGACCGCAAGTCCAAAATTTTGGTTCAGAACCTATACTGGTTCCCGGCGGGTGTCTGAGACTTTGGTTAATTCTTCTTCCTGCCGGGAAATTAGAATGACATGTGCCCGTCCAAATGCCTAACAGCTATTATCTCATTGGTTCTCCCTCTTCCCTTTCATCCTCTCCCAAATTGGCCACCTGTGAGAACCAGGTGCTTAAAAGGGCTGTCTCTCCAAGTTGGGAGATTGATAGTAAAGCAGTTGGAAAGTCAAACCGGAGCACCAGGAGAGGGCTTATTAGTTGAGTTTTAGAAACCTTTCGTATTCACAGTGTGTCCATTCTCTACGTCTCCCGTACCTGTTATTGCTGTAGTAATATTCCCTTCATCCTGGAGAGTTGGGACCCTTCGAATGTGTGCCACGCATTATTGCTTTAAAGGGTCTGGATTGCTCACTGAATCTCACCAATCATCTCAGTCCCAAGTGTCCAGGCTTATGCCACATCCAGCTGTGGTTGTAGATAGGGTCATTCCAGGTTTCATCAGAGCCCCTGAAGGAATTGTAAAGAATTTCCCTGTTTTTTTGTTTTGTTTTTGAACTTCCTTTTTATAGGGGGTTTGAGCTGATTCTCACTGCCATGTTTATGGCAGTCAAGACACACTTCATTCCCTTATGGAGATATATCAATACATAGGTTTTAAGTTTCTTACTAGTCAGATATATACCTCTGCGGGAAATATGGGGTTTTGAGTCCATTTCACTGAGGAAAGTGTAGGTCTTGTCTATTCCGTAGTTGGTTTTTGGAACGGTACCTGTACTAATATCAAACTCTGGTTTTATGCATCACCCCACCTCTCCTTCCCCCTTAAGCAGGCATAAGAGTGTTTTCTAAATGTGAGACTCTGTTCTCTTTCCTAACTCAGTTCATGTGTAGCCATGTTTACAGGACCTTAATAAGTGATATCTTATGATAAGTTTTTTTTTGTCTGTGACTTACTTCACTTAGAATCATCGTACCTGAATCCACTCAGTTTGAAGCTACTGGCCTTATGACATTGATTTCATGGCTGAGGGTTATTACTTTGTATGTAAATAGCACAATTTTTTGAAACATTTTTGTCTTTCCTGGGATATTTAAGGTGTACCCAAGTTGAGGTTCTTGTAAGCAGTGCAGCCCTAAATTTTGGGGTGGCTCTATCTTATTGATTTTCAATTTTCCCAATGTATATTCCCTAGACTGGAAGTGCCCTTGGCTCTGTGGCTCTGTTGTTTACTTGTTTTAGGGAACACAGTGCATTCCTCCAGAGAGGCAGTTGGCAATTTATATCCTGCCCATCAGCGTAACTAGGCTCCCTATTCTCCATTGCCTTTCTTGCCTTTCTGGCTTTTACACATTTTGCGGATGTCCCTTTTGACCGTTGGGAAATGATACTTGTTTGTAGTGCAGATTTGAATTGCCCGCTTGCTTGCTTGGCCAAAAAGGGCCTATGCATTTTCTCCTGAATATATTCACGAGAAAACGCATAGACCCTTTTTGGCCAAGTGCATCATTGACGAAGTTGTGCCCCTCTTCCTGTGCTTTAAAGGCCATTCCAATGTACCTCTTGAAATCTGTTTCCTGCTATTCTGGCTCGCTTTCAAGGCCGCCTCGTTGCCTTCCGTCAACAGATATTTGGACGATTGTTGTCCTTTATTTCTCTGCAAGTTTGTGAATTGCTGTGGCCCTGAGCTCCGTTTTTCAACTCGTTTTTTGTGAGCTGACCGCAAGTCCAAACTTTTTGTTCAGGACCTATACTGGTTCCTGGCGGGTGTCTGAGACTTTAGTTAATTCTTCTTACTTCCTGGAAGTTAGAATGACATGCGGCCGTCCAAATGCCTAACAGCTACTCTCTCATTGGTTCTCCTTCTTCCCTTTCATCCTCTGCCAAATTGGCAACCTGTGCGAACCAAGAGGTTAAAGGGGCTGTCTTTCCAAGTTGGGAGATTGATAGTAAAGCAGTTGGAAAGTCAAACCGGAGCACCAGGAGAGGGATTATTAGTTGAGTTTTAGAAACCTTTCATATTCACATTGTGTCCATTCTCTAGGTTTCCCATACATGTTATAGCTGTAGTAATATTCCCTTCAACCTGGAGAGTTGGGACCCTTGGAATGTGTGCCACATATTATTTCTTCAAATGGGCTGCATTTGCTCACCGAATCTCACCAATCATCTCAGTCCCAAGTGTCCAGGCTTATGCCACATCCAGCTGTGGTTGTAGATAGGGTCATTCCAGGTTTCATCAGAGCCCCTGAAGGAATTGTAAAGCATTTCCCTGTTTTTTTGTTTTGTTTTTGAACTTCCTTTTTATAGGGGGTTTGAGCTGATTCTCACTGCCATGTTTATGGCAGTCAAGACACACTTCATTCCCTTACGGAGACATATCAATACATAGGTTTTAAGTTTCTTACTAGTCAGATATATACCTCTGCGGGAAATATGGGGTTTTGAGTCCATTTCACTGAGGAAAGTGTAGGTCTTGTCTATTCCGTAGCTGTTTTTTGGAACGGTACCTGTACTAATATCAAACTCTGGTTTTATGCATCACCCCACCTCTCCTTCCCCCTTAAGCAGGCATAAGAGTGTTTTCTAAATGTGAGACTCTGTTCTCTTTCCTAACTCAGTTCATGTGTAGCCATGTTTACAGGACCTTCATAAGTGATATCTTATGATAAGTTTCTTTTTCTCTGTGACTTATTTCACTTAGAATCATCGTACCTGAATCCACTCAGTTTGAAGCTACTGGCCTTATGACATTGATTTCATGGCTGAGGGTTATTACTTTGTATGTAAATAGCAGAATTTTTTGAAACATTTTTGTCTTTCCTGGTATATTTAAGGTGTACCCAAGTTGAGGTTCTTGTAAACAGTGCCGCCCTAAATTTTGGGTGGCTCTGTCTTATTGATTTTCCGTTTTCCCAAGGTATATTCCCTAGACTGGAAGTGCCCTTGGCTCTGTAGCTCTGTTGTTTACTTGTTTTAGGGAACACAGTGCATTCCTCCAGAGAGGCAGTTGGCAATTTACATCCTGCCCATCAGCATAACTAGGCTCCCTATTCTCCATTGCCTTTCTTGCCTTTCTGGCTTTTTCACATTTTGAGGATGTCCCTTTTGACCGGTGGGAAATGATACTTGTTTGTAGTGCAGATTTGAATTGCCCGCTTGCTTGCTTGGCCAAAAAGGGCGTATGCATTTTCTCCTGAATATATTCACGAGAAAACGCATACACCCTTTTTGGCCAAGTGCATCATTGTCGAAGTTGTGCCCCTCTTCCTGTGCTTTAAAGGCAATTCCAATGTACCTCTTGAAATCTGTTTCCTGCTATTCTGGATCGCTTTCAAGTCTGCCTCGTTGCCTTCCGTCAACAGATTTTCAGACGAATGTTGTCCTTTATTACTCTGCAAGTTTTTGCATTGCTGTGCCCCTGAGCTCCATTTTTCAACTCGTTTTTTGTGAGCTGACCGCAAGTCCAAAATTTTGGTTCAGAACCTATACTGGTTCCCGGCGGGTGTCTGAGACTTTGGTTAATTCTTCTTCCTGCCGGGAAATTAGAATGACATGTGCCCGTCCAAATGCCTAACAGCTATTATCTCATTGGTTCTCCCTCTTCCCTTTCATCCTCTCCCAAATTGGCCACCTGTGAGAACCAGGTGCTTAAAAGGGCTGTCTCTCCAAGTTGGGAGATTGATAGTAAAGCAGTTGGAAAGTCAAACCGGAGCACCAGGAGAGGGCTTATTAGTTGAGTTTTAGAAACCTTTCGTATTCACAGTGTGTCCATTCTCTACGTCTCCCGTACCTGTTATTGCTGTAGTAATATTCCCTTCATCCTGGAGAGTTGGGACCCTTCGAATGTGTGCCACGCATTATTGCTTTAAAGGGTCTGGATTGCTCACCGAATCTCACCAATCATCTCAGTCCCAAGTGTCCAGGCTTATGCCACATCCAGCTGTGGTTGTAGATAGGGTCATTCCAGGTTTCATCAGAGCCCCTGAAGGAATTGTAAAGCATTTCCCTGTTTTTTTGTTTTGTTTTTGAACTTCCTTTTTATAGGGGGTTTGAGCTGATTCTCACTGCCATGTTTATGGCAGTCAAGACACACTTCATTCCCTTACGGAGACATATCAATACATAGGTTTTAAGTTTCTTACTAGTCAGATATATACCTCTGCGGGAAATATGGGGTTTTGAGTCCATTTCACTGAGGAAAGTGTAGGTCTTGTCTATTCCGTAGCTGTTTTTTGGAACGGTACCTGTACTAATATCAAACTCTGGTTTTATGCATCACCCCACCTCTCCTTCCCCCTTAAGCAGGCATAAGAGTGTTTTCTAAATGTGAGACTCTGTTCTCTTTCCTAACTCAGTTCATGTGTAGCCATGTTTACAGGACCTTCATAAGTGATATCTTATGATAAGTTTCTTTTTCTCTGTGACTTATTTCACTTAGAATCATCGTACCTGAATCCACTCAGTTTGAAGCTACTGGCCTTATGACATTGATTTCATGGCTGAGGGTTATTACTTTGTATGTAAATAGCAGAATTTTTTGAAACATTTTTGTCTTTCCTGGTATATTTAAGGTGTACCCAAGTTGAGGTTCTTGTAAACAGTGCCGCCCTAAATTTTGGGTGGCTCTGTCTTATTGATTTTCCGTTTTCCCAAGGTATATTCCCTAGACTGGAAGTGCCCTTGGCTCTGTAGCTCTGTTGTTTACTTGTTTTAGGGAACACAGTGCATTCCTCCAGAGAGGCAGTTGGCAATTTACATCCTGCCCATCAGCATAACTAGGCTCCCTATTCTCCATTGCCTTTCTTGCCTTTCTGGCTTTTTCACATTTTGAGGATGTCCCTTTTGACCGGTGGGAAATGATACTTGTTTGTAGTGCAGATTTGAATTGCCCGCTTGCTTGCTTGGCCAAAAAGGGCGTATGCATTTTCTCCTGAATATATTCACGAGAAAACGCATACACCCTTTTTGGCCAAGTGCATCATTGTCGAAGTTGTGCCCCTCTTCCTGTGCTTTAAAGGCAATTCCAATGTACCTCTTGAAATCTGTTTCCTGCTATTCTGGATCGCTTTCAAGTCTGCCTCGTTGCCTTCCGTCAACAGATTTTCAGACGAATGTTGTCCTTTATTACTCTGCAAGTTTTTGCATTGCTGTGCCCCTGAGCTCCATTTTTCAACTCGTTTTTTGTGAGCTGACCGCAAGTCCAAAATTTTGGTTCAGAACCTATACTGGTTCCCGGCGGGTGTCTGAGACTTTGGTTAATTCTTCTTCCTGCCGGGAAATTAGAATGACATGTGCCCGTCCAAATGCCTAACAGCTATTATCTCATTGGTTCTCCCTCTTCCCTTTCATCCTCTCCCAAATTGGCCACCTGTGAGAACCAGGTGCTTAAAAGGGCTGTCTCTCCAAGTTGGGAGATTGATAGTAAAGCAGTTGGAAAGTCAAACCGGAGCACCAGGAGAGGGCTTATTAGTTGAGTTTTAGAAACCTTTCGTATTCACAGTGTGTCCATTCTCTACGTCTCCCGTACCTGTTATTGCTGTAGTAATATTCCCTTCATCCTGGAGAGTTGGGACCCTTCGAATGTGTGCCACGCATTATTGCTTTAAAGGGTCTGGATTGCTCACTGAATCTCACCAATCATCTCAGTCCCAAGTGTCCAGGCTTATGCCACATCCAGCTGTGGTTGTAGATAGGGTCATTCCAGGTTTCATCAGAGCCCCTGAAGGAATTGTAAAGAATTTCCCTGTTTTTTTGTTTTGTTTTTGAACTTCCTTTTTATAGGGGGTTTGAGCTGATTCTCACTGCCATGTTTATGGCAGTCAAGACACACTTCATTCCCTTATGGAGATATATCAATACATAGGTTTTAAGTTTCTTACTAGTCAGATATATACCTCTGCGGGAAATATGGGGTTTTGAGTCCATTTCACTGAGGAAAGTGTAGGTCTTGTCTATTCCGTAGTTGGTTTTTGGAACGGTACCTGTACTAATATCAAACTCTGGTTTTATGCATCACCCCACCTCTCCTTCCCCCTTAAGCAGGCATAAGAGTGTTTTCTAAATGTGAGACTCTGTTCTCTTTCCTAACTCAGTTCATGTGTAGCCATGTTTACAGGACCTTAATAAGTGATATCTTATGATAAGTTTTTTTTTGTCTGTGACTTACTTCACTTAGAATCATCGTACCTGAATCCACTCAGTTTGAAGCTACTGGCCTTATGACATTGATTTCATGGCTGAGGGTTATTACTTTGTATGTAAATAGCACAATTTTTTGAAACATTTTTGTCTTTCCTGGGATATTTAAGGTGTACCCAAGTTGAGGTTCTTGTAAGCAGTGCAGCCCTAAATTTTGGGGTGGCTCTATCTTATTGATTTTCAATTTTCCCAATGTATATTCCCTAGACTGGAAGTGCCCTTGGCTCTGTGGCTCTGTTGTTTACTTGTTTTAGGGAACACAGTGCATTCCTCCAGAGAGGCAGTTGGCAATTTATATCCTGCCCATCAGCGTAACTAGGCTCCCTATTCTCCATTGCCTTTCTTGCCTTTCTGGCTTTTACACATTTTGCGGATGTCCCTTTTGACCGTTGGGAAATGATACTTGTTTGTAGTGCAGATTTGAATTGCCCGCTTGCTTGCTTGGCCAAAAAGGGCCTATGCATTTTCTCCTGAATATATTCACGAGAAAACGCATAGACCCTTTTTGGCCAAGTGCATCATTGACGAAGTTGTGCCCCTCTTCCTGTGCTTTAAAGGCCATTCCAATGTACCTCTTGAAATCTGTTTCCTGCTATTCTGGCTCGCTTTCAAGGCCGCCTCGTTGCCTTCCGTCAACAGATATTTGGACGATTGTTGTCCTTTATTTCTCTGCAAGTTTGTGAATTGCTGTGGCCCTGAGCTCCGTTTTTCAACTCGTTTTTTGTGAGCTGACCGCAAGTCCAAACTTTTTGTTCAGGACCTATACTGGTTCCTGGCGGGTGACTGAGACATTGGTTAATTCCCCTTCCTTCCGGGAAATTAGAGTGACATGTGCCCGTCCAAATGCCTAACAGCTACTCTCTCATTGGTTCTCCTTCTTCCCTTTCATCCTCTGCCAAATTGGCAACCTGTGCGAACCAAGAGGTTAAAGGGGCTGTCTTTCCAAGTTGGGAGATTGATAGTAAAGCAGTTGGAAAGTCAAACCGGAGCACCAGGAGAGGGATTATTAGTTGAGTTTTAGAAACCTTTCATATTCACATTGTGTCCATTCTCTAGGTTTCCCATACATGTTATAGCTGTAGTAATATTCCCTTCAACCTGGAGAGTTGGGACCCTTGGAATGTGTGCCACATATTATTTCTTCAAATGGGCTGCATTTGCTCACCGAATCTCACCAATCATCTCAGTCCCAAGTGTCCAGGCTTATGCCACATCCAGCTGTGGTTGTAGATAGGGTCATTCCAGGTTTCATCAGAGCCCCTGAAGGAATTGTAAAGCATTTCCCTGTTTTTTTGTTTTGTTTTTGAACTTCCTTTTTATAGGGGGTTTGAGCTGATTCTCACTGCCATGTTTATGGCAGTCAAGACACACTTCATTCCCTTACGGAGACATATCAATACATAGGTTTTAAGTTTCTTACTAGTCAGATATATACCTCTGCGGGAAATATGGGGTTTTGAGTCCATTTCACTGAGGAAAGTGTAGGTCTTGTCTATTCCGTAGCTGGTTTTTGGAACGGTACCTGTACTAATATCAAACTCTGGTTTTATGCATCACCCCACCTCTCCTTCCCCCTTAAGCAGGCATAAGAGTGTTTTCTAAATGTGAGACTCTGTTCTCTTTCCTAACTCAGTTCATGTGTAGCCATGTTTACAGGACCTTCATAAGTGATATCTTATGATAAGTTTCTTTTTCTCTGTGACTTATTTCACTTAGAATCATCGTACCTGAATCCACTCAGTTTGAAGCTACTGGCCTTATGACATTGATTTCATGGCTGAGGGTTATTACTTTGTATGTAAATAGCAGAATTTTTTGAAACATTTTTGTCTTTCCTGGTATATTTAAGGTGTACCCAAGTTGAGGTTCTTGTAAACAGTGCCGCCCTAAATTTTGGGTGGCTCTGTCTTATTGATTTTCCGTTTTCCCAAGGTATATTCCCTAGACTGGAAGTGCCCTTGGCTCTGTAGCTCTGTTGTTTACTTGTTTTAGGGAACACAGTGCATTCCTCCAGAGAGGCAGTTGGCAATTTACATCCTGCCCATCAGCATAACTAGGCTCCCTATTCTCCATTGCCTTTCTTGCCTTTCTGGCTTTTTCACATTTTGAGGATGTCCCTTTTGACCGGTGGGAAATGATACTTGTTTGTAGTGCAGATTTGAATTGCCCGCTTGCTTGCTTGGCCAAAAAGGGCGTATGCATTTTCTCCTGAATATATTCACGAGAAAACGCATACACCCTTTTTGGCCAAGTGCATCATTGTCGAAGTTGTGCCCCTCTTCCTGTGCTTTAAAGGCAATTCCAATGTACCTCTTGAAATCTGTTTCCTGCTATTCTGGATCGCTTTCAAGTCTGCCTCGTTGCCTTCCGTCAACAGATTTTCAGACGAATGTTGTCCTTTATTACTCTGCAAGTTTTTGCATTGCTGTGCCCCTGAGCTCCATTTTTCAACTCGTTTTTTGTGAGCTGACCGCAAGTCCAAAATTTTGGTTCAGAACCTATACTGGTTCCCGGCGGGTGTCTGAGACTTTGGTTAATTCTTCTTCCTGCCGGGAAATTAGAATGACATGTGCCCGTCCAAATGCCTAACAGCTATTATCTCATTGGTTCTCCCTCTTCCCTTTCATCCTCTCCCAAATTGGCCACCTGTGAGAACCAGGTGCTTAAAAGGGCTGTCTCTCCAAGTTGGGAGATTGATAGTAAAGCAGTTGGAAAGTCAAACCGGAGCACCAGGAGAGGGCTTATTAGTTGAGTTTTAGAAACCTTTCGTATTCACAGTGTGTCCATTCTCTACGTCTCCCGTACCTGTTATTGCTGTAGTAATATTCCCTTCATCCTGGAGAGTTGGGACCCTTCGAATGTGTGCCACGCATTATTGCTTTAAAGGGTCTGGATTGCTCACTGAATCTCACCAATCATCTCAGTCCCAAGTGTCCAGGCTTATGCCACATCCAGCTGTGGTTGTAGATAGGGTCATTCCAGGTTTCATCAGAGCCCCTGAAGGAATTGTAAAGAATTTCCCTGTTTTTTTGTTTTGTTTTTGAACTTCCTTTTTATAGGGGGTTTGAGCTGATTCTCACTGCCATGTTTATGGCAGTCAAGACACACTTCATTCCCTTATGGAGATATATCAATACATAGGTTTTAAGTTTCTTACTAGTCAGATATATACCTCTGCGGGAAATATGGGGTTTTGAGTCCATTTCACTGAGGAAAGTGTAGGTCTTGTCTATTCCGTAGTTGGTTTTTGGAACGGTACCTGTACTAATATCAAACTCTGGTTTTATGCATCACCCCACCTCTCCTTCCCCCTTAAGCAGGCATAAGAGTGTTTTCTAAATGTGAGACTCTGTTCTCTTTCCTAACTCAGTTCATGTGTAGCCATGTTTACAGGACCTTAATAAGTGATATCTTATGATAAGTTTTTTTTTGTCTGTGACTTACTTCACTTAGAATCATCGTACCTGAATCCACTCAGTTTGAAGCTACTGGCCTTATGACATTGATTTCATGGCTGAGGGTTATTACTTTGTATGTAAATAGCACAATTTTTTGAAACATTTTTGTCTTTCCTGGGATATTTAAGGTGTACCCAAGTTGAGGTTCTTGTAAGCAGTGCAGCCCTAAATTTTGGGGTGGCTCTATCTTATTGATTTTCAATTTTCCCAATGTATATTCCCTAGACTGGAAGTGCCCTTGGCTCTGTGGCTCTGTTGTTTACTTGTTTTAGGGAACACAGTGCATTCCTCCAGAGAGGCAGTTGGCAATTTATATCCTGCCCATCAGCGTAACTAGGCTCCCTATTCTCCATTGCCTTTCTTGCCTTTCTGGCTTTTACACATTTTGCGGATGTCCCTTTTGACCGTTGGGAAATGATACTTGTTTGTAGTGCAGATTTGAATTGCCCGCTTGCTTGCTTGGCCAAAAAGGGCCTATGCATTTTCTCCTGAATATATTCACGAGAAAACGCATAGACCCTTTTTGGCCAAGTGCATCATTGACGAAGTTGTGCCCCTCTTCCTGTGCTTTAAAGGCCATTCCAATGTACCTCTTGAAATCTGTTTCCTGCTATTCTGGCTCGCTTTCAAGGCCGCCTCGTTGCCTTCCGTCAACAGATATTTGGACGATTGTTGTCCTTTATTTCTCTGCAAGTTTGTGAATTGCTGTGGCCCTGAGCTCCGTTTTTCAACTCGTTTTTTGTGAGCTGACCGCAAGTCCAAACTTTTTGTTCAGGACCTATACTGGTTCCTGGCGGGTGACTGAGACATTGGTTAATTCCCCTTCCTTCCGGGAAATTAGAGTGACATGTGCCCGTCCAAATGCCTAACAGCTACTCTCTCATTGGTTCTCCTTCTTCCCTTTCATCCTCTGCCAAATTGGCAACCTGTGCGAACCAAGAGGTTAAAGGGGCTGTCTTTCCAAGTTGGGAGATTGATAGTAAAGCAGTTGGAAAGTCAAACCGGAGCACCAGGAGAGGGATTATTAGTTGAGTTTTAGAAACCTTTCATATTCACATTGTGTCCATTCTCTAGGTTTCCCATACATGTTATAGCTGTAGTAATATTCCCTTCAACCTGGAGAGTTGGGACCCTTGGAATGTGTGCCACATATTATTTCTTCAAATGGGCTGCATTTGCTCACCGAATCTCACCAATCATCTCAGTCCCAAGTGTCCAGGCTTATGCCACATCCAGCTGTGGTTGTAGATAGGGTCATTCCAGGTTTCATCAGAGCCCCTGAAGGAATTGTAAAGCATTTCCCTGTTTTTTTGTTTTGTTTTTGAACTTCCTTTTTATAGGGGGTTTGAGCTGATTCTCACTGCCATGTTTATGGCAGTCAAGACACACTTCATTCCCTTACGGAGACATATCAATACATAGGTTTTAAGTTTCTTACTAGTCAGATATATACCTCTGCGGGAAATATGGGGTTTTGAGTCCATTTCACTGAGGAAAGTGTAGGTCTTGTCTATTCCGTAGCTGGTTTTTGGAACGGTACCTGTACTAATATCAAACTCTGGTTTTATGCATCACCCCACCTCTCCTTCCCCCTTAAGCAGGCATAAGAGTGTTTTCTAAATGTGAGACTCTGTTCTCTTTCCTAACTCAGTTCATGTGTAGCCATGTTTACAGGACCTTCATAAGTGATATCTTATGATAAGTTTCTTTTTCTCTGTGACTTATTTCACTTAGAATCATCGTACCTGAATCCACTCAGTTTGAAGCTACTGGCCTTATGACATTGATTTCATGGCTGAGGGTTATTACTTTGTATGTAAATAGCAGAATTTTTTGAAACATTTTTGTCTTTCCTGGTATATTTAAGGTGTACCCAAGTTGAGGTTCTTGTAAACAGTGCCGCCCTAAATTTTGGGTGGCTCTGTCTTATTGATTTTCCGTTTTCCCAAGGTATATTCCCTAGACTGGAAGTGCCCTTGGCTCTGTAGCTCTGTTGTTTACTTGTTTTAGGGAACACAGTGCATTCCTCCAGAGAGGCAGTTGGCAATTTACATCCTGCCCATCAGCATAACTAGGCTCCCTATTCTCCATTGCCTTTCTTGCCTTTCTGGCTTTTTCACATTTTGAGGATGTCCCTTTTGACCGGTGGGAAATGATACTTGTTTGTAGTGCAGATTTGAATTGCCCGCTTGCTTGCTTGGCCAAACAGGGCCTATGCATTTTCTCCTGAATATATTCACGAGAAAACGCATACACCCTTTTTGGCCAAGTGCATCATTGTCGAAGTTGTGCCCCTCTTCCTGTGCTTTAAAGGCAATTCCAATGTACCTCTTGAAATCTGTTTCCTGCTATTCTGGTTCGCTTTCAAGTCCGCCTCGTTGCCTTCCGTCAACAGATTTTCAGACGAATGTTGTCCTTTATTACTCTGCAAGTTTTTGCATTGCTGTGCCCCTGAGCTCCATTTTTCAACTCGTTTTTTGTGAGCTGACCGCAAGTCCAAAATTTTGGTTCAGAACCTATACTGGTTCCCGGCGGGTGTCTGAGACTTTGGTTAATTCTTCTTCCTGCCGGGAAATTAGAATGACATGTGCCCGTCCAAATGCCTAACAGCTATTATCTCATTGGTTCTCCCTCTTCCCTTTCATCCTCTCCCAAATTGGCCACCTGTGAGAACCAGGTGCTTAAAAGGGCTGTCTCTCCAAGTTGGGAGATTGATAGTAAAGCAGTTGGAAAGTCAAACCGGAGCACCAGGAGAGGGCTTATTAGTTGAGTTTTAGAAACCTTTCGTATTCACAGTGTGTCCATTCTCTACGTCTCCCGTACCTGTTATTGCTGTAGTAATATTCCCTTCATCCTGGAGAGTTGGGACCCTTCGAATGTGTGCCACGCATTATTGCTTTAAAGGGTCTGGATTGCTCACTGAATCTCACCAATCATCTCAGTCCCAAGTGTCCAGGCTTATGCCACATCCAGCTGTGGTTGTAGATAGGGTCATTCCAGGTTTCATCAGAGCCCCTGAAGGAATTGTAAAGAATTTCCCTGTTTTTTTGTTTTGTTTTTGAACTTCCTTTTTATAGGGGGTTTGAGCTGATTCTCACTGCCATGTTTATGGCAGTCAAGACACACTTCATTCCCTTATGGAGATATATCAATACATAGGTTTTAAGTTTCTTACTAGTCAGATATATACCTCTGCGGGAAATATGGGGTTTTGAGTCCATTTCACTGAGGAAAGTGTAGGTCTTGTCTATTCCGTAGTTGGTTTTTGGAACGGTACCTGTACTAATATCAAACTCTGGTTTTATGCATCACCCCACCTCTCCTTCCCCCTTAAGCAGGCATAAGAGTGTTTTCTAAATGTGAGACTCTGTTCTCTTTCCTAACTCAGTTCATGTGTAGCCATGTTTACAGGACCTTAATAAGTGATATCTTATGATAAGTTTTTTTTTGTCTGTGACTTACTTCACTTAGAATCATCGTACCTGAATCCACTCAGTTTGAAGCTACTGGCCTTGTGACATTGATTTCATGGCTGAGGGTTATTACTTTGTATGTAAATAGCACAATTTTTTGAAACATTTTTGTCTTTCCTGGGATATTTAAGGTGTACCCAAGTTGAGGTTCTTGTAAGCAGTGCAGCCCTAAATTTTGGGGTGGCTCTATCTTATTGATTTTCAATTTTCCCAATGTATATTCCCTAGACTGGAAGTGCCCTTGGCTCTGTGGCTCTGTTGTTTACTTGTTTTAGGGAACACAGTGCATTCCTCCAGAGAGGCAGTTGGCAATTTATATCCTGCCCATCAGCGTAACTAGGCTCCCTATTCTCCATTGCCTTTCTTGCCTTTCTGGCTTTTACACATTTTGCGGATGTCCCTTTTGACCGTTGGGAAATGATACTTGTTTGTAGTGCAGATTTGAATTGCCCGCTTGCTTGCTTGGCCAAAAAGGGCCTATGCATTTTCTCCTGAATATATTCACGAGAAAACGCATAGACCCTTTTTGGCCAAGTGCATCATTGACGAAGTTGTGCCCCTCTTCCTGTGCTTTAAAGGCCATTCCAATGTACCTCTTGAAATCTGTTTCCTGCTATTCTGGCTCGCTTTCAAGGCCGCCTCGTTGCCTTCCGTCAACAGATATTTGGACGATTGTTGTCCTTTATTTCTCTGCAAGTTTGTGAATTGCTGTGGCCCTGAGCTCCGTTTTTCAACTCGTTTTTTGTGAGCTGACCGCAAGTCCAAACTTTTTGTTCAGGACCTATACTGGTTCCTGGCGGGTGACTGAGACATTGGTTAATTCCCCTTCCTTCCGGGAAATTAGAGTGACATGTGCCCGTCCAAATGCCTAACAGCTACTCTCTCATTGGTTCTCCTTCTTCCCTTTCATCCTCTGCCAAATTGGCAACCTGTGCGAACCAAGAGGTTAAAGGGGCTGTCTTTCCAAGTTGGGAGATTGATAGTAAAGCAGTTGGAAAGTCAAACCGAAGCACCAGGAGAGGGATTATTAGTTGAGTTTTAGAAACCTTTCATATTCACATTGTGTCCATTCTCTAGGTTTCCCATACATGTTATAGCTGTAGTAATATTCCCTTCAACCTGGAGAGTTGGGACCCTTGGAATGTGTGCCACATATTATTTCTTCAAATGGGCTGCATTTGCTCACCGAATCTCACCAATCATCTCAGTCCCAAGTGTCCAGGCTTATGCCACATCCAGCTGTGGTTGTAGATAGGGTCATTCCAGGTTTCATCAGAGCCCCTGAAGGAATTGTAAAGCATTTCCCTGTTTTTTTTGTTTTGTTATTGAACTTCCTTTTTATAGGGGGTTTGAGCTGATTCTCACTGCCATGTTTATGGCAGTCAAGACACACTTCATTCCCTTATGGAGATATATCAATACATAGGTTTTAAGTTTCTTACTAGTCAGATATATACCTCTGTGGGAAATATGGGGTTTTGAGTCCATTTCACTGAGGAAAGTGTAGGTCTTGTCTATTCCGTAGCTGGTTTTTGGAACGGTACCTGTACTAATATCAAACTCTGGTTTTATGCATCACCCCACCTCTCCTTCCCCCTTAAGCAGGCATAAGAGTGTTTTCTAAATGTGAGACTCTGTTCTCTTTCCTAACTCAGTTCATGTGTAGCCATGTTTACAGGACCTTAATAAGTGATATCTTATGATAAGTTTTTTTTTTGTCTGTGACTTACTTCACTTAGAATCATCGTACCTGAATCCACTCAGTTTGAAGCTACTGGCCTTATGACATTGATTTCATGGCTGAGGGTTATTACTTTGTATGTAAATAGCACAATTTTTTGAAACATTTTTGTCTTTCCTGGGATATTTAAGGTGTACCCAAGTTGAGGTTCTTGTAAGCAGTGCAGCCCTAAATTTTGGGGTGGCTCTATCTTATTGATTTTCAATTTTCCCAATGTATATTCCCTAGACTGGAAGTGCCCTTGGCTCTGTGGCTCTGTTGTTTACTTGTTTTAGGGAACACAGTGCATTCCTCCAGAGAGGCAGTTGGCAATTTACATCCTGCCCATCAGCGTAACTAGGCTCCCTATTCTCCATTGCCTTTCTTGCCTTTCTGGCTTTTACACATTTTGCGGATGTCCCTTTTGACCGGTGGGAAATGATACTTGTTTGTAGTGCAGATTTGAATTGCCCGCTTGCTTGCTTGGCCAAAAAGGGCGTATGCGTTTTCTCCTGAATATATTCACGAGAAAACGCATACACCCTTTTTGGCCAAGTGCATCATTGTCGAAGTTGTGCCCCTCTTCCTGTGCTTTAAAGGCGATTCCAATGTAACTCTTGAAATCTGTTTCCTGCTATTCTGGATCGCTTTCAAGTCCGCCTCGTTGCCTTCCATCAACAGATTTTCAGACGATTGTTGTCCTTTATTACTCTGCAAGTTTTTGCATTGCTGTGCCCCTGAGCTCCATTTTTCAACTCTTTTTTTGTGAGCTGACCGCAAGTCCAAAATTTTGGTTCAGGAACTATACTGGTTCCCGGCGCGTGTCTGGACTTTGGTTAATTCTTCTTCCTGCCGGGAAATTAGAATAACATGTGCCCGTCCAAATGCCTAACGGCTATTCTCTCATTGGTTCTCCCTCTTCCGTTTCATCCTCTCCCAAATTGGCCACCTGTGAGAACCAGGTGCTTAAAAGGGCTGTCTCTCCAAGTTGGGAGATTGATAGTAAAGCAGTTGGAAAGTCAAACCTGAGCAACAGGAGAGGGATTATTAGTAGAGTTTTAGAAACCTTTCGTATTCACAGTGTGTCCATTCTCTATGTTTCCCGTACATGTTTTAGCTGTAGTAATATTCCCTTCAAACTGGAGAGTTGGGACCCTTGGAATGTTTGTCACGCATTATTGCTTTAAATGGTCTGCATTTGCTCACTGAATTTCGCAAATCCTCTCAGGCCCAAGTGTCCAGCCTTATGCCACATCCAGCTGTCGTTGTTGATCGGGTCATTCTGGGTTTCATCAGAGCCCCTGAAGGAATTGTAAAGATTTTCCGGTTTTTTTTTTTTGTTGTTGTTTGTTTTTAAAATTCCTTTTTATATTGGTTTTGTGCTGATTCTCACTGCCATGTTAATGGCAGTCTAGAAACACTTGATTCCCTTATGGAGACATATCAATATATAGGTTTTAAGATTATTACTAGTCAGATATATTCCTCTGCGGGAAATATGGGGTTTTGAGTCCCTTTCACTGAGGAAGGTGTAGGTCTTGTCTATTCCATATTTGGTTTTTGGAATGGTACCTGTACGAATATCAAACTCTAGTTTTATGCATCACCCCTCCTCTCCTTTCCCCTTAAGCAGGCATAAGAGTGTTTTCTAAATTAGAGGCACTTTTCTCTTTCCTAAATCTGTTCATGTGTAGCCATGTTTACAGGACCTTCATAAGTGATATCTTATGATAAGTTTCTTTTTCTCTGTGACTTATTTCACTTAGAATCATCGTACCTGAATCCACTCATTTTGCTGCTACTGGCCTTATGACATTGATTTCATGGCTGAGGGATAATCCATCGTACGTAAGTACGAAAATTTCTTGAACCAATTTTGTCTTTCCTGGCATATATAAGGTGTACCCAAGTTGAGGTTCCTGTAAACAGTGCAGCCCTAAATTTTGGGTGGCTCTGTCTTATTGATTTTCAGTTTTCCCAAGGTATATTCCCTAGACTGGATGTGCTCTTGGCTCTGTGGCTCTGTTTGTTACTTGTTTTAGGGAACACAGTGCATTCCTCCAGAAAGGCAGTTGGCAATTTACATCCTGCCCATCAGCATAACTAGGCCCCCTATTCTCCATTGCCTTTCTTGCCTTTCTGGCTTTTACACATTTTGCGGATGTCCCTTTTAACCGGTGGGAAATGATACTTGTTTGTAGTGCAGATTTGAATTGCCCGCTTGCTTGCTTCGCCAAACAGGGCCTATGCATTTTCTCCTGAATATATTCACGAGAAAACTCATACACCCTTTTTGGCCAAGTGCATCATTGTCCAAGTTGTGCCTCTCTTCCTGTGCTTTAAAGGCGATTCCAATGTACCTCTTGAAATCTGTTTCCTGCTATTCTGGCTCGCTTTCAAGTCCGCCTCGTTGCCTTCCGTCAACAGATATTTGGACGATTGTTGTCCTTTATTTCTCTGCCAGTTTGTGAATTGCTGTGGCCCTGAGCTCCATTTTTCAACTCGTATTTTGTGAGCTGACCGCATGTCCAAAATTTTGGTTCAGGACCTATACTGGTTCCCGGCGAGTGGCTGAGACTTTGGTTAATTCTCCTTCCTTCCGGGGAATTAGAGTGACATGTGCAAGTCCAAATGCCTAACAGCTACTCTGTCATTGGTTCTCCTTCTTCCCTTTCATCCTCTGCCAAATTGGCAACCTGTGCGAACCAGGAGGTTAAAGGGGCTGTCTTTCCAAGTTGGGAGATTCATAGTAAAGCAGTTGGAAAGTCAAACCGGAACACCAGGAGAGGGATTATTAGTTGAGTTTTAGAAACCTTTCATATTCACATTGCGTCCATTCTCTAGGTTTCCAGTACATGTTATAGCTGTAGTAATATTCCCTTCAACCTGGAGAGTTGGGACCCTTGGAATGTGTGCCACATATTATTGCTTTAAATGGTCTGAATTTGCTCACCGAATCTCACCAATCATCTCAGTCCCAAGTGTCCAGGCTTATGCCACATCCAGCTGTCGTTGTAGATAGGGTCATTCCAGGTTTCATCAGAGCCCCTGAAGGAATTGTAAAGAATTTCCTTGTTTTTTTGTTTTGTTTTTTAACTTCCTTTTAATAGGGGGTTTGAGCTGATTCTCACTGCCATGTTTATGGCAGTCAAGACACACTTCATTCCCTTACGGAGACATACCAATACATAGGTTTTAAGTTTCTTACTAGTCAGATATATACCTCTGCGGGAAATATGGGGTTTTGAGTCCATTTCTCTGAGGAAAGTGTAGGTCTTGTCTATTCCGTAGCTGGTTTTTGGAACGGTACCTGTACTAATATCAAACTCTGGTTTTATGCATCACCCCACCTCTCCTTCCCCCTGAAGCAGGCATAAGAGTGCTTTCTAAATGTGATACTCTGTTCTCTTTCCTAACTCATTTCATGTGTAGCAATGTTTACAGAACCTTCATAAGTGATATCTTATGATTAGTTTCTTTTTCTCTGTGACTTATTTCACTTAGAATCATCGTACCTGAATCCACTTAGTTTGAAGCTACTGGCCTTATGACATTGATTTCATGGCTGAGGGTTATTACTTTGTATGTAAATAGCACAATTTTTTGAAACATTTTTGTCTTTCCTGGGATATTTAAGGTGTACCAAGTTGAGGTTCTTGTAAGCAGTGCAGCCCTAAATTTTGGGGTGGCTCTGTCTTATTGATTTTCCGTTTTCCCAAGGTATATCCCCTAAACTGGAATTGCCCTTGGCTCTGTAGCTCTGTTGTTTACTTGTTTTAGGGAACACAGTGCATTCCTCCAGAGAGGCAGTTGGCAATTTACATCCTGCCCATCAGCGTAACTAGGCTCCCTATTCTCCATTGCCTTTCTTGCCTTTCTGGCTTTTACACATTTTGCGGATGTCCCTTTTGACCGTTGGGAAATGATACTTGTTTGTAGTTCAGATTTGAATTGCCCTCTTGCTTGCTTGTTTGGCCAAAAAGGGCGTATGCATTTTCTCCTGAATATATTCACGAGAAAACGCATACACCCTTTTTGGCCAAGTGCATCATTGTCGAAGTTGTGCCCCTCTTCCTGTGCTTTAAAGGCGATTCCAATGTACCTCTTGAAATCTGTTTCCTGCTATTCTGGATCGCTTTCAAGTCCGCCTCGTTGCCTTCCGTCAACAGATTTTCGGACGATTGTTGTCCTTTATTACTCTGCCAGTTTGTGAATTGCTGTGGCCCTGAGCTCCATTTTTCAACTCGTTTTTTGTGAGCTGACCGCAAGTCCAAAATGTTGGTTCAGGTCCTATACTGGTTCCCGGCGGGTGTCTGAGACTTTGGTTAATTCTTCTTCCTGCCTGGAAATTAGAATGACATGCGGCCGTCCAAATGCCTAACAGCTACTCTCTCATTGGTTCTCCCTCTTCCCTTTCATCCTCTCCCAAATTGGCCACCTGTGAGAACCAGGAGGTTAAAGGGGCTGTCTTTCCAAGTTGGGAGATTGATAGTAAAGCAGTTGGAAAGTCAAACCGGAGCACCAGGAGAGGGATTATTAGTTGAGTTTTAGAAACCTTTCATATTCACATTGTGTCCATTCTCTAGGTTTCCAGTACATGTTATAGCTGTAGTAATATTCCCTTCAACCTGGAGTGTTGGGACCCTTGGAATGTTTGCCACATATTATTTCTTTAAATGGGCTGCATTTGCTCACCGAATCTCACCAATCATCTCAGTCCCAAGTGTCCAGGCTTATGTCACATCCAGCTGTGGTTGTAGATAGGGTCATTTCAGGTTTCATCAGAGCCCCTGAAGGAATTGTAAAGAATTTCCCTGTTTTTTTGTTTTGTTTTTGAACTTCCTTTTTATAGGGGGTTTGAGCTGATTCTCACTGCCATGTTTATGGCAGTCAAGACACACTTCATTCCCTTATGGAGACATATCAATACATAGGTTTTAAGTTTCTTACTAGTCAGATATATACCTCTGCGGGAAACGTGGGGTTTTATGTCCATTTCACTGAGGAAAGTGTAGGTCTTGTCTATTCTGTAGTTGGTTTTTGGAACGGTACCTGTACTAATATCAAACTCTGGTTTTATGCATCACGCCACCTATCCTTCCCCTTAAGCAGGCATAAGAGTGTTTTCTAAATGTGAGACTCTGTTCTCTTTCCTCACTCAGTTCATGTGTAGCCATGTTTACAGGACCTTTATAAGTGATATCTTATGATAAGTTTCTTTTTCTCTGTGACTTATTTCACTTAGAATCATCGTACCTGAATCCACTGAGTTTGAAGCTACTGGCCTTATGACATTGATTTCATGGCTGACTTATATTCCATCGTACGTAAGTAACACAATTTCTTGAAACATTTTTGTCTTTCCTGGGATATTTAAGGTGTACCCAAGTTGAGGTTCTTGTAAGCAGTGTAGCCCTAAATTTTGGGGTGGCTCTGTCTTATTGATTTTCCGTTTTCCCAAGGTATATCCCCTAAACTGGAATTGCCCTTTGCTCTGTAGCTCTGTTGTTTCCTTGTTTTAGGGAACACATTGCACTCCTCCAGAGAGGCAGTTTGCAATTTACATCCTTTCCATCAGCATAACTAGGCTCCCTGTTCTCCAGGGCCTCTCTTGCCTTTCTGGTTTTTACACATTTTGCCGATGTCCCTTTTGTCCGGTGGTATGTGATACTTCATTGTAGTGCAGATTTGCATTGGCTGCTTGCTTGCTTGGCCAAAAAGCACGTATGCGTTTTCTCCTGAATATATTCAGGAGAAAACTCATACACCCTTTTGGGCCAAGTGCCTCATTGTCGAAGTTGTGCCCCTCTTCCTGTGCTTTAAAGGCAATTCCAATGTACCTCTTGAAATCTGTTTCCTGCTACTCTGGCTCGCTTTCAAGTCCGCCTCGTTACCTTCCCTCAACAGATATTTGGACGATTGTTGTCCTTTATTTCTCTGCCAGTTTGTGAATTGCTGTGGCCCTGAGCTCCATTTTTCAACTAGTTTTTTGTGAGCTGACCGCAAATCCAAAATTTTGGTTCAGGACCTATACTGGTTCCCAGCGGGTGTCTGAGACATTGGTTAATTCTTCTTCCTGCCAGGAAATTAGAGGGACATGCGGCCGTCGAAATGCCTAACAGCTACTCGCTCATTGGTTCTCCCTCTTCCCTTTCATCCTCTACAAATTTGGCCACCTGTGAGAACAAGGAGGTTAAAGGGGCTGTCTCTCCAAGTTGGGAGATTGATAGTAAAACAGTTGGAAAGTCAAACTGGAGCACCAGGATTGGGATTATTAGTTGAGTTTTAGAAACCTTTCGTATTCACAGTGTGTACATTCTCTATGTTTCCCGTACATGTTATAGCTCTAGTAATATTCCCTTCATCCTGGAGATTTCGGACACTTCGAATGTGTGCAACGCATTATTGCTTTAAAGGGTCTGGATTGCTCACTGAATCTCACCAATCCTCTCAGTCCCAAGTGTCCAACCTTATGCCACATCCAGCTGTCATTGTGGATAGGGTCATTCCAGGTTTCATCAGAGCCCCTGAAGGAATTGTAAAGAATTTCCCTGATTTTTGTTTTGTTTTTGAAATTCCTTTTTATAGTGGGTTTGAACTGATTCTCACTGCCATGTTTATGCCAGTCTAGAAAACCTTGATTCCCTTACGGAGACATATCAATACATAGGTTTTAAGATTCTTACCAGTCAGATATATTCCTCTGCGGGAAATATGGCGTTTTGAGTCCCTTTCACTGAGGAAAGTGTAGGTCTTGTCTATTCCGTATTTGGTTTTGGGAACGGTATCTGTACTAATATCTAACTCTGGTTTTATGCATCTCTCCACCTCTCATTCCCCCTTAAGCAGGCACAAGAGTGTTTTCTAAATGTGAGGCTCTGTTCTCTTTCCTAACTCAGTTCATGTGTAGCCATGTTTAGAGGACCTTCATAAGTGATATCTTATGATAAATTTCTTTTTCTCTGTGACTTATTTCACTTAGAATCATCGTACCTGAATCCACTCCTTTTGCTTCTACTGGCCTCATGACATTGATTTCATGGCTGAGGGTTATTACATTGTATGTAAATACCACAATATTTTGAAACATTTTTGTTTTTCCTGGGATTTTAAGGTGTACCCAAGTTGAGGTTCTTGTAAACAGTGCAGCCCTAAATTTTGGGTGGCTCTGTCTTATTGATTTTCAGTTTTCCCAAGGTATATTTCCTAGACTGGAATTGCCCTTGGCTCTGTTGCTCTGTTGTTTAATTGTTTTAGGGAACACATTGCACTCCTCCAGGGAGGCGGTTGGCAATTTACATCCTGCCCATCAGCATAACTAGGCTCCCTCTTCTCCAGCGCTTGTCTTGCCTTTCTGCTTTTTACACATTTTGCGGATGTCCCTTTTGACCGCTGGGAAGTGATACTTCTTTTTACTGCAGAATTTCATTCCCCGCTTGCTTGCTTGGCCAAAAAGGGCTTATGCATTTCCTCCTGATGATATTCAGGAGGAAACGCATAAGCCCTTTTTGGGCAAGTGCATCATGGTCGAAATTGTGCCCCTATTCCTGTGCTTTAAAGGCGATTCCAATGTACCTCTTGAAATCTGTTTCCTGCTTTTCTGGCTCGCTTTCAAGTCTGCCTCGTTGCCTTCCCTCAACAGATTTTTGCACGCTAGTTGCCCTTTATTACTCTGCCAATTTGTGAATTGCTGTGCTCCTGAGCTCCAATTTTCAACTCGTTTTTTGTGAGCTTACCGCAAGTCCAAAATTTACTTCAGGATATATACTGGTTCCCGGCGGGTGGCTAAGACTCTGGTTAATTCTTCTTTCTGCCGGTAAATTAGAGTGACATGTGCCACTCCAAATGCCTAACAACTAGTCTCTCATTGGTTCTCCATCTTTCCTTTCATCCTCTGCCTAATTTGCAACCTGTGAGAACCAGGAGTTTAAAGGGGCTGTCCCTCCAATTTGGGAGATTGATAGTAAAGCAGTTGGAAATGCAAACCAGAGCAACAGGAGAGGGAATTTAGTTGTGTTTTAAAATCCTTTCGTTTTCACAGTGTGTCCTTTCTCTATGTTTCCCGTACATGTTATAGCTGTAGTAATATTCCCTTCAACCTGGAGAGTTGGGATCCTTGGAATGTGTGCCACACATTATTGCTTTAAATGGTGTGCATTTGCTGACCCAATCTCACCAGTCCTCTCACCCCAAGTGTCCAGCCTTATGCCACATCCAGCTGTCATTGTAGATAGGGTAATTCCATGTTTCATCAGAGCCCCTGAAGGAAATGTAAAGATCATCCCTGTTTTTTTGTTTTGTTTTTGAAATTCCTTTTTATAGTGGGTTTGAGCTGATTCTCACTGCCATGATTATGCCAGTCTAGACACACTTGACTCCCTTACGGACACATATCAATACATAGGTTTTAAGATTCTTACTAGTCAGATATATTCCTCTGTGGGAAATAAGGGGTTTTGAGTCCCTTTCACTGAGGAAGGTGTAGGTCTTGTCTCTTCCATATTTGGTTTTTGGAAAGGTAGCTGTATGAATATCAAACGCTGGTTTTATGCATCACACCTCCTCTCCTTTCCCGTTAAGCAGGCATAAGAGTGTTTTCTAAATGTGAGACTCTGTTCTCTTTCCTATCTCTGTTCATGTGTAGCCATGTTTACAGGACCTTCATAAGTGATATCTTATAATAAGTTTCTTTTTCTCTTTGACTAAATTCACTTAAAATCTTCGTACCTGAATCCACCCATTTTGTTGCTACTGGCCTTTTGACATTGATTTCATGGCTGAGGGATATTCCATCTTACGTAAGTACCACAATTTCTTGAACCAATTTTGTCTTTCGTGGGATATTTAAGGTTTACCCAAGTTGTGGTTCTTGTAAGCAGTGCAGCCCTAAATATTGGGGTGGCTCTGTCTTTTTGATTTTCAGTTTTCCCATGGTATATTCCCTAGACTGGAAGTGCCCTTGGCTCTGTAGCTCTTGTGTTTACCTGTTTTAGGGAACACAATGCACTCCTCCAGAGAGGGAATTGGCAATTTACATCCCTCACATCAGCATAACAAGGCTCCCTGTTCTCCAGAGCCTGTCTTGCCTTTCTGCTTTTTACACATTTTGCGGATGTCCCTTTTGACCGGTGGGAAGTGATACTTCTTTGTAGTGCAGATTTGCATTGCCCGCTTGCTTGCTTGGCCAAAAAGGGCGTATGCGTTTTCTCCTGAATATATTCAGGAGAAAACGCATACGCCCTTTTTGGCCAAGTGCATCATTGTCGAAGTTGTGCCCCTCTTCCTGTGCTTTGAAGGTGATTCCAATGTACCTCTTGAAATTTTTTTCCTGCTATTCCTGCTCGCTTTCAAGTCCACCTCGTTGCCTTCCCTCAACAGATTTTTGGACGATAGTTGCCCTTCAGTACTCTGCCTGTTTGTGAATTGTTGTGTCCCAGAGCTCCATTTTTCAACTCATTTTTTGTGAGCTGACCACAAGTCCAAAATTTTGGTTCAGGACCTATACAGGTTCCCAGTGTGTGGCTGAGAATTTGATTAATAATTCTTCCTGCTGGGAAATTAGAGTGACATGAGCCCGTCCAAATGCCTAACAGCTATTCTCTCATTGGTTCTCCATCTTCCCTTTCATCCTCTGCCAAACTGGCAACCTGTGAGTACCAGGAGGCTAAAGGGTCTGTCTCTGCAAGTTGGGAGATTGATAATAAAGCAATTGGAAATTCAAACCGGAGCACCAGGAGAGGTACTATTATTTGAGTTTTTGAAACCTTTCGTATTCACAGTGTGTCCATTCTCTAGGTTTCCCGTACATGTTATAGCTGTAGTAATATTCCCTTCAACCTGGAGAGTTGGGACCCCTGGAATGTGTGCCACGCATTATTCTTTTAAATGGTCTCCATTTGCTCACCGAAACTCACCAATCCTCTCAGTCCCAAGTGTCCAGCCTTATGCCACATCCAGCTGTCGTTGTATATATGGTCATTCCAGGTTTCATCAGAGCCCCTGAAGGAATTGTAAAGAATTTCCCTGTTTTTTTGTTTTGTTTTTGAAATTCCTTTTTATAGTGGGTTTGTACTTATTCTGACTGTCATGTTTATGCCAGTCTAGACAAACTTGATTCCCTTACGGAGACATATCAATACATAGGTTTTAAGTTTGTTACCAGTCAGATATATTCCTGTGTGGAAAATATGCGGTTTTGAGTCCCTTTCAATGAGGAAGGTGTAGGTCTTGTCTATTCCCTACTTGGTTTTTGGAACAGTATCTGTACTAATATCAAACTCTGGTATTATGCATCACCCCACCTCTCCTTCCACCTTAAGCAGGCATAAGAGTGTTTTCTAAATGTGAGACTCTGTTCTCTTTCCTAAGTCAGTTCATGTGTAGCCATGTTTACAGGACCTTCATAAGTGATATCTTATGATAAGTTTCTTTTTCTCTGTGACTTATTTCACTTAGAATCATCGTACCTGAATCCACTCATTTTGCTGCTACTGGCCTCATGACATTGATTTCATGGCTGGGTGATATTCCATCATCTGTAAGTAATACTATTTCTTAAACCATTTTTGTCTTTCCTGGGATATTTAAGGTGTACCCAAGTTGAGGTTCTTGTAAGCAGTGCAGCCCTAACTTTGGGGTGGTTCTGTCTTATTGATTTTCAGTTTTCCCAAGGTATATTCCCTAGACTCGAAGTGCCCTTGGCTCTGTAGCTCTGTTGTTTACTTGTTTTAGGGAACACAATGCACTCCTCCAGAGAGGCAGTTGGCAATTTACATCCCGCCCGTCAGCATAACAAGGCTCCCTGTTTTCCAGGGCCTGTCTTGCCTTTCTGGTTTTTACACATTTTGCGGATGTCCATTTTGACCGGTGGGAAGTGATACTTCTTTGTAGTGCAGATTTGCATTGCCCGCTGTCTTGCTAGGCCAAAAAGGGCGTATGCGTTTTCTCCTGAATATATTCAGGAGAAAACGCGTACTCCCTTTGTGTCCAAGTGCATCATTTTCGATGTTGTGCCCCTCTTCCTGTGCTTTGAAGGTGATTCCAATTTACCTCTTGAAATCTGTTTCCTGCTATTTCGGCTCACGTTCAATTCCGCCTCGTTGCCTTCCCTCAACAGATTTTTGGACGATAGTTGCCCTTTAGTACTCTGCCAGTTTGTGAATTGCTGTGCCCCTGAGCTCCATTTTTCAACTTATTTTTTGTGAGGTGACCACAAGTCCAAAATTTTGGTTCAGGACCTATACAGGTTCCCAGTGGGTGGCTGAGAATTTGATTTATTCTTCTTCCTGCCGGGAAATTAGAGTGACATGTGCCCGTCCAAATGCCTAACAGCTATTCTCTCATTGGTTCTCCATCTTCCCTTTCATCCTCTGCCAAACTGGCAACCTGTGAGTACCAGGAGGTTAAAGGGGCTGTCTCTGCAAGTTGGGAGATTGATAATAAAGCAATTGGAAATTCAAACCGGAGCACCAGGAGAGGGACTATTAGTTGAGTTTTAGAAACCTTTTGTATTCACAGTGTGTCCATTCTCTAGGTTTCCCGTACATATTATAGCTGTAGTAATATTCCCTTCAACCAGGAGAGTTGGGACCCTTGGAATGCGTGCCACACATTATTGTTTTAAATGGTCTGCATTTGCTCACCAAAACTCACCAATCCTCTCAGTCCCAAGTGTCCAGCCTTATGCCACATCCAGCTGTCTTTGTATATATGGTCATTTCAGGTTTCATCAGAGCCCCTGAAGGAATTGTAAAGAATTTCCCTGTTTTTTTGTTTTGTTTTTGAATTTCCTTTTTATAGTGGTTTTGAGCTGATTCTCACTGCCATGTTTAAGCCAGCGTAGACACACTTGATTCCCTTACGGAGACATATCAATACATAGCTTTTAAGAATCTTACTAGTCTGATATATTCCTCTGCGGAAAATATGCGATTTTGAGTCCCTTTCAATGAGGAAGGTGTAGGTCTTCTCTATTCCGTACGTGGTTTTTGGAACAGTATCTGTACTAATATCAAACTCTGGTTTTATGCATCATCCCACCTCTCCTTGCCCCTTAAGCAGGCATAAGAGTGTTTTCTAAAGGTGAGACACTGTTCTCTTTCGTAACTCAGTTCATGTGTAGCCATGTTTACAGGACCTTCATAAGTGATATCTTATGATAAGTTTCTTTTTCTCTGTGACTTATTTCACTTAGAATCATCGTACCTGAATCCACTCATTTTGCTGCTACTGCCCTCATGACATTGATTTCATGGCTGGGGGATATTCCATCGTCTGTAATTAATAAAATTTCTTAAACCATTTTTGTCTTTCCTGGGATATTTAAGGTGTACCCAAGTTGAGGTTATTGTAAGCAGTGCAGCCTTAATTTTGGGTTGGCTCTCTCTTATTGATTTTCTGTTTTCCCAAGGTATATTCACTAGACTGGAAGTGCCCTTGGCTCTGTAGCTCTGTTGTTTACTTGTTTTAGGGAACACAATGCACTCCTCCAGAGAGGCAGTTGGCCATTTACATCATGCCCATCAGCATAACTAGGTTCCCTGTTCTCCAGGGCCGGTCTTGCCTTTCTGGATTTTACACATTTTGCGGATGTCCCTTTTGACCGGTGGGCAGTGATACTTCTTTGTAGTGCAGATTTGCATTGCCCGCTTTCCTGCATGGCCAAAATGGCCGTATGCGTTTTCTCCTGAATATATTGAGGAGAAAAAGCATACGCCCTTTTTAACCAAGAGCATCATTGTCGAAGTTGTGCCCCTCTTCCTGCGCTTTAAAGGCGATTCCAATGTACCTCTTGAAATCTGTTTCCTGCTTTCTGGCCGAAATTCAGGTCCGCCTGTTTTACTTCTCTCAACAGATTTTTGGACGATAGTTGTCCTTTATTACTCTGCCAGTTTGTGAATTGCTGTGCCCCTGAGCTCCATTTTTCAACTCGTTTTTTGTGAGCTGACCGCAAGTCCAAAATTTTGGTTCAGGACCTATACTGGTTCCCGGTGGGTGGCTGAGACTTTTGTTAATTCTTCTTCCTGACGGGAAATTAGAGTGACATGGGCCCATCCATATGCCTAACAGCTACTCTCTCATTCGTTCACCCTATTCCCTTTCATCCTCTGCCAAATTGTCAACCTGTGCGAACCAGGAGGTTAAAGGTGCTGTCTCTCCAAGTCGGGAGATTGATAGTAAAGCAGTTGGAAAGTCAAACCAGAGCAAAAGGAGAGGGACTCTTTGTTGAGTTTTAGAAGACTTTTGTATTCACAATGTGTCTGTTCTCTTCCTTTCCCGTACATGTTATAGCTGTAATAATATTCACTTCAACGTGGAGAGTTGGGACCCTTGGAATGTGTGCCACGCATTATTGCTTTAAGTGGTCTGCATTTGCTCACCGAATATCACAAATCCTCTCAGTCCCAAGTGTCTTTCCTTATGCCACATCCAACTGTCGTTGTAGATGGGGTCATTCCAGGTTTCATCAGAGCACCAGAAGGAATTGTAAAGAATTTCCCTGTTTTTTCGATTTGTTTTTGAAATTCCTTTTTATAGTGGGTTTGAGCTGATTCTCACTGCCATGTTTCTGCCAGTCTAGACACACTTGATTCCCTGATGGAGACGTATCAATACATAGGTTTTAAGATTCTTACTAGTCAGATATATTTCTCCGTGGGAAATATGGGGTTTTCAGTCCCTTTCAATGAGGAAGGTGTAGGGATTGTCTCTTCCGTAGTTAGTTTTTGGAACGGTACCTGTACTAATATCAAACTCTTGTTTTATGCATCACGCCACCTCTCCTTCCCCCTTAAGCAGGCATAAGAGTGTTTTCTAAATGTGAGACTCTGTTCTCTTTCCTAACTCAGTTCATGTGTAGCCATGTTTACAAGACCTTCATAAGTGATATCTTATGATAAGTTTCTTTTTCTCTGTGACTTATTTCACTTAGAATCATCGTACCTGAATCCACTCTTTTTGCTGCTACTGGCCTTATGATATTGATTTCATGGATGAGGGATATTCCATCGTACGTAAGTACCACAATTTCTTGAACCATTTTTGTCTTTTCTGAGATATTTCAGGTGTACCCAAGTTGATGTTCATGTAAGCAGTGCAGCCCTAAATTTTGAGGTGGCTGTGTCTTATTGATTTTCAGTTTTCCCAAGGTATATTCCCTAGACTGGAAGTGCCCTTGGCTCTGTAGCTCTGTTGTTTACTTGTTTTAGGGAACACAATGCAATCCTCCAGAGAGGGAGTTTTCAATTTACATCCCGCCTATCAGCATAAGTAGGCTCCCTCTTCTCCAGGGCCAGTCTTGCCTTTCTGGTTTTTACACATTTTTTGCATGTCCCTTTTGACGGGTGGGAAGTGATACTTCTTTTTAGTGCAGATTGGCATTGCCCGCTTGCTTGCTTGGCCAAAAACAGCATATGCGTTTTCTCCTGAATATATTCAGGAGAAAACGCATACACCCTTTTTGGCCAAGTGCATCATTGTCGAAGTTGTGCCCCTCTTCCTGTGCTTTTTTTTTTTTTTTTGTGGTACGCGGGCCTCTCACTGCTGCGGCCTCTCCCGTTGCGGAGCACAGGCTCCGGACGCGCAGGCCCAGCAGCCACGGCCCACGGGCCCAGCCGCTCCGCGGCATATGGGATCCCCCCAGACCGGGGCACGAACCCGCATCCCCTGCATCGGCAGGCGGACTCCCAACCACTGAGCTACCAGGGAGGCACTTCCTGTGCTTTAAAGATGATCCCAATGTACCTCTTGTAATCTGTTTCCTGATATTCTGCCTCGCATTCAAGTCCGCCTGGTTGCCTTCCCTCAACAGATTTTTGGACGATTGTTGTCCTTTATTACTCTGCCAGTTTGTGTATTGCTGTGCCCTGAGATCGATTTTTCAACTCGTTTTTTTGTGAGCTGACCGCAAGTCCAAAATTTTTGTTCAGTACCTATACTGGTTCCCGGTGGGTGGCTGAGACTTTGGTTAATTCTTCTTCCTGCCGGGAAATTAGAATGACATGTGCCCGTCCAAATGCGTAACAGCTACTCTGTCATTGGTTCTCACTCTTCCCTTTCATCCTCTGCCAATTTGGCATCCTTTGCGAACCAGGAGGTTAAAGGGGCTGTCTCTCCAAGTTGGGAGATTGATAGTAAAGCAGTTGGAAAATCAGACCGGAGCACCAGGAGAGGGAATATTAGTTGAATTTTAGAAACCTTTCATATTCACAGTGTGTCCATTCTCTATGTTTCCCATACATTTTACAGCTGTAGTAATATTCCCTTCATCCTGGAGAGTTGGGACAAGTGGAATGTGTGCCACGCATTATTGCTTTAAATGGTCTGTATTTGCTCACCAAATCTCACCAAACCTCTCAGTCCCAAGTGTCCTGCCTTATGCCACATCCAGCTGTCTTTGTAGATAGGGTCATTCCAGGTTTCATCAGAGCCCCTGAAGGAATTGTAAAGAATTTCCCTGTTTGAGCTGATTATCACTGCCATGATTCTGCCAGTGTAGACACACTTATTTCCCTGATGGAGACATATCAATACATAGGTTTTAAGTTTCTTACTAGTCAGATATATTCCTCTGTGGGAAATATGCGGTTTTGAGACCCTTTCACTGAGGAAGGTGTATGGCTTGTCTCTTCCGTAGTTGGATTTTGGAATGGTACATGTACTAATATCAAACTCTGGTTTTAGGCATCACCCCACCTCTCCTTCCCCCTTAAGCAGGGATAAGTGTGTTTTCTAAATGTGAGACCCTCTTCTCTTTCCTAACTCAGTTCATGTGTAGCCATGTTTACAGGAACTTCATAAGTGATATCTGATGATAAGTTTCTTTTTCTTGGTGACTTATTTCACTTAGAAACATCGTACCTAAATCCACTCATTTTGCTGCTACTGGCCTTATGACATTGATTTCATGGCTGAGGGATATTCCATCGTACGTAATATCCCAATTTCTTGAGCAATTTTTGTCTTTCCTGGGATATTTCAGGTGTACCCAAGTTGAGGTTCTTGTAAGCAGTGCATCCCTAAATTTTGGGGTGGCTCTGTCTTATTGATTTTCAGTTTTCGCAAGGTATATTCCCTAGACTGAATGTGCACTTGGCTCTGTAGATCTGTTGTTTACTTGTTTTAGGGAACACAGTGCACTCCTCCAGAGAGGCAGTTGGCAATTTACATCCCACCCATCAGCATAACTAGGCTCCCTGTTCTCCAGGGCCTGTCTTGCCTTTCTGGTTTCTATACATTTTGCGGATGTCCCTTTTGACTGGTGGGAAGTGATACTCCTTTGTAGTGCAGATTTGCATTGCCGCTTGCTTGCTTGGCCAAAAAGGGTGTATGCGTTTTCTCCTGAATATATTCAGGAGAAAACGCATACGCCCTTTTGGCCAAGTGCATCACTGTTGAAGTTTTGCCCCTCTTCCTGTGCTTTACAGGCGATTCCAATGTACCTCTTGATATCTGTTTCCTGCTCTTCAGGCTCACTTTCAAGTCCACCTCATTGCCTTCCATCAACAGATTTTTGGACTATAGTTTTCCTTTATTACTCTGCCAGATTGTGAATTGCTGTGCCCCAGACCTCCATTTTTCTACTAGTTTTTTTGAGCTGACCGCAAGTCCAAAATTTTGGTTCAGGACCTATACTGTTTCCCCCCGAGTGGCTGAGACTTTGGTTAATTCTTTTTCCTGACAGGAAATTGGAGTGACTTATGCCCGTCCAAATGCCTAACACCTACTCTCTCATTGGTTCTCCCTCTTCCCTTTCATCCTCTGCAAAATTGGCAACCTCTGCGAACCAGGAGATTAAAGGGGCTGTCTCTCCAAGTTGGGAGATTGGTAGTAAAGCTTTTGGAAAGTCAAAGCGGAGCACCAAGAGAGGGACTATTAGTTGAGCTTTAGAGAACTTTCGTATTCACAGTGTGTCCATTCTCTATGTTTCCCATACATGTTATAGCTGTAGTAATATTCCCTTCAACCTGGAGAGTTGGGACCCATGGAATGGGTGCAACACATTATTGCTTTAAAGGGTCTCCATTTGGTCACCCAATCTCATCAATCCTCTCAGACCCAAGTGTCAAGCCTTATGCCACGTCCAGCTTTCATTGTAGATAGGGTCATTTCAGGTTTCATCAGAGCGCCTGAAGGAATTATAAAGAATTTCCTTGTTTTTTTGTTTTGGTTTTGAAATTCCTTTTTATACTGGGTTAGAGCTGATTCTCACTGCCATGTTTATGCCAGTCTAGACACACATGATTCACTTACGGACACATATCAATACATACGTTTTAAGATTCTTACTAGTCAGATATATTCCTGTGTGGGAAGTATGGGGTTTTGAGTACCTTTCACTGAGGAAGGTGTAGGTCTTGTATATTACGTATTTTTTTTTGGAATGTTACCGGAACTAATATCAATCTCCGGTTTTGTGCATCACCCCACATCCCCTTCCCCCTTAAGCAGGCATAAGAGTGCTTTCTAATTGTGAGACTCTGTTCTCTTTCCTAAGTCAGTTCATGAGCGGCCATGTTTACAGGACATTCATAAGTGATATCTTATGATAAGTTTCTTTTTCTCTGTGACTTATGTCACTTAGAATCATCGTACCTGAATCCACTCATTTGGCTGCTACTGGCCTTATGACTTTGATTTCATGGCTGAGGGATATTCCATCGTACGTAAGTACCACAATTTCTTTAACCATCTTTGTCTTTCCTCGGATATTTAAGGTGTACCCAAGATGAGGTTCTTGTAAGCAGTGCAGCCGTATATTATGGGGTAGCTCTGTCTTATTGATTTTCAGTTTTCCCAAGGTATATTCCCTAGACTGGAAGTGCCCTTGGCTCTGTAGCTCTGTTGTTTACTTGTTTTAGGGAACACAATGCACTCCTCCAGAGAGGCAATTGGCAATTTACATCCTGCCCATCAGCATAACTAGGCTCCCTGTTCTCCAGGTCCGGTCTTGCCTTTCTGGATTTTACAAATTTTGCGGATGTCCCTTTTGACTTGTGGGCATTGATACTTCTTTGTAGTGCAGATTTGCATTGCCCGCTTTCTTGCTTGGCCAAAATGGGAGTATGCGTTTTCTCCTGAATATATTCAGGAGAAAACGCATACGCCCTTTTTAACCAAGAGCATCACTATCGAACTTGTGCCACTCTTCCTGTGCTTTAAAGGTGATTCCAATATACCTCTTGAAATCTGGTTCCTGCTTTCTGGCCGAAATTCAAGTCCGCCTGTTTTCCTTCCCTCAACAGATTTTTGGACGATAGTTGTCCTTTATTACTCTGCCAGTTTGTGAATTGCTGTGCCCCTGAGCTCCGTTTTTCAACTCGTTTTTTGTGAGCTGACCGCAAGTCCAAATTTGTGGTTCAGGAACTATACTGGTTGCTGGCGGCTGGCTGATACTTTGGTTAATTCTGCTTCCTGCTGGGAAATTAGAGTGACATGTGCCCGTCCAAATGCCTAACAGCTACTCTCTCATTGGTTCTCCCTATTCCCTTTCATCCTCTGCCAAATTGGCAACCTGTGCGAACCAGGAGGTTAAAGGGGCTGTCTCTCCAAGTTGGGAGGTTGATAGAAAGCAGTTGGAAAGTCCAACCAGAGCAGCAGGAGAGGGACTATTAGTTGAGTTTTAGAAGCCTTTCATATTCACAGTGTGTCCATTCTCTAGGTTTCCCATACATGTTATAGCTGTAATAATATTCACTTCAACCTGGAGAGTTGGGACCCTTGGAATGTGTGCCACGCATTATTCCTTTAAATGGTCTGCATTTGCTCACCGAATATCACCAATCCTCTCAGTCCCAAGTGTCTTTCCTTATGCCACATCCAACTGTCGTTGTAGATAGGGTCATTCCAGGTTTCATCAGTGCCCCAGAAGGAATTGTAAAGAATTTTCCTGTTTTTTTGATTTGTTTTTGAAATTCCTTTTTATAGTGGGTTTGAGCTGATTCTCACTGCCATGTTTCTGCCAGTCTAGACACACTTGATTCCCTGATGGAGACATATCAATTCATAGGTTTTAAGATTTTTACTACTCAGATATTTTCCTCTGCTGGAAATATGGAATTTTGAGTCCCTTTCACTTAGTAAGTTGTAGGTCTTTTCTACTCCATAGTTGGTTTTTGGAACGGTACCTGTACTAATATCAAACTCTGGTTTTATGCATCACGCCACCTCTCCTTCCCCCTTAAGCAGGCATAAGAGTGTTTTCTAAATGTGAGGCTCTGTTGACTTTCCTAACTCAGGTCATGTGTAGCCATGTTTACAGGACCTTCATAAGTGATATCTTATGATAAGTTTCTTTTTCTCTGTGACTCATTTCACTTAGAATCATCGTACCTGAATCCACTCATTTTGCTGCTACTGGCCTTATTACTTTGATTTCATGGCTGAGGGATAATCCATCCTACGTAAGTACCACAATTTCTTGAACCATTTTTGTCTTTCCTGGGATATTTCAGTTGTACCCAAGTTGAGCTTCTTGTAAGCAGTGAAGCCCTAAATATTGAGGTGGCTCTGTCTTATTGACTTTCAGTTTTCCCAAGGATTATTCCCTAGACTGGAAGTGCCCTTGGCTCTGTATCTCTGTTGTTTACTTGTTTCAGGGAACACAATGCACTACTCCAGAGAGGCAGTTGGCAATTTACATTCCGCCCATTAGCATAACTAGGCTCCCTCTTCTCCAGGGCCTGTCTTGCCTTTCTGGTTTTTACATATTTTGCGCATGTCCCTTTTGTCTGGTGGGAAGTGATACTGCTTTGTAGTGCAGATTTGCATTGCCCGCTTGCTTGCTTGGCCAAAAAGGGCTTATGCTTTTTCTCCTGAATATATTCAGGAGAATACGCATATGCCCTGTTTGGCCAAGTGCATCATTGTCGAAGTTGTGCCCCTCTTCCTGTGCTTTAAAGGCGATTCCCATGTACCTCTTGAAATCTGTTTCCTGCTATCCTGGCTCGCTTTCAAGTCTGCCTTGTTGCCTTCCCTCAACAGATTTTTGGACGATAGTTTTCCTTTATTACTCTGCCCGTTTGTGAATTGCTGTGTCCCTGAGCTCCATTTCTCAACTCGTTTTTTGTGAGCTGACCGCAAGTCCAAAATTTTGGTTCAGGACCTATACTGGTTCCCGGCGGGTGGCTGAGACTTTGATTAATTCTTCTTCCTGCCGGGAAATTTGAGTGACATGTGCCCGTCCAAATGTCTAACAGCTACTCTCTCATTGGTTCTCCATCTTACCTTTCATCCTCTGCCAATTGGCAACATGTGAGAACCAGGAGGTTAAAGGGGCTGTCTCTCCAAGTTGGGAGATTGATAGTAAAGCAGTTGGAAATTCAAACCGGAGCACCAGGAGAGGGACAATTAGTTGAGTTTTAAAAACCTTTTGTATTCACAGTGTGTCCATTCTCTAGGTTTCCCATACATGTTATAGCTGTAGTAGTATTCCCTTCAACATGGAGAGTTGGCACTTTTGGAATGTGTGCCACGCATTATTGCTTTAAATGGTCTGCATTTGCTCACCGAATCTCACCAATCCTCTCAGTCACAAGTGTCCTCACTTATGCCACATCCAGCTGTCATTGTAGATAGGGTCATTATAGATTTCATCAGAGCCCCTGAAGGAATTGTATAGAATTTCCCTATTTTTTTGTTTTGTTTTTGAAATTACTTTTTATAGTGGATTTGAGCTGATTATCACTGCCATGTTTCTGCCAGTCTAGACACACTTGATTCCCTGATGGAGACATATCAATTCATAGGTTTTAAGATTCTTACTAGTCAGATATATTCCTCTGCGGGAAATATGGGGTTTTGCGTACTTTTCACTGAGGAAGGTGTATGGATTGACTCTTCCGTAGTCTGTTTTTGGAACGGTACCTGTACTAATATCAAACTCTGGTTTTATGCATCACACCACCTCTCCTTCCCCCTTAAGCAGGCATAAGAGTGTTTTCTAAATGTGAGACTCTGTTGTCTTTCCTAACTCAGTTCATGTGTAGCCATGTTTACAGGACCTTCATAAGTGATATCTTATGATAAGTTTCTTTTTCTCTGTGACTCATTTCACTTAGAATCATCGTACCTGAATCCACTCATTTTGCTGCTACTGGCCTTATGACTTTGATTTCATGGCTGAGGGACATTCCATCGTACGTAAGTACCACAGTTTCTTGAACCATTTTTGTCTTTCCTGGGATATTTCAGGTGTACCCAAGTTGAGGTTCTTGTAAGCAGTGAAGCCCTAAATATTGAGGTGGCTCTGTCTTATTGATTTTCAGTTTTCCCAAGGTATATTCCCTAGACTGGAAGTGCCCGTGTCTCTATAGCTCTGTTGTTTACTTGTTTTAGGGAACACAATGCACTCCTCCAGAGAGGCAGTTGGCAATTTACATTCCGCCCATCATCATAAGTAGGCTCCCTCTTCTCCAGGGCCTGTCTTGCCTTTCTGGTTTTTACATATTTTGCGCATGTCCCTTTTGTCTGGTGGGAAGTGATACTGCTTTGTAGTGCAGATTTGCATTGCCCGCTTGCTTGCTTGGCCAAAAAGGGCTTATGCGTTTTCTCCTGAATATATTCTGGAAAAAACACATACGCCCTGTTTGGCCAAGTGCATCATTGTCGAAGTTGTGCCCCTCTTCCTGTGCTTTAAAGGCGATTCCAATCAACCTCTTGAAATCTGTTTCCTGCTATTCTGGCTCGCTTTCAAGTCTGCCTCATTGCCTTCCCTCAACCGAATTTTGGACGATAGTTTTCCTTTATTACTCTGCCCGTTTGTGAATTGCTGTGCCCCTGAGCTCCATTTTTCAACTCGTTTTTGTGAGCTGACCGCAAGTCCAAAATTTTGGTTCAGGACCTACACTGGTTCCCGGCGGGTGGCTGAGACTTGGGTTAATTCTTCTTCCTGCCGGGAAATTAGAGTGACATGTGCCCGTCCAAATGCTTAACAGCTACTCTCTCATTGATTCTCCCTCTTCCCTTCCATCCTCTGCCAAATTGGCAACCTGTGCGAACCAGGAGGTTAAAGGGGCTGTCTCTCCATGTTGGGAGATTGATAGTAAAGCAGTTGGAAATTCAAACCGGAGCACCAGGAGAGGGACTATTAGTGGAGTTTTAGAAACCTTTCGTATCACAGTGTGTCCTTTCTCTATGTTTTCCGTACATGTTATAGCTGTAGTAATATTCCCTTCAACCTGGAGAGTTGGGACCCTTGGAATGTGTCCCATGCATTATTGCTTTAAATGGTCTGCATTTGCTCACCGAATCTCACCAATCCTCTCAGTCCCAAGTGTCCAGCCTTATGCCACGTCCAGCTGTAGTTGTAGATAGGGTCATTCCGGGTTTCATCAGAGACCCTGAAGGAATTGTAAAGGATTTCCGTGATTTTTTGTTTTGTTTGTGAAATTCCTTTTTAGAATGGGTTTGTGCTTATTCTCACTGCCATGTATATGCGTGTCTAGACACACTTGATTTCCTTACGGTGACATATCAATACATAGGTTTTAAGATTTTTACTATTCAGATATTTTCGTCTGCGGGAAATATGGGATTTTGTGTCCCTTTCACTTAGGAAGTTGTAGGTCTTTTCTACTCCGTAGTTGGTTTTTGGAACGGTACATGTACTAATATCAAACTCTGGTTTTATGCATCACCCCACCTCTCCTTCCCCCTTAAGCAGGCATAAGAGTTTTTTCTCAATGTGAGAGCATGTTGTCCTTCCTAACTCACTTCATGTGTAGCCATGTTTATAGGACTTTCATAAGTGATATCTTATGATAAGTTTCTTTTTCTCTGTGACTTATTTCACTTAGAATCATCGTACCTGAATCCACTTATTTTGCTTCTACTGGCCTTATGACATTGATTTCATGGCTGAGGGATATTCCATCGTACGTAAATACCACAATTTCTTAAACCATTTTTGTCTTTCCTGGGATATTTCAGGTGTACCCAAGTTGAGGTTCTTGTAAGCAGTGCAGCCCTAAATTTTGGGGTGTCTCTGTCTTATTGACTTTCAGTTTTACAAGGTATATTCCGTAGACTGGAAGTGCCCTTGGCTCTGTAGCTCAGTTGTTTACTTGTTTTAGGGAACACAATGCACTCCTCCAGAGAGGCAGTTGGCAATTTACATCCCGCCCATCAGCATAACTAGGCTCCTTTTTCTCCAGGGCCTGTGTTGCCTTTCTAGTTTCTACACATTTTGCGGATGTCCCTTTTGACCGGTGGGAAGTGATACTGCTTTGTAGTGCAGATTTGCATTGCCAGATTGCTTGCTCGGCCAAAAAGGACGTATGCGTTTTTTCCTGAATATATTCAGGAGAAAACGCATACTCACTTTTTGGCCCATTGCATCATTGACGAAGTTGTGACCATCTTCCTGTGCTTTAAAGGCGATTCCAATGTACCTCTTGAAATCTGTTTCCTGCTATTCTGGCTCCATTTCAAGTCCGCCTCGTTGCCTTCCCTCAACAGATTTTAGGACGATAGTTTTCCTTTATTACTCTGCCCGTTTCTGAATTGCTGTGCCCCAGAGCTCCATTTTTCAATTCGTTTTTTGTGAGCTGACCGCAAGTCCAAAATTTTGTTTCAGGACCTATACTGGTTACAGGCGGATTACTCAGACATTGAATAATTCTTATTCCTGCCGGGAAATTAGAGGGACAAGTGCCCGTCCACATGTCTAACAGCTACTCTCTCATTGGTTCTCCATCTTACATTTCATCCTCTGCCATTTGGCAACATATGAGAACCAGGAGGTTAAAGGGCCTGTCTCTCCAAGTTGGGAGATTGATAGTAAAGCAGTTGGAAATTCAAACCGGAGCACCAGGAGAGGCAATATTAGTTGAGTTTTAAAAACCTTTTGTATTCACATTGTGTCCATTCTCTAGGTTTCCCGTACATGTTATAGCTGTAGTAGTATTCCCTTCAATTGGAGAGTTGGGACCATTGGAATGTGTGCCACACATTATTGCTTTAAATGGTCTGGATTTACTCACCGAATCTCACCAATCCTCTCAGTCCCAAGTGTCCAGACTTATGCCACATCCAGCTGTCATTGTAGATAGGGTCATTATAGATTTCATCAGAGCCCCTGAAGGTATTGTAAAGAATTTCCCTGTTTTTTGGTTTTGTTTTTGAAATTTCTTTTTAGAATGGGTTTGAGCTGATTCTTACTGCCATGTTTATGCGAGTCTAGACACATTTGATTCCCTTACGGTGACATATCAGTACATAGGTATTAAGATTTTTACCAGTCAGATATTTTCCTCTGCGGGAAATATGGGATTTTGAGTCCCTTTCACTTAGGAAGTTGTAGGTCTTTTCTACTACATAGTTGGTTTTTGGAACGGTACCTGTACTAATATCAAACTCTGGTTTTATGCATCATGCCACCTCTCCTTCCCCCTTAAGCAGGCATAAGAGTGTTTTCTAAATGTGAGGCTCTGTTGACTTTCCTAACTCAGTTCATGTGTAGCCATGTTTACAGGACCTTCATAAGTGATATCTTATGATAAGTTTCTTTTTCTCTGTGACTTATTTCACTTAGAATCATCGTACCTGAATCCACTCATTTAGCTGCTACTGGCCTTATGACTTTGATTTCATGGCTGAGGGATATTCCACCGTACGTAAGTACCACAATTTCTTGAAACATTTTTGTCTTTCCTGGGATATTTCAGGTGTACACAAGTTGAAGTTCTTGTAAGCAGTGCAGCACTAAATATTGAGGTGGCTCTGTCTTATTGATTTTCAGTTTTCCCAAGGTATATTCCCTACACTGCAAGTGCCCTTGTCTCTGTAGCTCTGTTGTTTACTTGTTTTAGGGAACACAATGCAGTCTTCCAGAGAGGCAGTTGGCAATTTACATTCCGCCCATCAGCATAACTAGGCTCCGTCTTCTCCAGGGCCTGTCTTGTCTTTCTGGTTTTTACATATTTTGCGGATGTCCCTTTTGTCTGGTGGGAAGTGATACTGCTTTGTAGTGCAGATTTGCATTGCCCGCTTGCTTGCTTGGCCAAAAAGGGCTTATGCGTTTTCTCCTGAATATATTCAGGAGAAAACGCATATGCCCTGTATGGCCAAGTGCATCATTGTCGAAGTTGTGCCCCTCTTCCTGTGCTTTAAAGGCGATTCCAATGTACCTCTTAAAATTTGTTTCCTGCTATTCTGGCTCGCTTTCAAGTCTGCCTCGTTGCCTTCCCTCAACAGATTTTTGGACGATAGTTTTCCTTTATTACTCTGCCCGTTTGTGAATTGCTGTGCCCCTGAGCTCCATTTCTCAACTCGTTTTTTGTGAGCTGACCGCAAGTCCAAAATTTAGGTTCAGGACATATACTGGTTCCCGGGGGTGGCTGAGACTTTGATAAATTCTTCTTCCTGCCGGGAAATTAGAGTGACATGTGCCCGTCCAAATGTCTCTCAGCTACTCTCTCATTGGTTCTCCATCTTACCTTTCATCCTCTGCCAATTGGCAACATGTGAGAACCAGGAGGTTAAAGGGGCTGTCTCTCCAAGTTGGGAGATTGATAGTAAAGCAGTTGGGATTTCAAACCGGAGCACCAGGAGAGGAACTATTAGTTGAGTTTTTAAAACCTATTGTATTCACAGTGTGTCCATTCTCTAGGTTTCCCATACATGTTATAGCTGTAGTAGTATTCCCTTCAACCTGGAGAGTTGGCACCATTGAAATGTGTGCCACGCATTATTGCTTTAAATGGTCTGCATTTTCTCACCCAATATCACCAATCCTCTCAGTCACAAGTGTCCTGACTTATGCCACATCTAGCTGTCATTGCAGATAGGGTCATTATAGATTTCATCAGAGCCCCTGAAGGAATTGTATAGAATTTCCCTATTTTTTTGTTTTGTTTTTGAAATTCCTTTTTATAGTGTGTTTGAGCTGATTCTCACTGCCATGTTTCTGCCAGTCTAGACACACTTGATTCCCTGATGGAGACATATCAATACATAGGTTTTAAGATTCTTACTAGTCAGATATATTCCTCTGCGGGAAATATGGGGTTTTGCATACTTTTCACTGAGGAAGGTGTAGGGATTGACTCATCCGTATTTGGTTTTTGGAACGGTACCTGTACTAATATCAAACTCTGGTTTTATGCATCACGCCACCTATCCTTCCCCTTAAGCAGGCATAAGAGTGTTTTCTAAATGTGAGACTCTGTTGTCTTTCCTAACTCAGTTCGTGTGTAGCCATGTTTACAGGACCTTCATAAGTGATATCTTATGATAAGTTTCTTTTTCTCTGTGACTCATTTCACTTAGAATCATCGTACCTGAATCCACTCATTTTGCTGCTACTGGCCTTATGACTTTGATTTCATGGCTGAGGGACATTCCATCGTACGTAAGTACCACAATTTCTTGAAACATTTTTGTCTTTCCTGGGATATTTCTGGTGTACCCAAGTTGAGATTCTTGTAAGCAGTGCAGCCCTAAATTTTGTGGTGGCTCTGTCTTATTGATTTTCAGTTTTCCCAAGGTATATTCCCTAGACTGGAAGTGCACGTGTCTCTATAGCTCTGTTTTTTACTTGTTTTAGGGAACACAATGCAGTCCTCCAGAGAGGCAGTTGGCAATTTACATTCCGCCCATCATCATAACTAGGCTCCCTCTTCTCCAGGGCCTGTCTTGCCTTTCTGGTTTTTACATATTTTGCGCATGTCCCTTTTGTCTGGTGGGAAGTGATACTGCTTTGTAGTGCAGATTTGCATTGCCCGCTTGCTTGCTTGGCCAAACAGGGCTTATGCGTCTTCTCCTGAATATATTCAGGAGAAAACGCGTAGGCCCTGTTTGGCCAAGTGCATCATTGTCGAAGTTGTGCCCCTCTTCCTGTGCTTTAAAGGTGATTCCAATGTACCTCTTGTAATGTGTTTCCTGCTATTCTGGCTCGCTTTCAAGTCTGCCTCATTGCCTTCCCTCAACCGAATTTTGCACGATAGTTTTCCTTTATTACTCTGCCCGTTTGTGAATTGCTGTGCCCCTGAGCTCCATTTTTCAACTCGTTTTTTGTGAGCTGACCGCAAGTCCAAAATTTTGGTTCAGGACCTATACTGGTTCCCGGCGGGTGGCTGAGACTTGGGTTAATTCTTCTTCCTGCCGGGAAATTTGAGTGACATGTGCCCATCCAAATGCCTAACAGCTACTCTCTCATTGATTCTCCCTCTTCCCTTTCATCCTCTGCCAAATTGGCAACCTGTGCGAACCAGGAGGTTAAAGGGGCTGTCTCTCCATGTTGGGAGATTGATAGTAAAGCAGTTGGAAAGTCAAACCGGAGCACCAGGAGAGGGACTATTATTTGAGTTTTAGAAACCTTTCGTATCACAGTGTGTCCTTTCTCTATGTTTTCCGTACATGTTATAGCTGTAGTAATATTCCCTTCAACCTGCAGAGTTGGGACTCTTGGAATGTGTGCCACGCATTATTGCTTTAAATGGTCTGCATTTGCTCACCGAATCTCACCAATCCTCTCAGTCCCAAGTGTCCAGCCTTATGCCACATCCAGCTGTCATTGTAGATAAGGTCATTCCGGGTTTCATCAGAGACCCTGAAGGAATTGTAAAGGATTTCCCTGATTTTTTGTTTTGTTTGTGAAATTCCTTTTTAGAATGGGTTTGAGCTGATTCTCACTGCCATGTTTATGCGAGTCTAGACACACTTGATTCCCTTACTTAGACATATCAATACATAGGTTTTAAGATTTTTACTTGTCAGATATTTTCCTCTGCGGGAAGTATGGGGTTTTGAGTCCCTATCCCTTAGGAAGTTGTAGGTCTTTTCTACTCTGTAGTTGGTTTTTGGAACGGTACATGTACTAATATCAAACTCTGGTTTTATGCATCACCCCACCACTCCTTCCCCCTTAAGCAGGAATAAGAGATTTTTCTCAATGTGAGACTCTGTTGTCTTTCCTAACTCAGTTCATGTGTAGCCATGTTTACAGGACCATCATAAGTGATATCTTATGATAAGTTTCTTTTTCTCTGTGTCTTATTTCACTTAGAATCATCGTACCTGAATCCACTCATTTTGCTGCTACTGGCCTTATGACATTGATTTCATGGCTGAGGGATATTCCATCATACGTAAATACCACAATTTCTTGAACCATTTTAGTCTTTCCTGGGATATTTCAGGTGTACCCAAGTTGAGGTTCTTGTAAGCAGTGCAGCCCTAAATTTTGTGTTGGCTCTGTCTTATTGACTTTCAGTTTTCCCAAGGTATATTCCCTAGACTGGAAGTGCCCTTGGCTCTGTATCTCTGTTGTTTACTTGTTTCAGGGAACACAATGCACTACTCCTGAGAGGCAGTTGGCAATTTACATTCCGCCCATCAGCATAACTAGGCTCCTTCTCCAGGGCCTGTCTTGTCTTTCTGGTTTTTACATATTTTGTGGATGTCCCTTTTGTCTGTTGGGAAGTGATACTGCTTTTTCCTGCAGATTTGCATTGCCCGCTTGTTTTCTTGGCCAAAAAGGGCTTATGCGTTTTCTCCTGAATATATTCAGGAGAAAATGCATATGCCCTGTATGGCCAAGTGCATCATTGTCGAAGTTGTGCCCCTCTTCCTGTGCTTTAAAGGCGATTCCAATGTACCTCTTGAAATTTGTTTCCTGCTATTCTGGCTCGCTTTCAAGTCTGCCTCGTTGCCTTCCCTCAACAGATTTTTGGACGATAGTTTTCCTTTATTACTCTGCCCGTTTGTGAATTGCTGTGCCCCTGAGCTCCATTTCTCAACTCGTTTTTTGTGAGCTGACCGCAAGTCCAAAATTTTGGTTCAGGACCTATACTGGTTCCCGGCGGGTGGCTGAGACTTTGATTAATTCTTCTTCCTGCCGGGAAATTAGAGTGACATGTGCCCGTCCAAATGTCTCTCAGCTACTCTCTCATTGGTTCTCCATCATACCTTTCCTCCTCTGCCAATTGGCAACATGTGAGAACCAGGAGGTTAAAGGGGCTGTCTCTCCAAGTTGGGAGATTGATAGTAAAGCAGTTGGAAATTCAAACTGGAGCACCAGGAGAGGGACTATTAGTTGAGTTTTAAAAACCTTTTGTATTCACAGTGTGTCCATTCTCTAGGTTTCCCATACATGTTATAGCTGTAGTAGTATTCCCTTCAACATGGAGAGTTGGCATCATTGAAATGTGTGCCACACATTATTGCTTTAAATGGTCTGCATTTGCTCACCGAATCTCACCAATCCTCTCAGTCACAAGTGTCCTGACTTATGCCACATCCAGCTGTCATTGTAGATAGGGTCATTATAGATTTCATCAGAGCCCCTGAAGGAATTGTATAGAATTTCCCTATTTTTTTGTTTTGTTTTTGAAATTCCTTTTTATAGTCGGTTTGAGCTGATTCTCACTGCCATGTTTCTGCCAGTCTAGACACACTTGATTCCCTGATGGAGACATATCAATACATAGGTTTTAAGATTCTTACTAGTCAGATATATTCCTCTGCGGGAAATATGGGGTTTTGCGTACTTTTCACTGAGGAAGGTGTATGGATTGACTCTTCCGTAGTTGGTTTTTGGAACGGTACCTGTACTAATATCAAACTCTGGTTTTATGCATCACGCCACCTCTCCTTCCCTCTTAAGCAGGCATAAGAGTGTTTTCTAAATGTGAGACTCTGGTGTCTTTCCTAACTCAGTTCATGTGTAGCCATGTTTACAGGACCTTCATAAGTGATATCTTATGATAAGTTTCTTTTTCTCAGTGACTCATTTCACTTAGAATCATCGTACCTGAATCCACTCATTTTGCTGCTACTGGCCTTATGACTTTGATTTCATGGCTGAGGGACATTCCATCGTACGTAAGTACCACAATTTCTTGAACCATTTTTGTCTTTCCTGGGATATTTCAGGTGTACCCAAGTTGAGGTTCTTGTAAGCAGTGCAGCCCTAAATTTTGAGGTGGCTCTGTCTTATTGATTTTCAGTTTTCCCAAGGTATATTCCCTAGACTGGAAGTGCCCGTGTCTCTATAGCTCTGTTGTTTACTTGTTTTAGGGAACACAATGCAGTCCTCCAGAGAGGCAGTTGGCAATTTACATTCCGCCCATCATCATAACTAGGCTCCCTCTTCTCCAGGGCCTGTCTTGCCTTTCTGGTTTTTACATATTTTGCGCATGTCCCTTTTGTCTGGTGGGAAGTGATACTGCTTTGTAGTGCAGATTTGCATTGCCCGCTTGCTTGCTTGGCCAAAAAGGGCTTATGCGTCTTCTCCTGAATATATTCAGGAGAAAACGCGTAGGCCCTGTTTGGCCAAGTGCATCATTGTCGAAGTTGTGCCCCTCTTCCTGTGCTTTAAAGGTGATTCCAATGTACCTCTTGTAATGTGTTTCCTGCTACTCTGGCTCGCTTTCAAGTCTGCCTCATTGCCTTCCCTCAACCGAATTTTGCACGAAGGTTTTCCTTTATTACTCTGCCCGTTTGTGAATTGCTGTGCCCCTGAGCTCCATTTTTCAACTCGTTTTTTGTGAGCTGACCGCAAGTCCAAAATTTTGGTTCAGGACCTATACTGGTTCCCGGCGGGTGGCTGAGACTTGGGTTAATTCTTCTTCCTGCCGGGAAATTAGAGTGACATGTGTCCATCCAAATGCCTAACAGCTACTCTCTCATTGATTCTCCCTCTTCCCTTTCATCCTCTGCCAAATTGGCAACCTGTGCGAACCAGGAGGTTAAAGGGGCTGTCTCTCCATGTTGGGAGATTGATAGTAAAGCGGTTGGAAAGTCAAACCGGAGCACCAGGAGAGGGACTATTATTTGAGTTTTAGAAACCTTTCGTATCACAGTGTGTCCTTTCTCTATGTTTTCCGTACATGTTATAGCTGTAGTAATATTCCCTTCAACCTGCAGAGTTGGGACTCTTGGAATGTGTGCCACGCATTTTTGCTTTAAATGGTCTGCATTTGCTCACCGAATCTCACCAATCCTCTCAGTCCCAAGTGTCCAGCCTTATGCCACATCCAGCTGTCATTGTAGATAAGGTCATTCCGGGTTTCATCAGAGACCCTGAAGGAATTGTAAAGGATTTCCCTGATTTTTTGTTTTGTTTGTGAAATTCCTTTTTAGAATGGGTTTGAGCTGATTCTCACTGCCATGTTTATGCGAGTCTAGACACACTTGATTCCCTTACTTAGACATATCAATACATAGGTTTTAAGATTTTTACTTGTCAGATATTTTCCTCTGCGGGAAGTATGGGGTTTTGAGTCCCTATCCCTTAGGAAGTTGTAGGTCTTTTCTACTCTGTAGTTGGTTTTTGGAACGGTACATGTACTAATATCAAACTCTGGTTTTATGCATCACCCCACCACTCCTTCCCCCTTAAGCAGGAATAAGAGATTTTTCTCAATGTGAGACTCTGTTGTCTTTCCTAACTCAGTTCATGTGTAGCCATGTTTACAGGACCATCATAAGTGATATCTTATGATAAGTTTCTTTTTCTCTGTGTCTTATTTCACTTAGAATCATCGTACCTGAATCCACTCATTTTGCTGCTACTGGCCTTATGACATTGATTTCATGGCTGAGGGATATTCCATCATACGTAAATACCACAATTTCTTGAACCATTTTAGTCTTTCCTGGGATATTTCAGGTGTACCCAAGTTGAGGTTCTTGTAAGCAGTGCAGCCCTAAATTTTGTGTTGGCTCTGTCTTATTGACTTTCAGTTTTCCCAAGGTATATTCCCTAGACTGGAAGTGCCCTTGGCTCTGTATCTCTGTTGTTTACTTGTTTCAGGGAACACAATGCACTACTCCTGAGAGGCAGTTGGCAATTTACATTCCGCCCATCAGCATAACTAGGCTCCTTCTCCAGGGCCTGTCTTGTCTTTCTGGTTTTTACATATTTTGCGGATGTCCCTTTTGTCTGTTGGGAAGTGATACTGCTTTTTCCTGCAGATTTGCATTGCCCGCTTGTTTTCTTGGCCAAAAAGGGCTTATGCGTTTTCTCCTGAATATATTCAGGAGAAAATGCATATGCCCTGTATGGCCAAGTGCATCATTGTCGAAGTTGTGCCCCTCTTCCTGTGCTTTAAAGGCGATTCCAATGTACCTCTTGAAATTTGTTTCCTGCTATTCTGGCTCGCTTTCAAGTCTGCCTCGTTGCCTTCCCTCAACAGATTTTTGGACGATAGTTTTCCTTTATTACTCTGCCCGTTTGTGAATTGCTGTGCCCCTGAGCTCCATTTCTCAACTCGTTTTTTGTGAGCTGACCGCAAGTCCAAAATTTTGGTTCAGGACCTATACTGGTTCCCGGCGGGTGGCTGAGACTTTGATTAATTCTTCTTCCTGCCGGGAAATTAGAGTGACATGTGCCCGTCCAAATGTCTCTCAGCTACTCTCTCATTGGTTCTCCATCATACCTTTCCTCCTCTGCCAATTGGCAACATGTGAGAACCAGGAGGTTAAAGGGGCTGTCTCTCCAAGTTGGGAGATTGATAGTAAAGCAGTTGGAAATTCAAACTGGAGCACCAGGAGAGGGACTATTAGTTGAGTTTTAAAAACCTTTTGTATTCACAGTGTGTCCATTCTCTAGGTTTCCCATACATGTTATAGCTGTAGTAGTATTCCCTTCAACATGGAGAGTTGGCATCATTGAAATGTGTGCCACACATTATTGCTTTAAATGGTCTGCATTTGCTCACCGAATCTCACCAATCCTCTCAGTCACAAGTGTCCTGACTTATGCCACATCCAGCTGTCATTGTACATAGGGTCATTATAGATTTCATCAGAGCCCCTGAAGGAATTGTATAGAATTTCCCTATTTTTTTGTTTTGTTTTTGAAATTCCTTTTTATAGTCGGTTTGAGCTGATTCTCACTGCCATGTTTCTGCCAGTCTAGACACACTTGATTCCCTGATGGAGACATATCAATACATAGGTTTTAAGATTCTTACTAGTCAGATATATTCCTCTGTGGGAAATATGGGGTTTTGCGTACTTTTCACTGAGGAAGGTGTATGGATTGACTCTTCCGTAGTTGGTTTTTGGAACGGTACCTGTACTAATATCAAACTCTGGTTTTATGCATCACGCCACCTCTCCTTCCCTCTTAAGCAGGCATAAGTGTGTTTTCTAAATGTGAGACTCTGGTGTCTTTCCTAACTCAGTTCATGTGTAGCCATGTTTACAGGACCTTCATAAGTGATATCTTATGATAAGTTTCTTTTTCTCAGTGACTCATTTCACTTAGAATCATCGTACCTGAATCCACTCATTTTGCTGCTACTGGCCTTATGACTTTGATTTCATGGCTGAGGGACATTCCATCGTACGTAAGTACCACAATTTCTTGAACCATTTTTGTCTTTCCTGGGATATTTCAGGTGTACCCAAGTTGAGGTTCTTGTAAGCAGTGCAGCCCTAAATTTTGAGGTGGCTCTGTCTTATTGATTTTCAGTTTTCCCAAGGTATATTCCCTAGACTGGAAGTGCCCGTGTCTCTATAGCTCTGTTGTTTACTTGTTTTAGGGAACACAATGCAGTCCTCCAGAGAGGCAGTTGGCAATTTACATTCCGCCCATCATCATAACTAGGCTCCCTCTTCTCCAGGGCCTGTCTTGCCTTTCTGGTTTTTACATATTTTGCGCATGTCCCTTTTGTCTGGTGGGAAGTGATACTGCTTTGTAGTGCAGATTTGCATTGCCCGCTTGCTTGCTTGGCCAAAAAGGGCTTATACGTCTTCTCCTGAATATATTCAGGAGAAAACACGTAGGCCCTGTTTGGCCAAGTGCATCATTGTCGATGTTGTGCCCCTCTTCCTGTGCTTTAAAGGTGATTCCAATGTACCTCTTGTAACGTGTTTCCTGCTACTCTGGCTTGCTTTCAAGTCTGCCTCATTGCCTTCCCTCAACCGAATTTTGCACGAAGGTTTTCCTTTATTACTATGCCCGTTTGTGAATTGCTGTGCCCCTGAGCTCCATTTTTCAACTCGTTTTTTGTGAGCTGACCGCAAGTCCAAAATTTTGGTTCAGGACCTATACTGGTTCCCGGCGGGTGGCTGAGACTTGGGTTAATTCTTCTTCCTGCCGGGAAATTAGAGTGACATGTGCCCATCCAAATGCCTAACAGCTACTCTCTCATTGATTCTCCCTCTTCCCTTTCATCCTCTGCCAAATTGGCAACCTGTGCGAACCAGGAGGTTAAAGGGGCTGTCTCTCCATGTTGGGAGATTGATAGTAAAGCAGTTGGAAATTCAAACCGGAGCACCAGGAGAGGGACAATTAGTTGAGTTTTAAAAAACTTTTGTATTCACAGTGTGTCCATTCTCTAGGTTTCCCATACATGTTATAGCTGTAGTAGTATCCCCTTCAACCTGGAGAGTTGGCACTTTTGGAATGTGTGCCACGCATTATTGCTTTAAATGGTCTGCATTTGCTCACCGAATCTCACCAATCCTCTCAGTCACAAGTGTCCTGACTTATGCCACATCCAGCTGTCATTGTACATAGGGTCATTATAGATTTCATCAGAGCCCCTGAAGGAATTGTATAGAATTTCCCTATTTTTTTGTTTTGTTTTTGAAATTCCTTTTTATAGTGGGTTTGAGCTGATTCTCACTGCCATGTTTCTGCCAGTCTAGACACACTTGATTCCCTGATGGAGACATATCAATACATAGGTTTTAGATTCTTACTAGTCAGATATATTCCTCTGCGGGAAATATGGGGTTTTGCGTACTTTTCACTGAGGAAGGTGTATGGATTGACTCTTCCGTAGTTGGTTTTTGGAACGGTACCTGTACTAATATCAAACTCTGGTTTTGTGCATCACGCCACCTCTCCTTCCCCCTTAAGCAGGCATAAGTGTGTTTTCTAAATGTGAGACTCTGTTGTCTTTCCTAACTCAGTTCATGTGTAGCCATGTTTACAGGACCTTCATAAGTGATATCTTATGATAAGTTTCTTTTTCTCAGTGACTCATTTCACTTAGAATCATCGTACCTGAATCCACTCATTTTGCTGCTACTGGCCTTATGACTTTGATTTCATGGCTGAGGGACATTCCATCGTACGTAAGTACCACAATTTCTTGAACCATTTTTGTCTTTCCTGGGATATTTCTGGTGTACCCAAGTTGAGATTCTTGTAAGCAGTGCAGCCCTAAATTTTGTGGTGGCTCTGTCTTATTGATTTTCCGTTTTCCCAAGGTATATTCCCTAGACTGGAAGTTCCCGTGTCTCTATAGCTCTGTTGTTTACTTGTTTTAGGGAACACAATGCACTCCTCCAGAGAGGCAGTTGGCAATTTACATTCTGCCCATCATCATAACTAGGCTCCCTCTTCTCCAGGGCCTGTCTTGCCTTTCTGGTTTTTACATATTTTGCGGATGTCCCTTTTTTCTGGTGGGAAGTGATACTGCTTTGTAGTGCAGATTTGCATTGCCCCCTTGCTTGCTTCGCCAAAAAGGGCTTATGCGTTTTCTCCTGAATATATTCAGGAGAAAACACATACGCCCTGTTTGGAAAAGTGCATCATTGTCGAAGTTGTGCCCCTCTTCCTGTGCTTTAAAGGCGATTCCAATGTACCTCTTGAAATCTGTTTCCTGCTATTCTGGCTCGCTTTCAAGTCTGCCTCATTGCCTTCCCTCAACCGAATTTTGGACGATAGTTTTCATTTATTACTCTGCCCGTTTGTGAATTGCTGTGCCCCTGAGCTCCATTTTTCAACTCGTTTTTTGTGAGCTGACCGCAAGTCCAAAATTTTGGTTCCGGACCTATACTGGTTCCCGGCGGGTGGCTGAGACTTGGGTTAATTCTTCTTCCTGCCGGGAAATTAGAGTGACATGTGCCCATCCAAATGCCTAACAGCTACTCTCTCATTGATTCTCCCTCTTCCCTTTCATCCTCTGCCAAATAGGCAACCTGTGCGAACCAGGAGGTTAAAGGGGCTGTCTCTCCATGTTGGGAGATTGATAGTAAAGCAGTTGGAAAGTCAAACCGGAGAACCAGGAGAGGGACTATTAGTTGAGTTTTAGAAACCTTTCATATTCACAGTGTGTCCTTTCTCTATGTTTTCCGTACATGTTATAGCTGTAGTAATATTCCCTTCTACCTGCAGAGTTGGGACTCTTGGAATGTGTGCCACGCATTATTGCTTTAAATGGTCTGCATTTGCTCACCGAATCTCACCAATCCTCTCAGTCCCAAGTGTCCAGCCTTATGCCACATCCAGCTGTCATTGTAGATAAGGTCATTCTGGGTTTCATCAGAGACCCTGAAGGAATTGTAAAGGATTTCCCTGATTTTTTGTTTTGTTTTGAAATTTCTTTTTAGAATGGGTTTGAGCTGATTCTTACTGCCATGTTTATGCGAGTCTAGACACACTTGATTCCCTTAAGGTGACATATCAATACATAGGTTTTAAGATTTTTACTAGTCAGATATTTTCCTCTGCTGGAAATATGGAATTTTGAGTCCCTTTCACTTAGTAAGTTGTAGGTCTTTTCTACTCCATAGTTGGTTTTTGGAACGGTACCTGTACTAATATCAAACTCTGGTTTTATGCATCACGCCACCTCTCCTTCCCCCTTAAGCAGGCATAAGAGTGTTTTCTAAATGTGAGGCTCTGTTGACTTTCCTAACTCAGGTCATGTGTAGCCATGTTTACAGGACCTTCATAAGTGATATCTTATGATAAGTTTCTTTTTCTCTGTGACTCATTTCACTTAGAATCATCGTACCTGAATCCACTCATTTTGCTGCTACTGGCCTTATGACTTTGATTTCATGGCTGAGGGATATTCCATCGTACGTAAGTACCACAATTTCTTGAACCATTTTTGTCTTTCCTGGGATATTTCAGGTGTACCCAAGTTGAGCTTCTTGTAAGCAGTGCAGCCCTAAATATTGAGGTGGATCTGTCTTATTGATTTTCAGTTTTTCCAAGGTATATTCCCTACACTGCAAGTGCCCTTGTCTCTGTAGCTCTGTTGTTTACTTGTTTTAGGGAACACAATGCAGTCTTCCAGAGAGGCAGTTGGCAATTTACATTCCGCCCATCAGCATAACTAGGCTCCTTCTCCAGGGCCTGTCTTGTCTTTCTGGTTTTTACATATTTTGCGGATGTCCCTTTTGTCTGTTGGGAAGTGATACTGCTTTTTCGTGCAGATTTGCATTGCCCGCTTGCTTGCTTGGCCAAAAAGGGCTTATGCTTTTTCTCCTGAATATATTCAGGAGAGTACGCATATGCCCTGCTTGGCCAAGTGCATCATTGTCGAAGTTGTGCCCCTCTTCCTGTGCTTTAAAGGCGATTCCCATGTACCTCTTGAAATCTGTTTCCTGCTATTCTGGCTCGCTTTCAAGTCTGCCTTGTTGCCTTCCCTCAACAGATTTTTGGACGATAGTTTTCTTTTATTACTCTGCCCGTTTGTGAATTGCTGTGCCCCTGAGCTCCATTTCTCAACTCGTTATTTGTGAGCTGACCGCAAGTCCAAAATTTTGGTTCAGGACCTATACTGGTTCCCGGCGGGTGGCTGAGACTTTGATTAATTCTTCTTCCTGCCGGGAAATTAGAGTGACATGTGCCCGTCCAAATGTCTCTCAGCTACTCTCATTGGTTCTCCATCATACCTTTCCTCCTCTGCCAATTGGCAACATGAGAGAACCAGGAGGTTAAAGGGGCTGTCTCTCCAAGTTGGGAGATTGATAGTAAAGCAGTTGGAAATTTAAACTGGAGCACCAGGAGAGGGACTATTAGTTGAGTTTTAAAAACCTTTTGTATTCACAGTGTGTCCATTCTCTACGTTTCCCATACATGTTATAGCTGTAGTAGTATTCCCTTCAACATGGAGAGTTGGCACTTTTGGAATGTGTGCCACGCATTATTGCTTTAAATGGTCTGCATTTGCTCACCGAATCTCACCAATCCTCTCAGTCACAAGTGTCCTGACTTATGCCACATCCAGCTGTCATTGTAGATAGGGTCATTATAGATTTCATCAGAGCCCCTGAAGGAATTGTATAGAATTTCCCTATTTTTTTGTTTTGTTTTTGAAATTCCTTTTTATAGTCGGTTTGAGCTGATTCTCACTGCCATGTTTCTGCCAGTCTAGACACACTTGATTCCCTGATGGAGACATATCAATACATAGGTTTTAAGATTCTTACTAGTCAGATATATTCCTCTGCGGGAAATATGGGGTTTTGCGTACTTTTCACTGAGGAAGGTGTATGGATTGACTCTTCCGTAGTTGGTTTTTGGAACGGTACCTGTACTAATATCAAACTCTGGTTTTATGCATCACGCCACCTCTCCTTCCCTCTTAAGCAGGCATAAGAGTGTTTTCTAAATGTGAGACTCTGGTGTCTTTCCTAACTCAGTTCATGTGTAGCCATGTTTACAGGACCTTCATAAGTGATATCTTATGATAAGTTTCTTTTTCTCAGTGACTCATTTCACTTAGAATCATCGTACCTGAATCCACTCATTTTGCTGCTACTGGCCTTATGACTTTGATTTCATGGCTGAGGGACATTCCATCGTACGTAAGTACCACAATTTCTTGAACCATTTTTGTCTTTCCTGGGATATTTCAGGTGTACCCAAGTTGAGGTTCTTGTAAGCAGTGCAGCCCTAAATTTTGAGGTGGCTCTGTCTTATTGATTTTCAGTTTTCCCAAGGTATATTCCCTAGACTGGAAGTGCCCGTGTCTCTATAGCTCTGTTGTTTACTTGTTTTAGGGAACACAATGCAGTCCTCCAGAGAGGCAGTTGGCAATTTACATTCCGCCCATCATCATAACTAGGCTCCCTCTTCTCCAGGGCCTGTCTTGCCTTTCTGGTTTTTACATATTTTGCGCATGTCCCTTTTGTCTGGTGGGAAGTGATACTGCTTTGTAGTGCAGATTTGCATTGCCCGCTTGCTTGCTTGGCCAAAAAGGGCTTATGCGTCTTCTCCTGAATATATTCAGGAGAAAACGCGTAGGCCCTGTTTGGCCAAGTGCATCATTGTCGAAGTTGTGCCCCTCTTCCTGTGCTTTAAAGGTGATTCCAATGTACCTCTTGTAATGTGTTTCCTGCTACTCTGGCTCGCTTTCAAGTCTGCCTCATTGCCTTCCCTCAACCGAATTTTGCACGAAGGTTTTCCTTTATTACTCTGCCCGTTTGTGAATTGCTGTGCCCCTGAGCTCCATTTTTCAACTCGTTTTTTGTGAGCTGACCGCAAGTCCAAAATTTTGGTTCAGGACCTATACTGGTTCCCGGCGGGTGGCTGAGACTTGGGTTAATTCTTCTTCCTGCCGGGAAATTAGAGTGACATGTGTCCATCCAAATGCCTAACAGCTACTCTCTCATTGATTCTCCCTCTTCCCTTTCATCCTCTGCCAAATTGGCAACCTGTGCGAACCAGGAGGTTAAAGGGGCTGTCTCTCCATGTTGGGAGATTGATAGTAAAGCGGTTGGAAAGTCAAACCGGAGCACCAGGAGAGGGACTATTATTTGAGTTTTAGAAACCTTTCGTATCACAGTGTGTCCTTTCTCTATGTTTTCCGTACATGTTATAGCTGTAGTAATATTCCCTTCAACCTGCAGAGTTGGGACTCTTGGAATGTGTGCCACGCATTTTTGCTTTAAATGGTCTGCATTTGCTCACCGAATCTCACCAATCCTCTCAGTCCCAAGTGTCCAGCCTTATGCCACATCCAGCTGTCATTGTAGATAAGGTCATTCCGGGTTTCATCAGAGACCCTGAAGGAATTGTAAAGGATTTCCCTGATTTTTTGTTTTGTTTGTGAAATTCCTTTTTAGAATGGGTTTGAGCTGATTCTCACTGCCATGTTTATGCGAGTCTAGACACACTTGATTCCCTTACTTAGACATATCAATACATAGGTTTTAAGATTTTTACTTGTCAGATATTTTCCTCTGCGGGAAGTATGGGGTTTTGAGTCCCTATCCCTTAGGAAGTTGTAGGTCTTTTCTACTCTGTAGTTGGTTTTTGGAACGGTACATGTACTAATATCAAACTCTGGTTTTATGCATCACCCCACCACTCCTTCCCCCTTAAGCAGGAATAAGAGATTTTTCTCAATGTGAGACTCTGTTGTCTTTCCTAACTCAGTTCATGTGTAGCCATGTTTACAGGACCATCATAAGTGATATCTTATGATAAGTTTCTTTTTCTCTGTGTCTTATTTCACTTAGAATCATCGTACCTGAATCCACTCATTTTGCTGCTACTGGCCTTATGACATTGATTTCATGGCTGAGGGATATTCCATCATACGTAAATACCACAATTTCTTGAACCATTTTAGTCTTTCCTGGGATATTTCAGGTGTACCCAAGTTGAGGTTCTTGTAAGCAGTGCAGCCCTAAATTTTGTGTTGGCTCTGTCTTATTGACTTTCAGTTTTCCCAAGGTATATTCCCTAGACTGGAAGTGCCCTTGGCTCTGTATCTCTGTTGTTTACTTGTTTCAGGGAACACAATGCACTACTCCTGAGAGGCAGTTGGCAATTTACATTCCGCCCATCAGCATAACTAGGCTCCTTCTCCAGGGCCTGTCTTGTCTTTCTGGTTTTTACATATTTTGCGGATGTCCCTTTTGTCTGTTGGGAAGTGATACTGCTTTTTCCTGCAGATTTGCATTGCCCGCTTGTTTTCTTGGCCAAAAAGGGCTTATGCGTTTTCTCCTGAATATATTCAGGAGAAAATGCATATGCCCTGTATGGCCAAGTGCATCATTGTCGAAGTTGTGCCCCTCTTCCTGTGCTTTAAAGGCGATTCCAATGTACCTCTTGAAATTTGTTTCCTGCTATTCTGGCTCGCTTTCAAGTCTGCCTCGTTGCCTTCCCTCAACAGATTTTTGGACGATAGTTTTCCTTTATTACTCTGCCCGTTTGTGAATTGCTGTGCCCCTGAGCTCCATTTCTCAACTCGTTTTTTGTGAGCTGACCGCAAGTCCAAAATTTTGGTTCAGGACCTATACTGGTTCCCGGCGGGTGGCTGAGACTTTGATTAATTCTTCTTCCTGCCGGGAAATTAGAGTGACATGTGCCCGTCCAAATGTCTCTCAGCTACTCTCTCATTGGTTCTCCATCATACCTTTCCTCCTCTGCCAATTGGCAACATGTGAGAACCAGGAGGTTAAAGGGGCTGTCTCTCCAAGTTGGGAGATTGATAGTAAAGCAGTTGGAAATTCAAACTGGAGCACCAGGAGAGGGACTATTAGTTGAGTTTTAAAAACCTTTTGTATTCACAGTGTGTCCATTCTCTAGGTTTCCCATACATGTTATAGCTGTAGTAGTATTCCCTTCAACATGGAGAGTTGGCATCATTGAAATGTGTGCCACACATTATTGCTTTAAATGGTCTGCATTTGCTCACCGAATCTCACCAATCCTCTCAGTCACAAGTGTCCTGACTTATGCCACATCCAGCTGTCATTGTACATAGGGTCATTATAGATTTCATCAGAGCCCCTGAAGGAATTGTATAGAATTTCCCTATTTTTTTGTTTTGTTTTTGAAATTCCTTTTTATAGTCGGTTTGAGCTGATTCTCACTGCCATGTTTCTGCCAGTCTAGACACACTTGATTCCCTGATGGAGACATATCAATACATAGGTTTTAAGATTCTTACTAGTCAGATATATTCCTCTGTGGGAAATATGGGGTTTTGCGTACTTTTCACTGAGGAAGGTGTATGGATTGACTCTTCCGTAGTTGGTTTTTGGAACGGTACCTGTACTAATATCAAACTCTGGTTTTATGCATCACGCCACCTCTCCTTCCCTCTTAAGCAGGCATAAGTGTGTTTTCTAAATGTGAGACTCTGGTGTCTTTCCTAACTCAGTTCATGTGTAGCCATGTTTACAGGACCTTCATAAGTGATATCTTATGATAAGTTTCTTTTTCTCAGTGACTCATTTCACTTAGAATCATCGTACCTGAATCCACTCATTTTGCTGCTACTGGCCTTATGACTTTGATTTCATGGCTGAGGGACATTCCATCGTACGTAAGTACCACAATTTCTTGAACCATTTTTGTCTTTCCTGGGATATTTCAGGTGTACCCAAGTTGAGGTTCTTGTAAGCAGTGCAGCCCTAAATTTTGAGGTGGCTCTGTCTTATTGATTTTCAGTTTTCCCAAGGTATATTCCCTAGACTGGAAGTGCCCGTGTCTCTATAGCTCTGTTGTTTACTTGTTTTAGGGAACACAATGCAGTCCTCCAGAGAGGCAGTTGGCAATTTACATTCCGCCCATCATCATAACTAGGCTCCCTCTTCTCCAGGGCCTGTCTTGCCTTTCTGGTTTTTACATATTTTGCGCATGTCCCTTTTGTCTGGTGGGAAGTGATACTGCTTTGTAGTGCAGATTTGCATTGCCCGCTTGCTTGCTTGGCCAAAAAGGGCTTATACGTCTTCTCCTGAATATATTCAGGAGAAAACACGTAGGCCCTGTTTGGCCAAGTGCATCATTGTCGATGTTGTGCCCCTCTTCCTGTGCTTTAAAGGTGATTCCAATGTACCTCTTGTAACGTGTTTCCTGCTACTCTGGCTTGCTTTCAAGTCTGCCTCATTGCCTTCCCTCAACCGAATTTTGCACGAAGGTTTTCCTTTATTACTATGCCCGTTTGTGAATTGCTGTGCCCCTGAGCTCCATTTTTCAACTCGTTTTTTGTGAGCTGACCGCAAGTCCAAAATTTTGGTTCAGGACCTATACTGGTTCCCGGCGGGTGGCTGAGACTTGGGTTAATTCTTCTTCCTGCCGGGAAATTAGAGTGACATGTGCCCATCCAAATGCCTAACAGCTACTCTCTCATTGATTCTCCCTCTTCCCTTTCATCCTCTGCCAAATTGGCAACCTGTGCGAACCAGGAGGTTAAAGGGGCTGTCTCTCCATGTTGGGAGATTGATAGTAAAGCAGTTGGAAATTCAAACCGGAGCACCAGGAGAGGGACAATTAGTTGAGTTTTAAAAAACTTTTGTATTCACAGTGTGTCCATTCTCTAGGTTTCCCATACATGTTATAGCTGTAGTAGTATCCCCTTCAACCTGGAGAGTTGGCACTTTTGGAATGTGTGCCACGCATTATTGCTTTAAATGGTCTGCATTTGCTCACCGAATCTCACCAATCCTCTCAGTCACAAGTGTCCTGACTTATGCCACATCCAGCTGTCATTGTACATAGGGTCATTATAGATTTCATCAGAGCCCCTGAAGGAATTGTATAGAATTTCCCTATTTTTTTGTTTTGTTTTTGAAATTCCTTTTTATAGTGGGTTTGAGCTGATTCTCACTGCCATGTTTCTGCCAGTCTAGACACACTTGATTCCCTGATGGAGACATATCAATACATAGGTTTTAGATTCTTACTAGTCAGATATATTCCTCTGCGGGAAATATGGGGTTTTGCGTACTTTTCACTGAGGAAGGTGTATGGATTGACTCTTCCGTAGTTGGTTTTTGGAACGGTACCTGTACTAATATCAAACTCTGGTTTTGTGCATCACGCCACCTCTCCTTCCCCCTTAAGCAGGCATAAGTGTGTTTTCTAAATGTGAGACTCTGTTGTCTTTCCTAACTCAGTTCATGTGTAGCCATGTTTACAGGACCTTCATAAGTGATATCTTATGATAAGTTTCTTTTTCTCAGTGACTCATTTCACTTAGAATCATCGTACCTGAATCCACTCATTTTGCTGCTACTGGCCTTATGACTTTGATTTCATGGCTGAGGGACATTCCATCGTACGTAAGTACCACAATTTCTTGAACCATTTTTGTCTTTCCTGGGATATTTCTGGTGTACCCAAGTTGAGATTCTTGTAAGCAGTGCAGCCCTAAATTTTGTGGTGGCTCTGTCTTATTGATTTTCCGTTTTCCCAAGGTATATTCCCTAGACTGGAAGTTCCCGTGTCTCTATAGCTCTGTTGTTTACTTGTTTTAGGGAACACAATGCACTCCTCCAGAGAGGCAGTTGGCAATTTACATTCTGCCCATCATCATAACTAGGCTCCCTCTTCTCCAGGGCCTGTCTTGCCTTTCTGGTTTTTACATATTTTGCGGATGTCCCTTTTTTCTGGTGGGAAGTGATACTGCTTTGTAGTGCAGATTTGCATTGCCCCCTTGCTTGCTTCGCCAAAAAGGGCTTATGCGTTTTCTCCTGAATATATTCAGGAGAAAACACATACGCCCTGTTTGGAAAAGTGCATCATTGTCGAAGTTGTGCCCCTCTTCCTGTGCTTTAAAGGCGATTCCAATGTACCTCTTGAAATCTGTTTCCTGCTATTCTGGCTCGCTTTCAAGTCTGCCTCATTGCCTTCCCTCAACCGAATTTTGGACGATAGTTTTCATTTATTACTCTGCCCGTTTGTGAATTGCTGTGCCCCTGAGCTCCATTTTTCAACTCGTTTTTTGTGAGCTGACCGCAAGTCCAAAATTTTGGTTCCGGACCTATACTGGTTCCCGGCGGGTGGCTGAGACTTGGGTTAATTCTTCTTCCTGCCGGGAAATTAGAGTGACATGTGCCCATCCAAATGCCTAACAGCTACTCTCTCATTGATTCTCCCTCTTCCCTTTCATCCTCTGCCAAATAGGCAACCTGTGCGAACCAGGAGGTTAAAGGGGCTGTCTCTCCATGTTGGGAGATTGATAGTAAAGCAGTTGGAAAGTCAAACCGGAGAACCAGGAGAGGGACTATTAGTTGAGTTTTAGAAACCTTTCATATTCACAGTGTGTCCTTTCTCTATGTTTTCCGTACATGTTATAGCTGTAGTAATATTCCCTTCTACCTGCAGAGTTGGGACTCTTGGAATGTGTGCCACGCATTATTGCTTTAAATGGTCTGCATTTGCTCACCGAATCTCACCAATCCTCTCAGTCCCAAGTGTCCAGCCTTATGCCACATCCAGCTGTCATTGTAGATAAGGTCATTCTGGGTTTCATCAGAGACCCTGAAGGAATTGTAAAGGATTTCCCTGATTTTTTGTTTTGTTTTGAAATTTCTTTTTAGAATGGGTTTGAGCTGATTCTTACTGCCATGTTTATGCGAGTCTAGACACACTTGATTCCCTTAAGGTGACATATCAATACATAGGTTTTAAGATTTTTACTAGTCAGATATTTTCCTCTGCTGGAAATATGGAATTTTGAGTCCCTTTCACTTAGTAAGTTGTAGGTCTTTTCTACTCCATAGTTGGTTTTTGGAACGGTACCTGTACTAATATCAAACTCTGGTTTTATGCATCACGCCACCTCTCCTTCCCCCTTAAGCAGGCATAAGAGTGTTTTCTAAATGTGAGGCTCTGTTGACTTTCCTAACTCAGGTCATGTGTAGCCATGTTTACAGGACCTTCATAAGTGATATCTTATGATAAGTTTCTTTTTCTCTGTGACTCATTTCACTTAGAATCATCGTACCTGAATCCACTCATTTTGCTGCTACTGGCCTTATGACTTTGATTTCATGGCTGAGGGATATTCCATCGTACGTAAGTACCACAATTTCTTGAACCATTTTTGTCTTTCCTGGGATATTTCAGGTGTACCCAAGTTGAGCTTCTTGTAAGCAGTGCAGCCCTAAATATTGAGGTGGATCTGTCTTATTGATTTTCAGTTTTTCCAAGGTATATTCCCTACACTGCAAGTGCCCTTGTCTCTGTAGCTCTGTTGTTTACTTGTTTTAGGGAACACAATGCAGTCTTCCAGAGAGGCAGTTGGCAATTTACATTCCGCCCATCAGCATAACTAGGCTCCTTCTCCAGGGCCTGTCTTGTCTTTCTGGTTTTTACATATTTTGCGGATGTCCCTTTTGTCTGTTGGGAAGTGATACTGCTTTTTCGTGCAGATTTGCATTGCCCGCTTGCTTGCTTGGCCAAAAAGGGCTTATGCTTTTTCTCCTGAATATATTCAGGAGAGTACGCATATGCCCTGCTTGGCCAAGTGCATCATTGTCGAAGTTGTGCCCCTCTTCCTGTGCTTTAAAGGCGATTCCCATGTACCTCTTGAAATCTGTTTCCTGCTATTCTGGCTCGCTTTCAAGTCTGCCTTGTTGCCTTCCCTCAACAGATTTTTGGACGATAGTTTTCTTTTATTACTCTGCCCGTTTGTGAATTGCTGTGCCCCTGAGCTCCATTTCTCAACTCGTTATTTGTGAGCTGACCGCAAGTCCAAAATTTTGGTTCAGGACCTATACTGGTTCCCGGCGGGTGGCTGAGACTTTGATTAATTCTTCTTCCTGCCGGGAAATTAGAGTGACATGTGCCCGTCCAAATGTCTCTCAGCTACTCTCATTGGTTCTCCATCATACCTTTCCTCCTCTGCCAATTGGCAACATGAGAGAACCAGGAGGTTAAAGGGGCTGTCTCTCCAAGTTGGGAGATTGATAGTAAAGCAGTTGGAAATTTAAACTGGAGCACCAGGAGAGGGACTATTAGTTGAGTTTTAAAAACCTTTTGTATTCACAGTGTGTCCATTCTCTACGTTTCCCATACATGTTATAGCTGTAGTAGTATTCCCTTCAACATGGAGAGTTGGCACTTTTGGAATGTGTGCCACGCATTATTGCTTTAAATGGTCTGCATTTGCTCACCGAATCTCACCAATCCTCTCAGTCACAAGTGTCCTGACTTATGCCACATCCAGCTGTCATTGTACATAGGGTCATTATAGATTTCATCAGAGCCCCTGAAGGAATTGTATAGAATTTCCCTATTTTTTTGTTTTGTTTTTGAAATTCCTTTTTATAGTCGGTTTGAGCTGATTCTCACTGCCATGTTTCTGCCAGTCTAGACACACTTGATTCCCTGATGGAGACATATCAATACATATGTTTTAAGATTCTTACTAGTCAGATATATTCCTCTGCGGGAAATATGGGGTTTTGCGTACTTTTCACTGAGGAAGGTGTATGGATTGACTCTTCCGTAGTTGGTTTTTGGAACGGTACCTGTACTAATATCAAACTCTGGTTTTATGCATCACGCCACCTCTCCTTACCTCTTAAGCAGGCATAAGTGTGTTTTCTAAATGTGAGACTCTGTTGTCTTTCCTAACTCAGTTCATGTGTAGCCATGTTTACAGGACCTTCATAAGTGATATCTTATGATAAGTTTCTTTTTCTCAGTGACTCATTTCACTTAGAATCATCGTACCTGAATCCACTCATTTTGCTGCTACTGGCCTTATGACTTTGATTTCATGGCTGAGGGACATTCCATCGTACGTAAGTACCACAATTTCTTGAACCATTTTTGTCTTTCCTGGGATATTTCAGGTGTACCCAAGTTGAGGTTCTTGTAAGCAGTGCAGCCCTAAATTTTGAGGTGGCTCTGACTTATTGATTTTCAGTTTTCCCAAGGTATATTCCCTACACTGCTAGTGCCCTTGTCTCTGTAGCTCTGTTGTTTACTTGTTTTAGGGAACACAATGCAGTCCTCCAGAGAGGCAGTTGGCAATTTACATTCCGCCCATCATCATAACTAGGCTCCCTCTTCTCCAGGGCCTGTCTTGCCTTTCTGGTTTTTACATATTTTGTGCATGTCCCTTTTGTCTGGTGGGAAGTGATACTGCTTTGTAGTGCAGATTTGCATTGCCCGCTTGCTTGCTTGGCCAAACAGGGCTTATGCGTCTTCTCCTGAATATATTCAGGAGAAAACGCGTAGGCCCTGTTTGGCCAAGTGCATCATTGTCGAAGTTGTGCCCCTCTTCCTGTGCTTTAAAGGTGATTCCAATGTACCTCTTGTAATGTGTTTCCTGCTACTCTGGCTCGCTTTCAAGTCTGCCTCATTGCCTTCCCTCAACCGAATTTTGCACGAAGGTTTTCCTTTATTACTCTGCCCGTTTGTGAATTGCTGTGCCCCTGAGCTCCATTTCTCAACTCGTTTTTTGTGAGCTGACCGCAAGTCCAAAATTTTGGTTCAGGACCTATACTGGTTCCCGGTGGGTGGCTGAGACTTGGGTTAATTCTTCTTCCTGCCGGGAAATTAGAGTGACATGTGCCCATCCAAATACCTAACAGCTACTCTCTCATTGATTCTCCCTCTTCCCTTTCATCCTCTGCCAAATTGGCAACCTGTGCGAACCAGGAGGTTAAAGGGGCTGTCTCTCCATGTTGGGAGATTGATAGTAAAGCAGTTGGAAAGTCAAACCGGAGCACCAGGAGAGGGACTATTATTTGAGTTTTAGAAACCTTTCGTATCACAGTGTGTCCTTTCTCTATGTTTTCCGTACATGTTATAGCTGTAGTAATATTCCCTTCAACCTGCAGAGTTGGGACTCTTGGAATGTGTGCCACGCATTATTGCTTTAAATGGTCTGCATTTGCTCACCGAATCTCACCAATCCTCTCAGTCCCAAGTGTCCAGCCTTATGCCACATCCAGCTGTCATTGTAGATAAGGTCATTCCGGGTTTCATCAGAGACCCTGAAGGAATTGTAAAGGATTTCCCTGATTTTTTGTTTTGTTTGTGAAATTCCTTTTTAGAATGGGTTTGAGCTGATTCTCACTGCCATGTTTATGCGAGTCTAGACACACTTGATTCCCTTACTTAGACATATCAATACATAGGTTTTAAGATTTTTACTTGTCAGATATTTTCCTCTGCGGGAAGTATGGGGTTTTGAGTCCCTATCCCTTAGGAAGTTGTAGGTCTTTTCTACTCTGTAGTTGGTTTTTGGAACGGTACATGTACTAATATCAAACTCTGGTTTTATGCATCACCCCACCACTCCTTCCCCCTTAAGCAGGAAAAAGAGATTTTTCTCAATGTGAGACTCTGTTGTCTTTCCTAACTCAGTTCATGTGTAGCCATGTTTACAGGACCATCATAAGTGATATCTTATGATAAGTTTCTTTTTCTCTGTGTCTTATTTCACTTAGAATCATCGTACCTGAATCCACTCATTTTGCTGCTACTGGCCTTATGACATTGATTTCATGGCTGAGGGATATTCCATCATACGTAAATACCACAATTTCTTGAACCATTTTAGTCTTTCCTGGGATATTTCAGGTGTACCCAAGTTGAGCTTCTTGTAAGCAGTGCAGCCCTAAATATTGAGGTGGCTCTGTCTTATTGATTTTCAGTTTTCCCAAGGTATATTCCCTACACTTTAAGTGCCCTTGTCTCTGTAGCTCTGTTGTTTACTTGTTTTAGGGAACACAATGCAGTCTTCCAGAGAGGCAGTTGGCAATTTACATTCCGCCCATCAGCATAACTAGGCTCCTTCTCCAGGGCCTGTCTTGTCTTTCTGGTTTTTACATATTTTGCGGATGTCCCTTTTGTCTGTTGGGAAGTGATACTGCTTTTTCCTGCAGATTTGCATTGCCCGCTTGTTTTCTTGGCCAAAAAGGGCTTATGCGTTTTCTCCTGAATATATTCAGGAGAAAATGCATATGCCCTGTATGGCCAAGTGCATCATTGTCGAAGTTGTGCCCCTCTTCCTGTGCTTTAAAGGCGATTCCAATGTACCTCTTGAAATTTGTTTCCTGCTATTCTGGCTCGCTTTCAAGTCTGCCTCGTTGCCTTCCCTCAACAGATTTTTGGACGATAGTTTTCCTTTATTACTCTGCCCGTTTGTGAATTGCTGTGCCCCTGAGCTCCATTTCTCAACTCGTTTTTTGTGAGCTGACCGCAAGTCCAAAATTTTGGTTCAGGACCTATACTGGTTCCCGGCGGGTGGCTGAGACTTTGATTAATTCTTCTTCCTGCCGGGAAATTAGAGTGACATGTGCCCGTCCAAATGTCTCTCAGCTACTCTCTCATTGGTTCTCCATCATACCTTTCCTCCTCTGCCAATTGGCAACATGTGAGAACCAGGAGGTTAAAGGGGCTGTCTCTCCAAGTTGGGAGATTGATAGTAAAGCAGTTGGAAATTCAAACTGGAGCACCAGGAGAGGGACTATTAGTTGAGTTTTAAAAACCTTTTGTATTCACAGTGTGTCCATTCTCTAGGTTTCCCATACATGTTATAGCTGTAGTAGTATTCCCTTCAACATGGAGAGTTGGCATCATTGAAATGTGTGCCACACATTATTGCTTTAAATGGTCTGCATTTGCTCACCGAATCTCACCAATCCTCTCAGTCACAAGTGTCCTGACTTATGCCACATCCAGCTGTCATTGTAGATAGGGTCATTATAGATTTCATCAGAGCCCCTGAAGGAATTGTATAGAATTTCCCTATTTTTTTGTTTTGTTTTTGAAATTCCTTTTTATAGTCGGTTTGAGCTGATTCTCACTGCCATGTTTCTGCCAGTCTAGACACACTTGATTCCCTGATGGAGACATATCAATACATAGGTTTTAAGATTCTTACTAGTCAGATATATTCCTCTGCGGGAAATATGGGGTTTTGCGTACTTTTCACTGAGGAAGGTGTATGGATTGACTCTTCCGTAGTTGGTTTTTGGAACGGTACCTGTACTAATATCAAACTCTGATTTTATGCATCACGCCACCTCTCCTTCCCTCTTAAGCAGGCATAAGTGTGTTTTCTAAATGTGAGACTCTGGTGTCTTTCCTAACTCAGTTCATGTGTAGCCATGTTTACAGGACCTTCATAAGTGATATCTTATGATAAGTTTCTTTTTCTCAGTGACTCATTTCACTTAGAATCATCGTACCTGAATCCACTCATTTTGCTGCTACTGGCCTTATGACTTTGATTTCATGGCTGAGGGACATTCCATCGTACGTAAGTACCACAATTTCTTGAACCATTTTTGTCTTTCCTGGGATATTTCAGGTGTACCCAAGTTGAGGTTCTTGTAAGCAGTGCAGCCCTAAATTTTGAGGTGGCTCTGTCTTATTGATTTTCAGTTTTCCCAAGGTATATTCCCTAGACTGGAAGTGCCCGTGTCTCTATAGCTCTGTTGTTTACTTGTTTTAGGGAACACAATGCAGTCCTCCAGAGAGGCAGTTGGCAATTTACATTCCGCCCATCATCATAACTAGGCTCCCTCTTCTCCAGGGCCTGTCTTGCCTTTCTGGTTTTTACATATTTTGCGCATGTCCCTTTTGTCTGGTGGGAAGTGATACTGCTTTGTAGTGCAGATTTGCATTGCCCGCTTGCTTGCTTGGCCAAAAAGGGCTTATGCGTCTTCTCCTGAATATATTCAGGAGAAAACACGTAGGCCCTGTTTGGCCAAGTGCATCATTGTCGATGTTGTGCCCCTCTTCCTGTGCTTTAAAGGTGATTCCAATGTACCTCTTGTAACGTGTTTCCTGCTACTCTGGCTTGCTTTCAAGTCTGCCTCATTGCCTTCCCTCAACCGAATTTTGCACGAAGGTTTTCCTTTATTACTATGCCCGTTTGTGAATTGCTGTGCCCCTGAGCTCCATTTTTCAACTCGTTTTTTGTGAGCTGACCGCAAGTCCAAAATTTTGGTTCAGGACCTATACTGGTTCCCGGCGGGTGGCTGAGACTTGGGTTAATTCTTCTTCCTGCCGGGAAATTAGAGTGACATGTGCCCATCCAAATGCCTAACAGCTACTCTCTCATTGATTCTCCCTCTTCCCTTTCATCCTCTGCCAAATTGGCAACCTGTGCGAACCAGGAGGTTAAAGGGGCTGTCTCTCCATGTTGGGAGATTGATAGTAAAGCAGTTGGAAATTCAAACCGGAGCACCAGGAGAGGGACAATTAGTTGAGTTTTAAAAAACTTTTGTATTCACAGTGTGTCCATTCTCTAGGTTTCCCATACATGTTATAGCTGTAGTAGTATCCCCTTCAACCTGGAGAGTTGGCACTTTTGGAATGTGTGCCACGCATTATTGCTTTAAATGGTCTGCATTTGCTCACCGAATCTCACCAATCCTCTCAGTCACAAGTGTCCTGACTTATGCCACATCCAGCTGTCATTGTACATAGGGTCATTATAGATTTCATCAGAGCCCCTGAAGGAATTGTATAGAATTTCCCTATTTTTTTGTTTTGTTTTTGAAATTCCTTTTTATAGTGGGTTTGAGCTGATTCTCACTGCCATGTTTCTGCCAGTCTAGACACACTTGATTCCCTGATGGAGACATATCAATACATAGGTTTTAGATTCTTACTAGTCAGATATATTCCTCTGCGGGAAATATGGGGTTTTGCGTACTTTTCACTGAGGAAGGTGTATGGATTGACTCTTCCGTAGTTGGTTTTTGGAACGGTACCTGTACTAATATCAAACTCTGGTTTTGTGCATCACGCCACCTCTCCTTCCCCCTTAAGCAGGCATAAGTGTGTTTTCTAAATGTGAGACTCTGTTGTCTTTCCTAACTCAGTTCATGTGTAGCCATGTTTACAGGACCTTCATAAGTGATATCTTATGATAAGTTTCTTTTTCTCAGTGACTCATTTCACTTAGAATCATCGTACCTGAATCCACTCATTTTGCTGCTACTGGCCTTATGACTTTGATTTCATGGCTGAGGGACATTCCATCGTACGTAAGTACCACAATTTCTTGAACCATTTTTGTCTTTCCTGGGATATTTCTGGTGTACCCAAGTTGAGATTCTTGTAAGCAGTGCAGCCCTAAATTTTGTGGTGGCTCTGTCTTATTGATTTTCCGTTTTCCCAAGGTATATTCCCTAGACTGGAAGTTCCCGTGTCTCTATAGCTCTGTTGTTTACTTGTTTTAGGGAACACAATGCACTCCTCCAGAGAGGCAGTTGGCAATTTACATTCCGCCCATCATCATAACTAGGCTCCCTCTTCTCCAGGGCCTGTCTTGCCTTTCTGGTTTTTACATATTTTGCGGATGTCCCTTTTTTCTGGTGGGAAGTGATACTGCTTTGTAGTGCAGATTTGCATTGCCCCCTTGCTTGCTTCGCCAAAAAGGGCTTATGCGTTTTCTCCTGAATATATTCAGGAGAAAACACATACGCCCTGTTTGGAAAAGTGCATCATTGTCGAAGTTGTGCCCCTCTTCCTGTGCTTTAAAGGCGATTCCAATGTACCTCTTGAAATCTGTTTCCTGCTATTCTGGCTCGCTTTCAAGTCTGCCTCATTGCCTTCCCTCAACCGAATTTTGGATGATAGTTTTCATTTATTACTCTGCCCGTTTGTGAATTGCTGTGCCCCTGAGCTCCATTTTTCAACTCGTTTTTTGTGAGCTGACCGCAAGTCCAAAATTTTGGTTCCGGACCTATACTGGTTCCCGGCGGGTGGCTGAGACTTGGGTTAATTCTTCTTCCTGCCGGGAAATTAGAGTGACATGTGCCCATCCAAATGCCTAACAGCTACTCTCTCATTGATTCTCCCTCTTCCCTTTCATCCTCTGCCAAATAGGCAACCTGTGCGAACCAGGAGGTTAAAGGGGCTGTCTCTCCATGTTGGGAGATTGATAGTAAAGCAGTTGGAAAGTCAAACCGGAGAACCAGGAGAGGGACTATTAGTTGAGTTTTAGAAACCTTTCATATTCACAGTGTGTCCTTTCTCTATGTTTTCCGTACATGTTATAGCTGTAGTAATATTCCCTTCTACCTGCAGAGTTGGGACTCTTGGAATGTGTGCCACGCATTATTGCTTTAAATGGTCTGCATTTGCTCACCGAATCTCACCAATCCTCTCAGTCCCAAGTGTCCAGCCTTATGCCACATCCAGCTGTCATTGTAGATAAGGTCATTCTGGGTTTCATCAGAGACCCTGAAGGAATTGTAAAGGATTTCCCTGATTTTTTGTTTTGTTTTGAAATTTCTTTTTAGAATGGGTTTGAGCTGATTCTTACTGCCATGTTTATGCGAGTCTAGACACACTTGATTCCCTTACGGTGACATATCAATACATAGGTTTTAAGATTTTTACTAGTCAGATATTTTCCTCTGCTGGAAATATGGAATTTTGAGTCCCTTTCACTTAGTAAGTTGTAGGTCTTTTCTACTCCATAGTTGGTTTTTGGAACGGTACCTGTACTAATATCAAACTCTGGTTTTATGCATCACGCCACCTCTCCTTCCCCCTTAAGCAGGCATAAGAGTGTTTTCTAAATGTGAGGCTCTGTTGACTTTCCTAACTCAGGTCATGTGTAGCCATGTTTACAGGACCTTCATAAGTGATATCTTATGATAAGTTTCTTTTTCTCTGTGACTCATTTCACTTAGAATCATCGTACCTGAATCCACTCATTTTGCTGCTACTGGCCTTATGACTTTGATTTCATGGCTGAGGGATATTCCATTGTACGTAAGTACCACAATTTCTTGAACCATTTTTGTCTTTCCTGGGATATTTCAGGTGTACCCAAGTTGAGCTTCTTGTAAGCAGTGCAGCCCTAAATATTGAGGTGGATCTGTCTTATTGATTTTCAGTTTTTCCAAGGTATATTCCCTACACTGCAAGTGCCCTTGTCTCTGTAGCTCTGTTGTTTACTTGTTTTAGGGAACACAATGCAGTCTTCCAGAGAGGCAGTTGGCAATTTACATTCCGCCCATCAGCATAACTAGGCTCCTTCTCCAGGGCCTGTCTTGTCTTTCTGGTTTTTACATATTTTGCGGATGTCCCTTTTGTCTGTTGGGAAGTGATACTGCTTTTTCGTGCAGATTTGCATTGCCCGCTTGCTTGCTTGGCCAAAAAGGGCTTATGCTTTTTCTCCTGAATATATTCAGGAGAGTACGCATATGCCCTGCTTGGCCATGTGCATCATTGTCGAAGTTGTGCCCCTCTTCCTGTGCTTTAAAGGCGATTCCCATGTACCTCTTGAAATCTGTTTCCTGCTATTCTGGCTCGCTTTCAAGTCTGCCTTGTTGCCTTCCCTCAACAGATTTTTGGACGATAGTTTTCCTTTATTACTCTGCCCGTTTGTGAATTGCTGTGCCCCTGAGCTCCATTTCTCAACTCGTTATTTGTGAGCTGACCGCAAGTCCAAAATTTTGGTTCAGGACCTATACTGGTTCCCGGCGGGTGGCTGAGACTTTGATTAATTCTTCTTCCTGCCGGGAAATTAGAGTGACATGTGCCCGTCCAAATGTCTCTCAGCTACTCTCATTGGTTCTCCATCATACCTTTCCTCCTCTGCCAATTGGCAACATGAGAGAACCAGGAGGTTAAAGGGGCTGTCTCTCCAAGTTGGGAGATTGATAGTAAAGCAGTTGGAAATTCAAACTGGAGCACCAGGAGAGGGACTATTAGTTGAGTTTTAAAAACCTTTTGTATTCACAGTGTGTCCATTCTCTACGTTTCCCATACATGTTATAGCTGTAGTAGTATTCCCTTCAACATGGAGAGTTGGCACTTTTGGAATGTGTGCCACGCATTATTGCTTTAAATGGTCTGCATTTGCTCACCGAATCTCACCAATCCTCTCAGTCACAAGTGTCCTGACTTATGCCACATCCAGCTGTCATTGTACATAGGGTCATTATAGATTTCATCAGAGCCCCTGAAGGAATTGTATAGAATTTCCCTATTTTTTTGTTTTGTTTTTGAAATTCCTTTTTATAGTCGGTTTGAGCTGATTCTCACTGCCATGTTTCTGCCAGTCTAGACACACTTGATTCCCTGATGGAGACATATCAATACATAGGTTTTAAGATTCTTACTAGTCAGATATATTCCTCTGCGGGAAATATGGGGTTTTGCGTACTTTTCACTGAGGAAGGTGTATGGATTGACTCTTCCGTAGTTGGTTTTTGGAACGGTACCTGTACTAATATCAAACTCTGGTTTTATGCATCACGCCACCTCTCCTTACCTCTTAAGCAGGCATAAGTGTGTTTTCTAAATGTGAGACTCTGTTGTCTTTCCTAACTCAGTTCATGTGTAGCCATGTTTACAGGACCTTCATAAGTGATATCTTATGATAAGTTTCTTTTTCTCAGTGACTCATTTCACTTAGAATCATCGTACCTGAATCCACTCATTTTGCTGCTACTGGCCTTATGACTTTGATTTCATGGCTGAGGGACATTCCATCGTACGTAAGTACCACAATTTCTTGAACCATTTTTGTCTTTCCTGGGATATTTCAGGTGTACCCAAGTTGAGGTTCTTGTAAGCAGTGCAGCCCTAAATTTTGAGGTGGCTCTGACTTATTGATTTTCAGTTTTCCCAAGGTATATTCCCTACACTGCTAGTGCCCTTGTCTCTGTAGCTCTGTTGTTTACTTGTTTTAGGGAACACAATGCAGTCTTCCAGAGAGGCATTTGGCAATTTACATTCCGCCCATCAGCATAACTAGGCTCCTTCTCCAGGGCCTGTCTTGTCTTTCTGGTTTTTACATATTTTGCGGATGTCCCTTTTGTCTGTTGGGAAGTGATACTGCTTTTTCCTGCAGATTTGCATTGCCTGCTTGTTTTCTTGGCCAAAAAGGGCTTATGCGTTTTCTCCTGAATATATTCAGGAGAAAACGCATATGCCCTGTATGGCCAAGTGCATCATTGTCGAAGTTGTGCCCCTCTTCCTGTGCTTTAAAGGCGATTCCAATGTACCTCTTGAAATTTGTTTCCTGCTATTCTGGCTCGCTTTCAAGTCTGCCTCGTTGCCTTCCCTCAACAGATTTTTGGACGATAGTTTTCCTTTATTACTCTGCCCGTTTGTGAATTGCTGTGCCCCTGAGCTCCATTTCTCAACTCGTTTTTTGTGAGCTGACCGCAAGTCCAAAATTTTGGTTCAGGACCTATACTGGTTCCCGGCGGGTGGCTGAGACTTTGATTAATTCTTCTTCCTGCCGGGAAATTAGAGTGACATGTGCCCGTCCAAATGTCTCTCAGCTACTCTCTCATTGGTTCTCCATCATACCTTTCCTCCTCTGCCAATTGGCAACATGTGAGATCCAGGAGGTTAAAGGGGCTGTCTCTCCAAGTTGGGAGATTGATAGTAAAGCAGTTGGAAATTCAAACTGGAGCACCAGGAGAGGGACTATTAGTTGAGTTTTAAAAACCTTTTGTATTCACAGTGTGTCCATTCTCTAGGTTTCCCATACATGTTATAGCTGTAGTAGTATTCCCTTAAACCTGGAGAGTTGGCATCATTGAAATGTGTGCCACACATTATTGCTTTAAATGGTCTGCATTTGCTCACCGAATCTCACCAATCCTCTCAGTCACAAGTGTCCTGACTTATGCCACATCCAGCTGTCATTGTAGATAGGGTCATTATAGATTTCATCAGAGCCCCTGAAGGAATTGTATAGAATTTCCCTATTTTTTTGTTTTGTTTTTGAAATTCCTTTTTATAGTCGGTTTGAGCTGATTCTCACTGCCATGTTTCTGCCACTCTAGACACACTTGATTCCCTGATGGAGACATATCAATACATAGGTTTTAAGATTCTTACTAGTCAGATATATTACTCTGCGGGAAATATGGGGTTTTGCGTACTTTTCACTGAGGAAGGTGTATGGATTGACTCTTCCGTAGTTGGTTTTTGGAACGGTACCTGTACTAATATCAAACTCTGGTTTTATGCATCACGCCACCTCTCCTTCCCCCTTAAGCAGGCATAAGTGTGTTTTCTAAATGTGAGACTCTGTTGTCTTTCCTAACTCAGTTCATGTGTAGCCATGTTTACAGGACCTTCATAAGTGATATCTTATGATAAGTTTCTTTTTCTCAGTGACTCATTTCACTTAGAATCATCGTACCTGAATCCACTCATTTTGCTGCTACTGGCCTTATGACTTTGATTTCATGGCTGAGGGACATTCCATCGTACGTAAGTACCACAATTTCTTGAACCATTTTTGTCTTTCCTGGGATATTTCAGGTGTACCCAAGTTGAGGTTCTTGTAAGCAGTGCAGCCCTAAATTTTGAGGTGGCTCTGTCTTATTGATTTTCAGTTTTCCCAAGGTATATTCCCTAGACTGGAAGTGCCCGTGTCTCTATAGCTCTGTTGTTTACTTGTTTTAGGGAACACAATGCAGTCCTCCAGAGAGGCAGTTGGCAATTTACATTCCGCCCATCATCATAACTAGGCTCCCTCTATCCAGGGCCTGTCTTGCCTTTCTGGTTTTTACATATTTTGCGCATGTCCCTTTTGTCTTGTTGGAAGTGATACTGCTTTGTAGTGCAGATTTGCATTGCCCGCTTGCTTGCTTGGCCAAAAAGGGCTTATGCGTCTTCTCCTGAATATATTCAGGAGAAAACGCGTAGGCCCTGTTTGGCCAAGTGCATCATTGTCGAAGTTGTGCCCCTCTTCCTGTGCTTTAAAAGTGATTCCAATGTACCTCTTGTAATGTGTTTCCTGCTATTCTGGCTCGCTTTCAAGTCTGCCTCATTGCCTTCCCTCAACCGAATTTTGCACGATAGTTTTCCTTTATTACTCTGCCCGTTTGTGAATTGCTGTGCCCCTGAGCTCCATTTTTCAACTCGTTTTTTGTGAGCTGACCGCAAGTCCAAAATTTTGGTTCAGGACCTATACTGGTTCCCGGCGGGTGGCTGAGACTTGGGTTAATTCTTCTTCCTTCCGGGAAATTAGAGTGACATGTGCCCATCCAAATGCCTAACAGCTACTCTCTCATTGATTCTCCCTCTTCCCTTTCATCCTCTGCCAAATTGGCAACCTGTGCGAACCAGGAGGTTAAAGGGGCTGTCTCTCCATGTTGGGAGATTGATAGTAAAGCAGTTGGAAAGTCAAACCGGAGCACCAGGAGAGGGACTATTATTTGAGTTTTAGAAACCTTTCGTATCACAGTGTGTCCTTTCTCTATGTTTTCCGTACATGTTATAGCTGTAGTAATATTCCCTTCAACCTGCAGAGTTGGGACTCTTGGAATGTGTGCCACGCATTATTGCTTTAAATGGTCTGCATTTGCTCACCGAATCTCACCAATCCTCTCAGTCCCAAGTGTCCAGCCTTATGCCACATCCAGCTGTCATTGTAGATAAGGTCATTCCGGGTTTCATCAGAGACCCTGAAGGAATTGTAAAGGATTTCCCTGATTTTTTGTTTTGTTTGTGAAATTCCTTTTTAGAATGGGTTTGAGCTGATTCTCACTGCCATGTTTATGCGAGTCTAGACACACTTGATTCCCTTACTTAGACATATCAATACATAGGTTTTAAGATTTTTACTTGTCAGATATTTTCCTCTGCGGGAAGTATGGGGTTTTGAGTCCCTATCCCTTAGGAAGTTGTAGGTCTTTTCTACTCTGTAGTTGGTTTTTGGAACGGTACATGTACTAATATCAAACTCTGGTTTTATGCATCACCCCACCACTCCTTCCCCCTTAAGCAGGAATAAGAGATTTTTCTCAATGTGAGACTCTGTTGTCTTTCCTAACTCAGTTCATGTGTAGCCATGTTTACAGGACCATCATAAGTGATATCTTATGATAAGTTTCTTTTTCTCTGTGTCTTATTTCACTTAGAATCATCGTACCTGAATCCACTCATTTTGCTGCTACTGGCCTTATGACATTGATTTCATGGCTGAGGGATATTCCATCATACGTAAATACCACAATTTCTTGAACCATTTTAGTCTTTCCTGGGATATTTCAGGTGTACCCAAGTTGAGCTTCTTGTAAGCAGTGCAGCCCTAAATATTGAGGTGGCTCTGTCTTATTGATTTTCAGTTTTCCCAAGGTATATTCCCTACACTGCAAGTGCCCTTGTCTCTGTAGCTCTGTTGTTTACTTGTTTTAGGGAACACAATGCAGTCTTCCAGAGAGGCAGTTGGCAATTTACATTCCGCCCATCAGCATAACTAGGCTCCTTCTCCAGGGCCTGTCTTGTCTTTCTGGTTTTTACATATTTTGCGGATGTCCCTTTTGTCTGTTGGGAAGAGATACTGCTTTTTCGTGCAGATTTGCATTGCCCGCTTGTTTTCTTGGCCAAAAAGGGCTTATGCGTTTTCTCCTGAATATATTCAGGAGAAAACGCATATGCCCTGTATGGCCAAGTGCATCATTGTCGAAGTTGTGCCCCTCTTCCTGTGCTTTAAAGGCGATTCCAATGTACCTCTTGAAATTTGTTTCCTGCTATTCTGGCTCGCTTTCAAGTCTGCCTCGTTGCCTTCCCTCAACAGATTTTTGGATGATAGTTTTCCTTTATTACTCTGCCCATTTGTGAATTGCTGTGCCCCTGAGCTCCATTTCTCAACTCGTTTTTTGTGAGCTGACCGCAAGTCCAAAATTTTGGTTCAGGACCTATACTGGTTCCCGGCGGGTGGCTGAGACTTTGATTAATTCTTCTTCCTGCCGGGAAATTAGAGTGACATGTGCCCGTCCAAATGTCTCTCAGCTACTCTCTCATTGGTTCTCCATCATACCTTTCATCCTCTGCCAATTGGCAACATGTGAGAACCAGGAGGTTAAAGGGGCTGTCTCTCCAAGTTGGGAGATTGATAGTAAAGCAGTTGGAAATTCAAACTGGAGCACCAGGAGAGGGACTAATAGTTGAGTTTTAAAAACCTTTTGTATTCACAGTGTGTCCATTCTCTAGGTTTCCCATACATGTTATAGCTGTAGTAGTATTCCCTTAAACCTGGAGAGTTGGCATCATTGAAATGTGTGCCACACATTATTGCTTTAAATGGTCTGCATTTGCTCACCGAATCTCACCAATCCTCTCAGTCACAAGTGTCCTGACTTATGCCACATCCAGCTGTCATTGTAGATAGGGTCATTATAGATTTCATCAGAGCCCCTGAAGGAATTGTATAGAATTTCCCTATTTTTTTGTTTTGTTTTTGAAATTCCTTTTTATAGTCGGTTTGAGCTGATTCTCACTGCCATGTTTCTGCCAGTCTAGACACACTTGATTCCCTGATGGAGACATATCAATACATAGGTTTTAAGATTCTTACTAGTCAGATATATTCCTCTGCGGGAAATATGGGGTTTTGCGTACTTTTCACTGAGGAAGGTGTATGGATTGACTCTTCTGTAGTTGGTTTTTGGAACGGTACCTGTACTAATATCAAACTCTGGTTTTATGCATCACGCCACCTCTCCTTCCCTCTTAAGCAGGCATAAGTGTGTTTTCTAAATGTGAGACTCTGTTGTCTTTCCTAACTCAGTTCATGTGTAGCCATGTTTACAGGACCTTCATAAGTGATATCTTATGATAAGTTTCTTTTTCTCAGTGACTCATTTCACTTAGAATCATCGTACCTGAATCCACTCATTTTGCTGCTACTGGCCTTATGACTTTGATTTCATGGCTGAGGGACATTCCATCGTACGTAAGTACCACAATTTCTTGAACCATTTTTGTCTTTCCTGGGATATTTCAGGTGTACCCAAGTTGAGGTTCTTGTAAGCAGTGCAGCCCTAAATTTTGAGGTGGCTCTGTCTTATTGATTTTCAGTTTTCCCAAGGTATATTCCCTAGACTGGAAGTGCCCGTGTCTCTATAGCTCTGTTGTTTACTTGTTTTAGGGAACACAATGCAGTCCTCCAGAGAGGCAGTTGGCAATTTACATTCCGCCCATCATCATAACTAGGCTCCCTCTTCTCCAGGGCCTGTCTTGCCTTTCTGGTTTTTACATATTTTGCGCATGTCCCTTTTGTCTGGTGGGAAGTGATACTGCTTTGTAGTGCAGATTTGCATTGCCCGCTTGCTTGCTTGGCCAAAAAGGGCTTATGCGTCTTCTCCTGAATATATTCAGGAGAAAACGCGTAGGCCCTGTTTGGCCAAGTGCATCATTGTCGAAGTTGTGCCCCTCTTCCTGTGCTTTAAAGGTGATTCCAATGTACCTCTTGTAATGTGTTTCTTGCTACTCTGACTCGCTTTCAAGTCTGCCTCATTGCCTTCCCTCAACCGAATTTTGCACGAAGGTTTTCCTTTATTACTCTGCCCGTTTGTGAATTGCTGTGCCCCTGAGCTCCATTTTTCAACTCGTTTTTTGTGAGCTGACCGCAAGTCCAAAATTTTGGTTCAGGACCTATACTGGTTCCCGGTGGGTGGCTGAGACTTGGGTTAATTCTTCTTCCTGCCGGGAAATTAGAGTGACATGTGCCCATCCAAATGCCTAACAGCTACTCTCTCATTGATTCTCCCTCTTCCCTTTCATCCTCTGCCAAATTGGCAACCTGTGCGAACCAGGAGGTTAAAGGGGCTGTCTCTCCATGTTGGGAGATTGATAGTAAAGCAGTTGGAAAGTCAAACCGGAGCACCAGGAGAGGGACTATTATTTGAGTTTTAGAAACCTTTCGTATCACAGTGTGTCCTTTCTCTATGTTTTCCGTACATGTTATAGCTGTAGTAATATTCCCTTCAACCTGCAGAGTTGGGACTCTTGGAATGTGTGCCACGCATTATTGCTTTAAATGGTCTGCATTTGCTCACCGAATCTCACCAATCCTCTCAGTCCCAAGTGTCCAGCCTTATGCCACATCCAGCTGTCATTGTAGATAAGGTCATTCCGGGTTTCATCAGAGACCCTGAAGGAATTGTAAAGGATTTCCCTGATTTTTTGTTTTGTTTGTGAAATTCCTTTTTAGAATGGGTTTGAGCTGATTCTCACTGCCATGTTTATGCGAGTCTAGACACACTTGATTCCCTTACTTAGACATATCAATACATAGGTTTTAAGATTTTTACTTGTCAGATATTTTCCTCTGCGGGAAGTATGGGGTTTTGAGTCCCTATCCCTTAGGAAGTTGTAGGTCTTTTCTACTCTGTAGTTGGTTTTTGGAACGGTACATGTACTAATATCAAACTCTGGTTTTATGCATCACCCCACCACTCCTTCCCCCTTAAGCAGGAATAAGAGATTTTTCTCAATGTGAGACTCTGTTGTCTTTCCTAACTCAGTTCATGTGTAGCCATGTTTACAGGACCATCATAAGTGATATCTTATGATAAGTTTCTTTTTCTCTGTGTCTTATTTCACTTAGAATCATCGTACCTGAATCCACTCATTTTGCTGCTACTGGCCTTATGACATTGATTTCATGGCTGAGGGATATTCCATCATACGTAAATACCACAATTTCTTGAACCATTTTAGTCTTTCCTGGGATATTTCAGGTGTACCCAAGTTGAGGTTCTTGTAAGCAGTGCAGCCCTAAATTTTGTGTTGGCTCTGTCTTATTGACTTTCAGTTTTCCCAAGGTATATTCCCTAGACTGGAAGTGCCCTTGGCTCTGTATCTCTGTTGTTTACTTGTTTCAGGGAACACAATGCACTACTCCTGAGAGGCAGTTGGCAATTTACATTCTACCCATTAGCATAACTAGGCTCCCTCTTCTCCAGGGCCTGTCTTGCCTTTCTGGTTTTTACATATTTTGCAGATGTCCCTTTTGTCTGGTGGGAAGTGATACTGCTTTGTAGTGCAGATTTGCATTGCCCGCTTGCTTGCTTGGCCAAAAAGGGCTTATGCTTTTTCTCTTGAATATATTCAGGAGAATACACATATGCCCTGTTTGGCCAAGTGCATCATTGTCGAAGTTGTGCCCCTCTTCCTGTGCTTTAAAGGCGATTCCAATGTACCTCTTGAAATCTGTTCCCTGCTATTCTGGCTCGCTTTCAAGTCTGCCTCGTTGCCTTCTCTCAACAGGTTTTTGGACGAAGGTTTTCCTTTATTACTCTGCCCGTTTGTGAATTGCTGTGCCCCTGAGCTCCATTTCTCAACTCGTTTTTTGTGAGCTGACCGCAAGTCCAAAATTTTGGTTCAGGACCTATACTGGTTCCCGGCGGGTGGCTGAGACTTTGATTAATTCTTCTTCCTGCCGGGAAATTTGAGTGACATGTGCCCGTCCAAATGTCTAACAGCTACTCTCTCATTGGTTCTCCATCTTACCTTTCATCCTCTGCCAATTGGCAACATGTGAGAACCAGGAGGTTAAAGGGGCTGTCTCTCCAAGTTGGGAGATTGATAGTAAAGCAGTTGGAAATTCAAACCGGAGCACCAGGAGAGGGACAATTAGTTGAGTTTTAAAAACCTTTTGTATTCACAGTGTGTCCATTCTCTAGGTTTCCCATACATGTTATAGCTGTAGTAGTATCCCCTTCAACCTGGAGAGTTGGCACTTTTGGAATGTGTGCCACGCATTATTGCTTTAAAAGGTCTGCATTTGCTCACCGAATCTCACCAATCCTCTCAGTCACAAGTGTCCTGACTTATGCCACATCCAGCTGTCATTGTAGATAGGGTCATTATAGATTTCATCAGAGCCCCTGAAGGAATTGTATAGAATTTCCCTATTTTTTTGATTTGTTTTTGAAATTCCTTTTTATAGTGGGTTTGAGCTGATTCTCACTGCCATGTTTCTGCCAGTCTAGACACACTTGATTCCCTGATGGAGACATATCAATACATAGGTTTTAAGATTCTTACTAGTCAGACATATTCCTCTGCGGGAAATATGGGGTTTTGCGTACTTTTCACTGAGGAAGTTGTATGGATTGACTCTTCCGTAGTTGGTTTTTGGAACGGTACCTGTACTAATATCAAACTCTGGTTTTGTGCATCACGCCACCTCTCCTTCCCCCTTAAGCAGGCATAAGTGTGTTTACTAAATGTGAGACTCTGTTGTCTTTCCTAACTCAGTTCATGTGTAGCCATGTTTACAGGACCTTCATAAGTGATATCTTATGATAAGTTTCTTTTTCTCAGTGACTCATTTCACTTAGAATCATCGTACCTGAATCCACTCATTTTGCTGCTACTGGCCTTATGACTTTGATTTCATGGCTGAGGGACATTCCATCGTATGTAAGTACCACAATTTCTTGAACCATTTTTGTCTTTCCTGAGATATTTCAGGTGTACCCAAGTTGAGGTTCTTGTAAGCAGTGCAGCCCTAAATTTTGAGGTGGCTCTGTCTTATTGATTTTCAGTTTTCCCAAGGTATATTCCCTAGACTGGAAGTGCCCGTGTCTCTATAGCTCTGTTGTTTACTTGTTTTAGGGAACACAATGCAGTCCTCCAGAGAGGCAGTTGGCAATTTACATTCCGCCCATCATCATAACTAGGCTCCCTCTTCTCCAGGGCCTGTCTTGCCTTTCTGGTTTTTACATATTTTGCGCATGTCCCTTTTGTCTGGTGGGAAGTGATACTGCTTTGTAGTGCAGATTTGCATTGCCCGCTTGCTTGCTTGGCCAAAAAGGGCTTATGCGTCTTCTCCTGAATATATTCAGGAGAAAATGCGTAGGCCCTGTTTGGCCAAGTGCATCATTGTTGAAGTTGTGCCCCTCTTCCTGTGCTTTAAAGGTGATTCCAATATACCTCTTGTAATGTGTTTCCTGCTATTCTGGCTCGCTTTCAAGTCTGCCTCATTGCCTTCCCTCAACCGAATTTTGCACGATAGTTTTCCTTTATTACTCTGCCCGTTTGTGAATTGCTGTGCCCCTGAGCTCCATTTTTCAACTCGTTTTTTGTGAGCTGACCGCAAGTCCAAAATTTTGGTTCAGGACCTATACTGGTTCCCGGCGGGTGGCTGAGACTTGGGTTAATTCTTCTTCCTGCCGGGAAATTTGAGTGACATGTGCCCATCCAAATGCCTAACAGCTACTCTCTCATTGATTCTCCCTCTTCCCTTTCATCCTCTGCCAAATTGGCAACCTGTGCGAACCAGGAGGTTAAAGGGGCTGTCTCTCCATGTTGGGAGATTGATAGTAAAGCAGTTGGAAAGTCAAACCGGAGCACCAGGAGAGGGACTATTATTTGAGTTTTAGAAACCTTTCGTATCACAGTGTGTCCTTTCTCTATGTTTTCCGTACATGTTATAGCTGTAGTAATATTCCCTTCAACCTGCAGAGTTGGGACTCTTGGAATGTGTGCCACGCATTATTGCTTTAAATGGTCTGCATTTGCTCACCGAATCTCACCAATCCTCTCAGTCCCAAGTGTCCAGCCTTATGCCACATCCAGTTGTCATTGTAGATAAGGTCATTCCGGGTTTCATCAGAGACCCTGAAGGAATTGTAAAGGATTTCCCTGATTTTTTGTTTTGTTTGTGAAATTCCTTTTTAGAATGGGTTTGAGCTGATTCTCACTGCCATGTTTATGCGAGTCTAGACACACTTGATTCCCTTACTTAGACATATCAATACATAGGTTTTAAGATTTTTACTTGTCAGATATTTTCCTCTGCGGGAAGTATGGGGTTTTGAGTCCCTATCCCTTAGGAAGTTGTAGGTCTTTTCTACTCTGTAGTTGGTTTTTGGAACGGTACATGTACTAATATCAAACTCTGGTTTTATGCATCACCCCACCACTCCTTCCCCCTTAAGCAGGAATAAGAGATTTTTCTCAATGTGAGACTCTGTTGTCTTTCCTAACTCAGTTCATGTGTAGCCATGTTTACAGGACCATCATAAGTGATATCTTATGATAAGTTTCTTTTTCTCTGTGTCTTATTTCACTTAGAATCATCGTACCTGAATCCACTCATTTTGCTGCTACTGGCCTTATGACATTGATTTCATGGCTGAGGGATATTCCATCATACGTAAATACCACAATTTCTTGAACCATTTTAGTCTTTCCTGGGATATTTCAGGTGTACCCAAGTTGAGCTTCTTGTAAGCAGTGCAGCCCTAAATATTGAGGTGGCTCTGTCTTATTGATTTTCAGTTTTCCCAAGGTATATTCCCTACACTGCAAGTGCCCTTGTCTCTGTAGCTCTGTTGTTTACTTGTTTTAGGGAACACAATGCAGTCTTCCAGAGAGGCAGTTGGCAATTTACATTCCGCCCATCAGCATAACTAGGCTCCCTCTTCTCCAGGGCCTGTCTTGCCTTTCTGGTTTTTACATATTTTGCAGATGTCCCTTTTGTCTGGTGGGAAGTGATACTGCTTTGTAGTGCAGATTTGCATTGCCCGCTTGCTTGCTTGGCCAAAAAGGGCTTATGCTTTTTCTCTTGAATATATTCAGGAGAATACACATATGCCCTGTTTGGCCAAGTGCATCATTGTCGAAGTTGTGCCCCTCTTCCTGTGCTTTAAAGGCGATTCCCATGTACCTCTTGAAATCTGTTCCCTGCTATTCTGGCTCGCTTTCAAGTCTGCCTCGTTGCCTTCCCTCAACAGGTTTTTGGACGAAGGTTTTCCTTTATTACTCTGCCCGTTTGTGAATTGCTGTGCCCCTGAGCTCCATTTCTCAACTCGTTTTTTGTGAGCTGACCGCAAGTCCAAAATTTTGGTTCAGGACCTATACTGGTTCCCGGCGGGTGGCTGAGACTTTGATTAATTCTTCTTCCTGCCGGGAAATTTGAGTGACATGTGCCCGTCCAAATGTCTAACAGCTACTCTCTCATTGGTTCTCCATCTTACCTTTCATCCTCTGCCAATTGGCAACATGTGAGAACCAGGAGGTTAAAGGGGCTGTCTCTCCAAGTTGGGAGATTGATAGTAAAGCAGTTGGAAATTCAAACCGGAGCACCAGGAGAGGGACAATTAGTTGAGTTTTAAAAACCTTTTGTATTCACAGTGTGTCCATTCTCTAGGTTTCCCATACATGTTATAGCTGTAGTAGTATCCCCTTCAACCTGGAGAGTTGGCACTTTTGGAATGTGTGCCACGCATTATTGCTTTAAAAGGTCTGCATTTGCTCACCGAATCTCACCAATCCTCTCAGTCACAAGTGTCCTGACTTATGCCACATCCAGCTGTCATTGTAGATAGGGTCATTATAGATTTCATCAGAGCCCCTGAAGGAATTGTATAGAATTTCCCTATTTTTTTGATTTGTTTTTGAAATTCCTTTTTATAGTGGGTTTGAGCTGATTCTCACTGCCATGTTTCTGCCAGTCTAGACACACTTGATTCCCTGATGGAGACATATCAATACATAGGTTTTAAGATTCTTACTAGTCAGACATATTCCTCTGCGGGAAATATGGGGTTTTGCGTACTTTTCACTGAGGAAGTTGTATGGATTGACTCTTCCGTAGTTGGTTTTTGGAACGGTACCTGTACTAATATCAAACTCTGGTTTTGTGCATCACGCCACCTCTCCTTCCCCCTTAAGCAGGCATAAGTGTTTTTTCTAAATGTGAGACTCTGTTGTCTTTCCTAACTCAGTTCATGTGTAGCCATGTTTACAGGACCTTCATAAGTGATATCTTATGATAAGTTTCTTTTTCTCAGTGACTCATTTCACTTAGAATCATCGTACCTGAATCCACTCATTTTGCTGCTACTGGCCTTATGACTTTGATTTCATGGCTGAGGGACATTCCATCGTACGTAAGTACCACAATTTCTTGAACCATTTTTGTCTTTCCTGGGATATTTCAGGTGTACCCAAGTTGAGGTTCTTGTAAGCAGTGCAGCCCTAAATTTTGAGGTGGCTCTGTCTTATTGATTTTCAGTTTTCCCAAGGTATATTCCCTAGACTGGAAGTGCCCGTGTCTCTATAGCTCTGTTGTTTACTTGTTTTAGGGAACACAATGCAGTCCTCCAGAGAGGCAGTTGGCAATTTACATTCCGCCCATCATCATAACTAGGCTCCCTCTTCTCCAGGGCCTGTCTTGCCTTTCTGGTTTTTACATATTTTGCGCATGTCCCTTTTGTCTGGTGGGAAGTGATACTGCTTTGTAGTGCAGATTTGCATTGCCCGCTTGCTTGCTTGGCCAAAAAGGGCTTATGCGTCTTCTCCTGAATATATTCAGGAGAAAACGCGTAGGCCCTGTTTGGCCAAGTGCATCATTGTCGAAGTTGTGCCCCTCTTCCTGTGCTTTAAAGGTGATTCCAATGTACCTCTTGTAATGTGTTTCCTGCTATTCTGGCTCGCTTTCAAGTCTGCCTCATTGCCTTCCCTCAACCGAATTTTGCACGATAGTTTTCCTTTATTACTCTGCCCGTTTGTGAATTGCTGTGCCCCTGAGCTCCATTTTTCAACTCGTTTTTTGTGAGCTGACCGCAAGTCCAAAATTTTGGTTCAGGACCTATACTGGTTCCCGGTGGGTGGCTGAGACTTGGGTTAATTCTTCTTCCTGCCGGGAAATTAGAGTGACATGTGCCCATCCAAATGCCTAACAGCTACTCTCTCATTGATTCTCCCTCTTCCCTTTCATCCTCTGCCAAATTGGCAACCTGTGCGAACCAGGAGGTTAAAGGGGCTGTCTCTCCATGTTGGGAGATTGATAGTAAAGCGGTTGGAAAGTCAAACCGGAGCACCAGGAGAGGGACTATTATTTGAGTTTTAGAAACCTTTCGTATCACAGTGTGTCCTTTCTCTATGTTTTCCGTACATGTTATAGCTGTAGTAATATTCCCTTCAACCTGCAGGGTTGGGACTCTTGGAATGTGTGCCACGCATTATTGCTTTAAATGGTCTGCATTTGCTCACCGAATCTCACCAATCCTCTCAGTCCCAAGTGTCCAGCCTTATGCCACATCCAGCTGTCATTGTAGATAAGGTCATTCCGGGTTTCATCAGAGACCCTGAAGGAATTGTAAAGGATTTCCCTGATTTTTTGTTTTGTTTGTGAAATTCCTTTTTAGAATGGGTTTGAGCTGATTCTCACTGCCATGTTTATGCGAGTCTAGACACACTTGATTCCCTTACTTAGACATATCAATACATAGGTTTTAAGATTTTTACTTGTCAGATATTTTCCTCTGCGGGAAGTATGGGGTTTTGAGTCCCTATCCCTTAGGAAGTTGTAGGTCTTTTCTACTCTGTAGTTGGTTTTTGGAACGGTACATGTACTAATATCAAACTCTGGTTTTATGCATCACCCCACCACTCCTTCTCCCTTAAGCAGGAATAAGAGATTTTTCTCAATGTGAGACTCTGTTGTCTTTCCTAACTCAGTTCATGTGTAGCCATGTTTACAGGACCATCATAAGTGATATCTTATGATAAGTTTCTTTTTCTCTGTGTCTTATTTCACTTAGAATCATCGTACCTGAATCCACTCATTTTGCTGCTACTGGCCTTATGACATTGATTTCATGGCTGAGGGATATTCCATCATACGTAAATACCACAATTTCTTGAACCATTTTAGTCTTTCCTGGGATATTTCAGGTGTACCCAAGTTGAGCTTCTTGTAAGCAGTGCAGCCCTAAATATTGAGGTGGCTCTGTCTTATTGATTTTCAGTTTTCCCAAGGTATATTCCCTACACTGCAACTGCCCTTGTCTCTGTAGCTCTGTTGTTTACTTGTTTTAGGGAACACAATGCAGTCTTCCAGAGAGGCAGTTGGCAATTTACATTCCGCCCATCAGCATAACTAGGCTCCTTCTCCAGGGCCTGTCTTGTCTTTCTGGTTTTTACATATTTTGCGGATGTCCCTTTTGTCTGTTGGGAAGAGATACTGCTTTTTCGTGCAGATTTGCATTGCCCGCTTGTTTTCTTGGCCAAAAAGGGCTTATGCGTTTTCTCCTGAATATATTCAGGAGAAAACGCATATGCCCTGTATGGCCAAGTGCATCATTGTCGAAGTTGTGCCCCTCTTCCTGTGCTTTAAAGGCGATTCCAATGTACCTCTTGAAATTTGTTTCCTGCTATTCTGGCTCGCTTTCAAGTCTGCCTCGTTGCCTTCCCTCAACAGATTTTTGGACGATAGTTTTCCTTTATTACTCTGCCCGTTTGTGAATTGCTGTGCCCCTGAGCTCCATTTCTCAACTCGTTTTTTGTGAGCTGACCGCAAGTCCAAAATTTTGGTTCAGGACCTATACTGGTTCCCGGCGGGTGGCTGAGACTTTGATTAATTCTTCTTCCTGCCGGGAAATTAGAGTGACATGTGCCCGTCCAAATGTCTCTCAGCTACTCTCTCATTGGTTCTCCATCATACCTTTCATCCTCTGCCAATTGGCAACATGGGAGAACCAGGAGGTTAAAGGGGCTGTCTCTCCAAGTTGGGAGATTGATAGTAAAGCAGTTGGAAATTCAAACTGGAGCACCAGGAGAGGGACTATTAGTTGAGTTTTAAAAACCTTTTGTATTCACAGTGTGTCCATTCTCTAGGTTTCCCATACATGTTATAGCTGTAGTAGTATTCCCTTAAACCTGGAGAGTTGGCATCATTGAAATGTGTGCCAGGCATTATTGCTTTAAAGGGTCTTCATTTGCTCACCGAATCTCACCAATCCTCTCAATCCCAAGTGTCCAACATTATGCCACATCCAGCTGTCGTTGTAGAATGGGTCCTTCTAGGTTTCATTAGAGCCCCTGAAGGAATTGTAAAGAATTTCCCTGTTTTTTTGTTTTGTTTTTGAAATTCCTTTTTATAGTGGGTTTGAACTGATTCTCACTGCCATGTTTATGCCAGTCTAGACAAACTTGATTCCCTTACGGAGACATATCAATACATAGGTTTTAAGATTCTTATCAGTCAGATATATTCCTCTGCGGGAAATATGGGGTTTTGAGTCCCTTTCACTGAGGAAAGTGTAGGTCTTCTTTATTCCGTATTTGGTTTTTGGAACGGTACCTGTACTAATATCAAACTCTGGTTTTATGCATCACCCCACCTCTCCTCCCCACTTTATCAGGCATAAGAGTGTTTTCTAAATGTGAGACTCTGCTCTCTTTCCTATCTCAGTTCATGTGTATGCATGTTTACAGGACCTTCATAAGTGATATCTTATGATAAGTTTCTTTTTCTCTGTGACTTATTTCTCTTAGAATCATCTTACTTGAATCTTCTCATTTTGCTGCTTCTGGCCTTATGACGTTGATTTCATGGCTGAGGGATATTCCATCTTATGTAAGTACCACAATATCTTGAAACAATTTTGTCTTTCCTGGGATAATTAAGGTGTACCCAAATTGAGGTTCTTGTAAGCAGTGCAGCCCTAAATTTTGGGGTGGCACTGTCTTACTGATTTTCCGTTTTCCCAAGGTATATTCCCTAGGCTGGAAGTGCCCTTGGTTCTGTAGATCTGTTGTTTAATTGTTTTAGGGAACACAATGCACTCCTCCAGAGAGGCAGTTGGCAATTTACATCCTGCCCATCAGCATAACTAGGCTCCCTGTTCTCCAAGGCCTCTCTTGCCTTTCTGGTTTTTACACATTTTGCAGATGTCACTTTTGACCGCTGGGAACTGATACTTTTTGTACTGCAGAATTGCATTGCCCGCTTCCTTGCTTGGCCAAAAAGTGCATATGTATTTCCTCCTGAATATATTCCGGAGGAAACACATACACCCCTTTTGGGCAAGTTCTTCATTGTCGAAATTGTGCCCCTCTTCCTGTGCTTTAAAGGCGATTTCAATGTACTTCTTGAAATCTGTTTCCTGCTATTCTGGCTCGCTTTCAAGTCCGCCTCGTTGCCTTCCCTCAACAGATTTTTGGACGATTGTTGTCCTTTATTTCTCTGACAGTTTGTGCATTGTTGTGTCCTTAAGCTCCATTTCTCAACTCGTTTTTTTGTGAGCTGACCGCAAGTCCAAAATTTTGGTTCAGGACCTATACTGGTTCCCGAAGTGTGGCTGAGACTTTGGTTAATTCTTCTTCCTTCCGGGAAATTAGAGTGACATGTGACCGTCCAAATGCCTAACAGCTACTCTCTCATTGGTTCTCCCTCTTCCCTTTCATCCTCTGCCAAATTGGCAACCTGTGCCAACCAGGACGTTAAAGGGGCTGTCTTTCCAAGTTGGGAGATTGATAGTAAAGCAGTTGGAAAGTGAAACCGGAGCACCAGGAGAGGGAATATTAGTTGAGTTTTAGAAACCTTTCATATTCACAGTATGTCCATTCTCTAGGTTTCCCGTACGTGTTATAGCTGTAGTAATATTCCCTTCAACCTGGAGATTTGGGATCCTTGGAATGTGTGCCATGCATTATTGCTTTAAAGTGTCTGCATTTGCTCACGAAATCTCACCAATCCTCTCAGTCCCAAGTGTCCAGGCTTATGCCACATCCAGCTGTCCTTGTACAGAGGGCCATTCCAGGTTTCATCAGAGAACCTGTAGCAATTGTAAAGAATTTCCCTGTTTTTTTGTTTTGTTTTTGAAATTCCTTTTTATAGTGGGTTTGAGCTGATTCTCACTGCCATGTTTATGCCAGTCTAGTCCCACTTGATTCCCTTATGGAGACATATCAATACATAGGTTTTAAGATTCTTGCTAGTCAGATATATTCCTCTGCGTGAAATATGGGGTTTTGAGTCCCTTTCCCTGAGGAAGGTGTAGGTCTTGTCTATTCCATATTTGGTTTTTGGAAAGGTAGATGTACGAATATCAAACTCTGGTTTTATGCATCACCCCTCCTCTCCTTTCCCCTTAAGCAGGCATAAGATTGTTTTCTAAATGTGAGACTCTGTTCTCTTTCCTAACTCAGTTCATGTGTAGCCATGTTTACAGGACCTTCATAAGTGATATCTTATGATAAGTTTATTTTTCTCTGTGACTTATTTCACTTAGAATCATCATACCTGAATCCACTCATTTTGCTGCTTCTGGCCTTATGACGTTGAATTCATGGCTGAGGGATATTCCATCTTATGTAAGTACCACAATATCTTGAACCAATTTTGTCTTTCCTGGGATAATTAAGGTGTACCCAAGTTGAGGTTCTTGTAAGCAGTGCAGCCCTAAATTTTGGGGTGGCTCTGTCTTATTGATTTTCAGGTTTCCCAAGGTATATTCCCTATACAAGAAGTGCCCTTGGCTATGTAACTCTGTTGCTTAATTGTTTTAGGGTACACATTGCACTCCTCCAGAGAGGCGGTTGGCAATTTACATCCTGCCCAGCAGCATAACTAGGCTCCCTGTTCTCCAGGGCCTGTCTTGCCTTTCTGGGTTTTACACATTTTGCGGATGTCCCTTTTGACCGGTGGGAAGTGATACTTATTCGTAGTGCAGATTTGCATTGCCTACTTGCTTGCTGGGCAATAAAGGTTGTTTGCGTTTTCTCCTGAATATATATTGAAGAGAAAACGCATACGCCCTTTTTGGCCAACTGCATCATTGTCGCAGTTGTGCCCCTCTTCCTGTGTTTTAAAAGTGATTCCAATGTACCTCTTGAAATCTGTTTCCTGCTATTCTGGCTCGCTTTCAAGTCCACCTCGTTGCCTTCCCTCAACAGATTTTCGGACGATAGTTGTCCTTTATTACTCTGCCTGTTTGTGAATCGCTGTGCCCCTGAGATTCATTTTTCAACTCGTTTTTTGTGAGCTGACCGCAAGTCGAAAATTTTGGTTCAGGAACTATACTGGTTCCCGGCGTGAGGCTGAGACTTTCGTTAATTCTTCTTCCTGTCGGGAAACCAGAGTGACATGTGCCCGTCGAAATGCCTAACAGCTACTCTCTCATTGGTTCTCCCTTTTCCCTTTCATCCTCTTCCAAATTGGCAACCTCTGCGAACCAGGAGGTTAAAGGGGCTGTCTCTGCAAGTTGGGAGATTGATAATAAAGCAGTTGGAAATTCAAACCAGAGATCCAGGAGAGGGACTATTAGTAGAGTTTTAGAAACCTTTCGTATTCACAGTGTGTCCATTCTCTATGTTTCCCGTACATGTTATAGCTGTAGTAATATTCCCTTCAAACTGGAGAGTTGGGACCCTTGGAATGTTTGTCACGCATTATTGCTTTAAATGGTCTGCATTTGCTCACTGAATTTCACAAATCCTCTCAGGCCCAAGTGTCCAGCCTTATGCCACATCCAGCTGTCGTTGTAGATCGGGTCATTCTAGGTTTCTTCAGAGCCCCTGAAGGAATTGTAAAGAATTTCCGGGTTTTTTTTTGTTGTTTGTTTTTAAAATTCCTTTTTATATTGGTTTTGAGCTGATTCTCACTGCCATGTTACTGGCAGTCTAGACACACTTGATTCCCTTATGGAGACATATCAATATATAGGTTTTAAGATTATTACTAGTCAGATATATTCCTCTGCGGGAAATATGGGGTTTTGAGTCCCTTTCACTGAGGAAGGTGTAGGTCTTGTCTATTCCATATTTGGTTTTTGGAATGGTACCTGTACGAATATCAAACTCTAGTTTTATGCATCACCCCTCCTCTCCTTTCCCCTTAAGCAGGCATAAGAGTGTTTTCTAAATTAGAGGCACTTTTCTCTTTCCTAACTCTGTTCATGTGTAGCCATGTTTACAGGACCTTCATAAGTGATATCTTATGATAAGTTTCTTTTTCTCTGTGACTTATTTCACTTAGAATCATCGTACCTGAATCCACTCATTTTGCTGCTACTGGCCTTATGACATTGATTTCATGGCTGGGGGATAATCCATCGTATGTAAGTACCAAAATTTCTTGAACCAATTTTGTCTTTCCTGGCATATTTAAGGTGTACCCAAGTTGAGGTTCTTGAAAACAGTGCAGCCCTAAATTTTGGGTGGCTCTGTCTTATTGATTTTCAGTTTTCCCAAGGTATATTCCCTAGACTGGAAGTGCCCTTGGCTCTGTAGCTGTGTTTGTTACTTGTTTTAGGGAACACAGTGCATTCCTCCAGAGAGGCAGTTGGCAATTTACATCCTGCCCATCAGCATAACTAGGCTCCCTATTCTCCATTGCCTTTCTTGCCTTTCTGGCTTTTACACATTTTGCGGATGTCCCTTTTGACCGGTGGGAAATGATACTTGCTTGTAGTGCAGATTTGAATTGCCCCCTTGCTTGCTTGGCCAAACAGGGCCTATGCATTTTCTCCTGAATATATTCACGAGAAAACACATACACCCTTTTCGGCCAAGTGCATCATTGTCCAAGTTGTGCCCCTCTTCCTGTGCTTTAAAGGCGATTCCAATGTACCTCTTGAAATCTGTTTCCTGCTATACTGGCTCGCTTTCAAGTCCGCCTTGTTGCCTTCCGTCAACAGATATTTGTCGATTGTTGTCCTTTATTTCTCTGCCAGTTTGTGAATTGCTGTGGCCCTGAGCTCCATTTTTCAACTCGTTTTTTGTGACCGGACCGCATGTCCAAAATTTTGGTTCAGGACCTATACTGGTTCCCGGCGGGTGGCTGAGACTTTGGTTAATTCTCCTTCCTTCCGGGAAATTAGAGTGAAATGTGCCCGTCCAAATGCCTAACAGATACTCTCTCATTGGTTCTCCTTCTTCCCTTTCATCCTCTGCCAAATTGGCAACCTGTGCGAACCAGGAGGTTAAAGGGGCTGTCTTTCCAAGTTGGGAGATTGATATTAAAGCAGTTGGAAAGTCAAACCGGAACACCGGGAGAGGGATTATTAGTTGAGTTTTAGAAACCTTTCATATTCACATTGTGTCCATTCTCTAGGTTTCCAGTACATGTTATAGCTGTAGTAATATTCCCTTCAACCTGGAGAGTTGGGACCCTTGGAATGTGTGCCACATATTATTGCTTTAAATGGTCTGCATTTGCTCACCGAATCTCACCAATCATCTCAGTCCCAAGTGTCCAGGCTTATGCCACATACAGCTGTGGTTGTAGATAGGGTCATTCCAGGTTTCATCAGAGCCCCTGAAGGAATTGTAAAGAATTTCCCTGTTTTTTTGTTTTGTTTTTGAACTTCCTTTTTATAGGGGGTTTGAGCTGATTCTCACTGCCATGTTTATGGCAGTCAAGACACACTTCATTCCCTTATGGAGACATATCAATACATAGGTTTTAAGTTTCTTACTAGTCAGATATATACCTCTGCGGGAAATATGGGGTTTTGAGTCCATTTCACTGAGGAAAGTGTAGGTCTTGTCTATTCCGTAGCTGGTTTTTGGAACGGTACCTGTACTAATATCAAACTCTGGTTTATGCATCACCCCACCTCTCCTTCCCCCTTAAGCAGGCATAAGAGTGTTTTCTAAATGTGAGACTCTGTTCTCTTTCCTAACTCAGTTCATGTGTAGCCATGTTTACAGGACCTTCATAAGTGATATCTTATGATAAGTTTCTTTTTCTCTGTGACTTATTTCACTTAGAATCATCGTACCTGAATCCACTCAGTTTGAAGCTACTGGCCTTATGGCATTGATTTCATGGCTGAGGGTTATTACTTTGTATGTAAATAGCACAATTTTTTGAAACATTTTTGTCTTTCCTGGGATATTTAAGGTGTACCCAAGTTGAGGTTCTTGTAAACAGTGCCGCCCTAAATTTTGGGTGGCTCTGTCTTATTGATTTTCAGTTTTCCCAAGGCATATTCCCTAGACTGGAAGTGCCCTTGGCTCTGTAGCTCAGTTGTTTACTTGTTTTAGGGAACACAGTGCATTCCTCCAGAGAGGCAGTTGGCAATTTACATCCTGCCCATCAGCATAACTAGGCTCCCTATTCTCCATTGCCTTTCTTGCCTTTCTGGCTTTTACACATTTTGAGGATGTCCCTTTTGACCGGTGGGAAATGATACTTGTTTGTAGTGCAGATTTGAATTGCTCGCTTGCTTGCTTGGCCAAAAAGGGTGTATGCATTTTCTCCTGAGTATATTCACGAGAAAACGCATACACCCTTTTTGGCCAATTGCATCATTGTCGAAGTTGTGCCCCTCTTCCTGTGCTTTAAAGGCAATTCCAATGTACCTCTTGAAATCTGTTTCCTGCTATTCTGGATCGCTTTCAAGTCCGCCTCGTTGCCTTCCGTCAACAGATTATCGGACGAATGTTGTCCTTTATTACTCTGCAAGTTTTTGCATTGCTGTGCCCCTGAGCTCCATATTTCAACTCGTTTTTTGTGAGCTGACCGCAAGTCCAAAATTTTGGTTCAGAACCTATACTGGTTCCCGGCGGGTGTCTGAGACTTTGGTTAATTCTTCTTCCTGCCAGGAAATTAGAATGACATGTGCCCATCCAAATGCCTAACAGCTATTCTCTCATTGGTTCTCCCTCTTCCGTTTCATCCTCTCCCAAATTGGCCACCTGTGAGAACCAGGTGCTTAAAAGGGCTGTCTCTCCAAGTTGGGAGATTGATAGTAAAGCAGTTGGAAAGTCAAACCGGAGCAACAGGAGAGGGATTATTAGTTGAGTTTTAGAAACCTTTCGTATTCACAGTGTGTACATTCTCTAGGTTTCCCGTACATGTTATAGCTGTAGTAATATTCCCTTCATCCTGGAGAGTTGGGACCCTTCGAATGTGTGTCACGCATTATTGCTTTAAAGGGTCTGGATTGCTCACTGAATCTCACCAATCCTCTCAGTCCCAATTGTCCAACCTTATGCCACTTCCAGCTGTCGTTGTGGATAGGGTCATTCCAGGTTTCATCAGAGCCCCTGAAGGAATTGTAAAGAATTTCCCTGATTTTTGTTTTGTTTTTCAAATTCCTTTTTGTAGTTGGTTTGAACTGATTCTCACTGCCATGTTTATGCCAGTCTAGACAAACTTGATTCCCTTACGGAGACATATCAATACATAGATTTTAACATTCTTACCAGTCAGATAAATTCCTCTGCGGGAAATATGGCGTTTTGAGTCCCTTTCACTGAGGAAACAGTAGGTCTTGTCTACTCAGTATTTGGTTTTTGGAACGGTATCTGTACCAATATCTAACTCTGGTTTTATGCATCTCTCCACCTCTCCTTCCCCCTTAAGCAGGCACAAGAGTGTTTACTAAATGTGAGGCTCTGTTCTCTTTCCTAACTCAGTTCATGTGTAGCCATGTTTACAGGACCTTAATAAGTGATATCTTATGATAAGTTTTTTTTTGTCTGTGACTTACTTCACTTAGAATCATCGTACCTGAATCCACTCAGTTTGAAGCTACTGGCCTTATGACATTGATTTCATGGCTGAGGGTTATTACTTTGTATGTAAATAGCACAATTTTTTGAAACATTTTTGTCTTTCCTGGGATATTTAAGGTGTACCCAAGTTGAGGTTCTTGTAAGCAGTGCAGCCCTAAATTTTGGGGTGGCTCTATCTTATTGATTTTCAATTTTCCCAATGTATATTCCCTAGACTGGAAGTGCCCTTGGCTCTGTGGCTCTGTTGTTTACTTGTTTTAGGGAACACAGTGCATTCCTCCAGAGAGGCAGTTGGCAATTTACATCCTGCCCATCAGCGTAACTAGGCTCCCTATTCTCCATTGCCTTTCTTGCCTTTCTGGCTTTTACACATTTTGCGGATGTCCCTTTTGACCGGTGGGAAATGATACTTGTTTGTAGTGCAGATTTGAATTGCCCGCTTGCCTGCTTGGCCAAAAAGGGTGTATGCGTTTTCTCCTGAATATATTCACGAGAAAACGCATACACCCTTTTTGGCCAAGTGCATCATTGTCGAAGTTGTGCCCCTCTTCCTCTGCTTTAAAGGCGATTCCAATGTACCTCTTGAAATCTGTTTCCTGCTATTCTGGATCGCTTTCAAGTCCGCCTCGTTGCCTTCCGTCAACAGATTTTCGGACGATTGTTGTCCTTTATTACTCTGCAAGTTTTTGCATTGCTGTGCCCCTGAGCTCCATTTTTCAACTCGTTTTTTGTGAGCTGACCGCAAGTCCAAAATTTTGGTTCAGGAACTATACTGGTTCCCGGCGCGTGTCTGGACTTTGGTTAATTCTTCTTCCTGCCGGGAAATTAGAATGACATGTGCCCATCCAAGTGCCTAACGGCTATTCTCTCATTTGTTCTCCCTCTTCCGTTTCATCCTCTCCCAAATTGGCCACCTGTGAGAACCAGGTGCTTAAAAGGGCTGTCTCTCAAAGTTGGGAGATTGATAGTAAAGCAGTTGGAAAGTCAAACCTGAGCAAAAGGAGAGGGATTATTAGTTGAGTTTTAGAAACTTTTCGTATTCACAGTGTGTACATTCTCTAGGTTTCCCGTACATGTTATAGCTGTAGTAATATTCCCTTCATCCTGGAGAGTTGGGACACTTCGAATGTGTGCCACGCATTATTGCTTTAAAGGGTCTGGACTGCTCACTGAATCTCACCAATCCTCTCAGTCCCAAGTGTCCAACCTTATGCCACTTCCAGCTGTCGTTGTGGATAGGGTCATTCCAGGTTTCATCAGAGACCCTGAAGGAATTGTAAAGAATTTCCCTGATTTTTGTTTTGTTTTTGAAATTCCTTTTTATAGTGGGTTTGAACTGATTCTCACTGCCATGTTTATGCCAGTCTAGACAAACTTGATTCCCTTACGGAGACATATCAATACATAGATTTTAACATTCTTACCAGTCAGATATATTCCTCTGCGGGAAATATGGCGTTTTGAGTCCCTTTCACTGAGGAAAGTGTAGGTCTTGTCTATTCCGTATTTGGTTTTTGGAACGGTATCTGTACTAATATCTAACTCTGGTTTTATGCATCTCTCCACCTCTCCTTCCTCCTTAAGCAGGAACAAGAGTGTTTTCTAAATGTGAGGCTCTGTTCTCTTTCCTAACTCGGTTCACGTGTAGCCATGTTTATAGGACCTTCATAAGTGATATCTTATGATAAATTTCTTTTCCTCTGTGACTTATTTCACTTAGAATCATCGTACCTGAATCCACTCATTTTGCTGCTACAGGCCTCATGACATTGATTTCATGGCTGAGGGTTATTACATTATATGTAAATACCACAATTTTTTGAAACATTTTTGTCTTTCCTGGGATATTTAAGGTGTACTCAAGTTGAGGTTCTTGTAAGCAGTGCAGCCCTAAATATTGGGGTGGCTCTATCTTATTGATTTTCAGTTTTCCCAATGTATATTCCCTAGACTGGAAGTGCCCTTGGCTCTGTGGCTCTGTTGTTTACTTGTTTTAGGGAACACAGTGCATTCCTCCAGAGAGGCAGTTGGCAATTTACATCCTGCCCATCAGCATAACTAGGCTCCCTATTCTCCATTGCCTGTCTTGCCTTTCTGGCTTTTACACATTTTGCGGATGTCCCTTTTGACTGGTGGGAAATGATACTGGTTTGTAGTGCAGATTTGAATTGCCCGCTTGCTTGCATGGCCAAAAAGGGCCTATGCACTTTCTCCTGAATATATTCACGAGAAAACGCATACGCCCTTTTTAGCCAAGTGCATCATTGTCGAAGTTGTGCCCCTCTTCCTGTGCTTTAAAGGCGATTCCTATGTACCTCTTGAAATCTGTTTCCTGCTATTCTGGCTCGCTTTCAAGTCCGCCTCGTTGCCTTCCGTCAACAGATATTTGGACGATTGTTGTCCTTTATTTCTCTGCCAGTTTGTGAATTGCTGTGGCCCTGAGCTCCATTTTTCAACTCGTTTTTTTGTGAGCTGACCCCAAGTCCAAAATTTTGGTTCAGGACCAATACTGGTTCCCGGCGGGTGTCTGAGACTTTAGTTAATTCTTCTTACTTCCTGGAAGTTAGAATGACATGCGGCCGTCCAAATGCCTAACAGCTACTCTCTCATTGGTTCTCCCTCTTCCCTTTCATCCTCTCCCAAATTGGCCACCTGTGAGAACCAGGAGGTTAATGGGGCTGTCTTTCCAAGTTGGGTGATTGATAGTAAAGCAGTTGGAAAGTCAAACCGGAGCACCAGGAGAGGGATTATTAGTTGAGTTTTAGAAACCTTTCATATTCACATTGTGTCCATTCTCTAGGTTTCCAGTACATGTTATAGCTGTAGTAATATTCCCTTCAACCTGGAGAGTTGGGACCCTTGGAATGTGTGCCACATATTATTGCTTTAAATGGTCTGCATTTGCTCACTGAATCTCACCAATCATCTCAGTCCCAAGTGTCCAGTCTTATGCCACATCCAGCTGTGGTTGTAGATAGGGTCATTCCAGGTTTCATCAGAGCCCCTGAAGGAATTGTAAAGCATTTCCCTGTTTTTTTGTTTTGTTTTTGAACTTCCTTTTTATAGGGGGTTTGAGCTGATTCTCACTGCCATGTTTATGGCAGTCAAGACACACTTCATTCCCTTACGGAGACATATCAATACATAGGTTTTAAGTTTCTTACTAGTCAGATATATACCTCTGTGGGAAATATGGGGTTTTGAGTCCATTTCACTGAGGAAAGTGTAGGTCTTGTCTATTCCGTAGCTGGTTTTTGGAACGGTACCTGTACTAATATCAAACTCTGGTTTTATGCATCACCCCACCTCTCCTTCCCCCTTAAGCAGGCATAAGAGTGTTTTCTAAATGTGAGACTCTGTTCTCTTTCCTAACTCAGTTCATGTGTAGCCATGTTTACAGGACCTTCATAAGTGATATCTTATGATAAGTTTCTTTTTCTCTGTGACTTATTTCACTTAGAATCATCGTACCTGAATCCACTCAGTTTGAAGCTACTGGCCTTATGACATTGATTTCATGGCTGAGGGTTATTACTTTGTATGTAAATAGCAGAATTTTTTGAAACATTTTTGTCTTTCCTGGTATATTTAAGGTGTACCCAAGTTGAGGTTCTTGTAAACAGTGCCGCCCTAAATTTTGGGTGGCTCTGTCTTATTGATTTTCCGTTTTCCCAAGGTATATTCCCTAGACTGGAAGTGCCCTTGGCTCTGTAGCTCTGTTGTTTACTTGTTTTAGGGAACACAGTGCATTCCTCCAGAGAGGCAGTTGGCAATTTACATCCTGCCCATCAGCATAACTAGGCTCCCTATTCTCCATTGCCTTTCTTGCCTTTCTGGCTTTTTCACATTTTGAGGATGTCCCTTTTGACCGGTGGGAAATGATACTTGTTTGTAGTGCAGATTTGAATTGCCCGCTTGCTTGCTTGGCCAAAAAGGGAGTATGCATTTTCTCCTGAATATATTCACGAGAAAACGCATACACCCTTTTTGGCCAAGTGCATCATTGTCGAAGTTGTGCCCCTCTTCCTGTGCTTTAAAGGCAATTCCAATGTACCTCTTGAAATCTGTTTCCTGCTATTCTGGATCGCTTTCAAGTCCGCCTCGTTGCCTTCCGTCAACAGATTTTCAGACGAATGTTGTCCTTTATTACTCTGCAAGTTTTTGCATTGCTGTGCCCCTGAGCTCCATTTTTCAACTCGTTTTTTGTGAGCTGACCGCAAGTCCAAAATTTTGCTTCAGAACCTATACTGGTTCCCGGCGGGTGTCTGAGACTTTGGTTAATTCTTCTTCCTGCCGGGAAATTAGAATGACATGTGCCCGTCCAAATGCCTAACAGCTATTATCTCATTGGTTCTCCCTCTTCCCTTTCATCCTCTCCCAAATTGGCCACCTGTGAGAACCAGGTGCTTAAAAGGGCTGTCTCTCCAAGTTGGGAGATTGATAGTAAAGCAGTTGGAAAGTCAAACCGGAGCACCAGGAGAGGGCTTATTAGTTGAGTTTTAGAAACCTTTCGTATTCACAGTGTGTCCATTCTCTACGTCTCCCGTACCTGTTATTGCTGTAGTAATATTCCCTTCATCCTGGAGAGTTGGGACCCTTCGAATGTGTGCCACGCATTATTGCTTTAAAGGGTCTGGATTGCTCACTGAATCTCACCAATCATCTCAGTCCCAAGTGTCCAGGCTTATGCCACATCCAGCTGTGGTTGTAGATAGGGTCATTCCAGGTTTCATCAGAGCCCCTGAAGGAATTGTAAAGAATTTCCCTGTTTTTTTGTTTTGTTTTTGAACTTCCTTTTTATAGGGGGTTTGAGCTGATTCTCACTGCCATGTTTATGGCAGTCAAGACACACTTCATTCCCTTATGGAGATATATCAATACATAGGTTTTAAGTTTCTTACTAGTCAGATATATACCTCTGCGGGAAATATGGGGTTTTGAGTCCATTTCACTGAGGAAAGTGTAGGTCTTGTCTATTCCGTAGTTGGTTTTTGGAACGGTACCTGTACTAATATCAAACTCTGGTTTTATGCATCACCCCACCTCTCCTTCCCCCTTAAGCAGGCATAAGAGTGTTTTCTAAATGTGAGACTCTGTTCTCTTTCCTAACTCAGTTCATGTGTAGCCATGTTTACAGGACCTTAATAAGTGATATCTTATGATAAGTTTTTTTTTGTCTGTGACTTACTTCACTTAGAATCATCGTACCTGAATCCACTCAGTTTGAAGCTACTGGCCTTATGACATTGATTTCATGGCTGAGGGTTATTACTTTGTATGTAAATAGCACAATTTTTTGAAACATTTTTGTCTTTCCTGGGATATTTAAGGTGTACCCAAGTTGAGGTTCTTGTAAGCAGTGCAGCCCTAAATTTTGGGGTGGCTCTATCTTATTGATTTTCAATTTTCCCAATGTATATTCCCTAGACTGGAAGTGCCCTTGGCTCTGTGGCTCTGTTGTTTACTTGTTTTAGGGAACACAGTGCATTCCTCCAGAGAGGCAGTTGGCAATTTATATCCTGCCCATCAGCGTAACTAGGCTCCCTATTCTCCATTGCCTTTCTTGCCTTTCTGGCTTTTACACATTTTGCGGATGTCCCTTTTGACCGTTGGGAAATGATACTTGTTTGTAGTGCAGATTTGAATTGCCCGCTTGCTTGCTTGGCCAAAAAGGGCCTATGCATTTTCTCCTGAATATATTCACGAGAAAACGCATAGACCCTTTTTGGCCAAGTGCATCATTGACGAAGTTGTGCCCCTCTTCCTGTGCTTTAAAGGCCATTCCAATGTACCTCTTGAAATCTGTTTCCTGCTATTCTGGCTCGCTTTCAAGGCCGCCTCGTTGCCTTCCGTCAACAGATATTTGGACGATTGTTGTCCTTTATTTCTCTGCAAGTTTGTGAATTGCTGTGGCCCTGAGCTCCGTTTTTCAACTCGTTTTTTGTGAGCTGACCGCAAGTCCAAACTTTTTGTTCAGGACCTATACTGGTTCCTGGCGGGTGACTGAGACATTGGTTAATTCCCCTTCCTTCCGGGAAATTAGAGTGACATGTGCCCGTCCAAATGCCTAACAGCTACTCTCTCATTGGTTCTCCTTCTTCCCTTTCATCCTCTGCCAAATTGGCAACCTGTGCGAACCAAGAGGTTAAAGGGGCTGTCTTTCCAAGTTGGGAGATTGATAGTAAAGCAGTTGGAAAGTCAAACCGGAGCACCAGGAGAGGGATTATTAGTTGAGTTTTAGAAACCTTTCATATTCACATTGTGTCCATTCTCTAGGTTTCCCATACATGTTATAGCTGTAGTAATATTCCCTTCAACCTGGAGAGTTGGGACCCTTGGAATGTGTGCCACATATTATTTCTTCAAATGGGCTGCATTTGCTCACCGAATCTCACCAATCATCTCAGTCCCAAGTGTCCAGGCTTATGCCACATCCAGCTGTGGTTGTAGATAGGGTCATTCCAGGTTTCATCAGAGCCCCTGAAGGAATTGTAAAGCATTTCCCTGTTTTTTTGTTTTGTTTTTGAACTTCCTTTTTATAGGGGGTTTGAGCTGATTCTCACTGCCATGTTTATGGCAGTCAAGACACACTTCATTCCCTTACGGAGACATATCAATACATAGGTTTTAAGTTTCTTACTAGTCAGATATATACCTCTGCGGGAAATATGGGGTTTTGAGTCCATTTCACTGAGGAAAGTGTAGGTCTTGTCTATTCCGTAGCTGGTTTTTGGAACGGTACCTGTACTAATATCAAACTCTGGTTTTATGCATCACCCCACCTCTCCTTCCCCCTTAAGCAGGCATAAGAGTGTTTTCTAAATGTGAGACTCTGTTCTCTTTCCTAACTCAGTTCATGTGTAGCCATGTTTACAGGACCTTCATAAGTGATATCTTATGATAAGTTTCTTTTTCTCTGTGACTTATTTCACTTAGAATCATCGTACCTGAATCCACTCAGTTTGAAGCTACTGGCCTTATGACATTGATTTCATGGCTGAGGGTTATTACTTTGTATGTAAATAGCAGAATTTTTTGAAACATTTTTGTCTTTCCTGGTATATTTAAGGTGTACCCAAGTTGAGGTTCTTGTAAACAGTGCCGCCCTAAATTTTGGGTGGCTCTGTCTTATTGATTTTCCGTTTTCCCAAGGTATATTCCCTAGACTGGAAGTGCCCTTGGCTCTGTAGCTCTGTTGTTTACTTGTTTTAGGGAACACAGTGCATTCCTCCAGAGAGGCAGTTGGCAATTTACATCCTGCCCATCAGCATAACTAGGCTCCCTATTCTCCATTGCCTTTCTTGCCTTTCTGGCTTTTTCACATTTTGAGGATGTCCCTTTTGACCGGTGGGAAATGATACTTGTTTGTAGTGCAGATTTGAATTGCCCGCTTGCTTGCTTGGCCAAAAAGGGCGTATGCATTTTCTCCTGAATATATTCACGAGAAAACGCATACACCCTTTTTGGCCAAGTGCATCATTGTCGAAGTTGTGCCCCTCTTCCTGTGCTTTAAAGGCAATTCCAATGTACCTCTTGAAATCTGTTTCCTGCTATTCTGGATCGCTTTCAAGTCTGCCTCGTTGCCTTCCGTCAACAGATTTTCAGACGAATGTTGTCCTTTATTACTCTGCAAGTTTTTGCATTGCTGTGCCCCTGAGCTCCATTTTTCAACTCGTTTTTTGTGAGCTGACCGCAAGTCCAAAATTTTGCTTCAGAACCTATACTGGTTCCCGGCGGGTGTCTGAGACTTTGGTTAATTCTTCTTCCTGCCGGGAAATTAGAATGACATGTGCCCGTCCAAATGCCTAACAGCTATTATCTCATTGGTTCTCCCTCTTCCCTTTCATCCTCTCCCAAATTGGCCACCTGTGAGAACCAGGTGCTTAAAAGGGCTGTCTCTCCAAGTTGGGAGATTGATAGTAAAGCAGTTGGAAAGTCAAACCGGAGCACCAGGAGAGGGCTTATTAGTTGAGTTTTAGAAACCTTTCGTATTCACAGTGTGTCCATTCTCTACGTCTCCCGTACCTGTTATTGCTGTAGTAATATTCCCTTCATCCTGGAGAGTTGGGACCCTTCGAATGTGTGCCACGCATTATTGCTTTAAAGGGTCTGGATTGCTCACCGAATCTCACCAATCATCTCAGTCCCAAGTGTCCAGGCTTATGCCACATCCAGCTGTGGTTGTAGATAGGGTCATTCCAGGTTTCATCAGAGCCCCTGAAGGAATTGTAAAGCATTTCCCTGTTTTTTTGTTTTGTTTTTGAACTTCCTTTTTATAGGGGGTTTGAGCTGATTCTCACTGCCATGTTTATGGCAGTCAAGACACACTTCATTCCCTTACGGAGACATATCAATACATAGGTTTTAAGTTTCTTACTAGTCAGATATATACCTCTGCGGGAAATATGGGGTTTTGAGTCCATTTCACTGAGGAAAGTGTAGGTCTTGTCTATTCCGTAGCTGTTTTTTGGAACGGTACCTGTACTAATATCAAACTCTGGTTTTATGCATCACCCCACCTCTCCTTCCCCCTTAAGCAGGCATAAGAGTGTTTTCTAAATGTGAGACTCTGTTCTCTTTCCTAACTCAGTTCATGTGTAGCCATGTTTACAGGACCTTCATAAGTGATATCTTATGATAAGTTTCTTTTTCTCTGTGACTTATTTCACTTAGAATCATCGTACCTGAATCCACTCAGTTTGAAGCTACTGGCCTTATGACATTGATTTCATGGCTGAGGGTTATTACTTTGTATGTAAATAGCAGAATTTTTTGAAACATTTTTGTCTTTCCTGGTATATTTAAGGTGTACCCAAGTTGAGGTTCTTGTAAACAGTGCCGCCCTAAATTTTGGGTGGCTCTGTCTTATTGATTTTCCGTTTTCCCAAGGTATATTCCCTAGACTGGAAGTGCCCTTGGCTCTGTAGCTCTGTTGTTTACTTGTTTTAGGGAACACAGTGCATTCCTCCAGAGAGGCAGTTGGCAATTTACATCCTGCCCATCAGCATAACTAGGCTCCCTATTCTCCATTGCCTTTCTTGCCTTTCTGGCTTTTTCACATTTTGAGGATGTCCCTTTTGACCGGTGGGAAATGATACTTGTTTGTAGTGCAGATTTGAATTGCCCGCTTGCTTGCTTGGCCAAAAAGGGCGTATGCATTTTCTCCTGAATATATTCACGAGAAAACGCATACACCCTTTTTGGCCAAGTGCATCATTGTCGAAGTTGTGCCCCTCTTCCTGTGCTTTAAAGGCAATTCCAATGTACCTCTTGAAATCTGTTTCCTGCTATTCTGGATCGCTTTCAAGTCTGCCTCGTTGCCTTCCGTCAACAGATTTTCAGACGAATGTTGTCCTTTATTACTCTGCAAGTTTTTGCATTGCTGTGCCCCTGAGCTCCATTTTTCAACTCGTTTTTTGTGAGCTGACCGCAAGTCCAAAATTTTGGTTCAGAACCTATACTGGTTCCCGGCGGGTGTCTGAGACTTTGGTTAATTCTTCTTCCTGCCGGGAAATTAGAATGACATGTGCCCGTCCAAATGCCTAACAGCTATTATCTCATTGGTTCTCCCTCTTCCCTTTCATCCTCTCCCAAATTGGCCACCTGTGAGAACCAGGTGCTTAAAAGGGCTGTCTCTCCAAGTTGGGAGATTGATAGTAAAGCAGTTGGAAAGTCAAACCGGAGCACCAGGAGAGGGCTTATTAGTTGAGTTTTAGAAACCTTTCGTATTCACAGTGTGTCCATTCTCTACGTCTCCCGTACCTGTTATTGCTGTAGTAATATTCCCTTCATCCTGGAGAGTTGGGACCCTTCGAATGTGTGCCACGCATTATTGCTTTAAAGGGTCTGGATTGCTCACTGAATCTCACCAATCATCTCAGTCCCAAGTGTCCAGGCTTATGCCACATCCAGCTGTGGTTGTAGATAGGGTCATTCCAGGTTTCATCAGAGCCCCTGAAGGAATTGTAAAGAATTTCCCTGTTTTTTTGTTTTGTTTTTGAACTTCCTTTTTATAGGGGGTTTGAGCTGATTCTCACTGCCATGTTTATGGCAGTCAAGACACACTTCATTCCCTTATGGAGATATATCAATACATAGGTTTTAAGTTTCTTACTAGTCAGATATATACCTCTGCGGGAAATATGGGGTTTTGAGTCCATTTCACTGAGGAAAGTGTAGGTCTTGTCTATTCCGTAGTTGGTTTTTGGAACGGTACCTGTACTAATATCAAACTCTGGTTTTATGCATCACCCCACCTCTCCTTCCCCCTTAAGCAGGCATAAGAGTGTTTTCTAAATGTGAGACTCTGTTCTCTTTCCTAACTCAGTTCATGTGTAGCCATGTTTACAGGACCTTAATAAGTGATATCTTATGATAAGTTTTTTTTTGTCTGTGACTTACTTCACTTAGAATCATCGTACCTGAATCCACTCAGTTTGAAGCTACTGGCCTTATGACATTGATTTCATGGCTGAGGGTTATTACTTTGTATGTAAATAGCACAATTTTTTGAAACATTTTTGTCTTTCCTGGGATATTTAAGGTGTACCCAAGTTGAGGTTCTTGTAAGCAGTGCAGCCCTAAATTTTGGGGTGGCTCTATCTTATTGATTTTCAATTTTCCCAATGTATATTCCCTAGACTGGAAGTGCCCTTGGCTCTGTGGCTCTGTTGTTTACTTGTTTTAGGGAACACAGTGCATTCCTCCAGAGAGGCAGTTGGCAATTTATATCCTGCCCATCAGCGTAACTAGGCTCCCTATTCTCCATTGCCTTTCTTGCCTTTCTGGCTTTTACACATTTTGCGGATGTCCCTTTTGACCGTTGGGAAATGATACTTGTTTGTAGTGCAGATTTGAATTGCCCGCTTGCTTGCTTGGCCAAAAAGGGCCTATGCATTTTCTCCTGAATATATTCACGAGAAAACGCATAGACCCTTTTTGGCCAAGTGCATCATTGACGAAGTTGTGCCCCTCTTCCTGTGCTTTAAAGGCCATTCCAATGTACCTCTTGAAATCTGTTTCCTGCTATTCTGGCTCGCTTTCAAGGCCGCCTCGTTGCCTTCCGTCAACAGATATTTGGACGATTGTTGTCCTTTATTTCTCTGCAAGTTTGTGAATTGCTGTGGCCCTGAGCTCCGTTTTTCAACTCGTTTTTTGTGAGCTGACCGCAAGTCCAAACTTTTTGTTCAGGACCTATACTGGTTCCTGGCGGGTGACTGAGACATTGGTTAATTCCCCTTCCTTCCGGGAAATTAGAGTGACATGTGCCCGTCCAAATGCCTAACAGCTACTCTCTCATTGGTTCTCCTTCTTCCCTTTCATCCTCTGCCAAATTGGCAACCTGTGCGAACCAAGAGGTTAAAGGGGCTGTCTTTCCAAGTTGGGAGATTGATAGTAAAGCAGTTGGAAAGTCAAACCGGAGCACCAGGAGAGGGATTATTAGTTGAGTTTTAGAAACCTTTCATATTCACATTGTGTCCATTCTCTAGGTTTCCCATACATGTTATAGCTGTAGTAATATTCCCTTCAACCTGGAGAGTTGGGACCCTTGGAATGTGTGCCACATATTATTTCTTCAAATGGGCTGCATTTGCTCACCGAATCTCACCAATCATCTCAGTCCCAAGTGTCCAGGCTTATGCCACATCCAGCTGTGGTTGTAGATAGGGTCATTCCAGGTTTCATCAGAGCCCCTGAAGGAATTGTAAAGCATTTCCCTGTTTTTTTGTTTTGTTTTTGAACTTCCTTTTTATAGGGGGTTTGAGCTGATTCTCACTGCCATGTTTATGGCAGTCAAGACACACTTCATTCCCTTACGGAGACATATCAATACATAGGTTTTAAGTTTCTTACTAGTCAGATATATACCTCTGCGGGAAATATGGGGTTTTGAGTCCATTTCACTGAGGAAAGTGTAGGTCTTGTCTATTCCGTAGCTGGTTTTTGGAACGGTACCTGTACTAATATCAAACTCTGGTTTTATGCATCACCCCACCTCTCCTTCCCCCTTAAGCAGGCATAAGAGTGTTTTCTAAATGTGAGACTCTGTTCTCTTTCCTAACTCAGTTCATGTGTAGCCATGTTTACAGGACCTTCATAAGTGATATCTTATGATAAGTTTCTTTTTCTCTGTGACTTATTTCACTTAGAATCATCGTACCTGAATCCACTCAGTTTGAAGCTACTGGCCTTATGACATTGATTTCATGGCTGAGGGTTATTACTTTGTATGTAAATAGCAGAATTTTTTGAAACATTTTTGTCTTTCCTGGTATATTTAAGGTGTACCCAAGTTGAGGTTCTTGTAAACAGTGCCGCCCTAAATTTTGGGTGGCTCTGTCTTATTGATTTTCCGTTTTCCCAAGGTATATTCCCTAGACTGGAAGTGCCCTTGGCTCTGTAGCTCTGTTGTTTACTTGTTTTAGGGAACACAGTGCATTCCTCCAGAGAGGCAGTTGGCAATTTACATCCTGCCCATCAGCATAACTAGGCTCCCTATTCTCCATTGCCTTTCTTGCCTTTCTGGCTTTTTCACATTTTGAGGATGTCCCTTTTGACCGGTGGGAAATGATACTTGTTTGTAGTGCAGATTTGAATTGCCCGCTTGCTTGCTTGGCCAAAAAGGGCGTATGCATTTTCTCCTGAATATATTCACGAGAAAACGCATACACCCTTTTTGGCCAAGTGCATCATTGTCGAAGTTGTGCCCCTCTTCCTGTGCTTTAAAGGCAATTCCAATGTACCTCTTGAAATCTGTTTCCTGCTATTCTGGATCGCTTTCAAGTCTGCCTCGTTGCCTTCCGTCAACAGATTTTCAGACGAATGTTGTCCTTTATTACTCTGCAAGTTTTTGCATTGCTGTGCCCCTGAGCTCCATTTTTCAACTCGTTTTTTGTGAGCTGACCGCAAGTCCAAAATTTTGGTTCAGAACCTATACTGGTTCCCGGCGGGTGTCTGAGACTTTGGTTAATTCTTCTTCCTGCCGGGAAATTAGAATGACATGTGCCCGTCCAAATGCCTAACAGCTATTATCTCATTGGTTCTCCCTCTTCCCTTTCATCCTCTCCCAAATTGGCCACCTGTGAGAACCAGGTGCTTAAAAGGGCTGTCTCTCCAAGTTGGGAGATTGATAGTAAAGCAGTTGGAAAGTCAAACCGGAGCACCAGGAGAGGGCTTATTAGTTGAGTTTTAGAAACCTTTCGTATTCACAGTGTGTCCATTCTCTACGTCTCCCGTACCTGTTATTGCTGTAGTAATATTCCCTTCATCCTGGAGAGTTGGGACCCTTCGAATGTGTGCCACGCATTATTGCTTTAAAGGGTCTGGATTGCTCACTGAATCTCACCAATCATCTCAGTCCCAAGTGTCCAGGCTTATGCCACATCCAGCTGTGGTTGTAGATAGGGTCATTCCAGGTTTCATCAGAGCCCCTGAAGGAATTGTAAAGAATTTCCCTGTTTTTTTGTTTTGTTTTTGAACTTCCTTTTTATAGGGGGTTTGAGCTGATTCTCACTGCCATGTTTATGGCAGTCAAGACACACTTCATTCCCTTATGGAGATATATCAATACATAGGTTTTAAGTTTCTTACTAGTCAGATATATACCTCTGCGGGAAATATGGGGTTTTGAGTCCATTTCACTGAGGAAAGTGTAGGTCTTGTCTATTCCGTAGTTGGTTTTTGGAACGGTACCTGTACTAATATCAAACTCTGGTTTTATGCATCACCCCACCTCTCCTTCCCCCTTAAGCAGGCATAAGAGTGTTTTCTAAATGTGAGACTCTGTTCTCTTTCCTAACTCAGTTCATGTGTAGCCATGTTTACAGGACCTTAATAAGTGATATCTTATGATAAGTTTTTTTTTGTCTGTGACTTACTTCACTTAGAATCATCGTACCTGAATCCACTCAGTTTGAAGCTACTGGCCTTATGACATTGATTTCATGGCTGAGGGTTATTACTTTGTATGTAAATAGCACAATTTTTTGAAACATTTTTGTCTTTCCTGGGATATTTAAGGTGTACCCAAGTTGAGGTTCTTGTAAGCAGTGCAGCCCTAAATTTTGGGGTGGCTCTATCTTATTGATTTTCAATTTTCCCAATGTATATTCCCTAGACTGGAAGTGCCCTTGGCTCTGTGGCTCTGTTGTTTACTTGTTTTAGGGAACACAGTGCATTCCTCCAGAGAGGCAGTTGGCAATTTATATCCTGCCCATCAGCGTAACTAGGCTCCCTATTCTCCATTGCCTTTCTTGCCTTTCTGGCTTTTACACATTTTGCGGATGTCCCTTTTGACCGTTGGGAAATGATACTTGTTTGTAGTGCAGATTTGAATTGCCCGCTTGCTTGCTTGGCCAAAAAGGGCCTATGCATTTTCTCCTGAATATATTCACGAGAAAACGCATAGACCCTTTTTGGCCAAGTGCATCATTGACGAAGTTGTGCCCCTCTTCCTGTGCTTTAAAGGCCATTCCAATGTACCTCTTGAAATCTGTTTCCTGCTATTCTGGCTCGCTTTCAAGGCCGCCTCGTTGCCTTCCGTCAACAGATATTTGGACGATTGTTGTCCTTTATTTCTCTGCAAGTTTGTGAATTGCTGTGGCCCTGAGCTCCGTTTTTCAACTCGTTTTTTGTGAGCTGACCGCAAGTCCAAACTTTTTGTTCAGGACCTATACTGGTTCCTGGCGGGTGACTGAGACATTGGTTAATTCCCCTTCCTTCCGGGAAATTAGAGTGACATGTGCCCGTCCAAATGCCTAACAGCTACTCTCTCATTGGTTCTCCTTCTTCCCTTTCATCCTCTGCCAAATTGGCAACCTGTGCGAACCAAGAGGTTAAAGGGGCTGTCTTTCCAAGTTGGGAGATTGATAGTAAAGCAGTTGGAAAGTCAAACCGGAGCACCAGGAGAGGGATTATTAGTTGAGTTTTAGAAACCTTTCATATTCACATTGTGTCCATTCTCTAGGTTTCCCATACATGTTATAGCTGTAGTAATATTCCCTTCAACCTGGAGAGTTGGGACCCTTGGAATGTGTGCCACATATTATTTCTTCAAATGGGCTGCATTTGCTCACCGAATCTCACCAATCATCTCAGTCCCAAGTGTCCAGGCTTATGCCACATCCAGCTGTGGTTGTAGATAGGGTCATTCCAGGTTTCATCAGAGCCCCTGAAGGAATTGTAAAGCATTTCCCTGTTTTTTTGTTTTGTTTTTGAACTTCCTTTTTATAGGGGGTTTGAGCTGATTCTCACTGCCATGTTTATGGCAGTCAAGACACACTTCATTCCCTTACGGAGACATATCAATACATAGGTTTTAAGTTTCTTACTAGTCAGATATATACCTCTGCGGGAAATATGGGGTTTTGAGTCCATTTCACTGAGGAAAGTGTAGGTCTTGTCTATTCCGTAGCTGGTTTTTGGAACGGTACCTGTACTAATATCAAACTCTGGTTTTATGCATCACCCCACCTCTCCTTCCCCCTTAAGCAGGCATAAGAGTGTTTTCTAAATGTGAGACTCTGTTCTCTTTCCTAACTCAGTTCATGTGTAGCCATGTTTACAGGACCTTCATAAGTGATATCTTATGATAAGTTTCTTTTTCTCTGTGACTTATTTCACTTAGAATCATCGTACCTGAATCCACTCAGTTTGAAGCTACTGGCCTTATGACATTGATTTCATGGCTGAGGGTTATTACTTTGTATGTAAATAGCAGAATTTTTTGAAACATTTTTGTCTTTCCTGGTATATTTAAGGTGTACCCAAGTTGAGGTTCTTGTAAACAGTGCCGCCCTAAATTTTGGGTGGCTCTGTCTTATTGATTTTCCGTTTTCCCAAGGTATATTCCCTAGACTGGAAGTGCCCTTGGCTCTGTAGCTCTGTTGTTTACTTGTTTTAGGGAACACAGTGCATTCCTCCAGAGAGGCAGTTGGCAATTTACATCCTGCCCATCAGCATAACTAGGCTCCCTATTCTCCATTGCCTTTCTTGCCTTTCTGGCTTTTTCACATTTTGAGGATGTCCCTTTTGACCGGTGGGAAATGATACTTGTTTGTAGTGCAGATTTGAATTGCCCGCTTGCTTGCTTGGCCAAAAAGGGCGTATGCATTTTCTCCTGAATATATTCACGAGAAAACGCATACACCCTTTTTGGCCAAGTGCATCATTGTCGAAGTTGTGCCCCTCTTCCTGTGCTTTAAAGGCAATTCCAATGTACCTCTTGAAATCTGTTTCCTGCTATTCTGGTTCGCTTTCAAGTCCGCCTCGTTGCCTTCCGTCAACAGATTTTCAGACGAATGTTGTCCTTTATTACTCTGCAAGTTTTTGCATTGCTGTGCCCCTGAGCTCCATTTTTCAACTCGTTTTTTGTGAGCTGACCGCAAGTCCAAAATTTTGGTTCAGAACCTATACTGGTTCCCGGCGGGTGTCTGAGACTTTGGTTAATTCTTCTTCCTGCCGGGAAATTAGAATGACATGTGCCCGTCCAAATGCCTAACAGCTATTATCTCATTGGTTCTCCCTCTTCCCTTTCATCCTCTCCCAAATTGGCCACCTGTGACAACCAGGTGCTTAAAAGGGCTGTCTCTCCAAGTTGGGAGATTGATAGTAAAGCAGTTGGAAAGTCAAACCGGAGCACCAGGAGAGGGCTTATTAGTTGAGTTTTAGAAACCTTTCGTATTCACAGTGTGTCCATTCTCTACGTCTCCCGTACCTGTTATTGCTGTAGTAATATTCCCTTCATCCTGGAGAGTTGGGACCCTTCGAATGTGTGCCACGCATTATTGCTTTAAAGGGTCTGGATTGCTCACTGAATCTCACCAATCATCTCAGTCCCAAGTGTCCAGGCTTATGCCACATCCAGCTGTGGTTGTAGATAGGGTCATTCCAGGTTTCATCAGAGCCCCTGAAGGAATTGTAAAGAATTTCCCTGTTTTTTTGTTTTGTTTTTGAACTTCCTTTTTATAGGGGGTTTGAGCTGATTCTCACTGCCATGTTTATGGCAGTCAAGACACACTTCATTCCCTTATGGAGATATATCAATACATAGGTTTTAAGTTTCTTACTAGTCAGATATATACCTCTGCGGGAAATATGGGGTTTTGAGTCCATTTCACTGAGGAAAGTGTAGGTCTTGTCTATTCCGTAGTTGGTTTTTGGAACGGTACCTGTACTAATATCAAACTCTGGTTTTATGCATCACCCCACCTCTCCTTCCCCCTTAAGCAGGCATAAGAGTGTTTTCTAAATGTGAGACTCTGTTCTCTTTCCTAACTCAGTTCATGTGTAGCCATGTTTACAGGACCTTAATAAGTGATATCTTATGATAAGTTTTTTTTTGTCTGTGACTTACTTCACTTAGAATCATCGTACCTGAATCCACTCAGTTTGAAGCTACTGGCCTTATGACATTGATTTCATGGCTGAGGGTTATTACTTTGTATGTAAATAGCACAATTTTTTGAAACATTTTTGTCTTTCCTGGGATATTTAAGGTGTACCCAAGTTGAGGTTCTTGTAAGCAGTGCAGCCCTAAATTTTGGGGTGGCTCTATCTTATTGATTTTCAATTTTCCCAATGTATATTCCCTAGACTGGAAGTGCCCTTGGCTCTGTGGCTCTGTTGTTTACTTGTTTTAGGGAACACAGTGCATTCCTCCAGAGAGGCAGTTGGCAATTTATATCCTGCCCATCAGCGTAACTAGGCTCCCTATTCTCCATTGCCTTTCTTGCCTTTCTGGCTTTTACACATTTTGCGGATGTCCCTTTTGACCGTTGGGAAATGATACTTGTTTGTAGTGCAGATTTGAATTGCCCGCTTGCTTGCTTGGCCAAAAAGGGCCTATGCATTTTCTCCTGAATATATTCACGAGAAAACGCATAGACCCTTTTTGGCCAAGTGCATCATTGACGAAGTTGTGCCCCTCTTCCTGTGCTTTAAAGGCCATTCCAATGTACCTCTTGAAATCTGTTTCCTGCTATTCTGGCTCGCTTTCAAGGCCGCCTCGTTGCCTTCCGTCAACAGATATTTGGACGATTGTTGTCCTTTATTTCTCTGCAAGTTTGTGAATTGCTGTGGCCCTGAGCTCCGTTTTTCAACTCGTTTTTTGTGAGCTGACCGCAAGTCCAAACTTTTTGTTCAGGACCTATACTGGTTCCTGGCGGGTGACTGAGACATTGGTTAATTCCCCTTCCTTCCGGGAAATTAGAGTGACATGTGCCCGTCCAAATGCCTAACAGCTACTCTCTCATTGGTTCTCCTTCTTCCCTTTCATCCTCTGCCAAATTGGCAACCTGTGCGAACCAAGAGGTTAAAGGGGCTGTCTTTCCAAGTTGGGAGATTGATAGTAAAGCAGTTGGAAAGTCAAACCGGAGCACCAGGAGAGGGATTATTAGTTGAGTTTTAGAAACCTTTCATATTCACATTGTGTCCATTCTCTAGGTTTCCCATACATGTTATAGCTGTAGTAATATTCCCTTCAACCTGGAGAGTTGGGACCCTTGGAATGTGTGCCACATATTATTTCTTCAAATGGGCTGCATTTGCTCACCGAATCTCACCAATCATCTCAGTCCCAAGTGTCCAGGCTTATGCCACATCCAGCTGTGGTTGTAGATAGGGTCATTCCAGGTTTCATCAGAGCCCCTGAAGGAATTGTAAAGCATTTCCCTGTTTTTTTGTTTTGTTTTTGAACTTCCTTTTTATAGGGGGTTTGAGCTGATTCTCACTGCCATGTTTATGGCAGTCAAGACACACTTCATTCCCTTACGGAGACATATCAATACATAGGTTTTAAGTTTCTTACTAGTCAGATATATACCTCTGCGGGAAATATGGGGTTTTGAGTCCATTTCACTGAGGAAAGTGTAGGTCTTGTCTATTCCGTAGCTGGTTTTTGGAACGGTACCTGTACTAATATCAAACTCTGGTTTTATGCATCACCCCACCTCTCCTTCCCCCTTAAGCAGGCATAAGAGTGTTTTCTAAATGTGAGACTCTGTTCTCTTTCCTAACTCAGTTCATGTGTAGCCATGTTTACAGGACCTTCATAAGTGATATCTTATGATAAGTTTCTTTTTCTCTGTGACTTATTTCACTTAGAATCATCGTACCTGAATCCACTCAGTTTGAAGCTACTGGCCTTATGACATTGATTTCATGGCTGAGGGTTATTACTTTGTATGTAAATAGCAGAATTTTTTGAAACATTTTTGTCTTTCCTGGTATATTTAAGGTGTACCCAAGTTGAGGTTCTTGTAAACAGTGCCGCCCTAAATTTTGGGTGGCTCTGTCTTATTGATTTTCCGTTTTCCCAAGGTATATTCCCTAGACTGGAAGTGCCCTTGGCTCTGTAGCTCTGTTGTTTACTTGTTTTAGGGAACACAGTGCATTCCTCCAGAGAGGCAGTTGGCAATTTACATCCTGCCCATCAGCATAACTAGGCTCCCTATTCTCCATTGCCTTTCTTGCCTTTCTGGCTTTTTCACATTTTGAGGATGTCCCTTTTGACCGGTGGGAAATGATACTTGTTTGTAGTGCAGATTTGAATTGCCCGCTTGCTTGCTTGGCCAAAAAGGGCGTATGCATTTTCTCCTGAATATATTCACGAGAAAACGCATACACCCTTTTTGGCCAAGTGCATCATTGTCGAAGTTGTGCCCCTCTTCCTGTGCTTTAAAGGCAATTCCAATGTACCTCTTGAAATCTGTTTCCTGCTATTCTGGTTCGCTTTCAAGTCCGCCTCGTTGCCTTCCGTCAACAGATTTTCAGACGAATGTTGTCCTTTATTACTCTGCAAGTTTTTGCATTGCTGTGCCCCTGAGCTCCATTTTTCAACTCGTTTTTTGTGAGCTGACCGCAAGTCCAAAATTTTGGTTCAGAACCTATACTGGTTCCCGGCGGGTGTCTGAGACTTTGGTTAATTCTTCTTCCTGCCGGGAAATTAGAATGACATGTGCCCGTCCAAATGCCTAACAGCTATTATCTCATTGGTTCTCCCTCTTCCCTTTCATCCTCTCCCAAATTGGCCACCTGTGACAACCAGGTGCTTAAAAGGGCTGTCTCTCCAAGTTGGGAGATTGATAGTAAAGCAGTTGGAAAGTCAAACCGGAGCACCAGGAGAGGGCTTATTAGTTGAGTTTTAGAAACCTTTCGTATTCACAGTGTGTCCATTCTCTACGTCTCCCGTACCTGTTATTGCTGTAGTAATATTCCCTTCATCCTGGAGAGTTGGGACCCTTCGAATGTGTGCCACGCATTATTGCTTTAAAGGGTCTGGATTGCTCACTGAATCTCACCAATCATCTCAGTCCCAAGTGTCCAGGCTTATGCCACATCCAGCTGTGGTTGTAGATAGGGTCATTCCAGGTTTCATCAGAGCCCCTGAAGGAATTGTAAAGAATTTCCCTGTTTTTTTGTTTTGTTTTTGAACTTCCTTTTTATAGGGGGTTTGAGCTGATTCTCACTGCCATGTTTATGGCAGTCAAGACACACTTCATTCCCTTATGGAGATATATCAATACATAGGTTTTAAGTTTCTTACTAGTCAGATATATACCTCTGCGGGAAATATGGGGTTTTGAGTCCATTTCACTGAGGAAAGTGTAGGTCTTGTCTATTCCGTAGTTGGTTTTTGGAACGGTACCTGTACTAATATCAAACTCTGGTTTTATGCATCACCCCACCTCTCCTTCCCCCTTAAGCAGGCATAAGAGTGTTTTCTAAATGTGAGACTCTGTTCTCTTTCCTAACTCAGTTCATGTGTAGCCATGTTTACAGGACCTTAATAAGTGATATCTTATGATAAGTTTTTTTTTGTCTGTGACTTACTTCACTTAGAATCATCGTACCTGAATCCACTCAGTTTGAAGCTACTGGCCTTATGACATTGATTTCATGGCTGAGGGTTATTACTTTGTATGTAAATAGCACAATTTTTTGAAACATTTTTGTCTTTCCTGGGATATTTAAGGTGTACCCAAGTTGAGGTTCTTGTAAGCAGTGCAGCCCTAAATTTTGGGGTGGCTCTATCTTATTGATTTTCAATTTTCCCAATGTATATTCCCTAGACTGGAAGTGCCCTTGGCTCTGTGGCTCTGTTGTTTACTTGTTTTAGGGAACACAGTGCATTCCTCCAGAGAGGCAGTTGGCAATTTATATCCTGCCCATCAGCGTAACTAGGCTCCCTATTCTCCATTGCCTTTCTTGCCTTTCTGGCTTTTACACATTTTGCGGATGTCCCTTTTGACCGTTGGGAAATGATACTTGTTTGTAGTGCAGATTTGAATTGCCCGCTTGCTTGCTTGGCCAAAAAGGGCCTATGCATTTTCTCCTGAATATATTCACGAGAAAACGCATAGACCCTTTTTGGCCAAGTGCATCATTGACGAAGTTGTGCCCCTCTTCCTGTGCTTTAAAGGCCATTCCAATGTACCTCTTGAAATCTGTTTCCTGCTATTCTGGCTCGCTTTCAAGGCCGCCTCGTTGCCTTCCGTCAACAGATATTTGGACGATTGTTGTCCTTTATTTCTCTGCAAGTTTGTGAATTGCTGTGGCCCTGAGCTCCGTTTTTCAACTCGTTTTTTGTGAGCTGACCGCAAGTCCAAACTTTTTGTTCAGGACCTATACTGGTTCCTGGCGGGTGACTGAGACATTGGTTAATTCCCCTTCCTTCCGGGAAATTAGAGTGACATGTGCCCGTCCAAATGCCTAACAGCTACTCTCTCATTGGTTCTCCTTCTTCCCTTTCATCCTCTGCCAAATTGGCAACCTGTGCGAACCAAGAGGTTAAAGGGGCTGTCTTTCCAAGTTGGGAGATTGATAGTAAAGCAGTTGGAAAGTCAAACCGAAGCACCAGGAGAGGGATTATTAGTTGAGTTTTAGAAACCTTTCATATTCACATTGTGTCCATTCTCTAGGTTTCCCATACATGTTATAGCTGTAGTAATATTCCCTTCAACCTGGAGAGTTGGGACCCTTGGAATGTGTGCCACATATTATTTCTTCAAATGGGCTGCATTTGCTCACCGAATCTCACCAATCATCTCAGTCCCAAGTGTCCAGGCTTATGCCACATCCAGCTGTGGTTGTAGATAGGGTCATTCCAGGTTTCATCAGAGCCCCTGAAGGAATTGTAAAGCATTTCCCTGTTTTTTTTGTTTTGTTATTGAACTTCCTTTTTATAGGGGGTTTGAGCTGATTCTCACTGCCATGTTTATGGCAGTCAAGACACACTTCATTCCCTTATGGAGATATATCAATACATAGGTTTTAAGTTTCTTACTAGTCAGATATATACCTCTGTGGGAAATATGGGGTTTTGAGTCCATTTCACTGAGGAAAGTGTAGGTCTTGTCTATTCCGTAGCTGGTTTTTGGAACGGTACCTGTACTAATATCAAACTCTGGTTTTATGCATCACCCCACCTCTCCTTCCCCCTTAAGCAGGCATAAGAGTGTTTTCTAAATGTGAGACTCTGTTCTCTTTCCTAACTCAGTTCATGTGTAGCCATGTTTACAGGACCTTAATAAGTGATATCTTATGATAAGTTTTTTTTTTGTCTGTGACTTACTTCACTTAGAATCATCGTACCTGAATCCACTCAGTTTGAAGCTACTGGCCTTATGACATTGATTTCATGGCTGAGGGTTATTACTTTGTATGTAAATAGCACAATTTTTTGAAACATTTTTGTCTTTCCTGGGATATTTAAGGTGTACCCAAGTTGAGGTTCTTGTAAGCAGTGCAGCCCTAAATTTTGGGGTGGCTCTATCTTATTGATTTTCAATTTTCCCAATGTATATTCCCTAGACTGGAAGTGCCCTTGGCTCTGTGGCTCTGTTGTTTACTTGTTTTAGGGAACACAGTGCATTCCTCCAGAGAGGCAGTTGGCAATTTACATCCTGCCCATCAGCGTAACTAGGCTCCCTATTCTCCATTGCCTTTCTTGCCTTTCTGGCTTTTACACATTTTGCGGATGTCCCTTTTGACCGGTGGGAAATGATACTTGTTTGTAGTGCAGATTTGAATTGCCCGCTTGCTTGCTTGGCCAAAAAGGGCGTATGCGTTTTCTCCTGAATATATTCACGAGAAAACGCATACACCCTTTTTGGCCAAGTGCATCATTGTCGAAGTTGTGCCCCTCTTCCTGTGCTTTAAAGGCGATTCCAATGTAACTCTTGAAATCTGTTTCCTGCTATTCTGGATCGCTTTCAAGTCCGCCTCGTTGCCTTCCATCAACAGATTTTCAGACGATTGTTGTCCTTTATTACTCTGCAAGTTTTTGCATTGCTGTGCCCCTGAGCTCCATTTTTCAACTCTTTTTTTGTGAGCTGACCGCAAGTCCAAAATTTTGGTTCAGGAACTATACTGGTTCCCGGCGCGTGTCTGGACTTTGGTTAATTCTTCTTCCTGCCGGGAAATTAGAATAACATGTGCCCGTCCAAATGCCTAACGGCTATTCTCTCATTGGTTCTCCCTCTTCCGTTTCATCCTCTCCCAAATTGGCCACCTGTGAGAACCAGGTGCTTAAAAGGGCTGTCTCTCCAAGTTGGGAGATTGATAGTAAAGCAGTTGGAAAGTCAAACCTGAGCAACAGGAGAGGGATTATTAGTAGAGTTTTAGAAACCTTTCTTATTCACAGTGTGTCCATTCTCTATGTTTCCCGTACATGTTTTAGCTGTAGTAATATTCCCTTCAAACTGGAGAGTTGGGACCCTTGGAATGTTTGTCACGCATTATTGCTTTAAATGGTCTGCATTTGCTCACTGAATTTCGCAAATCCTCTCAGGCCCAAGTGTCCAGCCTTATGCCACATCCAGCTGTCGTTGTTGATCGGGTCATTCTGGGTTTCATCAGAGCCCCTGAAGGAATTGTAAAGATTTTCCGGTTTTTTTTTTTTGTTGTTGTTTGTTTTTAAAATTCCTTTTTATATTGGTTTTGTGCTGATTCTCACTGCCATGTTAATGGCAGTCTAGAAACACTTGATTCCCTTATGGAGACATATCAATATATAGGTTTTAAGATTATTACTAGTCAGATATATTCCTCTGTGGGAAATATGGGGTTTTGAGTCCCTTTCACTGAGGAAGGTGTAGGTCTTGTCTATTCCATATTTGGTTTTTGGAATGGTACCTGTACGAATATCAAACTCTAGTTTTATGCATCACCCCTCCTCTCCTTTCCCCTTAAGCAGGCATAAGAGTGTTTTCTAAATTAGAGGCACTTTTCTCTTTCCTAAATCTGTTCATGTGTAGCCATGTTTACAGGACCTTCATAAGTGATATCTTATGATAAGTTTCTTTTTCTCTGTGACTTATTTCACTTAGAATCATCGTACCTGAATCCACTCATTTTGCTGCTACTGGCCTTATGACATTGATTTCACGGCTGAGGGATAATCCATCGTACGTAAGTACGAAAATTTCTTGAACCAATTTTGTCTTTCCTGGCATATATAAGGTGTACCCAAGTTGAGGTTCCTGTAAACAGTGCAGCCCTAAATTTTGGGTGGCTCTGTCTTATTGATTTTCAGTTTTCCCAAGGTATATTCCCTAGACTGGATGTGCTCTTGGCTCTGTGGCTCTGTTTGTTACTTGTTTTAGGGAACACAGTGCATTCCTCCAGAAAGGCAGTTGGCAATTTACATCCTGCCCATCAGCATAACTAGGCCCCCTATTCTCCATTGCCTTTCTTGCCTTTCTGGCTTTTACACATTTTGCGGATGTCCCTTTTAACCGGTGGGAAATGATACTTGTTTGTAGTGCAGATTTGAATTGCCCGCTTGCTTGCTTCGCCAAACAGGGCCTATGCATTTTCTCCTGAATATATTCACGAGAAAACTCATACACCCTTTTTGGCCAAGTGCATCATTGTCCAAGTTGTGCCTCTCTTCCTGTGCTTTAAAGGCGATTCCAATGTACCTCTTGAAATCTGTTTCCTGCTATTCTGGCTCGCTTTCAAGTCCGCCTCGTTGCCTTCCGTCAACAGATATTTGGACGATTGTTGTCCTTTATTTCTCTGCCAGTTTGTGAATTGCTGTGGCCCTGAGCTCCATTTTTCAACTCGTATTTTGTGAGCTGACCGCATGTCCAAAATTTTGGTTCAGGACCTATACTGGTTCCCGGCGAGTGGCTGAGACTTTGGTTAATTCTCCTTCCTTCCGGGGAATTAGAGTGACATGTGCAAGTCCAAATGCCTAACAGCTACTCTGTCATTGGTTCTCCTTCTTCCCTTTCATCCTCTGCCAAATTGGCAACCTGTGCGAACCAGGAGGTTAAAGGGGCTGTCTTTCCAAGTTGGGAGATTCATAGTAAAGCAGTTGGAAAGTCAAACCGGAACACCAGGAGAGGGATTATTAGTTGAGTTTTAGAAACCTTTCATATTCACATTGCGTCCATTCTCTAGGTTTCCAGTACATGTTATAGCTGTAGTAATATTCCCTTCAACCTGGAGAGTTGGGACCCTTGGAATGTGTGCCACATATTATTGCTTTAAATGGTCTGAATTTGCTCACCGAATCTCACCAATCATCTCAGTCCCAAGTGTCCAGGCTTATGCCACATCCAGCTGTCGTTGTAGATAGGGTCATTCCAGGTTTCATCAGAGCCCCTGAAGGAATTGTAAAGAATTTCCTTGTTTTTTTGTTTTGTTTTTTAACTTCCTTTTAATAGGGGGTTTGAGCTGATTCTCACTGCCATGTTTATGGCAGTCAAGACACACTTCATTCCCTTACGGAGACATACCAATACATAGGTTTTAAGTTTCTTACTAGTCAGATATATACCTCTGCGGGAAATATGGGGTTTTGAGTCCATTTCTCTGAGGAAAGTGTAGGTCTTGTCTATTCCGTAGCTGGTTTTTGGAACGGTACCTGTACTAATATCAAACTCTGGTTTTATGCATCACCCCACCTCTCCTTCCCCCTGAAGCAGGCATAAGAGTGCTTTCTAAATGTGATACTCTGTTCTCTTTCCTAACTCATTTCATGTGTAGCAATGTTTACAGAACCTTCATAAGTGATATCTTATGATTAGTTTCTTTTTCTCTGTGACTTATTTCACTTAGAATCATCGTACCTGAATCCACTTAGTTTGAAGCTACTGGCCTTATGACATTGATTTCATGGCTGAGGGTTATTACTTTGTATGTAAATAGCACAATTTTTTGAAACATTTTTGTCTTTCCTGGGATATTTAAGGTGTACCAAGTTGAGGTTCTTGTAAGCAGTGCAGCCCTAAATTTTGGGGTGGCTCTGTCTTATTGATTTTCCGTTTTCCCAAGGTATATCCCCTAAACTGGAATTGCCCTTGGCTCTGTAGCTCTGTTGTTTACTTGTTTTAGGGAACACAGTGCATTCCTCCAGAGAGGCAGTTGGCAATTTACATCCTGCCCATCAGCGTAACTAGGCTCCCTATTCTCCATTGCCTTTCTTGCCTTTCTGGCTTTTACACATTTTGCGGATGTCCCTTTTGACCGTTGGGAAATGATACTTGTTTGTAGTTCAGATTTGAATTGCCCTCTTGCTTGCTTGTTTGGCCAAAAAGGGCGTATGCATTTTCTCCTGAATATATTCACGAGAAAACGCATACACCCTTTTTGGCCAAGTGCATCATTGTCGAAGTTGTGCCCCTCTTCCTGTGCTTTAAAGGCGATTCCAATGTACCTCTTGAAATCTGTTTCCTGCTATTCTGGATCGCTTTCAAGTCCGCCTCGTTGCCTTCCGTCAACAGATTTTCGGACGATTGTTGTCCTTTATTACTCTGCCAGTTTGTGAATTGCTGTGGCCCTGAGCTCCATTTTTCAACTCGTTTTTTGTGAGCTGACCGCAAGTCCAAAATGTTGGTTCAGGTCCTATACTGGTTCCCGGCGGGTGTCTGAGACTTTGGTTAATTCTTCTTCCTGCCTGGAAATTAGAATGACATGCGGCCGTCCAAATGCCTAACAGCTACTCTCTCATTGGTTCTCCCTCTTCCCTTTCATCCTCTCCCAAATTGGCCACCTGTGAGAACCAGGAGGTTAAAGGGGCTGTCTTTCCAAGTTGGGAGATTGATAGTAAAGCAGTTGGAAAGTCAAACCGGAGCACCAGGAGAGGGATTATTAGTTGAGTTTTAGAAACCTTTCATATTCACATTGTGTCCATTCTCTAGGTTTCCAGTACATGTTATAGCTGTAGTAATATTCCCTTCAACCTGGAGTGTTGGGACCCTTGGAATGTTTGCCACATATTATTTCTTTAAATGGGCTGCATTTGCTCACCGAATCTCACCAATCATCTCAGTCCCAAGTGTCCAGGCTTATGTCACATCCAGCTGTGGTTGTAGATAGGGTCATTTCAGGTTTCATCAGAGCCCCTGAAGGAATTGTAAAGAATTTCCCTGTTTTTTTGTTTTGTTTTTGAACTTCCTTTTTATAGGGGGTTTGAGCTGATTCTCACTGCCATGTTTATGGCAGTCAAGACACACTTCATTCCCTTATGGAGACATATCAATACATAGGTTTTAAGTTTCTTACTAGTCAGATATATACCTCTGCGGGAAACGTGGGGTTTTATGTCCATTTCACTGAGGAAAGTGTAGGTCTTGTCTATTCTGTAGTTGGTTTTTGGAACGGTACCTGTACTAATATCAAACTCTGGTTTTATGCATCACGCCACCTATCCTTCCCCTTAAGCAGGCATAAGAGTGTTTTCTAAATGTGAGACTCTGTTCTCTTTCCTCACTCAGTTCATGTGTAGCCATGTTTACAGGACCTTTATAAGTGATATCTTATGATAAGTTTCTTTTTCTCTGTGACTTATTTCACTTAGAATCATCGTACCTGAATCCACTGAGTTTGAAGCTACTGGCCTTATGACATTGATTTCATGGCTGACTTATATTCCATCGTACGTAAGTAACACAATTTCTTGAAACATTTTTGTCTTTCCTGGGATATTTAAGGTGTACCCAAGTTGAGGTTCTTGTAAGCAGTGTAGCCCTAAATTTTGGGGTGGCTCTGTCTTATTGATTTTCCGTTTTCCCAAGGTATATCCCCTAAACTGGAATTGCCCTTTGCTCTGTAGCTCTGTTGTTTCCTTGTTTTAGGGAACACATTGCACTCCTCCAGAGAGGCAGTTTGCAATTTACATCCTTTCCATCAGCATAACTAGGCTCCCTGTTCTCCAGGGCCTCTCTTGCCTTTCTGGTTTTTACACATTTTGCCGATGTCCCTTTTGTCCGGTGGTATGTGATACTTCATTGTAGTGCAGATTTGCATTGGCTGCTTGCTTGCTTGGCCAAAAAGCACGTATGCGTTTTCTCCTGAATATATTCAGGAGAAAACTCATACACCCTTTTGGGCCAAGTGCCTCATTGTCGAAGTTGTGCCCCTCTTCCTGTGCTTTAAAGGCAATTCCAATGTACCTCTTGAAATCTGTTTCCTGCTACTCTGGCTCGCTTTCAAGTCCGCCTCGTTACCTTCCCTCAACAGATATTTGGACGATTGTTGTCCTTTATTTCTCTGCCAGTTTGTGAATTGCTGTGGCCCTGAGCTCCATTTTTCAACTAGTTTTTTGTGAGCTGACCGCAAATCCAAAATTTTGGTTCAGGACCTATACTGGTTCCCAGCGGGTGTCTGAGACATTGGTTAATTCTTCTTCCTGCCAGGAAATTAGAGGGACATGCGGCCGTCGAAATGCCTAACAGCTACTCGCTCATTGGTTCTCCCTCTTCCCTTTCATCCTCTACAAATTTGGCCACCTGTGAGAACAAGGAGGTTAAAGGGGCTGTCTCTCCAAGTTGGGAGATTGATAGTAAAACAGTTGGAAAGTCAAACTGGAGCACCAGGATTGGGATTATTAGTTGAGTTTTAGAAACCTTTCGTATTCACAGTGTGTACATTCTCTATGTTTCCCGTACATGTTATAGCTCTAGTAATATTCCCTTCATCCTGGAGATTTGGGACACTTCGAATGTGTGCAACGCATTATTGCTTTAAAGGGTCTGGATTGCTCACTGAATCTCACCAATCCTCTCAGTCCCAAGTGTCCAACCTTATGCCACATCCAGCTGTCATTGTGGATAGGGTCATTCCAGGTTTCATCAGAGCCCCTGAAGGAATTGTAAAGAATTTCCCTGATTTTTGTTTTGTTTTTGAAATTCCTTTTTATAGTGGGTTTGAACTGATTCTCACTGCCATGTTTATGCCAGTCTAGAAAACCTTGATTCCCTTACGGAGACATATCAATACATAGGTTTTAAGATTCTTACCAGTCAGATATATTCCTCTGCGGGAAATATGGCGTTTTGAGTCCCTTTCACTGAGGAAAGTGTAGGTCTTGTCTATTCCGTATTTGGTTTTGGGAACGGTATCTGTACTAATATCTAACTCTGGTTTTATGCATCTCTCCACCTCTCATTCCCCCTTAAGCAGGCACAAGAGTGTTTTCTAAATGTGAGGCTCTGTTCTCTTTCCTAACTCAGTTCATGTGTAGCCATGTTTAGAGGACCTTCATAAGTGATATCTTATGATAAATTTCTTTTTCTCTGTGACTTATTTCACTTAGAATCATCGTACCTGAATCCACTCCTTTTGCTTCTACTGGCCTCATGACATTGATTTCATGGCTGAGGGTTATTACATTGTATGTAAATACCACAATATTTTGAAACATTTTTGTTTTTCCTGGGATTTTAAGGTGTACCCAAGTTGAGGTTCTTGTAAACAGTGCAGCCCTAAATTTTGGGTGGCTCTGTCTTATTGATTTTCAGTTTTCCCAAGGTATATTTCCTAGACTGGAATTGCCCTTGGCTCTGTTGCTCTGTTGTTTAATTGTTTTAGGGAACACATTGCACTCCTCCAGGGAGGCGGTTGGCAATTTACATCCTGCCCATCAGCATAACTAGGCTCCCTCTTCTCCAGCGCTTGTCTTGCCTTTCTGCTTTTTACACATTTTGCGGATGTCCCTTTTGACCGCTGGGAAGTGATACTTCTTTTTACTGCAGAATTTCATTCCCCGCTTGCTTGCTTGGCCAAAAAGGGCTTATGCATTTCCTCCTGATGATATTCAGGAGGAAACGCATAAGCCCTTTTTGGGCAAGTGCATCATGGTCGAAATTGTGCCCCTATTCCTGTGCTTTAAAGGCGATTCCAATGTACCTCTTGAAATCTGTTTCCTGCTTTTCTGGCTCGCTTTCAAGCCTGCCTCGTTGCCTTCCCTCAACAGATTTTTGCACGCTAGTTGCCCTTTATTACTCTGCCAATTTGTGAATTGCTGTGCTCCTGAGCTCCAATTTTCAACTCGTTTTTTGTGAGCTTACCGCAAGTCCAAAATTTACTTCAGGATATATACTGGTTCCCGGCGGGTGGCTAAGACTCTGGTTAATTCTTCTTTCTGCCGGTAAATTAGAGTGACATGTGCCACTCCAAATGCCTAACAACTAGTCTCTCATTGGTTCTCCATCTTTCCTTTCATCCTCTGCCTAATTTGCAACCTGTGAGAACCAGGAGTTTAAAGGGGCTGTCCCTCCAATTTGGGAGATTGATAGTAAAGCAGTTGGAAATGCAAACCAGAGCAACAGGAGAGGGAATTTAGTTGCGTTTTAAAATCCTTTCGTTTTCACAGTGTGTCCTTTCTCTATGTTTCCCGTACATGTTATAGCTGTAGTAATATTCCCTTCAACCTGGAGAGTTGGGATCCTTGGAATGTGTGCCACACATTATTGCTTTAAATGGTGTGCATTTGCTGACCCAATCTCACCAGTCCTCTCACCCCAAGTGTCCAGCCTTATGCCACATCCAGCTGTCATTGTAGATAGGGTAATTCCATGTTTCATCAGAGCCCCTGAAGGAAATGTAAAGATCATCCCTGTTTTTTTGTTTTGTTTTTGAAATTCCTTTTTATAGTGGGTTTGAGCTGATTCTCACTGCCATGATTATGCCAGTCTAGACACACTTGACTCCCTTACGGACACATATCAATACATAGGTTTTAAGATTCTTACTAGTCAGATATATTCCTCTGTGGGAAATAAGGGGTTTTGAGTCCCTTTCACTGAGGAAGGTGTAGGTCTTGTCTCTTCCATATTTGGTTTTTGGAAAGGTAGCTGTATGAATATCAAACGCTGGTTTTATGCATCACACCTCCTCTCCTTTCCCGTTAAGCAGGCATAAGAGTGTTTTCTAAATGTGAGACTCTGTTCTCTTTCCTATCTCTGTTCATGTGTAGCCATGTTTACAGGACCTTCATAAGTGATATCTTATAATAAGTTTCTTTTTCTCTTTGACTAAATTCACTTAAAATCTTCGTACCTGAATCCACCCATTTTGTTGCTACTGGCCTTTTGACATTGATTTCATGGCTGAGGGATATTCCATCTTACGTAAGTACCACAATTTCTTGAACCAATTTTGTCTTTCGTGGGATATTTAAGGTTTACCCAAGTTGTGGTTCTTGTAAGCAGTGCAGCCCTAAATATTGGGGTGGCTCTGTCTTTTTGATTTTCAGTTTTCCCATGGTATATTCCCTAGACTGGAAGTGCCCTTGGCTCTGTAGCTCTTGTGTTTACCTGTTTTAGGGAACACAATGCACTCCTCCAGAGAGGGAATTGGCAATTTACATCCCTCACATCAGCATAACAAGGCTCCCTGTTCTCCAGAGCCTGTCTTGCCTTTCTGCTTTTTACACATTTTGCGGATGTCCCTTTTGACCGGTGGGAAGTGATACTTCTTTGTAGTGCAGATTTGCATTGCCCGCTTGCTTGCTTGGCCAAAAAGGGCGTATGCGTTTTCTCCTGAATATATTCAGGAGAAAACGCATACGCCCTTTTTGGCCAAGTGCATCATTGTCGAAGTTGTGCCCCTCTTCCTGTGCTTTGAAGGTGATTCCAATGTACCTCTTGAAATTTTTTTCCTGCTATTCCTGCTCGCTTTCAAGTCCACCTCGTTGCCTTCCCTCAACAGATTTTTGGACGATAGTTGCCCTTCAGTACTCTGCCTGTTTGTGAATTGTTGTGTCCCAGAGCTCCATTTTTCAACTCATTTTTTGTGAGCTGACCACAAGTCCAAAATTTTGGTTCAGGACCTATACAGGTTCCCAGTGTGTGGCTGAGAATTTGATTAATAATTCTTCCTGCTGGGAAATTAGAGTGACATGAGCCCGTCCAAATGCCTAACAGCTATTCTCTCATTGGTTCTCCATCTTCCCTTTCATCCTCTGCCAAACTGGCAACCTGTGAGTACCAGGAGGCTAAAGGGTCTGTCTCTGCAAGTTGGGAGATTGATAATAAAGCAATTGGAAATTCAAACCGGAGCACCAGGAGAGGTCCTATTATTTGAGTTTTTGAAACCTTTCGTATTCACAGTGTGTCCATTCTCTAGGTTTCCCGTACATGTTATAGCTGTAGTAATATTCCCTTCAACCTGGAGAGTTGGGACCCCTGGAATGTGTGCCACGCATTATTCTTTTAAATGGTCTCCATTTGCTCACCGAAACTCACCAATCCTCTCAGTCCCAAGTGTCCAGCCTTATGCCACATCCAGCTGTCGTTGTATATATGGTCATTCCAGGTTTCATCAGAGCCCCTGAAGGAATTGTAAAGAATTTCCCTGTTTTTTTGTTTTGTTTTTGAAATTCCTTTTTATAGTGGGTTTGTACTTATTCTGACTGTCATGTTTATGCCAGTCTAGACAAACTTGATTCCCTTACGGAGACATATCAATACATAGGTTTTAAGTTTGTTACCAGTCAGATATATTCCTGTGTGGAAAATATGCGGTTTTGAGTCCCTTTCAATGAGGAAGGTGTAGGTCTTGTCTATTCCCTACTTGGTTTTTGGAACAGTATCTGTACTAATATCAAACTCTGGTATTATGCATCACCCCACCTCTCCTTCCACCTTAAGCAGGCATAAGAGTGTTTTCTAAATGTGAGACTCTGTTCTCTTTCCTAAGTCAGTTCATGTGTAGCCATGTTTACAGGACCTTCATAAGTGATATCTTATGATAAGTTTCTTTTTCTCTGTGACTTATTTCACTTAGAATCATCGTACCTGAATCCACTCATTTTGCTGCTACTGGCCTCATGACATTGATTTCATGGCTGGGTGATATTCCATCATCTGTAAGTAATACTATTTCTTAAACCATTTTTGTCTTTCCTGGGATATTTAAGGTGTACCCAAGTTGAGGTTCTTGTAAGCAGTGCAGCCCTAACTTTGGGGTGGTTCTGTCTTATTGATTTTCAGTTTTCCCAAGGTATATTCCCTAGACTCGAAGTGCCCTTGGCTCTGTAGCTCTGTTGTTTACTTGTTTTAGGGAACACAATGCACTCCTCCAGAGAGGCAGTTGGCAATTTACATCCCGCCCGTCAGCATAACAAGGCTCCCTGTTTTCCAGGGCCTGTCTTGCCTTTCTGGTTTTTACACATTTTGCGGATGTCCATTTTGACCGGTGGGAAGTGATACTTCTTTGTAGTGCAGATTTGCATTGCCCGCTGTCTTGCTAGGCCAAAAAGGGCGTATGCGTTTTCTCCTGAATATATTCAGGAGAAAACGCGTACTCCCTTTGTGTCCAAGTGCATCATTTTCGATGTTGTGCCCCTCTTCCTGTGCTTTGAAGGTGATTCCAATTTACCTCTTGAAATCTGTTTCCTGCTATTTCGGCTCACGTTCAATTCCGCCTCGTTGCCTTCCCTCAACAGATTTTTGGACGATAGTTGCCCTTTAGTACTCTGCCAGTTTGTGAATTGCTGTGCCCCTGAGCTCCATTTTTCAACTTATTTTTTGTGAGGTGACCACAAGTCCAAAATTTTGGTTCAGGACCTATACAGGTTCCCAGTGGGTGGCTGAGAATTTGATTTATTCTTCTTCCTGCCGGGAAATTAGAGTGACATGTGCCCGTCCAAATGCCTAACAGCTATTCTCTCATTGGTTCTCCATCTTCCCTTTCATCCTCTGCCAAACTGGCAACCTGTGAGTACCAGGAGGTTAAAGGGGCTGTCTCTGCAAGTTGGGAGATTGATAATAAAGCAATTGGAAATTCAAACCGGAGCACCAGGAGAGGGACTATTAGTTGAGTTTTAGAAACCTTTTGTATTCACAGTGTGTCCATTCTCTAGGTTTCCCGTACATATTATAGCTGTAGTAATATTCCCTTCAACCAGGAGAGTTGGGACCCTTGGAATGCGTGCCACACATTATTGTTTTAAATGGTCTGCATTTGCTCACCAAAACTCACCAATCCTCTCAGTCCCAAGTGTCCAGCCTTATGCCACATCCAGCTGTCTTTGTATATATGGTCATTTCAGGTTTCATCAGAGCCCCTGAAGGAATTGTAAAGAATTTCCCTGTTTTTTTGTTTTGTTTTTGAATTTCCTTTTTATAGTGGTTTTGAGCTGATTCTCACTGCCATGTTTAAGCCAGCGTAGACACACTTGATTCCCTTACGGAGACATATCAATACATAGCTTTTAAGAATCTTACTAGTCTGATATATTCCTCTGCGGAAAATATGCGATTTTGAGTCCCTTTCAATGAGGAAGGTGTAGGTCTTCTCTATTCCGTACGTGGTTTTTGGAACAGTATCTGTACTAATATCAAACTCTGGTTTTATGCATCATCCCACCTCTCCTTGCCCCTTAAGCAGGCATAAGAGTGTTTTCTAAAGGTGAGACACTGTTCTCTTTCGTAACTCAGTTCATGTGTAGCCATGTTTACAGGACCTTCATAAGTGATATCTTATGATAAGTTTCTTTTTCTCTGTGACTTATTTCACTTAGAATCATCGTACCTGAATCCACTCATTTTGCTGCTACTGCCCTCATGACATTGATTTCATGGCTGGGGGATATTCCATCGTCTGTAATTAATAAAATTTCTTAAACCATTTTTGTCTTTCCTGGGATATTTAAGGTGTACCCAAGTTGAGGTTATTGTAAGCAGTGCAGCCTTAATTTTGGGTTGGCTCTCTCTTATTGATTTTCTGTTTTCCCAAGGTATATTCACTAGACTGGAAGTGCCCTTGGCTCTGTAGCTCTGTTGTTTACTTGTTTTAGGGAACACAATGCACTCCTCCAGAGAGGCAGTTGGCCATTTACATCATGCCCATCAGCATAACTAGGTTCCCTGTTCTCCAGGGCCGGTCTTGCCTTTCTGGATTTTACACATTTTGCGGATGTCCCTTTTGACCGGTGGGCAGTGATACTTCTTTGTAGTGCAGATTTGCATTGCCCGCTTTCCTGCATGGCCAAAATGGCCGTATGCGTTTTCTCCTGAATATATTGAGGAGAAAAAGCATACGCCCTTTTTAACCAAGAGCATCATTGTCGAAGTTGTGCCCCTCTTCCTGCGCTTTAAAGGCGATTCCAATGTACCTCTTGAAATCTGTTTCCTGCTTTCTGGCCGAAATTCAGGTCCGCCTGTTTTACTTCTCTCAACAGATTTTTGGACGATAGTTGTCCTTTATTACTCTGCCAGTTTGTGAATTGCTGTGCCCCTGAGCTCCATTTTTCAACTCGTTTTTTGTGAGCTGACCGCAAGTCCAAAATTTTGGTTCAGGACCTATACTGGTTCCCGGTGGGTGGCTGAGACTTTTGTTAATTCTTCTTCCTGACGGGAAATTAGAGTGACATGGGCCCATCCATATGCCTAACAGCTACTCTCTCATTCGTTCACCCTATTCCCTTTCATCCTCTGCCAAATTGTCAACCTGTGCGAACCAGGAGGTTAAAGGTGCTGTCTCTCCAAGTCGGGAGATTGATAGTAAAGCAGTTGGAAAGTCAAACCAGAGCAAAAGGAGAGGGACTCTTTGTTGAGTTTTAGAAGACTTTTGTATTCACAATGTGTCTGTTCTCTTCCTTTCCCGTACATGTTATAGCTGTAATAATATTCACTTCAACGTGGAGAGTTGGGACCCTTGGAATGTGTGCCACGCATTATTGCTTTAAGTGGTCTGCATTTGCTCACCGAATATCACAAATCCTCTCAGTCCCAAGTGTCTTTCCTTATGCCACATCCAACTGTCGTTGTAGATGGGGTCATTCCAGGTTTCATCAGAGCACCAGAAGGAATTGTAAAGAATTTCCCTGTTTTTTCGATTTGTTTTTGAAATTCCTTTTTATAGTGGGTTTGAGCTGATTCTCACTGCCATGTTTCTGCCAGTCTAGACACACTTGATTCCCTGATGGAGACGTATCAATACATAGGTTTTAAGATTCTTACTAGTCAGATATATTTCTCCGTGGGAAATATGGGGTTTTCAGTCCCTTTCAATTAGGAAGGTGTAGGGATTGTCTCTTCCGTAGTTAGTTTTTGGAACGGTACCTGTACTAATATCAAACTCTTGTTTTATGCATCACGCCACCTCTCCTTCCCCCTTAAGCAGGCATAAGAGTGTTTTCTAAATGTGAGACTCTGTTCTCTTTCCTAACTCAGTTCATGTGTAGCCATGTTTACAAGACCTTCATAAGTGATATCTTATGATAAGTTTCTTTTTCTCTGTGACTTATTTCACTTAGAATCATCGTACCTGAATCCACTCTTTTTGCTGCTACTGGCCTTATGATATTGATTTCATGGATGAGGGATATTCCATCGTACGTAAGTACCACAATTTCTTGAACCATTTTTGTCTTTTCTGAGATATTTCAGGTGTACCCAAGTTGATGTTCATGTAAGCAGTGCAGCCCTAAATTTTGAGGTGGCTGTGTCTTATTGATTTTCAGTTTTCCCAAGGTATATTCCCTAGACTGGAAGTGCCCTTGGCTCTGTAGCTCTGTTGTTTACTTGTTTTAGGGAACACAATGCAATCCTCCAGAGAGGGAGTTTTCAATTTACATCCCGCCTATCAGCATAAGTAGGCTCCCTCTTCTCCAGGGCCAGTCTTGCCTTTCTGGTTTTTACACATTTTTTGCATGTCCCTTTTGACGGGTGGGAAGTGATACTTCTTTTTAGTGCAGATTGGCATTGCCCGCTTGCTTGCTTGGCCAAAAACAGCATATGCGTTTTCTCCTGAATATATTCAGGAGAAAACGCATACACCCTTTTTGGCCAAGTGCATCATTGTCGAAGTTGTGCCCCTCTTCCTGTGCTTTTTTTTTTTTTTTTGTGGTACGCGGGCCTCTCACTGCTGCGGCCTCTCCCGTTGCGGAGCACAGGCTCCGGACGCGCAGGCCCAGCAGCCACGGCCCACGGGCCCAGCCGCTCCGCGGCATATGGGATCCCCCCAGACCGGGGCACGAACCCGCATCCCCTGCATCGGCAGGCGGACTCCCAACCACTGAGCTACCAGGGAGGCACTTCCTGTGCTTTAAAGATGATCCCAATGTACCTCTTGTAATCTGTTTCCTGATATTCTGCCTCGCATTCAAGTCCGCCTGGTTGCCTTCCCTCAACAGATTTTTGGACGATTGTTGTCCTTTATTACTCTGCCAGTTTGTGTATTGCTGTGCCCTGAGATCGATTTTTCAACTCGTTTTTTTGTGAGCTGACCGCAAGTCCAAAATTTTTGTTCAGTACCTATACTGGTTCCCGGTGGGTGGCTGAGACTTTGGTTAATTCTTCTTCCTGCCGGGAAATTAGAATGACATGTGCCCGTCCAAATGCGTAACAGCTACTCTGTCATTGGTTCTCACTCTTCCCTTTCATCCTCTGCCAATTTGGCATCCTTTGCGAACCAGGAGGTTAAAGGGGCTGTCTCTCCAAGTTGGGAGATTGATAGTAAAGCAGTTGGAAAATCAGACCGGAGCACCAGGAGAGGGAATATTAGTTGAATTTTAGAAACCTTTCATATTCACAGTGTGTCCATTCTCTATGTTTCCCATACATTTTACAGCTGTAGTAATATTCCCTTCATCCTGGAGAGTTGGGACAAGTGGAATGTGTGCCACGCATTATTGCTTTAAATGGTCTGTATTTGCTCACCAAATCTCACCAAACCTCTCAGTCCCAAGTGTCCTGCCTTATGCCACATCCAGCTGTCTTTGTAGATAGGGTCATTCCAGGTTTCATCAGAGCCCCTGAAGGAATTGTAAAGAATTTCCCTGTTTGAGCTGATTATCACTGCCATGATTCTGCCAGTGTAGACACACTTATTTCCCTGATGGAGACATATCAATACATAGGTTTTAAGTTTCTTACTAGTCAGATATATTCCTCTGTGGGAAATATGCGGTTTTGAGACCCTTTCACTGAGGAAGGTGTATGGCTTGTCTCTTCCGTAGTTGGATTTTGGAATGGTACATGTACTAATATCAAACTCTGGTTTTAGGCATCACCCCACCTCTCCTTCCCCCTTAAGCAGGGATAAGTGTGTTTTCTAAATGTGAGACCCTCTTCTCTTTCCTAACTCAGTTCATGTGTAGCCATGTTTACAGGAACTTCATAAGTGATATCTGATGATAAGTTTCTTTTTCTTGGTGACTTATTTCACTTAGAAACATCGTACCTAAATCCACTCATTTTGCTGCTACTGGCCTTATGACATTGATTTCATGGCTGAGGGATATTCCATCGTACGTAATATCCCAATTTCTTGAGCAATTTTTGTCTTTCCTGGGATATTTCAGGTGTACCCAAGTTGAGGTTCTTGTAAGCAGTGCATCCCTAAATTTTGGGGTGGCTCTGTCTTATTGATTTTCAGTTTTCGCAAGGTATATTCCCTAGACTGAATGTGCACTTGGCTCTGTAGATCTGTTGTTTACTTGTTTTAGGGAACACAGTGCACTCCTCCAGAGAGGCAGTTGGCAATTTACATCCCACCCATCAGCATAACTAGGCTCCCTGTTCTCCAGGGCCTGTCTTGCCTTTCTGGTTTCTATACATTTTGCGGATGTCCCTTTTGACTGGTGGGAAGTGATACTCCTTTGTAGTGCAGATTTGCATTGCCGCTTGCTTGCTTGGCCAAAAAGGGTGTATGCGTTTTCTCCTGAATATATTCAGGAGAAAACGCATACGCCCTTTTGGCCAAGTGCATCACTGTTGAAGTTTTGCCCCTCTTCCTGTGCTTTACAGGCGATTCCAATGTACCTCTTGATATCTGTTTCCTGCTCTTCAGGCTCACTTTCAAGTCCACCTCATTGCCTTCCATCAACAGATTTTTGGACTATAGTTTTCCTTTATTACTCTGCCAGATTGTGAATTGCTGTGCCCCAGACCTCCATTTTTCTACTAGTTTTTTTGAGCTGACCGCAAGTCCAAAATTTTGGTTCAGGACCTATACTGTTTCCCCCCGAGTGGCTGAGACTTTGGTTAATTCTTTTTCCTGACAGGAAATTGGAGTGACTTGTGCCCGTCCAAATGCCTAACACCTACTCTCTCATTGGTTCTCCCTCTTCCCTTTCATCCTCTGCAAAATTGGCAACCTCTGCGAACCAGGAGATTAAAGGGGCTGTCTCTCCAAGTTGGGAGATTGGTAGTAAAGCTTTTGGAAAGTCAAAGCGGAGCACCAAGAGAGGGACTATTAGTTGAGCTTTAGAGAACTTTCGTATTCACAGTGTGTCCATTCTCTATGTTTCCCATACATGTTATAGCTGTAGTAATATTCCCTTCAACCTGGAGAGTTGGGACCCATGGAATGGGTGCAACACATTATTGCTTTAAAGGGTCTCCATTTGGTCACCCAATCTCATCAATCCTCTCAGACCCAAGTGTCAAGCCTTATGCCACGTCCAGCTTTCATTGTAGATAGGGTCATTTCAGGTTTCATCAGAGCGCCTGAAGGAATTATAAAGAATTTCCTTGTTTTTTTGTTTTGGTTTTGAAATTCCTTTTTATACTGGGTTAGAGCTGATTCTCACTGCCATGTTTATGCCAGTCTAGACACACATGATTCACTTACGGACACATATCAATACATACGTTTTAAGATTCTTACTAGTCAGATATATTCCTGTGTGGGAAGTATGGGGTTTTGAGTACCTTTCACTGAGGAAGGTGTAGGTCTTGTATATTACGTATTTTTTTTTGGAATGTTACCGGAACTAATATCAATCTCCGGTTTTGTGCATCACCCCACATCCCCTTCCCCCTTAAGCAGGCATAAGAGTGCTTTCTAATTGTGAGACTCTGTTCTCTTTCCTAAGTCAGTTCATGAGCGGCCATGTTTACAGGACATTCATAAGTGATATCTTATGATAAGTTTCTTTTTCTCTGTGACTTATGTCACTTAGAATCATCGTACCTGAATCCACTCATTTGGCTGCTACTGGCCTTATGACTTTGATTTCATGGCTGAGGGATATTCCATCGTACGTAAGTACCACAATTTCTTTAACCATCTTTGTCTTTCCTCGGATATTTAAGGTGTACCCAAGATGAGGTTCTTGTAAGCAGTGCAGCCGTATATTATGGGGTAGCTCTGTCTTATTGATTTTCAGTTTTCCCAAGGTATATTCCCTAGACTGGAAGTGCCCTTGGCTCTGTAGCTCTGTTGTTTACTTGTTTTAGGGAACACAATGCACTCCTCCAGAGAGGCAATTGGCAATTTACATCCTGCCCATCAGCATAACTAGGCTCCCTGTTCTCCAGGTCCGGTCTTGCCTTTCTGGATTTTACAAATTTTGCGGATGTCCCTTTTGACTTGTGGGCATTGATACTTCTTTGTAGTGCAGATTTGCATTGCCCGCTTTCTTGCTTGGCCAAAATGGGAGTATGCGTTTTCTCCTGAATATATTCAGGAGAAAACGCATACGCCCTTTTTAACCAAGAGCATCACTATCGAACTTGTGCCACTCTTCCTGTGCTTTAAAGGTGATTCCAATATACCTCTTGAAATCTGGTTCCTGCTTTCTGGCCGAAATTCAAGTCCGCCTGTTTTCCTTCCCTCAACAGATTTTTGGACGATAGTTGTCCTTTATTACTCTGCCAGTTTGTGAATTGCTGTGCCCCTGAGCTCCGTTTTTCAACTCGTTTTTTGTGAGCTGACCGCAAGTCCAAATTTGTGGTTCAGGAACTATACTGGTTGCTGGCGGCTGGCTGATACTTTGGTTAATTCTGCTTCCTGCTGGGAAATTAGAGTGACATGTGCCCGTCCAAATGCCTAACAGCTACTCTCTCATTGGTTCTCCCTATTCCCTTTCATCCTCTGCCAAATTGGCAACCTGTGCGAACCAGGAGGTTAAAGGGGCTGTCTCTCCAAGTTGGGAGGTTGATAGAAAGCAGTTGGAAAGTCCAACCAGAGCAGCAGGAGAGGGACTATTAGTTGAGTTTTAGAAGCCTTTCGTATTCACAGTGTGTCCATTCTCTAGGTTTCCCATACATGTTATAGCTGTAATAATATTCACTTCAACCTGGAGAGTTGGGACCCTTGGAATGTGTGCCACGCATTATTCCTTTAAATGGTCTGCATTTGCTCACCGAATATCACCAATCCTCTCAGTCCCAAGTGTCTTTCCTTATGCCACATCCAACTGTCGTTGTAGATAGGGTCATTCCAGGTTTCATCAGTGCCCCAGAAGGAATTGTAAAGAATTTTCCTGTTTTTTTGATTTGTTTTTGAAATTCCTTTTTATAGTGGGTTTGAGCTGATTCTCACTGCCATGTTTCTGCCAGTCTAGACACACTTGATTCCCTGATGGAGACATATCAATTCATAGGTTTTAAGATTTTTACTACTCAGATATTTTCCTCTGCTGGAAATATGGAATTTTGAGTCCCTTTCACTTAGTAAGTTGTAGGTCTTTTCTACTCCATAGTTGGTTTTTGGAACGGTACCTGTACTAATATCAAACTCTGGTTTTATGCATCACGCCACCTCTCCTTCCCCCTTAAGCAGGCATAAGAGTGTTTTCTAAATGTGAGGCTCTGTTGACTTTCCTAACTCAGGTCATGTGTAGCCATGTTTACAGGACCTTCATAAGTGATATCTTATGATAAGTTTCTTTTTCTCTGTGACTCATTTCACTTAGAATCATCGTACCTGAATCCACTCATTTTGCTGCTACTGGCCTTATTACTTTGATTTCATGGCTGAGGGATAATCCATCCTACGTAAGTACCACAATTTCTTGAACCATTTTTGTCTTTCCTGGGATATTTCAGTTGTACCCAAGTTGAGCTTCTTGTAAGCAGTGAAGCCCTAAATATTGAGGTGGCTCTGTCTTATTGACTTTCAGTTTTCCCAAGGATTATTCCCTAGACTGGAAGTGCCCTTGGCTCTGTATCTCTGTTGTTTACTTGTTTCAGGGAACACAATGCACTACTCCAGAGAGGCAGTTGGCAATTTACATTCCGCCCATTAGCATAACTAGGCTCCCTCTTCTCCAGGGCCTGTCTTGCCTTTCTGGTTTTTACATATTTTGCGCATGTCCCTTTTGTCTGGTGGGAAGTGATACTGCTTTGTAGTGCAGATTTGCATTGCCCGCTTGCTTGCTTGGCCAAAAAGGGCTTATGCTTTTTCTCCTGAATATATTCAGGAGAATACGCATATGCCCTGTTTGGCCAAGTGCATCATTGTCGAAGTTGTGCCCCTCTTCCTGTGCTTTAAAGGCGATTCCCATGTACCTCTTGAAATCTGTTTCCTGCTATCCTGGCTCGCTTTCAAGTCTGCCTTGTTGCCTTCCCTCAACAGATTTTTGGACGATAGTTTTCCTTTATTACTCTGCCCGTTTGTGAATTGCTGTGTCCCTGAGCTCCATTTCTCAACTCGTTTTTTGTGAGCTGACCGCAAGTCCAAAATTTTGGTTCAGGACCTATACTGGTTCCCGGCGGGTGGCTGAGACTTTGATTAATTCTTCTTCCTGCCGGGAAATTTGAGTGACATGTGCCCGTCCAAATGTCTAACAGCTACTCTCTCATTGGTTCTCCATCTTACCTTTCATCCTCTGCCAATTGGCAACATGTGAGAACCAGGAGGTTAAAGGGGCTGTCTCTCCAAGTTGGGAGATTGATAGTAAAGCAGTTGGAAATTCAAACCGGAGCACCAGGAGAGGGACAATTAGTTGAGTTTTAAAAACCTTTTGTATTCACAGTGTGTCCATTCTCTAGGTTTCCCATACATGTTATAGCTGTAGTAGTATTCCCTTCAACATGGAGAGTTGGCACTTTTGGAATGTGTGCCACGCATTATTGCTTTAAATGGTCTGCATTTGCTCACCGAATCTCACCAATCCTCTCAGTCACAAGTGTCCTCACTTATGCCACATCCAGCTGTCATTGTAGATAGGGTCATTATAGATTTCATCAGAGCCCCTGAAGGAATTGTATAGAATTTCCCTATTTTTTTGTTTTGTTTTTGAAATTACTTTTTATAGTGGATTTGAGCTGATTATCACTGCCATGTTTCTGCCAGTCTAGACACACTTGATTCCCTGATGGAGACATATCAATTCATAGGTTTTAAGATTCTTACTAGTCAGATATATTCCTCTGCGGGAAATATGGGGTTTTGCGTACTTTTCACTGAGGAAGGTGTATGGATTGACTCTTCCGTAGTCTGTTTTTGGAACGGTACCTGTACTAATATCAAACTCTGGTTTTATGCATCACACCACCTCTCCTTCCCCCTTAAGCAGGCATAAGAGTGTTTTCTAAATGTGAGACTCTGTTGTCTTTCCTAACTCAGTTCATGTGTAGCCATGTTTACAGGACCTTCATAAGTGATATCTTATGATAAGTTTCTTTTTCTCTGTGACTCATTTCACTTAGAATCATCGTACCTGAATCCACTCATTTTGCTGCTACTGGCCTTATGACTTTGATTTCATGGCTGAGGGACATTCCATCGTACGTAAGTACCACAGTTTCTTGAACCATTTTTGTCTTTCCTGGGATATTTCAGGTGTACCCAAGTTGAGGTTCTTGTAAGCAGTGAAGCCCTAAATATTGAGGTGGCTCTGTCTTATTGATTTTCAGTTTTCCCAAGGTATATTCCCTAGACTGGAAGTGCCCGTGTCTCTATAGCTCTGTTGTTTACTTGTTTTAGGGAACACAATGCACTCCTCCAGAGAGGCAGTTGGCAATTTACATTCCGCCCATCATCATAAGTAGGCTCCCTCTTCTCCAGGGCCTGTCTTGCCTTTCTGGTTTTTACATATTTTGCGCATGTCCCTTTTGTCTGGTGGGAAGTGATACTGCTTTGTAGTGCAGATTTGCATTGCCCGTTTGCTTGCTTGGCCAAAAAGGGCTTATGCGTTTTCTCCTGAATATATTCTGGAAAAAACACATACGCCCTGTTTGGCCAAGTGCATCATTGTCGAAGTTGTGCCCCTCTTCCTGTGCTTTAAAGGCGATTCCAATCAACCTCTTGAAATCTGTTTCCTGCTATTCTGGCTCGCTTTCAAGTCTGCCTCATTGCCTTCCCTCAACCGAATTTTGGACGATAGTTTTCCTTTATTACTCTGCCCGTTTGTGAATTGCTGTGCCCCTGAGCTCCATTTTTCAACTCGTTTTTGTGAGCTGACCGCAAGTCCAAAATTTTGGTTCAGGACCTACACTGGTTCCCGGCGGGTGGCTGAGACTTGGGTTAATTCTTCTTCCTGCCGGGAAATTAGAGTGACATGTGCCCGTCCAAATGCTTAACAGCTACTCTCTCATTGATTCTCCCTCTTCCCTTCCATCCTCTGCCAAATTGGCAACCTGTGCGAACCAGGAGGTTAAAGGGGCTGTCTCTCCATGTTGGGAGATTGATAGTAAAGCAGTTGGAAATTCAAACCGGAGCACCAGGAGAGGGACTATTAGTGGAGTTTTAGAAACCTTTCGTATCACAGTGTGTCCTTTCTCTATGTTTTCCGTACATGTTATAGCTGTAGTAATATTCCCTTCAACCTGGAGAGTTGGGACCCTTGGAATGTGTCCCATGCATTATTGCTTTAAATGGTCTGCATTTGCTCACCGAATCTCACCAATCCTCTCAGTCCCAAGTGTCCAGCCTTATGCCACGTCCAGCTGTAGTTGTAGATAGGGTCATTCCGGGTTTCATCAGAGACCCTGAAGGAATTGTAAAGGATTTCCGTGATTTTTTGTTTTGTTTGTGAAATTCCTTTTTAGAATGGGTTTGTGCTTATTCTCACTGCCATGTATATGCGTGTCTAGACACACTTGATTTCCTTACGGTGACATATCAATACATAGGTTTTAAGATTTTTACTATTCAGATATTTTCGTCTGCGGGAAATATGGGATTTTGTGTCCCTTTCACTTAGGAAGTTGTAGGTCTTTTCTACTCCGTAGTTGGTTTTTGGAACGGTACATGTACTAATATCAAACTCTGGTTTTATGCATCACCCCACCTCTCCTTCCCCCTTAAGCAGGCATAAGAGTTTTTTCTCAATGTGAGAGCATGTTGTCCTTCCTAACTCACTTCATGTGTAGCCATGTTTATAGGACTTTCATAAGTGATATCTTATGATAAGTTTCTTTTTCTCTGTGACTTATTTCACTTAGAATCATCGTACCTGAATCCACTTATTTTGCTTCTACTGGCCTTATGACATTGATTTCATGGCTGAGGGATATTCCATCGTACGTAAATACCACAATTTCTTAAACCATTTTTGTCTTTCCTGGGATATTTCAGGTGTACCCAAGTTGAGGTTCTTGTAAGCAGTGCAGCCCTAAATTTTGGGGTGTCTCTGTCTTATTGACTTTCAGTTTTACAAGGTATATTCCGTAGACTGGAAGTGCCCTTGGCTCTGTAGCTCAGTTGTTTACTTGTTTTAGGGAACACAATGCACTCCTCCAGAGAGGCAGTTGGCAATTTACATCCCGCCCATCAGCATAACTAGGCTCCTTTTTCTCCAGGGCCTGTGTTGCCTTTCTAGTTTCTACACATTTTGCGGATGTCCCTTTTGACCGGTGGGAAGTGATACTGCTTTGTAGTGCAGATTTGCATTGCCAGATTGCTTGCTCGGCCAAAAAGGACGTATGCGTTTTTTCCTGAATATATTCAGGAGAAAACGCATACTCACTTTTTGGCCCATTGCATCATTGACGAAGTTGTGACCATCTTCCTGTGCTTTAAAGGCGATTCCAATGTACCTCTTGAAATCTGTTTCCTGCTATTCTGGCTCCATTTCAAGTCCGCCTCGTTGCCTTCCCTCAACAGATTTTAGGACGATAGTTTTCCTTTATTACTCTGCCCGTTTGTGAATTGCTGTGCCCCAGAGCTCCATTTTTCAATTCGTTTTTTGTGAGCTGACCGCAAGTCCAAAATTTTGTTTCAGGACCTATACTGGTTACAGGCGGATTACTCAGACATTGAATAATTCTTATTCCTGCCGGGAAATTAGAGGGACAAGTGCCCGTCCACATGTCTAACAGCTACTCTCTCATTGGTTCTCCATCTTACATTTCATCCTCTGCCATTTGGCAACATATGAGAACCAGGAGGTTAAAGGGCCTGTCTCTCCAAGTTGGGAGATTGATAGTAAAGCAGTTGGAAATTCAAACCGGAGCACCAGGAGAGGCAATATTAGTTGAGTTTTAAAAACCTTTTGTATTCACATTGTGTCCATTCTCTAGGTTTCCCGTACATGTTATAGCTGTAGTAGTATTCCCTTCAATTGGAGAGTTGGGACCATTGGAATGTGTGCCACACATTATTGCTTTAAATGGTCTGGATTTACTCACCGAATCTCACCAATCCTCTCAGTCCCAAGTGTCCAGACTTATGCCACATCCAGCTGTCATTGTAGATAGGGTCATTATAGATTTCATCAGAGCCCCTGAAGGTATTGTAAAGAATTTCCCTGTTTTTTGGTTTTGTTTTTGAAATTTCTTTTTAGAATGGGTTTGAGCTGATTCTTACTGCCATGTTTATGCGAGTCTAGACACATTTGATTCCCTTACGGTGACATATCAGTACATAGGTATTAAGATTTTTACCAGTCAGATATTTTCCTCTGCGGGAAATATGGGATTTTGAGTCCCTTTCACTTAGGAAGTTGTAGGTCTTTTCTACTACATAGTTGGTTTTTGGAACGGTACCTGTACTAATATCAAACTCTGGTTTTATGCATCATGCCACCTCTCCTTCCCCCTTAAGCAGGCATAAGAGTGTTTTCTAAATGTGAGGCTCTGTTGACTTTCCTAACTCAGTTCATGTGTAGCCATGTTTACAGGACCTTCATAAGTGATATCTTATGATAAGTTTCTTTTTCTCTGTGACTTATTTCACTTAGAATCATCGTACCTGAATCCACTCATTTAGCTGCTACTGGCCTTATGACTTTGATTTCATGGCTGAGGGATATTCCACCGTACGTAAGTACCACAATTTCTTGAAACATTTTTGTCTTTCCTGGGATATTTCAGGTGTACACAAGTTGAAGTTCTTGTAAGCAGTGCAGCACTAAATATTGAGGTGGCTCTGTCTTATTGATTTTCAGTTTTCCCAAGGTATATTCCCTACACTGCAAGTGCCCTTGTCTCTGTAGCTCTGTTGTTTACTTGTTTTAGGGAACACAATGCAGTCTTCCAGAGAGGCAGTTGGCAATTTACATTCCGCCCATCAGCATAACTAGGCTCCGTCTTCTCCAGGGCCTGTCTTGTCTTTCTGGTTTTTACATATTTTGCGGATGTCCCTTTTGTCTGGTGGGAAGTGATACTGCTTTGTAGTGCAGATTTGCATTGCCCGCTTGCTTGCTTGGCCAAAAAGGGCTTATGCGTTTTCTCCTGAATATATTCAGGAGAAAACGCATATGCCCTGTATGGCCAAGTGCATCATTGTCGAAGTTGTGCCCCTCTTCCTGTGCTTTAAAGGCGATTCCAATGTACCTCTTAAAATTTGTTTCCTGCTATTCTGGCTCGCTTTCAAGTCTGCCTCGTTGCCTTCCCTCAACAGATTTTTGGACGATAGTTTTCCTTTATTACTCTGCCCGTTTGTGAATTGCTGTGCCCCTGAGCTCCATTTCTCAACTCGTTTTTTGTGAGCTGACCGCAAGTCCAAAATTTAGGTTCAGGACATATACTGGTTCCCGGGGGTGGCTGAGACTTTGATAAATTCTTCTTCCTGCCGGGAAATTAGAGTGACATGTGCCCGTCCAAATGTCTCTCAGCTACTCTCTCATTGGTTCTCCATCTTACCTTTCATCCTCTGCCAATTGGCAACATGTGAGAACCAGGAGGTTAAAGGGGCTGTCTCTCCAAGTTGGGAGATTGATAGTAAAGCAGTTGGGATTTCAAACCGGAGCACCAGGAGAGGAACTATTAGTTGAGTTTTTAAAACCTATTGTATTCACAGTGTGTCCATTCTCTAGGTTTCCCATACATGTTATAGCTGTAGTAGTATTCCCTTCAACCTGGAGAGTTGGCACCATTGAAATGTGTGCCACGCATTATTGCTTTAAATGGTCTGCATTTTATCACCCAATCTCACCAATCCTCTCAGTCACAAGTGTCCTGACTTATGCCACATCTAGCTGTCATTGCAGATAGGGTCATTATAGATTTCATCAGAGCCCCTGAAGGAATTGTATAGAATTTCCCTATTTTTTTGTTTTGTTTTTGAAATTCCTTTTTATAGTGTGTTTGAGCTGATTCTCACTGCCATGTTTCTGCCAGTCTAGACACACTTGATTCCCTGATGGAGACATATCAATACATAGGTTTTAAGATTCTTACTAGTCAGATATATTCCTCTGCGGGAAATATGGGGTTTTGCATACTTTTCACTGAGGAAGGTGTAGGGATTGACTCATCCGTATTTGGTTTTTGGAACGGTACCTGTACTAATATCAAACTCTGGTTTTATGCATCACGCCACCTATCCTTCCCCTTAAGCAGGCATAAGAGTGTTTTCTAAATGTGAGACTCTGTTGTCTTTCCTAACTCAGTTCGTGTGTAGCCATGTTTACAGGACCTTCATAAGTGATATCTTATGATAAGTTTCTTTTTCTCTGTGACTCATTTCACTTAGAATCATCGTACCTGAATCCACTCATTTTGCTGCTACTGGCCTTATGACTTTGATTTCATGGCTGAGGGACATTCCATCGTACGTAAGTACCACAATTTCTTGAAACATTTTTGTCTTTCCTGGGATATTTCTGGTGTACCCAAGTTGAGATTCTTGTAAGCAGTGCAGCCCTAAATTTTATGGTGGCTCTGTCTTATTGATTTTCAGTTTTCCCAAGGTATATTCCCTAGACTGGAAGTGCACGTGTCTCTATAGCTCTGTTTTTTACTTGTTTTAGGGAACACAATGCAGTCCTCCAGAGAGGCAGTTGGCAATTTACATTCCGCCCATCATCATAACTAGGCTCCCTCTTCTCCAGGGCCTGTCTTGCCTTTCTGGTTTTTACATATTTTGCGCATGTCCCTTTTGTCTGGTGGGAAGTGATACTGCTTTGTAGTGCAGATTTGCATTGCCCGCTTGCTTGCTTGGCCAAACAGGGCTTATGCGTCTTCTCCTGAATATATTCAGGAGAAAACGCGTAGGCCCTGTTTGGCCAAGTGCATCATTGTCGAAGTTGTGCCCCTCTTCCTGTGCTTTAAAGGTGATTCCAATGTACCTCTTGTAATGTGTTTCCTGCTATTCTGGCTCGCTTTCAAGTCTGCCTCATTGCCTTCCCTCAACCGAATTTTGCACGATAGTTTTCCTTTATTACTCTGCCCGTTTGTGAATTGCTGTGCCCCTGAGCTCCATTTTTCAACTCGTTTTTTGTGAGCTGACCGCAAGTCCAAAATTTTGGTTCAGGACCTATACTGGTTCCCGGCGGGTGGCTGAGACTTGGGTTAATTCTTCTTCCTGCCGGGAAATTAGAGTGACATGTGCCCATCCAAATGCCTAACAGCTACTCTCTCATTGATTCTCCCTCTTCCCTTTCATCCTCTGCCAAATTGGCAACCTGTGCGAACCAGGAGGTTAAAGGGGCTGTCTCTCCATGTTGGGAGATTGATAGTAAAGCAGTTGGAAAGTCAAACCGGAGCACCAGGAGAGGGACTATTATTTGAGTTTTAGAAACCTTTCGTATCACAGTGTGTCCTTTCTCTATGTTTTCCGTACATGTTATAGCTGTAGTAATATTCCCTTCAACCTGCAGAGTTGGGACTCTTGGAATGTGTGCCACGCATTATTGCTTTAAATGGTCTGCATTTGCTCACCGAATCTCACCAATCCTCTCAGTCCCAAGTGTCCAGCCTTATGCCACATCCAGCTGTCATTGTAGATAAGGTCATTCCGGGTTTCATCAGAGACCCTGAAGGAATTGTAAAGGATTTCCCTGATTTTTTGTTTTGTTTGTGAAATTCCTTTTTAGAATGGGTTTGAGCTGATTCTCACTGCCATGTTTATGCGAGTCTAGACACACTTGATTCCCTTACTTAGACATATCAATACATAGGTTTTAAGATTTTTACTTGTCAGATATTTTCCTCTGCGGGAAGTATGGGGTTTTGAGTCCCTATCCCTTAGGAAGTTGTAGGTCTTTTCTACTCTGTAGTTGGTTTTTGGAACGGTACATGTACTAATATCAAACTCTGGTTTTATGCATCACCCCACCACTCCTTCCCCCTTAAGCAGGAATAAGAGATTTTTCTCAATGTGAGACTCTGTTGTCTTTCCTAACTCAGTTCATGTGTAGCCATGTTTACAGGACCATCATAAGTGATATCTTATGATAAGTTTCTTTTTCTCTGTGTCTTATTTCACTTAGAATCATCGTACCTGAATCCACTCATTTTGCTGCTACTGGCCTTATGACATTGATTTCATGGCTGAGGGATATTCCATCATACGTAAATACCACAATTTCTTGAACCATTTTAGTCTTTCCTGGGATATTTCAGGTGTACCCAAGTTGAGGTTCTTGTAAGCAGTGCAGCCCTAAATTTTGTGTTGGCTCTGTCTTATTGACTTTCAGTTTTCCCAAGGTATATTCCCTAGACTGGAAGTGCCCTTGGCTCTGTATCTCTGTTGTTTACTTGTTTCAGGGAACACAATGCACTACTCCTGAGAGGCAGTTGGCAATTTACATTCCGCCCATCAGCATAACTAGGCTCCTTCTCCAGGGCCTGTCTTGTCTTTCTGGTTTTTACATATTTTGTGGATGTCCCTTTTGTCTGTTGGGAAGTGATACTGCTTTTTCCTGCAGATTTGCATTGCCCGCTTGTTTTCTTGGCCAAAAAGGGCTTATGCGTTTTCTCCTGAATATATTCAGGAGAAAATGCATATGCCCTGTATGGCCAAGTGCATCATTGTCGAAGTTGTGCCCCTCTTCCTGTGCTTTAAAGGCGATTCCAATGTACCTCTTGAAATTTGTTTCCTGCTATTCTGGCTCGCTTTCAAGTCTGCCTCGTTGCCTTCCCTCAACAGGTTTTTGGACGATAGTTTTCCTTTATTACTCTGCCCGTTTGTGAATTGCTGTGCCCCTGAGCTCCATTTCTCAACTCGTTTTTTGTGAGCTGACCGCAAGTCCAAAATTTTGGTTCAGGACCTATACTGGTTCCCGGCGGGTGGCTGAGACTTTGATTAATTCTTCTTCCTGCCGGGAAATTAGAGTGACATGTGCCCGTCCAAATGTCTCTCAGCTACTCTCTCATTGGTTCTCCATCATACCTTTCCTCCTCTGCCAATTGGCAACATGTGAGAACCAGGAGGTTAAAGGGGCTGTCTCTCCAAGTTGGGAGATTGATAGTAAAGCAGTTGGAAATTCAAACTGGAGCACCAGGAGAGGGACTATTAGTTGAGTTTTAAAAACCTTTTGTATTCACAGTGTGTCCATTCTCTAGGTTTCCCATACATGTTATAGCTGTAGTAGTATTCCCTTCAACATGGAGAGTTGGCATCATTGAAATGTGTGCCACACATTATTGCTTTAAATGGTCTGCATTTGCTCACCGAATCTCACCAATCCTCTCAGTCACAAGTGTCCTGACTTATGCCACATCCAGCTGTCATTGTAGATAGGGTCATTATAGATTTCATCAGAGCCCCTGAAGGAATTGTATAGAATTTCCCTATTTTTTTGTTTTGTTTTTGAAATTCCTTTTTATAGTCGGTTTGAGCTGATTCTCACTGCCATGTTTCTGCCAGTCTAGACACACTTGATTCCCTGATGGAGACATATCAATACATAGGTTTTAAGATTCTTACTAGTCAGATATATTCCTCTGCGGGAAATATGGGGTTTTGCGTACTTTTCACTGAGGAAGGTGTATGGATTGACTCTTCCGTAGTTGGTTTTTGGAACGGTACCTGTACTAATATCAAACTCTGGTTTTATGCATCACGCCACCTCTCCTTCCCTCTTAAGCAGGCATAAGTGTGTTTTCTAAATGTGAGACTCTGGTGTCTTTCCTAACTCAGTTCATGTGTAGCCATGTTTACAGGACCTTCATAAGTGATATCTTATGATAAGTTTCTTTTTCTCAGTGACTCATTTCACTTAGAATCATCGTACCTGAATCCACTCATTTTGCTGCTACTGGCCTTATGACTTTGATTTCATGGCTGAGGGACATTCCATCGTACGTAAGTACCACAATTTCTTGAACCATTTTTGTCTTTCCTGGGATATTTCAGGTGTACCCAAGTTGAGGTTCTTGTAAGCAGTGCAGCCCTAAATTTTGAGGTGGCTCTGTCTTATTGATTTTCAGTTTTCCCAAGGTATATTCCCTAGACTGGAAGTGCCCGTGTCTCTATAGCTCTGTTGTTTACTTGTTTTAGGGAACACAATGCAGTCCTCCAGAGAGGCAGTTGGCAATTTACATTCCGCCCATCATCATAACTAGGCTCCCTCTTCTCCAGGGCCTGTCTTGCCTTTCTGGTTTTTACATATTTTGCGCATGTCCCTTTTGTCTGGTGGGAAGTGATACTGCTTTGTAGTGCAGATTTGCATTGCCCGCTTGCTTGCTTGGCCAAAAAGGGCTTATGCGTCTTCTCCTGAATATATTCAGGAGAAAACACGTAGGCCCTGTTTGGCCAAGTGCATCATTGTCGATGTTGTGCCCCTCTTCCTGTGCTTTAAAGGTGATTCCAATGTACCTCTTGTAACGTGTTTCCTGCTACTCTGGCTTGCTTTCAAGTCTGCCTCATTGCCTTCCCTCAACCGAATTTTGCACGAAGGTTTTCCTTTATTACTATGCCCGTTTGTGAATTGCTGTGCCCCTGAGCTCCATTTTTCAACTCGTTTTTTGTGAGCTGACCGCAAGTCCAAAATTTTGGTTCAGGACCTATACTGGTTCCCGGCGGGTGGCTGAGACTTGGGTTAATTCTTCTTCCTGCCGGGAAATTAGAGTGACATGTGCCCATCCAAATGCCTAACAGCTACTCTCTCATTGATTCTCCCTCTTCCCTTTCATCCTCTGCCAAATTGGCAACCTGTGCGAACCAGGAGGTTAAAGGGGCTGTCTCTCCATGTTGGGAGATTGATAGTAAAGCGGTTGGAAATTCAAACCGGAGCACCAGGAGAGGGACAATTAGTTGAGTTTTAAAAAACTTTTGTATTCACAGTGTGTCCATTCTCTAGGTTTCCCATACATGTTATAGCTGTAGTAGTATCCCCTTCAACCTGGAGAGTTGGCACTTTTGGAATGTGTGCCACGCATTGTTGCTTTAAATGGTCTGCATTTGCTCACCGAATCTCACCAATCCTCTCAGTCACAAGTGTCCTGACTTATGCCACATCCAGCTGTCATTGTACATAGGGTCATTATAGATTTCATCAGAGCCCCTGAAGGAATTGTATAGAATTTCCCTATTTTTTTGTTTTGTTTTTGAAATTCCTTTTTATAGTGGGTTTGAGCTGATTCTCACTGCCATGTTTCTGCCAGTCTAGACACACTTGATTCCCTGATGGAGACATATCAATACATAGGTTTTAGATTCTTACTAGTCAGATATATTCCTCTGCGGGAAATATGGGGTTTTGCGTACTTTTCACTGAGGAAGGTGTATGGATTGACTCTTCCGTAGTTGGTTTTTGGAACGGTACCTGTACTAATATCAAACTCTGGTTTTGTGCATCACGCCACCTCTCCTTCCCCCTTAAGCAGGCATAAGTGTGTTTTCTAAATGTGAGACTCTGTTGTCTTTCCTAACTCAGTTCATGTGTAGCCATGTTTACAGGACCTTCATAAGTGATATCTTATGATAAGTTTCTTTTTCTCAGTGACTCATTTCACTTAGAATCATCGTACCTGAATCCACTCATTTTGCTGCTACTGGCCTTATGACTTTGATTTCATGGCTGAGGGACATTCCATCGTACGTAAGTACCACAATTTCTTGAACCATTTTTGTCTTTCCTGGGATATTTCTGGTGTACCCAAGTTGAGATTCTTGTAAGCAGTGCAGCCCTAAATTTTGTGGTGGCTCTGTCTTATTGATTTTCCGTTTTCCCAAGGTATATTCCCTAGACTGGAAGTTCCCGTGTCTCTATAGCTCTGTTGTTTACTTGTTTTAGGGAACACAATGCACTCCTCCAGAGAGGCAGTTGGCAATTTACATTCTGCCCATCATCATAACTAGGCTCCCTCTTCTCCAGGGCCTGTCTTGCCTTTCTGGTTTTTACATATTTTGCGGATGTCCCTTTTTTCTGGTGGGAAGTGATACTGCTTTGTAGTGCAGATTTGCATTGCCCCCTTGCTTGCTTCGCCAAAAAGGGCTTATGCGTTTTCTCCTGAATATATTCAGGAGAAAACACATACGCCCTGTTTGGAAAAGTGCATCATTGTCGAAGTTGTGCCCCTCTTCCTGTGCTTTAAAGGCGATTCCAATGTACCTCTTGAAATCTGTTTCCTGCTATTCTGGCTCGCTTTCAAGTCTGCCTCATTGCCTTCCCTCAACCGAATTTTGGACGATAGTTTTCATTTATTACTCTGCCCGTTTGTGAATTGCTGTGCCCCTGAGCTCCATTTTTCAACTCGTTTTTTGTGAGCTGACCGCAAGTCCAAAATTTTGGTTCCGGACCTATACTGGTTCCCGGCGGGTGGCTGAGACTTGGGTTAATTCTTCTTCCTGCCGGGAAATTTGAGTGACATGTGCCCATCCAAATGCCTAACAGCTACTCTCTCATTGATTCTCCCTCTTCCCTTTCATCCTCTGCCAAATAGGCAACCTGTGCGAACCAGGAGGTTAAAGGGGCTGTCTCTCCATGTTGGGAGATTGATAGTAAAGCAGTTGGAAAGTCAAACCGGAGAACCAGGAGAGGGACTATTAGTTGAGTTTTAGAAACCTTTCATATTCACAGTGTGTCCTTTCTCTATGTTTTCCGTACATGTTATAGCTGTAGTAATATTCCCTTCTACCTGCAGAGTTGGGACTCTTGGAATGTGTGCCACGCATTATTGCTTTAAATGGTCTGCATTTGCTCACCGAATCTCACCAATCCTCTCAGTCCCAAGTGTCCAGCCTTATGCCACATCCAGCTGTCATTGTAGATAAGGTCATTCTGGGTTTCATCAGAGACCCTGAAGGAATTGTAAAGGATTTCCCTGATTTTTTGTTTTGTTTTGAAATTTCTTTTTAGAATGGGTTTGAGCTGATTCTTACTGCCATGTTTATGCGAGTCTAGACACACTTGATTCCCTTAAGGTGACATATCAATACATAGGTTTTAAGATTTTTACTAGTCAGATATTTTCCTCTGCTGGAAATATGGAATTTTGAGTCCCTTTCACTTAGTAAGTTGTAGGTCTTTTCTACTCCATAGTTGGTTTTTGGAACGGTACCTGTACTAATATCAAACTCTGGTTTTATGCATCACGCCACCTCTCCTTCCCCCTTAAGCAGGCATAAGAGTGTTTTCTAAATGTGAGGCTCTGTTGACTTTCCTAACTCAGGTCATGTGTAGCCATGTTTACAGGACCTTCATAAGTGATATCTTATGATAAGTTTCTTTTTCTCTGTGACTCATTTCACTTAGAATCATCGTACCTGAATCCACTCATTTTGCTGCTACTGGCCTTATGACTTTGATTTCATGGCTGAGGGATATTCCATCGTACGTAAGTACCACAATTTCTTGAACCATTTTTGTCTTTCCTGGGATATTTCAGGTGTACCCAAGTTGAGCTTCTTGTAAGCAGTGCAGCCCTAAATATTGAGGTGGATCTGTCTTATTGATTTTCAGTTTTTCCAAGGTATATTCCCTACACTGCAAGTGCCCTTGTCTCTGTAGCTCTGTTGTTTACTTGTTTTAGGGAACACAATGCAGTCTTCCAGAGAGGCAGTTGGCAATTTACATTCCGCCCATCAGCATAACTAGGCTCCTTCTCCAGGGCCTGTCTTGTCTTTCTGGTTTTTACATATTTTGCGGATGTCCCTTTTGTCTGTTGGGAAGTGATACTGCTTTTTCGTGCAGATTTGCATTGCCCGCTTGCTTGCTTGGCCAAAAAGGGCTTATGCTTTTTCTCCTGAATATATTCAGGAGAGTACGCATATGCCCTGCTTGGCCAAGTGCATCATTGTCGAAGTTGTGCCCCTCTTCCTGTGCTTTAAAGGCGATTCCCATGTACCTCTTGAAATCTGTTTCCTGCTATTCTGGCTCGCTTTCAAGTCTGCCTTGTTGCCTTCCCTCAACAGATTTTTGGACGATAGTTTTCTTTTATTACTCTGCCCGTTTGTGAATTGCTGTGCCCCTGAGCTCCATTTCTCAACTCGTTATTTGTGAGCTGACCGCAAGTCCAAAATTTTGGTTCAGGACCTATACTGGTTCCCGGCGGGTGGCTGAGACTTTGATTAATTCTTCTTCCTGCCGGGAAATTAGAGTGACATGTGCCCGTCCAAATGTCTCTCAGCTACTCTCATTGGTTCTCCATCATACCTTTCCTCCTCTGCCAATTGGCAACATGAGAGAACCAGGAGGTTAAAGGGGCTGTCTCTCCAAGTTGGGAGATTGATAGTAAAGCAGTTGGAAATTTAAACTGGAGCACCAGGAGAGGGACTATTAGTTGAGTTTTAAAAACCTTTTGTATTCACAGTGTGTCCATTCTCTACGTTTCCCATACATGTTATAGCTGTAGTAGTATTCCCTTCAACATGGAGAGTTGGCACTTTTGGAATGTGTGCCACGCATTATTGCTTTAAATGGTCTGCATTTGCTCACCGAATCTCACCAATCCTCTCAGTCACAAGTGTCCTGACTTATGCCACATCCAGCTGTCATTGTACATAGGGTCATTATAGATTTCATCAGAGCCCCTGAAGGAATTGTATAGAATTTCCCTATTTTTTTGTTTTGTTTTTGAAATTCCTTTTTATAGTCGGTTTGAGCTGATTCTCACTGCCATGTTTCTGCCAGTCTAGACACACTTGATTCCCTGATGGAGACATATCAATACATATGTTTTAAGATTCTTACTAGTCAGATATATTCCTCTGCGGGAAATATGGGGTTTTGCGTACTTTTCACTGAGGAAGGTGTATGGATTGACTCTTCCGTAGTTGGTTTTTGGAACGGTACCTGTACTAATATCAAACTCTGGTTTTATGCATCACGCCACCTCTCCTTACCTCTTAAGCAGGCATAAGTGTGTTTTCTAAATGTGAGACTCTGTTGTCTTTCCTAACTCAGTTCATGTGTAGCCATGTTTACAGGACCTTCATAAGTGATATCTTATGATAAGTTTCTTTTTCTCAGTGACTCATTTCACTTAGAATCATCGTACCTGAATCCACTCATTTTGCTGCTACTGGCCTTATGACTTTGATTTCATGGCTGAGGGACATTCCATCGTACGTAAGTACCACAATTTCTTGAACCATTTTTGTCTTTCCTGGGATATTTCAGGTGTACCCAAGTTGAGGTTCTTGTAAGCAGTGCAGCCCTAAATTTTGAGGTGGCTCTGACTTATTGATTTTCAGTTTTCCCAAGGTATATTCCCTACACTGCTAGTGCCCTTGTCTCTGTAGCTCTGTTGTTTACTTGTTTTAGGGAACACAATGCAGTCCTCCAGAGAGGCAGTTGGCAATTTACATTCCGCCCATCATCATAACTAGGCTCCCTCTTCTCCAGGGCCTGTCTTGCCTTTCTGGTTTTTACATATTTTGTGCATGTCCCTTTTGTCTGGTGGGAAGTGATACTGCTTTGTAGTGCAGATTTGCATTGCCCGCTTGCTTGCTTGGCCAAACAGGGCTTATGCGTCTTCTCCTGAATATATTCAGGAGAAAACGCGTAGGCCCTGTTTGGCCAAGTGCATCATTGTCGAAGTTGTGCCCCTCTTCCTGTGCTTTAAAGGTGATTCCAATGTACCTCTTGTAATGTGTTTCCTGCTACTCTGGCTCGCTTTCAAGTCTGCCTCATTGCCTTCCCTCAACCGAATTTTGCACGAAGGTTTTCCTTTATTACTCTGCCCGTTTGTGAATTGCTGTGCCCCTGAGCTCCATTTCTCAACTCGTTTTTTGTGAGCTGACCGCAAGTCCAAAATTTTGGTTCAGGACCTATACTGGTTCCCGGTGGGTGGCTGAGACTTGGGTTAATTCTTCTTCCTGCCGGGAAATTAGAGTGACATGTGCCCATCCAAATACCTAACAGCTACTCTCTCATTGATTCTCCCTCTTCCCTTTCATCCTCTGCCAAATTGGCAACCTGTGCGAACCAGGAGGTTAAAGGGGCTGTCTCTCCATGTTGGGAGATTGATAGTAAAGCAGTTGGAAAGTCAAACCGGAGCACCAGGAGAGGGACTATTATTTGAGTTTTAGAAACCTTTCGTATCACAGTGTGTCCTTTCTCTATGTTTTCCGTACATGTTATAGCTGTAGTAATATTCCCTTCAACCTGCAGAGTTGGGACTCTTGGAATGTGTGCCACGCATTATTGCTTTAAATGGTCTGCATTTGCTCACCGAATCTCACCAATCCTCTCAGTCCCAAGTGTCCAGCCTTATGCCACATCCAGCTGTCATTGTAGATAAGGTCATTCCGGGTTTCATCAGAGACCCTGAAGGAATTGTAAAGGATTTCCCTGATTTTTTGTTTTGTTTGTGAAATTCCTTTTTAGAATGGGTTTGAGCTGATTCTCACTGCCATGTTTATGCGAGTCTAGACACACTTGATTCCCTTACTTAGACATATCAATACATAGGTTTTAAGATTTTTACTTGTCAGATATTTTCCTCTGCGGGAAGTATGGGGTTTTGAGTCCCTATCCCTTAGGAAGTTGTAGGTCTTTTCTACTCTGTAGTTGGTTTTTGGAACGGTACATGTACTAATATCAAACTCTGGTTTTATGCATCACCCCACCACTCCTTCCCCCTTAAGCAGGAAAAAGAGATTTTTCTCAATGTGAGACTCTGTTGTCTTTCCTAACTCAGTTCATGTGTAGCCATGTTTACAGGACCATCATAAGTGATATCTTATGATAAGTTTCTTTTTCTCTGTGTCTTATTTCACTTAGAATCATCGTACCTGAATCCACTCATTTTGCTGCTACTGGCCTTATGACATTGATTTCATGGCTGAGGGATATTCCATCATACGTAAATACCACAATTTCTTGAACCATTTTAGTCTTTCCTGGGATATTTCAGGTGTACCCAAGTTGAGCTTCTTGTAAGCAGTGCAGCCCTAAATATTGAGGTGGCTCTGTCTTATTGATTTTCAGTTTTCCCAAGGTATATTCCCTACACTGCAAGTGCCCTTGTCTCTGTAGCTCTGTTGTTTACTTGTTTTAGGGAACACAATGCAGTCTTCCAGAGAGGCAGTTGGCAATTTACATTCCGCCCATCAGCATAACTAGGCTCCTTCTCCAGGGCCTGTCTTGTCTTTCTGGTTTTTACATATTTTGCGGATGTCCCTTTTGTCTGTTGGGAAGTGATACTGCTTTTTCCTGCAGATTTGCATTGCCCGCTTGTTTTCTTGGCCAAAAAGGGCTTATGCGTTTTCTCCTGAATATATTCAGGAGAAAATGCATATGCCCTGTATGGCCAAGTGCATCATTGTCGAAGTTGTGCCCCTCTTCCTGTGCTTTAAAGGCGATTCCAATGTACCTCTTGAAATTTGTTTCCTGCTATTCTGGCTCGCTTTCAAGTCTGCCTCGTTGCCTTCCCTCAACAGATTTTTGGACGATAGTTTTCCTTTATTACTCTGCCCGTTTGTGAATTGCTGTGCCCCTGAGCTCCATTTCTCAACTCGTTTTTTGTGAGCTGACCGCAAGTCCAAAATTTTGGTTCAGGACCTATACTGGTTCCCGGCGGGTGGCTGAGACTTTGATTAATTCTTCTTCCTGCCGGGAAATTAGAGTGACATGTGCCCGTCCAAATGTCTCTCAGCTACTCTCTCATTGGTTCTCCATCATACCTTTCCTCCTCTGCCAATTGGCAACATGTGAGAACCAGGAGGTTAAAGGGGCTGTCTCTCCAAGTTGGGAGATTGATAGTAAAGCAGTTGGAAATTCAAACTGGAGCACCAGGAGAGGGACTATTAGTTGAGTTTTAAAAACCTTTTGTATTCACAGTGTGTCCATTCTCTAGGTTTCCCATACATGTTATAGCTGTAGTAGTATTCCCTTCAACATGGAGAGTTGGCATCATTGAAATGTGTGCCACACATTATTGCTTTAAATGGTCTGCATTTGCTCACCGAATCTCACCAATCCTCTCAGTCACAAGTGTCCTGACTTATGCCACATCCAGCTGTCATTGTAGATAGGGTCATTATAGATTTCATCAGAGCCCCTGAAGGAATTGTATAGAATTTCCCTATTTTTTTGTTTTGTTTTTGAAATTCCTTTTTATAGTCGGTTTGAGCTGATTCTCACTGCCATGTTTCTGCCAGTCTAGACACACTTGATTCCCTGATGGAGACATATCAATACATAGGTTTTAAGATTCTTACTAGTCAGATATATTCCTCTGCGGGAAATATGGGGTTTTGCGTACTTTTCACTGAGGAAGGTGTATGGATTGACTCTTCCGTAGTTGGTTTTTGGAACGGTACCTGTACTAATATCAAACTCTGGTTTTATGCATCACGCCACCTCTCCTTCCCTCTTAAGCAGGCATAAGTGTGTTTTCTAAATGTGAGACTCTGGTGTCTTTCCTAACTCAGTTCATGTGTAGCCATGTTTACAGGACCTTCATAAGTGATATCTTATGATAAGTTTCTTTTTCTCAGTGACTCATTTCACTTAGAATCATCGTACCTGAATCCACTCATTTTGCTGCTACTGGCCTTATGACTTTGATTTCATGGCTGAGGGACATTCCATCGTACGTAAGTACCACAATTTCTTGAACCATTTTTGTCTTTCCTGGGATATTTCAGGTGTACCCAAGTTGAGGTTCTTGTAAGCAGTGCAGCCCTAAATTTTGAGGTGGCTCTGTCTTATTGATTTTCAGTTTTCCCAAGGTATATTCCCTAGACTGGAAGTGCCCGTGTCTCTATAGCTCTGTTGTTTACTTGTTTTAGGGAACACAATGCAGTCCTCCAGAGAGGCAGTTGGCAATTTACATTCCGCCCATCATCATAACTAGGCTCCCTCTTCTCCAGGGCCTGTCTTGCCTTTCTGGTTTTTACATATTTTGCGCATGTCCCTTTTGTCTGGTGGGAAGTGATACTGCTTTGTAGTGCAGATTTGCATTGCCCGCTTGCTTGCTTGGCCAAAAAGGGCTTATGCGTCTTCTCCTGAATATATTCAGGAGAAAACACGTAGGCCCTGTTTGGCCAAGTGCATCATTGTCGATGTTGTGCCCCTCTTCCTGTGCTTTAAAGGTGATTCCAATGTACCTCTTGTAACGTGTTTCCTGCTACTCTGGCTTGCTTTCAAGTCTGCCTCATTGCCTTCCCTCAACCGAATTTTGCACGAAGGTTTTCCTTTATTACTATGCCCGTTTGTGAATTGCTGTGCCCCTGAGCTCCATTTTTCAACTCGTTTTTTGTGAGCTGACCGCAAGTCCAAAATTTTGGTTCAGGACCTATACTGGTTCCCGGCGGGTGGCTGAGACTTGGGTTAATTCTTCTTCCTGCCGGGAAATTAGAGTGACATGTGCCCATCCAAATGCCTAACAGCTACTCTCTCATTGATTCTCCCTCTTCCCTTTCATCCTCTGCCAAATTGGCAACCTGTGCGAACCAGGAGGTTAAAGGGGCTGTCTCTCCATGTTGGGAGATTGATAGTAAAGCAGTTGGAAATTCAAACCGGAGCACCAGGAGAGGGACAATTAGTTGAGTTTTAAAAAACTTTTGTATTCACAGTGTGTCCATTCTCTAGGTTTCCCATACATGTTATAGCTGTAGTAGTATCCCCTTCAACCTGGAGAGTTGGCACTTTTGGAATGTGTGCCACGCATTATTGCTTTAAATGGTCTGCATTTGCTCACCGAATCTCACCAATCCTCTCAGTCACAAGTGTCCTGACTTATGCCACATCCAGCTGTCATTGTACATAGGGTCATTATAGATTTCATCAGAGCCCCTGAAGGAATTGTATAGAATTTCCCTATTTTTTTGTTTTGTTTTTGAAATTCCTTTTTATAGTGGGTTTGAGCTGATTCTCACTGCCATGTTTCTGCCAGTCTAGACACACTTGATTCCCTGATGGAGACATATCAATACATAGGTTTTAGATTCTTACTAGTCAGATATATTCCTCTGCGGGAAATATGGGGTTTTGCGTACTTTTCACTGAGGAAGGTGTATGGATTGACTCTTCCGTAGTTGGTTTTTGGAACGGTACCTGTACTAATATCAAACTCTGGTTTTGTGCATCACGCCACCTCTCCTTCCCCCTTAAGCAGGCATAAGTGTGTTTTCTAAATGTGAGACTCTGTTGTCTTTCCTAACTCAGTTCATGTGTAGCCATGTTTACAGGACCTTCATAAGTGATATCTTATGATAAGTTTCTTTTTCTCAGTGACTCATTTCACTTAGAATCATCGTACCTGAATCCACTCATTTTGCTGCTACTGGCCTTATGACTTTGATTTCATGGCTGAGGGACATTCCATCGTACGTAAGTACCACAATTTCTTGAACCATTTTTGTCTTTCCTGGGATATTTCTGGTGTACCCAAGTTGAGATTCTTGTAAGCAGTGCAGCCCTAAATTTTGTGGTGGCTCTGTCTTATTGATTTTCCGTTTTCCCAAGGTATATTCCCTAGACTGGAAGTTCCCGTGTCTCTATAGCTCTGTTGTTTACTTGTTTTAGGGAACACAATGCACTCCTCCAGAGAGGCAGTTGGCAATTTACATTCCGCCCATCATCATAACTAGGCTCCCTCTTCTCCAGGGCCTGTCTTGCCTTTCTGGTTTTTACATATTTTGCGGATGTCCCTTTTTTCTGGTGGGAAGTGATACTGCTTTGTAGTGCAGATTTGCATTGCCCCCTTGCTTGCTTCGCCAAAAAGGGCTTATGCGTTTTCTCCTGAATATATTCAGGAGAAAACACATACGCCCTGTTTGGAAAAGTGCATCATTGTCGAAGTTGTGCCCCTCTTCCTGTGCTTTAAAGGCGATTCCAATGTACCTCTTGAAATCTGTTTCCTGCTATTCTGGCTCGCTTTCAAGTCTGCCTCATTGCCTTCCCTCAACCGAATTTTGGATGATAGTTTTCATTTATTACTCTGCCCGTTTGTGAATTGCTGTGCCCCTGAGCTCCATTTTTCAACTCGTTTTTTGTGAGCTGACCGCAAGTCCAAAATTTTGGTTCCGGACCTATACTGGTTCCCGGCGGGTGGCTGAGACTTGGGTTAATTCTTCTTCCTGCCGGGAAATTAGAGTGACATGTGCCCATCCAAATGCCTAACAGCTACTCTCTCATTGATTCTCCCTCTTCCCTTTCATCCTCTGCCAAATAGGCAACCTGTGCGAACCAGGAGGTTAAAGGGGCTGTCTCTCCATGTTGGGAGATTGATAGTAAAGCAGTTGGAAAGTCAAACCGGAGAACCAGGAGAGGGACTATTAGTTGAGTTTTAGAAACCTTTCATATTCACAGTGTGTCCTTTCTCTATGTTTTCCGTACATGTTATAGCTGTAGTAATATTCCCTTCTACCTGCAGAGTTGGGACTCTTGGAATGTGTGCCACGCATTATTGCTTTAAATGGTCTGCATTTGCTCACCGAATCTCACCAATCCTCTCAGTCCCAAGTGTCCAGCCTTATGCCACATCCAGCTGTCATTGTAGATAAGGTCATTCTGGGTTTCATCAGAGACCCTGAAGGAATTGTAAAGGATTTCCCTGATTTTTTGTTTTGTTTTGAAATTTCTTTTTAGAATGGGTTTGAGCTGATTCTTACTGCCATGTTTATGCGAGTCTAGACACACTTGATTCCCTTACGGTGACATATCAATACATAGGTTTTAAGATTTTTACTAGTCAGATATTTTCCTCTGCTGGAAATATGGAATTTTGAGTCCCTTTCACTTAGTAAGTTGTAGGTCTTTTCTACTCCATAGTTGGTTTTTGGAACGGTACCTGTACTAATATCAAACTCTGGTTTTATGCATCACGCCACCTCTCCTTCACCCTTAAGCAGGCATAAGAGTGTTTTCTAAATGTGAGGCTCTGTTGACTTTCCTAACTCAGGTCATGTGTAGCCATGTTTACAGGACCTTCATAAGTGATATCTTATGATAAGTTTCTTTTTCTCAGTGACTCATTTCACTTAGAATCATCGTACCTGAATCCACTCATTTTGCTGCTACTGGCCTTATGACTTTGATTTCATGGCTGAGGGACATTCCATCGTACGTAAGTACCACAATTTCTTGAACCATTTTTGTCTTTCCTGGGATATTTCAGGTGTACCCAAGTTGAGGTTCTTGTAAGCAGTGCAGCCCTAAATTTTGAGGTGGCTCTGTCTTATTGATTTTCAGTTTTCCCAAGGTATATTCCCTAGACTGGAAGTGCCCGTGTCTCTATAGCTCTGTTGTTTACTTGTTTTAGGGAACACAATGCAGTCCTCCAGAGAGGCAGTTGGCAATTTACATTCCGCCCATCATCATAACTAGGCTCCCTCTATCCAGGGCCTGTCTTGCCTTTCTGGTTTTTACATATTTTGTGCATGTCCCTTTTGTCTTGTTGGAAGTGATACTGCTTTGTAGTGCAGATTTGCATTGCCCGCTTGCTTGCTTGGCCAAAAAGGGCTTATGCGTCTTCTCCTGAATATATTCAGGAGAAAACGCGTAGGCCCTGTTTGGCCAAGTGCATCATTGTCGAAGTTGTGCCCCTCTTCCTGTGCTTTAAAAGTGATTCCAATGTACCTCTTGTAATGTGTTTCCTGCTATTCTGGCTCGCTTTCAAGTCTGCCTCATTGCCTTCCCTCAACCGAATTTTGCACGATAGTTTTCCTTTATTACTCTGCCCGTTTGTGAATTGCTGTGCCCCTGAGCTCCATTTTTCAACTCGTTTTTTGTGAGCTGACCGCAAGTCCAAAATTTTGGTTCAGGACCTATACTGGTTCCCGGCGGGTGGCTGAGACTTGGGTTAATTCTTCTTCCTGCCGGGAAATTAGAGTGACATGTGCCCATCCAAATGCCTAACAGCTACTCTCTCATTGATTCTCCCTCTTCCCTTTCATCCTCTGCCAAATTGGCAACCTGTGCGAACCAGGAGGTTAAAGGGGCTGTCTCTCCATGTTGGGAGATTGATAGTAAAGCAGTTGGAAAGTCAAACCGGAGCACCAGGAGAGGGACTATTATTTGAGTTTTAGAAACCTTTCGTATCACAGTGTGTCCTTTCTCTATGTTTTCCGTACATGTTATAGCTGTAGTAATATTCCCTTCAACCTGCAGAGTTGGGACTCTTGGAATGTGTGCCACGCATTATTGCTTTAAATGGTCTGCATTTGCTCACCGAATCTCACCAATCCTCTCAGTCCCAAGTGTCCAGCCTTATGCCACATCCAGCTGTCATTGTAGATAAGGTCATTCCGGGTTTCATCAGAGACCCTGAAGGAATTGTAAAGGATTTCCCTGATTTTTTGTTTTGTTTGTGAAATTCCTTTTTAGAATGGGTTTGAGCTGATTCTCACTGCCATGTTTATGCGAGTCTAGACACACTTGATTCCCTTACTTAGACATATCAATACATAGGTTTTAAGATTTTTACTTGTCAGATATTTTCCTCTGCGGGAAGTATGGGGTTTTGAGTCCCTATCCCTTAGGAAGTTGTAGGTCTTTTCTACTCTGTAGTTGGTTTTTGGAACGGTACATGTACTAATATCAAACTCTGGTTTTATGCATCACCCCACCACTCCTTCCCCCTTAAGCAGGAATAAGAGATTTTTCTCAATGTGAGACTCTGTTGTCTTTCCTAACTCAGTTCATGTGTAGCCATGTTTACAGGACCATCATAAGTGATATCTTATGATAAGTTTCTTTTTCTCTGTGTCTTATTTCACTTAGAATCATCGTACCTGAATCCACTCATTTTGCTGCTACTGGCCTTATGACATTGATTTCATGGCTGAGGGATATTCCATCATACGTAAATACCACAATTTCTTGAACCATTTTAGTCTTTCCTGGGATATTTCAGGTGTACCCAAGTTGAGGTTCTTGTAAGCAGTGCAGCCCTAAATTTTGTGTTGGCTCTGTCTTATTGACTTTCAGTTTTCCCAAGGTATATTCCCTAGACTGGAAGTGCCCTTGGCTCTGTATCTCTGTTGTTTACTTGTTTCAGGGAACACAATGCACTACTCCTGAGAGGCAGTTGGCAATTTACATTCTACCCATTAGCATAACTAGGCTCCCTCTTCTCCAGGGCCTGTCTTGCCTTTCTGGTTTTTACATATTTTGCAGATGTCCCTTTTGTCTGGTGGGAAGTGATACTGCTTTGTAGTGCAGATTTGCATTGCCCGCTTGCTTGCTTGGCCAAAAAGGGCTTATGCTTTTTCTCTTGAATATATTCAGGAGAATACACATATGCCCTGTTTGGCCAAGTGCATCATTGTCGAAGTTGTGCCCCTCTTCCTGTGCTTTAAAGGCGATTCCCATGTACCTCTTGAAATCTGTTCCCTGCTATTCTGGCTCGCTTTCAAGTCTGCCTCGTTGCCTTCTCTCAACAGGTTTTTGGACGAAGGTTTTCCTTTATTACTCTGCCCGTTTGTGAATTGCTGTGCCCCTGAGCTCCATTTCTCAACTCGTTTTTTGTGAGCTGACCGCAAGTCCAAAATTTTGGTTCAGGACCTATACTGGTTCCCGGCGGGTGGCTGAGACTTTGATTAATTCTTCTTCCTGCCGGGAAATTTGAGTGACATGTGCCCGTCCAAATGTCTAACAGCTACTCTCTCATTGGTTCTCCATCTTACCTTTCATCCTCTGCCAATTGGCAACATGTGAGAACCAGGAGGTTAAAGGGGCTGTCTCTCCAAGTTGGGAGATTGATAGTAAAGCAGTTGGAAATTCAAACCGGAGCACCAGGAGAGGGACAATTAGTTGAGTTTTAAAAACCTTTTGTATTCACAGTGTGTCCATTCTCTAGGTTTCCCATACATGTTATAGCTGTAGTAGTATCCCCTTCAACCTGGAGAGTTGGCACTTTTGGAATGTGTGCCACGCATTATTGCTTTAAAAGGTCTGCATTTGCTCACCGAATCTCACCAATCCTCTCAGTCACAAGTGTCCTGACTTATGCCACATCCAGCTGTCATTGTAGATAGGGTCATTATAGATTTCATCAGAGCCCCTGAAGGAATTGTATAGAATTTCCGTATTTTTTTGATTTGTTTTTGAAATTCCTTTTTATAGTGGGTTTGAGCTGATTCTCACTGCCATGTTTCTGCCAGTCTAGACACACTTGATTCCCTGATGGAGACATATCAATACATAGGTTTTAAGATTCTTACTAGTCAGATATATTCCTCTGCGGGAAATATGGGGTTTTGCGTACTTTTCACTGAGGAAGTTGTATGGATTGACTCTTCCGTAGTTGGTTTTTGGAACGGTACCTGTACTAATATCAAACTCTGGTTTTGTGCATCACGCCACCTCTCCTTCCCCCTTAAGCAGGCATAAGTGTGTTTACTAAATGTGAGACTCTGTTGTCTTTCCTAACTCAGTTCATGTGTAGCCATGTTTACAGGACCTTCATAAGTGATATCTTATGATAAGTTTCTTTTTCTCAGTGACTCATTTCACTTAGAATCATCGTACCTGAATCCACTCATTTTGCTGCTACTGGCCTTATGACTTTGATTTCATGGCTGAGGGACATTCCATCGTATGTAAGTACCACAATTTCTTGAACCATTTTTGTCTTTCCTGGGATATTTCAGGTGTACCCAAGTTGAGGTTCTTGTAAGCAGTGCAGCCCTAAATTTTGAGGTGGCTCTGTCTTATTGATTTTCAGTTTTCCCAAGGTATATTCCCTAGACTGGAAGTGCCCGTGTCTCTATAGCTCTGTTGTTTACTTGTTTTAGGGAACACAATGCAGTCCTCCAGAGAGGCAGTTGGCAATTTACATTCCGCCCATCATCATAACTAGGCTCCCTCTTCTCCAGGGCCTGTCTTGCCTTTCTGGTTTTTACATATTTTGCGCATGTCCCTTTTGTCTGGTGGGAAGTGATACTGCTTTGTAGTGCAGATTTGCATTGCCCGCTTGCTTGCTTGGCCAAAAAGGGCTTATGCGTCTTCTCCTGAATATATTCAGGAGAAAATGCGTAGGCCCTGTTTGGCCAAGTGCATCATTGTTGAAGTTGTGCCCCTCTTCCTGTGCTTTAAAGGTGATTCCAATATACCTCTTGTAATGTGTTTCCTGCTATTCTGGCTCGCTTTCAAGTCTGCCTCATTGCCTTCCCTCAACCGAATTTTGCACGATAGTTTTCCTTTATTACTCTGCCCGTTTGTGAATTGCTGTGCCCCTGAGCTCCATTTTTCAACTCGTTTTTTGTGAGCTGACCGCAAGTCCAAAATTTTGGTTCAGGACCTATACTGGTTCCCGGCGGGTGGCTGAGACTTGGGTTAATTCTTCTTCCTGCCGGGAAATTTGAGTGACATGTGCCCATCCAAATGCCTAACAGCTACTCTCTCATTGATTCTCCCTCTTCCCTTTCATCCTCTGCCAAATTGGCAACCTGTGCGAACCAGGAGGTTAAAGGGGCTGTCTCTCCATGTTGGGAGATTGATAGTAAAGCAGTTGGAAAGTCAAACCGGAGCACCAGGAGAGGGACTATTATTTGAGTTTTAGAAACCTTTCGTATCACAGTGTGTCCTTTCTCTATGTTTTCCGTACATGTTATAGCTGTAGTAATATTCCCTTCAACCTGCAGAGTTGGGACTCTTGGAATGTGTGCCACGCATTATTGCTTTAAATGGTCTGCATTTGCTCACCGAATCTCACCAATCCTCTCAGTCCCAAGTGTCCAGCCTTATGCCACATCCAGTTGTCATTGTAGATAAGGTCATTCCGGGTTTCATCAGAGACCCTGAAGGAATTGTAAAGGATTTCCCTGATTTTTTGTTTTGTTTGTGAAATTCCTTTTTAGAATGGGTTTGAGCTGATTCTCACTGCCATGTTTATGCGAGTCTAGACACACTTGATTCCCTTACTTAGACATATCAATACATAGGTTTTAAGATTTTTACTTGTCAGATATTTTCCTCTGCGGGAAGTATGGGGTTTTGAGTCCCTATCCCTTAGGAAGTTGTAGGTCTTTTCTACTCTGTAGTTGGTTTTTGGAACGGTACATGTACTAATATCAAACTCTGGTTTTATGCATCACCCCACCACTCCTTCCCCCTTAAGCAGGAATAAGAGATTTTTCTCAATGTGAGACTCTGTTGTCTTTCCTAACTCAGTTCATGTGTAGCCATGTTTACAGGACCATCATAAGTGATATCTTATGATAAGTTTCTTTTTCTCTGTGTCTTATTTCACTTAGAATCATCGTACCTGAATCCACTCATTTTGCTGCTACTGGCCTTATGACATTGATTTCATGGCTGAGGGATATTCCATCATACGTAAATACCACAATTTCTTGAACCATTTTAGTCTTTCCTGGGATATTTCAGGTGTACCCAAGTTGAGCTTCTTGTAAGCAGTGCAGCCCTAAATATTGAGGTGGCTCTGTCTTATTGATTTTCAGTTTTCCCAAGGTATATTCCCTACACTGCAAGTGCCCTTGTCTCTGTAGCTCTGTTGTTTACTTGTTTTAGGGAACACAATGCAGTCTTCCAGAGAGGCAGTTGGCAATTTACATTCCGCCCATCAGCATAACTAGGCTCCCTCTTCTCCAGGGCCTGTCTTGCCTTTCTGGTTTTTACATATTTTGCAGATGTCCCTTTTGTCTGGTGGGAAGTGATACTGCTTTGTAGTGCAGATTTGCATTGCCCGCTTGCTTGCTTGGCCAAAAAGGGCTTATGCTTTTTCTCTTGAATATATTCAGGAGAATACACATATGCCCTGTTTGGCCAAGTGCATCATTGTCGAAGTTGTGCCCCTCTTCCTGTGCTTTAAAGGCGATTCCCATGTACCTCTTGAAATCTGTTCCCTGCTATTCTGGCTCGCTTTCAAGTCTGCCTCGTTGCCTTCCCTCAACAGGTTTTTGGACGAAGGTTTTCCTTTATTACTCTGCCCGTTTGTGAATTGCTGTGCCCCTGAGCTCCATTTCTCAACTCGTTTTTTGTGAGCTGACCGCAAGTCCAAAATTTTGGTTCAGGACCTATACTGGTTCCCGGCGGGTGGCTGAGACTTTGATTAATTCTTCTTCCTGCCGGGAAATTTGAGTGACATGTGCCCGTCCAAATGTCTAACAGCTACTCTCTCATTGGTTCTCCATCTTACCTTTCATCCTCTGCCAATTGGCAACATGTGAGAACCAGGAGGTTAAAGGGGCTGTCTCTCCAAGTTGGGAGATTGATAGTAAAGCAGTTGGAAATTCAAACCGGAGCACCAGGAGAGGGACAATTAGTTGAGTTTTAAAAACCTTTTGTATTCACAGTGTGTCCATTCTCTAGGTTTCCCATACATGTTATAGCTGTAGTAGTATCCCCTTCAACCTGGAGAGTTGGCACTTTTGGAATGTGTGCCACGCATTATTGCTTTAAAAGGTCTGCATTTGCTCACCGAATCTCACCAATCCTCTCAGTCACAAGTGTCCTGACTTATGCCACATCCAGCTGTCATTGTAGATAGGGTCATTATAGATTTCATCAGAGCCCCTGAAGGAATTGTATAGAATTTCCCTATTTTTTTGATTTGTTTTTGAAATTCCTTTTTATAGTGGGTTTGAGCTGATTCTCACTGCCATGTTTCTGCCAGTCTAGACACACTTGATTCCCTGATGGAGACATATCAATACATAGGTTTTAAGATTCTTACTAGTCAGATATATTCCTCTGCGGGAAATATGGGGTTTTGCGTACTTTTCACTGAGGAAGTTGTATGGATTGACTCTTCCGTAGTTGGTTTTTGGAACGGTACCTGTACTAATATCAAACTCTGGTTTTGTGCATCACGCCACCTCTCCTTCCCCCTTAAGCAGGCATAAGTGTTTTTTCTAAATGTGAGACTCTGTTGTCTTTCCTAACTCAGTTCATGTGTAGCCATGTTTACAGGACCTTCATAAGTGATATCTTATGATAAGTTTCTTTTTCTCAGTGACTCATTTCACTTAGAATCATCGTACCTGAATCCACTCATTTTGCTGCTACTGGCCTTATGACTTTGATTTCATGGCTGAGGGACATTCCATCGTACGTAAGTACCACAATTTCTTGAACCATTTTTGTCTTTCCTGGGATATTTCAGGTGTACCCAAGTTGAGGTTCTTGTAAGCAGTGCAGCCCTAAATTTTGAGGTGGCTCTGTCTTATTGATTTTCAGTTTTCCCAAGGTATATTCCCTAGACTGGAAGTGCCCGTGTCTCTATAGCTCTGTTGTTTACTTGTTTTAGGGAACACAATGCAGTCCTCCAGAGAGGCAGTTGGCAATTTACATTCCGCCCATCATCATAACTAGGCTCCCTCTTCTCCAGGGCCTGTCTTGCCTTTCTGGTTTTTACATATTTTGCGCATGTCCCTTTTGTCTGGTGGGAAGTGATACTGCTTTGTAGTGCAGATTTGCATTGCCCGCTTGCTTGCTTGGCCAAAAAGGGCTTATGCGTCTTCTCCTGAATATATTCAGGAGAAAACGCGTAGGCCCTGTTTGGCCAAGTGCATCATTGTCGAAGTTGTGCCCCTCTTCCTGTGCTTTAAAGGTGATTCCAATGTACCTCTTGTAATGTGTTTCCTGCTATTCTGGCTCGCTTTCAAGTCTGCCTCATTGCCTTCCCTCAACCGAATTTTGCACGATAGTTTTCCTTTATTACTCTGCCCGTTTGTGAATTGCTGTGCCCCTGAGCTCCATTTTTCAACTCGTTTTTTGTGAGCTGACCGCAAGTCCAAAATTTTGGTTCAGGACCTATACTGGTTCCCGGTGGGTGGCTGAGACTTGGGTTAATTCTTCTTCCTGCCGGGAAATTAGAGTGACATGTGCCCATCCAAATGCCTAACAGCTACTCTCTCATTGATTCTCCCTCTTCCCTTTCATCCTCTGCCAAATTGGCAACCTGTGCGAACCAGGAGGTTAAAGGGGCTGTCTCTCCATGTTGGGAGATTGATAGTAAAGCGGTTGGAAAGTCAAACCGGAGCACCAGGAGAGGGACTATTATTTGAGTTTTAGAAACCTTTCGTATCACAGTGTGTCCTTTCTCTATGTTTTCCGTACATGTTATAGCTGTAGTAATATTCCCTTCAACCTGCAGGGTTGGGACTCTTGGAATGTGTGCCACGCATTATTGCTTTAAATGGTCTGCATTTGCTCACCGAATCTCACCAATCCTCTCAGTCCCAAGTGTCCAGCCTTATGCCACATCCAGCTGTCATTGTAGATAAGGTCATTCCGGGTTTCATCAGAGACCCTGAAGGAATTGTAAAGGATTTCCCTGATTTTTTGTTTTGTTTGTGAAATTCCTTTTTAGAATGGGTTTGAGCTGATTCTCACTGCCATGTTTATGCGAGTCTAGACACACTTGATTCCCTTACTTAGACATATCAATACATAGGTTTTAAGATTTTTACTTGTCAGATATTTTCCTCTGCGGGAAGTATGGGGTTTTGAGTCCCTATCCCTTAGGAAGTTGTAGGTCTTTTCTACTCTGTAGTTGGTTTTTGGAACGGTACATGTACTAATATCAAACTCTGGTTTTATGCATCACCCCACCACTCCTTCTCCCTTAAGCAGGAATAAGAGATTTTTCTCAATGTGAGACTCTGTTGTCTTTCCTAACTCAGTTCATGTGTAGCCATGTTTACAGGACCATCATAAGTGATATCTTATGATAAGTTTCTTTTTCTCTGTGTCTTATTTCACTTAGAATCATCGTACCTGAATCCACTCATTTTGCTGCTACTGGCCTTATGACATTGATTTCATGGCTGAGGGATATTCCATCATACGTAAATACCACAATTTCTTGAACCATTTTAGTCTTTCCTGGGATATTTCAGGTGTACCCAAGTTGAGCTTCTTGTAAGCAGTGCAGCCCTAAATATTGAGGTGGCTCTGTCTTATTGATTTTCAGTTTTCCCAAGGTATATTCCCTACACTGCAACTGCCCTTGTCTCTGTAGCTCTGTTGTTTACTTGTTTTAGGGAACACAATGCAGTCTTCCAGAGAGGCAGTTGGCAATTTACATTCCGCCCATCAGCATAACTAGGCTCCTTCTCCAGGGCCTGTCTTGTCTTTCTGGTTTTTACATATTTTGCGGATGTCCCTTTTGTCTGTTGGGAAGAGATACTGCTTTTTCGTGCAGATTTGCATTGCCCGCTTGTTTTCTTGGCCAAAAAGGGCTTATGCGTTTTCTCCTGAATATATTCAGGAGAAAACGCATATGCCCTGTATGGCCAAGTGCATCATTGTCGAAGTTGTGCCCCTCTTCCTGTGCTTTAAAGGCGATTCCAATGTACCTCTTGAAATTTGTTTCCTGCTATTCTGGCTCGCTTTCAAGTCTGCCTCGTTGCCTTCCCTCAACAGATTTTTGGACGATAGTTTTCCTTTATTACTCTGCCCGTTTGTGAATTGCTGTGCCCCTGAGCTCCATTTCTCAACTCGTTTTTTGTGAGCTGACCGCAAGTCCAAAATTTTGGTTCAGGACCTATACTGGTTCCCGGCGGGTGGCTGAGACTTTGATTAATTCTTCTTCCTGCCGGGAAATTAGAGTGACATGTGCCCGTCCAAATGTCTCTCAGCTACTCTCTCATTGGTTCTCCATCATACCTTTCATCCTCTGCCAATTGGCAACATGGGAGAACCAGGAGGTTAAAGGGGCTGTCTCTCCAAGTTGGGAGATTGATAGTAAAGCAGTTGGAAATTCAAACTGGAGCACCAGGAGAGGGACTATTAGTTGAGTTTTAAAAACCTTTTGTATTCACAGTGTGTCCATTCTCTAGGTTTCCCATACATGTTATAGCTGTAGTAGTATTCCCTTAAACCTGGAGAGTTGGCATCATTGAAATGTGTGCCACACATTATTGCTTTAAATGGTCTGCATTTGCTCACCGAATCTCACCAATCCTCTCAGTCACAAGTGTCCTGACTTATGCCACATCCAGCTGTCATTGTAGATAGGGTCATTATAGATTTCATCAGAGCCCCTGAAGGAATTGTATAGAATTTCCCTATTTTTTTGTTTTGTTTTTGAAATTCCTTTTTATAGTCGGTTTGAGCTGATTCTCACTGCCATGTTTCTGCCAGTCTAGACACACTTGATTCCCTGATGGAGACATATCAATACATAGGTTTTAAGATTCTTACTAGTCAGATATATTCCTCTGTGGGAAATATGGGGTTTTGCGTACTTTTCACTGAGGAAGGTGTATGGATTGACTCTTCCGTAGTTGGTTTTTGGAACGGTACCTGTACTAATATCAAACTCTGGTTTTATGCATCACGCCACCTCTCCTTCCCTCTTAAGCAGGCATAAGTGTGTTTTCTAAATGTGAGACTCTGTTGTCTTTCCTAACTCAGTTCATGTGTAGCCATGTTTACAGGACCTTCATAAGTGATATCTTATGATAAGTTTATTTTTCTCAGTGACTCATTTCACTTAGAATCATCGTACCTGAATCCACTCATTTTGCTGCTACTGGCCTTATGACTTTGATTTCATGGCTGAGGGACATTCCATCGTACGTAAGTACCACAATTTCTTGAACCATTTTTGTCTTTCCTGGGATATTTCAGGTGTACCCAAGTTGAGGTTCTTGTAAGCAGTGCAGCCCTAAATTTTGAGGTGGCTCTGTCTTATTGATTTTCAGTTTTCCCAAGGTATATTCCCTACACTGCAAGTGCCCTTGTCTCTGTAGCTCTGTTGTTTACTTGTTTTAGGGAACACAATGCAGTCTTCCAGAGAGGCAGTTGGCAATTTACATTCCGCCCATCAGCATAACTAGGCTCCTTCTCCACGGCCTGTCTTGTCTTTCTGGTTTTTACATATTTTGCGGATGTCCCTTTTGTCTGTTGGGAAGAGATACTGCTTTTTCGTGCAGATTTGCATTGCCCGCTTGTTTTCTTGGCCAAAAAGGGCTTATGCGTTTTCTCCTGAATATATTCAGGAGAAAACGCATATGCCCTGTATGGCCAAGTGCATCATTGTCGAAGTTGTGCCCCTCTTCCTGTGCTTTAAAGGCGATTCCAATGTACCTCTTGAAATTTGTTTCCTGCTATTCTGGCTCGCTTTCAAGTCTGCCTCGTTGCCTTCCCTCAACAGATTTTTGGACGATAGTTTTCCTTTATTACTCTGCCCGTTTGTGAATTGCTGTGCCCCTGAGCTCCATTTCTCAACTCGTTTTTTGTGAGCTGACCGCAAGTCCAAAATTTTGGTTCAGGACCTATACTGGTTCCCGGCGGGTGGCTGAGACTTTGATTAATTCTTCTTCCTGCCGGGAAATTAGAGTGACATGTGCCCGTCCAAATATCTCTCAGCTACTCTCTCATTGGTTCTCCATCATACCTTTCATCCTCTGCCAATTGGCAACATGGGAGAACCAGGAGGTTAAAGGGGCTGTCTCTCCAAGTTGGGAGATTGATAGTAAAGCAGTTGGAAATTCAAACTGGAGCACCAGGAGAGGGACTATTAGTTGAGTTTTAAAAACCTTTTGTATTCACAGTGTGTCCATTCTCTAGGTTTCCCATACATGTTATAGCTGTAGTAGTATTCCCTTAAACCTGGAGAGTTGGCATCATTGAAATGTGTGCCACACATTATTGCTTTAAATGGTCTGCATTTGCTCACCGAATCTCACCAATCCTCTCAGTCACAAGTGTCCTGACTTATGCCACATCCAGCTGTCATTGTAGATAGGGTCATTATAGATTTCATCAGAGCCCCTGAAGGAATTGTATAGAATTTCCCTATTTTTTTGTTTTGTTTTTGAAATTCCTTTTTATAGTCGGTTTGAGCTGATTCTCACTGCCATGTTTCTGCCAGTCTAGACACACTTGATTCCCTGATGGAGACATATCAATACATAGGTTTTAAGATTCTTACTAGTCAGATATATTCCTCTGTGGGAAATATGGGGTTTTGCGTACTTTTCACTGAGGAAGGTGTATGGATTGACTCTTCCGTAGTTGGTTTTTGGAACGGTACCTGTACTAATATCAAACTCTGGTTTTATGCATCACGCCACCTCTCCTTCCCTCTTAAGCAGGCATAAGTGTGTTTTCTAAATGTGAGACTCTGTTGTCTTTCCTAACTCAGTTCATGTGTAGCCATGTTTACAGGACCTTCATAAGTGATATCTTATGATAAGTTTATTTTTCTCAGTGACTCATTTCACTTAGAATCATCGTACCTGAATCCACTCATTTTGCTGCTACTGGCCTTATGACTTTGATTTCATGGCTGAGGGACATTCCATCGTACGTAAGTACCACAATTTCTTGAACCATTTTTGTCTTTCCTGGGATATTTCAGGTGTACCCAAGTTGAGGTTCTTGTAAGCAGTGCAGCCCTAAATTTTGAGGTGGCTCTGTCTTATTGATTTTCAGTTTTCCCAAGGTATATTCCCTACACTGCAAGTGCCCTTGTCTCTGTAGCTCTGTTGTTTACTTGTTTTAGGGAACACAATGCAGTCTTCCAGAGAGGCAGTTGGCAATTTACATTCCGCCCATCAGCATAACTAGGCTCCTTCTCCACGGCCTGTCTTGTCTTTCTGGTTTTTACATATTTTGCGGATGTCCCTTTTGTCTGTTGGGAAGAGATACTGCTTTTTCGTGCAGATTTGCATTGCCCGCTTGTTTTCTTGGCCAAAAAGGGCTTATGCGTTTTCTCCTGAATATATTCAGGAGAAAACGCATATGCCCTGTATGGCCAAGTGCATCATTGTCGAAGTTGTGCCCCTCTTCCTGTGCTTTAAAGGCGATTCCAATGTACCTCTTGAAATTTGTTTCCTGCTATTCTGGCTCGCTTTCAAGTCTGCCTCGTTGCCTTCCCTCAACAGATTTTTGGACGATAGTTTTCCTTTATTACTCTGCCCGTTTGTGAATTGCTGTGCCCCTGAGCTCCATTTCTCAACTCGTTTTTTGTGAGCTGACCGCAAGTCCAAAATTTTGGTTCAGGACCTATACTGGTTCCCGGCGGGTGGCTGAGACTTTGATTAATTCTTCTTCCTGCCGGGAAATTAGAGTGACATGTGCCCGTCCAAATGTCTCTCAGCTACTCTCTCATTGGTTCTCCATCATACCTTTCATCCTCTGCCAATTGGCAACATGGGAGAACCAGGAGGTTAAAGGGGCTGTCTCTCCAAGTTGGGAGATTGATAGTAAAGCAGTTGGAAATTCAAACTGGAGCACCAGGAGAGGGACTATTAGTTGAGTTTTAAAAACCTTTTGTATTCACAGTGTGTCCATTCTCTAGGTTTCCCATACATGTTATAGCTGTAGTAGTATTCCCTTAAACCTGGAGAGTTGGCATCATTGAAATGTGTGCCACATATTATTGCTTTAAATGGTCTGCATTTGCTCACCGAATCTCACCAATCCTCTCAGTCACAAGTGTCCTGACTTATGCCACATCCAGCTGTCATTGTAGATAGGGTCATTATAGATTTCATCAGAGCCCCTGAAGGAATTGTATAGAATTTCCCTATTTTTTTGTTTTGTTTTTGAAATTCCTTTTTATAGTCGGTTTGAGCTGATTCTCACTGCCATGTTTCTGCCAGTCTAGACACACTTGATTCCCTGATGGAGACATATCAATACATAGGTTTTAAGATTCTTACTAGTCAGATATATTCCTCTGTGGGAAATATGGGGTTTTGCGTACTTTTCACTGAGGAAGGTGTATGGATTGACTCTTCCGTAGTTGGTTTTTGGAACGGTACCTGTACTAATATCAAACTCTGGTTTTATGCATCACGCCACCTCTCCTTCCCTCTTAAGCAGGCATAAGTGTGTTTTCTAAATGTGAGACTCTGTTGTCTTTCCTAACTCAGTTCATGTGTAGCCATGTTTACAGGACCTTCATAAGTGATATCTTATGATAAGTTTCTTTTTCTCAGTGACTCATTTCACTTAGAATCATCGTACCTGAATCCACTCATTTTGCTGCTACTGGCCTTATGACTTTGATTTCATGGCTGAGGGACATTCCATCGTACGTAAGTACCACAATTTCTTGAACCATTTTTGTCTTTCCTGGGATATTTCAGGTGTACCCAAGTTGAGGTTCTTGTAAGCAGTGCAGCCCTAAATTTTGAGGTGGCTCTGTCTTATTGATTTTCAGTTTTCCCAAGGTATATTCCCTAGACTGGAAGTGCCCGTGTCTCTATAGCTCTGTTGTTTACTTGTTTTAGGGAACACAATGCAGTCCTCCAGAGAGGCAGTTGGCAATTTACATTCCGCCCATCATCATAACTAGGCTCCCTCTTCTCCAGGGCCTGTCTTGCCTTTCTGGTTTTTACATATTTTGCGCATGTCCCTTTTGTCTGGTGGGAAGTGATACTGCTTTGTAGTGCAGATTTGCATTGCCCGCTTGCTTGCTTGGCCAAAAAGGGCTTATGCGTCTTCTCCTGAATATATTCAGGAGAAAACGCGTAGGCCCTGTTTGGCCAAGTGCATCATTGTCGAAGTTGTGCCCCTCTTCCTGTGCTTTAAAGGTGATTCCAATGTACCTCTTGTAATGTGTTTCCTGCTACTCTGGCTCGCTTTCAAGTCTGCCTCATTGCCTTCCCTCAACCGAATTTTGCACGAAGGTTTTCCTTTATTACTCTGCCCGTTTGTGAATTGCTGTGCCCCTGAGCTCCATTTTTCAACTCGTTTTTTGTGAGCTGACCGCAAGTCCAAAATTTTGGTTCAGGACCTATACTGGTTCCCAGTGGGTGGCTGAGACTTGGGTTAATTCTTCTTCCTGCCGGGAAATTAGAGTGACATGTGCCCATCCAAATGCCTAACAGCTACTCTCTCATTGATTCTCCCTCTTCCCTTTCATCCTCTGCCAAATTGGCAACCTGTGCGAACCAGGAGGTTAAAGGGGCTGTCTCTCCATGTTGGGAGATTGATAGTAAAGCAGTTGGAAAGTCAAACCGGAGCACCAGGAGAGGGACTATTATTTGAGTTTTAGAAACCTTTCGTATCACAGTGTGTCCTTTCTCTATGTTTTCCGTACATGTTATAGCTGTAGTAATATTCCCTTCAATCTGCAGAGTTGGGACTCTTGGAATGTGTGCCACGCATTATTGCTTTAAATGGTCTGCATTTGCTCACCGAATCTCACCAATCCTCTCAGTCCCAAGTGTCCAGCCTTATGCCACATCCAGCTGTCATTGTAGATAAGGTCATTCCGGGTTTCATCAGAGACCCTGAAGGAATTGTAAAGGATTTCCCTGATTTTTTGTTTTGTTTGTGAAATTCCTTTTTAGAATGGGTTTGAGCTGATTCTCACTGCCATGTTTATGCGAGTCTAGACACACTTGATTCCCTTACTTAGACATATCAATACATAGGTTTTAAGATTTTTACTTGTCAGATATTTTCCTCTGCGGGAAGTATGGGGTTTTGAGTCCCTATCCCTTAGGAAGTTGTAGGTCTTTTCTACTCTGTAGTTGGTTTTTGGAACGGTACATGTACTAATATCAAACTCTGGTTTTATGCATCACCCCACCACTCCTTCCCCCTTAAGCAGGAATAAGAGATTTTTCTCAATGTGAGACTCTGTTGTCTTTCCTAACTCAGTTCATGTGTAGCCATGTTTACAGGACCATCATAAGTGATATCTTATGATAAGTTTCTTTTTCTCTGTGTCTTATTTCACTTAGAATCATCGTACCTGAATCCACTCATTTTGCTGCTACTGGCCTTATGACATTGATTTCATGGCTGAGGGATATTCCATCATACGTAAATACCACAATTTCTTGAACCATTTTAGTCTTTCCTGGGATATTTCAGGTGTACCCAAGTTGAGCTTCTTGTAAGCAGTGCAGCCCTAAATATTGAGGTGGCTCTGTCTTATTGATTTTCAGTTTTCCCAAGGTATATTCCCTACACTGCAAGTGCCCTTGTCTCTGTAGCTCTGTTGTTTACTTGTTTTAGGGAACACAATGCAGTCTTCCAGAGAGGCAGTTGGCAATTTACATTCCGCCCATCAGCATAACTAGGCTCCTTCTCCAGGGCCTGTCTTGTCTTTCTGGTTTTTACATATTTTGCGGATGTCCCTTTTGTCTGTTGGGAAGAGACACTGCTTTTTCGTGCAGATTTGCATTGCCCGCTTGTTTTCTTGGCCAAAAAGGGCTTATGCGTTTTCTCCTGAATATATTCAGGAGAAAACGCATATGCCCTGTATGGCCAAGTGCATCATTGTCGAAGTTGTGCCCCTCTTCCTGTGCTTTAAAAGCGATTCCAATGTACCTCTTGAAATTTGTTTCCTGCTCTTCTGGCTCGCTTTCAAGTCTGCCTCGTTGCCTTCCCTCAACAGATTTTTGGACGATAGTTTTCCTTTATTACTCTGCCCGTTTGTGAATTGCTGTGCCCCTGAGCTCCATTTCTCAACTCGTTTTTTGTGAGCTGACCGCAAGTCCAAAATTTTGGTTCAGGACCTATACTGGTTCCCGGCGGGTGGCTGAGACTTTGATTAATTCTTCTTCCTGCCGGGAAATTAGAGTGACATGTGCCCGTCCAAATGTCTCTCAGCTACTCTCTCATTGGTTCTCCATCATACCTTTCATCCTCTGCCAATTGGCAATATGGGAGAACCAGGAGGTTAAAGGGGCTGTCTCTCCAAGTTGGGAGATTGATAGTAAAGCAGTTGAAAATTCAAACTGGAGCACCAGGAGAGGGACTATTAGTTGAGTTTTAAAAACCTTTTGTATTCACAGTGTGTCCATTCTCTAGGTTTCCCATACATGTTATAGCTGTAGTAGTATTCCCTTAAACCTGGAGAGTTGGCATCATTGAAATGTGTGCCACACATTATTGCTTTAAATGGTCTGCATTTGCTCACCGAATCTCACCAATCCTCTCAGTCACAAGTGTCCTGACTTATGCCACATCCAGCTGTCATTGTAGATAGAGTCATTATAGATTTCATCAGAGCCCCTGAAGGAATTGTATAGAATTTCCCTATTTTTTTGTTTTGTTTTTGAAATTCCTTTTTATAGTCGGTTTGAGCTGATTCTCACTGCCATGTTTCTGCCAGTCTAGACACACTTGATTCCCTGATGGAGACATATCAATACATAGGTTTTAAGATTCTTACTAGTCAGATATATTCCTCTGTGGGAAATATGAGGTTTTGCGTACTTTTCACTGAGGAAGGTGTATGGATTGACTCTTCCGTAGTTGGTTTTTGGAACGGTACCTGTACTAATATCAAACTCTGGTTTTATGCATCACGCCACCTCTCCTTCCCTCTTAAGCAGGCATAAGTGTGTTTTCTAAATGTGAGACTCTGTTGTCTTTCCTAACTCAGTTCATGTGTAGCCATGTTTACAGGACCTTCATAAGTGATATCTTATGATAAGTTTCTTTTTCTCAGTGACTCATTTCACTTAGAATCATCGTACCTGAATCCACTCATTTTGCTGCTACTGGCCTTATGACTTTGATTTCATGGCTGAGGGACATTCCATCGTACGTAAGTACCACAATTTCTTGAACCATTTTTGTCTTTCCTGGGATATTTCAGGTGTACCCAAGTTGAGGTTCTTGTAAGCAGTGCAGCCCTAAATTTTGAGGTGGCTCTGTCTTATTGATTTTCAGTTTTCCCAAGGTATATTCCCTAGACTGGAAGTGCCCGTGTCTCTATAGCTCTGTTGTTTACTTGTTTTAGGGAACACAATGCAGTCCTCCAGAGAGGCAGTTGGCAATTTACATTCCGCCCATCATCATAACTAGGCTCCCTCTTCTCCAGGGCCTGTCTTGCCTTTCTGGTTTTTACATATTTTGCGCATGTCCCTTTTGTCTGGTGGGAAGTGATACTGCTTTGTAGTGCAGATTTGCATTGCCCGCTTGCTTGCTTGGCCAAAAAGGGCTTATGCGTCTTCTCCTGAATATATTCAGGAGAAAACGCGTAGGCCCTGTTTGGCCAAGTGCATCATTGTCGAAGTTGTGCCCCTCTTCCTGTGCTTTAAAGGTGATTCCAATGTACCTCTTGTAATGTGTTTCCTGCTACTCTGGCTCGCTTTCAAGTCTGCCTCATTGCCTTCCCTCAACCGAATTTTGCACGAAGGTTTTCCTTTATTACTCTGCCCGTTTGTGAATTGCTGTGCCCCTGAGCTCCATTTTTCAACTCGTTTTTTGTGAGCTGACCGCAAGTCCAAAATTTTGGTTCAGGACCTATACTGGTTCCCAGTGGGTGGCTGAGACTTGGGTTAATTCTTCTTCCTGCCGGGAAATTAGAGTGACATGTGCCCATCCAAATGCCTAACAGCTACTCTCTCATTGATTCTCCCTCTTCCCTTTCATCCTCTGCCAAATTGGCAACCTGTGCGAACCAGGAGGTTAAAGGGGCTGTCTCTCCATGTTGGGAGATTGATAGTAAAGCAGTTGGAAAGTCAAACCGGAGCACCAGGAGAGGGACTATTATTTGAGTTTTAGAAACCTTTCGTATCACAGTGTGTCCTTTCTCTATGTTTTCCGTACATGTTATAGCTGTAGTAATATTCCCTTCAATCTGCAGAGTTGGGACTCTTGGAATGTGTGCCACGCATTATTGCTTTAAATGGTCTGCATTTGCTCACCGAATCTCACCAATCCTCTCAGTCCCAAGTGTCCAGCCTTATGCCACATCCAGCTGTCATTGTAGATAAGGTCATTCCGGGTTTCATCAGAGACCCTGAAGGAATTGTAAAGGATTTCCCTGATTTTTTGTTTTGTTTGTGAAATTCCTTTTTAGAATGGGTTTGAGCTGATTCTCACTGCCATGTTTATGCGAGTCTAGACACACTTGATTCCCTTACTTAGACATATCAATACATAGGTTTTAAGATTTTTACTTGTCAGATATTTTCCTCTGCGGGAAGTATGGGGTTTTGAGTCCCTATCCCTTAGGAAGTTGTAGGTCTTTTCTACTCTGTAGTTGGTTTTTGGAACGGTACATGTACTAATATCAAACTCTGGTTTTATGCATCACCCCACCACTCCTTCCCCCTTAAGCAGGAATAAGAGATTTTTCTCAATGTGAGACTCTGTTGTCTTTCCTAACTCAGTTCATGTGTAGCCATGTTTACAGGACCATCATAAGTGATATCTTATGATAAGTTTCTTTTTCTCTGTGTCTTATTTCACTTAGAATCATCGTACCTGAATCCACTCATTTTGCTGCTACTGGCCTTATGACATTGATTTCATGGCTGAGGGATATTCCATCATACGTAAATACCACAATTTCTTGAACCATTTTAGTCTTTCCTGGGATATTTCAGGTGTACCCAAGTTGAGCTTCTTGTAAGCAGTGCAGCCCTAAATATTGAGGTGGCTCTGTCTTATTGATTTTCAGTTTTCCCAAGGTATATTCCCTACACTGCAAGTGCCCTTGTCTCTGTAGCTCTGTTGTTTACTTGTTTTAGGGAACACAATGCAGTCTTCCAGAGAGGCAGTTGGCAATTTACATTCCGCCCATCAGCATAACTAGGCTCCTTCTCCAGGGCCTGTCTTGTCTTTCTGGTTTTTACATATTTTGCGGATGTCCCTTTTGTCTGTTGGGAAGAGACACTGCTTTTTCGTGCAGATTTGCATTGCCCGCTTGTTTTCTTGGCCAAAAAGGGCTTATGCGTTTTCTCCTGAATATATTCAGGAGAAAACGCATATGCCCTGTATGGCCAAGTGCATCATTGTCGAAGTTGTGCCCCTCTTCCTGTGCTTTAAAAGCGATTCCAATGTACCTCTTGAAATTTGTTTCCTGCTCTTCTGGCTCGCTTTCAAGTCTGCCTCGTTGCCTTCCCTCAACAGATTTTTGGACGATAGTTTTCCTTTATTACTCTGCCCGTTTGTGAATTGCTGTGCCCCTGAGCTCCATTTCTCAACTCGTTTTTTGTGAGCTGACCGCAAGTCCAAAATTTTGGTTCAGGACCTATACTGGTTCCCGGCGGGTGGCTGAGACTTTGATTAATTCTTCTTCCTGCCGGGAAATTAGAGTGACATGTGCCCGTCCAAATGTCTCTCAGCTACTCTCTCATTGGTTCTCCATCATACCTTTCATCCTCTGCCAATTGGCAATATGGGAGAACCAGGAGGTTAAAGGGGCTGTCTCTCCAAGTTGGGAGATTGATAGTAAAGCAGTTGAAAATTCAAACTGGAGCACCAGGAGAGGGACTATTAGTTGAGTTTTAAAAACCTTTTGTATTCACAGTGTGTCCATTCTCTAGGTTTCCCATACATGTTATAGCTGTAGTAGTATTCCCTTAAACCTGGAGAGTTGGCATCATTGAAATGTGTGCCACACATTATTGCTTTAAATGGTCTGCATTTGCTCACCGAATCTCACCAATCCTCTCAGTCACAAGTGTCCTGACTTATGCCACATCCAGCTGTCATTGTAGATAGAGTCATTATAGATTTCATCAGAGCCCCTGAAGGAATTGTATAGAATTTCCCTATTTTTTTGTTTTGTTTTTGAAATTCCTTTTTATAGTCGGTTTGAGCTGATTCTCACTGCCATGTTTCTGCCAGTCTAGACACACTTGATTCCCTGATGGAGACATATCAATACATAGGTTTTAAGATTCTTACTAGTCAGATATATTCCTCTGTGGGAAATATGAGGTTTTGCGTACTTTTCACTGAGGAAGGTGTATGGATTGACTCTTCCGTAGTTGGTTTTTGGAACGGTACCTGTACTAATATCAAACTCTGGTTTTATGCATCACGCCACCTCTCCTTCCCTCTTAAGCAGGCATAAGTGTGTTTTCTAAATGTGAGACTCTGTTGTCTTTCCTAACTCAGTTCATGTGTAGCCATGTTTACAGGACCTTCATAAGTGATATCTTATGATAAGTTTCTTTTTCTCAGTGACTCATTTCACTTAGAATCATCGTACCTGAATCCACTCATTTTGCTGCTACTGGCCTTATGACTTTGATTTCATGGCTGAGGGACATTCCATCGTACGTAAGTACCACAATTTCTTGAACCATTTTTGTCTTTCCTGGGATATTTCAGGTGTACCCAAGTTGAGGTTCTTGTAAGCAGTGCAGCCCTAAATTTTGAGGTGGCTCTGTCTTATTGATTTTCAGTTTTCCCAAGGTATATTCCCTAGACTGGAAGTGCCCGTGTCTCTATAGCTCTGTTGTTTACTTGTTTTAGGGAACACAATGCAGTCCTCCAGAGAGGCAGTTGGCAATTTACATTCCGCCCATCATCATAACTAGGCTCCCTCTTCTCCAGGGCCTGTCTTGCCTTTCTGGTTTTTACATATTTTGCGCATGTCCCTTTTGTCTGGTGGGAAGTGATACTGCTTTGTAGTGCAGATTTGCATTGCCCGCTTGCTTGCTTGGCCAAAAAGGGCTTATGCGTCTTCTCCTGAATATATTCAGGAGAAAACGCGTAGGCCCTGTTTGGCCAAGTGCATCATTGTCGAAGTTGTGCCCCTCTTCCTGTGCTTTAAAAGTGATTCCAATGTACCTCTTGTAATGTGTTTCCTGCTATTCTGGCTCGCTTTCAAGTCTGCCTCATTGCCTTCCCTCAACCGAATTTTGCACGATAGTTTTCCTTTATTACTCTGCCCGTTTGTGAATTGCTGTGCCCCTGAGCTCCATTTTTCAACTCGTTTTTTGTGAGCTGACCGCAAGTCCAAAATTTTGGTTCAGGACCTATACTGGTTCCCGGTGGGTGGCTGAGACTTGGGTTAATTCTTCTTCCTGCCGGGAAATTAGAGTGACATGTGCCCATCCAAATGCCTAACAGCTACTCTCTCATTGATTCTCCCTCTTCCCTTTCATCCTCTGCCAAATTGGCAACCTGTGCGAACCAGGAGGTTAAAGGGGCTGTCTCTCCATGTTGGGAGATTGATAGTAAAGCGGTTGGAAAGTCAAACCGGAGCACCAGGAGAGGGACTATTATTTGAGTTTTAGAAACCTTTCGTATCACAGTGTGTCCTTTCTCTATGTTTTCCGTACATGTTATAGCTGTAGTAATATTCCCTTCAATCTGCAGAGTTGGGACTCTTGGAATGTGTGCCACGCATTATTGCTTTAAATGGTCTGCATTTGCTCACCGAATCTCACCAATCCTCTCAGTCCCAAGTGTCCAGCCTTATGCCACATCCAGCTGTCATTGTAGATAAGGTCATTCCGGGTTTCATCAGAGACCCTGAAGGAATTGTAAAGGATTTCCCTGATTTTTTGTTTTGTTTGTGAAATTCCTTTTTAGAATGGGTTTGAGCTGATTCTCACTGCCATGTTTATGCGAGTCTAGACACACTTGATTCCCTTACTTAGACATATCAATACATAGGTTTTAAGATTTTTACTTGTCAGATATTTTCCTCTGCGGGAAGTATGGGGTTTTGAGTCCCTATCCCTTAGGAAGTTGTAGGTCTTTTCTACTCTGTAGTTGGTTTTTGGAACGGTACATGTACTAATATCAAACTCTGGTTTTATGCATCACCCCACCACTCCTTCCCCCTTAAGCAGGAATAAGAGATTTTTCTCAATGTGAGACTCTGTTGTCTTTCCTAACTCAGTTCATGTGTAGCCATGTTTACAGGACCATCATAAGTGATATCTTATGATAAGTTTCTTTTTCTCTGTGTCTTATTTCACTTAGAATCATCGTACCTGAATCCACTCATTTTGCTGCTACTGGCCTTATGACATTGATTTCATGGCTGAGGGATATTCCATCATACGTAAATACCACAATTTCTTGAACCATTTTAGTCTTTCCTGGGATATTTCAGGTGTACCCAAGTTGAGGTTCTTGTAAGCAGTGCAGCCCTAAATTTTGTGTTGGCTCTGTCTTATTGACTTTCAGTTTTCCCAAGGTATATTCCCTAGACTGGAAGTGCCCTTGGCTCTGTATCTCTGTTGTTTACTTGTTTCAGGGAACACAATGCACTACTCCTGAGAGGCAGTTGGCAATTTACATTCTGCCCATTAGCATAACTAGGCTCCCTCTTCTCCAGGGCCTGTCTTGCCTTTCTGGTTTTTACATATTTTGCAGATGTCCCTTTTGTCTGGTGGGAAGTGATACTGCTTTGTAGTGCAGATTTGCATTGCCCGCTTGCTTGCTTGGCCAAAAAGGGCTTATGCTTTTTCTCCTGAATATATTCAGGAGAATACACATATGCCCTGTTTGGCCAAGTGCATCATTGTCGAAGTTGTGCCCCTCTTCCTGTGCTTTAAAGGCGATTCCCATGTACCTCTTGAAATCTGTTCCCTGCTATTCTGGCTCGCTTTCAAGTCTGCCTCGTTGCCTTCCCTCAACAGGTTTTTGGACGAAGGTTTTCCTTTATTACTCTGCCCGTTTGTGAATTGCTGTGCCCCTGAGCTCCATTTCTCAACTCGTTTTTTGTGAGCTGACCGCAAGTCCAAAATTTTGGTTCAGGACCTATACTGGTTCCCGGCGGGTGGCTGAGACTTTGGTTAATTCTTCTTCCTGCCGGGAAATTAGAGTGACATGTGCCCGTCCAAATGTCTAACAGCTACTCTCTCATTGGTTCTCCATCTTACCTTTCATCCTCTGCCAATTGGCAACATGTGAGAACCAGGAGGTTAAAGGGGCTGTCTCTCCAAGTTGGGAGATTGATAGTAAAGCAGTTGGAAATTCAAACCGGAGCACCAGGAGAGGGACAATTAGTTGAGTTTTAAAAACCTTTTGTATTCACAGTGTGTCCATTCTCTAGGTTTCCCATACATGTTATAGCTGTAGTAGTATCCCCTTCAACCTGGAGAGTTGGCACTTTTGGAATGTGTGCCACGCATTATTGCTTTAAATGGTCTGCATTTGCTCACCGAATCTCACCAATCCTCTCAGTCACAAGTGTCCTGACTTATGCCACATCCAGCTGTCATTGTAGATAGGGTCATTATAGATTTCATCACAGCCCCTGAAGGAATTGTATAGAATTTCCCTATTTTTTTGTTTTGTTTTTGAAATTCCTTTTTATAGTCGGTTTGAGCTGATTCTCACTGCCATGTTTCTGCCAGTCTAGACACACTTGATTCCCTGATGGAGACATATCAATACATAGGTTTTAAGATTCTTACTAGTCAGATATATTCCTCTGCGGGAAATATGGGGTTTTGCGTACTTTTCACTGAGGAAGGTGTATGGATTGACTCTTCCGTAGTTGGTTTTTGGAACGGTACCTGTACTAATATCAAACTCTGGTTTTATGCATCACGCCACCTCTCCTTCCCCCTTAAGCAGGCATAAGTGTGTTTTCTAAATGTGAGACTCTGTTGTCTTTCCTAACTCAGTTCATGTGTAGCCATGTTTACAGGACCTTCATAAGTGATATCTTATGATAAGTTTCTTTTTCTCAGTGACTCATTTCACTTAGAATCATCGTACCTGAATCCACTCATTTTGCTGCTACTGGCCTTATGACTTTGATTTCATGGCTGAGGGACATTCCATCATACGTAAGTACCACAATTTCTTGAACCATTTTTGTCTTTCCTGGGATATTTCAGGTGTACCCAAGTTGAGGTTCTTGTAAGCAGTGCAGCCCTAAATTTTGAGGTGGCTCTGTCTTATTGATTTTCAGTTTTCCCAAGGTATATTCCCTAGACTGGAAGTGCACGTGTCTCTATAGCTCTGTTGTTTACTTGTTTTAGGGAACACAATGCAGTCCTCCAGAGAGGCAGTTGGCAATTTACATTCCGCCCATCATCATAACTAGGCTCCCTCTTCTCCAGGGCCTGTCTTGCCTTTCTGGTTTTTACATATTTTGCGCATGTCCCTTTTGTCTGGTGGGAAGTGATACTGCTTTGTAGTGCAGATTTGCATTGCCCGCTTGCTTGCTTGGCCAAACAGGGCTTATGCGTCTTCTCCTGAATATATTCAGGAGAAAACGCGTAGGCCCTGTTTGGCCAAGTGCATCATTGTCGAAGTTGTGCCCCTCTTCCTGTGCTTTAAAGGTGATTCCAATGTACCTCTTGTAATGTGTTTCCTGCTATTCTGGCTCGCTTTCAAGTCTGCCTCATTGCCTTCCCTCAACCGAATTTTGCACGATAGTTTTCCTTTATTACTCTGCCCGTTTGTGAATTGCTGTGCCCCTGAGCTCCATTTTTCAACTCGTTTTTTGTGAGCTGACCGCAAGTCCAAAATTTTGGTTCAGGACCTATACTGGTTCCCGGCGGGTGGCTGAGACTTGGGTTAATTCTTCTTCCTGCCGGGAAATTAGAGTGACATGTGCCCATCCAAATGCCTAACAGCTACTCTCTCATTGATTCTCCCTCTTCCCTTTCATCCTCTGCCAAATTGGCAACCTGTGCGAACCAGGAGGTTAAAGGGGCTGTCTCTCCATGTTGGGAGATTGATAGTAAAGCAGTTGGAAAGTCAAACCGGAGCACCAGGAGAGGGACTATTATTTGAGTTTTAGAAACCTTTCGTATCACAGTGTGTCCTTTCTCTATGTTTTCCGTACATGTTATAGCTGTAGTAATATTCCCTTCAACCTGCAGAGTTGGGACTCTTGGAATGTGTGCCACGCATTATTGCTTTAAATGGTCTGCATTTGCTCACCGAATCTCACCAATCCTCTCAGTCCCAAGTGTCCAGCCTTATGCCACATCCAGCTGTCATTGTAGATAAGGTCATTCCGGGTTTCATCAGAGACCCTGAAGGAATTGTAAAGGATTTCCCTGATTTTTTGTTTTGTTTGTGAAATTCCTTTTTAGAATGGGTTTGAGCTGATTCTCACTGCCATGTTTATGCGAGTCTAGACACACTTGATTCCCTTACTTAGACATATCAATACATAGGTTTTAAGATTTTTACTTGTCAGATATTTTCCTCTGCGGGAAGTATGGGGTTTTGAGTCCCTATCCCTTAGGAAGTTGTAGGTCTTTTCTACTCTGTAGTTGGTTTTTGGAACGGTACATGTACTAATATCAAACTCTGGTTTTATGCATCACCCCACCACTCCTTCCCCCTTAAGCAGGAATAAGAGATTTTTCTCAATGTGAGACTCTGTTGTCTTTCCTAACTCAGTTCATGTGTAGCCATGTTTACAGGACCATCATAAGTGATATCTTATGATAAGTTTCTTTTTATCTGTGTCTTATTTCACTTAGAATCATCGTACCTGAATCCACTCATTTTGCTGCTACTGGCCTTATGACATTGATTTCATGGCTGAGGGATATTCCATCATACGTAAATACCACAATTTCTTGAACCATTTTAGTCTTTCCTGGGATATTTCAGGTGTACCCAAGTTGAGGTTCTTGTAAGCAGTGCAGCCCTAAATTTTGTGTTGGCTCTGTCTTATTGACTTTCAGTTTTCCCAAGGTATATTCCCTAGACTGGAAGTGCCCTTGGCTCTGTATCTCTGTTGTTTACTTGTTTCAGGGAACACAATGCACTACTCCTGAGAGGCAGTTGGCAATTTACATTCTGCCCATTAGCATAACTAGGCTCCCTCTTCTCCAGGGCCTGTCTTGCCTTTCTGGTTTTTACATATTTTGCAGATGTCCCTTTTGTCTGGTGGGAAGTGATACTGCTTTGTAGTGCAGATTTGCATTGCCCGCTTGCTTGCTTGGCCAAAAAGGGCTTATGCTTTTTCTCCTGAATATATTCAGGAGAATACACATATGCCCTGTTTGGCCAAGTGCATCATTGTCGAAGTTGTGCCCCTCTTCCTGTGCTTTAAAGGCGATTCCCATGTACCTCTTGAAATCTGTTCCCTGCTATTCTGGCTCGCTTTCAAGTCTGCCTCGTTGCCTTCCCTCAACAGGTTTTTGGACGAAGGTTTTCCTTTATTACTCTGCCCGTTTGTGAATTGCTGTGCCCCTGAGCTCCATTTCTCAACTCGTTTTTTGTGAGCTGACCGCAAGTCCAAAATTTTGGTTCAGGACCTATACTGGTTCCCGGCGGGTGGCTGAGACTTTGGTTAATTCTTCTTCCTGCCGGGAAATTAGAGTGACATGTGCCCGTCCAAATGTCTAACAGCTACTCTCTCATTGGTTCTCCATCTTACCTTTCATCCTCTGCCAATTGGCAACATGTGAGAACCAGGAGGTTAAAGGGGCTGTCTCTCCAAGTTGGGAGATTGATAGTAAAGCAGTTGGAAATTCAAACCGGAGCACCAGGAGAGGGACAATTAGTTGAGTTTTAAAAACCTTTTGTATTCACAGTGTGTCCATTCTCTAGGTTTCCCATACATGTTATAGCTGTAGTAGTATCCCCTTCAACCTGGAGAGTTGGCACTTTTGGAATGTGTGCCACGCATTATTGCTTTAAATGGTCTGCATTTGCTCACCGAATCTCACCAATCCTCTCAGTCACAAGTGTCCTGACTTATGCCACATCCAGCTGTCATTGTAGATAGGGTCATTATAGATTTCATCACAGCCCCTGAAGGAATTGTATAGAATTTCCCTATTTTTTTGTTTTGTTTTTGAAATTCCTTTTTATAGTCGGTTTGAGCTGATTCTCACTGCCATGTTTCTGCCAGTCTAGACACACTTGATTCCCTGATGGAGACATATCAATACATAGGTTTTAAGATTCTTACTAGTCAGATATATTCCTCTGCGGGAAATATGGGGTTTTGCGTACTTTTCACTGAGGAAGGTGTATGGATTGACTCTTCCGTAGTTGGTTTTTGGAACAGTACCTGTACTAATATCAAACTCTGGTTTTATGCATCACGCCACCTCTCCTTCCCCCTTAAGCAGGCATAAGTGTGTTTTCTAAATGTGAGACTCTGTTGTCTTTCCTAACTCAGTTCATGTGTAGCCATGTTTACAGGACCTTCATAAGTGATATCTTATGATAAGTTTCTTTTTCTCAGTGACTCATTTCACTTAGAATCATCGTACCTGAATCCACTCATTTTGCTGCTACTGGCCTTATGACTTTGATTTCATGGCTGAGGGACATTCCATCGTACGTAAGTACCACAATTTCTTGAACCATTTTTGTCTTTCCTGGGATATTTCAGGTGTACCCAAGTTGAGGTTCTTGTAAGCAGTGCAGCCCTAAATTTTGAGGTGGCTCTGTCTTATTGATTTTCAGTTTTCCCAAGGTATATTCCCTAGACTGGAAGTGCACGTGTCTCTATAGCTCTGTTGTTTACTTGTTTTAGGGAACACAATGCAGTCCTCCAGAGAGGCAGTTGGCAATTTACATTCCGCCCATCATCATAACTAGGCTCCCTCTTCTCCAGGGCCTGTCTTGCCTTTCTGGTTTTTACATATTTTGCGCATGTCCCTTTTGTCTGGTGGGAAGTGATACTGCTTTGTAGTGCAGATTTGCATTGCCCGCTTGCTTGCTTGGCCAAACAGGGCTTATGCGTCTTCTCCTGAATATATTCAGGAGAAAACGCGTAGGCCCTGTTTGGCCAAGTGCATCATTGTCGAAGTTGTGCCCCTCTTCCTGTGCTTTAAAGGTGATTCCAATGTACCTCTTGTAATGTGTTTCCTGCTATTCTGGCTCGCTTTCAAGTCTGCCTCATTGCCTTCCCTCAACCGAATTTTGCACGATAGTTTTCCTTTATTACTCTGCCCGTTTGTGAATTGCTGTGCCCCTGAGCTCCATTTTTCAACTCGTTTTTTGTGAGCTGACCGCAAGTCCAAAATTTTGGTTCAGGACCTATACTGGTTCCCGGCGGGTGGCTGAGACTTGGGTTAATTCTTCTTCCTGCCGGGAAATTAGAGTGACATGTGCCCATCCAAATGCCTAACAGCTACTCTCTCATTGATTCTCCCTCTTCCCTTTCATCCTCTGCCAAATTGGCAACCTGTGCGAACCAGGAGGTTAAAGGGGCTGTCTCTCCATGTTGGGAGATTGATAGTAAAGCAGTTGGAAAGTCAAACCGGAGCACCAGGAGAGGGACTATTATTTGAGTTTTAGAAACCTTTCGTATCACAGTGTGTCCTTTCTCTATGTTTTCCGTACATGTTATAGCTGTAGTAATATTCCCTTCAACCTGCAGAGTTGGGACTCTTGGAATGTGTGCCACGCATTATTGCTTTAAATGGTCTGCATTTGCTCACCGAATCTCACCAATCCTCTCAGTCCCAAGTGTCCAGCCTTATGCCACATCCAGCTGTCATTGTAGATAAGGTCATTCCGGGTTTCATCAGAGACCCTGAAGGAATTGTAAAGGATTTCCCTGATTTTTTGTTTTGTTTGTGAAATTCCTTTTTAGAATGGGTTTGAGCTGATTCTCACTGCCATGTTTATGCGAGTCTAGACACACTTGATTCCCTTACTTAGACATATCAATACATAGGTTTTAAGATTTTTACTTGTCAGATATTTTCCTCTGCGGGAAGTATGGGGTTTTGAGTCCCTATCCCTTAGGAAGTTGTAGGTCTTTTCTACTCTGTAGTTGGTTTTTGGAACGGTACATGTACTAATATCACACTCTGGTTTTATGCATCACCCCACCACTCCTTCCCCCTTAAGCAGGAATAAGAGATTTTTCTCAATGTGAGACTCTGTTGTCTTTCCTAACTCAGTTCATGTGTAGCCATGTTTACAGGACCATCATAAGTGATATCTTATGATAAGTTTCTTTTTCTCTGTGTCTTATTTCACTTAGAATCATCGTACCTGAATCCACTCATTTTGCTGCTACTGGCCTTATGACATTGATTTCATGGCTGAGGGATATTCCATCATACGTAAATACCACAATTTCTTGAACCATTTTAGTCTTTCCTGGGATATTTCAGGTGTACCCAAGTTGAGGTTCTTGTAAGCAGTGCAGCCCTAAATTTTGTGTTGGCTCTGTCTTATTGACTTTCAGTTTTCCCAAGGTATATTCCCTAGACTGGAAGTGCCCTTGGCTCTGTATCTCTGTTGTTTACTTGTTTCAGGGAACACAATGCACTACTCCTGAGAGGCAGTTGGCAATTTACATTCTGCCCATTAGCATAACTAGGCTCCCTCTTCTCCAGGGCCTGTCTTGCCTTTCTGGTTTTTACATATTTTGCAGATGTCCCTTTTGTCTGGTGGGAAGTGATACTGCTTTGTTGTGCAGATTTGCATTGCCCGCTTGCTTGCTTGGCCAAAAAGGGCTTATGCTTTTTCTCCTGAATATATTCAGGAGAATACACATATGCCCTGTTTGGCCAAGTGCATCATTGTCGAAGTTGTGCCCCTCTTCCTGTGCTTTAAAGGCGATTCCCATGTACCTCTTGAAATCTGTTCCCTGCTATTCTGGCTCGCTTTCAAGTCTGCCTCGTTGCCTTCCCTCAACAGGTTTTTGGACGAAGGTTTTCCTTTATTACTCTGCCCGTTTGTGAATTGCTGTGCCCCTGAGCTCCATTTCTCAACTCGTTTTTTGTGAGCTGACCGCAAGTCCAAAATTTTGGTTCAGGACCTATACTGGTTCCCGGCGGGTGGCTGAGACTTTGGTTAATTCTTCTTCCTGCCGGGAAATTAGAGTGACATGTGCCCGTCCAAATGTCTAACAGCTACTCTCTCATTGGTTCTCCATCTTACCTTTCATCCTCTGCCAATTGGCAACATGTGAGAACCAGGAGGTTAAAGGGGCTGTCTCTCCAAGTTGGGAGATTGATAGTAAAGCAGTTGGAAATTCAAACCGGAGCACCAGGAGAGGGACAATTAGTTGAGTTTTAAAAACCTTTTGTATTCACAGTGTGTCCATTCTCTAGGTTTCCCATACATGTTATAGCTGTAGTAGTATCCCCTTCAACCTGGAGAGTTGGCACTTTTGGAATGTGTGCCACGCATTATTGCTTTAAATGGTCTGCATTTGCTCACCGAATCTCACCAATCCTCTCAGTCACAAGTGTCCTGACTTATGCCACATCCAGCTGTCATTGTAGATAGGGTCATTATAGATTTCATCACAGCCCCTGAAGGAATTGTATAGAATTTCCCTATTTTTTTGTTTTGTTTTTGAAATTCCTTTTTATAGTCGGTTTGAGCTGATTCTCACTGCCATGTTTCTGCCAGTCTAGACACACTTGATTCCCTGATGGAGACATATCAATACATAGGTTTTAAGATTCTTACTAGTCAGATATATTCCTCTGCGGGAAATATGGGGTTTTGCGTACTTTTCACTGAGGAAGGTGTATGGATTGACTCTTCCGTAGTTGGTTTTTGGAACGGTACCTGTACTAATATCAAACTCTGGTTTTATGCATCACGCCACCTCTCCTTCCCCCTTAAGCAGGCATAAGTGTGTTTTCTAAATGTGAGACTCTGTTGTCTTTCCTAACTCAGTTCATGTGTAGCCATGTTTACAGGACCTTCATAAGTGATATCTTATGATAAGTTTCTTTTTCTCAGTGACTCATTTCACTTAGAATCATCGTACCTGAATCCACTCATTTTGCTGCTACTGGCCTTATGACTTTGATTTCATGGCTGAGGGACATTCCATCGTACGTAAGTACCACAATTTCTTGAACCATTTTTGTCTTTCCTGGGATATTTCAGGTGTACCCAAGTTGAGGTTCTTGTAAGCAGTGCAGCCCTAAATTTTGAGGTGGCTCTGTCTTATTGATTTTCAGTTTTCCCAAGGTATATTCCCTAGACTGGAAGTGCACGTGTCTCTATAGCTCTGTTGTTTACTTGTTTTAGGGAACACAATGCAGTCCTCCAGAGAGGCAGTTGGCAATTTACATTCCGCCCATCATCATAACTAGGCTCCCTCTTCTCCAGGGCCTGTCTTGCCTTTCTGGTTTTTACATATTTTGCGCATGTCCCTTTTGTCTGGTGGGAAGTGATACTGCTTTGTAGTGCAGATTTGCATTGCCCGCTTGCTTGCTTGGCCAAACAGGGCTTATGCGTCTTCTCCTGAATATATTCAGGAGAAAACGCGTAGGCCCTGTTTGGCCAAGTGCATCATTGTCGAAGTTGTGCCCCTCTTCCTGTGCTTTAAAGGTGATTCCAATGTACCTCTTGTAATGTGTTTCCTGCTATTCTGGCTCGCTTTCAAGTCTGCCTCATTGCCTTCCCTCAACCGAATTTTGCACGATAGTTTTCCTTTATTACTCTGCCCGTTTGTGAATTGCTGTGCCCCTGAGCTCCATTTTTCAACTCGTTTTTTGTGAGCTGACCGCAAGTCCAAAATTTTGGTTCAGGACCTATACTGGTTCCCGGCGGGTGGCTGAGACTTGGGTTAATTCTTCTTCCTGCCGGGAAATTAGAGTGACATGTGCCCATCCAAATGCCTAACAGCTACTCTCTCATTGATTCTCCCTCTTCCCTTTCATCCTCTGCCAAATTGGCAACCTGTGCGAACCAGGAGGTTAAAGGGGCTGTCTCTCCATGTTGGGAGATTGATAGTAAAGCAGTTGGAAAGTCAAACCGGAGCACCAGGAGAGGGACTATTATTTGAGTTTTAGAAACCTTTCGTATCACAGTGTGTCCTTTCTCTATGTTTTCCGTACATGTTATAGCTGTAGTAATATTCCCTTCAACCTGCAGAGTTGGGACTCTTGGAATGTATGCCACGCATTATTGCTTTAAATGGTCTGCATTTGCTCACCGAATCTCACCAATCCTCTCAGTCCCAAGTGTCCAGCCTTATGCCACATCCAGCTGTCATTGTAGATAAGGTCATTCCGGGTTTCATCAGAGACCCTGAAGGAATTGTAAAGGATTTCCCTGATTTTTTGTTTTGTTTGTGAAATTCCTTTTTAGAATGGGTTTGAGCTGATTCTCACTGCCATGTTTATGCGAGTCTAGACACACTTGATTCCCTTACTTAGACATATCAATACATAGGTTTTAAGATTTTTACTTGTCAGATATTTTCCTCTGCGGGAAGTATGGGGTTTTGAGTCCCTATCCCTTAGGAAGTTGTAGGTCTTTTCTACTCTGTAGTTGGTTTTTGGAACGGTACATGTACTAATATCAAACTCTGGTTTTATGCATCACCCCACCACTCCTTCCCCCTTAAGCAGGAATAAGAGATTTTTCTCAATGTGAGACTCTGTTGTCTTTCCTAACTCAGTTCATGTGTAGCCATGTTTACAGGACCATCATAAGTGATATCTTATGATAAGTTTCTTTTTCTCTGTGTCTTATTTCACTTAGAATCATCGTACCTGAATCCACTCATTTTGCTGCTACTGGCCTTATGACATTGATTTCATGGCTGAGGGATATTCCATCATACGTAAATACCACAATTTCTTGAACCATTTTAGTCTTTCCTGGGATATTTCAGGTGTACCCAAGTTGAGGTTCTTGTAAGCAGTGCAGCCCTAAATTTTGTGTTGGCTCTGTCTTATTGACTTTCAGTTTTCCCAAGGTATATTCCCTAGACTGGAAGTGCCCTTGGCTCTGTATCTCTGTTGTTTACTTGTTTCAGGGAACACAATGCACTACTCCTGAGAGGCAGTTGGCAATTTACATTCTGCCCATTAGCATAACTAGGCTCCCTCTTCTCCAGGGCCTGTCTTGCCTTTCTGGTTTTTACATATTTTGCAGATGTCCCTTTTGTCTGGTGGGAAGTGATACTGCTTTGTAGTGCAGATTTGCATTGCCCGCTTGCTTGCTTGGCCAAAAAGGGCTTATGCTTTTTCTCCTGAATATATTCAGGAGAATACACATATGCCCTGTTTGGCCAAGTGCATCATTGTCGAAGTTGTGCCCCTCTTCCTGTGCTTTAAAGGCGATTCCCATGTACCTCTTGAAATCTGTTCCCTGCTATTCTGGCTCGCTTTCAAGTCTGCCTCGTTGCCTTCCCTCAACAGGTTTTTGGACGAAGGTTTTCCTTTATTACTCTGCCCGTTTGTGAATTGCTGTGCCCCTGAGCTCCATTTCTCAACTCGTTTTTTGTGAGCTGACCGCAAGTCCAAAATTTTGGTTCAGGACCTATACTGGTTCCCGGCGGGTGGCTGAGACTTTGGTTAATTCTTCTTCCTGCCGGGAAATTAGAGTGACATGTGCCCGTCCAAATGTCTAACAGCTACTCTCTCATTGGTTCTCCATCTTACCTTTCATCCTCTGCCAATTGGCAACATGTGAGAACCAGGAGGTTAAAGGGGCTGTCTCTCCAAGTTGGGAGATTGATAGTAAAGCAGTTGGAAATTCAAACCGGAGCACCAGGAGAGGGACAATTAGTTGAGTTTTAAAAACCTTTTGTATTCACAGTGTGTCCATTCTCTAGGTTTCCCATACATGTTATAGCTGTAGTAGTATCCCCTTCAACCTGGAGAGTTGGCACTTTTGGAATGTGTGCCACGCATTATTGCTTTAAATGGTCTGCATTTGCTCACCGAATCTCACCAATCCTCTCAGTCACAAGTGTCCTGACTTATGCCACATCCAGCTGTCATTGTAGATAGGGTCATTATAGATTTCATCACAGCCCCTGAAGGAATTGTATAGAATTTCCCTATTTTTTTGTTTTGTTTTTGAAATTCCTTTTTATAGTCGGTTTGAGCTGATTCTCACTGCCATGTTTCTGCCAGTCTAGACACACTTGATTCCCTGATGGAGACATATCAATACATAGGTTTTAAGATTCTTACTAGTCAGATATATTCCTCTGCGGGAAATATGGGGTTTTGCGTACTTTTCACTGAGGAAGGTGTATGGATTGACTCTTCCGTAGTTGGTTTTTGGAACGGTACCTGTACTAATATCAAACTCTGGTTTTATGCATCACGCCACCTCTCCTTCCCCCTTAAGCAGGCATAAGTGTGTTTTCTAAATGTGAGACTCTGTTGTCTTTCCTAACTCAGTTCATGTGTAGCCATGTTTACAGGACCTTCATAAGTGATATCTTATGATAAGTTTCTTTTTCTCAGTGACTCATTTCACTTAGAATCATCGTACCTGAATCCACTCATTTTGCTGCTACTGGCCTTATGACTTTGATTTCATGGCTGAGGGACATTCCATCGTACGTAAGTACCACAATTTCTTGAACCATTTTTGTCTTTCCTGGGATATTTCAGGTGTACCCAAGTTGAGGTTCTTGTAAGCAGTGCAGCCCTAAATTTTGAGGTGGCTCTGTCTTATTGATTTTCAGTTTTCCCAAGGTATATTCCCTAGACTGGAAGTGCACGTGTCTCTATAGCTCTGTTGTTTACTTGTTTTAGGGAACACAATGCAGTCCTCCAGAGAGGCAGTTGGCAATTTACATTCCGCCCATCATCATAACTAGGCTCCCTCTTCTCCAGGGCCTGTCTTGCCTTTCTGGTTTTTACATATTTTGCGCATGTCCCTTTTGTCTGGTGGGAAGTGATACTGCTTTGTAGTGCAGATTTGCATTGCCCGCTTGCTTGCTTGGCCAAACAGGGCTTATGCGTCTTCTCCTGAATATATTCAGGAGAAAACGCGTAGGCCCTGTTTGGCCAAGTGCATCATTGTCGAAGTTGTGCCCCTCTTCCTGTGCTTTAAAGGTGATTCCAATGTACCTCTTGTAATGTGTTTCCTGCTATTCTGGCTCGCTTTCAAGTCTGCCTCATTGCCTTCCCTCAACCGAATTTTGCACGATAGTTTTCCTTTATTACTCTGCCCGTTTGTGAATTGCTGTGCCCCTGAGCTCCATTTTTCAACTCGTTTTTTGTGAGCTGACCGCAAGTCCAAAATTTTGGTTCAGGACCTATACTGGTTCCCGGCGGGTGGCTGAGACTTGGGTTAATTCTTCTTCCTGCCGGGAAATTAGAGTGACATGTGCCCATCCAAATGCCTAACAGCTACTCTCTCATTGATTCTCCCTCTTCCCTTTCATCCTCTGCCAAATTGGCAACCTGTGCGAACCAGGAGGTTAAAGGGGCTGTCTCTCCATGTTGGGAGATTGATAGTAAAGCAGTTGGAAAGTCAAACCGGAGCACCAGGAGAGGGACTATTATTTGAGTTTTAGAAACCTTTCGTATCACAGTGTGTCCTTTCTCTATGTTTTCCGTACATGTTATAGCTGTAGTAATATTCCCTTCAACCTGCAGAGTTGGGACTCTTGGAATGTGTGCCACGCATTATTGCTTTAAATGGTCTGCATTTGCTCACCGAATCTCACCAATCCTCTCAGTCCCAAGTGTCCAGCCTTATGCCACATCCAGCTGTCATTGTAGATAAGGTCATTCCGGGTTTCATCAGAGACCCTGAAGGAATTGTAAAGGATTTCCCTGATTTTTTGTTTTGTTTGTGAAATTCCTTTTTAGAATGGGTTTGAGCTGATTCTCACTGCCATGTTTATGCGAGTCTAGACACACTTGATTCCCTTACTTAGACATATCAATACATAGGTTTTAAGATTTTTACTTGTCAGATATTTTCCTCTGCGGGAAGTATGGGGTTTTGAGTCCCTATCCCTTAGGAAGTTGTAGGTCTTTTCTACTCTGTAGTTGGTTTTTGGAACGGTACATGTACTAATATCAAACTCTGGTTTTATGCATCACCCCACCACTCCTTCCCCCTTAAGCAGGAATAAGAGATTTTTCTCAATGTGAGACTCTGTTGTCTTTCCTAACTCAGTTCATGTGTAGCCATGTTTACAGGACCATCATAAGTGATATCTTATGATAAGTTTCTTTTTCTCTGTGTCTTATTTCACTTAGAATCATCGTACCTGAATCCACTCATTTTGCTGCTACTGGCCTTATGACATTGATTTCATGGCTGAGGGATATTCCATCATACGTAAATACCACAATTTCTTGAACCATTTTAGTCTTTCCTGGGATATTTCAGGTGTACCCAAGTTGAGGTTCTTGTAAGCAGTGCAGCCCTAAATTTTGTGTTGGCTCTGTCTTATTGACTTTCAGTTTTCCCAAGGTATATTCCCTAGACTGGAAGTGCCCTTGGCTCTGTATCTCTGTTGTTTACTTGTTTCAGGGAACACAATGCACTACTCCTGAGAGGCAGTTGGCAATTTACATTCTGCCCATTAGCATAACTAGGCTCCCTCTTCTCCAGGGCCTGTCTTGCCTTTCTGGTTTTTACATATTTTGCAGATGTCCCTTTTGTCTGGTGGGAAGTGATACTGCTTTGTAGTGCAGATTTGCATTGCCCGCTTGCTTGCTTGGCCAAAAAGGGCTTATGCTTTTTCTCCTGAATATATTCAGGAGAATACACATATGCCCTGTTTGGCCAAGTGCATCATTGTCGAAGTTGTGCCCCTCTTCCTGTGCTTTAAAGGCGATTCCCATGTACCTCTTGAAATCTGTTCCCTGCTATTCTGGCTCGCTTTCAAGTCTGCCTCGTTGCCTTCCCTCAACAGGTTTTTGGACGAAGGTTTTCCTTTATTACTCTGCCCGTTTGTGAATTGCTGTGCCCCTGAGCTCCATTTCTCAACTCGTTTTTTGTGAGCTGACCGCAAGTCCAAAATTTTGGTTCAGGACCTATACTGGTTCCCGGCGGGTGGCTGAGACTTTGGTTAATTCTTCTTCCTGCCGGGAAATTAGAGTGACATGTGCCCGTCCAAATGTCTAACAGCTACTCTCTCATTGGTTCTCCATCTTACCTTTCATCCTCTGCCAATTGGCAACATGTGAGAACCAGGAGGTTAAAGGGGCTGTCTCTCCAAGTTGGGAGATTGATAGTAAAGCAGTTGGAAATTCAAACCGGAGCACCAGGAGAGGGACAATTAGTTGAGTTTTAAAAACCTTTTGTATTCACAGTGTGTCCATTCTCTAGGTTTCCCATACATGTTATAGCTGTAGTAGTATCCCCTTCAACCTGGAGAGTTGGCACTTTTGGAATGTGTGCCACGCATTATTGCTTTAAATGGTCTGCATTTGCTCACCGAATCTCACCAATCCTCTCAGTCACAAGTGTCCTGACTTATGCCACATCCAGCTGTCATTGTAGATAGGGTCATTATAGATTTCATCACAGCCCCTGAAGGAATTGTATAGAATTTCCCTATTTTTTTGTTTTGTTTTTGAAATTCCTTTTTATAGTCGGTTTGAGCTGATTCTCACTGCCATGTTTCTGCCAGTCTAGACACACTTGATTCCCTGATGGAGACATATCAATACATAGGTTTTAAGATTCTTACTAGTCAGATATATTCCTCTGCGGGAAATATGGGGTTTTGCGTACTTTTCACTGAGGAAGGTGTATGGATTGACTCTTCCGTAGTTGGTTTTTGGAACGGTACCTGTACTAATATCAAACTCTGGTTTTATGCATCACGCCACCTCTCCTTCCCCCTTAAGCAGGCATAAGTGTGTTTTCTAAATGTGAGACTCTGTTGTCTTTCCTAACTCAGTTCATGTGTAGCCATGTTTACAGGACCTTCATAAGTGATATCTTATGATAAGTTTCTTTTTCTCAGTGACTCATTTCACTTAGAATCATCGTACCTGAATCCACTCATTTTGCTGCTACTGGCCTTATGACTTTGATTTCATGGCTGAGGGACATTCCATCGTACGTAAGTACCACAATTTCTTGAACCATTTTTGTCTTTCCTGGGATATTTCAGGTGTACCCAAGTTGAGGTTCTTGTAAGCAGTGCAGCCCTAAATTTTGAGGTGGCTCTGTCTTATTGATTTTCAGTTTTCCCAAGGTATATTCCCTAGACTGGAAGTGCACGTGTCTCTATAGCTCTGTTGTTTACTTGTTTTAGGGAACACAATGCAGTCCTCCAGAGAGGCAGTTGGCAATTTACATTCCGCCCATCATCATAACTAGGCTCCCTCTTCTCCAGGGCCTGTCTTGCCTTTCTGGTTTTTACATATTTTGCGCATGTCCCTTTTGTCTGGTGGGAAGTGATACTGCTTTGTAGTGCAGATTTGCATTGCCCGCTTGCTTGCTTGGCCAAACAGGGCTTATGCGTCTTCTCCTGAATATATTCAGGAGAAAACGCGTAGGCCCTGTTTGGCCAAGTGCATCATTGTCGAAGTTGTGCCCCTCTTCCTGTGCTTTAAAGGTGATTCCAATGTACCTCTTGTAATGTGTTTCCTGCTATTCTGGCTCGCTTTCAAGTCTGCCTCATTGCCTTCCCTCAACCGAATTTTGCACGATAGTTTTCCTTTATTACTCTGCCCGTTTGTGAATTGCTGTGCCCCTGAGCTCCATTTTTCAACTCGTTTTTTGTGAGCTGACCGCAAGTCCAAAATTTTGGTTCAGGACCTATACTGGTTCCCGGCGGGTGGCTGAGACTTGGGTTAATTCTTCTTCCTGCCGGGAAATTAGAGTGACATGTGCCCATCCAAATGCCTAACAGCTACTCTCTCATTGATTCTCCCTCTTCCCTTTCATCCTCTGCCAAATTGGCAACCTGTGCGAACCAGGAGGTTAAAGGGGCTGTCTCTCCATGTTGGGAGATTGATAGTAAAGCAGTTGGAAAGTCAAACCGGAGCACCAGGAGAGGGACTATTATTTGAGTTTTAGAAACCTTTCGTATCACAGTGTGTCCTTTCTCTATGTTTTCCGTACATGTTATAGCTGTAGTAATATTCCCTTCAACCTGCAGAGTTGGGACTCTTGGAATGTGTGCCACGCATTATTGCTTTAAATGGTCTGCATTTGCTCACCGAATCTCACCAATCCTCTCAGTCCCAAGTGTCCAGCCTTATGCCACATCCAGCTGTCATTGTAGATAAGGTCATTCCGGGTTTCATCAGAGACCCTGAAGGAATTGTAAAGGATTTCCCTGATTTTTTGTTTTGTTTGTGAAATTCCTTTTTAGAATGGGTTTGAGCTGATTCTCACTGCCATGTTTATGCGAGTCTAGACACACTTGATTCCCTTACTTAGACATATCAATACATAGGTTTTAAGATTTTTACTTGTCAGATATTTTCCTCTGCGGGAAGTATGGGGTTTTGAGTCCCTATCCCTTAGGAAGTTGTAGGTCTTTTCTACTCTGTAGTTGGTTTTTGGAACGGTACATGTACTAATATCAAACTCTGGTTTTATGCATCACCCCACCACTCCTTCCCCCTTAAGCAGGAATAAGAGATTTTTCTCAATGTGAGACTCTGTTGTCTTTCCTAACTCAGTTCATGTGTAGCCATGTTTACAGGACCATCATAAGTGATATCTTATGATAAGTTTCTTTTTCTCTGTGTCTTATTTCACTTAGAATCATCGTACCTGAATCCACTCATTTTGCTGCTACTGGCCTTATGACATTGATTTCATGGCTGAGGGATATTCCATCATACGTAAATACCACAATTTCTTGAACCATTTTAGTCTTTCCTGGGATATTTCAGGTGTACCCAAGTTGAGGTTCTTGTAAGCAGTGCAGCCCTAAATTTTGTGTTGGCTCTGTCTTATTGACTTTCAGTTTTCCCAAGGTATATTCCCTAGACTGGAAGTGCCCTTGGCTCTGTATCTCTGTTGTTTACTTGTTTCAGGGAACACAATGCACTACTCCTGAGAGGCAGTTGGCAATTTACATTCTGCCCATTAGCATAACTAGGCTCCCTCTTCTCCAGGGCCTGTCTTGCCTTTCTGGTTTTTACATATTTTGCAGATGTCCCTTTTGTCTGGTGGGAAGTGATACTGCTTTGTAGTGCAGATTTGCATTGCCCGCTTGCTTGCTTGGCCAAAAAGGGCTTATGCTTTTTCTCCTGAATATATTCAGGAGAATACACATATGCCCTGTTTGGCCAAGTGCATCATTGTCGAAGTTGTGCCCCTCTTCCTGTGCTTTAAAGGCGATTCCCATGTACCTCTTGAAATCTGTTCCCTGCTATTCTGGCTCGCTTTCAAGTCTGCCTCGTTGCCTTCCCTCAACAGGTTTTTGGACGAAGGTTTTCCTTTATTACTCTGCCCGTTTGTGAATTGCTGTGCCCCTGAGCTCCATTTCTCAACTCGTTTTTTGTGAGCTGACCGCAAGTCCAAAATTTTGGTTCAGGACCTATACTGGTTCCCGGCGGGTGGCTGAGACTTTGGTTAATTCTTCTTCCTGCCGGGAAATTAGAGTGACATGTGCCCGTCCAAATGTCTAACAGCTACTCTCTCATTGGTTCTCCATCTTACCTTTCATCCTCTGCCAATTGGCAACATGTGAGAACCAGGAGGTTAAAGGGGCTGTCTCTCCAAGTTGGGAGATTGATAGTAAAGCAGTTGGAAATTCAAACCGGAGCACCAGGAGAGGGACAATTAGTTGAGTTTTAAAAACCTTTTGTATTCACAGTGTGTCCATTCTCTAGGTTTCCCATACATGTTATAGCTGTAGTAGTATCCCCTTCAACCTGGAGAGTTGGCACTTTTGGAATGTGTGCCACGCATTATTGCTTTAAATGGTCTGCATTTGCTCACCGAATCTCACCAATCCTCTCAGTCACAAGTGTCCTGACTTATGCCACATCCAGCTGTCATTGTAGATAGGGTCATTATAGATTTCATCACAGCCCCTGAAGGAATTGTATAGAATTTCCCTATTTTTTTGTTTTGTTTTTGAAATTCCTTTTTATAGTCGGTTTGAGCTGATTCTCACTGCCATGTTTCTGCCAGTCTAGACACACTTGATTCCCTGATGGAGACATATCAATACATAGGTTTTAAGATTCTTACTAGTCAGATATATTCCTCTGCGGGAAATATGGGGTTTTGCGTACTTTTCACTGAGGAAGGTGTATGGATTGACTCTTCCGTAGTTGGTTTTTGGAACGGTACCTGTACTAATATCAAACTCTGGTTTTATGCATCACGCCACCTCTCCTTCCCCCTTAAGCAGGCATAAGTGTGTTTTCTAAATGTGAGACTCTGTTGTCTTTCCTAACTCAGTTCATGTGTAGCCATGTTTACAGGACCTTCATAAGTGATATCTTATGATAAGTTTCTTTTTCTCAGTGACTCATTTCACTTAGAATCATCGTACCTGAATCCACTCATTTTGCTGCTACTGGCCTTATGACTTTGATTTCATGGCTGAGGGACATTCCATCGTACGTAAGTACCACAATTTCTTGAACCATTTTTGTCTTTCCTGGGATATTTCAGGTGTACCCAAGTTGAGGTTCTTGTAAGCAGTGCAGCCCTAAATTTTGAGGTGGCTCTGTCTTATTGATTTTCAGTTTTCCCAAGGTATATTCCCTAGACTGGAAGTGCACGTGTCTCTATAGCTCTGTTGTTTACTTGTTTTAGGGAACACAATGCAGTCCTCCAGAGAGGCAGTTGGCAATTTACATTCCGCCCATCATCATAACTAGGCTCCCTCTTCTCCAGGGCCTGTCTTGCCTTTCTGGTTTTTACATATTTTGCGCATGTCCCTTTTGTCTGGTGGGAAGTGATACTGCTTTGTAGTGCAGATTTGCATTGCCCGCTTGCTTGCTTGGCCAAACAGGGCTTATGCGTCTTCTCCTGAATATATTCAGGAGAAAACGCGTAGGCCCTGTTTGGCCAAGTGCATCATTGTCGAAGTTGTGCCCCTCTTCCTGTGCTTTAAAGGTGATTCCAATGCACCTCTTGTAATGTGTTTCCTGCTATTCTGGCTCGCTTTCAAGTCTGCCTCATTGCCTTCCCTCAACCGAATTTTGCACGATAGTTTTCCTTTATTACTCTGCCCGTTTGTGAATTGCTGTGCCCCTGAGCTCCATTTTTCAACTCGTTTTTTGTGAGCTGACCGCAAGTCCAAAATTTTGGTTCAGGACCTATACTGGTTCCCGGCGGGTGGCTGAGACTTGGGTTAATTCTTCTTCCTGCCGGGAAATTAGAGTGACATGTGCCCATCCAAATGCCTAACAGCTACTCTCTCATTGATTCTCCCTCTTCCCTTTCATCCTCTGCCAAATTGGCAACCTGTGCGAACCAGGAGGTTAAAGGGGCTGTCTCTCCATGTTGGGAGATTGATAGTAAAGCAGTTGGAAAGTCAAACCGGAGCACCAGGAGAGGGACTATTATTTGAGTTTTAGAAACCTTTCGTATCACAGTGTGTCCTTTCTCTATGTTTTCCGTACATGTTATAGCTGTAGTAATATTCCCTTCAACCTGCAGAGTTGGGACTCTTGGAATGTGTGCCACGCATTATTGCTTTAAATGGTCTGCATTTGCTCACCGAATCTCACCAATCCTCTCAGTCCCAAGTGTCCAGCCTTATGCCACATCCAGCTGTCATTGTAGATAAGGTCATTCCGGGTTTCATCAGAGACCCTGAAGGAATTGTAAAGGATTTCCCTGATTTTTTGTTTTGTTTGTGAAATTCCTTTTTAGAATGGGTTTGAGCTGATTCTCACTGCCATGTTTATGCGAGTCTAGACACACTTGATTCCCTTACTTAGACATATCAATACATAGGTTTTAAGATTTTTACTTGTCAGATATTTTCCTCTGCGGGAAGTATGGGGTTTTGAGTCCCTATCCCTTAGGAAGTTGTAGGTCTTTTCTACTCTGTAGTTGGTTTTTGGAACGGTACATGTACTAATATCAAACTCTGGTTTTATGCATCACCCCACCACTCCTTCCCCCTTAAGCAGGAATAAGAGATTTTTCTCAATGTGAGACTCTGTTGTCTTTCCTAACTCAGTTCATGTGTAGCCATGTTTACAGGACCATCATAAGTGATATCTTATGATAAGTTTCTTTTTCTCTGTGTCTTATTTCACTTAGAATCATCGTACCTGAATCCACTCATTTTGCTGCTACTGGCCTTATGACATTGATTTCATGGCTGAGGGATATTCCATCATACGTAAATACCACAATTTCTTGAACCATTTTAGTCTTTCCTGGGATATTTCAGGTGTACCCAAGTTGAGGTTCTTGTAAGCAGTGCAGCCCTAAATTTTGTGTTGGCTCTGTCTTATTGACTTTCAGTTTTCCCAAGGTATATTCCCTAGACTGGAAGTGCCCTTGGCTCTGTATCTCTGTTGTTTACTTGTTTCAGGGAACACAATGCACTACTCCTGAAAGGCAGTTGGCAATTTACATTCTGCCCATTAGCATAACTAGGCTCCCTCTTCTCCAGGGCCTGTCTTGCCTTTCTGGTTTTTACATATTTTGCAGATGTCCCTTTTGTCTGGTGGGAAGTGATACTGCTTTGTAGTGCAGATTTGCATTGCCCGCTTGCTTGCTTGGCCAAAAAGGGCTTATGCTTTTTCTCCTGAATATATTCAGGAGAATACACATATGCCCTGTTTGGCCAAGTGCATCATTGTCGAAGTTGTGCCCCTCTTCCTGTGCTTTAAAGGCGATTCCCATGTACCTCTTGAAATCTGTTCCCTGCTATTCTGGCTCGCTTTCAAGTCTGCCTCGTTGCCTTCCCTCAACAGGTTTTTGGACGAAGGTTTTCCTTTATTACTCTGCCCGTTTGTGAATTGCTGTGCCCCTGAGCTCCATTTCTCAACTCGTTTTTTGTGAGCTGACCGCAAGTCCAAAATTTTGGTTCAGGACCTATACTGGTTCCCGGCGGGTGGCTGAGACTTTGGTTAATTCTTCTTCCTGCCGGGAAATTAGAGTGACATGTGCCCGTCCAAATGTCTAACAGCTACTCTCTCATTGGTTCTCCATCTTACCTTTCATCCTCTGCCAATTGGCAACATGTGAGAACCAGGAGGTTAAAGGGGCTGTCTCTCCAAGTTGGGAGATTGATAGTAAAGCAGTTGGAAATTCAAACCGGAGCACCAGGAGAGGGACAATTAGTTGAGTTTTAAAAACCTTTTGTATTCACAGTGTGTCCATTCTCTAGGTTTCCCATACATGTTATAGCTGTAGTAGTATCCCCTTCAACCTGGAGAGTTGGCACTTTTGGAATGTGTGCCACGCATTATTGCTTTAAATGGTCTGCATTTGCTCACCGAATCTCACCAATCCTCTCAGTCACAAGTGTCCTGACTTATGCCACATCCAGCTGTCATTGTAGATAGGGTCATTATAGATTTCATCACAGCCCCTGAAGGAATTGTATAGAATTTCCCTATTTTTTTGTTTTGTTTTTGAAATTCCTTTTTATAGTCGGTTTGAGCTGATTCTCACTGCCATGTTTCTGCCAGTCTAGACACACTTGATTCCCTGATGGAGACATATCAATACATAGGTTTTAAGATTCTTACTAGTCAGATATATTCCTCTGCGGGAAATATGGGGTTTTGCGTACTTTTCACTGAGGAAGGTGTATGGATTGACTCTTCCGTAGTTGGTTTTTGGAACGGTACCTGTACTAATATCAAACTCTGGTTTTATGCATCACGCCACCTCTCCTTCCCCCTTAAGCAGGCATAAGTGTGTTTTCTAAATGTGAGACTCTGTTGTCTTTCCTAACTCAGTTCATGTGTAGCCATGTTTACAGGACCTTCATAAGTGATATCTTATGATAAGTTTCTTTTTCTCAGTGACTCATTTCACTTAGAATCATCGTACCTGAATCCACTCATTTTGCTGCTACTGGCCTTATGACTTTGATTTCATGGCTGAGGGACATTCCATCGTACGTAAGTACCACAATTTCTTGAACCATTTTTGTCTTTCCTGGGATATTTCAGGTGTACCCAAGTTGAGGTTCTTGTAAGCAGTGCAGCCCTAAATTTTGAGGTGGCTCTGTCTTATTGATTTTCAGTTTTCCCAAGGTATATTCCCTAGACTGGAAGTGCACGTGTCTCTATAGCTCTGTTGTTTACTTGTTTTAGGGAACACAATGCAGTCCTCCAGAGAGGCAGTTGGCAATTTACATTCCGCCCATCATCATAACTAGGCTCCCTCTTCTCCAGGGCCTGTCTTGCCTTTCTGGTTTTTACATATTTTGCGCATGTCCCTTTTGTCTGGTGGGAAGTGATACTGCTTTGTAGTGCAGATTTGCATTGCCCGCTTGCTTGCTTGGCCAAACAGGGCTTATGCGTCTTCTCCTGAATATATTCAGGAGAAAACGCGTAGGCCCTGTTTGGCCAAGTGCATCATTGTCGAAGTTGTGCCCCTCTTCCTGTGCTTTAAAGGTGATTCCAATGCACCTCTTGTAATGTGTTTCCTGCTATTCTGGCTCGCTTTCAAGTCTGCCTCATTGCCTTCCCTCAACCGAATTTTGCACGATAGTTTTCCTTTATTACTCTGCCCGTTTGTGAATTGCTGTGCCCCTGAGCTCCATTTTTCAACTCGTTTTTTGTGAGCTGACCGCAAGTCCAAAATTTTGGTTCAGGACCTATACTGGTTCCCGGCGGGTGGCTGAGACTTGGGTTAATTCTTCTTCCTGCCGGGAAATTAGAGTGACATGTGCCCATCCAAATGCCTAACAGCTACTCTCTCATTGATTCTCCCTCTTCCCTTTCATCCTCTGCCAAATTGGCAACCTGTGCGAACCAGGAGGTTAAAGGGGCTGTCTCTCCATGTTGGGAGATTGATAGTAAAGCAGTTGGAAAGTCAAACCGGAGCACCAGGAGAGGGACTATTATTTGAGTTTTAGAAACCTTTCGTATCACAGTGTGTCCTTTCTCTATGTTTTCCGTACATGTTATAGCTGTAGTAATATTCCCTTCAACCTGCAGAGTTGGGACTCTTGGAATGTGTGCCACGCATTATTGCTTTAAATGGTCTGCATTTGCTCACCGAATCTCACCAATCCTCTCAGTCCCAAGTGTCCAGCCTTATGCCACATCCAGCTGTCATTGTAGATAAGGTCATTCCGGGTTTCATCAGAGACCCTGAAGGAATTGTAAAGGATTTCCCTGATTTTTTGTTTTGTTTGTGAAATTCCTTTTTAGAATGGGTTTGAGCTGATTCTCACTGCCATGTTTATGCGAGTCTAGACACACTTGATTCCCTTACTTAGACATATCAATACATAGGTTTTAAGATTTTTACTTGTCAGATATTTTCCTCTGCGGGAAGTATGGGGTTTTGAGTCCCTATCCCTTAGGAAGTTGTAGGTCTTTTCTACTCTGTAGTTGGTTTTTGGAACGGTACATGTACTAATATCAAACTCTGGTTTTATGCATCACCCCACCACTCCTTCCCCCTTAAGCAGGAATAAGAGATTTTTCTCAATGTGAGACTCTGTTGTCTTTCCTAACTCAGTTCATGTGTAGCCATGTTTACAGGACCATCATAAGTGATATCTTATGATAAGTTTCTTTTTCTCTGTGTCTTATTTCACTTAGAATCATCGTACCTGAATCCACTCATTTTGCTGCTACTGGCCTTATGACATTGATTTCATGGCTGAGGGATATTCCATCATACGTAAATACCACAATTTCTTGAACCATTTTAGTCTTTCCTGGGATATTTCAGGTGTACCCAAGTTGAGGTTCTTGTAAGCAGTGCAGCCCTAAATTTTGTGTTGGCTCTGTCTTATTGACTTTCAGTTTTCCCAAGGTATATTCCCTAGACTGGAAGTGCCCTTGGCTCTGTATCTCTGTTGTTTACTTGTTTCAGGGAACACAATGCACTACTCCTGAGAGGCAGTTGGCAATTTACATTCTGCCCATTAGCATAACTAGGCTCCCTCTTCTCCAGGGCCTGTCTTGCCTTTCTGGTTTTTACATATTTTGCAGATGTCCCTTTTGTCTGGTGGGAAGTGATACTGCTTTGTAGTGCAGATTTGCATTGCCCGCTTGCTTGCTTGGCCAAAAAGGGCTTATGCTTTTTCTCCTGAATATATTCAGGAGAATACACATATGCCCTGTTTGGCCAAGTGCATCATTGTCGAAGTTGTGCCCCTCTTCCTGTGCTTTAAAGGCGATTCCCATGTACCTCTTGAAATCTGTTCCCTGCTATTCTGGCTCGCTTTCAAGTCTGCCTCGTTGCCTTCCCTCAACAGGTTTTTGGACGAAGGTTTTCCTTTATTACTCTGCCCGTTTGTGAATTGCTGTGCCCCTGAGCTCCATTTCTCAACTCGTTTTTTGTGAGCTGACCGCAAGTCCAAAATTTTGGTTCAGGACCTATACTGGTTCCCGGCGGGTGGCTGAGACTTTGGTTAATTCTTCTTCCTGCCGGGAAATTAGAGTGACATGTGCCCGTCCAAATGTCTAACAGCTACTCTCTCATTGGTTCTCCATCTTACCTTTCATCCTCTGCCAATTGGCAACATGTGAGAACCAGGAGGTTAAAGGGGCTGTCTCTCCAAGTTGGGAGATTGATAGTAAAGCAGTTGGAAATTCAAACCGGAGCACCAGGAGAGGGACAATTAGTTGAGTTTTAAAAACCTTTTGTATTCACAGTGTGTCCATTCTCTAGGTTTCCCATACATGTTATAGCTGTAGTAGTATCCCCTTCAACCTGGAGAGTTGGCACTTTTGGAATGTGTGCCACGCATTATTGCTTTAAATGGTCTGCATTTGCTCACCGAATCTCACCAATCCTCTCAGTCACAAGTGTCCTGACTTATGCCACATCCAGCTGTCATTGTAGATAGGGTCATTATAGATTTCATCACAGCCCCTGAAGGAATTGTATAGAATTTCCCTATTTTTTTGTTTTGTTTTTGAAATTCCTTTTTATAGTCGGTTTGAGCTGATTCTCACTGCCATGTTTCTGCCAGTCTAGACACACTTGATTCCCTGATGGAGACATATCAATACATAGGTTTTAAGATTCTTACTAGTCAGATATATTCCTCTGCGGGAAATATGGGGTTTTGCGTACTTTTCACTGAGGAAGGTGTATGGATTGACTCTTCCATAGTTGGTTTTTGGAACGGTACCTGTACTAATATCAAACTCTGGTTTTATGCATCACGCCACCTCTCCTTCCCCCTTAAGCAGGCATAAGTGTGTTTTCTAAATGTGAGACTCTGTTGTCTTTCCTAACTCAGTTCATGTGTAGCCATGTTTACAGGACCTTCATAAGTGATATCTTATGATAAGTTTCTTTTTCTCAGTGACTCATTTCACTTAGAATCATCGTACCTGAATCCACTCATTTTGCTGCTACTGGCCTTATGACTTTGATTTCATGGCTGAGGGACATTCCATCGTACGTAAGTACCACAATTTCTTGAACCATTTTTGTCTTTCCTGGGATATTTCAGGTGTACCCAAGTTGAGGTTCTTGTAAGCAGTGCAGCCCTAAATTTTGAGGTGGCTCTGTCTTATTGATTTTCAGTTTTCCCAAGGTATATTCCCTAGACTGGAAGTGCACGTGTCTCTATAGCTCTGTTGTTTACTTGTTTTAGGGAACACAATGCAGTCCTCCAGAGAGGCAGTTGGCAATTTACATTCCGCCCATCATCATAACTAGGCTCCCTCTTCTCCAGGGCCTGTCTTGCCTTTCTGGTTTTTACATATTTTGCGCATGTCCCTTTTGTCTGGTGGGAAGTGATACTGCTTTGTAGTGCAGATTTGCATTGCCCGCTTGCTTGCTTGGCCAAACAGGGCTTATGCGTCTTCTCCTGAATATATTCAGGAGAAAACGCGTAGGCCCTGTTTGGCCAAGTGCATCATTGTCGAAGTTGTGCCCCTCTTCCTGTGCTTTAAAGGTGATTCCAATGTACCTCTTGTAATGTGTTTCCTGCTATTCTGGCTCGCTTTCAAGTCTGCCTCATTGCCTTCCCTCAACCGAATTTTGCACGATAGTTTTCCTTTATTACTCTGCCCGTTTGTGAATTGCTGTGCCCCTGAGCTCCATTTTTCAACTCGTTTTTTGTGAGCTGACCGCAAGTCCAAAATTTTGGTTCAGGACCTATACTGGTTCCCGGCGGGTGGCTGAGACTTGGGTTAATTCTTCTTCCTGCCGGGAAATTAGAGTGACATGTGCCCATCCAAATGCCTAACAGCTACTCTCTCATTGATTCTCCCTCTTCCCTTTCATCCTCTGCCAAATTGGCAACCTGTGCGAACCAGGAGGTTAAAGGGGCTGTCTCTCCATGTTGGGAGATTGATAGTAAAGCAGTTGGAAAGTCAAACCGGAGCACCAGGAGAGGGACTATTATTTGAGTTTTAGAAACCTTTCGTATCACAGTGTGTCCTTTCTCTATGTTTTCCGTACATGTTATAGCTGTAGTAATATTCCCTTCAACCTGCAGAGTTGGGACTCTTGGAATGTGTGCCACGCATTATTGCTTTAAATGGTCTGCATTTGCTCACCGAATCTCACCAATCCTCTCAGTCCCAAGTGTCCAGCCTTATGCCACATCCAGCTGTCATTGTAGATAAGGTCATTCCGGGTTTCATCAGAGACCCTGAAGGAATTGTAAAGGATTTCCCTGATTTTTTGTTTTGTTTGTGAAATTCCTTTTTAGAATGGGTTTGAGCTGATTCTCACTGCCATGTTTATGCGAGTCTAGACACACTTGATTCCCTTACTTAGACATATCAATACATAGGTTTTAAGATTTTTACTTGTCAGATATTTTCCTCTGCGGGAAGTATGGGGTTTTGAGTCCCTATCCCTTAGGAAGTTGTAGGTCTTTTCTACTCTGTAGTTGGTTTTTGGAACGGTACATGTACTAATATCAAACTCTGGTTTTATGCATCACCCCACCACTCCTTCCCCCTTAAGCAGGAATAAGAGATTTTTCTCAATGTGAGACTCTGTTGTCTTTCCTAACTCAGTTCATGTGTAGCCATGTTTACAGGACCATCATAAGTGATATCTTATGATAAGTTTCTTTTTCTCTGTGTCTTATTTCACTTAGAATCATCGTACCTGAATCCACTCATTTTGCTGCTACTGGCCTTATGACATTGATTTCATGGCTGAGGGATATTCCATCATACGTAAATACCACAATTTCTTGAACCATTTTAGTCTTTCCTGGGATATTTCAGGTGTACCCAAGTTGAGGTTCTTGTAAGCAGTGCAGCCCTAAATTTTGTGTTGGCTCTGTCTTATTGACTTTCAGTTTTCCCAAGGTATATTCCCTAGACTGGAAGTGCCCTTGGCTCTGTATCTCTGTTGTTTACTTGTTTCAGGGAACACAATGCACTACTCCTGAGAGGCAGTTGGCAATTTACATTCTGCCCATTAGCATAACTAGGCTCCCTCTTCTCCAGGGCCTGTCTTGCCTTTCTGGTTTTTACATATTTTGCAGATGTCCCTTTTGTCTGGTGGGAAGTGATACTGCTTTGTAGTGCAGATTTGCATTGCCCGCTTGCTTGCTTGGCCAAAAAGGGCTTATGCTTTTTCTCCTGAATATATTCAGGAGAATACACATATGCCCTGTTTGGCCAAGTGCATCATTGTCGAAGTTGTGCCCCTCTTCCTGTGCTTTAAAGGCGATTCCCATGTACCTCTTGAAATCTGTTCCCTGCTATTCTGGCTCGCTTTCAAGTCTGCCTCGTTGCCTTCCCTCAACAGGTTTTTGGACGAAGGTTTTCCTTTATTACTCTGCCCGTTTGTGAATTGCTGTGCCCCTGAGCTCCATTTCTCAACTCGTTTTTTGTGAGCTGACCGCAAGTCCAAAATTTTGGTTCAGGACCTATACTGGTTCCCGGCGGGTGGCTGAGACTTTGGTTAATTCTTCTTCCTGCCGGGAAATTAGAGTGACATGTGCCCGTCCAAATGTCTAACAGCTACTCTCTCATTGGTTCTCCATCTTACCTTTCATCCTCTGCCAATTGGCAACATGTGAGAACCAGGAGGTTAAAGGGGCTGTCTCTCCAAGTTGGGAGATTGATAGTAAAGCAGTTGGAAATTCAAACCGGAGCACCAGGAGAGGGACAATTAGTTGAGTTTTAAAAACCTTTTGTATTCACAGTGTGTCCATTCTCTAGGTTTCCCATACATGTTATAGCTGTAGTAGTATCCCCTTCAACCTGGAGAGTTGGCACTTTTGGAATGTGTGCCACGCATTATTGCTTTAAATGGTCTGCATTTGCTCACCGAATCTCACCAATCCTCTCAGTCACAAGTGTCCTGACTTATGCCACATCCAGCTGTCATTGTAGATAGGGTCATTATAGATTTCATCACAGCCCCTGAAGGAATTGTATAGAATTTCCCTATTTTTTTGTTTTGTTTTTGAAATTCCTTTTTATAGTCGGTTTGAGCTGATTCTCACTGCCATGTTTCTGCCAGTCTAGACACACTTGATTCCCTGATGGAGACATATCAATACATAGGTTTTAAGATTCTTACTAGTCAGATATATTCCTCTGCGGGAAATATGGGGTTTTGCGTACTTTTCACTGAGGAAGGTGTATGGATTGACTCTTCCGTAGTTGGTTTTTGGAACGGTACCTGTACTAATATCAAACTCTGGTTTTATGCATCACGCCACCTCTCCTTCCCCCTTAAGCAGGCATAAGTGTGTTTTCTAAATGTGAGACTCTGTTGTCTTTCCTAACTCAGTTCATGTGTAGCCATGTTTACAGGACCTTCATAAGTGATATCTTATGATAAGTTTCTTTTTCTCAGTGACTCATTTCACTTAGAATCATCGTACCTGAATCCACTCATTTTGCTGCTACTGGCCTTATGACTTTGATTTCATGGCTGAGGGACATTCCATCGTACGTAAGTACCACAATTTCTTGAACCATTTTTGTCTTTCCTGGGATATTTCAGGTGTACCCAAGTTGAGGTTCTTGTAAGCAGTGCAGCCCTAAATTTTGAGGTGGCTCTGTCTTATTGATTTTCAGTTTTCCCAAGGTATATTCCCTAGACTGGAAGTGCACGTGTCTCTATAGCTCTGTTGTTTACTTGTTTTAGGGAACACAATGCAGTCCTCCAGAGAGGCAGTTGGCAATTTACATTCCGCCCATCATCATAACTAGGCTCCCTCTTCTCCAGGGCCTGTCTTGCCTTTCTGGTTTTTACATATTTTGCGCATGTCCCTTTTGTCTGGTGGGAAGTGATACTGCTTTGTAGTGCAGATTTGCATTGCCCGCTTGCTTGCTTGGCCAAACAGGGCTTATGCGTCTTCTCCTGAATATATTCAGGAGAAAACGCGTAGGCCCTGTTTGGCCAAGTGCATCATTGTCGAAGTTGTGCCCCTCTTCCTGTGCTTTAAAGGTGATTCCAATGTACCTCTTGTAATGTGTTTCCTGCTATTCTGGCTCGCTTTCAAGTCTGCCTCATTGCCTTCCCTCAACCGAATTTTGCACGATAGTTTTCCTTTATTACTCTGCCCGTTTGTGAATTGCTGTGCCCCTGAGCTCCATTTTTCAACTCGTTTTTTGTGAGCTGACCGCAAGTCCAAAATTTTGGTTCAGGACCTATACTGGTTCCCGGCGGGTGGCTGAGACTTGGGTTAATTCTTCTTCCTGCCGGGAAATTAGAGTGACATGTGCCCATCCAAATGCCTAACAGCTACTCTCTCATTGATTCTCCCTCTTCCCTTTCATCCTCTGCCAAATTGGCAACCTGTGCGAACCAGGAGGTTAAAGGGGCTGTCTCTCCATGTTGGGAGATTGATAGTAAAGCAGTTGGAAAGTCAAACCGGAGCACCAGGAGAGGGACTATTATTTGAGTTTTAGAAACCTTTCGTATCACAGTGTGTCCTTTCTCTATGTTTTCCGTACATGTTATAGCTGTAGTAATATTCCCTTCAACCTGCAGAGTTGGGACTCTTGGAATGTGTGCCACGCATTATTGCTTTAAATGGTCTGCATTTGCTCACCGAATCTCACCAATCCTCTCAGTCCCAAGTGTCCAGCCTTATGCCACATCCAGCTGTCATTGTAGATAAGGTCATTCCGGGTTTCATCAGAGACCCTGAAGGAATTGTAAAGGATTTCCCTGATTTTTTGTTTTGTTTGTGAAATTCCTTTTTAGAATGGGTTTGAGCTGATTCTCACTGCCATGTTTATGCGAGTCTAGACACACTTGATTCCCTTACTTAGACATATCAATACATAGGTTTTAAGATTTTTACTTGTCAGATATTTTCCTCTGCGGGAAGTATGGGGTTTTGAGTCCCTATCCCTTAGGAAGTTGTAGGTCTTTTCTACTCTGTAGTTGGTTTTTGGAACGGTACATGTACTAATATCAAACTCTGGTTTTATGCATCACCCCACCACTCCTTCCCCCTTAAGCAGGAATAAGAGATTTTTCTCAATGTGAGACTCTGTTGTCTTTCCTAACTCAGTTCATGTGTAGCCATGTTTACAGGACCATCATAAGTGATATCTTATGATAAGTTTCTTTTTCTCTGTGTCTTATTTCACTTAGAATCATCGTACCTGAATCCACTCATTTTGCTGCTACTGGCCTTATGACATTGATTTCATGGCTGAGGGATATTCCATCATACGTAAATACCACAATTTCTTGAACCATTTTAGTCTTTCCTGGGATATTTCAGGTGTACCCAAGTTGAGGTTCTTGTAAGCAGTGCAGCCCTTAATTTTGTATTGGCTCTGTCTTATTGACTTTCAGTTTTCCCAAGGTATATTCCCTAGACTGGAAGTGCCCTTGGCTCTGTATCTCTGTTGTTTACTTGTTTCAGGGAACACAATGCACTACTCCTGAGGGGCAGTTGGCAATTTACATTCTGCCCATTAGCATAACTAGGCTCCCACTTCTCCAGGGCCTGTATTGCCTTTCTGGTTTTTACATATTTTGCGCATGTCCCTTTTGTCTGGTGGGAAGTGATACTGCTTTGTAGTGCAGATTTGCATGGCCCGCTTGCTTGCTTGGCCAAAAAGGGCTTATGCTTTTTCTCCTGAATATATTCAGGAGAATACAGATATGCCCTGTTTGGCCAAGTGCATCATTGTCAAAGTTGTGCCCCTCTTCCTGTGCTTTAAAGGCGATTCCCATGTACCTCTTGAAATCTGTTTCCTGCTATTCTGGCTCGCTTTCAAGTCTGCCTCGTTGCCTTCCCTCAACAGATTTTTGGACGAAGGTTTTCCTTTATTACTCTGCCCGTTTGTGAATTGCTGTGCCCCTGATCTCCATTTCTCAACTCGTTTTTTGTGAGCTGACCGCAAGTCCAAAATTTTGGTTCAGGACCTATACTGGTTCCCGGCGGGTGGCTGAGACTTTGATTAATTCTTCTTCCTGCCAGGAAATTAGAGTGACATGTGCCCGTCCAAATGTCTAACAGCTTCTCTCTCATTGGTTCTCCATCTTACCTTTCATCCTCTGCCAATTGGCAACATGTGAGAACCAGGAGGTTAAAGGGGCTGTCTCTCCAAGTTGGGAGATTGATAGTAAAGCAGTTGGAAATTCAAACCGGAGCACCAGGAGAGGGACAATTAGTTGAGTTTTAAAAACCTTTTGTATTCACAGTGTGTCCATTCTCTAGGTTTCCCATACATGTTATAGCTGTAGTAGTATCCCCTTCAACCTGGAGAGTTGGCACTTTTGGAATGTGTGCCACGCATTATTGCTTTAAATGGTCTGCATTTGCTCACCGAATCTCACCAATCCTCTCAGTCACAAGTGTCCTGACTTATGCCACATCCAGCTGTCATTGTAGATAGGGTCATTATAGATTTCATCAGAGCCCCTGAAGGAATTGTATAGAATTTCCCTATTTTTTTGTTTTGTTTTTGAAATTCCTTTTTATAGTCGGTTTGAGCTGATTCTCACTGCCATGTTTCTGCCAGTCTAGACACACTTGATTCCCTGATGGAGACATATCAATACATAGGTTTTAAGATTCTTACTAGTCAGATGTATTCCTCTGCGGGAAATATGGGGTTTTGCGTACTTTTCACTGAGGAAGGTGTATGGATTGACTCTTCCGTAGTTGGTTTTTGGAACGGTACCTGTACTAATATCAAACTCTGGTTTTATGCATCACGCCACCTCTCCTTCCCCCTTAAGCAGGCATAAGTGTGTTTTCTAAATGTGAGACTCTGTTGTCTTTCCTAACTCAGTTCATGTGTAGCCATGTTTACAGGACCTTCATAAGTGATATCTTATGATAAGTTTCTTTTTCTCAGTGACTCATTTCACTTAGAATCATCGTACCTGAATCCACTCATTTTGCTGCTACTGGCCTTATGACTTTGATTTCATGGCTGAGGGACATTCCATCGTACGTAAGTACCACAATTTCTTGAACCATTTTTGTCTTTCCTGGGATATTTCAGGTGTACCCAAGTTGAGGTTCTTGTAAGCAGTGCAGCCCTAAATTTTGAGGTGGCTCTGTCTTATTGATTTTCAGTTTTCCCAAGGTATATTCCCTAGACTGGAAGTGCCCGTGTCTCTATAGCTCTGTTGTTTACTTGTTTTAGGGAACACAATGCAGTCCTCCAGAGAGGCAGTTGGCAATTTACATTCCGCCCATCATCATAACTAGGCTCCCTCTTCTCCAGGGCCTGTCTTGCCTTTCTGGTTTTTACATATTTTGCGCATGTCCCTTTTGTCTGGTGGGAAGTGATACTGCTTTGTAGTGCAGATTTGCATTGCCCGCTTGCTTGCTTGGCCAAACAGGGCTTATGCGTCTTCTCCTGAATATATTCAGGAGAAAACGCGTAGGCCCTGTTTGGCCAAGTGCATCATTGTCGAAGTTGTGCCCCTCTTCCTGTGCTTTAAAGGTGATTCCAATGTACCTCTTGTAATGTGTTTCCTGCTATTCTGGCTCGCTTTCAAGTCTGCCTCATTGCCTTCCCTCAACCGAATTTTGCACGATAGTTTTCCTTTATTACTCTGCCCGTTTGTGAATTGCTGTGCCCCTGAGCTCCATTTTTCAACTCGTTTTTTGTGAGCTGACCGCAAGTCCAAAATTTTGGTTCAGGACCTATACTGGTTCCCGGCGGGTGGCTGAGACTTGGGTTAATTCTTCTTCCTGCCGGGAAATTAGAGTGACATGTGCCCATCCAAATGCCTAACAGCTACTCTCTCATTGATTCTCCCTCTTCCCTTTCATCCTCTGCCAAATTGGCAACCTGTGCGAACCAGGAGGTTAAAGGGGCTGTCTCTCCATGTTGGGAGATTGATAGTAAAGCAGTTGGAAAGTCAAACCGGAGCACCAGGAGAGGGACTATTATTTGAGTTTTAGAAACCTTTCGTATCACAGTGTGTCCTTTCTCTATGTTTTCCGTACATGTTATAGCTGTAGTAATATTCCCTTCAACCTGCAGAGTTGGGACTCTTGGAATGTGTGCCACGCATTATTGCTTTAAATGGTCTGCATTTGCTCACCGAATCTCACCAATCCTCTCAGTCCCAAGTGTCCAGCCTTATGCCACATCCAGCTGTCATTGTAGATAAGGTCATTCCGGGTTTCATCAGAGACCCTGAAGGAATTGTAAAGGATTTCCCTGATTTTTTGTTTTGTTTGTGAAATTCCTTTTTAGAATGGGTTTGAGCTGATTCTCACTGCCATGTTTATGCGAGTCTAGACACACTTGATTCCCTTACTTAGACATATCAATACATAGGTTTTAAGATTTTTACTTGTCAGATATTTTCCTCTGCGGGAAGTATGGGGTTTTGAGTCCCTATCCCTTAGGAAGTTGTAGGTCTTTTCTACTCTGTAGTTGGTTTTTGGAACGGTACATGTACTAATATCAAACTCTGGTTTTATGCATCACCCCACCACTCCTTCCCCCTTAAGCAGGAATAAGAGATTTTTCTCAATGTGAGACTCTGTTGTCTTTCCTAACTCAGTTCATGTGTAGCCATGTTTACAGGACCATCATAAGTGATATCTTATGATAAGTTTCTTTTTCTCTGTGTCTTATTTCACTTAGAATCATCGTACCTGAATCCACTCATTTTGCTGCTACTGGCCTTATGACATTGATTTCATGGCTGAGGGATATTCCATCATACGTAAATACCACAATTTCTTGAACCATTTTAGTCTTTCCTGGGATATTTCAGGTGTACCCAAGTTGAGGTTCTTGTAAGCAGTGCAGCCCTAAATTTTGTGTTGGCTCTGTCTTATTGACTTTCAGTTTTCCCAAGGTATATTCCCTAGACTGGAAGTGCCCTTGGCTCTGTATCTCTGTTGTTTACTTGTTTCAGGGAACACAATGCACTACTCCTGAGAGGCAGTTGGCAATTTACATTCTGCCCATTAGCATAACTAGGCTCCCTCTTCTCCAGGGCCTGTCTTGCCTTTCTGGTTTTTACATATTTTGCAGATGTCCCTTTTGTCTGGTGGGAAGTGATACTGCTTTGTAGTGCAGATTTGCATTGCCCGCTTGCTTGCTTGGCCAAAAAGGGCTTATGCTTTTTCTCCTGAATATATTCAGGAGAATACACATATGCCCTGTTTGGCCAAGTGCATCATTGTCGAAGTTGTGCCCCTCTTCCTGTGCTTTAAAGGCGATTCCCATGTACCTCTTGAAATCTGTTCCCTGCTATTCTGGCTCGCTTTCAAGTCTGCCTCGTTGCCTTCCCTCAACAGGTTTTTGGACGAAGGTTTTCCTTTATTACTCTGCCCGTTTGTGAATTGCTGTGCCCCTGAGCTCCATTTCTCAACTCGTTTTTTGTGAGCTGACCGCAAGTCCAAAATTTTGGTTCAGGACCTATACTGGTTCCCGGCGGGTGGCTGAGACTTTGGTTAATTCTTCTTCCTGCCGGGAAATTAGAGTGACATGTGCCCGTCCAAATGTCTAACAGCTACTCTCTCATTGGTTCTCCATCTTACCTTTCATCCTCTGCCAATTGGCAACATGTGAGAACCAGGAGGTTAAAGGGGCTGTCTCTCCAAGTTGGGAGATTGATAGTAAAGCAGTTGGAAATTCAAACCGGAGCACCAGGAGAGGGACAATTAGTTGAGTTTTAAAAACCTTTTGTATTCACAGTGTGTCCATTCTCTAGGTTTCCCATACATGTTATAGCTGTAGTAGTATCCCCTTCAACCTGGAGAGTTGGCACTTTTGGAATGTGTGCCACGCATTATTGCTTTAAATGGTCTGCATTTGCTCACCGAATCTCACCAATCCTCTCAGTCACAAGTGTCCTGACTTATGCCACATCCAGCTGTCATTGTAGATAGGGTCATTATAGATTTCATCACAGCCCCTGAAGGAATTGTATAGAATTTCCCTATTTTTTTGTTTTGTTTTTGAAATTCCTTTTTATAGTCGGTTTGAGCTGATTCTCACTGCCATGTTTCTGCCAGTCTAGACACACTTGATTCCCTGATGGAGACATATCAATACATAGGTTTTAAGATTCTTACTAGTCAGATATATTCCTCTGCGGGAAATATGGGGTTTTGCGTACTTTTCACTGAGGAAGGTGTATGGATTGACTCTTCCATAGTTGGTTTTTGGAACGGTACCTGTACTAATATCAAACTCTGGTTTTATGCATCACGCCACCTCTCCTTCCCCCTTAAGCAGGCATAAGTGTGTTTTCTAAATGTGAGACTCTGTTGTCTTTCCTAACTCAGTTCATGTGTAGCCATGTTTACAGGACCTTCATAAGTGATATCTTATGATAAGTTTCTTTTTCTCAGTGACTCATTTCACTTAGAATCATCGTACCTGAATCCACTCATTTTGCTGCTACTGGCCTTATGACTTTGATTTCATGGCTGAGGGACATTCCATCGTACGTAAGTACCACAATTTCTTGAACCATTTTTGTCTTTCCTGGGATATTTCAGGTGTACCCAAGTTGAGGTTCTTGTAAGCAGTGCAGCCCTAAATTTTGAGGTGGCTCTGTCTTATTGATTTTCAGTTTTCCCAAGGTATATTCCCTAGACTGGAAGTGCACGTGTCTCTATAGCTCTGTTGTTTACTTGTTTTAGGGAACACAATGCAGTCCTCCAGAGAGGCAGTTGGCAATTTACATTCCGCCCATCATCATAACTAGGCTCCCTCTTCTCCAGGGCCTGTCTTGCCTTTCTGGTTTTTACATATTTTGCGCATGTCCCTTTTGTCTGGTGGGAAGTGATACTGCTTTGTAGTGCAGATTTGCATTGCCCGCTTGCTTGCTTGGCCAAACAGGGCTTATGCGTCTTCTCCTGAATATATTCAGGAGAAAACGCGTAGGCCCTGTTTGGCCAAGTGCATCATTGTCGAAGTTGTGCCCCTCTTCCTGTGCTTTAAAGGTGATTCCAATGTACCTCTTGTAATGTGTTTCCTGCTATTCTGGCTCGCTTTCAAGTCTGCCTCATTGCCTTCCCTCAACCGAATTTTGCACGATAGTTTTCCTTTATTACTCTGCCCGTTTGTGAATTGCTGTGCCCCTGAGCTCCATTTTTCAACTCGTTTTTTGTGAGCTGACCGCAAGTCCAAAATTTTGGTTCAGGACCTATACTGGTTCCCGGCGGGTGGCTGAGACTTGGGTTAATTCTTCTTCCTGCCGGGAAATTAGAGTGACATGTGCCCATCCAAATGCCTAACAGCTACTCTCTCATTGATTCTCCCTCTTCCCTTTCATCCTCTGCCAAATTGGCAACCTGTGCGAACCAGGAGGTTAAAGGGGCTGTCTCTCCATGTTGGGAGATTGATAGTAAAGCAGTTGGAAAGTCAAACCGGAGCACCAGGAGAGGGACTATTATTTGAGTTTTAGAAACCTTTCGTATCACAGTGTGTCCTTTCTCTATGTTTTCCGTACATGTTATAGCTGTAGTAATATTCCCTTCAACCTGCAGAGTTGGGACTCTTGGAATGTGTGCCACGCATTATTGCTTTAAATGGTCTGCATTTGCTCACCGAATCTCACCAATCCTCTCAGTCCCAAGTGTCCAGCCTTATGCCACATCCAGCTGTCATTGTAGATAAGGTCATTCCGGGTTTCATCAGAGACCCTGAAGGAATTGTAAAGGATTTCCCTGATTTTTTGTTTTGTTTGTGAAATTCCTTTTTAGAATGGGTTTGAGCTGATTCTCACTGCCATGTTTATGCGAGTCTAGACACACTTGATTCCCTTACTTAGACATATCAATACATAGGTTTTAAGATTTTTACTTGTCAGATATTTTCCTCTGCGGGAAGTATGGGGTTTTGAGTCCCTATCCCTTAGGAAGTTGTAGGTCTTTTCTACTCTGTAGTTGGTTTTTGGAACGGTACATGTACTAATATCAAACTCTGGTTTTATGCATCACCCCACCACTCCTTCCCCCTTAAGCAGGAATAAGAGATTTTTCTCAATGTGAGACTCTGTTGTCTTTCCTAACTCAGTTCATGTGTAGCCATGTTTACAGGACCATCATAAGTGATATCTTATGATAAGTTTCTTTTTCTCTGTGTCTTATTTCACTTAGAATCATCGTACCTGAATCCACTCATTTTGCTGCTACTGGCCTTATGACATTGATTTCATGGCTGAGGGATATTCCATCATACGTAAATACCACAATTTCTTGAACCATTTTAGTCTTTCCTGGGATATTTCAGGTGTACCCAAGTTGAGGTTCTTGTAAGCAGTGCAGCCCTAAATTTTGTGTTGGCTCTGTCTTATTGACTTTCAGTTTTCCCAAGGTATATTCCCTAGACTGGAAGTGCCCTTGGCTCTGTATCTCTGTTGTTTACTTGTTTCAGGGAACACAATGCACTACTCCTGAGAGGCAGTTGGCAATTTACATTCTGCCCATTAGCATAACTAGGCTCCCTCTTCTCCAGGGCCTGTCTTGCCTTTCTGGTTTTTACATATTTTGCAGATGTCCCTTTTGTCTGGTGGGAAGTGATACTGCTTTGTAGTGCAGATTTGCATTGCCCGCTTGCTTGCTTGGCCAAAAAGGGCTTATGCTTTTTCTCCTGAATATATTCAGGAGAATACACATATGCCCTGTTTGGCCAAGTGCATCATTGTCGAAGTTGTGCCCCTCTTCCTGTGCTTTAAAGGCGATTCCCATGTACCTCTTGAAATCTGTTCCCTGCTATTCTGGCTCGCTTTCAAGTCTGCCTCGTTGCCTTCCCTCAACAGGTTTTTGGACGAAGGTTTTCCTTTATTACTCTGCCCGTTTGTGAATTGCTGTGCCCCTGAGCTCCATTTCTCAACTCGTTTTTTGTGAGCTGACCGCAAGTCCAAAATTTTGGTTCAGGACCTATACTGGTTCCCGGCGGGTGGCTGAGACTTTGGTTAATTCTTCTTCCTGCCGGGAAATTAGAGTGACATGTGCCCGTCCAAATGTCTAACAGCTACTCTCTCATTGGTTCTCCATCTTACCTTTCATCCTCTGCCAATTGGCAACATGTGAGAACCAGGAGGTTAAAGGGGCTGTCTCTCCAAGTTGGGAGATTGATAGTAAAGCAGTTGGAAATTCAAACCGGAGCACCAGGAGAGGGACAATTAGTTGAGTTTTAAAAACCTTTTGTATTCACAGTGTGTCCATTCTCTAGGTTTCCCATACATGTTATAGCTGTAGTAGTATCCCCTTCAACCTGGAGAGTTGGCACTTTTGGAATGTGTGCCACGCATTATTGCTTTAAATGGTCTGCATTTGCTCACCGAATCTCACCAATCCTCTCAGTCACAAGTGTCCTGACTTATGCCACATCCAGCTGTCATTGTAGATAGGGTCATTATAGATTTCATCACAGCCCCTGAAGGAATTGTATAGAATTTCCCTATTTTTTTGTTTTGTTTTTGAAATTCCTTTTTATAGTCGGTTTGAGCTGATTCTCACTGCCATGTTTCTGCCAGTCTAGACACACTTGATTCCCTGATGGAGACATATCAATACATAGGTTTTAAGATTCTTACTAGTCAGATATATTCCTCTGCGGGAAATATGGGGTTTTGCGTACTTTTCACTGAGGAAGGTGTATGGATTGACTCTTCCGTAGTTGGTTTTTGGAACGGTACCTGTACTAATATCAAACTCTGGTTTTATGCATCACGCCACCTCTCCTTCCCCCTTAAGCAGGCATAAGTGTGTTTTCTAAATGTGAGACTCTGTTGTCTTTCCTAACTCAGTTCATGTGTAGCCATGTTTACAGGACCTTCATAAGTGATATCTTATGATAAGTTTCTTTTTCTCAGTGACTCATTTCACTTAGAATCATCGTACCTGAATCCACTCATTTTGCTGCTACTGGCCTTATGACTTTGATTTCATGGCTGAGGGACATTCCATCGTACGTAAGTACCACAATTTCTTGAACCATTTTTGTCTTTCCTGGGATATTTCAGGTGTACCCAAGTTGAGGTTCTTGTAAGCAGTGCAGCCCTAAATTTTGAGGTGGCTCTGTCTTATTGATTTTCAGTTTTCCCAAGGTATATTCCCTAGACTGGAAGTGCACGTGTCTCTATAGCTCTGTTGTTTACTTGTTTTAGGGAACACAATGCAGTCCTCCAGAGAGGCAGTTGGCAATTTACATTCCGCCCATCATCATAACTAGGCTCCCTCTTCTCCAGGGCCTGTCTTGCCTTTCTGGTTTTTACATATTTTGCGCATGTCCCTTTTGTCTGGTGGGAAGTGATACTGCTTTGTAGTGCAGATTTGCATTGCCCGCTTGCTTGCTTGGCCAAACAGGGCTTATGCGTCTTCTCCTGAATATATTCAGGAGAAAACGCGTAGGCCCTGTTTGGCCAAGTGCATCATTGTCGAAGTTGTGCCCCTCTTCCTGTGCTTTAAAGGTGATTCCAATGTACCTCTTGTAATGTGTTTCCTGCTATTCTGGCTCGCTTTCAAGTCTGCCTCATTGCCTTCCCTCAACCGAATTTTGCACGATAGTTTTCCTTTATTACTCTGCCCGTTTGTGAATTGCTGTGCCCCTGAGCTCCATTTTTCAACTCGTTTTTTGTGAGCTGACCGCAAGTCCAAAATTTTGGTTCAGGACCTATACTGGTTCCCGGCGGGTGGCTGAGACTTGGGTTAATTCTTCTTCCTGCCGGGAAATTAGAGTGACATGTGCCCATCCAAATGCCTAACAGCTACTCTCTCATTGATTCTCCCTCTTCCCTTTCATCCTCTGCCAAATTGGCAACCTGTGCGAACCAGGAGGTTAAAGGGGCTGTCTCTCCATGTTGGGAGATTGATAGTAAAGCAGTTGGAAAGTCAAACCGGAGCACCAGGAGAGGGACTATTATTTGAGTTTTAGAAACCTTTCGTATCACAGTGTGTCCTTTCTCTATGTTTTCCGTACATGTTATAGCTGTAGTAATATTCCCTTCAACCTGCAGAGTTGGGACTCTTGGAATGTGTGCCACGCATTATTGCTTTAAATGGTCTGCATTTGCTCACCGAATCTCACCAATCCTCTCAGTCCCAAGTGTCCAGCCTTATGCCACATCCAGCTGTCATTGTAGATAAGGTCATTCCGGGTTTCATCAGAGACCCTGAAGGAATTGTAAAGGATTTCCCTGATTTTTTGTTTTGTTTGTGAAATTCCTTTTTAGAATGGGTTTGAGCTGATTCTCACTGCCATGTTTATGCGAGTCTAGACACACTTGATTCCCTTACTTAGACATATCAATACATAGGTTTTAAGATTTTTACTTGTCAGATATTTTCCTCTGCGGGAAGTATGGGGTTTTGAGTCCCTATCCCTTAGGAAGTTGTAGGTCTTTTCTACTCTGTAGTTGGTTTTTGGAACGGTACATGTACTAATATCAAACTCTGGTTTTATGCATCACCCCACCACTCCTTCCCCCTTAAGCAGGAATAAGAGATTTTTCTCAATGTGAGACTCTGTTGTCTTTCCTAACTCAGTTCATGTGTAGCCATGTTTACAGGACCATCATAAGTGATATCTTATGATAAGTTTCTTTTTCTCTGTGTCTTATTTCACTTAGAATCATCGTACCTGAATCCACTCATTTTGCTGCTACTGGCCTTATGACATTGATTTCATGGCTGAGGGATATTCCATCATACGTAAATACCACAATTTCTTGAACCATTTTAGTCTTTCCTGGGATATTTCAGGTGTACCCAAGTTGAGGTTCTTGTAAGCAGTGCAGCCCTTAATTTTGTATTGGCTCTGTCTTATTGACTTTCAGTTTTCCCAAGGTATATTCCCTAGACTGGAAGTGCCCTTGGCTCTGTATCTCTGTTGTTTACTTGTTTCAGGGAACACAATGCACTACTCCTGAGGGGCAGTTGGCAATTTACATTCTGCCCATTAGCATAACTAGGCTCCCACTTCTCCAGGGCCTGTATTGCCTTTCTGGTTTTTACATATTTTGCGCATGTCCCTTTTGTCTGGTGGGAAGTGATACTGCTTTGTAGTGCAGATTTGCATGGCCCGCTTGCTTGCTTGGCCAAAAAGGGCTTATGCTTTTTCTCCTGAATATATTCAGGAGAATACAGATATGCCCTGTTTGGCCAAGTGCATCATTGTCAAAGTTGTGCCCCTCTTCCTGTGCTTTAAAGGCGATTCCCATGTACCTCTTGAAATCTGTTTCCTGCTATTCTGGCTCGCTTTCAAGTCTGCCTCGTTGCCTTCCCTCAACAGATTTTTGGACGAAGGTTTTCCTTTATTACTCTGCCCGTTTGTGAATTGCTGTGCCCCTGATCTCCATTTCTCAACTCGTTTTTTGTGAGCTGACCGCAAGTCCAAAATTTTGGTTCAGGACCTATACTGGTTCCCGGCGGGTGGCTGAGACTTTGATTAATTCTTCTTCCTGCCAGGAAATTAGAGTGACATGTGCCCGTCCAAATGTCTAACAGCTTCTCTCTCATTGGTTCTCCATCTTACCTTTCATCCTCTGCCAATTGGCAACATGTGAGAACCAGGAGGTTAAAGGGGCTGTCTCTCCAAGTTGGGAGATTGATAGTAAAGCAGTTGGAAATTCAAACCGGAGCACCAGGAGAGGGACAATTAGTTGAGTTTTAAAAACCTTTTGTATTCACAGTGTGTCCATTCTCTAGGTTTCCCATACATGTTATAGCTGTAGTAGTATCCCCTTCAACCTGGAGAGTTGGCACTTTTGGAATGTGTGCCACGCATTATTGCTTTAAATGGTCTGCATTTGCTCACCGAATCTCACCAATCCTCTCAGTCACAAGTGTCCTGACTTATGCCACATCCAGCTGTCATTGTAGATAGGGTCATTATAGATTTCATCAGAGCCCCTGAAGGAATTGTATAGAATTTCCCTATTTTTTTGTTTTGTTTTTGAAATTCCTTTTTATAGTCGGTTTGAGCTGATTCTCACTGCCATGTTTCTGCCAGTCTAGACACACTTGATTCCCTGATGGAGACATATCAATACATAGGTTTTAAGATTCTTACTAGTCAGATATATTCCTCTGCGGGAAATATGGGGTTTTGCGTACTTTTCACTGAGGAAGGTGTATGGATTGACTCTTCCGTAGTTGGTTTTTGGAACGGTACCTGTACTAATATCAAACTCTGGTTTTATGCATCACGCCACCTCTCCTTCCCCCTTAAGCAGGCATAAGTGTGTTTTCTAAATGTGAGACTCTGTTGTCTTTCCTAACTCAGTTCATGTGTAGCCATGTTTACAGGACCTTCATAAGTGATATCTTATGATAAGTTTCTTTTTCTCAGTGACTCATTTCACTTAGAATCATCGTACCTGAATCCACTCATTTTGCTGCTACTGGCCTTATGACTTTGATTTCATGGCTGAGGGACATTCCATCGTACGTAAGTACCACAATTTCTTGAACCATTTTTGTCTTTCCTGGGATATTTCAGGTGTACCCAAGTTGAGGTTCTTGTAAGCAGTGCAGCCCTAAATTTTGAGGTGGCTCTGTCTTATTGATTTTCAGTTTTCCCAAGGTATATTCCCTAGACTGGAAGTGCCCGTGTCTCTATAGCTCTGTTGTTTACTTGTTTTAGGGAACACAATGCAGTCCTCCAGAGAGGCAGTTGGCAATTTACATTCCGCCCATCATCATAAATAGGCTCCCTCTTCTCCAGGGCCTGTCTTGCCTTTCTGGTTTTTACATATTTTGCGCATGTCCCTTTTGTCTGGTGGGAAGTGATATTGCTTTGTAGTGCAGATTTGCATTGCCCGCTTGCTTGCTTGGCCAAAAAGGGCTTATGCGTCTTCTCCTGAATATATTCAGGAGAAAACGCGTAGGCCCTGTTTGGCCAAGTGCATCATTGTCGAAGTTGTGCCCCTCTTCCTGTGCTTTAAAGGTGATTCCAATGTACCTCTTGTAATGTGTTTCCTGCTATTCTGGCTCGCTTTCAAGTCTGCCTCATTGCCTTCCCTCAACCGAATTTTGCACGATAGTTTTCCTTTATTACTCTGCCCGTTTGTGAATTGCTGTGCCCCTGAGCTCCATTTTTCAACTCGTTTTTTGTGAGCTGACTGCAAGTCCAAAATTTTGGTTCAGGACCTATACTGGTTCCCGGCGGGTGGCTGAGACTTGGGTTAATTCTTCTTCCTGCCGGGAAATTAGAGTGACATGTGCCCGTCCAAATGCCTAACAGCTACTCTCTCATTGATTCTCCCTCTTCCCTTTCATCCTCTGCCAAATTGGCAACCTGTGCGAACCAGGAGGTTAAAGGGTCTGTCTCTCCATGTTGGGAGATTGATAGTAAAGCAGTTGGAAAGTCAAACCGGAGCACCAGGAGAGGGACTATTAGTTGAGTTTTAGAAACCTTTCGTATTCACAGTGTGTCCTTTCTCTATGTTTTCTGTACATGGTATAGCTGTAGTAATATTCCCTTCAACCTGGAGAGTTGGGACCCTTGGAATGTGTGCCACTCATTACTGCTTTAAATGGTCTGCATTTGCTCACCGAATCTCACCAATCCTCTCAGTCCCAAGTGTCCAGCCTTATGCCACATCCAGCTGTCATTGTAGATAAGGTCATTCCGGGTTTCATGAGAGACCCTGAAGGAATTGTAAAGGATTTCCCTGATTTTTTGTTTTGTTTGTGAAATCCCATTTTAGAATGGGTTTGAGCTGATTCTCACTGCCATGTTTATGCGAGTCTAGACACACTTGATTCCCTTACGGAGACATATCAATACATAGGTTTTAAGATTTTTACTAGTCAGATATTTTCCTCTGCGGAAAGCATGGGGTTTTGAGTCCCTATCCCTTAGGAAGTTGTAGGTCTTTTCTAATCCATTGTTGGTTTTTGGAACGGTAGATGTACTAATATCAAACTCTGGTTTTATGCATCACCCCACCTCTCCTTCCCCCTTAAGCAGGCATAAGAGTTTTTTCTCAATGTGAGAGTCTGTTCTTTTTCCTAACTGACTTCATGTGTAGCCATGTTTACAGGACCATCATAAGTGATATCTTATGATAAGTTTCTTTTTCTCTGTGACTTATTTCACTTAGAATCATCGTACCTGAATCCACTCTTTTTTCTGCTACTGGCCTTATGACATTGATTTCATGGCTGAGGGATATTCCATCATACGTAAATACCACAATTTCTTGAACCATTTTAGTCTTTCCTGGGATATTTCAGGTGTACCCAAGTTGAGGTTCTTGTAAGCAGTGCAGCCCTAAATTTTGGGGTGGCTCTGTCTTATTGACTTTCAGTTTTCCCAAGGTATATTCCCTAGACTGGAAGTGCCCTTGGCTCTGTAGCTCTGTTGTTTACTTGTTTAAGGGAACACAATGCACTCCTCCAGAGAGGCAGTTGGCAATTTACATTCTGCCCATTAGCATAACTAGGCTCCCTCTTCTCCAGGGCCTGTCTTGCCTTTCTGGTTTTTACATATTTTGCAGATGTTCCTTTTGTCTGGTGGGAAGTGATACTGCTTTGTAGTGCAGATTTGCATTGCCCGCTTGCTTGCTTGGCCAAATAGGGCTTATGCTTTTTCTCCTGAATATATTCAGGAGAAAACACATACGTCCTGTTGGGCCAAGGGCATCATTGTCGAAGTTGTGCCCCTCTTTCTGCGCTTTAAAGGCGATTCCAATGTACCTCTTGAAATCTGTTTCCTGCTATTCTGGCTTGCTTTCAAGTCCACCTCGTTGCCTTCCCTGAACAGAATTTCGGATGATAGTTTTCCTTTATTACTCTGCCCGTTTGTGAATTGCTCTGCCCCTGAGCTCCATTTTTCAACTCGTTTTTTGTGAGCTGACCGCAAGTCCAAAATTTTGGTTCAGGACCTATACTGGTTCCCGGCGGATGGCTGAGACTTTGAATAATTCTTATTCCTGCCGGGAAATTAGAGTGACATGTGCCCGTCCAAATGTCTAACAGCTACTCTCTCATTGGTTCTCCATCTTCCCTTTCATCCTCTGCCAATTGGCAACATGTGAGAACCAGGAGGTTAAAGGGGCTGTCTCTCCAAGTTGAGAAATTGATAGTAAACCAGTTGGAAATTCAAACCGGAGCACCAGGAGAGGGACTATTAGTTGAGTTGTAAAAACCTTTTGTATTCACAGTGTGTCCATTCTCTAGGTTTCCCGTACATGTTATAGCTGTAGTAGTATTCCCTTCAACCTGGAGAGTTGGGACCCTTGGAATGTGTGCCACGCATTATTGCTTTAAATGGTCTGCATTTGCTCACCGAATCTCACCAATCCTCTCAGTCCCAAGTGTCCAGCCTTATGCCACATCCAGCTGTCGTTGTTGATAAGGTCATTCCGGGTTTCATCAGAGACCCTGAAGGAATTGTTAAGGATTTCCCTGATTTTTTGTTTTGTTTGTGAAATTCCTTTTTAGAATGGGTTTCAGCTGATTCTCACTGCCATATTTATGCGAGTCTAGACGCACTTGATTCCATTACGGAGACATATCAATACATAGGTTTTAAGATTTTTACTAGTCAGATATTTTCCTCTGTGGAAAGTATGGGGTTTTGTGACCCTATCCCTTAGGAAGTTGTAGGTCTTTTCTACTCCGTAGTTGGGTTTTGGAACGGTACATGTACTAATATCAAACTCTGGTTTTATGCATCACCCCACCTCTCCTTCCCCCTTAAGCAGGCATAAGAGTTTTTTCTCAATGTGAGAGTCTGCTCTTTTTCCTAACTCACTTCATGTGTAGCCATGTTTACAGGACCTTCATAAGTGATATCTTATGATAAGTTTCTTTTTCTCTGTGACTTATTTCACTTAGAATCTTCGTACCTGAATCCACTCATTTTGCTGCAACTGGCCTTTTGACTTTGATTTCATGGCTGAGGGATATTCCATTGTACGTAAGTACCTCAATTTCTTGAACCATTTTTGTCTTTCCTGGGATATTTCAGGTGTACCCAAGTTGAGGTTCTTGTAAGCAGTGCAGCCCTAAATTTTGAGGTGGTTCTGTCTTATTGATTTTCAGTTTTCCCAAGGTATATTCCCTAGAGTGGAAGTGCCCGTGTCTGTACCTCTGTTGTTCCCTTTTTTAGGGAACACAATGCACTCCTCCAGAGAGGCAGTTGGCAATTTACATTCCGCCCATCAGCATAACTAGGCTCCCTCTTCTCCAGGGTCTGTCTTGCCTTTCTGGTTTTTACATATTTTGCAGATGTCCCTTTTGTCTGTTGGGAAGTGATACTGCTTTGTAGTGCAGATTTGCATTGCCCGCTTGCTTGCTTGGCCAAACAGGGCGTATGCGTTTTCTCCTGAATATATTCAGGAGAAAACGCATACGCCCTCTTTGGCCAAGTGCATCATTGTCAAAGTTGTGCCCTACTTCCTGTGCTTTAAAGGCGATTCCAATGTACCTCTTGAAATCTGTTTCCTGCTATTCTGGCTCGCATTCAAGTCTGCCTCGTTGCCTTCCCTCAACAGATTTTTGGACGATTGTTTTCTCTTATTACTCTGCCCGTTTGTGAATTGCTGTGCCCCTGAGCTCCATTTTTCAACTCGTTTTTTTGTGAGCTGACCGCAAGTCCAAAATTGTGGTTCAGGACATCTACTGGTTCCCGGCCGGTGGCTGAGACTTTGATTAATTCTTCTTCCTGCCGGGAAATTAGAGTGACATGTGCCCGTCTAAATGTCTCTCAGCTACTCTCTCATTGGTTCTCCATCATACCTTTCATCCTCTGCCAATTGGAAACCTGTGAGAACAAGGAGGTTAAAGGGGCTGTCTCTCCAAGTTGGGAGATTGATAGTAAAGCAGTTGGAAATTCAAACCGGAGCACCAGGAGAGGGACTATTATATGAGTTTTAGAAACCTTTTGTATTCACAGTGTGTCCATTCTCTAGGTTTCCCATACATGTTATAGCTGTAGTAATATTCCCTTCAACCTGGAGAGTTGGGACCCTTGGAATGTTTCCCACGCATTATTGCTTTAAATGGTCTGCATTTGCTCACCGAATCTCACCAATCCTCTCAGACCCAAGTGTCCTGCTTTATGACATATCCAGCTGTCATTGTAGATAGGGTCATTCCAGGTTTCATCAGAGGCCCTGAAGGAATTGTAAAGAATTTCCCTGTTTGAGCTGATTCTCACTGCCATGATTCTGCTAGTGTAGACACACTTGATTCCCTGATGGAGACATATCAATACATAGGTTTTAAGATTCTTACTTGTCAGATATATTCCTCTGTGGGAAATATGTGGTTTTGAGACCCTTTCACTGAGGAAGATGTTGGGCTTGTCTCTTCCGTAGTTGGTTTTTGGAACGGTACCTGTACTAATATCAAACTCTGGTTTTATGCATCACCCCACCTCTCCTTCCCCCTTACGCAGGCATAAGAGTATTTTCTAAATGTGAAACTCTGTTCTCTTTCCTAACTCAGTTCATGTGTAGCCATGTTTACACGACCTTCATAAGTGATATCTTATGATGAGATTCTATTTCTCTGTGACTTATTTCACTTAGAATCTTCGTAAATGAATCCACTCCTTTTGCTGCTACTGGCCTTATGACATAGATTTCTGGGCTGAGGGATATTCCATCATACGTAAATACCACAAGTTCTTGAACCATTTTTGTCTTTCCTGGGATATTTCAGGTGTACCCAAGTTGAGGTTCTTGTAAGCAGTGCAGCTCTAAATGGTGGGGTGACTCTGTCTTATTGATTTTCAGTTTTCCAAGGTATATTCCTTAGACTGGAATTGCCCTTCGCTCTGTAGGTCTGTTTTTTACTTGTTGTAGGGAACACAATGCACTCCTCCAGAGAGGCAGTTGGCAATTTACATCCTGCCCATCAGCATAACTAGGCTCCCAGTTCTCCAGTGCCTGTCTTGCCTTTCTGGTGTTTACATATTTTGCGGATGTCCCTTTTGACCGGTTGGAAGTGATACTTCTTTGTAGTGCAGATTTGCATTGCCCGCTTCCTTGCTTGGCCAAAATGGACGTATGTGTTTTCTCCTGAATATATTCAGGAGAAAACGCATACGTCCTTTTTAGCCAAGTGCATCATTGTCGAAGTTGTGCCCCTCTTCCTCTGCTTTAAAGGCAATTCCAATGTACCTCTTGAAATCTGATTCCTGCTATTCTGGCTCTCTTTCAAGTCTGCCCCTTTGCCTTCTCTCAACAGATTTTTGGACGATTGTTGTCCTTTATTTCTCTGCCATTTTGTGAATTGCTGTGCCCTGAGCTCCATTATTCAACTCGTTTTTGTGAGCTGACGTCAAGTCCAAAATTTCGTTTCAGGACCTATATTGGTTCCCGGTGGGTGGCTGAGACTTTTGTTAATTCTTCTTCCTGCCGGTAAATTAGAATGACATGTGCCCGTCCAAATGCCTAACAGCTACTCTCTCATTGGTTCTCCCTCTTCCCTTTCATCCTCTGCCAATTTGGCAACCTGTGCGAACCAGGAGTTTAAAGGGGCTGTCTCTCCAAGTTGGGAGATTGATAGTAAAGCAGTTGGAAACTCAAACCCGAGCACCAGATTAGGGACTATTTGTTGAGTTTTAGAATCCTTTCGTATTCACAGTGTGTGCATTCTCTACGTTTCCCATACATGTTATAACTGTAGTGATATTCCCTTTTACCTGGTGAGTTGGGACCCATGGAATTGTTGGCATGCATTATTGCTTTAAACGGTCTGCATTTTCTCGTTCAATCTCACCAATCCTCTCAGTCAAAAGTGTCCAGCCTTATGTCTCATCCAGCTGTCATTGTAGATAGGGTCATTCCAGGTTTCATCAGAGCCCCTGAATGAAAGGTATAGAATTTCCCTGTTTTTTTATTTTGTTTTTGAAAATCATTTATATAATGAGGTTGAGCTGATTTTCACTGACGTGTTTATGCCGGTCTAGACACACTTGATTCCCTTACGGATACATATCAATACATAGGTATTAAGATTCTTACTAGTCAGATATATTCCTCTGCGTGAATAGGGCTGTTGATTCACATTCACTGAGGAAGGAGTAGCTCTTGTCTATTCTGTATTTGGATTATGCAACGGTACCTGTGCTAATATCAAACTCTGGTTTGTGCATCTCCCCACTTCTCCTTTCCCCTTAAGCAGGCATAAGTATGATTTCTAAATGTGAGACTCTGTTCTCCTTCCTAATTCAGTTCATGTGTAGCCATGTTTACATTTCCTTCATAAGTGATATCTTATGTCAGAATGCTCCATGGCTCTTGTCATCATAATGCTCCATGATGCTCGTCATCACAATTATCCATGGCCATCTCATCACAATGCTGCACCATCTTGCCATCACATTGCTCCATGTCCTGGTCATCACAATGCTCCATGTCCCTTGTCGTCACAATTCTCCACCTCTTTGTCATCACAATGCTCCCTGACACTTCTCATCACAAAGTTACATGCTCTTGTCATCACAATTCTCCATGCAATTGTCATCGCAATGCTCCCTGACCCATGTCATAGCAAGCTCCATTTGCTTGTATCACAATGCTTCATGACATTGTTATAAAAATTTTGAATGTCCCTTGTCATGACAGTGCTCCATGCCAATGTCATCACAATGCTCCATGACACTTGTCATCACAATGCTCCAGGCCCTTGTCATCACAATGCTCCAGGCCCTTGTCATCACAATGCTCCATGACCTCTGTCATCACAATGTTCCCTGACAACTGTCATCACAATGCTCCATGCCCCTTGTCAGTACAGTGCTCCATGATGCTCGTCATCACAATTACCCAAGGTCTTCTCATCACAATGCTTCAGGGTTTTACCATGACAATGCTCCATTCCCTTGTCATCACAATGCTCCGTGACTCCGGTCATCACAATGCTTCATGACACTTGTCATCACAATGGACCATGACCTCGTCACACAAAGCTCTGTGACTTTTGTCACCACAATGCTCCATGAAATTTTTATCACAATGCTCTGTGACCCTTGTCATCACAAAGCTCCATGCATTTGTCATCACAATGCTCCATGACCCTTGTCATCACAATGCTCGATGCGCGTGTCAGCACAATGCTCCATAACCCATGTCATCACAATGCACCATGTGCTTGTCATCACAATGCTCCACATGCTTGTCATCAAAATGCTCCATAAACCTTGTCATCACAATGCTCCATGCACTTCTCCTCAAAATGCTTTCTCACCACTGATATCACAATGTTCCATCACTAGTCATCACAATACTCCCTCACACCTTTCACCACAATATTCCATGACCCCTGTAATCACAATTCTCCATGCCCTTGTCATCACAAATCTCCATGACGCATGTCATCAGAATGCTCCATGGCCTCCTCATCACAATGCTCCATTACCTTGTCATCACAATCCTCCAACACCCCTGTAATCACAATGCTCCATGCCCCTTTTCATCTCAATGCTCCATGAAACCTGTCATCACAATGCACCGTGCCCATCACCATAATATTTCATGCTATTGTCATCACAATGAAATCAAAATGCTCAATGACCTCTGTCATCACAATGCACCAAACCCTTCTGATCACAATGTTCCATAACACTTGTCATCACAATGCCCCATGACGCTGGTCATCACAATTATCCATGGTCTTCTCATCACAATGCTCCATGATCTTTGTCATCACAATGCTCAATACACTGATCATCACAATGCTCCCTGACAGTTGTCATCAGTGTGCTCCTTGAACCCTGTCATGACAAGGCTCCATGCATTTTTCATCACAATAATCCATTCCCTTTTCATCACAATGCTCCAAGACCGCTGTAATCACAATGCTCCATGTCCTTGTCATCACAAAGCTCTATGAAGCGTATCATCAGAATGCTCCTTTGCCTTCTCATCACAATGCTCCTTGCCCTTGTAATCACATTGCTTCAAAACAACTGTAATCTCAGTGCTCCAAGCACCTTTTCGTCAGAATGCTCCATGAACCTTTTCATCAAAATGCTCCATTATCCCTGACATCACAATATTCCATAACCCCTGTCATCAAAATGTTCCATGACACTTTTCGTCAATTTGCTCCATGACCCTGTCATCAAAATGCTCCCTGCCCTTCTCATCACAATGCACCACGACCTTGTCATCAAAATGCTCCATGACCTTTGTCATCACAAATATCCATGACCCTTGGCATCACAATGCTCCATGCCATTTCATCACAATGCTACATGAAACCTCTCATCACATTGCTCCATGCCCTTGTCACCACAATGCTCCATGACGCTTGTCATCACAATGCTCGATACTCTTATCACAATGCTCCATGCCCTTGTCATTACAATCCTCCATGACACATGTATCACAGTGTTCCGTGCCCTAGTCATCACAATGTTCCATGCCGAATCTCATCACAATAATCCATGAAATTTTCATACCAATATTCCATGCCATTGTCATCACAATGATCCATTACCCCTGTCATAATAATGCTCCATAACCTCTGCCATCACAATGTTCCACGGCCTTGGCATCCAAGGCTCCATGACCCTTGTCATCACAATGCTCTAAGACCCCTGTAATCACAATGCTCCATGCACTTGTCATCACAAAGATCCATGACACATGACATCAGAATGCTCCATGGCCTTCTCATCACAATGCTCTATGCCCTTGTCATCACAATGCTCCAAGACCCCTGTAATCACAATGCTCCATGCCCCTATTCATCAGAATGCTCCATGAGACTTGTCATCACAAGGCTCCATGGTCTTCTCATCACACTGCTCCAGGACCTTGTCATCACAATGCTCTATTCCATTGTCATCACAGTGCTCCATGACTCCTCTCATCACAATGCTCCATGACACCTGTCATCACAATGCTCCATGCCCCTTGTCATTACAGAGATCCATGACGCTCTTCATCATAATTATCCATGGCCTTTTCATCACAATGCTCCACGGTCTTGGTATCACAATTCTTCATGCCCTGTTCATCACAATGCTCCATGTCCCATGTCATTACAATTCTCCACGTCCTTGTCATCACAATGCTTCGGGACATTTCTCATCACAATGTTACATGATCTTGTCATCACAATTCTCCATGCACTTGTCATCACAATGCTCTATGACGCCTGTCATAGCAAGCTCCACGCGCTTATCATCACAATGCTTCACAACGTTGTCATCAAAATTCTCAATGGCCCTTGTCATCACAATGCTCCATGCCATTGTCATCAGAATGCTCCATGACCCTTGTCATCACAATGATCCAAGCCCTTGTCATCAAAATGCTCCATTACCTTTGTCATCACAATCCTCCATGACACTTGGTATCACAATGCTCCATGCCATTGTCATCACAATGGACAATGACATATGTCATCACAATGCTCCCTGACACCTGTCTTCATAATACTCCATGACCTTGTCAGCACAATGTTCCATGACCTTGTCATCACAATGCGCCATGCCCACTCTCATCACAATAATCCATAATCTTGTCAGAGCAATGTTCCATGACGCCTGTCATCACAATGCACTGTGAGTCCAGTCATCACAATGCTTCATGACCTTTGTCATCACAGTGGACCATCCCCTCTTCACACAAGGCTCTGTGATCATTTTCAGCACAATACTCCATGAATATTTCATCACAATGCTCTGTGTCCCTTGTCATCAAAATGCTCCATGCCTTTGTCACTACAATGCACTATGCCCTTGTCATCACAATGCTCCATGCCCATTGTCATCACAATAATCCATGAAAATTGTCAGACCAATGTTCCATGCCCCTCTCATCACATTGCTCCATGCCCTTGTCATCAGAATGCTCCATGATCCCTTTCATCACAATGCTCCGTGACTCCAGTCATCAAAATTCTTCATGACCTATCTCATCACAATGGTCAATGCCCTCGTCACACAAGGCTCTGTGATCATTTTCACCTCAATGCTCCATGAATATTTCATCACAATGCTCTGTGTCCCTTGTCATCAAAATGCTCCATGCCTTTGTCAGCACAATGCTCCATGACACATGTCATCAAAATTCTCCATGTGCTTGTCAGCACAATGCTCCATGACCAATGTCATCACAATGCGCCATGCGCTTGTCATCAAAATACTCCACATCCTTTTCATTGCTATGCTCCATAACACTTGTCATCACAATGCTCCATGCCCCTTTTCATCTCAATGCTCCATGAACCCTGTCATCACAATGCACCGTGCCCACCACCATAATATTTCATGCTATTGTCATCACAATGAAATCAAAATGCTCAATGACCTCTGTCATCACAATGCACCAAACCCTTCTGATCACAATGTTCCATAACACTTGTCATCACAATGCCCCATGACGCTGGTCATCACAATTATCCATGGTCTTCTCATCACAATGCTCCATGATCTTTGTCATCACAATGCTCAATACACTTATCATCACAATGCTCCCTGACAGTTGTCATCATTATGCTCCTTGAACCCTGTCATGACAAGGCTCCATGCATTTTTCATCACAATGATCCATTCCCTTTTCATCACAATGCTCCAAGACCCCTGTAATCACAATGCTCTATGTCCTTCTCATCACAAAGCTCCATGACGCATGTCATCAGAATGCTCCATTGCCTTCTCATCACAATGCTCCATGCCCTTGTAATCACATTGCTTCAAAACCCCTGTAATCTCAATGCTCCATGCAACATTTCATCAGAATGCTCCACGACACTTTTCATCAAAATGCTCCATTACCCCTCACATCACAATGTTCCATAACACCTGTCATCAAATTTTTCCATGACACTTTTCATCAATTTGCTCCATGACCCTGTCATCACAATGCTCCTTGCCCTTCTCATCACAATGCACCACGAACTTGTCATCAAAATGATCCATGACGTTTGTCATCACAATGCTCCATGACCCTTGGCATCACAATGCTCCATGCCATTTCATCACAATGCTACATGAAACCTCTCATCACATTGCTCCATGCCCTTGTCACCACAATGCTCCATGACGCTTGTCATCACATTGCTTGATACTCTTCTCATCACAATGCTCCATGCCCTTGTCATTACAATCCTCCATGACACATGTATCACAGTGTTCCGTGCCCTAGTCATCACAATGTTCCATGCCGAATCTCATCACAATAATCCATGAAATTTTCAGACCAATGTTCCATGCCCTTGCCATCACAATGCTCCATTACCGCTGTCATAACAATGCTCCATGACCCCTGCCATCACAATGTTCCGCCCCCTTGGCATCCAAGGCTCCATGACCCTTGTCATCAGAATGCTCCAAGACCCCTGTAATCACAATGCTCCATGCCTTGTCATCACAAAGATCCATGACACATGTCATCAGAATGCTCTATGGCCTTCTCATCACAATGCTCCATGACCCCTGTCATCACAATGCTCCGTGACTCCAGTCATCACAATGATTCATGACCTTTCTCATCACAATGGTCCATGCCCTCGTCACACAAGGCTGTGTGATCTTTGTCACCACAATGCTCCATGAAATTTTCATCACAATGCTCTGTGTCCCTTGTCATCACAATGCTCCATGCCTTTGTCAGCACAATGCTCCATGACACTTGTCATCAAAATGCTCCATGCACTTGTCAGCACAATGCTCCATGACACATGTCATCACAATGTGCCATGCTCTTTTCATCACAATGCTCCACATCCTTTTCATCGCTATGCTCCATAAAACTTGTCATCACAATGCTCCATGCACTTCTCATCAAAATGCTCTCTCACCACATATATCAAAATGTTCCATCACTAGTCATCACAATACTCGCTCACCCCTGTCATCACAGTGTTCCATGACAACTCTCATCACAGTGCTACATGCCCTTATCATCACAATGCTCCATGACCCCTGACATCACAATGTTCCATAACCCCTGTCACAAAATGCCCCATGACCAATTTCATCACAATGCTTCATGACCCCTGACTTCGCAATGTTCCATAACCACTGTCATCAAAATATTCCATGACAATTTTATTCAAATTGATCCATGACACTGTCATGACAATGCTCCCTGCCCTTCTCATCACAATGCACTACTCCCTTGTCCTCAAAATGCCCCAAGACATTTGTCATCACGAAGCTCCATGACCATTGGCATCACAATGCTCCATGTCATTGTCATCACAATGCTCAATGAAAACTCTCATCACATTTCTCCATGCCCTTGTCATCACAATGCTCCATTACACCTGTCATAACAATGTTCTATGACCCCTGCCATCACAATATTCCACGGCCTTGTCATCACAAGGCTCCATGGCCCTTGTCATCACAATGATCCAAGACCTCTGTAATCACAATTCTCCATGCCACTTTTCATCTCAATGCTCCATGAACACTGTCATCACAATGCACCATGCCCATCATCATAATGATTCATGCTATTGTCATCACAATGAAATCAAAATGCTCCATGTCCTCTGTCATCACAATGCTCCAAACCCTTCTGATCACAATGTTCCATAACACTTGTCATCACAATGCCCCATGACGCTGGTCATCACAATTATCCATGGTCTTCTCATCACAATGCTCCATGATCTTTGTCATCACAATGCTCAATACACTTATCATCACAATGCTCCCTGACAGTTGTCACCATTATGCTCCTTGAACCCTGTCATGACAAGGCTCCATGCATTTTTCATCACAATGATCCATTCCCTTTTCATCACAATGCTCCAAGACCCCTGTAATCACAATGCTCTATGTCCTTCTCATCACAAAGCTCCATGACGCATGTCATCAGAATGCTCCATTGCCTTCTCATCACAATGCTCCATGCCCTTGTAATCACATTGCTTCAAAACCCCTGTAATCTCAATGCTCCATGCAACATTTCATCAGAATGTTCCACGACACTTTTCATCAAAATGCTCCATTACCCCTCACATCACAATGTTCCATAACACCTGTCATCATATTTTTCCATGACACTTTTCATCAATTTGCTCCATGACCCTGTCATCACAATGCTCCTTGCCCTTCTCATCACAATGCACCACGAACTTGTCATCAAAATGATCCATGACGTTTGTCATCACAATGCTCTATGTCCTTCTCATCACAAAGCTCCATGACGCATGTCATCAGAATGCTCCATTGCCTTCTCATCACAATGCTCCATGCCCTTGTAATCACATTGCTTCAAAACCCCTGTAATCTCAATGCTCCATGCAACATTTCATCAGAATGCTCCACGACACTTTTCATCAAAATGCTCCATTACCCCTCACATCACAATGTTCCATAACACCTGTCATCAAATTTTTCCATGACACTTTTCATCAATTTGCTCCATGACCCTGTCATCACAATGCTCCTTGCCCTTCTCATCACAATGCACCACGAACTTGTCATCAAAATGATCCATGACGTTTGTCATCACAATGCTCCATGACCCTTGGCATCACAATGCTCCATGCCATTTCATCACAATGCTACATGAAACCTCTCATCACATTGCTCCATGCCCTTGTCATTACAATCCTCCATGACACATGTATCACAGTGTTCCGTGCCCTAGTCATCACAATGTTCCATGCCGAATCTCATCACAATAATCCATGAAATTTTCAGACCAATGTTCCATGCCCTTGCCATCACAATGCTCCATTACCGCTGTCATAACAATGCTCCATGACCCCTGCCATCACAATGTTCCACCGCCTTGGCATCCAAGGCTCCATGACCCTTGTCATCAGAATGCTCCAAGACCCCTGCAATCACAATGCTCCATGCCTTGTCATCACAAAGATCCATGACACATGTCATCAGAATGCTCTATGGCCTTCTCATCACAATGCTCCATGCCCTTGTCATCACAATGCGCCAAGACCCATGTAATCACAATGCTCCATGCCCCTATTCATCAGAATGCTCCATGAGACTTGTCATCACAAGGCTCCATGGTCTTCTCATCACACTGCTCCAGGACCTTGTCATCACAATGCTCCATTCCATTGTCATAACAATGCTCCTTGACCACTGTCATCACAATACTCCAGGAACATTTTCAGGCCAATGTTCCTTGACCTTCTCATCACAATGCTCCATGACCCTTGTCATCACAATGCTCCATGACCACTCTCATCACAATGCTCCATGACACCTGTCATCACAATGCTCCATGCCCCTTGTCATTACAGTGATCCATGACGCTCTTCATCATAATTATCCATGGTCTTTTCATCACAATGCTCCACGGTCTTGCTATCACAATTCTCCATGCCCTGTTCATCACAATGCTCCATGTCCCATGTCATTACAATTCTCCACGTCCATGTCATCAAAATGCTTCGTGACACTTCTCATCACAATGTTACATGATCTTGTCATCACAATTCTCCATGCATTTGTCATCGCAATGCTCTATGACCCCTGTCATAGCAAGCTCCATGCGCTTGTCATCACAATGCTTCACGACGTTGTCATCAAAATTCTCAATGGCCCATGTCATCACAATGCTCCATGCCCTTGTCATCACAATGCTCCATGACCCTTGTCATCACAATGTTCCAAGCCTTTGTCATCAAAAGGCTCCATTACCTTTGTCATCACAATCCTCCATAAAACTTGGTATAACAATGCTCCATGCCATTGTCATCACAATGGACAATGACATATGTCATCACAATGCCCCCTGACACCTGTCTTCACAATCCTCCATGACCTTCTCATCACAATGTTCCATGACACTGTCATCACAATGCGCCATGCCCACTCTCATCACAGTAATCCATATATCATGTGAGAGCAATGCTCCATGACCCCTGTCATCACAAGGCTCCGTGACTCCAGTCATCACAATTCTTCATGAGATTTGTCATCACAATGGTCCATGCCCTCGTCACACAGGGCTCTGTGATCTTTGTCAACACAGTGCTCCATGAAATTTTCATCACAATGCTCTGTGTCCCTTGTCATCACAATGTTCCATGCCTTTGTCAGCACAATGCTCCATGACCCTTGTCATCACAATGCTCAATGCGCTTGTCAGCACAATGCTCCTTGACACATGTCATCACAATGTGCCATGCACTTTTCATCACAATGCTCCACATCCTTTTCATCGCTATGCTCCATAAAACTTGTCATCACAATGCTCCATGCACTTCTCATTAAAATGCTCTCTCACAACATATATCACAATGTTCCATCACTCGTCATCACAATACTCCCTCACCCCTCTCATCACAATATTCCATGACCACTGTCATCACAGTGCTATATGTACATATCATCACAATGCTCCATGACCCCTGACATCACAATGTTCCATAACCCCTGTCACACAATGCTCCCTGACCCATTTCATCACAATGCTTCATGACCCCTGACATCACAATGTTCCATAACCCCTGTCATCAAAATATTCCATGACCGTTTTCATCAAATTGCTCCATGACCCTGTCATCACAATGCTCCCTGCGCTTCTCATCACAATGCACCACACACTTGCCATCAAAATGCACCATGACATTGGTGATCACAAAGCTCCATGACCCTTGGCATCACAATGCTCCATGCCATTGTCATCACAATGCTCAATGAAATCTCTCATCACATTGTTCCATGCCGTTGTCATCACAAAGCTCCATTACACCTGTCATAACAATGCTCCATGACCCCTGCAATCACAATATTCCACGGCCTTGTCATCACAAGGCTCCATGACCCTTGTCCTCACAATGCTCCATTACCTCTGTAATCACAATTCTCCATGCCACTTTTCATCTCAATGCTCCATGAACACTGTCATCACAATGCACCATGCCCATCATCATAATGATTCATGCTATTGTCATCACAATGAAATCAAAATGCTCCATGTCCTCTGTCATCACAATGCTACAAACCCTTCTGATCACAATGTTCCATAACACTTGTCATCACATGCCCCATGATGCTCGTGATCACAATTATGCAAGGTCTTCTCATCATAATGCTCCATGACCTTTGTCACCACAATGCTCAATACACTTGGCATCACAATGCTCGCTGACACTTGTCATCAGTATGCTCTTTGAACACTGTCATGACAAGGCTCCATGCCTTTTTCATCACAATGATCCATTCCCTTTTCATCACAATGCTCCAAGACCCCTGGTATCACAAAGCTCCGTGACTCCAGTCATCGCAATGCTTTATGATATTTGTCATCACAATGGTCCATGACCTCGTCATACAAAGCTCTGTGATCTTTGTCACCACAATGCTCCATGAAATTTTTATCACAATGCTCTGTGACCCTTGTCATCACAAAGCTCCATGCCTTTGTCAGCAGAATGCTCCATGACCCTTGTCATCAAAATGCTCCATTAACCCTGACATCACAATGTTCCATAACCCCTGTTATCAAACTGTTCCATGACACTTTTCATCAATTTGCTCCGTCACCCTGTCATCACAATGCTCCCTGCCCTTCTCATCACAATGCACCACGACCTTATCATCAACATGCTCCATGACATTTGTCATCACAAAGATCCATGACCCTTGGCATCACAATGCTCCATGCCATTTCATCACAATACTACAAGAAACCTCTCATCACATTGCTCCATGCCCTTGTCACCACCATGCTCCATGATGCTTGTCATCACAATCCTCGATACTCTTCTCATCACAATGCTCCATGCCCTTGTCATTACAATCCTCCATGACACATGTATCACAGTGTCCCGTGCCCTACTCATCACAATGTTCCATGCCGAATCTCATCACAATAATCCATGAAATTTTCATACCAATGTTCCATGCCCTTGTCATCACAATGCTCCAAGACTCCTGTAATCACAATGCACCATGAACTTGTCATCACAAAGATCCATGACACATGTCATCAGAATGCTCCATGGCCTTCTCATCACAATGCTCCATGCCCTTGTCATCACAATGCTCCAAGACCCCTGTAATCACAGCGCTCTATGCCCCTATTCATCAGAATGCTCCATGAGACTTGTCATCACAAGGCTCCATGGTTTTCTCATCACACTGCTCCATGACACCTCTCATCACAATGCCCCATGACACCTGTCATCACAATGCTCCATGCCCCTTGTCATCACAGAGATCCATGACGCTCTTCATCATAATTATCCATGGTCTTTTCATCATAATGCTCCACTGTCTTGGTATCACAATTCTCCATGCCCTGTTCATCACAGTGCTCCATGTCCCATGTCATTACAATTCTCCACGTCCTTGTCATCACAATGCTCCATGACACTTCTCATCACAATGTTACATGATCTTGTCATCACAATTCTCCATGCACTTGTCATCGCAATGCTCTATGACCACTGTCATAGCAAGCTCCATGAGCTTGTCATCACAATGCTTCACGACGTTGTCATCAAAATTCCCAATGGCCCTTGTCATCACAATGCTCCATGCCCTTGTCATCAAAATGCTCCATGACCCTTGTCATAACAATGTTCCAAGCCCTTGTCATCAAAATGCTCCATTACCTTTGTCATCACAATCCTCCATAACACTTGGTATCACAGTGGTCCATGTCATTGTCATCACATTGGACAATGACATATGTCATCACAATGCTCCCTGACAACTGTCTTCACAATACTCCATGACCTTGTCATCACAATGTTCCACGACCTTGTCATCACAGTGTGCCATGCCCACTCTCATCACAATAATCCATAAATCTTGTCAGAGCAATGCTCCATGACCCATGTCATCACAGTGCTCTGTGAACCCAGTCATCACAATGCTTCATGACCTTTGTCATCACAGTGGTCCATCCCCTCTTAACACAAGGCTCTGTGATATTTTTCACCACAATGCTCCATGAATATTTCATCACAATGCTCTGTGTCCCTTGTCATCAAAATCCTCCATGCCTTTGTCACCACAATGCTCCATGCCCTTGTCATCACAATGCTCCATGCCCATTGTCATCACAATAATCCATGAAACTTGTCAGACCAATGTTCCATGCCCCTGTCATCACATTGCTCCATGCCCTTGTCATCACAATGCTCCATGACCCCTTTCATCACAATGCTCCGTGACTCCAGTCATCACAATGCTTCATGACCTATCTCATCACAGTGGTCCATGCCCTCGTCACACAAGGCTCTGTGATCTTTTTCACCACAATGCTCCATGAATATTTCATCACAATGCTCTGTGTCCCTTGTCATCAAAATGCTCCATGCCTTTGTCAGCACAATGCTCCATGACACATGTCATCATAATGCTTCATGCGCTTGTCAGCACAATGCTCCATGACCCATGTCATGAAAATGTGCCATGCGCTTGTCATCACAATACTCCACATCCTTATCATTGCTATGCTCCAAAGCACTGGTCATCACAATGCTCCATGCACTTCTCATCAAAATGCTCTCTGACCACATATATCACAATGTTACATCACTAGTCATCACAAAACTCCCTCACCCCTTTCATCACAGTGTCCCATGACCCCTGTCATAACAGTGCTACATGCCCTTATCATCACAATGCTCCATGAACCCTGTCATCACATTGCTATATGCCCTTATCATCACAATGCTCCATGACCCCTGACATCACAATGTTCCATAACCCCTGTCACAAAATGCTCCATGACCCATTTCATCACAATGCTTCATGACCACTGACATCACAATGTTCCATAACCCCTGTCATCAAAATATTCCATGACCCTTTTCATCAAATTGCTCCATGACACTGTCATCACAATGCTCCCTGTCCTTCTCATATCAATGCACCATGCCCTTGTCATCAAAATGCCCCATGACATTTGTCATCACAATGCTCCATGACACTTGGCATCACAATTCTGCATGCCACTGTCATCACAATGCTCAGTGAAATATCTCATCACATTGCTCCATTCCCTTGTCATCACAATGCTCCTTTACACCTATCATAACAATGCTCCATGACCCCTGCCATCACAATGTTCCACGGCCTTGTCATCACAAGGCTCCATGACCATTGTCATCACAATGCACCAAGACCTCTGTAATCACAATTTTCCATGCCCCTTTTCATCTCAGTGCTCCATAACCCATGTCATCACAATGCACCATGCACTTGTCATCACAATTCTCCACATCCTTGTCATCAAAATGCTCCATAAACCTTGTCATCACAATGCTCCATGCACTTCTCCTCAAAATGCTTTCTCACCACAGATATCACAATTTTCCATCACTAGTCATCACAATACTCCCTCACACCTGTCATCACAATATTCCATGACCCCTGTAATCACAATTCTCCATGCCCTTGTCATCACAAAGCTCCATGACTCATGTCAGCAGAATGCTCCATGGCCTTCTCATCACAATGCTCCATGCCCTTGTCATCACAATGCTCCAACACCCCTGTAATCACAATGCTCCATGCCCCTTTTCATCTCAATGCTCCATGAACCCTGTCATCACAATGCACCGTGCCCATCACCATAATATTTCATGCTATTGTCATCACAATGAAATCAAAATGCTCAATGACCTCTGTCATCACAATGCACTAAACCCTTTTGATCACAATGTTCCATAACACTTGTCATCACAATGTCCCATGTCGCTGGTCATCACAATTATCCATGGTCTTCTCATCCCAATGCTCCATGACAGTTGTCATCAGTATGCTCCTTGAACCCTGTCATGACAATGCTCCATGAATTTTTCATCACAATGATCCATTCCCTTTTCATCACAATGTTCCAAGACCCCTGTAATCACAATGCTCCATGTCCTTGTCATCACACAGCTCCATGATGCATGTCATCAGAATGCTCCATTGCCTTCTCATCAAATTTCTCCATGACCTTGTAATCACATTGCTTCAAAACCCCTGTAATCTCAATGCTCCATGCACCTTGTCTTCAAATGCTCCATGACACTTTTCATCAAAATGCTCCATTACCCCTGACATCACAATGTTCCATAACCCCTCTCATCAAAATGTTCCATGACACTTTCGATCAATTTGCTCCATGACCCTGTCATCACAATGCTCCCTGACCTTCTCATCACAATGCACCAGGACCTTGACATCAAAATGCCCCATGACGTTTGTCATCAAAAAGCTCCATGTCCCTTGGCATCACAATGCTCCATGCCATTTCATCACAATGTTACATGAAACCTCTCATCACATTGCTCCATGCCCTTGTCACCACAATGCTCCATGACGCTTGTCATCACAATGCTCGATACTCTTCTCATCACAATGCTCCATCACTTGTCATTACAATCCTCCATGACACATGTATCACAGTGTTCCGTGCCCTAGTCATCACAATGCTCCATGCCGAATCTCATCACAATAATCCATGAAATTTTCAGACCAATGTTCCATGCCCTTGTCATCAAAATGCTCCATTACCCCTGCCATAGCAATGCTCCATGACCCCTGCCATCACAATGTTCCACCGCCTTGGCATCCAAGGCTCCATGACCATTGTCATCACAATGCTCCAAGACCCCTGTGATCACAATGCTCCATGCCCTTGTCATCACAAAGATCCATGACACATGTCATCAGAATCCTCCGAGGCCTTCTCATCACAATGCTCCATGCCCTTGTCATCAGAATGCTGCAAGACCTCTGTAATCACAATTCTCCATGCCACTTTTCATCTCAATACTCAATGAACTCTGTCATCACAGTGCACCATCCCAATCATCATAATGATTCATGCTATTGTCATCACAATGAAATCAAAATGCTCCATGTCCTCTGTCATCACAATTCTCCAAACCCTTCTGATCACAATGTTCCAAAACACTTGTCATCACATGCTCCATGACGTTCGTCATCACAATTATGCAGGGTCTTCTCATCACAGTGCTCCATGACCTTTGTCACCACAATGCTCAATACACTTGGCATCACAATGCTCGCTGACACTTGTCATCAGTATGCTCCTTGAACACTGTCATGACAAGGCTCCATGCCTTTTTCATCACAATGATCCATTCCCTTCTCATCACAATGCTCCAAGACCCCTGTAATCACAATGCTCCATGACCTTTAATCACAAAGCTCCATGACGCATGTCATCAGAATGCTCCATTGCCTTCTCATCACAATGCTCCATGCCCTTGTCATCACAATGCTTCAAGACCCCTGTAATCTCAATGCTCCATGCAACTTTTCATCAGAATGCTCCATGCCCTTGTCATCACAATGCTCCATGACCCCAGTCATCACAATGCTCCGTGACTCCAGTCATCACAATGCTTCATGACATTTGTCCTCACAATGGTCCATGCCCTCGTCACACAAGGCTCTGTGACCTTTGTCACTACAATGCTCCATGCCGTTGTCATCACAATGCTCGGTGTGCATGTCAGCACAAGGCTCCATAACACATGTCAACACAATGCTCCATGAAATTTTTATCACAATGCTCTGTGACCCTTGTCATCACAAAGCTCGATGCGCGTGTCAGCACAATGCTCCATAACTTATGTCATCACAATGCACCATGCACTTGTCATCACAATGCTCCACATCCTTGTCATCAAAATGCTCCATAAAACTTGTCATCACAATGCTCCATGCACTTCTCCTCAAAATGCCTTCTCAACACTGATATCACAATGTTCCATCACTAGTCATCACAATACTCCCTCACCCCTGTCATCACAATATTCCATGACCCCTGTAATCACAATTCTCCATGCCCTTGTCATCACAAAGCTCCATGAGGCATGTCATCAGAATGCTCCATGGGCTTCTCATCACAATGCTCCATGCCCTTGTCATCACAATGCTCCATGACCCCTGTCATCACAATGCACCGTGACTCCAGTCATCACAATTCTTCATGACCTTTCTCCTCACAATGATCCATGCCCTCGTCACACAAGGCTCTGTGACCTTTGTCACCACAATGCTCCATGCGCTTGTCATCTCAATGCTCCATGCCCACTGTCATCACAATAATCCATGAAACTTGTCATTCCAATGTTCCATGCCCCTGTCATCACATTGCTGCATGCCCTTGTCATCACAATGCTCCATTACCCCTGTCATCACAATGCACCGTGACTCCAGTCATCACAATTCTTCATGACCTTTCTCATCACAATGGGCCATGCCCTCGTCACACAAGGCTCTGTGATATTTGTAACCAAATGCTCCATGAAATTTTCATCACAATACTCTGTGTCCCTTGTCATCAAAATGCTCCATGCCTTTGTCAGCACAATGCTCCATGACACTTGTCATCAAAATGCTCCATGCACTTGTCAGCACAATGCTCCATGACACATGTCTTCACAATGTGCCATGCTCTTTTCATCACAAAGCTCCACATCCTTTTCATCGCTATGCTCCATAAAATTTGTCATCACAATGCTCCATGCACGTCTCATCAAAATGCTCTCTCACCACATATATCACAATGTTCCATCACTAGTCATCACAATACTCGCTCACCCCTGCCATCACAATGTTCCATGACCACTGTCATCACAGTGCTACATGCCCTCATCATCACAATGCTCCATGACTCCTGACTTCACAATGTTCCATAACCCCTGTCACAAAATGCCCCATGACCCATTTCATCACAATGCTTCATGACCCCTGACATCGCAATGTTCCATATCCCCGTCATCAAAATATTCCATGACCATTTTATTCAAATTGCTCCATGACCCTGTCATCACAATGATCCCTGCCCTTCTCATCACCATGCACCACGCTCTTGTCATCAAAATGCCCCATGACATTTGTCATCAAAAAGCTCCATGACCCTTGGCATCACAATGCTCCATGCCATTGTCATCACAATGCTCCATTACACCTGTCATAACAATGCTCCATGACCCCTGCCATCACAATGTTCCACGGCCTTGTCATCACAAGGCTCCATGACCCTTGTCATCACAATGCTCCAAGACTTCTGTAATCATAATTCTCCATGCCACTTTTCATCTCAATGCTCCATGAACACTGTCATCAAAATGCACGATGCCCATCATCATAATGATTCATGCTACTGTCATCACAGTGAAGTCAAAATGCTCCATGTCCTCTGTCATCACAATGCTCCAAACCCATCTGATCACAATGTTCAATAAAACTTGTCATCACATGCCCCATGACGCTCGTCATCACAATTATGCAAGGTCTTCTCATCACAATGCTCCATGACCTTTGTCACAACAATTCTCCAAGAAATTTTTATCACAATGCTCTGTGACTCTTGTCATCACAAAGCTCCATGCCTTTGTCAGCACAATGCTCGATGCGCGTTTCAGCACAATGCTCCATAACCCATGTTATCATAATGCGCCATGCCCACTGTCATCACAATAATCCATGAAACATGTCAGACCAATGTTCCATGCCCCTGTCATCACAATGCTCCATGCCCTTGTCATCACAATGCTCCATAACCCATGTCATCACAATGCGCCATGCCCACTGTCATCACAATAATCCATGAAACATGTCAGACCAATGTTCCATGCCCCTGTCATCACAATGCTCCATGCCCTTGTCATCACAAGGCTCCATGACCCCTGTCATCACAATGCTCCGTCACTCCAGTCATCACAATGCTTCATGACATTTCTCCTCACAATGGTCGATGCCCTCGTCACACAAGGCTCTGTGACCTTTGTCACCACAATGCTCCATGCCCTTGTCATCTCAATGCTCCATGCCCACTGTCATCACAATAATCCATGAAATTTGTCAGACCAATGTTCCATGCCCCTGTCATCACATTGCTCCATGCCCTTGTCATCACAATGCTCCATGACCCCTGTCATCACAATGCTCCGTGACTCCAGTCATCACAATGATTCATGACCTTTCTCATCACAATGGGCCATGCCCTCGTCACACAAGGCTCTGTGATATTTGTAACCAAATGCTCCATGAAATTTTCATCACAATACTCTCTGTCCCTTGTCATCAAAATGCTCCATGCCTTTGTCAGCACAATGCTCCATGACACTTGTCATCAAAATGCTCCATGCACTTGTCAGCACAATGCTCCATGACACATGTCTTCACAATGTGCCATGCTCTTTTCATCACAAAGCTCCACATCCTTTTCATCGCTATGCTCCATAAAATTTGTCATCACAATGCTCCATGCACGTCTCATCAAAATGCTCTCTCACCACATATATCACAATGTTCCATCACTAGTCATCACAATACTCGCTCACCCCTGCCATCACAATGTTCCATGACCACTGTCATCACAGTGCTACATGCCCTCATCATCACAATGCTCCATGACCCCTGACTTCACAATGTTCCATAACCCCTGTCACAAAATGCCCCATGACCCATTTCATCACAATGCTTCATGACCCCTGACATCGCAATGTTCCATATCCCCTGTCATCAAAATATTCCATGACCATTTTATTCAAATTGCTCCATGACCCTGTCATCACAATGATCCCTGCCCTTCTCATCACCATGCACCACGCTCTTGTCATCAAAATGCCCCATGACATTTGTCATCAAAAAGCTCCATGACCCTTGGCATCACAATGCTCCATGCCATTGTCATCACAATGCTCCATTACACCTGTCATAACAATGCTCCATGACCCCTGCCATCACAATGTTCCACGGCCTTGTCATCACAAGGCTCCATGACCCTTGTCATCACAATGCTCCAAGACTTCTGTAATCATAATTCTCCATGCCACTTTTCATCTCAATGCTCCATGAACACTGTCATCAAAATGCACGATGCCCATCATCATAATGATTCATGCTACTGTCATCACAGTGAAATCAAAATGCTCCATGTCCTCTGTCATCACAATGCTCCAAACCCATCTGATCACAATGTTCAATAAAACTTGTCATCACATGCCCCATGACGCTCGTCATCACAATTATGCAAGGTCTTCTCATCACAATGCTCCATGACCTTTGTCACAACAATTCTCCATGAAATTTTTATCACAATGCTCTGTGACCCTTGTCATCACAAAGCTCCATGCCTTTGTCAGCACAATGCTCGATGCGCGTTTCAGCACAATGCTCCATAACCCATGTCATCATAATGCGCCATGCCCACTGTCATCACAATAATCCATGAAACATGTCAGACCAATGTTCCATGCCCCTGTCATCACAATGCTCCATGCCCTTGTCATCACAATGCTCCATAACCCATGTCATCACAATGCGCCATGCCCACTGTCATCACAATAATCCATGAAACATGTCAGACCAATGTTCCATGCCCCTGTCATCACAATGCTCCATGCCCTTGTCATCACAAGGCTCCATGACCCCTGTCATCACAATGCTCCGTCACTCCAGTCATCACAATGCTTCATGACATTTCTCCTCACAATGGTCGATGCCCTCGTCACACAAGGCTCTGTGACCTTTGTCACCACAATGCTCCATGCCCTTGTCATCTCAATGCTCCATGCCCAATGTCATCACAATAATCCATGAAATTTGTCAGACCAATGTTCCATGCCCCTGTTATCACATTGCTCCATGCCCTTGTCATCACAATGCTCCATGACCCCTGTCATCACAATGCTCCGTGACTCCAGTCATCACAATGATTCATGACCTTTCTCATCACAATGGTCCATGCCCTCGTCACACAAGGCTGTGTGATCTTTGTCACCACAATGCTCCATGAAATTTTCATCACAATGCTCTGTGTCCCTTGTCATCATAATGCTCCATGCCTTTGTCAGCACAATGCTCCATGACACTTGTCATCAAAATGCTCCATGCACTTGTCAGCACAATGCTCCATGACACATGTCATCAAAATGTGCCATGCTCTTTTCATCACAATGCTCCACATCCTTTTCATCGCTATGCTCCATAAAACTTGACATCACAATGCTCCATGCACTTCTCATCAAAATGCTCTCTCACCACATATATCAAAATGTTCCATCACTAGTCATCACAATACTCGCTCACCCCTGTCATCACAGTGTTCCATGACAACTCTCATCACAGTGCTACATGCCCTTATCATCACAATGCTCCATGACCCCTGACATCACAATGTTCCATAACCCCTGTCACAAAATGCCCCATGACCAATTTCATCACAATGCTTCATGACCCCTGACTTCGCAATGTTCCATAACCACTGTCATCAAAATATTCCATGACCATTTTATTCAAATTGATCCATGACACTCTCATGACAATGCTCCCTGCCCTTCTCATCACAATGCACTACGCCCTTGTCCTCAAAATGCCCCAAGACATTTGTCATCACGAAGCTCCATGACCATTGGCATCACAATGCTCCATGTCATTGTCATCACAATGCTCAATGAAAACTCTCATCACATTTCTCCATGCCCTTGTCATCACAATGCTCCATTACACCTGTCATAACAATGTTCTATGACCCCTGCCATCACAATATTCCACGGCCTTGTCATCACAAGGCTCCATGGCCCTTGTCATCACAATGATCCAAGACCTCTGTAATCACAATTCTCCATGCCACTTTTCATCTCAATGCTCCATGAACACTGTCATCACAATGCACCATGTCCATCATCATAATGATTCATGCTATTGTCATCACAATGAAATCAAAATGCTCCATGTCCTCTGTCATCACAATGCTCCAAACCCTTCTGATCACAATGTTCCATATCACTTGTCATCACATGCCCCATGACGCTCGTCATCACAATTATGCAGGGTCTTCTCATCACAGTTCACCATGTCCTTTGTCACCACAATGCTCAATACACTTGGCATCACAAGGCTCGCTGACACATGTCATCAGTATGCTCCATGAAAACTGTCATGACAAGGCTCCATGCCTTTTTCATCACAATGATCCATTCCCTTTTCATCACAATGCTCCAAGACCACTGTTATCACAATGCTCCGTGACTCCAGTCATCACAATATTTCATGACATTTGTCATCACAATGGTCGATGACCTGGTCACACAAAGCTCTGTGACCTTTGTCACCACAATGCTCCATGAAATTTTTATCACAATGCTCTGTGACCTTTGTCATCACAAAGCTCCATGCCTTTGTCAGCACAATGCTCCATGACCCTTGTCATCACAATGCTCGATGCGCGTGTCAGCACAATGCTCCATAACCCATGTCATCACAGTGTACCATGCACTTGTCATCACAATGCTCCACATCCTTGTCATCAAAATGCTCCATAAACCTTGTCATCACAATGCTCCATGCACTTCTCCTCAAAATGCACTGTCACCACTGATATCAAAATGTTCCATCACTAGTCATCACAATACTCCCTCACCCCTGTCATCACAATATTCCATGACCCTTGTAATCACAATTCTGCATGCCCTTGTCATCACAATTTTCCAACACCCCTGTAATCACAATCCTCCATGCCCCTTTTCATCTCAATTCTCCATGAACCCTGTCATCACAATGCACCTTGCCCATCACCATAATATTTCATGCTATAGTCATCACAGTGAAATCAAAATGCTCAATGACCTCTGTCATCACAATGCACCAAACCCTTCTGATCACAATGTTCCATAACACTTGTCATCACAATGCCCCATGACGCTGGTCATCACAATTATCCATGGTCTTCTCATCACAATGCTCCATGATCTTTGTCATCACAATGCTCAGTACACGTATCATCACAATGCTCCCTGACAGTTGTCATCAGTATGCTCCTTGAAGCCTGTCATGACAAGGCTCCATTCATTTTTCATCACAATGATCCATTCCCTTTTCATTACAATGCTCCAAGACCCCTGTAATCACAATGCTCCATGTCCTTGTCCTCACAAAGCTCCCTGACGCATGTCATCAGAATGCTCCATTGCCTTCTCATCACAATGCTCCATTTCTTGTCATCACATTGCTTCAAAACACCTGTAATCTCAATGCTCCATGCATATTTTCATCAGAATGCTCCATGCACTTGTCATCACAATGCTCCATGACCCTTGTCATCGCAATGTTCCAAGCCCTTGTAATCAAAATGCTCCATTACCTTTGTCATCACAATCCTCCATGACACTGGGTATCACAATGCTCCATGTCATTGTCATGACAATGGACAATGACATATGTCATCACAATGCTCCCTGACACCTGTCTTCACATTGCTCCATGCCCTTGTCACCACAATGCTCCATGACGCTTGTCATCACATTGCTCGATACACTTCTCATCACAATGCTCCATGACCCCTCTCATCACAATGCTCCATGACACCTGTCATCACAATACTCCATGCCCCTTGTCATTCCAGTGATCCATGACGCTCTTCATCATAATTATCCATGGTCTTTTCATCACAATGCTCCACGGTCTTGCTATCACAATTCTCCATGCCCTGTTCATCACAATGCTCCATGTCCCATGTCATTACAATTCTCCACGTCCTTGTCATCACAATGCTTCAGGACACTTCTCATCACAATGTTACATGATCTTGTCATCACAATTCTCCATGCACTTGTCATCACAATGCTCTATGACCCCTGTCATAGCAAGCTCCACACGCTTATCATCACAGTGCTTCACGACGTTGTCATCAAAATTCTCATTGGCCCTTGTCATCAAAATGCTCCATGCCATTGTCATCACAATGGACAATGACATATGTCATCACAATGCTCCCTGACACCTGTCTTCATAATACTCCATGACCTTGTCAGCACAATGTTCCATGACCTTGTCATCACAATGTGCCATGCCCACTCTCATCACAATAATCCATAAATCTTGTCAGAGGAATGTTCCATGACCCCTGTCATCACAATGCACTGTGACTCCAGTCATCACAATGCTTCATGGCCTTTGTCATCACAGTGGACCATCCACTCTTCACACAAGGCTCTGTGATCATTTTCAGCACAAGGCTCCATGAATATTTCATCACAATGCTCTGTGTCCCTTGTCATCAAAATGCTCCATGCCATTGTCACTACAATGCACTATGCCCTTGTCATCACAATGCTCCATGCCCATTGTCATCACAATAATCCTTGAAACTTGTCAGACCAATGTTCCATGCCCATCTCATCACATTGCTCCATGCCCTTGTCATCACAATGCTCCATTACCCCTTTCATCACAATGCTCCGTGACTCCAGTCATCACAATGCTTCATGACCTATCTCATCACAATGGTCAATGCCCTCGTCACACAAGGCTCTGTGATCATTTTCACCTCAATGCTCCATGAATATTTCATCACAATGCTCTGTGTCCCTTGTCATCAAAATGCTCCATTACTTTGGCAGCACAATGCTCCATGACACATGTCATCAAAATGCTCCATGCGCTTGTCAGAACAATGCTCCATGACCCATGTCATCACAATGCGCCATGCGCTTGTCATCAAAATACTCCACATCCTTATCATTGCTATGCTCCATAACACTTGTCATCACAATGCTCCATGCCCCTTTTCATCTCAATGCTCCATGAACCCTGTCATCACAATGCACCGTGCCCATCACCATAATATTTCATGCTATTGTCATCACAATGAAATCAAAATGCTCAATGACCTCTGTCATCACAATGCACCAAACCCTTCTGATCACAATGTTCCATAACACTTGTCATGACAATGCCCCATGACGCTGGTCATCACAATTATCCATGGTCTTCTCATCCCAATGCTCCATGATCTTTGTCATCACAATGCTCAATACACTTATCATCACAATGCTCCCTGACAGTTGTCATCAGTATGCTCCTTGAACCCTGACATGACAAGGCTCCATGCATTTTTCATCACAATGATCCATTCCCTTTTCATCACAATGCTCCAAGACCCCTGTAATCACAATGCTCCATGTCCTTGTCATCACAAAGCTCCATGACGCATGTCATCAGAATGCTCCATTGCTTTCTTATCAAAATGTTCCATGCCCTTGTAATCACATTGCTTCAAAACCCCTGTAATCTGAATGCTCCATGCACCTTTTCATCAGAATGCTCCACGACACTTTTCATCAAAATGCTCCATGACATTTATCATCACAATGCTCCATGACACTTGGCATCACAATGCTCCATGCCATTTCATCACAATGCTACATGAAACCTCTCATCACATTGCTCCATGCCCTTGTCACCACAATGCTCCATGACGCTTGTCATCACATTGCTCGATACACTTCTCATCACAATGCTCCATGCCCTTGTCATTACAATCCTCCATAACACATGTATCACAGTGTTCCGTGCCCTAGTCATCACAATGCTCCATGCCGAATCTCATCACAATAATCCATGAAATTTTCAGACCAATGTTCCATGCCCTTGTCATCACAATGCTCCATTACCCCTGTCATAACAATGCTCCATGACCCCTGCCATCACAATGTTCCACCGCCTTGGCATCCAAGGCTCCATGACCCTTGTCATCACAAAGCTCCAAGACCCCTGTTATCACAATGCTCCATGCCCTTGTCATCACAATGCTCCAAGACCCCTGTAATCACAATGATCCATGCCCCTATTCATCAGAATGTTCCATGAGAATTGTCATCACAAGGATCCATGGTCTTCTCATCACACTGCTCCAGGAACTTGTCATCACAATGCTCCATTCCCTTGTCATCACAACGCTCCTTGACCACTGTCATCACAATACGCCATTAACATGTTCAGGCCAATGCTCAATGACCTTCTCATCACAGTGCTCCATGACCCTTGTCATCACAATGCTCCATGACCCGTCTCATCACAATGCTCCATGACACCTGTCATCACAGTGCTCCATGCCCCTTGTCATTACAGTGATCCATGACGCTCTTCATCATAATTATCCATGGTCTTTTCATCACAATGCTCCACGGTCTTGCTATCACAATTCTCCATGCCCTGTTCATCACAATGCTCCATGTCCCATGTCATTACAATTCTCCACGTCCTTGTCATCACAATGCTTCAGGACACTTCTCATCACAATGTTACATGATCTTGTCATCACAATTCTCCATGCACTTGTCATCACAATGCTCTATGACCCCTGTCATAGCAAGCTCCACACGCTTATCATCACAGTGCTTCACGACGTTGTCATCAAAATTCTCATTGGCCCTTGTCATCAAAATGCTCCATGCCATTGTCATCACAATGGACAATGACATATGTCATCACAATGCTCCCTGACACCTGTCTTCATAATACTCCATGACCTTGTCAGCACAATGTTCCATGACCTTGTCATCACAATGTGCCATGCCCACTCTCATCACAATAATCCATAAATCTTGTCAGAGGAATGTTCCATGACCCCTGTCATCACAATGCACTGTGACTCCAGTCATCACAATGCTTCATGGCCTTTGTCATCACAGTGGACCATCCACTCTTCACACAAGGCTCTGTGATCATTTTCAGCACAAGGCTCCATGAATATTTCATCACAATGCTCTGTGTCCCTTGTCATCAAAATGCTCCATGCCATTGTCACTACAATGCACTATGCCCTTGTCATCACAATGCTCCATGCCCATTGTCATCACAATAATCCTTGAAACTTGTCAGACCAATGTTCCATGCCCATCTCATCACATTGCTCCATGCCCTTGTCATCACAATGCTCCATTACCCCTTTCATCACAATGCTCCGTGACTCCAGTCATCACAATGCTTCATGACCTATCTCATCACAATGGTCAATGCCCTCGTCACACAAGGCTCTGTGATCATTTTCACCTCAATGCTCCATGAATATTTCATCACAATGCTCTGTGTCCCTTGTCATCAAAATGCTCCATTACTTTGGCAGCACAATGCTCCATGACACATGTCATCAAAATGCTCCATGCGCTTGTCAGAACAATGCTCCATGACCCATGTCATCACAATGCGCCATGCGCTTGTCATCAAAATACTCCACATCCTTATCATTGCTATGCTCCATAACACTTGTCATCACAATGCTCCATGCCCCTTTTCATCTCAATGCTCCATGAACCCTGTCATCACAATGCACCGTGCCCATCACCATAATATTTCATGCTATTGTCATCACAATGAAATCAAAATGCTCAATGACCTCTGTCATCACAATGCACCAAACCCTTCTGATCACAATGTTCCATAACACTTGTCATGACAATGCCCCATGACGCTGGTCATCACAATTATCCATGGTCTTCTCATCCCAATGCTCCATGATCTTTGTCATCACAATGCTCAATACACTTATCATCACAATGCTCCCTGACAGTTGTCATCAGTATGCTCCTTGAACCCTGACATGACAAGGCTCCATGCATTTTTCATCACAATGATCCATTCCCTTTTCATCACAATGCTCCAAGACCCCTGTAATCACAATGCTCCATGTCCTTGTCATCACAAAGCTCCATGACGCATGTCATCAGAATGCTCCATTGCTTTCTTATCAAAATGTTCCATGCCCTTGTAATCACATTGCTTCAAAACCCCTGTAATCTGAATGCTCCATGCACCTTTTCATCAGAATGCTCCACGACACTTTTCATCAAAATGCTCCATGACATTTATCATCACAATGCTCCATGACACTTGGCATCACAATGCTCCATGCCATTTCATCACAATGCTACATGAAACCTCTCATCACATTGCTCCATGCCCTTGTCACCACAATGCTCCATGACGCTTGTCATCACATTGCTCGATACACTTCTCATCACAATGCTCCATGCCCTTGTCATTACAATCCTCCATAACACATGTATCACAGTGTTCCGTGCCCTAGTCATCACAATGCTCCATGCCGAATCTCATCACAATAATCCATGAAATTTTCAGACCAATGTTCCATGCCCTTGTCATCACAATGCTCCATTACCCCTGTCATAACAATGCTCCATGACCCCTGCCATCACAATGTTCCACCGCCTTGGCATCCAAGGCTCCATGACCCTTGTCATCACAAAGCTCCAAGACCCCTGTTATCACAATGCTCCATGCCCTTGTCATCACAATGCTCCAAGACCCCTGTAATCACAATGATCCATGCCCCTATTCATCAGAATGTTCCATGAGAATTGTCATCACAAGGATCCATGGTCTTCTCATCACACTGCTCCAGGAACTTGTCATCACAATGCTCCATTCCCTTGTCATCACAACGCTCCTTGACCACTGTCATCACAATACGCCATTAACATGTTCAGGCCAATGCTCAATGACCTTCTCATCACAGTGCTCCATGACCCTTGTCATCACAATGCTCCATGACCCGTCTCATCACAATGCTCCATGACACCTGTCATCACAGTGCTCCATGCCCCTTGTCATTACAGTGATCCATGACGCTCTTCATCATAATTATCCATGGTCTTTTCATCACAATTCTCCATGCCCTGTTCATCACAATGCTCCATGTCCCATGTCATTACAATTCTCCACGTCCTTGTCATCACAATGCTTCGGGACACTTCTCATCACAATGTTACATGATATTGTCATCACAATACTCCATGCACTTGTCATCACAATGCTCTATGACCCCTGTCATAGCAAGCTCCTTGCTCTTGTCATCACAATGCTTCACTACGTTGTCATCAAAATTCTCAATGGCCCTTGTCATCAGAATGATCCATGCCATTGTCATCACAATGCTCCATGACCCTTGTCATCACAATGTTCCAAGCCCTTGTCATCAAAATGCTCCATTACATTTGTCATCACAATCCTCCATGACACTTGGTATCACAATGCTCCATGCCATTGTCATCACAATGGACAATGACATATGTCATCACAATGCTCCCTGACACCTGTCTTCACAATACTCCATGACCTTGTGATCACAATGTTCCATGACCTTGTCATCACAAAGCTCCATGCCCACTCTCATCACAATAATCCATATATCTTGTCAGAGCAATGCTCCATGACCCCTGTCATCACAATGCTCTGTGACTCCAGTCATCACAAGGCTTCATGACCTTTGTCATCACAGTGGTCCATGCACTCTTCACACAAGGCTCTGTGATCATTTTCACCACAATGCTCCATGAATATTTCATCACAATGCTCTGTGTCCCTTGTGATCAAAATGCTCCATTCCTTTGTCACCACAATGATCCATGCCCTTGTCATCACAATGCTCCACGCCCATTGTCGTCACAATAATCCATGAAATTTGTCAGACCAATGATCCATGCCCCTGTCATCACATTGCTCCATGCCCTTGTAATCACAATGCTCCATGACCCCTTTCATCACAGTGCTCCGTGACTCCAGTCATCACAATGCTTCATGACTTATCTCATCACAATTGTCCATTCCCTCATCACACAAGGCTCTGTGATATTTTTCACCACAATGCTCCATGAATATTTCATCAAAATGCTCTGTGACCCTTGTCATCAAAATGCTCCATGCCTTTGTCAGCACAATGCTCCCTGACACTTGTCATCAAAATGCTCCATGCGCTTCTCAGCACAATGCTCCATGACCCATGTCATCAAAATGTGCCATGCGCTTGTCATCACAATACTGCACATCCTTATCATTGCTATGATCCATAACACTTGTCATCACAATGCTCCATGCACTTCTCATCAAAATGCTCTCTGACGACATATATCACAATGTTACATCACTAGTCATCACAATACTCCCTAGCCCCTGTCATCACAGTGTTCCATGACCACTGTAATCACAGTGCTACATGTCCTTATCATCACAATGCTCCATGACCCCTGACATCACACTGTTCCATAACACCTGTCATCAAAATATTCCATGATCCTTTTATTCAAATTGCTCCATGACCCTGTCATCACAATGCTCCCTGCCCTTCTCATCACAATGCACCACGCCCTTGTCATCAAAATGCCCCATGACATTTGTCATCACAAAGCTCCATGACCCTTGGCATCACAATGCTCCAGGCCATTGTCATCACAATGCTCAATGAAATCTCTCATCACATTGCTCCATGTCCTTGTCATCACAGTGCTCCATTACACCTGTCATAACAATGCTCCATGACCACTGCCATCACAGTGTTCCACGGACTTATCATCACAAGGCTCCATGACCCTTGTCATCACAATGCTCCAAGACCTCTGTAATCACAATTCTCCATGCCACTTTTCATCTCAATGCTCCATGAACACTGTCATCACAATGCACAATGCCCATCATCATAATGATTCATGCTATTGTCATCACAATGAAATCAAAATGCTCCATGTCCTCTGTCATCACAATGCTCCAAACCCTTCTGATCACAATGTTCCATAACACTTGTCATCACATGTCCCATGACGCTCGTCATCACAGTCATGCAAGGTCTTCTCATCACAATGCTCCATGACCTTTGTCACCACAATGCTCAATACACTTGGCATCACAATGCTCGCTGACATTTGTCATCAGTATGCTCCTTGAACACTGTCATGACAAGGCTCCATGCCTTTTTTTTATCACAATGATGCATTCCATTTTTATCACAATGCTCCAAGACCCCTGTTATCACAATGCTCCGTGACTCCAGTCATCACAATGCTTCATGACATTTGTCTTCACAATGGTCCATCACCTCGTCACACAAAGCTCTGTGACCTTTGTCGCCACAATGCTCCATGAAATTTTTATCACAATGCTCTGTGACCCTTGTCATCACAAAGCTCCATGGCTTTGTCAGCACAATGCTCTATGACACTTGTCATCACAATGCTTGATGCGTGTGTCAGCACAATGCTTCATGACACATGTCATCACAATTTTCCATAACCCCTGTCATCAAAATATTCCATGACACTTTTCATCAAATTGGTCCATGACCCTGTCATCACAATGCTCCCTGCCATTCTCATCACAATGCACTACGACCTTGTCATCAAAATGCTCCATGACCTTTGTCATCACAAAGCTCCATGACCATTGGCATCACAATGCTCCATGCCATTTCATCACAATGCTACATGAAACCTCTCATCACATTACTCCATGCCCTTGCCACCTCAATGCTCCATGACGCTTGTCATCAAAATGCTCGATACTCTTCTCATCACAATGCTCCACGCCCTTGTCATTACAATCCTCCATGACACATGTATCACAGTGTTCCGTGCCCTAGTCATCACAATTCTCCATGGAGAATCTCATCATAATAATCCATGAAATTTTCAGACCAATGTTCCATGCCCTTGTCATCACAATGCTCCATTACCCCTGTCATAACAATGCTCCATGACCCCTGCCATCACAATGTTCCACCGCCTTGGCATCCAAGGCTCCATGACCCTTGTCATCAAAATGCTCCAAGACGCCTTTGATCACAATGCTCCATGCCTTGTAATCACAAAGATCCATGACACATGTCATCGGAATGCTCCATGGGCTTCTCATAACAATGCTCCATGCCCTTGTCATCACAATGCTCCAAGACCCCTGTAATCACAATGCTCCATGCCCCTATTCATCAGAATGCTCCATGAGACTTGTCATCACAAGGCTCCATTGTCTTCTCATCACACTGCTCCAGGACCTTGTCATCACAATGCTCCATTCCCTTGTCATCACAATGCTCCATGAAGCCTCTCATCACAATGCTCCATGACACCTGTCATCACAGTGCTCCATGCCCCTTGTCATTACAGTGATCCATGACACTCTTCATCATAATTATCCATGGACTTTTCATCACAATGCTCCACGGTCTTGCTATCACAATTCTCCATGCCCTGTTCATCACAATGCTCCATGTCCCATGTCATTACAATTCTCCAAGTCCTTGTCATCATAATGCTTCGTGACACTTCACATCACAATTTTACATGATCTTGTCATCACAATTCTTCATGCACTTGTCATCGCAATGCTCTATGACCCCTGTCATAGCAAGCTCCATGTGCTTGTCATCACAATGCTTCACGACATTGTCATCAAAATTCTCAATGGCCCATATCATCACAATGCTCCATTCCCTTGTCATCACAATGCTCCATGACCCTTGTCATCACAATGTTCCAAGCCCTTGTCATCAAAAGGCTCCATTACCTTTGTCATCACAATCCTCCATAACACTTGGTATCACAATGCTCCATGCCATTGTCATCACAATGGAAAATGACATATGTCATCACAATGCTCCCTGATACCTGTCTTCACAATACTCCATGACCTTCTCATCACAATATTCAATGACCCTGTCATCACAATGCACCATGCCCACTCTCATCACAATAATCCATATATCATGTCAGAGCAATGCTCCATGACCCCTGTCATCACAATGCTCCGTGACTCCAGTCATCACAATTCTTCATGAGATTTGTCATCACAATGGTCCATGCCCTCGTCACACAAGGCTCTGTGATCTTTGTCACCACAATGCTCCATGAAATTTTCATCACAATGCTCTGTGTCCCTTGTCATCACAATGTTCCATGCCTTTGTCAGTACAATGCGCCATGACACTGTCATCAAAATGCTCCATGCGCTTGTCAGCACAATGCTCCTTGACACATGTCATCACAATGTGCCATGCTCTTTTCATCACAATGCTCCACATCCTTTTCATCGCTATGCTCCATAAAACTTGTCATCACAATGCTCCATGCACTTCTCATTAAAATGCTCACTCACCACATATATCACAATGTTCCATCACTCGTCATCACAATACTCCCTCACCCCTCTCATCAGAGTATTCCATGACCACTGTCATCACAGTGCTATATGTACATATCATCACAATGCTCCATGACCCCTGACACCACAATGTTCCATAACCCCTGTCACAAAATTCTCCATGACGCATTTCATCACAATGCTTCATGACCCCGGACATCGCAATGTTCCATAACCCCTGTCATCAAAATATTCCATGACCCTTTTCATCAAATTGCTCCATGACCCTGTCATCACAATGCTCCCTGCTCTTCTCATCACAATGCACCACACCCTTGCCATCAAAATGCACCATGACATTGGTGATCACAAAGATCCATGACCCTTGGCATCACAATGCTCCATGCCATTGTCATCACAATGCTCAATGAAATCTCTCATCACATTGTTCCATGCCCTTGTCATCACAATGCTCCATTACACCTGTCATAATAATGCTCCATGACCCCTGCCATCACAATGTTCCACGGCCTTGTCATCACAAGGATCCATGACCCTTGTCCTCACAATGCTCCATTACCTCTGTAATCACAATCCTCCATGCCACTTTTCATCTCAATGCTCCATGAACACTGTCATCACAATGCACAATGCCCATCATCATAATGATTCATGCTATTGTCATCACAATGAAATCAAAATGCTCCATGTCCTCTGTCATCACAACGCTCCAAACCCTTCTGATCACAATGTTCCATAACACTTGTCATCACATGCCCCATGACGCTCGTCATCACAATTATGGAAGGTCTTCTCATCACAATGCTCCATGACCTTTGTCACCACAATGCTCAATACACTTGGCATCACAATGCTCGCTGACACTTGTCATCAGTATGCTCCTTGAACACTGTCATGACAAGGCTCCATGCCTTTTTCATCACAATGATCCATTCCCTTTTCCTCACAATGCTCCAAGACCCCTGTTATCACAAAGCTCTGTGACTCCAGTCATCACAATGCTTTAAGATATTTGTCATCACAATGGTCCATGACCTCGTCACACAAAGCTCTGTGATCTTTGTCACCACAATGTTCCATGAAACATTTATCACAATGCTCTGTGACTCTTGTCATCACAAAGCTCCATGCCTTTGTCAGCACAATGCTCCATGACCCTTGTCATCACAATGCTCGATGCGCGTGTCAGCACAATGCTCCATAACACATGTCATCACAATGCACCATGCACTTGTCATCACAATGCTCCACATCCTTGTCATCAAAATGCTCCATAAACCTTTTCATCACAATGCTCCTTGCACTTCTCCTCAAAATGCCTTCTCACCACTGATATCACAATGTTCCATCAATAGACATCACAATACTCCCTCACCCCTCTCATCACAATATTCCATGACCCCTGTAATCACAATTCTCCATGCCCTTGTCATCACAAAGCTCCATGACGCATGTCATCAAAATGCTCCATGGCCTTCTCATCACAATGCTCCATGCCCTTGTCATCACAATGCTTCAACACCCTGTAAGCACAATTCTCCATGCCCCTTTTCATCTCAATGCTCCATGAACCCTGTCATCACAATGCACCGTGCCCATCACCATAATATTTCATGCTATTGTCATCACAATGAAATCAAAATGCTCAATGACCTTTGTCATCACAATGCACCAAACCCTTCTGATCACAATGTTCCATAACACATGTCATGACAATGCCCCATGACGCTGGTCATCACAATTATCCATGGTCTTCTCATCACAATGCTCCATGATCTTTGTCATCACAATGCTCAATACACTTATCATCACAATGCTCCCTGACAGTTGTCATCAGTATGCTCCTTGCAACCTGTCATGACAAGGCTCCATGCATTTTTCATCACAATGATCCATTCCCTTTTCATCACAATGCTCCAAGACCCCTGTAATCACAATGCTCCATGTCCTTGTCATCACAAAGCTCCATGACACATGTCATCAGAATACTCCTTTGCCTTCTCATCACAATGCTCCATGCGCTAGTAATCACATTGCTTCAAAACCCCTGTAATTTCAATGCTCCATGCACCTTTTCATCAGAATGCTCCATGCCCTTGTCATCACAATGCACCACGCCCTTGTCATCAAAATGCCCCATGACATTTGTCATAACAACGCTCCATGACCCTTTGCATCACAATGCTCCATGCCATTGTCATCAACATGCTCAATGACATCTCTCATCATATTGCTCCATGCCCTTGTCATCACAATGCTCCATTACACCTGTCATAACAATGCTCCATGACCCCTGCCATCACAATGTTCCACCGCCTTGTTATCACAAGGCTCCATGACGCTTGTCATCACAGTGCTCCAAGACCTCTGTAATCACAATTCTCCATGCCACTTTTCATCTCAATGCTCCATGAACACTGTCATCACAATGCACCGTGCCCGTCATCATAATGATTCATGCTATTGTCATCACAGTGAAATCAAAATGCTCCATGTCCTCTGTCATCACAATGCTCCAAACACTTCTGATCACAATGTTCCATATCACTTGTCATCACATGCCCCATGACGCTCATCATCACAATTATGCAAGGTCTTCTCATCACAATGCTCCATGACATTTGTCACCACAGTGATCAATACGCTTGGCATCACAATGCTCGCTGACACTTGTCATCAGTATGCTCCTTGAACACTGTCATGACAAGGCTCCATGCCTTTTTCATCACAATGATCCATTCCCTTTTCATCACAATACTCTAAGACCCCTGTTATCACAACGCTCCGGGACTCCAGTCATCACAATGCTTCATGACACTTGTCATCACAATGGTCCATGACCTCGTCACACAAAGCTCTGTGACCTTTGTCACCACAATGCTCCATGAAATTTTTATGACAATGCTCTGTGACCCTTGTCATCACAAAGCTCCATGCCTTTGTCAGCACAATGCTCCGTGACACTTGTCATCAAAATGCTCCATTAACCCTGACATCACAAAGTTCCATAACCCATGCTATCAAAATGTTCCATGACACTTTTCATCAATTTGCTCCGTCACCCTGTCATCACAATGCTCCCTGCCCTTCTCATCACAATGCACCACGCCCTTGTCATCAAAATGCTACATGACATTTGTCATCACAAAGCTCCATGACCCTTGGCATCACAATGCTCCATGCCATTTAATCACAATACTACATGAAACCTATCATCACATTGCTCCATGCCCTTGTCAGCACAATGCTCCATGATGCTTGTCATCACAATCCTCGATATTCTTCTCATCACAATGCTCCATGCCCTTGTCATTACAATCCTCCATGACACATGTATCACAGTGTTCCGTGCCCTAGTCACCACAATGTTCCATGCCGAATCTCATCACAGTAAACCATGAAATTTTCATACCAATGTTCCATGCCCTTATCATCACAATTCTCCATTACCCCGTCATAATAATGCTCCATGACCCCTGCCATCACAATGTTCCACCGCCTTGGCATCCAAGGCTCCATGACCCTTGTCATCACAATGCTCCAAGACCCCTGTAATCACAATGCTCCATGCACTTGTCATCAAAAACATCCATGACACATGTCATCAGAATGCTCCATGGCCTTCTCATCACAATGCTCCATGCCCTTGTAATCCCAATGCACCAAGACCCCTGTAATCACAGCGCTCCATGCCCCTATTCATCAGAATGCTCCATGAGACTTGTCATCACAAGGCTCCATGGATTTCTCATCACACTGCTCCAGGACCTTGTCATCACAATGCTCCATTCCATTGTCATCACAATGCTCCATGACTCCCCTCATCACAATGCTCCATGACACTTGTCATAACAATGCTCCACGCCCCTTGTCATTACAGAGATCCATGACGCACTTCATCATAATTATCCATGGTCTTTTCATCATAATGCTCCACTGTCTTGGTATCACAATTCTCCATGCCCTGTTCATCACAATGCTCCATGTCCCATGTCATTACAATTCTCCACATCCTTGTCATCACAATGCTTCATGACACTTCTCATCACAATGTTACATGATATTGTCATCACAATTCTCCATGCACTTGTCATTGCAATGCTCTATGACCCCTGTCATAGCAAGCTCCTTGAGATTGTCATCACAATGCTTCACGATGTTGTCATCAAAATTCCCAATGGCCCTTGTCATCACAATGCTCCATGCCCTTGTCATCACAATGCTCCATGACCCTTGTCATCGCAATGTTCCAAGCCGTTGTCTTCAAAATTATCCATTATCTTTGTCATCACAATCCTCCATGACACTTGGTATCACAATGCTCCATGCCATTGTCATCACAATGTGCCATGCCCACTGTCATCACATTAATCCATGAAACATGTCAGACCAAAGTTCCATGCCCCTGTCATCACAATGCTCCATGCCCTTGTCATCAAAATGCTCCATGACCCCTGTCATCACAATGCTCCGTGACTCCAGTCATCACAATGCTTCATGACTTTTTCCTCACAATGGTCCATGCCCTCGTCACACAAGGCTCTGTGACCTTTGTCACCACAATGCTCCATGCCCTTGTCATCTCAATTCTCCATGCGCACTGTCATCACAATAATCCATGAATCTTGTCAGACGAATATTCCATGCTCCTGTCATCATATTGCTCCATGCCCTTGTCATCACAATGCTCCATGCCCCCTGTCATCAAAGTGCTCCGTGACTCCAGTCATCACAGTGATTCATGACCATTCCCATCACAATGGTCCATGCCCTCATAACACAAGGCTCTGTGATCTTTGTCACCACAATGCTCCATGAAATTTTCATCACAGTGCTCTGTGTCCCTTGTCATCACAATGCTCCATGCCTTTGTCAGCACAATGCTCCATGACACTTGTCATCAAAATGCTCCATGCGCTTGTCAGGACGATGCTCCATGACACATGTCATCACAATGTGCCATGCCCTTTCCATCACAATGCTCCATGACCCCTGACATCACAGTGTTCCATAACCCCTGTCACAAAATGCTCCATGACCCATTTCATCACTATGCTTCATGACCACTGACAACACAATGTTCCATAACCCCTGTCATCAAAATATTCCATGACACTTTTATTCAAATTGCTGCATGACCTTGTCATCACAGTGCTCCCTGCAGTTCTCTTCACAATGCACGGTGCCTTGTCATCAAAATGCCCCATGACATTTGTCATCACAAAGCTCCATGACCCTTGGCCTCACAATGCTCCATGCCATTGTCATCACAATGCTCAATGAAATCTCTCATCACATTGCTCCATACCCTTGTCATCACAATGCTCCATTACACCTGTCATAACAAAGCTCCATGACCACTGCCATCACAGTGTTCCACGGCCTTGTCAGCACAAGGCTCCATGACCCTTGTCATCAAAATGCTCCAAGACCTGTGTAATCACAATTCTCAATGCAACTTTTCATCTCAATGCTCCATGAACACTGTCATCACAATGCACCGTGCCCATCACCATAATATTTCATGCTATTGTCATAACAATGAAATCAAAATACTCAATGACCTCTGTCATCTCAATGCACCAAACCCTTCTGATCACAATGTTCCATAACACATGTCATCACAATGCCCCATGACGCTGGTCATCACAATTATCCATGGTCTTCTCATCACAATGCTCCATGATCTTTGTCATCACAATGCTCAATACGCTTATCATCACAGTGCTCCCTGATAGTTGTCATCAGTATGCTCCTTGAACCCTGTCATGACAAGGCTCCATGCATTTTTCATCACAATGATCCATTCCCTTTTCATCACAATGCTCCAAGACCCCTGAAATCACAATGCTCCATGTCCTTGTCATCACAAAGCTCCATGACGCATGTCATCAGAATGCTCCATTGCCTTCTCATCACAATGCTCCATGACCTTGTAATCACATTGCTTCAAAACCCCTGTAATCTCAATGCTCCATACACCTTTTCATCAGAATGCCCCATGCCCTTGTCATCACAATGCTCCATGACCCCTGTCATCACAGTGCTCCGTGACTCCAGTCATCACAATGATTCATGACCTTTCTCATCACTATGGTCCATGCCCTCGTCACACAAGGCTCTGTGATCTTTGTCACCACAATGCTCCATGAAATTTTCGTCACAATGCTCTGTGTTCCTTGTCATCACAATGCTCCATGCCTTTGTCAGCACAATGCTCCATGACACTTGTCATCAAAATGCTCCATGCGCTTGTCAGCAAAATGCTCCATGATACATGTCATCACAATATGCCATGCCCTTTTCATCACAATGCTCCTTGACACCTGACATCACAATGTTCCATAACGCCTGTCACAAAATGCTCCATGACCCATTTCATCACAGTTCTTCATGACCCCTGACATCACAATGTTCCATAACACCTGTCATCAAAATATTCCATGACCCTTTTATTCAAATTGCTCCATGAACTCTGTCATCACAATGCACCAAACCCTTCTTATCACAGTGTTCCATAACACTTGTTTTCACAATGCCCCATGACGCTGGTCATCACAATTATCCATGGTCTTCTCATCACAATGCTCCATGATCTTTGTCATCACAATGTTCAATACACTTATCATCACAATGCTCCCTGACAGTTGTCATCAGTATGCTCCTTGAACCCTGTCATGACAAGGCTCCATGCATTTTTCGTCACAATGATCCATTCCCTTTTCATCACAATGCTACAATTCCCCTGTAATCACAATGTTCCATGTCCTTGTCATCACAAAGCTCCATGATGCATGTCATCAGAATGCTCCATTGCCTTCTCATCACAATGCTCCATGCCCTTGTAATCACATTGCTTCAAAACCCCTGTAATCTCAATGCTCCATGCACCTTTTCATCAGAATGCTCCTTGCCCTTGTCATCACAATTCTCCATGTCCCTTGTCATCACAATGTTCCAAGCCCTTGTCATCAAAATGCTCCATTACCTTTGTCATCACAATCCTCCATGACACTTAGTATCACAATGCTCCATGCCATTGTCATCACAATGGACAATGACCTATGTCATCACAATGCTCCCTGACACCTGTCTTCACAATACTCCATGACCTTGTCTTCACAATGTTCCATGCCCTTGCCATCACAATGCGCCATGCCCAGTTTCATCACAATAATCCTTGAAACATGTCAGACCAATGTTCCATGACATGGTCATCACAATGCTCCATGACCTTGTCATCACAATGCTCCATGACCCCTGTCATCACAATGCTCCGTGATTCCAGTCATCTCAATGATTCATGACTTTTGTCCTCCCAATGGTCCATGCCCTCGTCACACAAGGCTCTGTGATCTTTGTCACCACAATGCTCCATGAAATTTTCATCACAATGCTCTGTGTCCGTTGTCATCACAATGCTCCATGCCTTTGTGAGCACAATGCTCCATGACTCTTGTCATCAAAATGCTCCATGCGCTTGTCAGCACAATGCTCCCTGACACATATCATCACAATGTGCCATGCCCTTTTTATCACAATGCTCCATGACCCCTGACATCACAATGTTCCATAACCCCTGTCACAAAATGCTCCATGACCCATTTCATTACAATACTTCATGACCCCTGTCATCACAGTGTTCCATAACCCCTGTCATAAAAATATTCCATGACCCTTATATTCAAATTGCTCCATGACCCTGTCATCACAATGCTCCCTGCCCTTCTCATCACAAGGCACCACGCCCTTGTTATCAAAATGCCCCATGACATTTGTCATCACAAAGCTCCATGACCCTTGGCATCACAATGCTCCATGCCATTGTCATCACAATGCTCCATTACACCTGTCATAAATATGCTCCATGACCCCTGCCATCACAATGTTCCACGGCCTTGTCATCACAAGGCTCCATGACCCTTGTAATCACAAAGCTCCAAGACTACTGTAATCACAATTCTCCATGCCACTTTTCATCTCAATGCTCAATGAACCCTGTCATCACAATGCACCATGCCCATCATCATAATGATTCATGCTCTTGTCATCACAATGAAATCAAAATGCTCCATGTCCTCTGTCATCACAATGCTCCAAAACCTTCTGATCACAATGTTCCATAACACTTGTCATCACAATGCCCTATCACGCTTGTCATCACTATTATGCAAGGTCTTCTCATCACAGTGCTCCATGACCTTTGTTACCACAATGCTCAATACACTTGGCATCACAATGCTCACTGACACTTGTCAACAGTATGCTCTTTGAACACTGTCATGACTAGGCTCCATGCCTTTTTCATCACAATGATCCTTTCCCTTTTCATCACAATGCTCCAAGAACCCTGTTATCACAATGCTCCGTGACTCCAGTCATCACAATGCTTCATGACATTTATCATCACAATGTTCCATGACCTGGTCACACAAACTTTTGAAACCTTTGTCACCACAATGCTCCATGAAATTTCTATCACAATGCTCTGTGACCCTTGTCATCACAAAGCTCCATGGCTTTGTCAGCACAATGCTCCATGACACTTGTCATCACAATGCTCGATGCACGTGTCAGCACAATGCTCCATAACCCATGTCATCACAATGCACCATGCACTTGTCATCACAATGCACCACATCCTTGTCATCAAAATGATCCATAAAACTTGTCATCACAATGCTCCATGCACTTCTCCTCAAAATGCTTTCTCACCACTGATATCACAATGTTCCATCACTAGTCATCACAATACTCCCTCACCCCTGTCATCACAATATTCCATGACCCCAGTAATCACAATTCTCCATGCCCTTGTCATCACAAAGCTCCATGACGCATGTCATCAGAATGCTCCATTGCCTTCTCATCAAAATGCTCCATGCCCTTGTCATCACAGTGCTCCAACACCACTGTAATCACAATGCTCCCTGCCCCTTTTCATCTCAATGCTCCATGAACCTTGTCATCACAATGCACCGTGCCCATCACCATAATATTTCATGCTATTGTCATCACAATGAAATCAAAATGCTCAATGACCTCTGTCATCACAATGAACCAAACCCTTCTGATCACAATGTTCCATAACACTTGTCATCACAATGCCCCATGACGCTGGTCATCACAATTATCCATGGTCTTCTCATCACAATGCTCCATGATCTTTGTCATCACATTGCTCAATACACTTATCATCACAATGCTCCCTGACAGTTGTCATCAGTATGCTCCTTGAACCCTGTCATGACAAGGCTCCCTGCATTTTTCATCACAATGATCCATTCCCTTTTCATCACAATGCTCCAAGACCCCTCTAATCACAATGCTCCATGTCCTTGTCATCACAAAGCTCCATGACGCATGTCATCAGAATGCTCCATGCCCTTGTCATCACAATGCTCCATGACCCTTGTCATCAAAATGCTCCATTACCTTTGTCATCACAATCCTCCATGACACTTGGTATCACAATGCTCCATGCCATTGTCATCACAATGCTCAATGAAATCTCTCATCACATTGCTCAGTGCCCTTGTCATCACAATGCCCCATTACCCCATCATCACAATTCTCCATGAATATTTTCAGCGCAATGCTCCATGACCTTCTTATCACAATGCTCCATGACCCTCTCATCACAATGCTCCATGACCACAGTCATCACAGCGCTCCTTGATCCCTGACAACACAATGATCTGGGAATCTTGTCATCAAAATGCTCCATGACCCTTGTCATCACAATGCTCCATGCCCTTTTCATCACATTGCTCCATGAAGCCTCTCATCACATTACTCCATGCCCTTGTCATTACAATCCTACATGACCCATGTATCACAGTGTTGCGTGCCCTTGTCATCACAATGCTCCTTCCCCACTCTCATCACAATAATCCATGAAACTTTTCAGACCAATGTTCGATGCCCTTGTCATCACAATGCTCCATTACCCATGTCATAACCATGCTCCATGACGCCTGCCATCACAATATGCTACGGCCTTTTCATCACAAGGATCCAATACCACTGTAATCACAATGCTCCATGCCCCTTTTCATCAGAATGCTCCATGAGAATTGTCATCACAAGGCTACATGGTCCTCTCATCACAATGCTCCAGGACCTTGTCATCACAATGGTCAATGCCCACGTCATCAAAAGGCTCTGTGAAATATGTCACTACATTGCTCCATGAAATTTTCATCAGAATGCTCCGTGACTCCAGTCATCACAATGCTTCATGACCTTTGTCCTCACAATGGTCCATGCCCTCGTCACACAAGGCTCTGTGACCATTTTCACCACAATGCTCCATGCCCTTGTCATCTCAATGCTCCATGCCCACTGTCATCACAATAATCCATGAAACTTGTCAGACCAATGTTCCATGCCCCTGTCATCACATTGCTCCATGCCCTTGTCATCACAATGCTCCATGACCCCTGTCATCACAGTGCTCCGTGACTCCAGTCATCACAATGATTCATGACCTTTCTCATCACAATGGTCCATGCCCTCGTCACACAAGGCTGTGTGATCTTTGTCACCACAATGCTCCATGAAATTTTCATCACAATTCTCTGTGTCCCTTGTCATCACAATGCTTCATGCCTTTGTCAGCACAATTCTCCATGACAATATTCATCGCAATGCTCCATGCGCTTGTCCGCACAATGCCCCATGACCTGTGTCATCACAATGCACCATGCACTTGTCATCACAATGCTCCACAACCGTTTCATCACAGTGCTCCATAAACCTTGTCATCACAATGCTCCATGCACTTCACATCAAAATGCTCTCCCACCACTGATATCATAAAGTTCCATCACTAGTCATCACAATACTCCCTCACCCCTGTCATCACAATGTTCCAGGACCGCTGTCATCAAAATGCTCCATGACCCTTTTCATCATAATCCTCCATGACCCCTGACATCACAATGTTCCATAACCACTGTCATAAAAATGTCCCATGACAATTTTCATCAAATTGCTCCATGGCCCTTACAGCACAATGATCCCTGCGCTTCTCATACACAGTTCACCACGCGCTTGTCATCAAAATGCTCCATGACCTTTGTCATCACAAAGCTACATGACCCTTGGCATCACAATGCTCCATGCCCTTGTCATCAAAATGCTCCATGAACACTCTCATCACATTTTTCCATGCCCTTGTCATCACAGGCTCCGTGATGCTTTTCATCACAATGCTCGATGCTCTTCTTAACACAATGCTCCATGCCCTCGTCATTACAATCTGCCATGACACATGTATCACAGTGTTCCGTGCCCTTGTCATCACAATGCTCCATGCCCCCTCTCATCCCAATAATCCATGAAGCTATTCAGACCAATGCTCCATGCCCTTGTCATCAAAATGCTCCATTACCCCTGTTATAACAATGCTCCATGACACCTGCCATTACAATGTTCCACGGCCTTGTCATCACAAGCCTCCATAACCCTTGTCATCACAATGCTCCATGTCCTAGCCATCAAATAGCTCCATGACGCATGTCATCAGAATGCTCCATGGCCTTCTCATTCACGATGCTCCATGCCCTTGTCATCACAATTCTCCTAGACCTCTGTAATCACAATGCTCAATGCCCCTTTTCATCTCAATGCTCCATGAACCGTGTCATCACAATGCACCATGCCCATCATCATAATGCTTCATGCTATTGTCATCAAAATGAAATCAAAATGCTCCATGACCTCTGTCATCACAATGCTCCAAACCCTTGTGATCACAATGTTCCATAACACTTTTCATAACAACGCCCCATGATGCTCATCATCACATTTATCCATGGCCTTCTATTCACAATACTCCATGAACTTTGTCATCACAATGCTCAATACACTTGTCATCACAATGCTCGCTGACACTTGTCATCAGCATGCTCCTTGAACCCCGTCATGACAAGGCTCCATGAATTTTGCATCACAATGATCCATGTCCTTTTCATCACAATGCTCTGTGACCCTTGTCATCGCAATACACCATGCCTTTGTCAGCACAATGATCCATGACCCTTGTCATCACAATTCTCCAAGTGCTTTTCAGCACAATGCTCCTTGACCCATGTCATCACAATGCACCATGCGTTTGTCATCACAATGCTCCACATCCTTGTCATCACAATGCTCCATAAACCTTGTCATCACAATGCTCCATGCACTTCTCATCAAAATGCTCTTTTACCACTGATATCACAATGTTCCATCGCTAGTCTTCACAATACTCCCTCACCCCTGTCGTCACAATGTTCCATGACCCCTATCATCACTATGCTACATGCACTTATCATCAAAATGCTCCATGAACAATGACATCACAATGCTCCATAATCCCTGTCATCAAAATGCTCCATTACCATTTTCAGCATGATGCTCCATGACCCCTGACATCAAAATTTTCCATATCTACTGTCATCAAAATATTCCATGACATTTTCACCAAATTGCTCCATTACCCTGTTAGCACAATGCTCCCTGCCATTCTCATCACAACGCACCATGACCTTGTCATCAAAATGCTCCATGACCTTTGTCATCACAAAACTCCATGACACTTGGCATCACAATGCTCCATGCCATTGTCATCACAATGCTCCATGAAGCCTCTCATCACATTGCTCCATGCCCTTGTCACCACAATTCTCCATGGCGCTTGTCATCACAATGCTCGATGCCCTGTCATTACAATCCTCCATGACCCATGTATCATAGTGTTCTGTGCCCTTGTCATCACAATGCTTTATGCCCACTATCATCACAATAATCGATGAAACATTTCAGACCAATTCTCCATGCCCTTGTCATCACAATGCTCCATTTCCCCTGTCATAACAATGCTCCATGACACCTGCCTTCACAAGTTTCCACGGCCTTGTCATCACAAGACTCCATGACACTTGTCATCACAATGCTCCAAACTCTGTAATCACAATTCTGCATACATTTGTCATCACAAAGCCCCATGAGGCATGTCATCAGAATACTCCATGGCCTTCTCATTCAAGATGCTCCATGCCCTTGTCATCACAATGGTCCAAGACACCTGTAATCACAATGCTCCATGCTCCTTTTCATCTCAATGCTCCATGAACCGTGTCATCAAAATGCACCATGTCCATCATCATAATGCTTCATGCTATTGTCATCAAAATGAAATGAATATGCTCCATGACCTCTGTCATCACAATGCTCAAAACACTTGTGATCACAATGATCCATAACACTTGTCATCACAACGCCCAATGATGCTCATCATCACAGTTATCCTAGGGCTTCTATTCACAGTACTCCATTACCTTTGTCATCACAATGCTCAATACACTTGTCATCACAATGCTCCCAGACACTTGTCGTCAGTATGCTCCTTGAACCCTGTCATGACAAGGCTCCATGCATTTTTCAACACAATGATCCATGCCCTTTTCCTCACAATGCTCCAAGACCCCTGGAATCACAATGCTCCATGCCATTGTCATCACAAAGCTTCATGACACATGTCTTCAGAATGCTCCATGGCCTTCTCATCACCATGCTACATGCCCTTTTCATCACAATGCTCCATTCCCATGTCATCAAAATACCCCATGACCCCTGTCATCACAATACTCCATGAACATTTTCAGCCCAATGCTCCATGACCTTCTCATCACAATGCCCCATGAACCCTGTCATCACAATGCTCCATAAACCCTCTCATCACAATGAACCGTGACTCCAGTCATCACAATGCTTCATGACCTTTGTAATCTCAATGGTCCATGCCATTGACACACAAGGCTCTGTGACCTTTGTCACCACAATGCTCCATGAACTTTTCATCACAATACTCTGTGACCCTTGTCATCAAAATGCACCATGTCTTTGTCAGCACAGTGTTCCATGACCCATGTCATCACAATGCGCCATGCGCTTGTCATCACAAATCTCCATGAGGCTTGTCATCACAACGCTCGATGCACTTCTCATCACAATGCTCCATGACCTTGTCATTACAATCCTGCATGATCTATGTATCACAGTGTTCCGTTCCCTTTTCATTACAATGCTCCATGCCCTTGTCATCACAATGCTCAATGACCCTTGTCATCACGGTGCTCCAAACCCTTGTCATCAAAATGCTCCATTACCTTTGTCATCACAATCCTCCATGACACTTGGCATCACAATGCACCATGCCATTGTCATCACAATGAGCCATGCCCACTGTCATCACAATAATCCTTGAAACTTGTCAGACCAATGTTCCATGGCCCAGTCATCACAGTGCTCTATGCCCTTCTCATCACAATGCTCCATGAAACCTGTCATCACAATACTCCGTGACTCCAGTCATCACAATGCTTTATGACATTTGTAATCACAATGTTCCATGCCCACGTCACACAAGGCTCTGTGACCTTTGTCACCACAATGCTCAATGCTCTTGTCATCACAATGTGCCATGCCCACTGTCATCACAATAATCCATGAAACTTGTCAGAACAATGTTCCATGCCCCTGTCATCACAGTGCTCCATGCCCTTGTCATCACAATGCTCCAAGACCCTTGTCATCACGATGCTCTAAACCCTTGTCATCAAAATGCTCCATTACATTTGTCATAATAATACTCCATGACACTTGGCATCACAATGCTCCATGCAATTGTCATCGCAATGGACCATGACATATTTCATCAGAATGCTCCCTGACACCTGTCTTCACATTAATCCCTGACCTTGTCATCACAATGCTCCATGCGCTAATCATCACAATGAGTCATGCCCACTCTCATCACAATAATCCATGAAACTTGTCAGACCAAAGTTCCATGCCCCTGTCATCACAATGCTCCATGCCTTTGTCATCACAATGCTCCATAACCCCTGACATAACAATGCTCCATGATCCCTGCCATCTCAAAGTTCCACGGCCTTGTCATCCAAGGCTCCATGACCCTTGTCATAACAATGCTCCAAGACCCCTGCAATGACAATGCTCCATGCCCTTGTCATCACAAAGATCCATGACGCATGTCATCAGAATCCTCCATGGCCTTCTCATCACAATGCTCCATGTCCTTGTCATCCCAATGCTCCAAGACCCCTGTAATCACAGTGCTCCATGCCTCTTTTTATCTCAATGCTCCATGAACCCTGTCATCACAATGCACCATGCACATCACCATAATGCTTCATGCTATTGTCATCGCAATGAAATCAAAACGCTCCATGACATCTGTCATCACAATGCTAAATACCCTTGTGATCACAATGTTCCATAGAACTTGTCATCACAATGCCCCATGATGCTCGTCATCACAATTATGAATGGTTTAATCATCACAATGCTCCATGACCTTTGTCACCACAATCCTCAATACACTTATCACCACAATGCTCCCTGACACTTGTCATCAGTATGCTTCATGAACACTGTCATGACAAGGCTCCATGCCTTTTTCATCACAATGATCCTTTCCCTTTTCATCACAATGCTCCAAGTACCCCGTAATCACAATGCTCCCGGCCCTTGTCATCAAAAACCTCCATGACACATGTCATCTGAATGCTCCATGGCATTCTCATCACAATGCTCCATGCCCTTGGCATCACAATGCTCCAAGTACACTGTCATCACAATGCTCCATGACTACAGTCATCACAGTGCTTCATGACATTTGTCATCACAATGTTCCATGACCTCATCACACAAGGCTTTGTGACCTTTGTCACCACAATGCTCCATGAACTATTCATCACAGTGCTCTGTGACCCTTGTCATCACAAACCTCCATGCCATTGTCAGCACAATGCTCCATGACCGTTGTCAGCAAAATGCTCGATGCGCGTGTAAGCACAATGCTCCATAACCCATGTCATCACAATGCTCCCTGCACTTATCATCACAATGCACCACGCACTTGTTTTCAAAATGCTCCATTACTTTGTCATCACAATATTCCATGACACTTGGCATCACAATGCTCCATTCCATTGTCATCACAATGCTCCATGAACACTCTCATCACATTGCTCCATGCACTTGTCATCACAAATCTCCATGAGGCTTGTCATCACAATGCTCGATGCCCTTCTCATCACAATGCTACATGTCCTTGTCATTACAATCCTGCATGATCTATGTATCACCATGTTTCGTGCCCTTGTCATAACAATGCTCTATGACACCTGCCATCACAAAGTTCCACGGCCTTGTCATCACAAGCCTCCATGAACCTTGTCATTACAATGCTCCAAGACACCTGTAATCACAATGCTCCATGCATTTGTCATCACAAAGCTCCATGACGCATGTCATCAGAATGCGCCTTCGCCTTCTCATCACAATGCTCCATGACCTGGTCATCTCAATGCTCCAAGACCCCTGTAATCACAATGCTCAATGCCCCTTTTCATCTCAATGCTCCATGAACCCTGTCATCACAATGCACCATGCCCATCACCATAATATTTCATGCTATTGTCATCACAGTGAAATCAAAATGCTCAATGACCTCTGTCATCACAATGCTCCAAACCCTTCTGATCACAATGTTCCATAACTCTTGTCATCACAATGCCCCATGAGGTTGGTCATCACAATTATCAATGGTCTTCTTATCACAATGCTCCTTGATCTTTGTAATCACAATGCTCAATACACTTATCATCACAATGCTCCCTGACACTTCTCATCAGTATGCTCCTTGAACCCTGTCATGACAAGGCTCCATGCAATTTTCATCACAATGATCCATGCCCTTTTCATCACAATGCTCCAAGACTCCTGTAATCACAATGCTCCATTTGCTTGTCATCACAAATCTCCATGACGCATGTCATCAGAATGCTCCATGGCCTTCGCATCACAATGCTCCATGCCCTTGTCATCACAATGCTACAAAACCCCTGTAATCACAATGCTCCATGCACCTTTTCATCAGAATGCTCCATGACACTTGTCATCACAAGGCTCCATGGTCCTCTCATCACAATGCTCCAGGACGTTGTCATCACAGCGCTCCATCCCCTTGTCATCACAATGCTCCATGACCCCTGTCATCACAATACTACATGTACATTTTCAGCCCAATGCTCAATGACCATCTCATTACAATGCTCCATGACCCATGTCTTCACAATGCTCCATGACCACAGTCATCAAAATGCTCCATGACCCCTGTCATTGCAATGGTCCATGCGCTCGTCATCAAAAGCCTCTGTGATATTTGTCACCACAATTCTCCATGAAATTTTCATCACAATGTTCTCTTACTCATGTCATAACTATGCTAAATGCCTTTGTCACCACAATGCTCTATGACACCTGTCATCACAATGCTCCATGTGCTTTTCCGCAAAATGCCCCATGACCTGTGTCATCACAATGCGACATGCGCTTGTCATCACAATGCTCCACAACCTTGTCATCACAGTTCTCGATAAAACTTGTTGTCACAATGCTCCATGCACTTCCCATCAAAATGCTCTCCCATCACTGATATCATAATGTTCCATCACTTGTCATCACAATACTCCCTCACCCCTGTCATCACAATGTTCCATGACCCCTGTCATCACAATGCTTCATGACCCTTTTCATCACAATGCTCCCTGACCCCTGACATCACAATGTTCCATAACCTCTGTCATCAAAATGTCCCATGACACTTTTCATCAAATTGCTCCATGACCCTTTCAGCACAATGCTCATTGCCCTTGTCATCACAGTACACCACACCGTTGTCATCAAAACCCTCCATGACCTTTGTCATCACAAAGCTCCGTGACACTTGGCTCACAATGCTCCATGCCATTGTCATCAAAATGCTCCATGAACCCTTTCATCACATTGTTACATGTCCTTGTCATCACAGGATCCATGATGCTTTTCATCACAATGCTCGATGCTTTTCTTAACACAAAGCTCCAAGGCTTGTCATTACAATCCTCCATGACCCATGTATCACAGTGTTCCGTGCCCTTGTCATCACAATGCTCCATGCCCCCTCTCATCACAATAATCCATGAAAATTTTCAGACCAATGCTCCATGCCCTTGTCATGAAAATGCTCCATTACCCCTGTTATAACAATGCTCCATAAAAACTGCCATTACAATGTTCCACGGCCTTCTCATCACAAGGCTCCATGACCCACGTCATCACAACGCGCCATTTTCTTGTCATCACAATGCTCCACATCCTTTTCATCACAATGCTGCTTAAACCTTGTCATTACAGTGCTCCAAGCACTTCTCATCAAAATGCTCTCTCACCACTGATATCACAATGTTCCATCACTATTCATTCCAATACTCCATCACCCCTGTCATCACAATGTTCCTTGACCCCTGTCATTAAAATGCTACATGCACTTATCATCACAATTTTCGATGACTCCTGACATCACAATATTCCATAAACCCTGTCATCAAAATGCTCCATGACACTTTTCATCAGAAAGCTCCATGACCCCTGACATCACAATATTCCATAACCACTGTAATCAAAATGTTCCATGACCCTTTTCACCAAATTACTCAATGACCCTGTCATCACAGTGCTCCCTGCCCTTCTCATCACATTGCACGTCACCCTTGTCATCAGAATGCTCCATGACATTTGTCATCACAAATCACCATAACCCTGGGCATCACAATGCTCCATGCCATTATCATCACAATGCTCCATGTACCCTATCATCACATTGCTTCATGCCGTTGTCATCACAAAGCTCCATGACGCTTTTCATCACAATGCTCCATTCCCACTCTCATCACAATAATCCATGAAACTTTTCACACCAATGCTCCATGCCCTTGTCATCACAATGCTCCATTCCCCCTGTCATAAGAATGCTCCATGACACCTGCCATCACAAGGATCCACAGCCTTGTCATCACAAGACTCCATGACCCTTTTCATCACAATGCTCCAAGAACCTGTAATCACAATGCTCCATGCAATTGTCATCAGAAAGCTCCATGACGCATGTCATCAGAATGCTCCGTGGACTTCTCATTCACTATGCTCCATGCCCTTGTCATCACAATGTTCCAAGACCCATGTAATCACAATGCTCCATGCCCCTTTTAATCTCAATGTTCCAAGAACCCTGTCATCCCATGCACCATGCCCATCATCATAATGATTCATGCTATTGTCATCACAATGAAATCAATATGCTCCATGACTTCTCTCATCACAATGCTCCAAACACTTGTGATCACAATGTTCCATAACACTTGTCATCACAATGCCCCATGACGCTCCTCATCACAGTTAACCATGGTCTTCTCATCACAATGCTCCATGAACTTTGTCATCACAATGCTCAGTACAATTTTCATCACAATGCTCCCTGACATTTGTCGAGAGTATGCTCCTTGAACCCTGCCCTGACAAGCCTCCATGCCTTTTTCATCACAATGATCCATGCCCTTTTCATTACAATGCTCAAAGACCCCGGTAATCACAATGCTCCATTCCCCTTTTCATCACAAACATCCATGACACATGTCATCAGAATGCTCCATGGCCTTCTCATCACAATGCTCCATGCCCTTGTTATCACAGTGCTCCAAGACCCCTGTCATCACAATACTCCATGAATATTTTTAGCCCAATGCTCCATGATCTTCTCATCACAATGCTCCATGATCCCTGTCATCACAACGCTCTGTGCTCCTTGAAATCAAAATGATCCATGACCTCTGTCATCACAATGCTCCAAACCCTTGTGATCACATTGTTCCACAACACTTGTCATAACAACGCTCCATGATGCCTGTCATCACAATACTCCATGCCCGTGTCATCACAATGCTCCATGACCTTTGTTATCACAATGCTCAATACACTTGTCATCACAATGCTCCCTGACACTTGTCGTCAGAATGCTCCTTGAACGCTGTCATGAAAAGCCTCCATGCGTTTTACATCCCAATGCTCCATGCCCTTTTCATCACACTGCTCCATGACATTGTCATCACATTACTCCACAAGCTTGTCATCAGAATGCTCCTCGACCCTTGTCATCACAATGCTCCATGACCCCTGTCATCACAATGCTCCATGATCCCTGTCATCACAATGCTCCAGGCCCCTTGTCATTACAGTGCTGCATGACGCTAGACATCACATTTATCCATGGTCTTCTCATCACAGTGCTCCACGGTCTTGCCATCACAATGCTCCATGACACTTCTCATCACAATGTTACATGATCTTGTCATCACAATTCTCCATGCACTTGTCATCGCAATGCTCCATGACCCCTGTCATAGCAAGCTCCAAGTGCTTTTCATCACAGTGCTTCACGACATTGTCATCAAAATTCTCAATGGCCGTTGTCATCACAGTGCTCCATGCCCTTGTCATCACAGTGCTCCATGACCATTGTCATCAAAAAGCTCCAAACCCTCGTTATCACAATGCTCCATTACCTTTGTCATCTCAATCCTCCATGACACTTGGCTTCACAATGCTCCATGCCATTGTCATCACAATGCACCAAGACATATGTCATCACAATGCTCCCTGACACCTGTCTGCACAGTACTCCATGACCTTCTCATAACAATGCTGCATGCCCTTGTCATCACAATGCGCCATGCCCACTGTCATCTCAATAATCCATGAAACTTGTCAGACCAATGTTCCATGCCCCCGTCATCACAATGCTCCATGCCCTTGTCATCACAATGCTCCGTGATTCCAGTCATCACAACGCTTCATGACCTTTGGCATCAAAATGGTCCATGCCCTCGTCATCACAGGGCTCTGTGAAATTTGTCACCATAATGCTCCATGAACTTTTCATTCACAATGCTCTGTGACCCTTGCCATCACAATGCTCCATGCCTTTGTCAGCAGAGTGCTCCATGACCCTTGTTATCACAATGCTCCATGAGCTTGTTATCAAAATTTTCCACAAACTTGTCATCAGAATGCTCCATAAAACTTGTCATCACAATGCTCCATGTACTTCTCATCAAAATGCTCTCTCACCACTGATATCAAAATGTTCCATCACTAGTCATCACAATACTCCCTCACCCCTGTCATGACAATGTTCCACGGCCTTATCATCACAAGGCTCCATGACCCTTGTCATCACAATGCTCTAAGACCCCTGTAATCACAATGCTCCATGCTATTGTCATCACAAAGCTCCATGACACATGTCATCCATCTGCTCCATGGCCTTCTCATCACAATGCTCCATGCCCTTGTCATCACAATGCTCCAAGACAACTGTAATCAAAATGCTCTATGCCACTTTTCATCTCAATGCTCCATGAACTCTGTAATCACAATGAACCATGCCCATCATGATAATGCTTCATGCAATTGTCATCACAATGAAATCAGAATGCTCCATAACCTCTGTCAACACAATGCTCCAAACCCTTGTGATCACAATGTTCCTTAACACTTGTCATCACAACGCACCATGATGCTCATCATCACAATTATCCATGGACTTCTCATCACAATTCTCCATGACCTTTGTCATCACAATGCTCAATACACTTGTCATTACAATGCTCCCTGACACTTGTCGTCAGTATGCTCCTTGAACCATGTCATGACAAGGCTCCATGCCATTTGCATCAGAATCACCCATGCCATTTTCATCACAATGCCTCAAGACCCATGTAATCACAATGCTCCACACCCCTTTTCATCAGAATGCTCCATGACACTTGTCATCACAAGGCTCCATGGTCTTCTCCTCACAATGCTCCAGGACCTTGTCATCACAATGCTCCATTCCATTGTCATCGCAATGCTCCATGACCACTGCCATCACAATACTCAATGAATATTGTCAGCCCAATGCTCCATGAACTTCTCATCACTGTGCTCCATGACCCCTGTCATCACAATGCTCCATGCCCCTTGTCATTACAGTGCTGCATGACGCTCGACATCACAATTATCCATGGTCTTCTCATCACAGTGCTCCACGATCTTGCCATCACAATGCTCCATGACACTTCTCCTCACAATCCTCCAGGACCTTGTCATCACAGTGCTCCATGACCCTTGTCATCACAATGATCAATGCCCTTGCCATCCCACTGCTCCGTGACCACTGTAATCACAATGCTCCATGACGCTTGTCATCACAGTGTTCCATGACACTTGTCATCAAAATGCTCCATGCATTTGTCAGCAAAATGCTACATGACCTTGTCATCACAATGCTCCATGTGCTTGTCATCACAATACTCCATTCCCATTGTCATCAAAACCCTCCATGAATCTTGGGTTCACAATGCTTCATGCTCTTGTCATCACAATGCTCCATGCACCTTGAAATGAAAATGATACATGACTTCTGTCATCACAATGCTCAAAACCCTTGTGATCACAATGTTCCATAACATTTGTCATCACAACGCTCCATGATGCCTGTCATCACAATGCTCCATGACCTTTGTCATCACAATGCTCAATACACTTGTCATCACAATGCTCCATGACACTTGTCGTCAGAATGCTCCTTGAACCCTGTCATGACAAGGCTCCAAACATTTTTCATGACAATGCTCCATGCCCTTTTCCTCACAATGCTCCAAGAACCCTGTAATCACAATGCTCCATGCCCTTGTCATCACAAAGCTCCATGATGCATGTCATCAGAACGCTCCATGGTCTTCTCATCCAAATGCTCCATGCCCTTGTCATCACAGTGCTCCAAGACCCCTGTAATCACAATTCTCCATGCCCATTTTCATCACAATGCTCCATGAGACTTGTCATCACAAGGCTCCATGGTCTTCTCATTACAATGCTCCATGACCCATGTCATCACAATACTCCATGAACATTTTCAGCCCAAAGCTCCATGACCTTCTCATCTCACTTCTACATGACCCTTGTCATCACAATGCTCCATGACCACTGTCATCACAACCCTCCATGACCCCTGACAACACAGTGATCCGGGACTCTTGTCATCAAAATGCTCCATAACACTTGTCATCACAATGATCCATGCCTTTGTCATCCCAATGCTCCATGACCCCTGTAATCACAATGCTCCGTGAGGCTTGTCATCACAATGCTCCATGCCTTTGTCAGCAAAATGCTCCATGGCCTTGTCATCACAGTCCTCCATGACCCTTGGGATCACATTGCAACATGCTCTTGTTATCTCTGTCTTTATTTTCTGGTTTTTACAGATTTTCGGATGTCCCTTTTGACCGGTGGGAAGTGACAATTCTTTGTAGTGTGGATTTGCATTGCGGGCTTACTTGATTGGCCAAAAAGGGAGTATTCATTTTCTCCTTGATATATTCAGCAGAAAATGCATACGCCCATTTTGTCCAAGTGCATCATTGTCGAAGTTGTTACGCTTTTCCTGTGCTTTAAAGGTGATTCCAATTTACCTCTTGAAATATGTTTTGTGCAATTCTGCCTCATTTTCAAGTCTGCTTCATTGCCTTCCCTCAACAGATTTTTGGAAGAGAGTTGTCCTTTATAACTCTGCGGGATTGTGAATTGCTGTACGCCTGAGATCCAATTTTCAACTCGTGTTTTTGTGAGCTGACCGCAAATCCACAATTTTGCTACAGGACCTATACTGGTTCCGGGGGTGCAGGCTGACACTTTGTATAATTCTTCCTTCCAGACGGGAAATTAGAGTGACATGTGTCCGTCCAAATGCCTACAGCTACTCTCTGATTGGTTCTCCCTCTTCCCTTTCATCCACTGCACAATTTGCAAACTGTGCGAAGCAGGAGCTTATAGGGGCTGACTCTCCAAGTTGGGAGATTGATAGTAAAGCAGTTGGAATGCCAAACTGGAGCACAAGGAGGGGAAAAATTAGGAGCCTTTTAGAAATCTTTTGCCATCACAGGGTGTCCATTCTCTAGGTTTGCCATACATGTTATAACTGTAGTGATATTCCCTTCTACCTGGAGAGCTGGGACCCATGGAATGGGTGGCATGCATTACTGCTTTAAAGTGTCTGCATTTTCTCACCCAATCTCACCAGTCCTCTCAGCCACAAGTGTCCAGCCTTATGTCTCATCTAGCTGTCTTTGCAGATGGGGTCATTCCAGGCTTCATCAGAACCCCTGAAGGAATTGTGTAAGAATTTCGCTGTTTTTTTTGTTTTGTTTTTGAAATTCATTTTTATAATGGGGTTGAGCTGATTTTCACCAACATGTTTCTGCCGTTCTAGACACACTTGATTCCCTTATGGAGATATATCAATATATAGGTTTTAAGTTTCTTACTAGTCAGATATATTCCTGTGCTGGGAATTGGGGTTTTGAGTCCCGTTCACTGAGGAAGGTGTAGGTTTTGTCTATTCTGTATTTGCTTCATGGAATTGTACATGTGCTAATATCAAACTCTGGTTTTATGCATCACCCCAACTCTCCTTCCCCCTTAAGCAGGCATAAGAGTGTTTTCTCAATGTGAGACTCTGTTCTCTTTCCTCAGTTCATGTGCAGCCATGTTTACAGGATCTTCCTAATTGATATCTTATGATAAGTTTCTTTTTCTTTGTGACTTGTTTCACTTAGAATCATCGTACCTAAATCCACTCATTTTGCTGCTACTGGCCTTATGACATTGATTTCATGTCTGAGTGATATTCAATTGTACAAAATTACCACAAGTTCTTTACGCAATTTTCTCTTTCCTGGAATACTTAAGTTGTACTGATGTTGAGTTTCTTGTATGCAGAGCAGCCCTAAACTTTGGGGTGCCTGTGTCTTGTTGATATTTAGTCTTCCCAAGTTATATGCCCATGAGTGGAAGTGCCTTATGCTCGGTAGCTCTGTATTTTAGATGTTTTAGGAAACAGCATACACTACTTCAGAGTGGCTCTTGGATATTTATACCCCACCCATCAGCGTGACTAGCTCTCTGTTCTCCATGGCCTCTCCTGCATTTCTGGTTTGTACATATATTTTGGATGGCCTTTCTGTGCAGTGGAAATTGAGACTTCTTTGTTGTGCAGATTTGCATTTCCCGCTTGCTTGGTTGGCCAAAAAATCTGTATGTGTTTTTTTCCTGAAGTTATTCATGAAAAAAACGCATACATCCTTTTGCCCAACTACATCATTTTAGAAATTCTGCTGCTTTTCATATGCTTTAAATGTGAGTCCAATCTACCTTTTGAAATCTGTTTCCTGCAATTCTGCCTCTCATTCAGATCTTCTTCGTTACCTTACCTGAATATATTTTTGGACGTTCGTTATCATTTTTATCTTTGCAGGTCTTTAAATTGTCTGCTCCTGAGCTCCATTTTGCAACTCGCTTTTTTTGTGAGCTGGCCGCAAAGCCATTGTATTGCTTCCGGGCCTATTCTGGTTCTTGGGAGGCAGGCTGAGCCTTTGGTTAATTTTTCTTCCTAATGGGAAATTAGAGTGACATTTGCCTGTCAAAACTCCTACAGCTAGTCTCTCATTGGTTCCCCCTCTTCCCGTTTATCCTCTGCACAAATTGCAAACTGTGTGAAACAGGAGGTTAAAGGTGCTGATTCTCCAAGTGGGGAGATTGTTAGTAATTTGGCTGGAATGGCGAACCCCAGCACCAGGAGATCAAAAATGAGGTGCATTTTAGACCCCTTTCCTGATCACACGGTGTACATTCGTCTCGGTCTCCCAGGCATGTTTTCACAGTCAGAAGATTCCCTTGAACCTGCAGATTTGGGACACATGGAATGGGAATCAGGCAGTATTTCTTTTAAAGTTCTGCATGTCCTCACCCAGCCTCTCTAACATCTGTTAGCGTGCATAGCTTCCAGCCTTATATATCATCCTGCTGTGGGTCTACATGTGTTCAATCCATGTTACATCATAGCCCTTCAACAAAAGTTGTAAGAATTTTTGTCTGTCTCACTGTTTTTATAAATATATTTTAATTTATTTTTATATTGGTTACAGCTGATTTTCAAAGCTCTGTTTTTTGCTGCTATACATCCAGTTGATTCATGTACTGTGAGACAACAATATATTCTTTTTCAGATGCTTACCATTCATATGTATTATTTTCCAGTGACTTGAGTGGGCTGAGTGCAGTTCTTTGAGGTACCGTGTAGGCCTTGTCAGTTATTGAATTTGGTACTTGGAATGGTATTTTGCTAATTTCCACCTCCTGGATAATACCTCACCCTTCCTCACATTTCCATTTAGCAGCCTTATGTCTATTTTCTACATATTTGACTATGTTTCTGTTTTGTAATTTATTTCATGTGTAGCCATTTTTGATTCCACCTTTAAGTGACATCTTATGATATATGTCTTTTTCTTTCTGACATACATCACTTAGAATGATCGTATGTAACTCCTCCAGTGTTGTTACAACTGGCCTTATTTCATTAATTTCTGGATGAGTAATTTTCCACTCTACATAAGTAAACTATCTACATAAGCAGCCCTAAATTTTGGGGTGGCTCTATCTTATTGATTTTCAGTTTTCCCAAGGTATATTCCCTAGACTGGAAGTGCCCTTTGTTCTGTAGCTCTCTTGTTTCCTTGTTTTAGGGAACACAATGCACTCCTCCAGAGAGGCAGTTCGCAATTTACATCCTGTCCGTCAGCATAACTAGGATCCCTGTTCTCCAGGGCCTATCTTGCTTTTCTGGTTTTTACACATTTTGCGGATGGCCCTTTTGACCTGTGGGAATTGATACTTCATTGTAGTGCAGGTTTGCATTGCCCGCTTGCTTGCTTGGCCAAAAAGCACGTATGCATTTTCTCCTGAATATATTCAGGAGAAAACGCATACGCCCTTTTTGGCCAAGTGCATCATTGTCGAAGTTGTGCCCATCTTCCTGAGCTTTAAATGTGATTCCAATGTACCGCTTGAAATTTGTTTCCTGCTATTCTGGCTCGCTTTCAAGTCCGCCTCGTTGCCTTCCCTCAACAGATTTTCGGACGATTGTTGTCCTTTACTAATCTGCCAGTTTGTGCATTGCTGTGCCCCTGAGCTCCATTTTTCAACTCGTTCTTTGTGAGCTGACCGCAAGTCCAAAATTTTGGTTCAGGACCTATACTGGTTCCCGGCGGGTGGCTGAGACTTGGGTTAATTCTTCTTTCTGCCGGGAAATTAGAATGGCATGTGCCCGTCCAAATGCCTAACAGCTACTCTCTCATTGGTTCTCCCTCTTCCCTTTCATCCTCTACAAAATTGGCCACCTGTGAGAACAAGGAGGTTAAAGGGGCTGTCTCTCCAAGTTAGGAGATTGATAGTAAAGCAGTTGGAAAGTCAAACTGGAGCACCAGGACAGGGATTATTAGTTGAGTTTTAGAAACCTTTCATATTCACAGTGTGTCCATTCTCTAGGTTTCCCATACATGTTATAGCTGTAGTAATATTCCCTTCAATCTGGAGAGTTGGGACCCTTGGAATGTGTGCCACGCATTATTGCTTTAAAGGGTCTGCATTTGCTCACCGAATCTCACCAATCCTCTCAGTCCCAAGTGTCCAGCCTTATGCCACATCCAGCTGTCGTTGTAGATACTGTCATTCCAGGTTTCATCAGAGCCCCTGAAGGAATTGTAAAGAATTTCGCTGACTTTTTGTTTTGTTTTTGAAATTCCTTTTTATAGTGGGTTTGAACTGATTCTCACTGCCATGTTTATGCCAGTCTAGACAAACTTGATTCCCTTACGGAGACATATCAACACATAGGCTTTAAGATTCTTACCAGTCAGATATATTCCTCTGCGGGAAATATGGGGTTTTGAGTCCCTTTCACTGAGGAAAGTGTAGGTCTTGTCTATTCCGTAATTGGTTTTGGAACGGTACCTGTACTAATATCAAACTCTGGTTTCATGCATCACCCCACCTCTCCTTCCCCCTTAAGCAGGCATAAGAGTGTTTTCTAAATGTGAGACTCTGTTCTCTTTCCTAACTCAGTTCATATGTAGCCATATTTACAGGACCTTCATAAGTGATATCTTTTTTTTTTTTTTTTTTTTTTTGCTTTATCACAAATTTAATCAGTTATATGTATACATATGTTCCCATATCCCCTCCCTTTTGCGTCTCCCTCCCACCCTCCCTATCCCACCCCTCCAGGCGGTCACAAAGCACCGAGCTGATCTCCCTGTGCTATGCGGCTGCTTCCCACTAGCTATCTACCTTACGTTTGGTAGTGTATATATGTCCATGCCGCTCTTTCACTTTGTCACAGCTTACCCTTCCCCCTCCCCATATCCTCAAGTCCATTCTCTAGTAGGTCTGTGTCTTTATTCCTGTCTTACCCCTATGTTCTTTATGACCTTTTTTTTTTCTTAAATTCCATATATATGTGTCAGCATACAGTATTTGTCTTTCTCTTTCTGACTTACTTCACTCTGTATGACAGACTCTAGGTCCATCCACCTCATTACAAATAGTTCAATTTCATTTCTTTTTATGGCTGAGTAATATTCCATTGTATGTATGTGCCACATCTTCTTTACCCATTCATCCGATGATGGACACTTAGGTTGTTTCCATCTCCGGGCTATTGTAAATAGGGCTGCTATGAACATTTTGGTACATGTCTCTTTTTGAATTATGGTTTTCTCAGGGTATATGCCCAGTAGTGGGATTGCAGGGTCATATGGTAGTTCTATTTGTAGTTTTTTAAGGAACCTCCATACCGTTCTCCATAGTGGCTGTACCAATTCACATTCCCACCAGCAGTGCAAGAGTGTTCCCTTTTTTCCACACCCTCTCCAGCATTTATTGTTTCTAGATTTTTTGATGATGGCCATTCTGACTGGTGTGAGATGATATCTCATTGTAGTTTTGATTTGCATTTCTCTAATTAGTAAAGATGTTGAGCATCCTTTCATGTGTTTGTTGGCAGTCTGTATATCTTCTGTGGAGAAATGTCTATTTAGGTCTTCTGCCCATTTTTGGATTGGGTTTTTTGTTTTTTTGTTATTGAGCTGCATGAGCTGCTTATAAATTTTGGAGATTAATCCTTTGTCAGTTGCTTCATTTGCAAATATTTTCTCCCATTCTGAGGGTTGTCTTTTGGTCTTGTTTATGGTTTCCTTTGCTGTGCAAAAGCTTTTAAGTTTCATTAGGTCCCATGTGTTTATTTTTGTCTTTATTTCCATTTCTCTAGGAGGTTGGTCAAAAAGGATCTTGCTGTGATTTATGTCATAGAGTGTTCTGCCTATGTTGTCCTCTAAGAGTTTGATAGTGTCTGGCCTTACATTTAGGTCTTTAATCCATTTTGAGCTTATTTTTGTGTATGGTGTTAGGGAGTGATCGAATCTCATACTTTTACATGTCCCTGTCCAGTTTTCCCAACACCACTTATTGAAGAGACTGTCCTTTCTCCACTGTACATTCCTGCCTCCTTTATCAAAGATAAGGTGACCATATGTCCGTGGGTTTATCTCTGGGCTTTCTATCCTGTTCCATTGATCTATCTTTCTGTTTTTGTGCCAGTACCATACTGTCTTGATTACTGCAGCTTTGTAGTATAGTCTGAAGTCAGGGAGCCTGATTCCTCCAGCTCCATTTTTCGTTCTCAAGATTGCTTTGGCTATTCGGGGTCTTTTGTGTTTCCATACAAATTGTGAAATTTTTTGTTCTAGTTCTGTGATAAATGCCAGTGGTATTTTGATAGGGATTGCATTGAATCTGTAGATTGCTTTGGGTAGTAGAGTCATTTTCACAATGTTGATTCTTCCAATCCAAGAACATGGTACATCTCTCCATCTATTTGTATCATCTTTAATTTCTTTCATCAGTGTCTTATAATTTTCTGCATACAGGTCTTTTGTCTCCTTAGGTAGGTTTATTCCTAGATATTTTATTCTTTTTGTTGCAATGGTAAATGTGAGTGTTTCCTTGATTTCACTTTCAGATTTTTCATCATTAGTATATAGGAATGCCAGAGATTTCTGTGCATTAATTTTGTATCCTGCAACTTTACCAAATTCATTGATTAGCTCTAGTAGTTTTCTGGTAGCATCTTTAGGATTCTCTATGTATAGTATCATGTCATCTGCAAACAGTGACAGCTTTACTTCTTCTTTTCCAATTTGGATTCCTTTTATTTGCTTTTCTTCTCTGATTGCTGTGGCTAAAACTTCCAAAACTATGTTGAATAAGAGTGGTGAGAGTGGGCAACCTTGTCTTGTTCCTGATCTTATTGGAAATGGTTTCAGTTTTTCACCATTGAGGACGATGCTGGCTGTGGATTTGTCATATATGGCCTTTATTATGTTGAGGAAAGTTCCCTCTATGCCTACTTTCTGCAGGGTTTTTATCATAAATGGGTGTTGAATTTTGTCGAAAGCTTTCTCTGCATCTATTGAGATGATCATATGGTTTTTCTCCTTCAATTTGTTAATATGGTGTATCACGTTGATTGATTTGCGTATATTGAAGAATCCTTGCATTCCTGGGATAAACCCCACTTGATCATGGTGTATGATCCTTTTAATGTGCTGTTGGATTCTGTTTGCTAGTATTTTGTTGAGGATTTTTGCATCTATGTTCATCAGTGATATTGGCCTGTAGTTTTCTTTCTTTGTGACATCCTTGTCTGGTTTTGGTATCAAGGTGATGGTGGCCTCGTAGAATGAGTTTGGGAGTGTTCCTCCCTCTGCTATATTTTGGAAGAGTTTGAGAAGGATAGGCGTTAGCTCTTCTCTAAATGCTTGATAGAATTCGCCTGTGAAGCCATCTGGTCCTGGGCTTTTGTTTGTTGGAAGATTTTTTATCACAGTTTCAATTTCAGTGCTTGTGATTGGTCTGTTCATATGTTCTATTTCTTCCTGATTCAGTCTTGGCAGGTTGTGCATTTCTAAGAATTTGTCCATTTCTTCCAGGTTGTCCATTTTATTGGCATAGAGTTGCTTATAGTAATCTGTCACGATCTTTTGTATTTCTGCAGTGTCAGTTGTTACTTCTCCTTTTTCATTTCTAATTCTATTGATTTGAGTCTTCTCCCTTTTTTTCTTGATGAGTCTGGCTAATGGTTTATCAATTTTGTTTATCTTCTCAAAGAACCAGCTTTTAGTTTTATTGATCTTTGCTATTGTTTCCTTCATTTCTTTTTCATTTATTTCTGATCTGATTTTTATGATTTCTTTCCTTCTGCTAACTTTGGGATGTTTTTGTTCTTCTTTCTCTAATTGCTTTAGGTGCAAGGTTAGGTTGTTTAGTCGAGATATTTCCTGTTTCTTAAGGTGGGATTGTATTGCTATAAACTTCCCTCTTAGAACTGCTTTTGCTGCATCCCATAGGTTTTGGGTCGTCGTGTCTCCATTGTCATTTGTTTCTAGGTATTTTTTTATTTCCTCTTTGATTTCTTCAGTGATCACTTCGTTATTAAGTAATGTATTGTTTAGCCTCCATGTGTTTGTATATTTTATAGCTCTTTTCCTGTAATTGATATCTAGTCTCATAGCATTGTGGTCAGAAAAGATACTTGATACAATTTCAATTTTCTTAAATTTACCAAGGCTTGATTTGTGACCCAAGATATGATCTATCCTGGAGAATGTTCCATGAGCACTTGAGAAAAATGTGTATTCTGTTGTTTTTGGATGGAATGTCCTATAAATATCAATTAAGTCCATCTTGTTTAATGTATCATTTAAAGCTTGTGTTTCCTTATTTATTTTCATTTTGGATGATCTGTCCATTGGTGAAAGTGGGGTGTTAAAGTCCCCTACTATGATTGTGTTACTGTCGATTTCTCCTTTTATGGCTGTTAGTGTTTGCCTTATGTATTGAGGTGCTCCTATGTTGGGTGCATAAATATTTACAATTGTTATATCTTCTTCTTGGATCGATCCCTTGATCATTATGTAGTGTCCTTCTTTGTCTCTTCTAGTAGTCTTTATTTTAAAGTCTATTTTGTCTGATATGAGAATTGCTACTCCAGCTTTCTTTTGGTTTCCATTTGCATGGAATATCTTTTTCCATCCCCTTACTTTCAGTCTGTATGTGTCTCTAGGTCTGAAGTGGGTCTCTTGTAGACAGCATATATATGGGTCTTGTTTTTGTATCCATTCAGCCAATCTGTGTCTTTTTGTGGGAGCATTTAGTCCATTTACATTTAAGGTAATTATCGATATGTATGTTCCTATTCCCATTTTCTTAATTGTTTTGGGTTCGTTATTGTAGGTCTTTTCCTTCTGTTGTGTTTCTTGCCTAGAGAAGTTCCTTTAGCATTTGTTGTAAAGCTGGTTTGGTGGTGCTGAACTCTCTCAGCTTTTGCTTGTCTGTAAACATTTTAATTTCTCCATCAAATCTGAATGAGATCCTTGCTGGGTAGAGTAATCTTGGTTGCAGGTTTTTCTCCTTCATCACTTTAATTATGTCCTGCCACTCCCTTCTGGCTTGTAGAGTTTCTGCTGAGAGATCAGCTGTTATCCTGATGGGGATTCCCTTGTGTGTTATTTGTTGTTTTTGCCTTGCTGCTTTTAATATGTTTTCTTTGTGTTTAATTTTTGACAGTTTGATTAATATGTGTCTTGGCGTATTTCTCCTTGGATTTATTCTGTATGGGACTCTCTGTGCTTCTTGGACTTGATTAACTATTTCCTTTCCCATATTAGGGAAGTTTTCAACTATAATCTCTTCAAATATTTTCTCAGTCCCTTTCTTTTTCTCTTCTTCTTCTGGAACCCCTATAATTCGAATGTTGGTGCGTTTAATGTTGTCCCAGAGGTCTCTGATATTGTCCTCTGTTCTTTTCATTCTTTTTTCTTTATTTTGCTCTGCATTAGTTATTTCCACTATTTTATCTTCCACCTCACTTATCCGTTCTTCTGCCTCAGTTATTCTGCTATTGATCCCATCTAGAGTATTTTTCATTTCATTTATTGTGTTTTTAATCGATGCTTGATTCATCTTTAGTTCTACTAGGTCCTTGTTAACTGTTTCTTGCATTTTGTCTATTCTATTTCCAAGATTTTGGATCATCTTTACTATCATTATTCTGAATTCTTTTTCAGATAGACTGCCTATTACCTCTTCATTTGTTAGGTCTGGTGGGTTTTTATCTTGCTCCTTCTCCTGCTGTGTGTTTTTCTGTCTTCTCATTTTGCTTATGTTACTGTGTTTGGGGTCTCCTTTTTGCCGGCTGCAGGTTCGTAGTTCCTGTTGTTTTTGGTGTCTGTCCCCAGTGGCTAAGGTTGGTTTAGTGGGTTGTGTAGGTTTCCTGGTCGAGGGGACTAGTGCCTGTGTTCTGGTGGATGAGGCTGGATCTTGTCTTTCTGGTGGGCAGGTCCACGTCTGGTGGTGTGTTTTGGGGTGTCTGCAGACTTTTTATGATTTTAGGCAGCCTCTCTGCTAATGGGTGGTGTTGTGTTCCTGTCTTGCTACTTGTTTGGCATAGGGTGTCCAGCACTGTAGCTTGCTGGTCGTTGAGTGAAGCTGGGTGCTGGTGTTGAGATGGAGATCTCTGGAAGATTTTCGCCGTTTGATATTATGTGGAGCTGGGAGGTCTCTTGTGGACCAGTGTCCTGAAGTTGGCTCTCCCACCTCAGAGGCACAGTACTGACTCCTGGCTCCTCAATTTGGGATGATTTGTTGTCTATTCATGTATTCCACAGATGCAGGGTACATCAAGTTGATTGTGGAGCTTTAATCCACTGCTTCTGAGGCTGCTTGGAGAGGTTTCCCTTTCTCTTCTTTGTTCTCACAGCTCCCGGGTCTCAGCTTTGGATTTGGCCCCGCCTCTGCGTGTAGGTCGCCGGAGGGCGTCTGTTCTTCGCTCAGACAGGAAAGGGTTAAAGGAGCAGCCTCTTCGGGAACTCTGGCTCACTCAGGCCGGGCGGGAGGGAGGGGCACGGAGTGCGGGGCGAGCCTGCAGCGGCAGAGGTCGGCCTGACGTTGCACCATCCCGAGGCGCGCCGTGCGTTCTCCCAGGGAAGCCGCCCCTGGATCCCGGGACCCCGGCAGTGGCGGGCTGCTCAGGCTCCCGGAAGGGCGGTGTGGACAGTGACCTGTGCTTGCACACGGGCTTCTTGGCGGCGGCAGCAGCAGCCCCAGCGTCCCACGCCCGTCACTGGGCTCCGAGCTTTCAATCGCGACTCGCGCCCGTCTGTGGAGCCCCTTTAAGCAGCGCTCTTAATCCCCTCTCCTCGTGCAGCAGGAAACCAAGAGGGAAGAACAAGTCTCTTGCCTCTTCGGCAGCTCCAGAGTTTTCCCGGACTCCCTCCTGGCTAGCTGTGGCACATTAGCCCCCTTCAGGCTGAGTTCTCGCCGCCAGCCCCAGTCCTCTCCCTGCGCTCTGACCGAAGCCCGAGCCTCAGCTTCCAGCGCCGCCCGCCCCGGCGGGCGAGCAGACAAGCCTCCCGGGCTGGTGAGTGCCGCTCGGCACCGATCCTCTGTGCGGGAATCTCTCCGCTTTGCCCTACCCAGGTATGTGGGGAGTTTCTTGCCTTTTGGGAGGTCTGGGGTCTTCTGCCAGCGTTCAGTAGGTGTTCTGTAGGAGTTGTTCCACGTGTAGCTGTATTTCTGGTGTATCCGTGAGGAGGAAGGTGATCTCCGCGTCTTACTCTTCCGCCATCTTACCCGGAAGTGATAAGTGATATCTTATGATAAGTTTATTTTTCTCTGTGACTTATCTCACTTAGAATCATCGTACCTGAATCCACTCACTTTCAAGCTACTGGCTTTATGACATTGATTTCATGCCTGACTGATATTCCATCGTACGTAAGTAACACAATTTCTTGAAACATTTTTGTCTTTCCTGGGATATTGAAGGTGTACCCAAGTTGAGGTTCTTGTAAGCAGTGCAGCCCTAAATTTTGGGGTGGCTCTGTCTTATTGATTTTCAGTTTTCCCAAGGTATATTCCCTAGACTGGAAGTGACCATGGCTCTGTAGCTCTGTTCCTTATTTGTTTTTGGGAACACAATGCACTCCTCCAGAAGGGCAGTTGGCAATTTACATCCTGTCCATCAGCATAACTAGGCTCCCTGTTCTCCATTGCCTGTCTTGCCTTTCTGGCTTTTACATATTTTTCAGATGTCCCTTTTGACAGGTGGGAAGTGATACGTCATTGTAGTTCAGATTTGCGTTGCCCGCTTGCTTTCTTAGCCAAAAAGGACGTATGAGTTTTCTCCTGAATATATTCAGGAGAAAACACATACACCCTTTCTGGCCAAGTGCATCATTGTCGAAGTTGTGCCCCTCTTCCTGTGCTTTAAAGGCGATTCCAATGTACCTCTTGAAATCTGTTTCCTGCTATTCTGGCTCGCTTTCAAGTGCGCCTCGTTGCCTTCCCTCAACAGATTTTTGGACGATTGTTGTCCTTTACTTCTCTGACTGTTTGTGCATTGCTGTGCCCCTAAGCTCCATTTTTTCAACTCGTTTTTTGTGAGCTGACCGCAGGACCAAAATTTTGGTTCAAGACCTATACTGGTTACGGCGGGTGGCTGAGACTTTGGTTATTTCTTCTTCCTTCCGGGAAATTAGAGTGATATGTGCCCGTCCAAATGCCTAACAGCTACTCTCTCTTTGGTTCTCCCTCTTCCCTTTCATCCTCTGCCAAATTGGCAACTTCTGCGATCGAGAAGGTTAAAGGGGCTGTCTCTCTAAGTTGGGAGATTGATAGTAAATATGTTGGAAAGTCAAACCGGAGCACCAGGAGAGGGACTATTTGTTCAGTTTTAGAAACCATTTGTATTCACACTGTGTCCATTCTCTAGGTTTCCCATACATGTTATAACTGTAGTAATATTCCCTACAACCTGGAGAGTTGGGACCCTTGGAATGTTTGCCACGCATTATTGCTTTAAATGGTCTGCATTTGCTCACCGAAACTCACCAATCCTCTCAGTCCCAAGTGTCCAGCCTTATGCCACATCCACCTGTTGTTGTATATATGGCCATTCCAGGTTTCATCAGAGCCCCTGAAGGAATTGTAAAGAATTTCCCTGTTTTTTTGTTTTGTTTTTGAAATTCCTTTTTATAGCGGGTTTGAGCTGATTCTAACTGCCATGTTTATGCCAATCTAGACACACTTGATTCCCTTACGGAGAAATATCAATACATAGGTTCTAAGATTCTTACTAGTCAGATATATTCCTCTGCGGGAAATATGGGGTTTTGTGTCCCTTCACTGAGGAAAGTGTATGTCTTGTCTATTACATATTTGGATTTTGGAATAGTATCTGTACTAATATCAAACTCTGGTTTTATGCATCACCCCACCTCTCCTTCCCCCTTAAGCAGGCATAAGAGTGTTTTCTAAATGTGAGTCTCTGTTCTCCATCCTACCTCAGTTCATGTGTAGCCATGTTTACAGGACCTTCATAAGTGATATCTTATGATAAGTTACTTTTTCTCTGTGACTTATTTCACTTAGAATCATCGTACCTGAATCCACTCATTTTTTGTTGCTACGGGCCTTATGACATTGATTTCATGGCTGAGGGATATTCCATCGTACATAAGTAACACAATTACTTGAACCATTTTTGTCTTTCCTGGGATATTTAAGTTGTACCCAAGTTGAGGTTCTTGTAAGCAGTGCAGCCCTTAATATTGGGGTGGCTCTGTCTTATTGATTTTCAGTTTTCCCATGGTATATTCCCTAGACTGGAAGTTCCCTTGGCTCTGTAGCTCTGGTGTTTACTTGTTTTAGGGAACACAATGCATTCCTCCATAGAGGGAGTTTGCAATTTATATCCCGCCCATCAGCATAACAAGGCTCCCTGTTTTCCAGGGCCTGTCTTGCCTTTCTGGTTTTTACACTTTTTCTGGATGTCCCTTTTGACCGGTGGGAAGTGATACTTCTTTGTAGTGCAGATTTGCATTGCCCGGTTGCTTGCTTGGCCAAAAAGGGCGTATGCGTTTTCTCCTGAATATATTCAGGAGAAAACACATTCGCCCTTTTTGCCCAAGTGCATCATTGTCGAAGTTGAGCCCCTCTTCCTGTGCTTTGAAGGCGATTCCAATGTACCTCTTGAAATCTGTTTCCTGCTATTCTGGCTCGCATTCAAGTCCGCCTCGTTGCCTTCCCTCAACAGGTTTTTGGACGATAGTTGCCCTTTAGTACTCTGCCAGTTTGTGAATTGCTGTGCCCCTGAGCTCCATTTTTTAACTCATTTTTTGTGAGCTGACCACAAGTCCAAAATTTTGGTTCAGGACCTATACAGGTTCCCAGTGGGTGGCTGAGCATTTGATTAATTCTTCTTCCTGCCGCGAAATTAGAGTGACATGTGCCCGTCCAAATGCCTAACAGCTATTCTCTCATTGGTTCTCCCTCTTCCCTTTCATCCTCTGCCAAACTGGCAACCTGTGAGTACCAGGAGGTTAAATGGGCTGTCTCTGCAAGTTGGAGATTGATAATAAAGCAGTAGGAAATTCAAACTGGAGCACCAGGAGCGGGACTATTAGTTGAGTTTTAGCAACCTTTCGTATTCACAGTGTGTCCACACTCTAGCTTTCCCGTACATATTATAGCTGTGGTAATATTCCCTTCAACCTGGAGAGTTGGGAACCTTGGAATGTGTGCCATGCATTATTGCTTTATTTGGTCTGCATTTTCTGAGCCAATCTCACCAATCCTCTCAGTCCCAAGTGTACAGCCTTATGCCACATCCAGCTTTCGTGGTAGATAGGGTCATTCCAGGTTTCATCAGAGCCCCTGAAGGAATTATAAAGGATTTCCCTGATTTTTTGTTTTGTTTTTGAAATTCAATTTTATAGTGGATTTGAGCTGATTCTCACTGCCATGTTTATGCCAGTCTAGACACACTTGATTCCCTTACGGAGACATATCAATACATAGGTTTTAAGATTTTTACTAGTCAGATATATTCCTCTGGGGGAAATATGGGGTTTTGAGTCCCTTTCTCTGAGGAAGGTGTAGGTTTTGTCTATTCCGTAGTTGGTTTTTGGAACGGTACATGTACTAATATCAAACTCTGGTTTTATGCATCACCCCACCTCTCCTTCCCCCTTAAGCAGGCATAAGAGTGTTTTCTAAATGTGAGACTCTGTTCTCTTTCTTAACTCAGTTCATGTTTAGCTATGTTTACAGGACCTTCATAAGTGATATCTTATGATAAGTTTCTTTTTCTCTGTGACTTATTTCACTTAGAATCATCGTACGTGAATCCACTCATTTTGCTGCTACTGCCCTCTTGACATTGATTTCATGGCTCGGGATAATCCATCGTCTGTAAGTAATACAATTTCTTAAACCATTTTTGTCTTTCCTGGGATATTTAAGGTGTACCCAAGTTGAGGTTCTTGTAAGCAGTGCAGCCCTAATTTTGGGGTGGCAATGTCTTATTGATTTTCAGTTTTCCCAAGGTATATTCCCTAGACTGGAAGTGCACTTGGTTCTGTAGCTCTCTTGTTTACTTCTTTTAGGGAACAAAGTGAACTCCTCCACAAAGGCAGTTGGTAATTTACATCCCGCCCATCAGCATAACTAGTGTCTCTGTTCTCCAGGGCCTGTCTTGCCTTTATAGTTTTTACACATTTTGTGGATGTCCCTTTTGACCGGTGGGCTGTGATACTTCTTTGTAGTGCAGATTTGCATTGCCCGCTTGCTTGCTTGGCCATAAAGGTCGGATGTGTTTTCTCCTGAATATATTCAGGAGAAAACACATATGCCCTTTTTCGCCAAGTGCATCAATGTCAAAGTTGTGCCCCACTTCCTGTGCTTCGAAGGCGATTCCAATGTACCTCTTGAAATCTGTTTCCTGCTATTCTGTTTCGTTTTCAAGTCTGCCTCGTTGCCTTCCCTCAACAGATTTTTGGACGATACTTGGCCTTTAGTATTCTGCCATTTTGTTAATTGCTGTGCCCCTGAGGTCCATTTTTCAATCGTTTTTTGTGAGCTGACCGCAAGTCCAAAATTTTGGTTCAGGACCTATACAGTTTCCCAGTGGGTGGCTGAGACTTTGATTAATTCTTCTTCCTGCCGGGAAAGTAGAGTGACATGTGCCCGTCCAAATGCCTAATAGCTACTCTCTCATTGATTCTCCCTCTTCCCCTTCATCCTCTGCCAAATTGCCAGCCTGTGCGAACCAGGAGGTTAAAGGGCCTGTCTCTCCAATTTGGGAGATTGATAGTAAAGCAGTTGGAAATACAAACCGGAGCACCAGGAGAGGGACTTTAATTGAGTTTTAGAAACCTTTCGTATTCACAGTGTGTCCATTCTCTAGGTTTCCCATACATGTTATAGCTGTAGTAATATTCCCTTCAACCTGGAGAGTTGGGACCCTTGGAATGTTTATCACGCATTATTGCTTTAAATGGTCTGCATTTGCTCACTGAATCTCACAAATCCTCTCAGTCCAAAGTGTCCAGCCTTATGCCACATCCAGCTGTCGTTGTAGATAGGGTTATTCCAGGTTTCATTAGAACCCCTGAAGGAATTGTAAAGAATTTCCCTCTTATTGTGTTTTGTTTTTGAAATTCCTTTTTATAGTGTGTTTGAGCGGATTCTCACTGCCATGTTTATGCCTGTCTAGACACACTTGATTCCCTTACGGAGACATATCAATACATAGGTTTTAAGATTCTTACTAGTCAGTTATATTCCTCTGCGGGAAATATGGGGTTTTGTGTCCCTTCACTGAGGAAAGTGTAGGTCTTGTCTATTCCATATTTGGTTTTTGGAACGGTACCTCTACTACTATAAAACTCTGGTTTTATGCATCACCCCAGCTCTCCTTCCCCCTTAAGCAGGCATAAGAGTGTTTACTAAATGTGAAACCCTGTTCTCTTTCCTAACTCAGTTCATGTGTAGCCATGTTTACAGGACCTTCATAAGTGATATCTTATGATAAGTTTCTTTTTCTCTGTGAGTTATTTCACTTAGAATCATCGTACCTAAATCCACTCATTTTGCTGCTAATGGCCTTATGACATTGATTTCGTGGCTGAGGTATATTCCATCGTACGTAAGTAACACAATTACTTTTAACCATTTTTGTCTTTCCTTGGATATTTAAGGTGTACCCAAGTTGAAGTTCTTGTAAGCAGTGTAGCACTAAATTTTGGGGTGGCTCTGTCTTATTGATTTTCAGTTTTCCCAAGGTATCTTCTCTAGACTAGAAGTGCCCTTGGCTCTATAGCTCTGTTGTTTACTTGTTTTAGGGAACAAAATGCTCTCCTCCAGAGAGGCAGTTGGCAATTTACATCCTGCCCATCAGCATAACTAGGATCCCTGTTCTTCAGGGCCAGTCCTGTCTTTCTGGTTTTTACAGATTTTGCGTATGTCCCTTATGACCGGTGGGAAGTGATACTTCTTTGTAGTGCAGATTTGCATTGCCCGGTTGCTTGCTTGTCCGAAAAGGGTGTATGCGTTTTCTCCTGAATATATTCAGGAGAAAACGAATATGCCCTTTTTGGGCAAGTGCATCATTGTCGAAGTTGTGCCCCTCTTCCTGTGTTTTAAAGGCGATTCCAATGTACCTCTTGAAATCTGTTTCCTGCTATTCTGGCTCTCTTTCAAGTCCGCCTCGTTGCCTTCCCTCAACAGATTTTTGGACGATAGTTGTCCTTATTTCTCTGCCAGTTTGTGAATTACTTTGCCCCTGAGCTCCATTTTCACCTTGTTTTTTGCGAGATGACCACAAGTACAAAATTTTGGTTTAGGACCTATATTAGTTCCCAGTGGGTGGCTGAGACTTTGGTTAATTCTTCTTACTGCCGGGAAATTAGAGTGACATGTGACCATCCAAATGCCTAACAGCTACTCTCTCATTGGTTCTACTTCTTCCCTTTCATCCTGTGCCATATTGGCAACCTGTGTGAACCAGGAGGTTAAAGGGGCTGTCTCTCCAAGTTGGGAGATTGATAGTAAAGCAGTTGGAAAGTCAAACCTGAGCACCAGGTGAGGGATTATTAGTTGAGTTTTAGAAACCTTTCGTATTCACAGTGTGTCCATTCTCTAGGTTTCCCGTGTATGTTATAGCTGTAGTAATATTCCCTTCAACCTGGAGAGTTGGGACCCTTGGAATGTTTGTCTCGCATTATTGCTTTAAATGGTCTGCATTTGCTCACTGAATCGCACAAATCCTCTCAGTCCCACGTGTCCAGCCTTATGCCACATCCAGCTGTTGTTGTAGATAGGGTTATTCCAGGTTTCATCAGAGCCCCTGAAGGAATTGTAAAGAATTTCCCTGTTTTTTGTTTTGCTTTTGAAATTACTTTTTATAGTGGATTTGTGCTGATTCTCACTGCCATGTTTATGCCAGTCTAGACATACTTGATTCCCTTACGGAGACATATCAATACATAGGTTTTAAGATTCTTACTAGTCAGATATATTCCTCTGCGGGAAATATGGGGTTTTGAGTCCCTTTCACTGACGAAGGTGTAGGACATGTATATTCGTAGTTGGTTTTTGGAACGGTACCTGTACTAATATCAAACTCTGGTTTTATGCATCACCCCACCTCTCCTTCCCCCTTAGGCAGGCATAAGATTGTTTTCTAAATGTGAGACTCTGTTCTCTTTCCTAACTCAGTTCATGAGTAACCATGTTACAGGACCTTCATAAGTGATATCTTATGATAAGTTTCCTTTTCTCTGTGACTTATTTCACTTAGAATCATCATACCTGAATCCACTCATTTTGCTGCTACTGGCCTCATGACATTGATTTCATTGCTGTGGGATATTCCATCGTCTTTAAGTAATACAATTTCTTAAACCATTTTTGTCTTTCCTGAGATATTTAAGGTGTACCCAAGTTGAGGTTCCTGTAAGCAGTGCAGCCCCAATATTGGGGTGGCTCTGTCTTATTGATTTTCAGTTTTCCCAAGGTATATTCCCTAGACTGGAAGTGCCCTTGGTTCGGTAGCTCTCTTGTTTACTTGTTTTAGGGAACACAGTGAACTCCTCCACAAAGGCAGTTGGTAATTTACATCCCGCCCATCAGCATAACTGGGCTCTCTGTTCTCCAGGGCCTGTCTTGCCTTTCAGGTTTTTACACATTTGGCGGATGTCTCTTTTGACCGGTGGGAAGTGATACATTTTGTAGTGCAGATTTGCATTGCCCGCTTGCTTGCTTGGCCAAAAAGGGCCTATGTGTTTTCTCCTGAATATATTCCGGAGTCAACGCATACGAGCTTTTTGGCCAAGTGCATCATTGTCGAAGTTGTGCCCCTCTTCCTGTGATTTGAAGGCGATTCCAATGTACCCCTTGAAATCTGTTCCCTGCTATTCTGGATCGCTTTCAAGTCCGCCTCGTTGCCTTCCCTCAATAGATTTTTGGGCGATAGTTGCCCTTTAGTACTCTGCCAGTTTGTGAATTGCTGTGCCCCTGAGCTCCATTTTTCAACTCGTTTTTTGTGAGCTGACTGCAAGTCCAAAATTTTGTTTCAGGACCTATACAGGTTCCCATTGTGTGGCTGAGACTTTGATTAATTCTTCCTCCTGCCGGGAAATTAGAGTGACATGTGCCCGTCCAAATGCCTAATAGCTACTCTCTCATTGGTTCTCCCTCTTCCCTTTCATCCTCTGCCAAACTGGCGACCTGTGTGAACCAGGAGGTTAAAGGGCCTGTCTCTCCAATTTGGGAGATTGATAGTAAAGCAGTTGGAAATTCTAGCTGGAGAACCAGGAGAGGGACAATTAGTTGAGTTCTAGAAACCCTTCGTATTCAGAGTGTGTCCATTCTCTAGGTTTCCCATACATGTTATAGCTGTAGTAATATTCCCTGCAACCTGGAGATTTGGGACCCTTGGAATGTGTGCCACACATTATTGCTTTAAAAGGTTTGCATTTGCTCACCCAATCTCACCAATCCTCTCAGTCCCAAGTGTCCAGCCTTATGCCACATCCAGCTGTCATTGTAAATAAGGTCATTCTAGGTTTCATCAGAGCCCCTGAAGGAATTGTAAAGAATTTCCTGGGTTTTTTTTTTTGTTGTTGTTGTTTTTGAAATTCCTTTTTATAGTGGGTTTGAGCTGATTCTCACTTCCATGTTAATGCCAGTCTAGACACATTGATTCCCTTATGGAGACATATCAATATATAGGTTTTAAGATTATTACTAGTCAGATATATTCCTCTGCGGGAAATATGGGGTTTTGTGTCTCTTTCCCTGAGGAAGGTGTAGGTCTTTTCTATTCCATATTTGGTTTTTGGAATGGTACCTGTACGAATATCAAACTCTGGTTTTAGGCATCACCCCTCCTCTCCTTTCCCCTTAAGAAGGCATAAGAGTGTTTTCTAAATGAGAGGCTCTTTTCTCTTTCCTAACTCTGTTCATGTGTAGCCATGTTTACAGGACCTTCATGAGTGATATCTTATGATAAGTTTCTTTTTCTCTGTGACTTATTTCACTTAGAATCATCGTACCTGAATCCACTCATTTTGCTGCTACTGGCCTTATGACATTGATTTCATGGCTGAGGGATAATCCATCGTACGTATGTACCAAAATTTCTTGAACCAATTTTGTCTTTCCTGGGATATTTTAGGTGTACCCAAGTAGAGGTTCTTGTAAACAGTTCAGCCCTAAATTTTGGGGTGGCTCTGTCTTATTGATTTTCAGTTTTCCCAAGGTATATTCCCTAGACTGGAAGTGCACTTGGCTCTGTAGCTCTGTTGTTTAATTGTTTTAGGGAACACATTGCACTCCTCCAGAGAGTCGGTTGGCAATTTACATCCTGCCCATCAGCATAACTAGGCTCCCTGTTCTCCAGGGCATGTCTTGCCTTTCTGTTTTTGACACATTTTGCAGATGTCCCTTTTGACCGCTTGGGATTGATACTTCTTTGTAGTGCAGAATTGCATTGCCCGCTTGCTTGCTTGGCCAAAAAGGGCATATGCATTTTCTCCTGAATATATTCAGGAAAAAACTCATATGCAATTTTTGGCCAAGTGCATCTTTGTCGACAATGAGCCCCACTTGCTGTGCTTAAAAGGTGATTCCAAAGTACCTCTTGAAATTTGTTTCATGCTGTTGTGCCTCGTTTTCAAGTCTGCCTCATTGCCATCCATCAAAAGATTTTTGGACGATAGTTTTCGTTCATTACGCTGCCAGTTTTTGAATTGCTGTGCCCCAGAGCTCAATTTTTCAACTCGTTTTTTGTAAGCTGACAGCAAATCCACAATTTTGGTTGAGGACCTCTACTGGTTCCTGGCGGGTGACTGAGACTTTGGTTAATATTTCTTCCTGACGGGAAATTAGAGTGTCATGTGCCAGTCCAAATGCCTAACAGCAACTCTCTCATTGGTTCTCCATCTTACCTTTCATCCTCTGCCAATTGGCAACATGTGAGAACCAGGAGGTTAAAGGGGCTGTCTCAGCAAGTTGGGAGATTGATAGTAAAGCAGTTGGAAATTCAAACTGGAGCAACAGGAGAGGGATTATTAGTTGAGTTTTAAAAACCTTTCGTATTCACAGTGTGTCCATTCTCTAGGTTTCCCGTAAATGTTATAGCTGTAGTAGTATTCCCTTCAACCTGCGGAGTTGGGACCATTGGAATGTGTGCAACACATTATTGCTTTAAATGGTCTGCATTTGCTGAACCAATCTCACCAATCCTCTCAGTCCCAAGTGTCCAGACTTATGCCACATCCAGCTGTCATTGTAGATAGGGTCATTACAGGTTTCATCAGAGCCCCTGAAGGAATTGTAAACAATTTCCCTCTTTTTTTGTTTTGTTTTTGAAATTCCTTTTTATATTGGGTGTGATCTAATTCTCACTGCCATGTTTATGCCAGTTAGGACACACTTGATTCCCTTACGGAGACATATCAATACATATGTTTTAATATTCTTACTAATCAGATATATTCCTCTGTGGGTAATATGGGGTTTTGAGTCCCTTTCACTGAGGAAGGTGTAGGGATTGACTCTTCCGTAGTTGGTTTTGGGAACGGTACATGTACTAATATCAAACTCTGGTTTTATGCATCACCCCACCTCTCCTTCCCACTTAAGCAGGCATAAGAGTGTTTTCTAAATGTGAGACTCTGTTCTCTTTCCTAACTCAGTTCATGTGTAGCCATGTTTACAGGACCTTCATAAGTGATATCTTATGATAAGTTTCTTTTTCTCTGTGACTTATTTCACTTACAATCATCGTACCTGAATCCAATCATTTTGCTGCTACTGGCCTTATGACATTGATTTCATGGCTGAGGGATATTCCATCGTACGTATGTACCACAATTTCTTGAACCATTTTTGTCTTTCCTGGGATATTTCAGGTGTACCCAAGTTGAGGTTCTTGTAAGCAGTGCAGCCCTAAATTTTGGGGTCGCTCTGTCTTATTGATTTTCCGTTTTCCCAAGGTATATTCCCTAGACTGGAAGTGCACTTGGTTCTGTAGCTCTGTTGTTTACTTGTTTTAGGGAACACAATGCACTCTGCCAGAGAGGCAGTTGGCATTTTACATCCCGCCCATCAGCATAACTAGGCTCCCTGTTCTCCAGGGCCTGTGTTGCCTTTCTATTTTTTACACATTTTTGCCGATGTTCCTTTTGTCCGGTGGGAAGTGATACTACATTGTAGTGCAGATTTGCATTGCCCGCTTGCTTGCTCAGCCAAAAAGGGCGTATGCGTTTTCTCCTGAATATATTCAGGAGAAAACGCATACGCCTTTTTTGACCCATTGCATCATTGTCGAAGTTGTGCCCCTCTTCCTGTGCTTTAAAGGCGATTCCAATTTACCTCTTGAAATCTGTTTCCTGCTATTCTGGCTCGCTTTCAAGTCCACCTTGTTGCCTTCCCTCAACAGATTTTTGGACGATAGTTTTCCTTTATTACTCTGCCCGTTTGTGAATTGCTGTGCCCCTGAGCTCCATTTTTCAACTCATTTTTTGGGAGCTGACCACAAGTCCAAAATTTTGGTTCAGTAGCTATACTGGTTCACGGCGGGTGGCTGAGACTTTGGCTAATACTTCTTCCTGCCAGGAGATTAGAGTGACTAATGCTGGTCCAAATGCCTAACAGCTACTCTCTCATTGGTTGTCCATCTTCCTTTTCATCCTCTGCCAAATTGGCAACATGTGAGAACCAGGAGGTTAAAGGGTGGGCTGTCTCTCTAAGTTGGGAGATTGATAGTAAAGCATTTGGAAATTCAAATCGGAGCACCAGGAAAGGGACTATTAGTTGAGTTTTAGAAACCTTTCGTATTCACACTGTGTCCATTTTCTAGGTTTCCCGTCCATGTTATAGATGTAGTAATATTCCCTTCAACCTGGAGAGTTGGGACCCTTGGAATGTGTGCCACACATTATTGCTCTAAATGGTCTGCATTTGCTCACCGAATCTCACCAATCCTCTCAGTCCCAAGTGTCCAGCCTTATGCCACATCCAGCTGTCATTGTAGATAGTGTCATTCCAGGTTTCATCAGAGCCCGTGAAGGAATTTTAAAGAATTTCCCTGCTTTTTTGTTTTGTTATTGAAATACCTCCTTAGTGGGTTTGAGGTGATTGTCACTGCCATGTTTATGCCAGTCTGGACACACTTGATTACCTTATGGAGACATATCGATACATAGGTTTTAAGATTTAAACTAGTCAGATGTATTCCTCTGCGGGAAATATGGGGTTTTGAGTTCCTTTAACTGTGGAAAGTTTAGGTCTTGTCTATTCCGTATTTGGATTGTGGAACGGCACCTGTACTAATATCAATCTCTGGTTTTATGCATCACCACACCTCTCCTTCCCCCTTAAGAAGGCATAAGGGTGTTTTCTGAATGTGAGACTCTGTTCTCTTTCCTAACTCACTTCATGTGTAGCCATGTTTACAGGACCTTCATAAGTGATATCTTATGATAAGATTCTTTTTCTCTGTGACATATTTTCCTTAGAATCATCATACCTGAATCCACTCATTTTGCTGCTACTGGCCTTATGACATTTATTTCATGGCTGAGAGATATTCCATCGTACGTAAGTACCACAATTTCTTGAACCATTTTTGTCTTTCCTGGGATATTTCAGGTGTACCCAAGTTGAGGTTCTTGTAAGCAGTGCAGCCCTAAATTTTGGGGTGGCTCTGTCTTATTGATTTTCAGTTTTCCCAAGTTATATTCCCTAGACTGGAAGTGCACTTGGCTCTGTAGCTCTGTTGTTTACTTTTTTGGGGGAACACAATGCATTCTTCCAGATAGTCAGTTGGCAACCTACATCCCGCCCATCAGCATAACTAGGCTCCCTGTTCTCCAGGGCCTGTGTTGCCTTTCTAGTTTTTACACATTTTGCAGATGTCCCTTTTGTCCAGTGGGAAGTGATACTGCATTGTAGTGCAGATTTGCATTGCCCGCTTGCTTGCTTGGCCAAAAAGGGCATATGCATTTTCTCCTGAATATATTCTGGAAAAAAACTCATATGCACTTTTTGGCCAAGTGCATCATTGTCGACAATTAGCCCCTCTTGCTGTGCTTAAAAGGCGATTCCAAAGTACCTCTTGAAATTTGTTTCATGCTATTGTGCCTCGTTTTCAAGTCCGCCTCATTTCCATCCCTCAAAAGATTTTTGGACGATAGTTTTCGTTCATTACGCTGCCAGTTTTTGAATTGCTGTGCCTCAGAGCTCCATTTTTCAATTCGTTTTTTGTAAGCTGACAGCAAATCCACAATTTTGGTTGAGGACCTGTACTGGTTCCTGGCGGGTGACTGAGACTTTGGTTAATATTTCTTAATGACGGGAAATTAGAGTGTCATGTGCCCGTCTAAATGCCTAACAGCAACTCTCTCATTGGTTCTCCATCTTACCTTTCATCCTCTGCCAATTGGCAACATGTGAGAACCAGGAGGTTAAAGGGTCTGTCTCAACAAGTTGGGAGATTGATAGTAAAGCAGTTGGAAACTCAAACTGGAACACCAGGATCGGGACTATTAGGTGAGTTTTAGAATCCTTTCGTATTCACTGTGTTTCCATTCTCTACGTTTCCCATACATGTTATAACTGTAGTGATATTCCCTTTTACCTGTCGACTTGGGACCCATGGAATTGGTGGCATGCATTATTGCTTTAAACGGTCTGCATTTTCTCATCCAATCTCACCAATCCTCTCAGTCCCAAGTGTCCAGCCTTATGTCTCATCCAGCTGTCATTTTAGATGGGGTCATTCCAGGTTTCATCAGAACACCTGAAGGAATTGTGTTAGAATTTCGCTCTTTTTTTGTTTTGTTTTTGAAATTAATTTATATAATGAGGTTGAGCTGATTTTCACTGACGTGTTTATGCCTGTCTAGACACTCTTGATTCCCTTATGGAGACATATCAATACATAGGTGTTAAGACTCTTACTAGTCAGATATATTCCTCTGCGGGAATAGGGCTGTTGAGTCCTGTTCACTGAGGAAGGAGTAGGTCTTGTCTCTTCTGTATTTGGATTATGCAACGGTACCTGTGCTATTATCAAACTCTGGTTTTGTTCATCTCCCCACCTCTCCTTCCCCCTTAAGCCGGCATAAGTGTGTTTTCTAAATGTGAGACTCTGTTCTCTTTCCTAATTCTGTTCTTGTTTAGCCATGTTTACATTTCCTTCATAAGTGATATCTTATGTCAGAATGCTCCACGGCTCTTGTCATCATAATGCTCCATGATGCTCGTCATCACAATTATCCATGGCCTTCTCATCACAATGCTCCACCATCTTTACATCACATTGCTCCATGCCCTGGTCATCACAATGCTCCATGTCCCTTGTCATCACAATTCTCCACCTCTTTGTCATCACAATGCTCGATGACACTTCTCATCACAATGTTAAATGCTTTTGTCATCACAATTCTCCATGCACTTGTCATCGCAATGCTCCCTGACCCATGTCATAGCAAGCTCCATATGCTTGTCATCACAATGCTTCATGACATTGTTATAAAAATTCTCAGTGTCCCTTGTCATCACAATGCTGCATGCCAATGTCATCACAATGCTCCATGACACTTGTCATCACAATGCTCCAAGCCCTTGTCATCACAGTGCTCCAAGCCCTTGTCATCACAATGCTCCATGACCTCTGTCATCACAATGTTCCCTGACACCTGTCATCACAATGCTCCAAGCCCCTTGTCAGTACAGTGCTCCATGATGCTCGTCATCACAATTACCCATGGTCTTCTCATCACAATGCTTCAGGGTTTTACCATCACAATGCTCCATGCCCTGGTCATCTCAGTGCTCCATGTCCCTTGTCATCACAATTCTCCACGTCCTTATCATCACAATGCTCCGTGACACTTCTCCTCACAATGTTATATGCTCTTGTCATCACAATTCTTCATGCACTTGTCATCACAATGCTCCCGGACCCCTGTCATAGCAAGCTCCATGCGCTTGTCATCACAATGTTTCAAGACCTGGTCATTAAAATTCTCAATGGCCCTTGTCATCACAATGATCCATGCCCTTGTCATCACAAAGCTCCTTTACCTTTGTCATCACAATCCTCCATGAAACTTGGCATCACAATGCTCCATGTCATTGGCATCACAATGGAACATGACATATGTCATCACAATGCTCCCTGATATCTATCTTAACAATACTCCATGCCCTTGTCATCACAATGCTCCATGACCTCTGTCATCAGAATGTTCGTGACACCTGTCATCACAATGCTCCATGCCCCTTGTCAGTACAGTGCTCCATGATGCTCATCATCATAATTACCCAAGGTCTTCTCATCACAATGCTTCAGGGTTTTACCATCAAAATGCTCCATGCCCCTGTCATCACAATGCTCCATGCCCTTGACATCCCAATGCTGCATGGCCGCTGTCATCACAATGCTCTGTGACACCATTCATCACAATGCTTCATGATCTTTGTGATCACAATGGTCAGTGCCCTCGTCATCACAAGGCTCTGTGACCTGTCACAACAATGCTCCATGAACTTTTCATCACAATGCTCCATGACCCTTGTCATCACAATGCTCCATGCCTTTCTCAGCACAATACCCAAAGACATTTGTCATCACAATGCTCCATGGGCTTGTCAACACAATGCTCCACCAGCTTGTCATCACAATGCTCCCTGCACTTCTCATCAAAATGCTCTGTCAACACTGATATCACACTGTTCCATAACTAGTCATCACAATACTCCCTCACCCTTCTCATCACAATGTTCCATGACCCCTGTCATCACAATACTACATGCACTTATCATCACAGTGCTCCATGACCCCTGACCTCAAAATGCTCCATAACACATGTCATCAAAATGCTCCATAACTTTTGTCATCACAAAGCTCAATGACCCTTGGCATCACAATGCTCCATGTCATTGTCATCACAATGCTCCAGGAACCTTCTCATCACATTGCTCCATGCCCTTGTCATCACAAATCTCCATGATGCTTGTCATCACAATGTTCGATGCCCTTCTCATAACAATGCTCCATGCCCTTGTCATTACAGTCCTCCATGAACCCTGTACCACAGTGTTCCAGGCCCTTGTCATCACAGAGCTCCAGTTCCACTCTCATCACAATAATCCATGAAACTTTTCAGACCAATGCCCCATGGCCTTGTCATCACAATGCTCCATTACCACTGTCATAACAATGCTCCATGATCCCAGTCATCACAATGTTCCACAGCCTTGTCATCACAAGGCTCCATGACCCTTGTCATCACAAGGCTCCATACACATGAAATCACAATGCTCCATGTCCCTGTCATCACAAAGGTCCATGATGCATGTCTTCAGAATGCTCCATGGCTTTCTCATCACAATGCACCATTCCCTTGTCATCAGAATGCTCCAGGACCCCTGTAATCACAATGCTCCATGCCCATTTTCATTAGAATGCTCCATGAGAATGTCATCATAAGGCTCCATGGTTTTCTCATCACAATGCTCCAGGACCTTGTCATCACAAAGCTCCTTTCTCTTGTCATCACAATGCTCCATGACTCCTGTCATCACAATACTCCATGAACATTTTCAGCACAGTGTTCCATGACATTCTCATCACAGTGCTCCTTGACACCTGTCATCACAATAATCCATGAAACATGTGAGACCAATGTTCCATGCCCCTGTCATCACAATGCTCCATGCCCTTGTCATCACAATGCTCCATTTTCCCTGTCATCACAATGCTCCGTGACTCCAGTCATCACAATGCTTCATGACCTTTGTCCTCACATGGTCCATGCCCTCGTCACACAAGGCTCTGTGACCTTTTTCACCACAATGCTCCATGCCCTTGTCAACTCAAAGCTCCATGCCCACTGTCATCACAATAATCCATGAAACTTGTCAGACCAATGTTCCATGCCCCTGTCATCATATTGCTCCATGCCCTTGTCATCACAATGCTCCATGAAATTTTCATCACAATGCTCTGTGTCCCTTGTCATCACAATGCTCCATGCCTTTGTCAGCACAATGCTCCATGACACTTGTAATCAAAATGCCTCGTGATTCCAGTCATCACAATGCTTCATGACCTTTGTCCTCACATGATCCATGCCCTCGTCACACAAGGCTCTGTGACCTTTTTCACCACAATGCTCCATGCCCCTGTCATCTCAAAGCTCCATGCCCACTGTCATCACAATAATCCATGAAACTTGTCAGACCAAAGTTCCATGCCCCTGTCATCATATTGCTCCATGCCCTTGTCATCACAATGCTCCATGAAATTTTCATCACAATGCTCTGTGTCCCTTGTCATCACAATGCTCCATGCCTTTGTCAGCACAATGCTCCATGACACTTGTCATCAAAATGCTCCATGCGCTTGTCAGCACAATGCTCCATGACACATGTCATCACAATGTGCCATGCTCTTTTCATCACAATGCTCCACATCCTTTTCATCGCTATGCTCCATAAAATTTGTCATCACAATGCTCCATGCACTTCTCGTCAAAATGCTCTCTCACCACATATATCACAATGTTCCATCACTAGTCATGACAATACTCGCTCACCCCTGTCATCACAATGTTCCATGACCACTGTCATTACAGTGCTATATGCCCTTATCATCACAATGCTCCATGACCCCTGACATCACCATGTTCCATAAAACCTGTCACAAAATGCTCCATGACCCATTTCATCACAATGCTTCATGAACCCTGACATCACAATGTTCCATAACCACTGTCATCTAAATATTCCATAACACTTTTATTCAAATTGCTCAATGACCCTGTCATCGCAATGCTCCCTGCCCTTCTCATCACAATGCACCACGACCTTGTCATCAAAATTCTCCATAAACCTTGTCATCACAATGCTCCATGCACTTCTCCTCAAAATGCCTTCTCACCACTGATATCACAATGTTCCATCACTAGTCATCACAATACTCCCTCACCCCTGTCATCACAATATTCCATGACCCCTGTAATCACAATTCTCCATGCCCTTGTCATCACAAAGCTCCATGACGCATGTCATCAGAATGCTCCATGGCCTTCTCATCACAATGCTCCATGCCCTTGTCATCACAATGCTCCAGCACCCCTGTAATCACAGTGCTCCATGCCCCTTTTCATCTCAATGCTCCATGAACCCTGTCATCACAATGCACCGTGCCCATCACCATAATATTTCATGCTATTGTCATCACAATGAAATCAAATTCTCAATGCCCTCTGTCATCACAATGCACCACACCCTTCTGATCACAATGTTCCATAACACATGTCATCACAATGCCCCGTGACGATGGTCATCACAATTATCCATGGTCTTCTCATTACAATGCTCCATGATCTTTGTCATCACAATGCTCAATACACTTATCTTCACAATGCTCCACGACAGTTATCATCACTATGCTCCTTGAAGCCTGTCATGACAAGGATCCATGCATTATTCATCACGATGATCCATTCCCTTTTCATCACAATGCCCCAAGACCCCTGTAATCACAGTGCTCCATGTCCTTGTCATCACAAAGCTCCATGACACATGTCATCAGAATGCTCCATTGACTTCTCATCACAATGCTCCATGCCCTTGTAATCACATTGCTTCAAAACCCCTGTAATCTCAATGCTCCATGCACCTTTTCATCAGAATGCTCCATGACCCTTTTCATCAAAATGCTCCATGACCCCTGACATAGCAATGTTCCATAACACCTGTCATCAAAATGTTCCATCACACTTTTCATCAATTTGCTCCATGACCCTGTCATCACAATGCTCCCTGCCCTTCTCATCACAATGCACCACGAACTTGTCATCAAAATGCTCCATGACCTTTGTCATCACAAAGCTCCAAACCATGAACCATGCCCATCACCATAATGCTTCATGCTATTGTCATCACAATGAAATCAAAATGCTCCATGTCCTCTGTCATAACAATGCTCCAAACCCTTCTGATCACAATGTTCCATAACACTTGTCATCACATGCCCCATGACGATCGTCATCAGAATTATGCAAGGTCTTCTCATCACAATGCTCCATGACTTTTGTCACCACAATGCTCAATACACTTGGCATCACAATGCTCGCTGACACTTGTCACCAGTATGCTCCTTGAACACTGTCATGACAAGGCTCCATGCCTTTTTCATCACAATGATCCATTCCCTTTTCATCACAATGCTCCAAGACCCCCGTTATCACAATGCTCCGTGACTCCAGTCATCAAAATGCTTCATGACATTTGTCATCATAATGGTCCATGACCTCGTCACACAAAGCTTTGTGACCTTTGTCACCACAATGCTCCATGAAATTTTTATCACAATGCTCTGTGCCCCTTGTCATCACAAACCTCCATGCCTTTGTCATCACAATGCTCCATCACCATTGTCATCACAATGCTCGATGCACGTGTCAGCACAATGCTCCGTAACCCATGTCATCACAATGCACCATGCACTTGTCATCACAATGCTCCACATCCTTGTCATCAAAATGCTCCATGCCCACTGTCATCACAATAATCCATGAAACTTGTCAGACCAATGTTCCATGCCCCTGTCTTCACATTGCTCCATGCCCTTGTCATCACAATGTTCCTTGACCCCTTTCATCACAATGCTCCGTGACTCCAGTCATCACAATGCCTCATGACCTATCTCATCACTATGGTCCATGCCCTCGTCACACAAGGCTGTGTGATCTTTTTCACCACAATGCTCCATGAATATTTCATCACAATGCTCTGTGTCCCTTGTCATCAAAATGCTCCATGCCTTTTTCAGCAAAATGCTCCATGACACTTGTCATCAAAATGCTCCATGTGCTTTTCAGCACAATGCTCCATGACCCCTGTCATCACAATGCTCCGTGACTCCAGTCATCACAATGCTTCATGACCTTTGTCCTCACAATGGTCCATGCCCTCGTCACACAAGGCTCTGTGATCTTTGTCACCACAATGCTCCATGAAATTTTCATCACAATGATCTGTGTCCCTTGTCATCACAATGCTCCATGCTTTTGACAGCACAATGCTCCATGACACTTGTCATAAAAATGCTCCATGCGCATGTCAGCACAATGCTCCATGACACATGTCATCACAATGTGGCATGCTTTTTTCATCACAATGCTCCACATCCTTTTCATCGCTATGCTCCATAAAACTTGTCATCACAATGCTCCATGCACTTCTCATCAAAATGCTCTCTCACCACATATATCACAATGTTCCATCACTAGTCATGACAATACTCCCTCACCCCTGTCATCACAATGTTCCATGACCACTGTCATCACAGTGCTCCATGCCCTTATCATCACAATGTTCCATGATCCCTGACATCACAATGTTCCATAACCCGTGTCACAAAATGCTCCATGACCCATTTCATCACAATGCTTCATGACCCCTGACATCACAATGTTCCATAACCCCTGTCATCAAAATATTCCATGACCCTTTTATTCAAATTGCTCCATAACCCTGTCATCACAATGCTCCCTACACTTCTCATCACAATGCACCACGCCCTTGTCATCAAAATGCCCCATGACATTTGTCATCACAAAGCTCCTTGACCCTTGGCATCACAATGCTCCATGCCATTGTCATCACAATGCTCAATGAAATCTCTCATCACATTGCTCCATGCCCTTGTCATCACAATGCTCCATTACACCTGTCATAACAATGCTCCATGACCCCTGCCATTACAATGTTCCACGGCCTTTTCATCACAAGGCTCCATGACCCTTGTCCTCACAATGCTCAAAGACCTCTGTAATCACAATTCTCCATGCCACTTTTCATATCAATGCTCCATGTACACTGTCATCACAATGCACCACGCCCATCATCATAATGATTCATGCTATTGTCATCACAATGAAATCAAAATGCTCCATGTCCTCTGTCATCACAATGCTCCAAACCCTTCTGATCACAATGTTCCATAACACTTGTCATCACATGCCCCATGACGCTCGTCATCACAATTATGCAAGGTCTTCTCATCACAATGCTCCATGACCTTTGTCACCACAATGCTCGATGCGCGTGTCAGCACAATGCTCCATAACCCATGACATCACAATGAACCATGCACTTGTAATCACAAGGCTCCACATCCTTGTCATCAAAATTCTACATAAACCTTTGCATCTCAATGCTCCTTGCACTTCTCCTCAAAATGCCTTCTCACCACTGATATCACAGTGTTCCATCACTAGTCATCACAATACTCCCTCACCCCTGTCATCACAATATTCCATGACCCCTGTAATGACAATTCTCCATGCCCTTGTCATCACAAAGCTCCATGACGCATGTCATCAGAATGCTCCATGTCCTTCTCATCACAATGATCCATGTCCTTGTCATCACATTGCTCCAACAACCCTGTAATCACAGTGCTCCATGACCCTTTTCATCTCAATGCTTCATGAACCCTGTCATCACAATGCACCGTGCCCATCACCATAATATTTCATGCTATTGTCATCAAAATGAAATCAAAATGCTCCATGACCTCTGTCATCACAATGCACCAAACCCTTCTGATCACAATGTTCCATAACACTTGTCATCACAATGCCCCATGACGCTGGTCATCACAATTTTCCATGGTCTACTCATCACAATGCTCCATGATCTTTGTCATCACAATGATCAATACACTTATCAGCACAATTCTCCCTGACAGTTGTCATCAGTATGCTCCTTGAACCCTGTCATGACAAGGCTCCATGCATTTTTCATCACAATGATCCATTCCCTTTTCATCACAATGCTCCAAGACCCCTCTAATCACAATGCTCCATGTCCTTGTCATCACAAAGCTCCATGACGCATGTCATCAGAATGCTCCATTGCCTTCTCATCACAATGCTCCATGCCCTAGTAATCACATTGCTTCAAAACCCCTGTAATCTCAATGCTCCATGCACCTTTTCATCAGAATGCTCTATGACCCTTTTCATCAAAATGCTCCATGACCCCTGACATCACAATGTTCCATAGCCCCTGTCATCAAAATGTTCCATCACACTTTTCATCAATTTGCTCCATGACCCTGCCATCACAATGATCTCTGCCCTTCTCATCACAATGCACCACGACCTTGTCATCAAAATGCTCCATGACCTTTGTCATCACAAAGCTCCATGACCCTTGGCATCGCAGTGCTCCATGCCATTTCATCACAATGCTACATGAAACCTCTCATCATATTGCTCTATGCCCATGTCACCACAATGCTCCATGACACTTGACATCACAATACTCCATGCCCTTGTCATTACAATCCCCCATGACACATGTATCACAGTGTTCCGTGCCCTAGTCATCACAATGTTCCATGCAGAATCTCATCACAATAATCCATGAAATTTTCAGACCAACGTTCCATGCCCTTGTCATCTCAATGCTCCATTACCCCTGTCATAACAATGCTCCATGACCCCTGCCATCACAATGTTCCACCGCCTTGGCATCCAAGGCTCCATGACCCTTGTCATCACAATGCTCCAAGACACCTGTAATCACAATGCTCCATGCCCCTGTCATCACAAAGATCCATGACACATGTCATCAGAATGCTCCATGGTCTTCTCATCACAATGCTCCATGACCTTGTCATCACAATGCTCCAAGACCCCTTTAATCACAATGCTCCATGCCCCTATTCATCAGAATGCTCCATTAGACTTGTCATCACAAGGCTCCATGGTCTTCTCATCACACTGCTCCAGGACCTTGTCATCAAAATGCTCCATTCCCTTGTCATCACAATGCTCCTTGACCACTGTCATCACAATACTCCATGAACATTTTCAGGCCAATGCTCCATGACCTTCTCATCACAATGCTCCATTACCCTTGTCATCACAATGATCCATGACCCCTCTCATCACAATGCTCCATGACACCTGTCATCACAATGCTCCATGCCCCTTGTCATTACAGTGATCCATGACGCTGTTCATCATAATTATCCATGGTCTTTTCATCACAATGCTCCACGGTCTTGCTATCACAATTCTCCATGCCTTGTTCATAACAATGTTCCATGTCCCAAGTCATTACAAATCTCCACGTCCTTGTCATCACAATGCTTCGTGACACTTCTCATCAAAATGTTACATGATCTTGTCATCACAATTCTCCATGCACTTGTCATCGCAATGCTGTATGACCACTGTCATAGCAAGCTCCATGCACTTGTCATCACAATGCTTCACGACGTTGTCATCAAAATTTTCAATGGCCCTTTTCATCACAATGCTCCATGCCCTTGTCATCACAATGCTCCATGAACCTAGTCATCACAATGTTCCAAGCCCTTGTCATCAAAATGTTCCATTACCTTTGTCATCACAATCCTCCATGACACTTGGTATCACAATGCTCCATGCCATTGTCATCACAATGGACAATGACATATGTCATCACAATGCTCCCTGACAGCTGTCTTCACAGTACTCCGTGACCTTGTCATCACAATGTTCCATGCCCTTGTCATCACAATGCGCCATGCCCACTCTCATCACAATAATCCATAATCTTGTCATCACAATGCTCCCTGACCCCTGTCATCACAATGCTCTGTGAGTCCAGTCATCACAATGCTACGTGACTCCAGTCATCACAATGCTTCATGACCTTTGTCATCACAGTGGGACATGTCTTCTTCAAAAAAGGCTCTGTGATCATTTACACCACAATGCTCCATGAATATTTCATCACAATGCTCTGTGAGCCTTGTCATGAAAATGCTCCATGCCTTTGTCACCACAATGCTCCATGCCCTTGTCATCACAATGATCCATGCCCACTGTCATCACAATAATCCATGAAACTTGTCAGACCAATGTTCCATGCCCCTGTCTTCACATTGCTGCATGCCCTTGTCATCACAATGCTCCATGACCCCTTTCATCACAATGCTCCGTGACTCCAGTCATCACAATGCTTCATGACTTATCTCATCACTATGGTCCATGCCCTCGTCACACAAGGCTCTGTGATCTTTTTCACCACAATGCTCCATGAATATTTCATCACAATGCTCTGTGTCCCTTGTCATAAAAATGCTCCCTGCCGTTGTCAACACAAAACTCCATGACACTTGTCATCAAAATGCTCCATGTGCTTGTCAGCACAATGCTCCATGACCCATGTCATCACAATGTGCCATGCGCTTGTTATCACAATACTCCACATCCTTATCATTGCTATGCTCCATAACACTTGTCATCACAATGCTCCATGCACTTCTCATCAAAATGCTCTCTCAACACATATATCAAAATGTTACAACACTAGTCATCACAATACTCCCTCACCCCTGTCATCACAGTGTTCCATGACCCCTGTCATCACAGTGCTACATGCCCTTATCATCACAATGCTCCATGACCACAGACATGACAATGTTCCATAACCACTGTCACAAAATGCTCCATTACCCATTTCATCACAATGCTTCATGACCCCTGACATCACAATGTTCCATAATCCCTGTCATCAAAATATTCCATGACATTTTTCATCAACTTGCTCCATGACCCTGTCATCACAATGTTCCCTGTCTTTCTCATCTCAATGCACCATGCCCTTGTCGTCAAAATGCCCCATGACCTTTGTCATCACAAAGCTCCATGACACTTGGCATCACAATGCTCCATGCCATTGTCATCACAATGCTCAATGAAATCTCTCATCACATTGCTCCATGCCCTTGTCATCACAATGCTCCATTATACCTGTCATAACAATGCTCCATGACTCCTGCCATCACAATGTTCCTCGGCCTTGTCATCACAAGGCTCCATGACCCTTGTCATCAGAATGCACCAAGACCTCTGTAATCACAATTCTCCATGCCCCTTTTCATCTCAATGCTCCATGAACCCTGTCATCACAATGCACCATGCCCATCATCATAATGATTCATGCTATTGTCATCACAATGAAATTAAAATGCTCCATGACCACTGTCATCACAATGCTCCAAACCCTTCTGATCACAATGTTCCATAACACTTGTCATCACATGCCCCATGACGCTCGTCATCACAATTATGCAAGGTCTTCTCATCACAATGCTCCATGACCTTTGTCACCACAATGCTCAATACACTTGGCATCACAATGCTCGCTGACACTTGTCATCAGTATGCTCCTTGAACACTGTCATGACAAGGCTCCATGCCTTTTTCATCACAATGATCCATTCCCTTTTCATCACAATGCTCCAAGATCCCTGTTATCACAAAACTCCCTGACTCCAGTCATCACAATTCTTCATGACATTTGTCATCACAATGGTCCATGACCTGGTCACACAAAGCTCTGTGACCTTTGTCACCACAATGCTCCATGAAATTTTTATCACAAGGCTCTGTGACCCTTTTCTTTTTTTTCTTTTTTTTTTTTTTTTTTTTGCAGTACACGGGCCTCTCACTGTCGTGGCCTCCCCCGTTGCGGAGCACAGGCTCCGGACGCGCAGGCTCAGCGGCCATGGCTCACGGACTCAGCCGCTCCGCGGCATGTGGGATCTTCCCGGACCGGGGCACGAACCCGCGTCCCCTGCATCGGCAGGCGGACTCTCAACCACTGCGCCACCAGGGAAGCCCCTTGTGACCCTTTTCATCACAAAGCTCGATGCGCGTGTCAGCACAATGCTCTATAACTCATGTCATCACAATGCACCATGCACTTGTCATCACAATGCTCCACATCCTTGTCATAAAAATTCTCCATAAACCTTTTCATCACAATGCTCCATGCACTTCTCCTCAAAATGCTTTCTCACCACTGATTTCACAATGTTCCATCACTAGTCATCACAATACTCCCTCACCCCTGTCACCACAATATTCCGTGACCCCTGTAATCACAATTCTCCATGCACTTCTCATCACAAAGCTCCATGCCTTTGTCAGCACAATGCTCCATGACCCTTGTCAGCACAATGGTCGATGCGTGTGTCAGCACATTGCTCCATAACACATGTCATCACAATGCACCATGCACTTGTCATCACAATGCTCCACATCCTTGTCATTAAAATACTACATAAATATTGTCATCACAATGCTCCATGCACTTCACTTCAAAATGATTTCTCACCACTGATATCACAATGTTCCATCACTAGTCATCACAATACTCCCTCACCCCTCTCACCACAATATTCCATGATCCCTTTAATCACAATTCTCCATGCCCTTGTCATCACAAAGCTCCATGACGCATGTCATCACAATGCTCCATGGCCTCCTCATCAAAATCCACCAACACGCCTGTAAACACAATGCTCCATGCCCCTTTTCATCTCAATGCTCCATGAACCCTGTCATCACAATGCACCGTGCCCATTACCATAATATTTCATGCTATTGTCATCACAATGAAATCAAAATGCTCAATGACCTCTGTCATCACAATGCACCAAACCCTTCTGATCACAATGTTCCATAACACTTGTCATCACAATGCCCCATGACGCTGATCATCACAATTATCCATGGTCTTCTCATCACAATGCTCCATGATATTTGTCATCACAGTGCTCAATACACATATCATCACAATGCTCCCTGACAATTGTCATCCGTATGCTCATTGAACCCTGTCATGACAAGGCTCCAAGCATTTTTCATCACAATGATCCATTCCCTGTTCATCACAATGCTCCTAAGGCCCTGTAATCACATTGCTTCAAAACCCCTGTAATCTCAATGCTCCATGCACCTTTTCATCAGAATGCTCCATGCCCTTGTCATCACAATGCTCCATGACCCTTGTCATCGCAATATTCCAAGCCCTTGTCATCAAAATGCTCCATTACCTTTGTCATCACAATCCTCCATGACACTTGGTATCACAATGCTCCATGCCATTGTCATCACAATGGACAATGACATATGTCATCACAATGCTCCCTGACACCTGTCTTAACAATACTCCATGACCTTGTCATCACAATGTTCCATGCCCTTGTCATCACAATGCGCCATGCCCACTGTCATCACAATAATCCATGAAACATGTCAGACCAATTTTCCATGCCCCTGTCATCACAATGCTCCATGCCCTTGTCATCACAATGCTCCATGACCCCTGTCATCACAATGCTCCGTGACTCCAGTCATCACAATGCTTCATGACCTTTGTCCTCACAATGGTCCAGGCCCTCGTCACACAAGGCTCTGTGACCTTTGTCAATTCAATGCTCCATGCCCTTGTCATCTCAATGTTCCATGCCGTCTGTCATCACAATAATCCATGAAACTTGTCAGACCAATGTTCCATGCCCCTGTCATCACATTGCTCCATGCCCTTGTCATCACAATGCTTCATGACCCCTTTCATCAAAATGCACCGTGACCACAGTCATCACAAAAATTCATGACGTATGTCCTCACAATGGCCCATGCCCTCGTCACACAAGGCCCGGTGCTCTTTGTCACCACAATGCTCCATGAAATTTTCATCACAGTGCTCTGTGTCCCTTGTCATCACAATGCTCCATGCCTTTGTCAGCACAATGCTCCATGACACTTGTCATCAAAATGCTCCATGCGCTTGTCAGCACAATGCTCCATGACACATGTCATCACAATGTGCCATGCTCTTGTCATCACAAGGGTCCACATCCTTTTCATCGCTGTGCTCCATAAAACTTGTCATCACAATCCTCCATGACACTTGGTATGACAATGCTCCATGCCATTGTCATCACAATGGACAATGACATATGTCATCACATTGATCCCTGACACCTGTCTTCACAATACTCCATGACCTTGTCATCACAATGTTCCATGCCCTTGTCATCACAATGCGCCATGCCCACTGTCATCACTATAATCCATGAAACATGTCAGACCAATGTTCCATGCCCCTGTCATCACAATGCTCCGTGACCCCTGTCATCACAATGCTCCGTGACTCCAGTCATCACAATGCTTCATGACATTTCTCCTCACAATGGTCCATGCCCTAGTCACACAAGGCTCTGTGACATTTGTCACCACTATGCTCCATGCCCTTGTCATCTCAATGTTTCATGCCGACTGTCATCACAATAATCCATGAAACTTGTCAGACCAATGATCCATGCACCTGTCATCATATTGCTCCAAGTCCTTGTCATCAAAATGCTCCATCACCGCTTTCATCACAATGCACCGTGACTCCAGTCATCACAAAGATTCATGACCAATGTCCTCACAATGGCCCATGCCCTCGTTACACAAGGCTTTGTGATATTTGTCACCACAATGCTCCATGAAATTTTCATCACAGTGCTCTCTGTCCCTGGTCTTCACAATGCTCCATGTCTTTGTCAGCACAGTGCTCCATGACACTTGTCATCAAAATGCTCCATGCACTTGTCAGCACAGTGCTCCATGACACATGTCATCACAATGTGCCATGCTCTTGTCATCACAATGCTCAACATCCTTTTCATCGCTATGCTCCATAAAATTTGTCATCACAATGCTCCATGCACTTTTCATCAAAATGCTCTCTCACCACATATATCACAATGTTCCATCACTAGTCATCAAAATACTCTTTCACTCCTGTCATCACAATGTTCCATGACCACTGTCATCACAGTGCTCCATTACATTTGTCATGACAATCCTCAATGACACTTGGTATCACAATGCTCCATGCCATTGTTATCACAATGGACAATGACATATGTCATCACAATGCTCCCAGACACCTGTCTTCACAATACTCCATGACATTGTCATCACAATGTTCCATGCCCTTGTCATGACAATGCTCCATGACCCCTGTCATCACAATGCTCCGTGACTCCATTCATCACAATGCTTCATGACTTTTGTCCTCACAATGGTCCATGCCCTCGTCACACAAGGCTCTGTGACCTTGTCACTACAATGCTCCATGCCCTTGTCATCTCAATGCTAAATGCCCACTGTCATCACAGTAATCCATGAAACTTGTCAGACCAATGTTCCATGCCCCTGTCATCACATTGCTCCATGCCATTGTCATCACAATGCTCCATGACCCCTGTCATCACAGTGCTCCGTTACTCCAGTCATCACAATGATTCATGACCTTTCTCATCTCAATGGACCATGCCCTCGTCACACAAGGCTCTGTGATCTTTGTCACCACAATGCTCCATGAAATTTTCATCACAGTGCTCTGTGTCCCTTTTCTTCACAATGCTCCATGCCTTTGTCAGCACAATGCTCCTTGACACTTGTCATCAAAATGCTCCTTGCGCTTGTCAGCACAATGCTCCATGACACATGTCATCAAAATGTGATATGCTCTTTTCATCACAAAGCTCCACATCCTTTTCATCGCTATGCTCCATAAAACTTGTCATCACAATGCTCCATGCACTTCTCATCGAAATGCTCTCTCATCACATATATCAAAATATTCCATCACTAGTCATCACAATACTCGCTCACCCCTGTCATCTCAATGTTCCATGACCACTGTCATCACAGTGCTACATGCCCTTATCATCACAATGCTCCATGACCCCTGACATCACAATGTTCCATAACCCCTCTCACAAAATGCACCATGACCCATTTCATCACAATGCTTCATGACCCCTGACATCACAATATTCTATATCCCCTGTCATCAAAATATTCCATGAAACTTTTATTCAAATTGCTCCATGACCCTGTCATCACAATGCTCCCTCCCCTTCTCATCACAATGCACCACGCCCTTGTCATCAAAATGCCCCATGACATTTGTCATCACAAAACTCCATGACCCTTGGCATCTCAATGCTCCATGCCATTGTCATCACAATGCTCAATGAAATCTCTCATCACATTACTCCATGCCCTTGTCATCACAGTGCTCCATTACACCTGTCATAACAATGCTCCATGACCCCTGCCATCACAGTGTTCCACGGCCTTGTCATCACAAGGCTCCATGACCCTTGTCATCACAATGCTCCAAGACCTCTGTAATCACATTCTCCATGCCACTTTTCATCTCAATGCTCCATGAACACTGTCATCACAATGCACCATGCCCTTCATCATAATGATTCATGCTATTGTCATCACAATGAAATCCAAATGCTCCAAGTCCTCTGTCATCACAATGCTCCAAACCTTTCTGATCACAATGTTCCATAACACTTGTCATCACATGCCCCATGACGCTCGTCATCACATTTATGAAAGGTCTTCTCATCACAATGCACCATGACCTTTGTCACCACAATGCTCAATACACTTGGCATCACAATGCTCGCTGACACTTGTCATCAGTATGCTCCTTGAACACTGTCATGACAAGGCTCCATGCGTTTTTCATCACAATGATCCATTCCCTTTTCATCACAATGCTCCAAGTTCCCTGTTATCACAATGCTCCGTGACTCCAGTCATCACAATGCTTCATGACATTTGTCATCACAATGGTCCATGACCTCATCACACAAAGCTTTGTGACCTTTGTCACCACAATGCTCCATGAAATTTTTATCACAATGCTCTGTGACACTTGTCATCACAAAGCTCCATGCCTTTGTCAGCACAATGCTCCATGACCCTTGTCATCACAATGCTCGATGCGCATGTCAGCACAGTGCTCCATAACCCATGTCATCACAATGCACCATGCACTTGTCATCACAATGCTCCACATCCTTTTCATCAAAATGCTCCATAAACCTTGTCATCACAATGCTCCATGCACTTCTCCTCAAAATGCCTTCTCACCACTGATATCACAATGTTCCATCACTAGTCATCACAATACTCCCTCACCCCTTTCATCACAATATTCCATGACCCCTGTAATCACAATGCTCCATGCCCTTGTCATCACAAAGCTCGATGACGCATGTCATCAGAATGCTCCATGACCTTCGAATCACAATGTTCCATGCCCTTGTCATCACAATGCTCCAACACCACTGTAATCACAATGTTCCATGCCCCTTTTCATCTCAATGCTCCATGAACCCTGTCATCACAATGCACCATGCCCATCACCATAATATTTCATGCTATTGTCATCACAATGAAATCAAAATGCTCAATGACCTCTGTCATCACAATGCACCAAACACTTCTGATCACAATGTTCCATAACACTTGTCATCACAAGGCCCCATGACGCTGGTCATCACAATTATCCATGGTCTTCTCATCACAATGCTCCATGATCTTTGTCATCACAATGCTCAATACACTTATCATCACAATGCACCCTGACAGTTGTCATCAGTATGCTCCTTGAACCCTGTCATGACAAGGCCCCATGCATTTTTCATCAGAATGATCCATTCCCTTTTCATCACAATGCTACAAGTCCCCTGTAATCAGAGTGCTCCATGTCCTTGTCATCACAAAGCTCCATGATGCATGTCATCAGATTGCTCCATTGACTTCTCATCACAATGCTCCATGCCCTTGTAATCACATTGCTTCAAAACCCCTGTAATCTCAATGCTTCATGCACCTTTCATCAGAATGCTCCATGACCCATTTCATCCAAATGCTCCATGACCCCTGACATCACAACGTTCCATAACACCTGTCATCAAAATATTCCATGACACTTTTCATCAATTTGCTCCATGACCCTGTCATCACAATGCTCCCTGCCCTTCTCATCACAATGCACCACGACCTTGTCATCAAAATGCTCCATGACGTTTGTCATCACAAAGATCCATGACCCTTGGAATCACAATGCTCCATGCCATTTCATCACAATGCTACATGAAACCTCTCATCACATTGCTCCATGCCTTTGTCAGCACAATGCTCCATGACGCTTGTCATTACAATGCTTGATACTCTTCTCATCACAATGCTCCATGCCCTTGTCATTACAAGCCCACTGACACATGTATCACAGTGTTCCGTGCCCTAGTCATCACAATGCTCCATGCCGAATCTCATCACAATAATCCATGAAATTTTCAGACTAATCTTCCATGCCCTTGTCATCACAATGCTCCATTTCCCCTGTCATGACAATGCTCCATGACCCCTGCCATCACAATATTCCACGGTCTTGCCATCACAATGCTCCATGCCCTGGTCTTCACAATGCTCCATGTCCCATGTCATCACAATTCTCCACGTCCTTGTCATCACAATGCTGCTTGACACTTCTTATCACAATGTTACATGATCTTTTCATTACAATTGTCCAGGCACTTGTCATCGCAATGCTCTATGATCCCTGTCATAGCAGGCTCCATGCGCTTGTCATGACAATGCTTCACGACGTTGTCATCAAAATTCTCAATGGCCCTTGTCATCACAATGCTCCATGAGCCTTGTCATCACAATTTCCCAAGCCCTTGTCATCAAAATGCTCCATTCCCTTTGTCATCACAATCCTCCATGACACTTGGTATCACAATGCTCCATGCCATTGTCATCACAATGGACAATGACATATGTCATCACAATGCTCCCTGACACCTGTCTTCACAGTAAACCATGACCTTGTCATCACAATGTTCCATGCCCTTGTCATCACAATGTGCCATTCCCACTGTCATCACAATAATCCATGTAACTAGTCAGACCAGTGTTCCATGCCCCTGTCATCAAAATGCTCCAAGCCCCTCTCATCACAATGCTCCATGCCCCTGTCATCAAAAAGATCCATGACACATGTCATCAGAATGCTCCAGGGCCTTCTCATCACTATGCTCCATGACCTTGTCATCACAATGCTCCAAGACCCCTGTAATCACAATGCTCCATGCCCCTGTTCATCAGAATGCTCCATTAGACTTGTCATCACAAGGATCCATGGTCTTCTCATCACACTGCTCCAGGACCTTGTCATCAAAATGCTCCATTCCCTTGTCTTCACAATGCTCCTTGACCACTGTAATCACAATACTCCATGAACATTTTCAGGCCAATGCTCCATGACCGTCTCATCACAATGCTCCATTACCCTTGTCATCATAATGCTCCATGACGCTTGACATCACAATGTCCCAAGACCTTGTCATCAAAATGCTCCGTTACCTTTGTCATCACAATCCTCCATGACACTTGGTATCACAATGCTCCATTCCATTGTCATCACAATGGACAATGACATATGTCATCACAATGATCACTGACACCTGTCTTCACAGTACTCCATGACCTTGTCATCACAATGTTCCATGCCCTTGTCATCACAAAGTACCATGCCCACTGTCATCACAATAATCCATGTAACTAGTCAGACCAATGTTCCATTCCCCTGTTATCAAAGTGCTCCATGCCGCTGTCATCACAATGCTCCATGCCGCTGTCATCACAAAGATCCATGACACATGTCGTCAGAATGCTCCATGGCCTTCTCATCACAGTGCACCGTGACACCTGTCATCACAATGCTACATGCCCCTTGTCATTACAGTGATCCATGACGCTCTTCATCATAATTATCCATTGTCTTTTCATCACAATGCTCCACGGTCTTGCCATGACAATTCTCCATGCCCTGTTCATCACAGTGCTCCATGTCCCAAGTCATTACAATTCTCCACGTCCTTGTCATCACAATTCTTCGTGACACTTCTCATCACAATGTTATATGATCTTTTCATCACAATTCTCCATGAACTTGTCATCGCAATGCTCTATGACCACTGTCATAGCAAGCTCCATGTGCTTGTCATCACAATGCTTCACGACGTTGTCATCAAAATTCTCAATGGCCCTTGTCATCACAATTCTCCATGCCATTGTCATCACAATGCTCCATGACCCTTGTCATCACAATGTTCCAAGCCCTTGTCATCACAATGCTCCATGACGCTCTCATCACAATGTCCCAAGCCCTTGTCATCAAAATGCTCCATTACCTTTGTTATCACAATCCTCCATGACACTTGGTATCACGATGCTCCATGCCATTGTCATCACAATGGACAATGACATGTCATCACAGTGCTCCCTGACACCTATCTTCACAGTACTCCATGACCTTGTCATCACAATGCTCCATGCCCTTGTCATCACAATGGTCCAAGACACCTGTAATCACAATGCTCCATGCCCCTTTCCATCTCAATGCTCCATGAACCGTGCCATCACAATGCACCATGCCCATCATCATAATGTTTCATGCTATTGTCATCAATATGAAATCAATATGCTCCATGACCTCTGTCATCACAATGCTCTAAACACTTGTGATCACAATGTTCCATAACACTTGTCATCACAACGCCCAATGATGCTCATCATCACAGTTATCCTTGGGCTTCTATTCACAGTACTCCATTACCTTTGTCATCACAATGCTCAATACACTTGTCATCACAATGCTCCATGAAGCCTCTCATCATATTGCTCCATGCCCTTGTCATCACAAAGCTCCAAGACGCTTGTCATCACAATGCTCCATGCCCTTCTCATCACAATGCTCCATGTCCTTGTCATTACAAATCTCCATGACCCATGTATCTAAGTGTACCTTGCCCATGTCATCATAATGCTCCATGCACACTCTCATCACAATAATCCATGAAACTTTTCAGACCAATGCTCCATGCCCTTGTCATCACAATGCTCCATTACTCCTGTCATAATAATGCTCCATGAGCCCTGCCATCACAAGGTTCCACGGCCTTGTCATCACAAGACTCCATGACACTTGTCATCACAATGCTCCAAAACCCTGTAATCACAATGCTCCATACCCTTGTCATCACAAAGCTCCATGACGCATGTCATCAGAATGCTTCATGGCCTTCTCATTCACAATGAACCATGCCCTTGTCATCACAATGCTCCATAACCCCTGTCATCACAATGCTCCATGACCACAGTCATCACAACGATCCATCACCCCTGACAACACAATGGTCCGGGACCCTTGTCATCAAAATGCTCCATGACCCTTGTCATCACAATGATCCATGCCCTTGTTATCACAATGCTCCATGACCCCTGTAATCACAATGTTCAGTGACGCTTGTCATCACAGTGCTCCATAACCCTTGTCATCAAAATGTGCCATGTATTTGTCAGCAAAATGCTTCATGAACTTGTCATCACAATGCTCCTTTCCCATTGTCATCAAAATCCTCGATGAAACTTGGGTTCACATTGCTTGATGCACTTGTCATCACAATGCGCCATGGTCCTTGAAATGAAAATGATCCATGACCTCTGTCATCACAAAGCTCCATGCCCACTGTCATAGCAATAATCCATGAAACTTGTCAGACCAATACTCCATGCCCCTGTCATCACAATGCTCCATGCCCTTGTAATCACAATGCTCCATTGCCCCTCACATCATAATGTTCCTTGACTCCAGTCATCACAATGCTTTATGACCTTTGTCAACACAATGGTCCATCCCCTCGTCATCACAATGCTCTGTAACACTTGTCAACACAATGCTCCATGCCTTTGTCAGCACAATGCTCCATGACCCTTGTCATCACAATGCTCCATGTGCTTCTCAACACAACGCTCCGAGACACATGTCATCACAATGTGCCATGCACTTGTCATCACAATGCTCCACAACCTTGTCATCAAAATGCCCCATAAACATTTTTATCACAATGCTCCATGCACTTCTCATCTAAATGCTCTCTCACCACAGATATCACAATGTTCCATCACTAGTCATCACAGTACTCCCTCACCCCTGTCATCACAATGTTCCATGACCCCTGTCATCAAAATGCTACATGACCACTGACATCACAATGTTCCATGACCCCTGTCATCAAAATGTTCCCTGACCCTTTTCATCAAATTGCTCCATGACCCTGTCATCACAATGCTCCCTGCCCTTCTCATCACAATGCACCACGCACTTGTCATCAAAATGCTACATGACCTTTGTCATCACAAAGCTCCATGACCCTTTGCATCACAATACTCCATGCCATTGTCATCACAATGCTCCATGAACACTCTCATCACATTGCTCCTTGCCCTTGTCATCAGAATGCTCAATGGCTTTTTCATCACAATGCTCCATGCAATTGTCATCATAATACTCCACAAGCTTGTCGTCCGAATGCTCCATGAACCTTGTCATCACAATGCTCCATGACCCCTGTCGTCACAATGCTCCATGACACCAGTTATCACAATGCTCCATGCCCCTTGTCACTACAGTGCTCCATGATGCCCGTCATCACAATTATCCATGGTCTACACATCACAATGCTCCCCAGTCTTGCCATCACAATGCTCCATGTCCTGGTCATCAGTATTCTCCACGTCCTTGTCATCACAATGCACTTTGACACATCTCATCACAATTTTACATGCTCTTTTCACCAAAATTCTCCATGCCCTTGTCATTGCAATGCTCCATGACCCCTGTCATAGCAAGCTTCATGCGCTTGTCATTACAATGCTTCACGAATTTGTCATCAAAATTGTCAATGGCCCTTTTCATCACAAAGCTCCAAGCCCTTGTCATCACAATGCTCCATTACCTTTGTCATCACAATCCTCCATGACACTTGGCATCACAATGCTCCATGCCATTGTCATCACAATTGTCCATGACATAGGTCATCACAATGCTCCCTGACACAGGTCATCACAATGCTCCCTGACACCTGTCTTCACAATTCTGCATGACGTTGTCATCACCATGCTCCATGCCCTGGTCATCACAAGGAGCCATGCCCATTGCCATCACAATAATCCATGAAACTTGTCAGAACAAAGCTCCATGCCCCTGTCATCACAATGCTCCATGCCATTGTCATCACAATGATCCATGACTTCAGTCATCAAAATGCTTCATGACCTTGGTCATCACAATGGTCCATGCCATCGTCATCACAAGGCTCTATGACATTTGTCACCACAATGCTCCATGAACTTTTCATCAAAATGCTTTGTGACACTTGTCATCACAATGCTCCATGCCTTTCTCAGCACAATGCTACATGAACCTTGTCATCACAATGTTCCATGCCCTTGTCAGCACAGTGCTCCATGACCTTTGTCATCACAATGCTCCAAGCCCTTGTCATCACAATGCTCCATTACCTTTGTCATCACAATCCTCCATGACACTTTGAATCACAATGCTCCATGCCATTGTCATCACAATGGGCCATGACTTAGGTCTTCACAATGCTCCCTGACACCTGTCTTCATAATACTGCATAACATTTTCATCAAAATGCTCCGTGCCATTGTCATCACAATGCGCCATTCCCACTGTCATCACAATAATCCATGAAATTTGTAAGACCAGTGTTCCATGCCCCTGTCATCACAATGCTCCATGCCCTTGTCATCACAATGCTCCATGACCCCTGTCATCACAATGCTCTGTGACTCCAGTCATCACAAGGCTTCATGACCTTTCTCATCAAAATGGTCCATGCCCTCGTCATCACAAGTCTCTGTGACATTTGTCACCACAATGCTCCATGAACTTTTCATCACAATGCTCTGTGACCCTTGTCATCACAATTCTCTATGCCTTTCTCAGCACAATGCTCCATGACCATTGTCATCACAATGCTCCATGGGCTTCTCAGCACAATACTCCATGACCCACGTCATCACAACGCGCCATGTGCCTGTCATCACAATGCTCCACATCCTTTTCATCACACTGCTGCTTAATCCTTGTCATTACAGCGCTCCATGCACTTCTCATCAAAATGCTCTCTCACCACTGATATCACAATGTTCCATCACTATTCATTCCAATACTCCATCACCCCTGTCATCACAATGTTCCATGACCCCTGTCATTAAAATGCTACATGCACTTATCATCACAATGTTCGATGACCCCTGACATCACAATATTCCATAACCCCTGTCATCAAAATGCTCCATGACACTTTTCATCACAAAGCTCCATGACCCCTGAACTCACAATATTCCATAACCACTGTAATCAAAATGTTCCATGACCCTTTTCAGCAAATTATTCAATGACCCTGTCATCACAATGCTCCCTGCCCTTCTCATCACAATGCACGTCACCCTTGTCATCAGAATGCTCCATGACATTTGTCATCACAAAGCTCCATAACCATGGGCATCACAATGCTCCATGCCATTGTCATCACAATGCTCCATGAACCCTCTCATCACATTGCTCCATGCCGTTGTCATCACAAAGCTCCATGACGCTTGTCATCACAATGCTCCATGGCCACTCTCATCACAATATACATGAAACATTTCAGACCAATGCTCCATGCCCTTGTCATCACAATGCTCCATTCCCCCTGTCATAACAATGCTCCATGAAACCTGCCATCACAAGGATCCACAGCCTTGTCATCAAAAGACTCCATGACCCTTTTTATCACAATGCTCCAAGACCCTGTAATGACAATGCTCCATGCAATTGTCATCAGAAAGCTCCATGACGCATGTCATCAGAATGCTCCGTGGACTTCTCATTCACTATGCTCCATGCCCTTGTCATCACAATGATCCAAAACCCATGTAATCACAATGCTCCATGCCCCTTTTAATCTCAATGCTCCAAGAACCCTGTCATCCCATGTACCATGCCCATCATCATAATGATTCATGCTATTGTCATCACAATGAAATCAATATGCTCCATGACTTCTCTCATCACAATGCTCCAAACACTTGTGATCACCATGTTCCATAACACTTGTCATCACAATGCCCGATGACGCTCCTCATTACAGTTAACCATGGTCTTCTCATCACAATGCTCCTTGAAATTTGTCATCACAATGCTCAATACAATTGTCATCACAATGCTCCCTGACATTTGTCGAGAGTATGCTCCTTTAAACCTGCCCTGACAAGGCTCCATGCCTTTTTCATCACAATGATCCATGCCCTTTTCATCACAATGCTCAAAGACCCCTGTAATCACAATGCTCCATTCCCCTTTTCATCACAAACATCCATGACACATGTCATCAGAATGCTCCATGGCCTTCTCATCACAATGCTCCATGCCCTTGTTATCACAGTGCTCCAAGACCCCTGTCATCACAATACTCCATGAATATTTTCATCCTAATGCTCCATGATCTTCTCATCACAATACTCCATGATCCCTGTCATCACAACGCTCCGTGCTCCTTGAAATCAAAATGATCCATGACCTCTGTCATCACAATGCTCCAAACCCTTGTGATCACATTGTTCCAGAACACTTGTCATCACAACGCTCCATGATGCCTGTCATCACAATACTCCATGCCCGTGTCATCACAATGCTCCATGACCTTTGTTATCACAATGTTCAATACACTTGTCATCACAATGCTCCCTGACACTTGGCTTCACAATGCTCCATGCCATTGTCATCACAATGCACCAAGACATATGTCATCACAATGCTCCCTGACACCTGTCTGCACAGTACTCCATGACCTTCTCATAACAATGCTGCATGCCCTTGTCATCACAATGCGCCATGCCCACTGTCATCTCAATAATCCATGAAACTTGTCAGACCAATGCTCCATGCCCCTGTCATCACAATGCTCCATGCCCTTGTCATCACAATGCTCCGTGATTCCAGTCATCACAATGCTTCATGACCTTTGGCATCAAAATTGTCCATGCCCTCGTCATCACAGGGCTCTGTGAAATTTGTCACGGTAATGCTACATGAACTTTTCATTCACAATGCTCTGTGACCCTTGCCATCACAATGCTCCATGCCTTTGTCAGCAGAGTGCTCCATGACCCTTGTTATCACAATGCTCCATGCGCTTGTTATCAAAATTTTCCACAAACTTGTCATCAGAATGCTCCATAAAACTTGTCATCACAATGCTCCATGTACTTCTCATCGAAATGCTCTCTCACCACTGATATCAAAATGTTCCATCACTAGTCATCACAATACTCCGTCACCCCTGTCATGACAATGTTCCACGGCCTTGTCATCACAAGTCTCCATGACCCTTGGCATCACAATGCTCCAAGACCCCTGTAATCACAATGCTCCGTGCTATTGTCATCACAAAGCTCCATGACGCATGTAATCCATCTGCTCCATGGCCTTCTCATAACAATGCTCCATGCCCTTGTCATCACCATGCTCCATGACAACTGTAATCAAAATGCTCCATGCCACTTTTCATTCAATGCTCCATGAACTCTGTAATCAAAATGAACCATGCCCATCATCATGGAGACTTATCAATACATAGGTTTTAATATTCCTACTAGTCAGATATATTACTCTGCGAGAAATATGGGGTTTTGAGTCCATTTCACTGAGGAAAGTGTAGGTCTTGTCTATTCAGTATTTGGTTTTTGGAACGGTAACTGTACTAATATCAAACTCTGGTTTTATGCATCACCCCAACTCTCCTTCCCCGTTAAGCAGGCATAAGAGTGTTTTCTAAATGTGAGACTCTGTTCTCTTTCCTAACTCAGTTCATGTGTAGCCATGTTTACAGGACCTTCATAAGTGATATCTTATGATAAGTTTCTTTTTCTCTGTGACTTATTTCACTTAGAATCATCGTACCTGAATCCACTCATTTTGCTGCTACTGGCCTTATAACATTGATTTCATGGCTGAGGGATATTCCATCATACGTAAGTAACACAATTTCTTGAACCATTTTTGTCTTTCCTAGGATATTTAAGGTGTACCCAATTTGAGGTTCTTGTAAGCAGTGCAGCACTAAATTTTGAGGTGGCTCTGTCTTATTGATTTTCAGTAATCCCAAGGTATATTCTCTAGACTGGAAGTGCCCTTGGCTCTGTTGTTCTGTTGTTTCCTTGTTTTAGGGAGCACAATGCACTCCTCCAGAGAGGCAGTTGGCAATTTATATCCTGCCCATCAGCATAAGTAGGCTCCCTGTTCTCCAGGGCCTGTCTTGCCTTTCTGGTTTTTACACATTTTGCGGATGTCCCTTTTGACTGGTGGGAAGTGATACATCATTGTAGTTCAGATTTGCGTTGCCTGCTTGCTTGCTTGGCCAAAAAGTACGTATGTGTTTTCTCCTTAATATATTCAGGAGAAAACACATACGCCCTTTCTGGCCAAGTGCATCATTGTCGAAGTTGTGCCCCTCTTCCTGTGCTTTAAAAGTGATTGCAATGTACCTCTTGAAATATGTTTCCTGCTATTCTGGCTCGCTTTCAAGTCCGCCTCGTTGCATTCCCTCCACAGATTTTTGGACGATTATTGTCCTTTACTTCTGTGACAGTTTGTGCATTGCTGTGCCACTAAGCTCCATTTTTCAACTCGTTTTTTGTGAATTGACCACAAGTCCAAATTTTGGTTCAAGACCTATACTGGTTCCCGTCGGGTGGCTGAGACTTTGGTTAATTCTTCTTCCTTCCGGGAAATTAGAGTGACATGTGCCCGTCCAAATGCCTAACAGATACTCTCTCATTGGTTCTCCCTCTTCCCTTTCATCCTCTGCCAAATTGGCAACGTGTGCGAACAAGGAGGTTAAAGGGGCTGTCTTTCCAAGTTGGGAGATTGGTAGTAAATCTGTTGGAAAGTAAAACCGGAGCACCAGGAGAGGGGTTATTACTTGAGTTTTAGAAATCTTTCATATTCACAGTGTGTCCATTCTCTAGGGTTCCCGTACATGTTATTGCTGTAATAATATTCCCTTCAAGCTGGAGAATTGGGACCCTTGGAATGTGGGCCACTCGTTATTGCTTTAAAGGGTCTGCATTTGCTCACCGAATATCACCAATCCTCTCAGTCCCAAGTGTCCAGCCTTTTGCCACATCCAGCTGTCATTGTAGATATAGTCATTCCAGGTTTCATCAGAGCCCCTGAAGGAATTGTAAAGAATTTCCCTGTTTTTTTGTTTTTTTTTTGAAATTCCTTTTTATAGTGGGTTTGAACTGATTCTCACTGCTATGTTTATGCCAGTCTAGACAAACTTGATTCCCTTACGGAGACATATCTAATACATAGGTTTTAAAATTCTTACCAGTCAGATATATTCCTCTGCGGGAAATATGGCGTTTTGAGTCCCTTTCACTGAGGAAAGTTTAGGTATTTTATATTCCGTAGTTGGTTTTTGGAACGGTACCTGTACTAATATCAAACTCTGGTTTTATGCATCACCCTACCCCTCCTTCCCCGTTAAGCAGGCATAAGAGTGTTTTCTAAATGTGAGACTCTGTTCTCTTTCCTAACTCAGTTCATGTGTAGCCATGTTTACAGGACCTTCATAAGTGATATCTTATGATAAGTTTCTTTTTGTCTGTAACTTATTTCATTTAGAATCATCGTAACTGAATCCACTCATTTTGAAACTACTGGCCTTATGACATTGATTTCATGGCTGACTGATATTCCGTCGTACATAAGTAACACAATTTCTTGAACCATTTTTGTCTTTCCTGTGATATTTAAGGTGTACCCAAGTTGAGGTTCCTGTAAGCAGTGCAGCCCTAAATTTTGGGGTGGCTCTGTCTTATTGATTTTCAGTTTTCCCAAGGTATATTCCCTAGACTGTAATGGCGATTGGCTCTCTAGCTCTGTTGTTTCCTTGTTTTAGGGAACACAATGCACTCCTCCAAAGAGGCAGTTGGCAATTTACATCCTTTCCGTCAGCATAACTAGGCTCCCTGTTCTCCAGGGCCTATATTGCCTTTCTGGTTTTCACACATTTTGTGGATGTCCCTTTTGACCGGTGGGATGTGATACTTCATTGTAGTGCAGATTTGCATTGCCCGCTTTCTTGCTTAGCCAAAATGGGCGTATGCATTTTTCCTGAATATATTCAGGAGAAAACGCATATGCCCTTATTAGCCAAGTGCATCATTGTCGAAGTTGTGCCCCTATTCCTGTGCTTTAAATGTGATTCCAATGTACCTCTTGAAATCTCTTTCCTGCTATTCTGGCTCGCTTTCAAGTCTCCCTCGTTGCCTTCCCTCAACAGATTTTCAGAAGATTGTTGTCGTTTATTACTCTGCCAGTTTGTACAATGCTGTGCCCCTGAGCTCCATTTTTCAACTCGTTTCTTGTGAGCTGAGCGCAAGTCCAAAATTTTGGTTCAGGACCTATACTGGTTCCCGGCGGGTGTCTGAGACTTTGGTTAATTCTTCTTCCTGCCGGGAAATTAAAATGACATGTGCCGTCCAAATGTCTAACAGCTATTCTCTCATTGGTTCTCCCTCTTCCCTTTCATTCTCTACCAAATTGGCCACCTGTGAGAACCAGGAGCTTAAAGGGGCTGTCTCTCCATGTTGGGAGATTGATAGTAAAGCAGTTGCAAAGTCAAACCGGAGCACCAGGAGAGGGATTATTAGTTGAGTTTTAGAAACCTTTCGTATTCACAGTGTGTCCATTCTCTAGGTCTCCAGTACCTGTTATAGCTGTAGTAATATTCCCTTCATCCTGGAGAGTTGGGACCCTTGGAATGTGTGCCTCGCATTGTTGCTTTAAAGGGTCTGCATTTGCTCACCGAATCTCACCAATCCTCTCAGTCCCAAGTGTCCAGCCTTATGCCACATCCAGCTGTCATTGTAGATAGGGTCATTCCAGGTTTCATCAGAGCCCCTGAAGGAATTGTAAAGAATTTCCCTGTTTTTTTTTTTTTTGTTTTTTAAATTCCTTTTTATAGTGCCTTTGAACTGATACTCACTGCCATGTTTATGCCAGTCTAGACAAACTTGATTCCCTTATGGAGACATATCAATACATAGATTTTAATATTCTTACCAGTCAGATATATTCCTCTGCGGGAAATATGGCGTTTTGTGTCCCTTTCACTGAGGAAAGTGTAGCTCTTGTTTATTCCGTATTTGGTTTTTGGAACGGTTCCTGTACTAATATCAAACTCTGGTTCTATGCATCAACCCACCTCTCCTTCCCCCTTAAGCAGGCAAAAGAGTGTTTTCTAAATGTGAGGCTCTGCTCTCTTTCCTAAATCAGTTCATGTGTAGCCATGTTTAGAGGACCTTCATAAATGATATCTTATGATAAATTTATTTTTCTCTGTGACTTATTTCACTTAGAATCATCGTACCTGAATACACTCATTTTGAAGCTACTGGCCTTATGACATTGATTTCATGGCTTAGGGATATTACATCGTATGTAAATACCACAATTTTTTGAACCATTTTTGTCTTTCCTGCATATTTATGGTGTACCCAAGTTGAAGTTCTTGTAAGAAGTGCAGCCCTAAATTTTGAGGTGGCTCTATCTAATTGCTTTTCAGTTTTCCCAAGTTATATTCCCTAGACTGGAAGTGCCCTTGGCTCTGTAGCTCTGTTGTTTACTTGTTTTAGGGAACACAATGCACCCCTCCAGAGAGGCAGTTAGCAATTTATATCCTGCCCATCAGCATAACTAGGCTCCCTGTTCTCCATTGCCTGTCTTGCCTTTCTGGCTTTTACACATTTTGCGGATGTCGCATTGGACCGGTGGGAAATGATACTTCTTTGTAGTGCAGATTTGCATTTCCCGCCTGCTTGCTTGGCCAAAAAGGGCATAAGCGTTTTCTCCTGAATATATTCAGGTGAAAACGCATACACCCTTTTTGGCCAAGTGCATCATTGTAGAAGTTGTGCCCCTCTTCCTGTGCTTTAAATGTGATTCCAATGTACCTCTTGAAATCTGTTTCCTGTTATTGTGGCTCGCTTTCAAGTCCGCCTCGTTGCCTTCCCTCAACAGATATGTGGACAATTGTAGTCCTTTATTACTCAGCCAGTTTGTGAATTTCTGTGCCCCTGAGATCCATTTTTTAACTCGTTTTTTGTGAGCTGACCGCAAGTCCAAAATTTTGGTTCAGGACCTATACTGGTTCCCGGCGGGTGGCTGAGACTTTGGTTAATTCTTCCTCCTTCCGGGAAATTAGAGTGACATGTGCCCGTCCAAATGCCTAACAGCTACTCTCTCATTGGTTCTCCCTCTTCCCTTTCATCCTCTGTCAAATTGGCAACTTCTGCGATAGAGAAAGTTAAAGGGGCTGTCTCTCCAATTTGGGAGATTGATAGTAAAGCAGTTGGAAATTGAAACCGGAGCACCAGGAGAGGGACTATTAGTTGAGTTTTAGAAACCTTTCATATTCACACTGTGTCCATTCTCTAGGGTTCCCGTACATGTTATAGCTGTAGTAATATTCCCTTCAACCTAGAGAATTGGGACCCTTGGAATGTGGGCCACTCGTTATTGCTTTAAATGGTCTGCATTTGCTCACCGAATATCACCAATCCTCTCAGTCCCAAGTGTCCAGCCTAATGCCACATTCAGCTGTCATTGTAGATAGTGTCATTCCAGGTTTCATCAGGGCCCCTGAAGGAATTGTAAAGAATTTCCCTTTTTTTTTGTTTTGTTTTTGAAATTCCTTTTTAGAGTGGGTTTGAGCTGATTCTCACTGCCATGTTTATGCCAGTCTAGACAAACTTGATTCCCTTACGGAGACATATCTAATACATAGGTTTTAAGATTCTTACCAGTCAGATATATTCCTCTGCGGGAAATATGGGGTTTTGAGTCCATTTCACTGAGGAAAGTGTAGGTCTTGTCTATTCCGTATTTGGTTTTTGGAACGGTACGTGTACTAATATCAAACTCTGGTTTTATGCATCACCCCACCTCTCCTTCCCCCTTAAGCAGACATAAGAGTGTTTTCTAAATATGAGACTCTGTTCTCTATCCTAACTCAGTTCATGTATAGCCATGTTTACAGGATCTTCATAAGTGATATCTTATGATAAGTTTCTTTTTCTGTATGACTTACTTCACTTAGAATCATCGTACCTGAATACACTCATTTTGCTGCTACTGGCCTTATAACATTGATTTCATGGCTGAGGGATATTCCATCGTACATAAGTAAGACAATTTCTTGAACCATTTTTGGCTATCCTAGGATATTTAAGTTGTACCCAAGTTGAGGTTCTTGTAAGCAGTGCAGCCCTAAATTTTGAGGTGGCTCTGTCTTATTGATTTTCAGTATTCCCAAGGTATATTCCCTAGACTGGAAGTTCCTTTGGCTCTGTTGCTCTGTTGTTTCCTTGTTTTAGGGAACACAATGCACTCCTCCAGAGACGCAGTTGGCAATTTACATCCTGCCCATAAGCATAACTAGGCTCCCTGTTCTCCAGGGCCTGCCTTGCCTTTCTGGTTTTACACATTTTGCGGATGTCCCTTTTGACCGGTGGGAAGTGATACTTCATTGTAGTTCAGATTTGCATTGCCCGCTTGCTTGCTTGGCCAAAAAGGACGTATGCGTTTTCTCCTGAATTGATTCAGGAGAAAACACATACGGCATTGCTGGCCAAGTGCATAATTGTTGAAGTTGTGCCCCTGTTCCCGTGCTTTAAAGGCGATTCCAATGTACCTCTTGAAATCTGTTTCCTGCTATTCTGGCTCACTTTCAAGTCCGCCTCGTTGCCTTCCCTCAAAAGATTTTTGGACGATTGTTGTCCTTTATTTCTCTGACAGTTTGTGCATTGTTGTGCCCTTAAGATCCATTTTTCAACTCGTTTTTTGTGAGCTGACCGCAAGTCCAAAATTTTGGTTCAGGACCTATTACGGTTCCCGGCGGCTGGCTGAGACTTTGGTTAATTCTTCTTCCTTCCGGGAAATTAGAGTGACATGTGCCCGTCCAAACGCCTAACAGCTACTCTCTCATTGGTTCTCCCTCTTCCCTTTCATCCTCTGCCAAATTGGCAACCTCTGCGAACAAGGAGGTTAAAGGGTCTGTCTCTCCAATTTGGGAGATTGATAGTAAAGCAGTTGGAAAGTCAAACCAGAGCACCAGGAGAGGGATTATTAGTTGAGTTTTAGAAACCGTTCGTATTCACAGTGTGTCCATTCTCTAGGTCTCCCATACCTATTATAGCTGTAGTAATATTCCCTTCATCATGGAGAGTTGGGACCCTTGGAATATGTGCCTCGCATTGTTGCTTTAAAGGGTCTGCATTTGCTCACCGAATCTCACCAATCCTCTCAGTCCCAAGTGTCCAGCCTTATGCCACATCCAGCTGTCGTTGTAGATAGGGTAATTCCAGGTTTCATCAGAGCCCCTGAAGGAATTGTAAAGAATTTCCTTGTTTTGTTTTGTTTTGTTTTTTAAATTCCTTTTTATAGTGGGTTTGAACTGATACTCACTGCCATGTTTATGACAGTCTAGACAAACTTGATTCCCTTACGGAGACATATCAATACATAGATTTTAACATTCTTACCAGTCAGATATATTCCTCTGCGGGAAATATGGGGTTTTGCGTACTTTTCACTGAGGAAGGTGTATGGATTGACTCTTCCGTAGTTGGTTTTTGGAACGGTACCTGTACTAATATCAAACTCTGGTTCTATGCATCACCACACCTCTCCTTCCCCCTTAAGCAGGCACAAGAGTGTTTTCTAAATGTGAGGCTCTGTTCTCTTTCCTAACTCAGTTCATGTGTAGCCATGTTTAGAGGACCTTCATAAATGATATCTTATAATAAATTTATTTTTCTCTGTGACTTATTTCACTTAGAATCATCGTACTTGAATCCACTCATTTTGATGCTACTGGCCTTATGACATTGATTTCATGGCTTAGGGATATTACATCGTATGTAAATATGACAATTTTTTGAACGATTTTTGTCTTTCCTGCATATTTATGGTGTACCCAAGTTGAGGTTCTTGTAAGAAGTGCAGCCCTAAATTTTGAGGTGGCTCTATCTTATTGCTTTTCAGTTTTCCCAAGTTATATTCTGTAGACTGGAAGTGCCGTTGGCTCTGTACCTCTGTTGTTTACTTGTTTTAGGGAACACAATGCACCCCCCCAGAGAGGCAGTTAGCAATTTATATCCTGCCCATCAGCATAACTAAGCTCCCTGTTCTCCATTGCCTGTCTTGCCTTTCTGGCTTTTACTCATTTTGTGGATGTCCCATTGGACCGGTGGGAAATGATACTTCTTTGTAGTGCAGATTTGCATTGCCCGCCTGCTTGCTTGGCCAAAAAGGGTATAAGCGTTTTCTCCTGAATATATTCAGGTGAAAACGCATACACCCTTTTTGGCCAAGTGCATCATTGTAGAAGTTATGCCCCTCTTCCTGTGCTTTAAATGCGATTCCAATGTACCTCTTGAAATCTGTTTCCTGCTATTCTGGCTCGCTTTCAAGTCCGCCTCGTTGCCTTCCCTCAACAGATATTTGGACGATTGTAGTCCTTTATTACTCTGCCAGTTTGTGAAATGCTGTGCCCCTGAGCTCCATTTTTTAACTCGTTTTTTGTGAGCTGACCGCAAGTCCAAAATTTTGGTTCAGGACCTATACTGGTTCCCGGCGGGTGGCTGAGACTTTGGTTAATTCTTCCTCCTTCCGGGTAATTAGAGTGACATGTGCCCGTCCAAATGCCTAACAGCTACTCTCTCATTGGTTCTCCCTCTTCCCTTTCATCCTCTGCCAAATTGGCAACTTTTGCGATAGAGAAGGTTAAAGGGGCTGTCTCTCCAATTTGGGAGATTGATAGTAAAGCAGTTGGAAATTGAAACCGGAGCACCAGGAGAGGGACTATTAGTTGAGTTTTAGAAACCTTTTGTATTCACACTGTGTCCATTCTCTAGGTTTCCCGTACATGTTATAGCTGTAGTAATATTCCCTTCATCCTGGAGAGTTGGGACCCTTAGAATGTGTGCCACACATTATTGCTTTAAATGGTCTGCATTTGCTCACCAAATCTCACTAATCCTCTCAGTCACAAGTGTCCAGCCTTATGCTACATCCAGCTGTCATTGTAGATAGTGTCATTCCAGGTTTCATCAGAGCCCCTGCAGGAATTGTAAAGCATTTCCCTGTTTTTTTTTTTTTTTTATTAGTTTCTGCTTTATAACAAAGTGAAGCAGTCATACATATACATCTGTTCCCACATCCCCTCCCTCATGCATCTCCCTCCCTCCCACCCTCCCCATCCCACCCCTCCAGGCGGTCACAAAGCACCGAGCTGATCTCCCTGTGCTCTGCGGCTGCTTCCCGCTATCTATCTACCTTACGTTTGGTAGTGTATATATGTCCATGCCTCTCTTTCCCTTTGTCACAGCTTACCCTTCCCCTTCCCCATATCCTCAAGTCCATTCTCAAGTAGGTCTGTGTCTTTATTCCCGTTTTACCCCTAGGTTCTTCATGACATTTTTTTTTTTAATTCCATATATATGTGTTAGCATACGGTATTTGTCTTTCTCTTTCTGACTTACTTCACTCTGTATGACAGACTCTAGGTCTATCCACCTCATTACAAATAGCTCAGTTTCGTTTCTTTTTATGGCTGAGTAATATTCCATTGTATATATGTGCCACATCTTCTTTATCCATTCATCCGATGATGGACACTTAGGTTGTTTCCAGCTCCGGGCTATTGTGAATAGAGCTGCAATGAACATTTTGGTACATGTCTCTTTTTGAATTATGGTTTTCTCAGGGTATATGCCTAGTAGTGGGATTGCTGGGTCATATGGTAGTTCTATTTTTAGTTTTTTAAGGAACCTCCATACTGTTCTCCATAGTGGCTGTACCAATTCACATTCCCACCAGCAGTGCAAGAGTGTTCCCTTTTCTCCACACCCTCTCCAGCATTTATTGTTTCTAGATTTCTTGATGATGGCCATTCTGACTGGTGTGAGATGATATCTCATTGTAGTTTTGATTTGCATTTCTCTAATGATTAATGATGTTGAGCATTCTTTCATGTGTTTGTTGGCAGTCTGTATATCTTCTTTGGAGAAATGCCTATTTAAGTCTTCTGCCCATTTTTTGATTGGGTTGTTTGTTTTTTTGCTATTGAGCTGCATGAGCTGTTTATAAATTTTGGAGATTAATCCTTTGTCAGTTGCTTCATTTGCAAATATTTTCTCCCATTCTGAGGGTTGTCTTTTGGTCTTGTTTATGGTTTCCTTTGCTGTGCAAAAGCTTTGAAGTTTCATTAGGTCCCATTTGTTTATCTTTGTTTTAATTTCCATTTCTCTAGGAGGTGGGTCCAAAAGGATCTTGCTGTGATTTATGTCATAGAGTGTTCTACCTATGTTTTCCTCTAAGAGTTTGATAGTTTCTGGCCTTACATTTAGGTCTTTAATCCATTTTGAGCTTATTTTTGTGTATGGTGTTAGGGAATGGTCTAATCTCATACTTTTACATGTCCCTGTCCAGTTTTCCCAGCACCACTTATTGAAGAGGCTGTCCTTTCTCCACTGTACATTCCTGCCTCCTTTATCAAAGATAAGTTGGCCATATGTGCGTGGGTTTATCTCTGGGCTTTCTATCCTGATCCACTGATCTATCTTTCTGTTTTTATGCCAGTACCACACTGTCTTAATTACTGTAGCTTTGTAGTATAGTCTGAAGTCAGGCAGCCTGATTCCTCCAGCTCCGTTTTTCGTTCTCAAGATTGCTTTGGCTATTCGGGGTCTTTTGTTTTTCCAAACAAATTTTGAAATTTTTTGTTCTACTTCTGTGAAAAATGCCAGTGGTAGTTTGATAGGGATTGCATTGAATCTGTAGATTGCTTTGGGTAGTAGAGTCATTTTCACAATATTGATTCTTCCAATCCAGGAGCATGGTATATCTCTCCATCTATTTAAATCATCTTTAATTTCTTTAATCAGTGTCTTATAATTTTCTGCATACAGGTCTTTTGTCTCCTTAGGTAGGTTTATTCCTAGATATTTTATTCTTTTTGTTGCAATGGTAAATGGGAGTGTTTTCTTGATTTCATTTTCAGATTTTTCATCATTAGTGTACAGGAATGCCAGAGATTTCTGTGCATTAATTTTGTATCCTGCTACTTTACCAAATTCATTGATTAGCTCTAGTAGTTTTTCGGTAGCATCTTTAGGATTCTCTATGTATAGTATCATGTCATCTGCAAACAGTGACAGCTTTACTTCTTCTTTTCCAATTTGGATTCCTTTTATTTCCTTTTCTTCTCTGATTGCTGTGGCTAAAACTTCCAAAACTATGTTGAATAAGAGTGGTGAGAGTGGGCAGCCTTGTCTTGTTCCTGATCTTAGTGGAAATGGTTTCAGTTTTTCACCATTGAGGACAATGTTGGCTGTGGGTTTGTCATATATGGCCTTTATTATGTTGAGGAAAGTTCCCTCTATGCCTACTTTCTGCAGGGTTTTTATCATAAATGGGTGTTGAATTTTGTCGAAAGCTTTCTCTGCATCTATTGAGATGATCATATGGTTTTTCTCCTTCAACTTGTTAATATGGTGTATCACATTGATTGATTTGCATATATTGAAGAATCCTTGCATTCCTGGAATAAACCCCACTTGATCATGGTGTATGATCCTTTTAATGTGCTGTTGGATTCTGTTTGCTAGTATTTTGTTGAGGATTTTTGCATCTATGTTCATCAGTGATATTGGCCTGTAGTTTTCTTTCTTTGTGACATCCTTGCCTGGTTTTGGTATCAAGGTGATGGTGGCCTCGTAGAATGAGTTTGGGAGTGTTCCTTCCTCTGATATTGTTTGGAAGAGTTTGAGAAGGATGGGTGTTAGCTCTTCTCTAAATGTTTGATAGAATTCGCCTGTGAAGCCATCTGGTCCTGGGCTTTTGTTTGATGGAAGATTTTTAATCACAGTTTCAATTTCAGTGCTTGTGATTGGTCTATTCATATTTTCTATTTCTTCCTGAGTCAGTCTTGGTAGGTTGTGCATTTCTAAGAATTTGTCCATTTCTTCCAGGTTGTCCATTTTATTGGCATAGAGTTGCTTATAGTAATCTCTCATGATCTTTTGTATTTCTGCAGTGTCAGTTGTTACTTCTCCTTTTTCATTTCTAATTCTACTGATTTGAGTCTTCTCCCTTCTTTTCTTGATGAGTCTGGCTAATGGTTTGTCAATTTTGTTTATCTTCTCAAAGAACCAGCTTTTAGTTTGGTTGATCTTTGCTATCGTTTCCTTCATTTCTTTTTCATTTATTTCTGATCTGGTGTTTATGATTTCTTTCCTTCTGCTAACTTTGGGGGTTTTTTGTTCTTCTTTCTCTAATTGCTTTAGGTGCAGGGTCAGGTTGTTTACTCGAAATGTTTCCTGTTTCTTAAGGTGGGATTGTATTGCTATAAACTTCCCCCTTAGAACTGCTTTTGCTGCGTCCCATAGGTTTTGGGTCGTCGTGTCTCCATTGTCATTTGTTTCTAAGTATTTCTTAATTTCCTCTTTGATTTCTTCAGTGATCACTTCATTTTTGAGTAGTGTATTGTTTAGCCTCCATGTGTTTGTATTTTTTACATATCTTTTCCTGTAATTGATGTCTAGTCTCATAGCATTGTGGTCAGAAAAGATACTTGATACAATTTCAATTTTCTTAAATTTACCAAGGCTTGATTTGTGAACCAAGATATGATCTGTCCTGGAGAATGTTCCATGAGCACTTGAGAAAAATGTGTATTCTGTTGTTTTTGGGTGGAATGTCCTATAAATATCAATTAAGTCCATCTTGTTTAATGTATCATTTAAAGCTTGTGTTTCCTTATTTATTTTCATTTTGGATGATCTGTCCATTGGTGAAAGTGGGGTGTTAAAGTCCCCTACTATGATTGTGTTACTGTCGATTTCCCCTTTTATGGCTGTTAGTATTTGCCTTATGTATTGAGGTGCTCCTATGTTGGGTGCATAAATATTTACAATTGTTATATCTTCTTCTTGGATTGATCCCTTTATCGTTATGTAGTGTCCTTCTTTGTCTCTTCTAATAGTCTTTATTTTAAAGTCTATTTTGTCTGATATAAGAATTGCTACTCCAGCTTTCTTTTGATTTCCATTTGCATGGAATATCTTTTTCCATCCCCTTACTTTCAATCTATATGTGTCTCTAGGTCTGAAGTGGGTCTCTTGTAGACAGCATATATATGGGTCTTGTTTTTGTATCCATTCAGCTACTCTGTGTCTTTTGGTGTGAGCATTTAGTCCATTTACATTTAAGGTAATTATTGATATGTATGTTCCTATTCCCATTTCCTTAATGGCTTTGGGTTCGTTATTGTAGGTATAGTCCTTCTGTTGTGTTTCTTGCCTAGAGAAGTTCCTTTAGCATTTGTTGTAAAGCTGGTTTGGTGGTGCTGAACTCTCTCAGCTTTTGCTTGTCTGTAAACGTTTTAATTTCTCCCTCAAATCTGAATGAGATCCTTGATGGGTAGAGTAATCTTGGTTGCAGGTTTCTCTCCTTCATCACTTTCATTATGTCCTGCCACTCCCTTCTGGCTTGTAGAGTTTCTGCTGAGAGATCAGCTGTTAACCTGATGGGGATTCCCTTGTGTGTTATTTGTTGTTTTTCCCTTGCTGCTTTTAATATGATTTCTTTGTGTTTAATTTTTGACAGTTTGATTAATATGTGTCTTGGCGTATTTCTTCTTGTATTTATTCTGTATGGGACTCTCTGTGCCTCCTGGACTTGATTAACTATTTCCTTTCCCATATTAGGGAAGTTTTCAACTATAATCTCTTCAAATATTTTCTCAGTCCCTTTCTTTTTCTCTTCTTCTTTTGGAACCCCTATAATTCGAATGTTGGTGTGTTTAATGTTGTCCCAGAGGTCTCTGAGACAGTCCTCTGTTCTTTTCATTCTTTTTTCTTTATTTTTCTCTGCATCAGTTATTTCCACTATTTTATCTTCCACCTCACTTATCCGTTCTTCTGCCTCAGTTATTCTGCTATTGATCCCATCTAGAGTATTTTTCATTTCATTTATTGTGTTTTTATTCGATGCTTGATTCATCTTTAGTTCTTCTAGGTCCTTGTTAACTGTTTCTTGCATATTGTCTATTCTATTTCCAAGATTTTGGATCTGGGAAATAGAATCTTGGATCAGCTTTACTATCATTATTCTGAATTCTTTTTCAGGTAGACTGCCTATTACCTCTTCATTTGTTAGGTCTGGTAGGTTTTTATCTTGCTCCTTCACCTGCTGTGTGTTTTTCTGCTTTCTCATTTTGCTTATGTTACTGTGTTTGGGGTCTCCTTTTTGCAGGCTGCAGATTCGTAGTTCCCGTTGTTTTTGGTGTCTGTCCCCCGTGGCTAAGGTTGTTTCAGTAAGTTGTGTAGGCTTCCTGGTGGGGGGGACTAATGCCTGTGTTCTGGTGGTTGAAGCTCGATCTTGTCTTTCTGGTGGACAGGTCTACGTCTGGTGGTGTGTTTTGGGGTGCCTGTGGCCTTATTATGTTTTTAGGTATCCTCTCTGCTAATGGGTGGGGTTGTGTTCCTGCCTTGCTATTTGCTTGGCATAGGGTGACCAGCACTGTAGCTTGCTGGTCGTTGACTGAAGCTGGGTGCTGGTGTTGAGATGGAGATCCCTGGGAGATTTTCGCTGCTTGATATTATGTGGAGCTGGGAGGTCTCTTGTGGACCCGTGTCCTGAAGTTGGCTCTCCCACTTCAGAGGCACAGCACTAACTCCTGGCTGCAGCACCAAGAGCCTTTCATCCACCCGGCTCAGAATAAGAGTGAGAAAAAGTAGAAAGAAATAATTAGTAGAAGAAAGAAAGAGAGATTGAAAGAAAGGAAGAAGGGAAGTAAGGAAGGAAGGAAGGAAGGAAGAGAGAAAGGAGGGAGGGAGGAAGGATGGAAAGAAAGGAAAGAAAGGAGGGAGGGAGGGAGGAATGAAAGCAAAAGGAAGAGTGAATGGAAGAAGAGAGGGAGGGAGGGAGGAAGGAAAGAAAGAAAGAAAGAAAGACAGGAGGGAGGGAGGGAGGGAGGAAGGAAAGAAAAAGAAAGTGGAAAGAAGAATGGTGGGAGGGAGGGAGGGATGGAGGAAAGAAAAAGAAAGAAGGAAAGGAGGAGCGGAGGGAGGGAGGGAGGAAGGGAAGGGAGGAAAAAAAGAAAGAGCAGGTAAAGTAAAATAGAATAAAGTATGAAATATAGTAGCGTTATTAAAATTAAAAAGTAATTATTGAAAAAAAAAACACGGACCGAAAGAACCCTGGGACATATGGTGGAAGCAAAGCTATACAGAGAGAATCTTACACAGAAGATTACACATACACATTCACAAAAAGAGAGCAGGGGGAAAAATCAAAAATCTTGCTCTCCAAGTCCACCTCCTCGATTTGGGATAATTTGTTGTAAAAAGAGGAAAAGGGCGAAAAGTCTGAAATCTTGCTAAGTCCACCTCCTTAATTTGAGATAATTCGTTGTAAAAAGAGGAAAAAAAAAGGGGGGAAAGTCTTAAATCTTGTCCTCAATGTCCACTTCCTCAATTTGGGATGATTCGCTGTCCATTCATGCACTCCACAGACGCAGGGCACATCAAATGGACAGTGGAGCTTTAATCCGCTGCCTCTGAGGCTGCACAGAGAGATTTCCCTGTCTCTGCTCTCACAGCTCCCGGGTCTCAGCCTTGGACCTGGCCCCGCCTCTGCACGTAGGTCGCCGGAGGGCGTCCGTTCTTCGCTCAGACAGGACTGGTTTAAAGGAGCCGCTGATTCGGGGGCTCTGGCTCACTCAGGCAGAGGGGAGGGAGGGGAATGCCCTCTCCTCGCGCACCAGGCAACAAAAGGGAAAAAAGTCTCTTGCCTCTCCGGTAGCTCCAGACCCTTTCCCCGGACTCCCTCCGGGCTAGCACTAACCCCTTCAGGGTCTCTTCCTGCCGCCAGCCCCAGACCTCTCCCTGCGCTCTGACTGAAAGCCAATACCCGAGGCTCAGCTCCCAGCCCCGCCCGCCCCGGCGGCCGAGCAGACAAGTCTCTCGGGCTGGTGTGTGCCTGAGGGCACCGATCCTCTGTGCCAAAATCTCTCTGCTTTGCCCTCCACACCCCTGTTGCTGTGCTCTCCTCGGCTACTCCGAAGCTTTCCCCCTCTGCCACCTGCAGTCTCCGCCCTCGAAGGAGCTTGTAGTGTGTAGAAACCTTCCCTCCTTCACGGCTCCCTCCCACTGGTGCAGGTCCCGTCCATAACCTATTGTCTCTGTTTATTCTTTTTTTCTTTTGACCTACCCAGGTATGTGGGGAGTTTCTTGCCTTTTGGGGGGTCTGAGGTCTTCGGTCAGCGTTCAGTAGGTGTTCTGTTGGAGTTGTTCCACGTGTAGATGAATTTCTGATGTATCTGTGGGGAGGAAGGTGATCTCCGCGTCTTACTCTTCCGCCATCTTCCTCCGGCTCTTGTTTTGTTTTTGAAATTCCTTTTTAGAGTGGGTTTGAGCTGATTCTCACTGCCATGTTTATGCCAGTCTAGACACACTTGATTCCCTTATGGAGACTTATCAATACATAGGTTTTAAGATTCTTACTAGTCAGATATATTCCTCTTCGAGAAATATGGGGTTTTGAGTCCATTTCACTGAGGAAACTGTAGGTCTTGTCTATTCCGTATTTGGTTTTTGGAACGGTACCTGTACTAATATCAAACTCTGGTTTTATGCATCACCCCACCTCTCTTTCCCCCTTAAGCAGGCACAAGAGTGTTTTCTAAATGTGAGACTCTGTTCTCTTTCCTAACTCAGTTCATGTGTAGCCATGTTTACAGGACCTTCCTAAGTGATATCTTATGATAAGATTCTTTTTCTCTGTGACTTATTTCACTTAGAATCATCATACCTGAATCCACTCATTTTGCTGCTACTGGCCTTATAATTTTGATTTCATGCCTGAGGGATATTCCATCGTACATAAGTAACACAATTTCTTGAACCATTTTTGTCTTTCCTATGATATTTAAGGTGTACCCAAGTTGAGGTTCCTGTAAGCAGTGCAGCACTAAATTTTGCGGTCGCTCTGTCTTATTGATTTTCAGTATTCCCAAGGTATATTCCCTAGACTGGAAGTGCCCTTGGCTCTGTTTTTCTGTTGTTTCCTTGTTTTAGGGAAAACAATGCACTCCTCCAGAGAGGCAGGTGGCAATTTACATCCTGCCCATCAGCATAACTAGGCTCCCTGTTCTCCAGGGCCTGTCTTGCCTTTCTGGTTTTTACACATTTTGTGGATGTCACTTTTGACCGGTGGGAAGTGATACTTCATTGTAGTTCAGATTTGCATTGCCCGCTTGCTTGCTTGGCCAAAATGGACGTATGTGTTTTCTCCTGAATATATTCAGGAGAAAACACATACGGCATTTCTGACCAAGTGCATCATTGTTGAAGTTGTGCCCCTCTTCCTGTGCTTTAAAGGCGATTCCAATGTACCTCTTGAACTCTGTTTCCTGCTATTCTGGCTCGCTTTCAAGTGCGCCTTGTTGATTTCCCTCAACAGATTTTTGGACTATTATTGTCCTTTACTCCACTGAATGTTTGTGCATTGCTGTGCCCCTAATCTCCATTTTTCAACTCATTTTTTGTGAGCTGACAGCAAGACCAAAATTTTGGTTCAAGACCTATACTGCTTCCCGGCAGGTGGCTTAGACTTTGGTTAATTCTTCTTCCTTCCGGGAAATTAGAGTGACATGTGCCCATCCAAATTCCTAACAGCTACTCTCTCATTGGTTCTCCCTCTTCCCTTTCATCCTCTTCCAAATTGGCAACCTGTGCGAACCAGGAGGTTAAAGGGGCTGTCTTTCCATGTTGGGAGATTGATAGTAAATCTGTTGGAAAGTCAAACCTGAGCACCAGGAGAGGGATTATCAGTTTTGTTTTAGTAATCTTTCATATTCACAGTGTGTCCATTCTCTAGGGTTCCCGTACATGTTATAGCTGTAGTAATATTCCCTTCAACCTGGAGAGTTGGGACCCTTGGAATGTGTGCCACACATTAGTGCTTTAAATGGTCTGCATATGCTCACCGAATCTGACCAATCCTCTCAGTCCCAAGTGTCCAGGCTTATGACACATCCAGCTGTGAATGTAGATAGTGTCATTCCAGGTTTCATCAGAGCACTTGAATGAATTGTAAAGAATTTCCCTGTTTTTGTGTTTTGTTTTTGAAATTCCTTTTTATAGTGGGATTGAGCGGATTCTCACTGCCATGTTTATGGCAGTCAAGACACACTTCATTCCCTTATGGAGACATATCAATACATAGGTTTTAAGTTTCTTACTAGTCAGATATATACCTCTGTGGTAAATATGGGGTTTTCAGTCCCTTTCACTGAAGAAAGTGTAGGTCTTTTCTATTCCATATTTGGTTTTTGTAACGGTACATGTACTAATATCAAACTCTGGTTTTATGCATCACCCCAACTCTCCTTCCCCCTTAAGCAGCCAAAAGAGTGTTTGCTAAATGTGAGACCTTGTTCGCTTTCCTAACTCAGTTCATGTGTAGCCATGTTTACAGGACCTTCATAAGTGATATCTTATGATAAGTTTCTTTTTCTCTGTGACTTATTTCACTTTGAATCATCGTACCTGAATCCACTAATTTTACTGCTACTGGCCTTATGACATTGATTCCATGGCTGACTGATATTCCATCGTACATAAGTAACACAATTTCTTGAACCATTTTTGTCTTTCCTGGGATATTTAAGGTGTACCCAAGTTGAGGTTCTTGTAAGCAGTGCAGCCCTAAATTTTGTGGTGGCTGTGTCTTATTGATTTTCAGTTTTCCCAAGGTATACTCCCTAGACTGGTAGTGCCCTTGGCTCTGTAGCTCTGTTGTTTCCTTGTATTAGGGAACACAGTGCACTCCTCAGAGAGGCAGTTGGCAATTTACATCCTGTCCATCAGCATAACTAGGCTCCCTGTTCTCCAGGGTCTATCTTGCCTTTCTGGATTTTACACCTTTTGCGGATGTCCCTTTTGACCAGTGGGAAGTGATACTTCATTGTAGTGCAGATTTGCATTGCCCGCTTGCTTGCTTGGCCAAAAAGGACGTATGCGTTTTCTCCTGAATTGATTCAGGAGAAAACACATATGGCATTGCTGGCCAAGTGCATATTTGTTGAAGTTGTGCCCCTGTTCCTGTGCTTTAAAGGCGATTCCAATGAACCTCTTGAAATCTGTTTCCTGCTATTCTGGCTCGCTTTCAAGTCCGCCTCGTTGCCTTCCCTCAACAGATTTTTGGACGATTGTTGTCCTTTATTTCTCTGACAGTTTGTGCATTGTTGTGACCCTATGATCCATTTTTCAACTCGTTTTTGTGAGCTGACCGCAAGTCCAAAATTTTGGTTCAGGGCCTATACTGGTTCCTGGCGCGTGGCTGAGACTTTGGTTAATTCTTCTTCCTTCCGGGAAATTAGAGTGACATGTGACCGTCCAAATGCCTAACAGCTACTCTTTCATTGGTTCTCCCTTTTCCTTTTCATCCTCTGCCAAATTGGCAACCTGTGCGCACCAGGAGATTAAAGGGGCTGTCTTTCCAAGTTGGGAGATTGATAGTAAAGGAGTTGGAAAGTCAAACCGGAGCACCGGGAGAGAGACTATTAGTTGAGTTTTAGAAACCTTTCATATTCACAGTGTGTCCATTCTCTAGGTTTCCCGTACATGTTATAGCTGTACTAAAATTCCCTTCAACCTGGAGAGTTGGGACCCTTGGCATGTGTGCCACACATTATTGCTTTAAATGATCTGCAATTGCTCACCGAATCTCACCATTCCTCTCAGTCCCAAGTGTCCAGCCTTATGCCACATCCAGCTGTCATTGTAGATAGGGTATTCCAGGTTTCATCAGAGCCCCTGAAGGAATTGTAAAGAATTTCTCTGTTTTTTTGTTTTGTTTTTGAAATTCCTTTTTATAGTGGGTTTGAGCTGATTCTCACTGCCATGTTTATGGCAGTCAAGACAAACTTGTTTCCCTTACGGAGACATATCAATACATAGGTTTTAAGATTCTTATCAGTCAGATATATTCCTCTGCGGGAAATATGGGGTTTTGAGTCCCTTGCACTGAGGAAAGTGTAGGTCTTGTCTATTCCGTATTTGGTTTTTGGAACGGTACCTGTACTAATATCAAACTCTGGTTTTATGCATCACCCCGCCTCTCCTTCCCCCCTAAGCAGGCATAAGACTTTTTTCTAAATGTTAGACTCTGTTCTCTTTCCTAACTCAGTTCATGTGTAGCCATGTTTACAGGACCTTCATAAGTGATATCTTGTGATAAGTTTCTTTTTCTCTGTAACTTATTTCACGTAGAATCATCGTACCTGAATACACTCATTTTGAAGCTACTGGCCTTATGACATTGATTTCATGGCTGAGGGATATCCCATCGTACGTAAGTACCACAATTTCTTGAACCATTTTTGTCTTTCCTGGGATACTTAAGGTGTACGCAAGTTGTCGTTCTTGTAAGCAGTGCAGCCCTAAATTTTGTGCTGGCACTGTCTTATTGATTTTCAATTTTCCCAAGGTATATTCCCTAGACTGGAAGTGCCCTTAGCTCTGTTGCTTTGTTATTTCCTTCTTTTAGGGAACACAGTACACTCCTCCAGAGAGGCAGTTTGCAATTTACATTCTGCCCATCATCATAATTAGGCTCCCTGTTCTCCAGGGCCTGTCTTGCCTTTCTGGTTTTTACATATTTTGCAGATGTCCCTTTTGACCGGTGGGAAGTGATACTTCATTGTAGTTCAGATTTTGGTTGCCCGCTTGCTTGCTTGGCCAAAAAGGACGTACGCGTTTTCTCCTTAATATATTCAGGATAAAACACATACACTCTTGCTGGCCAAGTTCATCATTGTCGAAGTTGTGCCCCTCTTCCTGTGCTTTAAAGGCGATTCCAATGTACCTCTTGAAATCTGTTTCCTGCTATTCTGGCTCGCTTTCAAGTCCGCATCGTTGCCTTCCCTCAACAGATTTTCAGACGATTGTTGTCCTTTATTACTCTGCCAGTTTGTGCATTGTTGCGCCCCTGAGCTCCATTTTTCAACTCGTTTTTTGGGAGCTGACCGCAAGTCCAAAATTTTGGTTCAGGACCTATACTGGTTCCCGGCGGGTGTTTGAAGCTTTGGTTAATTAATCTTCCTGCTGGAAAGTTAGAAGGACATATGCCGTCCAAATGCCTAGCAGCTACTCGAACATTGGTTCTCCCTCTTCCCTTTCATTTTCTACCAAATAGGCCACCTGTGCGAACCAGGAGGTTAAATGGGCTGTCTCTCCATGTTGGGAGATTGATAGTAAATCAGTTGGAAATTAAAACTGGTGCACCAGGAGAGGGATTATTAGTTGTGTTTTAGAAACCTTTCGTATTCACAGTGTGTCCATTCTCTAGGTTTCCCGTACATGTTATAGATGTAGTAATATTCCCTTCATCCAGTAGAGTTGGGACCCTTGGAATGTGTGCCATGCATTATTGCTTTAAAGGGTCTGCATTTGTTCACCGAATATCACCAATCCTCTCAGTCCCAAGTGTCCAGCCTTATGCCACATCCAGCTGGCGTTTTAGATAGGGTCATTCCAGCTTTCATCAGAGCCCCTGAAGGATTGTAAAGAATTTCCCTCTTTTTTTGTTTTCTTTTTGAAATTCGTTTTTATAATGGGTTTTAGCTGATTCTCACTGCCATGTTTATGCCAGTCTAGACACACTTGATTCCCTTATGGAGACATATCAATACATAGATTTTAAGATTCTTACCAGTCAGATATATTCCTCTGCGGGACATATGGCGTTTTGAGTCCCTTTCACTGAGGAAAGTGTAGGTCTTTTCTATTCCGTATTTGGTTTTTAGAACGGTACCTGTACTAATATCAAACTCTGGTTTTATGCATCACCCCACCTCTCCTTCACCCTTAAGCATGAACAAGAGTGTTTTCTAAATGTGAGGCTCTGTTCTCTTTCCTAACTCAGTTCATGTGTAGCCATGTTTAGAGGACCTTCATAAGTGATATCTTATGATAAATTTATTTTTCTCTGTGACTTATTTCACTTAGAATCATCGTACCTGAATCCACTCATTTTGCTGCTACTGGCCTTATGACATTGATTTCATGGCTGAGGGATATTATATCGTATGTAAATACCACAATTTTTTGAACCATTTTTGTCTTTCCTGGGATATTTAAGGTGTAGCCAAGTTCAGGTTCTTGTAAGCAGATAAGCCGAAAATATTGGGGTGGCTCTATCTTATTGATTTTCAGTTTTTCCAAGGTTTATTCCCTAGACTGGAAGTGCCCTTGGCTCTGTAGCTCTGTTGTTTAATTTTTTTAGGGAACACAATGCACTCCTCCAGAGAGGCAGTTGGCAATTTACATCCTGCCCATCAGCATAACTACGCTCCCAGTTCTCCATTGCCTGTCTTGCCTTTCTGGCTTTTACATATTTTGCGGATTTCCCTTTTGACCGCTGGGAAATGATACTTCATTGTAGTTGAGATTTGCATTGCCCGCTTGCTTGCTTGGCCAAAAAGGGCGTATGCGTTTTCTCCTGAATATATTCAGGAGAAAACGCATACGCCCTTTTTGGCCAAGTGCATCATTGTCGAAGTTGTGCCCCTCTTTCTCTGCTTTAAATGCAATTCCAATGTACCTCTTGAAATCTGTTTCCTGCTATTCTCGCTCGCTTTGAAGTCTGCCTCATTGCCTTCCCTCAACAGATATTTGGACGATTGTTGTCCTTTACTTCTCTGACAGTTTGAGCATTTTTGTGCCCCTAAGATCCATTTTTCAACTCGTTTTTTGTGAGTTGACCGCAAGTCCAAAACTTTGGTTCAGAACCTATACTGGTTCCCGGCAGGTGGCTGAGATTTTGGTTAATACTTCTTATGCCGGGAAATTAGAGTGACATGTGCCCATCCAAATGCCTAACAGCTACTCTCTCATTGGTTCTCCCTCTTCCCTTTCATGCTCTGCCAAATTGGCAACGTATGCGAACAAGGAGGTTAAAGTGGCTGTCTTTCCATTTTGGGAGATTGATAGTAAAGCAGTTGGAAAGTCAAACCGGAGCAGCAGGAGAGGGACTATTAGTTGAGTTTTAGAAACCTTTCATATTCACAGTGTGTCCATTCTCTATGTTTCCCGTACATGTTATAGCTGTAGTAATATTCCCTTCAACCTGGAGAGTTGGGTCCCTTGGAATGTGTGCCACACATTATTGCTTTAAATGGTCTGCATTTGCTCACCAAATCTCACCAATCCTCTCAGTCCCTAGTGTCCAGCCTTATGCCACATTCAGCTGTCATTGTAGATAGGGTCATTCCAGGTTTCATCAGAGCCCCTGAAGGAATTGCACAGAATTTCTCTGTTTTATTGTTTTGTTTTTGAAATTCCTTTTTATAGTGGGTTTGAGCTGATTCTCAATGCCATGTTTATGGCAGTCAAGAGACACTTCATTCCCTTACGGAGACATATCAATACATAGGTTTTAAGTTTCTTACTAGTTAGATGTATACCTCTGTGAGAAATATGGTGTTTTGAGTCCCTTTCATTGAGGAAAGTATAGGTCTTTTCTATTCCATAGTTGGTTTTTGGAACGGTACATGTACTAATATAAAACTCTGGTTTTATGCATCACCCCACCTATCCTTCCCCCTTAAGCAGTCATAAGAGTGTTTTCTAACTGTGAGACTCTGTTCTCTTTCCTAACTCAGTTCATGTGTAGCCATGTTACAGTACCTTCATAAGTGATATCTTATGATAAGTTTCTTTTTCTCTGTGACTTACTTCACTTACAATCATCGTATCTGAATCCACTCATTTTGCTGCTACTGGCCTTATGACATTGATTTCATGGCTGACTGATATTCCATCGTACGTAAGTAACACAATTTCTTGAACCATTTTTGTCTTTCCTGGGATATTTAAGGTGTACCCAAGTTGAGGTTCTTGTATGCAATGCAGCCCTAAATTTTGGGGTGGCTCTGTCTTATTGATTTTCAGTTTTACCAAGGTATACTCCCTAGACTGGAAGTTATCTTGGCTCTGTAGCTCTGTTGTTTACTTGTTTTAGGGAACACAATGCAGTCCTCCAGAGAGGCAGTTGGCAATTTACATCCTGCCCACCAACATAACTAGGCTCCCTTTTCTCCAGGGCCTGTCTTGCCTTTCTGGTTTTTACACATTTTGCGGATGTCCCTTTTGACCAGAGGGAAGTGATACTTCATTGTAGTGTAGATTTGCATTGCCCGCTTGCTTGCTTGGAAAAAAAGGGCGTATGTGTTTTCTCCTGAATATATTCAGCAGAAAACACATATGCCCTTTCTCGCCAAGTACATCATTGTCAAAGATCTGCCCCTCTTCCTGTGCTTTAAAGGCGATTCCAATGTACCTCTTGAAATCTGTTTCCTGCTATTCTGGCTCGCTTTGAAGTCTCCCTCGTTGCCTTCCCTCAACAGATTTTTGGACGATTTTTGTCCTTTTTTACTCTGACTGTTTGTGCTTTGCTGTGCCCCTAAGCTCCATTTTTCAACTCGTTTTTTTGTGAGGTGACCGCAAGTCCAAAATTTTGGTTCAGGACCTATACTGGTTCCCAGCGGGTGACTGAGGCTTTGGTTAATTCTTCTTCCTGCCTGGAAATTAGAGTGACATGTGCCTGTTCAAATGCCTAACAGCTACTCTCTCATTGGTTCTACCTCTTCCCTTTCAGCCTCTGCCAAATTGGCAACCTGTGCGAACCAGGAGGTTAAAGGGGCTGTCTAAACAAGTTGGGAGATTGATAGTAAAGCAGTTGGAAATTCACACTGGAGCACCTGGTGAGGGATTATTAGTTGAATTTTAGAAACCTTTCGTATTCACAGTGTGTCCATTCTCTAGGTTTCCCATACATGTTATATCTGTAGTAATATTCCCTTCAATATGTAGAGTTGGGACCCTTGGAATGTGTGCCACACGTTATTGCTTTAAATGGTATGCATTTGCTCACCGAATCTCACCAATCCTCTCAGTCCCAAGTGTCCAGCCTTATGCCACATCCAGCTGTCAGTGTAGATAGGGTCATTCCAGGTTTCATCAGAGCTCCTGAAGGAATTGTAAAGAATTTCCCAGTTTTTTGTTTTGTATTTGAAATTCCTTTTTTTATTGTGTTTGAGCTGATTCTCACTGCCATGTTTATGTCAGTCAAGACACACTTCATTCCCTTACGGAGACATATCAATACGTAAGTTTTAAGTTTCTTACTAGTCAGATATATACCTCTGCGGGAAATATGGCGTTCTGAGTCCCTTTCACTGAGGAAAGTCTAGGTCTTTTCCATTCCATAGTTGGTTTTTGGAACGGTACATGTACTAATATCAAACTCTGGTTTTATGCATCACCCCACCTCTCCTTCCCCCTTAAGCAGGCATAAGAGTGTTTTCTAAATGTGAGACTGTTCTCTTTCCTAACTCAGTTCATGTGTAGCCATGTTTGCAGGACCTTCATAAGTGATATCTTATGATAAGTTTCTTTTTCTCTGTGACTTATTTCACTTAGAATCATCGTAGTTGAATGCACTCATTTTGTTGCTACTGGCCTTATGACATTGATATCGTGGCTGAGGGATATTCCATCGTACATAAGTACCACAATTTCTTGAACCATTTTTGTCTTTCCTGGGATATTTAAGGTGCATCCAAGTTGAGGTCCTTGTAAGCAGTGCAGCCCTGAATTTGGGGATGGCTCTGTCTTATTGATTTTCAGTTTTCCCAAGGTATCTTCTCTAGAATGGAAGTGCCTTTGTCTCTGTAGCTCTGTTGTTTACTTGTTTTAGGGAACACAATGCACTCCTCCAGAGAGGCAGTTGGCAATTTACATCCTGCCCATCAGCATAAATAGTATCCCTGTTCTTCAGGGCCTGTCTTGTCTTTCTGGTTTTTACATATTTTGCGGATATCCCTTTTGACCGGTGGGAAGTGATACTTCTTTGTAGTGCAGATTTGCATTGCCCGGTTGCTTGCTTGGCCAAAAAGGGTGTATGCGTTTTCTCCTGAATATATTCAGGAGAAAATGCATACGCCCTTTTTGGCCAAGTGCATCATTGTCGAAGTTGTGCCCCTCTTCTGCTGTTTTAAAGGCGATTCCAATGTACCTCTTGAAATCTGTTTCCTGCTATTCTGCCTCGCTTTCAAGTCCGCCTCGTTGCCTTCCCTCAACAGATTTTTGGACGATAGTTGTTCTTTATTACTCTGTCAGTTTGTGAATTGCTGTGCCTCTGAGCTCCATTTTTCAACTAGTTTTTTTGTGAGCTGACCACAAGTCCACAATTTTGGTTCTGGACCTATACTGGTTCCCGGCGGGTAGCTGAGACTTTGGTTAATTCTTCTTCCTGCCGGGAAATTAGAGTGACATGTGCCCGTCCAAATGCCTAACAGCTACTCTCTCATTGGTTCTACCTCTTCCCTTTCAGCCTCTGCCAAATTGGCAACCTGTGCGAACCAGGAGGTTAAAGGGGCTGTCTAAACAAGTTGGGAGATTGAGAGTAAAGCAGTTGGAAAGTCACACCGGAGCACCAGGTGATGGATTGTTAGTTGAGTTTTAGAAACCATTCAGTTTCAAAGTGTGTCCATTCTCTAGGTTTCCCGTACATTTTATAGCTCTAGTAATATTCCCTTCAACCTGGAGAGTTGGGATTCTTGGAATGTGTGACACGCATTATTGCTTTAAGTTGTCTGCATTTGCTCACCAAGTCTCACCAATCCTCTCAGTCCCAAGTGTCCAGCCTTATGCCACATCCAACTGTGGTTGTAGATAGGGTCATTCCAGGTTTCATCAGAGACCCTGAAGGAATTGTAAAGAATTTCCCTGTTTTTTGTTTTGTTTTTGAAATTCCTTTATATAGTGGGTTAGAGCTGATTCTCACTGCCATGTTTATGCCAGTCTACACACTCTTGATTCCCTTGTGGAGACATATCAATACATAGTTTTTAGGATTATTACTAATCAGATATATTCCTCTGCGGGAAATATGGTGTTTGGAGTCCCTTTCACTGAAGAAGGTGTAGGTCTTTTCTAATCCGTAGTTGGTTTTTGGAACGGTACCTGCACTAATATCAAACTCTGGTTTTATGCATCACCCCACCTCTCCTTCCCCTTAAGCAGGCATAAGAGTGTTTTCTAAATGTGAGACTCTGTTCTCTTTCCTAAATCAGTTCATGTGTAGCCATGTTTACAGTACCTTCATAAGTGATATCTTATGATAAGTTTCTTTTTCTCTGTGACTTATTTCACTCAGAATTGTCGTATCTGTATCCACTCATTTTGCTGCTACTGGCCTTATGACATTGATTTCATGGCTGACTGATATTCCATCGTACGTAAGTAACACAATTTCTTGAACCAGTTTTGTCTTTCCTGGGATATTTAATGTGTACCCAAGTTGAGGTTCTTGTAAGCAGTGCAGCACTAAATTTTGCGGTGGCTCTGTCTTATTGATTTTCAGTTTTACCAAGGTATATTCCCTAGACTGGAAGTGTCCTTGGCTCTGTAGCTCTGTTGTTTACTTGTTTTAGGGAACACAATGCAGTCCTCCAGAGAGGCAGTTGGCAATTTACATCCTGCCCACCAGCATAACTAGGCTCCATTTTCTCCAGGGCCTGTCTTGCCTTTCTGGTTTTTACATATTTTGGGGATCTCCCTTTTGACGGGAGGGAAGTGATACTTCATTGTAGTGTAGATTTGCATTGCCCGCTTGCTTGCTTGGAAAAAAGGGCGTATGTGTTTTCTCCTGAATATATTCAGCAGAAAACACATACGCCCTTTCTCGCCAAGTACATCATTGTCAAAGATCTGCCCCTCTTCCTGTGCTTTAAAGGCGATTCCAATGTACCTCTTGAAATCTGTTTCCTGCTATTCTGGCTCGCTTTGAAGTCTCCCTCGTTGCCTTCCCTCAACAGATTTTTGGACGATTTTTGTCCTTTTTTACTCTGACTGTTTGTGCTTTGCTGTGCCCCTAAGCTCCATTTTTCAACTCGTTTTTTTGTGAGGTGACCGCAAGTCCAAAATTTTGGTTCAGGACCTATACTGGTTCCCAGCGGGTGACTGAGGCTTTGGTTAATTCTTCTTCCTGCCTGGAAATTAGAGTGACATGTGCCTGTCCAAATGCCTAACAGCTACTCTCTCATTGGTTCTACCTCTTCCCTTTCAGCCTCTGCCAAATTGGCAACCTGTGCGAACCAGGAGGTTAAAGGGGCTGTCTAAACAAGTTGGGAGATTGATAGTAAAGCAGTTGGAAATTCACACTGGAGCACCTGGTGAGGGATTATTAGTTGAATTTTAGAAACCTTTCGTATTCACAGTGTGTCCATTCTCTAGGTTTCCCATACATGTTATATCTGTAGTAATATTCCCTTCAATATGTAGAGTTGGGACCCTTGGAATGTGTGCCACACGTTATTGCTTTAAATGGTATGCATTTGCTCACCAAATCTCACCAATCCTCTCAGTCCCAAGTGTCCAGCCTTATGCCACATCCAGCTGTCAGTGTAGATAGGGTCATTCCAGGTTTCATCAGAGCTCCTGAAGGAATTGTAAAGAATTTCCCAGTTTTTTGTTTTGTATTTGAAATTCCTTTTTTTATTGTGTTTGAGCTGATTCTCACTGCCATGTTTATGTCAGTCAAGACACACTTCATTCCCTTACGGAGACATATCAATACGTAAGTTTTAAGTTTCTTACTAGTCAGATATATACCTCTGCGGGAAATATGGCGTTCTGAGTCCCTTTCACTGAGGAAAGTCTAGGTCTTTTCCATTCCATAGTTGGTTTTTGGAACGGTACATGTACTAATATCAAACTCTGGTTTTATGCATCACCCCACCTCTCCTTCCCCCTTAAGCAGGCATAAGAGTGTTTTCTAAATGTGAGACTGTTCTCTTTCCTAACTCAGTTCATGTGTAGCCATGTTTACAGGACCTTCATAAGTGATATCTTATGATAAGTTTCTTTTTCTCTGTGACTTATTTCACTTAGAATCATCGTAGTTGAATGCACTCATTTTGCTGTTACTGGCCTTATGACATTGATATCGTGGCTGAGGGATATTCTATCATACGTAAGTACCACAATTTCTTGAACCATTTTTGTCTTTCCTGGGATATTTAAGGTGCACCCAAGTTGAGGTCCTTGTTAGCAGTGCAGCTCTGAATTTGGGGATGGCTCTGTGTTATTGATTTTCAGTTTTCCCAAGGTATCTTCTCTAGACTGGAAGTGCCTTTGTCTCTGTAGCTCTGTTGTTTACTTGTTTTAGGTAACACAATGCACTCCTCCAGAGAGGCAGTTGGCAATTTACATCCTGCCCATCAGCATAAATAGTATCCCTATTCTTCAGGGCCTGTCTTGTCTTTCTGGTTTTTACAGATTTTGCGGATATGCCTTTTGACCGGTGGGAAGTGATACTTCTTTGTAGTGCAGATTTGCTTTGCCCGGTTGCTTGCTTGGCCAAAAAGGGCGTATGCGTTTTCTCCTGAATTTATTCAGGAGAAAATGCATACACCCTTTTTGGCCAAGTGCATCATTGTCGAAGTTGTGCCCCTCTTCTGGTGTTTTAAAGGCGATTCCAATGTACCTCTTGAAATCTGTTTCCTGCTATTCTGCCTCGCTTTCAAGTCCGCCTCGTTGCCTTCCCTCAACAGATTTTTGGACGATAGTTGTCCTTTATTACTCTGTCAGTTTGTGAATTGCTGTGCCTCTGAGCTCCATTTTTCAACTAGTTGTTTTGTGAGCTGACCACAAGTCCACAATTTTGGTTCAGGACCTATACTGGTTCCCGGCGGGTAGCTGAGACTTTGGTTAATTCTTCTTCCTGCCGGGAAATTAGAGTGACATGTGCCCGTCCAAATGCCTAACAGCTACTCTCTCATTGGTTCTACCTCTTCCCTTTCAGCCTCTGCCAAATTGGCAACCTGTGCGAACCAGGAGGTTAAAGGGGCTGTCTAAACAAGTTGGGAGATTGAGAGTAAAGCAGTTGGAAAGTCACACCGGAGCACCAGGTGAGGGATTGTTAGTTGAGTTTTAGAAACCATTCGGTTTCAAAGTGTGTCCATTCTCTAGGTTTCCCGTACATTTTATAGCTCTAGTAATATTCCCTTCAACCTGGAGAGTTGGGATTCTTGGAATGTGTGACACGCATTATTGCTTTAAGTTGTCTGCATTTGCTCACCGAGTCTCACCAACCCTCTCAGTCCCAAGTGTCCAGCCTTATGCCACATCCAACTGTGGTTGTAGATAAGGTCATTCCAGGTTTCATCAGAGACCCTGAAGGAATTGTAAAGAATTTCCCTGTTTTTTGTTTTGTTTTTGAAATTCCTTTATATAGTGGGTTAGAGCTGATTCTCACTGCCATGTTTATGCCAGTCTACACACTCTTGATTCCCTTGTGGAGACATATCAATACATAGTTTTTAGGATTATTACTAATCAGATATATTCCTCTGCGGGAAATATGGTGTTTGGAGTCCCTTTCACTGAAGAAGGTGTAGGTCTTTTCTAATCCGTAGTTGGTTTTTGGAACGGTACCTGCACTAATATCAAACTCTGGTTTTATGCATCACCCCACCTCTCCTTCCCCTTAAGCAGGCATAAGAGTGTTTTCTAAATGTGAGACTCTGTTCTCTTTCCTAAATCAGTTCATGTGTAGCCATGTTTACAGTACCTTCATAAGTGATATCTTATGATAAGTTTCTTTTTCTCTGTGACTTATTTCACTCAGAATTGTCGTATCTGTATCCACTCATTTTGCTGCTACTGGCCTTATGACATTGATTTCATGGCTGACTGATATTCCATCGTACGTAAGTAACACAATTTCTTGAACCAGTTTTGTCTTTCCTGGGATATTTAATGTGTACCCAAGTTGAGGTTCTTGTAAGCAGTGCAGCACTAAATTTTGCGGTGGCTCTGTCTTATTGATTTTCAGTTTTACCAAGGTATATTCCCTAGACTGGAAGTGTCCTTGGCTCTGTAGCTCTGTTGTTTACTTGTTTTAGGGAACACAATGCAGTCCTCCAGAGAGGCAGTTGGCAATTTACATCCTGCCCACCAGCATAACTAGGCTCCATTTTCTCCAGGGCCTGTCTTGCCTTTCTGGTTTTTACATATTTTGGGGATCTCCCTTTTGACGGGAGGGAAGTGATACTTCATTGTAGTGTAGATTTGCATTGCCCGCTTGCTTGCTTGGAAAAAAGGGCGTATGTGTTTTCTCCTGAATATATTCAGCAGAAAACACATACGCCCTTTCTCGCCAAGTACATCATTGTCAAAGATCTGCCCCTCTTCCTGTGCTTTAAAGGCGATTCCAATGTACCTCTTGAAATCTGTTTCCTGCTATTCTGGCTCGCTTTGAAGTCTCCCTCGTTGCCTTCCCTCAACAGATTTTTGGACGATTTTTGTCCTTTTTTACTCTGACTGTTTGTGCTTTGCTGTGCCCCTAAGCTCCATTTTTCAACTCGTTTTTTTGTGAGGTGACCGCAAGTCCAAAATTTTGGTTCAGGACCTATACTGGTTCCCAGCGGGTGACTGAGGCTTTGGTTAATTCTTCTTCCTGCCTGGAAATTAGAGTGACATGTGCCTGTCCAAATGCCTAACAGCTACTCTCTCATTGGTTCTACCTCTTCCCTTTCAGCCTCTGCCAAATTGGCAACCTGTGCGAACCAGGAGGTTAAAGGGGCTGTCTAAACAAGTTGGGAGATTGATAGTAAAGCAGTTGGAAATTCACACTGGAGCACCTGGTGAGGGATTATTAGTTGAATTTTAGAAACCTTTCGTATTCACAGTGTGTCCATTCTCTAGGTTTCCCATACATGTTATATCTGTAGTAATATTCCCTTCAATATGTAGAGTTGGGACCCTTGGAATGTGTGCCACACGTTATTGCTTTAAATGGTATGCATTTGCTCACCGAATCTCACCAATCCTCTCAGTCCCAAGTGTCCAGCCTTATGCCACATCCAGCTGTCAGTGTAGATAGGGTCATTCCAGGTTTCATCAGAGCTCCTGAAGGAATTGTAAAGAATTTCCCAGTTTTTTGTTTTGTATTTGAAATTCCTTTTTTTATTGTGTTTGAGCTGATTCTCACTGCCATGTTTATGTCAGTCAAGACACACTTCATTCCCTTACGGAGACATATCAATACGTAAGTTTTAAGTTTCTTACTAGTCAGATATATACCTCTGCGGGAAATATGGCGTTCTGAGTCCCTTTCACTGAGGAAAGTCTAGGTCTTTTCCATTCCATAGTTGGTTTTTGGAACGGTACATGTACTAATATCAAACTCTGGTTTTATGCATCACCCCACCTCTCCTTCCCCCTTAAGCAGGCATAAGAGTGTTTTCTAAATGTGAGACTGTTCTCTTTCCTAACTCAGTTCATGTGTAGCCATGTTTACAGGACCTTCATAAGTGATATCTTATGATAAGTTTCTTTTTCTCTGTGACTTATTTCACTTAGAATCATCGTAGTTGAATGCACTCATTTTGCTGTTACTGGCCTTATGACATTGATATCGTGGCTGAGGGATATTCTATCATACGTAAGTACCACAATTTCTTGAACCATTTTTGTCTTTCCTGGGATATTTAAGGTGCACCCAAGTTGAGGTCCTTGTTAGCAGTGCAGCTCTGAATTTGGGGATGGCTCTGTGTTATTGATTTTCAGTTTTCCCAAGGTATCTTCTCTAGACTGGAAGTGCCTTTGTCTCTGTAGCTCTGTTGTTTACTTGTTTTAGGTAACACAATGCACTCCTCCAGAGAGGCAGTTGGCAATTTACATCCTGCCCATCAGCATAAATAGTATCCCTATTCTTCAGGGCCTGTCTTGTCTTTCTGGTTTTTACAGATTTTGCGGATATGCCTTTTGACCGGTGGGAAGTGATACTTCTTTGTAGTGCAGATTTGCTTTGCCCGGTTGCTTGCTTGGCCAAAAAGGGCGTATGCGTTTTCTCCTGAATTTATTCAGGAGAAAATGCATACACCCTTTTTGGCCAAGTGCATCATTGTCGAAGTTGTGCCCCTCTTCTGGTGTTTTAAAGGCGATTCCAATGTACCTCTTGAAATCTGTTTCCTGCTATTCTGCCTCGCTTTCAAGTCCGCCTTGTTGCCTTCCCTCAACAGATTTTTGGACGATAGTTGTCCTTTATTACTCTGTCAGTTTGTGAATTGCTGTGCCTCTGAGCTCCATTTTTCAACTAGTTGTTTTGTGAGCTGACCACAAGTCCACAATTTTGGTTCAGGACCTATACTGGTTCCCGGCGGGTAGCTGAGACTTTGGTTAATTCTTCTTCCTGCCGGGAAATTAGAGTGACATGTGCCCGTCCAAATGCCTAACAGCTACTCTCTCATTGGTTCTACCTCTTCCCTTTCAGCCTCTGCCAAATTGGCAACCTGTGCGAACCAGGAGGTTAAAGGGGCTGTCTAAACAAGTTGGGAGATTGAGAGTAAAGCAGTTGGAAAGTCACACCGGAGCACCAGGTGAGGGATTGTTAGTTGAGTTTTAGAAACCATTCGGTTTCAAAGTGTGTCCATTCTCTAGGTTTCCCGTACATTTTATAGCTCTAGTAATATTCCCTTCAACCTGGAGAGTTGGGATTCTTGGAATGTGTGACACGCATTATTGCTTTAAGTTGTCTGCATTTGCTCACCGAGTCTCACCAACCCTCTCAGTCCCAAGTGTCCAGCCTTATGCCACATCCAACTGTGGTTGTAGATAAGGTCATTCCAGGTTTCATCAGAGACCCTGAAGGAATTGGAAAGAATTTCCCTGTTTTTTGTTTTGTTTTTGAAATTCCTTTATATAGTGGGTTAGAGCTGATTCTCACTGCCATGTTTATGCCAGTCTACACACTCATGATTCCCTTGTGGAGACATATCAATACATAGTTTTTAGGATTATTACTAATCAGATATATTCCTCTGCGGGAAATATGGTGTTTGGAGTCCCTTTCACTGAAGAAGGTGTAGGTCCTTTCTAATCCGTAGTTGGTTTTTGGAACGGTACCTGCACTAATATCAAACTCTGGTTTTATGCATCACCCCACTTCTCCTTCCCCTTAAGCAGGCATAAGAGTGTTTTCTAAATGTGAGACTGTGTTCTCTTTCCAAAATCAGTTCATGTGTAGCCATGTTTACAGTACCTTCCTAAGTGATATCTTATGATAAGTTTCTTTTTCTCTGTGACTTATTTCACTCAGAATCGTCGTATCTGAATCCACTCATTTTGCTGCTACTGGCCTTATGACATTGATTTCATGGCTGACTGATGTTCCATCGTACGTAAGTAACACAATTTCTTGAACCAGTTTTGTCTTTCCTGGGATATTTAATGTGTACCCAAGTTGAGGTTCTTGTAAGCAGTGCAGCACTAAATTTTGCGGTGGCTCTGTCTTATTGATTTTCAGTTTTACCAAGGTATATTCCCTAGACTGGAAGTGTCCTTGGCTCTGTAGCTCTGTTGTTTACTTGTTTTAGGGAACACAATGCAGCCCTCCAGAGAGGCAGTTGGCAATTTACATCCTGCCCACCAGCATAACTAGGCTCCATTTTCTCCAGGGCCTGTCTTGCCTTTCTGGTTTTTACACATTTTGCGGATGTCCCTTTTGACCGGAGGGAAGTGATACTTCATTGTAGTGTAGATTTGCATTGCCCGCTTGCTTGCTTGGAAAAAAGGGCGTATGCGTTTTCTTATGAATATATTCAGCAGAAAACACATACACCCTTTCTGGCCAAGTACATCATTGTCAAAATTGTGCCCCTCTTCCTGTGCTTTAAAGGCGATTCCAATGTACCTCTTGAAATCTGTTTCCTGCTATTCTGCCTCGCTTTGACGTCTCCCTCGTTGCCTTCCCTCAACAGATTTTTGGACGATTTTTGTCCTTTATTACTCTGACAGTTTGTTCTTTGCTGTGCCCCTAAGCTCCATTTTTCAACTCGTTTTTTTGTGAGCTGACCGCAAGTCCAAAATTTTGGTTCAGGACCTATACTGGTTCCCGGCGGGTAGCTGAGGCTTTGGTTAATTATTCTTCCTGCCTGGAAATTAGAGTGACATGTGCCCGTCTAAATGCCTAACAGCTGCTCTCTCATTGGTTCTACCTCTTCCCTTTCAGCCTCTGCCAAATTGGCCACGTGTGCGAACCAGGAGGTTAAAGGGGCTGTCTAAACTAGTTGGGAGATTGATAGTAAAGCAGTTGGAAAGTCACTACGGAGCACCAGGTGAGGGATTATTAGTTGAATTTTAGAAACCTTTCGTATTCACAGTGTGTCCATTCTCTAGGTTTCCCATACATGTTATAGCTGTAGTAATATTCCCTTCAATCTGTAGAGTTGGGACCCTTGGAATGTGTGCCACACGTTATTGCTTTAAATGGTATGCATTTGCTCACCGAATCTCACCAATCCTCTCAGTCCCACGTGTCCAGCCTTATGCCACATCCAGCTGTCGTTGTAGATAGGGTCATTCCAGGTTTCATCAGAGCCCCTGAAGGAATTGTAGAGAATTTCCCTGTTTTTTTTTGTTTTGTTTTTGAAATTCCTTTTTATAGTGGTTTTGAGTTGATTCTCACTGCCATGTTTATGCCAATCTAGACACACTTGATTCCCTTTCAGAGACATATCGATACATAGGTTTTAAGATTCTTACTTCTTTGATATATTCCTCTGCGGGGAATATGGGTGTTCAGTCCCATTCACTGAGGAAGGAGTGGGTCTTGTCTATTCTGTATTTGGATTATGGAACGGTACCTGTGCTAATATCAAACTCTGGTTTTGTACATCTTCCCACCTCTCTTTCCCCTTAAGCAGGCATAAGTATGTTTTCTCCATGTGAGACACTGTTCTCTTTCCTAATTCAGTTCATATGTAGCCATGTTTACATTTCCTTCATAAGTGATATCTTATGTCAGAATGCTCCATGGCTCTTGTCATCATGATGTTCTATGATGCTCTTCATCACAATTATCCATGGTCTTCTCATCACAATGATCCACAGTCTTGCCATCACATTGCTCCATGCCCTGATCATCACAATGCTCCTTTACCTTTGTCATCACAATCGTCCATGACACGTGTCATCACAATGCTCCATGTTATTGGCATCACAATGGACCATGACATATGTCATCACAATGATCCCTGACACCTGTCTTCACTATAGTCCATGACGTTGTCATCACAATGTTCCATGCTCTTTTCATCACAATGCACCATGCCCACTGTCATCACAATAATCTATGAAATTTGTGAGACCAATGCTCCATGCCCCTGTCATCACAATGCTCCGTGACTCCATTCATCACAATGCTTCATGATATTTGTCATCACAATGGTCAATGCCCTCGTCATCACAAGGCTCTGTGACCTGTGTAACCACAATGCACCATGAACTTTTCATCACAATGCTCCATGCCTTTCTCAGCACAACACTCAATGACACTTGTCATCACAATGCTCCATGCGCTTGTCAGCAAAATGCTCCACCAGCTTGTCATCAGAATGCTCCATGCACTTCTCATCAAAATGCTCTGTCACCACTGATATCACAATGTTCCATCACTGGTCATCACAATACGCCCTCATCCTTGTCATCACAATGTTCCATGACCGCTATCATCACAATACTACATGCCCTTATCATCACAGTGCTCCATGACCCATGACATCACAATTCTCCATAACCCATGTCATCAAAATGCTCCAAGACCTTTTTCGTCACAATGCTCCAATACCCCTTACCTCACCATGCTCCATAACCCATATCATCAAAATGCTCCATGACCTTTGTCATCAGAAAGCTCCATGACGCATGTCATCAGAATGCTCCTTGGACATCTCTCACAATGTTCCATGCCCGTGTAATCACAATGCACCAAGACCCCTGTAAGCACAATGCTCCATGCCCCTTTTCCTCAGAATGTTCCATGAGACTTCTCATCACAAGGCTCCATGGTCTTCTCATCACAATGCTCCATGCCATTGTCATCACAATACTCCACAAGCTTGTCATGAGAATGCTCCATGACACTTGTCATCACAATGCTCCATGACCCCTGTCATCAAAATGCTCCATGCCCCTTGTCATTACAGTTCTCCATGACGCTCGTCATCACAGTTATCCATGGTCTTCTCATCACAATGCTCCACCGTCTTGCCATCACAATGCTCCATGACACTTCAAATCACAATGTTACATGCTCTTGTAATCACATTCTCCATGCACTTGTCATCACAATGCTCCATGATCCCTATCATAGCAGGCTCCATTTGCTTTTCATCACAGTGCTTCACGAACTTGTCATCAAAATTCTCAAAAGCCCTTTTCATCACAATGCTCCATGACCATTGTCATCACAATGCTCCAAGCCCTTGTCATCACAATGCTCCATTACCTTTGTCTTCACAATGCTCCATGACAATTGGCATCACAGTTCTCCATGCCATTGTCATCACAATGGAACATGACATATGCCATCACAATGCACCCTGACACCTGTCTTCACAATACTCCATGACCTTGTCATCACAATGCTCCATGCTCTTGTCATCACAATGCGCCCTGCCGACTCTCATCACAATAATCCATGAAAATTGTCACACCAATGTTCCATGCCCGTGATCACAATGCTCCATTCCCTTGTCATCACAATTCTCTGTGACTCCAGTCATCACAATGCTTCATGAACTTTGTCATCACAATGGTCCATGCCCTCGTCATCACAAGGTTCTGTGAACTTTGTCACCAAAATGCTCCATGAACTTTTCATCCCAATGCTCTCTGAGCCTTGTCATCACAATGCTGCATGCTTTTGTCAGCACAATGCTCCATGACCCTTGTCATCACAATGCTCCATGCGCTTGTCAGCACAATGCTCCATGATCCATGTCATCACAGTGCGCCATGCACTTGCCATCACAATGCTCCCCAAACTTGTCATCACAATACTCCATAAACATTATCATCACAAAGCTCCATGCACTTCGAATCAAAATGCTCTCTCACCACTGATATTACAATTTTCCATCACTAGTCATCACAATACTCCCTCACCCCTGTCATCACAATGTTCCATGGCCTTGTCATCACAATGTTCCATGACCCGAGTAATCACAAAGCTCCATGCACCTTTTCATCTCAATGTTCCATGAACCCTGTCATCACAACGAACCATGCCCATCATCATAATGCTTCATGCTGTTGTCATCACAATGAAATCAAAATGCTCCATGACCCCTGTCATCACAATGCTCCAAACACATGTGATCACAATGCTCCATAACACTTGTCATCACAACGCCCCATGAGGCACGTCATCACAATTATCCATGAACTTCTCATCACAATGTTCCATGACCTTTGTCATCACAATGCTCAATACACTTGTCATCACAATGCTCCCTGTCACTTGTCGTTCATATGCTCCTTGAACCCTGTCATGACAAGGCTCCATGCCTTTTTCATCACAATGATCCATTCCCTTTTCATCACAATGCTCCAAGACACCTGTAATCACAATGTTCCATGCCACGGTCTTTACAAAGCTCCATGAGGCATGTCATTAGAATGCTCCTTGGACATCTCTCACAATGTTCCATGCGCGTGTAATCACAATGCACCAAGGCCCCTGTAATCACAATGCTCCATGCCCCTTTTCCTCAGAATGCTCCATGAGACTTCTCATCACAAGGCTCCATGGTCTTCTCATCACAATGCTCCATGCCATTGTCATCACAATACTCCACAAGCTTTTCATGAGAATGCTCCATGACACTTGTCATCACAATGCTCCATGACCCCTGTCATCAAAATGCTCCATGCCCCTTGTCATTACAGTTCTCCATGACGCTCGTCATCACAGTTATCCATGGTCTTCTCATCACAATGCTCCACCGTCTTGCCATCACAATGCTCCATGACACTTCAAATCGCAATGTTACATGCTCTTGTAATCACATTCTCCATGCACTTGTCATCGCAATGCTCCATGACCCCTGTCATAGCAAGCTCCATTTGCTTTTCATCACAGTGCTTCACGAACTTGTCATCAAAATTCTCAAAAGCCCTTTTCATCACAATGCTCCATGACCATTGTCATCACAATGCTCCAAGCCCTTGTCATCACAATGCTCCATTACCTTTGTCTTCACAATGCTCCATGACAATTGGCATCACAGTTCTCCATGCCATTGTCATCACAATGGAACATGACATATGCCATCACAATGCACCCTGACACCTGTCTTCACAATACTCCATGACCTTGTCATCACAATGCTCCATGCTCTTGTCATCACAATGCGCCCTGCCGACTGTCATCACAATAATCCTTGAAAATTGTCACACCAATGCTCCATGCCCGTGATCACAATGCTCCATTCCCTTGTCATCACAATTCTCTGTGACTCCAGTCATCACAATGCTTCATGAACTTTGTCATCACAATGGTCCATGCCCTCGTCATCACAAGGTTCTGTGAACTTTGTCACCAAAATGCTCCATGAACTTTTCATCCCAATGCTCTCTGAGCCTTGTCATCACAATGCTGCATGCTTTTGTCAGCACAATGCTCCATGATCCTTGTCATCACAATGCTCCATGCGCTTGTCAGCACAATGCTCCATGATCCATGTCATCACAGTGCGCCATGCACTTGTCATCACAATGCTCCCCAAACTTGTCATCACAATACTCCATAAACATTATCATCACAAAGCTCCATGCACTTCGAATCAAAATGCTCTCTCACCACTGATATTACAATTTTCCATCACTAGTCATCACAATACTCCCTCACCCCTTTCATCACAATGTTCCATGGCCTTGTCATCACAATGTTCCATGAACCGAGTAATCACAAAGCTCCATACACCTTTTCATCTCAATGTTCCATGAACCCTGTCATCACAACGAACCATGCCCATCATCATAATGCTTCATGCTGTTGTCATCACAATGAAATCAAAATGCTCCATGACCCCTGTCATCACAATGCTCCAAACACATGTGATCACAATGCTCCATAACACTTGTCATCACAACGCCCCATGAGGCACGTCATCACAATTATCCATGAACTTCTCATCACAATGATCCATGACCTTTGTCATCACAATGCTCAATACACTTGTCATCACAATGCTCACTGACACTTGTCGTTCGTATGCTCCTTGAACCCTGTCATGACAAGGCTCCATGCCTTTTTCATCACAATGATCCATTCTCTTTTCATCACAATGCTCCAAGACACCTGTAATCACAATGTTCCATGCCATGGTCTTTACAAAGCTCCATGAGGCATGTCATCAGAATGCTCCTTGGACATCTCTCACAATGTTCCAAGCCCTTGTAATCACAATGCTCCAAGACCCCTGTAATCAGAATGCTCCATGCCCCTTCTCATCAGAATGCTCCATGAGACTTCTCATCACAAGGCTCCATGGTCTTCTCATCAGAGTGCTCCAGGACTTTGTCATCACAATGCTCCATGACCACTTTCATCAGAATCCTCCATGAACATTTTCAGCTCAATGCTCCATGATCTTTTCATCACAATGCTCCATGACCCCTGTCATCACAATGCTCCATGCTCCTTGATATCAAAATGATTCATGACCTCTGTCATCACAGTGCTCCAAACCCTTGTGATCACATTGTTCCATAACACTTGTCATCACAACGCTCCATGATGCCTGTCATCACCATAATCCATGCCCTTGTCATCACAATGCTCCATGACCTTTGTCATCACAATGCTCAATACACTTGTCATCACAATGCTCCCTGACACTTGTCGTCAGTATGCTTCTCGCACCCTGTCATGAAAAGGCTCTATGCCTTTTTCATCACAATGCTCCATGCCCTTTTCATCACAATGCTCCATGCCATTGTCATCACAATACTCCACAAGCTTGTCATCAAAATGCTCCATGACCCTTGTCATCACAATTCTCCATGATCCCTGACATCACAATGCTTCATGACACCTGTCATCGCAATGCTCCAGGCCCCTTGTCATTACAGTTCTCCATGACGCTCGTCATCACCATTATCCATGGTCTTCTCATCACACTGTTCCCCCGTCTTGCCATCACAATGCTCCATGACACTTCAAATCACAATGTTACATGCTCTTGTAATCATATTCTCCATGCACTTGTCATCGCAATGCTCCAAGACCCCTGTCATAGCAAGCTCCATGTGCTTTTCATCACAGTGCTTCACGAACTTGTCATCAAAATTCTCAAAAGCCCTGGTCATCACAATGCTCCATGCCCTTTTCATCACAATGCTCCATGACCATTGTCATCACAATGCTCCATTACATTTGTCATCACAATCCTCCATGACACTTGTCATCACAATGCTCAATGCAGTTGTCATCACAATGTACCATGACATAGGTCATCACAATGCTCCCTGACACCTGACTTCAAAATAATCCATGACCTTTTCTTCATAGTGCTCCATGCCCTTGTCATAACAATGTGCAATGTCCACTGTCATCACAATAATCCATGAAATTTTTCAGACCGATGCTCCATGCCCCTGTCATCACAATGCTCCATGCACTTGTCATCACAATGCTCCATGACACCTGTCATCACAATGCTCCGTGACTCCAGTCATCACAATGCCTCAAGACTTTGTCATCACAATGGTCCATGCCCTCATCATCACAAGTCTCTCTGACGTTTGTCACCACAATGCTCCATGAACTTGGCATCACAATGCTCCATGCCTTTGTCAGCACAATGTTCCATGACACTTGTCATCACAGTGCTCCATGAGCTTGTCAGCACAGTGCTCCATGACCGATGTGATCACAAGGTGCCATGCGGTTGTCATCACAATGCTCCACATCCTTGTCATCACAATGCTCCATAAACATTGTCATCACAATGCTCCGTGCACTTCTCATGAAAATGCTCTCTCACCACTGATATCACAATGTTCCATCAATAGTCATCACAATACTCCCTCACCCCTGTCATCACAATGTTCCATGACCCCTATCATCACAATGCTACATGCCATTATCATCACAATGCACCACTCCCTTGTCATCAAAATGCTCCATGACCTTTGTCATCACAAACCTCCATGACCCTTGGCATCACAATGCTCCATGCCATTGTCATCACAATGCTTCATGAAGCCTCTCATCACATTGCTCCATGCCCTTGTCATCACAAAGCTCCATGGCGCTTGTCATCACAATGCTCGATGCCTTTCTCATCACAATGCTCCATGTCCTTGTCATTACAATCCTCCATGACCCAGGTATCACACTGTTCCGTGTCCTTGTCATCACAATGCTCCATGCCCACTCTCATCACAATAATCCATTAAAATTTTCAGACAAATGCTCAAAGCCCTTGTCATCAAAAAGCTCCATGACGCATGTCATCAGAATGCTCCCTGGCCTTCTCATTCACAATGCTCCATGCCCTTGTCATCACAATGCTCCAAGACAACTGTAATCACAATGCTCCATGTCCCTTTTCATTTCAATTTTCCATGCCCCCTGTCTTCACAATGCACCATGCCCATCATCTTAATGCTTGGTGCTATTGTCATCACAATGAAATCAAAATAATCCATGACCTCTGTCATCACAATGCTCCAAACCACTGTGATCACAATGTTCCATAACACTTGTCATCACAACGCCCCATGACACTCGTCATCACAATTATCCATGGTCTTATCATCACAATGCTCCATAACATTTGTTATCACAATGCACAATACACTTGTCATCACAATGCTCCCTGACTCTTGCCATCAGTATGCTCCTCGAACACTGTCATGACAAGGCTCCATGCATTTTTCATCACAATGATCCACGACCATTTCATCACAATGCTCCAAGACCCCTGTAATCACAATGCTCCTTGCCCTGGTCATCACAAAGCTCCATGACGCATGTCATCAGAATGCTCCTTGGACATCTCTCACAATGCTCCATGTCCTTGTAATCACAATGCTCCAAGACCCCTTTAACCACAATGCTCCATGCCCATTTTCATCAGAATGCTCTATGAGACTTCTCATCACAAGGCTCCATGGTCTTCTCATCAGAATGCTCCAGGACCTTGTCATCACAATGCTCCATGACCCCTTTCATCAGAATACTCCATGAACATTTTCAGCTCAATGCTCCATGATCTTCTCAACACAATGTTCCATGACCGCTGTCATCACAATGCTCCATGCTCCTTGATATCAAAATGATCCATGACCTCTCTCATCACAGTGCTCCAAACCCTTGTGATCACATTGTTCCATAATACTTGTCATCGCATCGCTCTATGATGCCTGTCATCACAATATTCCATGCCCTTGTCATCACAATGCTCCATGACCTTTGTCATCACAATGCTCAATACACTTGTCATCACAATGCTCCCTGACACTTGTCGTCAGAATGCTTCTTGCACCCTGTCATGAAAAGGCTCAATGCCTTTTTCATCACAATGCTCCATGCCCTTTTCATCACAATGCTCCATGCCATTGTCATCACAATACTCCACAAGCTTGTCATCAGAATGCTCCATGACCCTTGTCATCACAATTCTCCATGACCCCTGTCATCACAATGCTCCATGAAACCTGTCATCACAATGCTCCAGGCCCCTTGTCATTACAGTTCTCCATGACGCTCGTCATCACAATTATCCATGGTCTTCTCATCACAATGCTCCACCGTCTTGCCATCACAATGCTCCATGACACTTCAAATCAAAATGTTACATGCTCTTGTAATCACATTCTCCATGCACTTGTCATCGCAATGCTCCATGACCCCTGTCATAGCAAGCTCCATGTGCTTTTCATCACAGTGCTTCACGACATTGTCATCAAAATTCTCAAAAGCCCGTGTCATCACAATGCTCCATGTCCTTTTCATCACAATGCTCCATGACCATTGTCATCACAATGCTCCATTACCTTTGTCATCACAATCCTCCATGACACTTGTCATCACAATGCTCCATTCCGTTGTCATCAAAATGCACCATGACATAGGTCATCACAATGCTCCCTGACACCTGACTTCACAATACTCCATGACCTTTTCTTCATAGTGCTCCATGCCCTTGTCATCACAATGTGCAATGCCCACTGTCATCACAATAATCCATGAAATTTTTCAGACCGATGCTCCATGCCACTGTAATCACAATGCTCGATGCACTTGTCATCACAATGCTCAATGACACCTGTCATCACAATGCTCCGTGACTCCAGTCATCACAACGCCTCAAGACTTGTTATCACAGTGGTCCATGCCCTCATCATCACAAGTCTCTGTGACATTTGTCACCAAAATGCTCCATGAACTTTTCATCACAATGCTCTGTGACCCTTGGCATCACAATGCTCCATGCCTTTGTCAGCACAATGTTCAATGATACTTGTCATCACAATGCTCCATGAGCTTGTCAGCACAATGCTTCATGACCGATGTGATCACAATGCGCCATGTGGTTGTCATCACAATGCTCCACATCCTTGTCATCACAATGCTCCATAAACATTATCATCACAATGCTCCATGCACTTCTCATGAAAATGCTCTCTCACCACTGATATCACAATGTTCCATCACTAGTCATCACAATTCTCCCTCACCCATGTCATCACAATGTTCCATGACCCCTATCTTCACAATTGTACATGCCGTTATCATCACAATGCACCACTCCCTTGTCATCAAAATGCTCCATGACCTTTGTCATCACAAAGCTCCATGACCCTTGGCATCACAATGCTCCATGCCATTGTCATCACAATGCTTCATGAAGCCTCTCATCACATTGCTCCATGCCCTTGTCATCACAAAGCTCCATGGCGCTTGTCATCACAATGCTCGATGCCCTTCTCATCACAATGCTCCATGATCTTGTCATTACAATCCTCCATGACCCATGTATCACAGTGTTCCGTGTCCTTGTCATCACAATGCTCCATTCCCACTCTCATCACAATAATCCATGAAAATTTTCAGACAAATGCTCCAAGCCCTTGTCATCAAAAAGCTCCATGACGCATGTCATCAGAATGCTCCATGGCCTTCTCATTCACAGTGCTCCATGCCCTTGTCATCACAGTGCTCCAAGACCCCTGTAATCATAATGCTCCATGTCCCTTTTCATTTCAATGCTCCATGAACCCTGTTATCACAATGCACCATGTCCATCATCATAATGCTTCATGCTATTATCATCACAATGAAATCAATATGCTCCATGACCTCTGTCATCACAATGCTCCAAACCCTTGTGATCACAATGTTCCATAACACTTGTCATCACAATGCTCCATGACCCCTTTCATCAGAATACTCCATGAACATTTTCAGCTCAATGCTCCATGATCTTCTCATCACAATGCTCCATGACCCATGTCATCACAATGCTCCATGCTCCTTGATATGAAAATGATTCATGACCTCTGTCATCACAGTGCTCCAAACCCTTGTGATCACATTGTTCCATAACTCTTGTCATCACAACGCTCCATGATGCCTGTCATCACAATACTCCATGCCCTTGTAATCACAATGCTCCATGACCTTTGTCATCACAATGCTCAATACACTTGTCATCACAATGCTCCCTGACACTTGTCGTCAGTATGCTTCTCGAACCCTGTCATGAAAAGGCTCTATGCCTTTTTCATCACAATGCTCCGTGCCATTGTCATCACAATACTCCACAAGCTTGTCTTCAGAATGTTCCTTGACCCTTGTCATCACAATTCTCCATGCCCCGTGTCATTACAGTGATCGATGACACTCGTCATCAATATGCTTCATGGGCTTGCCATCACAATGCTCCATGACCTGGACATCACAATGCTCCATGTCCCTTGTCATCACAATGCTCCATGCGCTTCTCAGCACTATGCTCCATGACCCATGACATCACAATGTGCCATGAACATTTCATCACAATGCTCTATATACTTTTCATCGCTATGCTCCATAAAACTTGTCATCACAATGATCCATGCACTTCTCATCAAAATGCTCTCTCACCACTGATATCACAATGTTCCATCACTAGTCATCACAATACTCCCTCACCCCTGTCATCACAATGTTCCATGACCACTCTAATCACAATGCTCCATACCCTTGTCATCACAAAGCTCCATGACACATGCCATCAAAATGCTCCATGGACTTCTCATCACAATGCTCCATGCCCTGGCCATCACAATGCTCCATTACACATGTCATCACAATGCTCCATGACCACTGTCATCACAGCGCTCCCTGACCCCAGACAACACAATGATCTGGGACTCATGTGATCAAAATGCTCCAAGACACTTGTCATCACAATGATCCATGCGCTTGTCATCCCAATGCTCCATGACACCTGTAATCTGAATGCTCCGTGACGCTTGTCATCCCAGTGCTCCATGACCCTTGGCATCACAATGTCCCATGCCATTGTCATCACAATGCTCCATGAACCCTCTCATCACATTGCTCCATGCCCTTGTCATCACAAAGCTCCATGAGGCTTGTCATCACAATGCTCGATGCTCTTCTCATAACAGTGCTCCATGCCCTTGTCATTACAATCCTCCATGATCCATGTATCACCGTGTTCCTTGCTCTTGACATCACAATGCTCCATGCCCACACTGATCACAATAATCCATGAAACTTTTCACACAAATGCTCCATGCCCTTGTCATCAAAAGGCTCCATTACCCGTGTCATATCAATGCTCCATGACCCCTGCTATCACAATGTTCCATGGCCTCATCATCTCAATGCTCCATGACCCTTCTCATCACAATTCTCCAAGACCCCTGTAATCACAGTGCTCCATGCCCTTGTCATAACGAAGGTCAATGACTTATGTCATCAGAATGCTCCATGGCCTTCTCATCACAATGCTCCATGACCTTGTCATCACAGTGCTCCAAGACTGCTGTATTCTCAATGCTCCATGCCCCTTTTCATCTCAATGCTCAATGAACTCTGTCATTCCAATGCACCATGCCCATCATCATAATGCTTAATGCTGTTGTCATCACAATGAAATCAAAATGCTCCATAACGTCTGTCATCACAATGCTCCAAACCCTTGTGATCACAATGTTCCATAACACTTGTCATCACAATTCCCCATGATGCTCCTCATCACAATTATCCATGGTCTTATCATCACAATGCTCCATAATATTTGTCATCACAATGCTCAATACACTTGTCATCTCAATGCTCCCTGCCACTTGTCATCAGTATGCTTCTTAAACCCTGTCATGACAAGGCTCCATGCCTTTTTCATCACAATGATCCATGCGCTTTTCATCACAATGTTCCAAACCCCAGTAATCACAATGCTGCTTGCCCTTGTAATCACAAAGCTCCATGACCCATATCATCAGAATGCTCCATGGCCTTCTCATCACCATGCTCGATGCCCTTGTCATCACACTGCTCCCTTACACTTGTCTTCAGAATGCTCCTTGAACCCTGTCATGAAAAGGCTCCATACCTTTTTCATCACAATGCTCCATGACCTTTCATCACTATGCTCCATTGTCATCAAAATACTCCACAAGCTTGTCATCAGAATGCTCCATGGCCCATGTCATCACAATGCTCCATGACCCCTGTCATCACAATGCTCCATGACCCCTGTAATCACAATGTTCCATGCCTCTTGTCATTACAGTGCTCCATGACGCTCGTCATCACAATTATCCATGGTCTTCTCATCACAATGCTGCACGGTTTTTCCATCACAATGCTCCCTGCCCTGGTCCTCACAATGCTCCATGACCCTTTTCATCACAATTCTCCAAGCAATTGTCATACAGTGCTCCATTACATTTGTCATCACAATCCTCCATGACACTTGACATCACAATGCTCCATTACATTTGTTATCACAATCCTCCATGACACTTGGCATCACAATGCTCCACGCCATTGTCATCACAAAGCACCATGACATATATCATCACAATGCTCCCTGACACCTGTCTTCACAGTACTACATGACCTTGTCATAAAAATGTTCCATGCCCTTGTCATCACAATGTGCCATGCCCTCCCTCATACCAATAATACATGAAACTTGTCAGACCAATTCTCCATGCCCCTGTCATCACAATGCTCCATGCACTTGTAATCACAATGCTCCATGACCCCTCACATCATAATGCTCCGTGACTCCAGTCATCACAATGCTTTATGACCTTTGTCATCACAATGGTCCATTCCCTCGTCATAACAATGCTCTGTAAAACTTGTCATCACAATGCTCCATGCCTTTTGCAGCACAATGCTCCATGACCCTTGTCATCACAATCCTACATGCGCTTCTCAGCACAATGCTCCAAGACACATGTCATCACAATGTGCCATGCACTTGTCATGACAATGCTCCACAACCTTGTCATCACAAAGCTCCATAAAACTTGTCATCACAATGCTCCATGCACTTCTCATCTAAATGCTCTCTCACCACTGATATCACAATGTTCCATCACTAGTCATCACAATACTCCCTCACCCCTGTCATAACAATGCTCCATGTCCCCTGCCATCACAATATTCCACAGCATTGTCATCACAAGGCTCCATGTACCTTGTCATCACAATGCTCCAAGACCCCTGTAATCACAAAGCTCCATGCCCCCTTTCATCTCAATTCCCCATGAACACTGTCATCACAATGCAGCATGCCCATCATCATAATGCTTCATGCTATTGTCATCACAATGAAATCAAAATGTTCCATGACCTTTGTCATCACAATGCTCCAAACCCTTCTGATCACAGTGTTCCATAACACTTGTCATCACAATGCCCCATGACACTCCTCATCACAATTATCCATTGTCTTCTCATCACAATGCTCCATGACCTTTGTCAACACAATGTTCAATACCCTTGTCATCACAATGCACCCTGACACTGGTCTTCAGTATGCTCCTTGAAACCTGTCATGACAGGGTTGCATGCCTTTTCCTCACAATGATCCATGCACTTTTCATTACAATGCTCCAAGACCTCTGTAATCACAATGCTCCATGCGCTTGTCATCACAAAGCTCCATGACGCATGTCATCAGAATGCTCCAAGGCATTGTCAGCAAAATGCTACATGACTTGTCATCACCATGCTCCATGCCCTTGTCATCACAGTGCTCCACGAAACCTGTAATCACAATGCTCCATGCCCCTTTTCATCAGATTGCTCCATGAGACTTGTCATCACAATGCTCCATGGTCTTCTCATCACAATGCTGCATGACACCTGTCATCACAATGTTCCATGACCACTGTCACCACAATGCACCATGACCCCTGACAATACAGTGATCCGGGACTCTTGTCATCAAAAATCTCCATGACTCTTTTCATCTCAATGATCTATACGCTTGCCTTCCCAATGCTCCATGACACCTGTTATCACAATGCTCCATGATGCTTCTAATCCCATTGCTCCATGACCATTTTCATCACAATGCTCCATGCCTTTGTCAGCAAAATGCTACATGACCTTGTCATCACAAGGCTCCATGCCCTTTTCATCTCAATGCTCCATGAACACTGTCATCTCAATGCACCCTGCCCATCATCATAATGCTTCATGCTATTGACATCACAATGAAATCATAATGCTCCATGTTCTCTGTCATCACAATGCTGCAAACCCTTGTTATCACAATGTTCCATAACACTTGTCATCACAACTCCCCTTGACACTCATCTTCACAATTTACCATTGTCTTCTCCTTAAAATGCTCCATGAACTTTGTCATCACAATGCTCAATACCCTTGTCATCACTATGCTCCCTCACACTTGTCATCAGTATGCTCCTTGAACCCTGTCATGACAATGCTCCATGCCTTTTTCATCACAATGATCCATGCTCTTTTCTTCACAGTGCTCCTAGACCCCTGTAATCACAATGCTCCATGCCCTTGTCATCACAAAGCTCCATGATGCATGTCATCAGAACGCTCCATGTTTTTCTCAGCAGAATGTTCCATGCCCATGTCATCACAATGCTCCATGACCCCTGTCATCACAATACTCCATGAACATTTTCAGCCCAAAGCTCCATGAATTTCTCATCTCACTTCTCCAGAACCCTTGTCATCACAATGCTCCTTGACCACTGTCATCGCAACGCTCCATGACCCCTTACAACACAATGATCCGGGACTCTTGTCATTAAAATTCTCCATAATCCTTATCATCACAATGATCCATGCCCTTGTCATCCCAATGCTCCATGACACCTGTAATCACAATGCTCCATGACACTTGTCATCACAGTGCTCCATGACCCTTGTCATCACAATGTTCCATGCATTTTTCAGCAAAATGCTACATGACCTTGTCATCACAATCCTCCATGACCCTTGGGATCACATTGATTCATGCCCTTGTCATCTCTGTCTTTCTTTTCTGGTTTTTACAGATTTTCGGAAGTCCCTTTTGACCGGTGGGAATTGAAAATTCTTTGTAGTGCGGATTTACATTGTGCACTTACTTGATTGGCCAAAAACAGCGTATGTGTTTTCTCCTGAATATATGCAGCAGAAAATTCATACGCTCTTTTTGGCCAAGTGCATCATTGTCGAAGTTGTTACGCTTTTCCTGTGCTTCAAAGGCGATTCCAATTTACCTAGTGAAATATGTTTTGTGAAATTCTGCCTCATTTTCAAGTCCACTTCGCTGCCTTCCCTCAACTGATTTTTGGAAGTGAGTTGTCCTTTATAACTCTGCAGGTTTGTGAATTGATCTGCCCCGAACTCCAATTTTCAACTCGCGTTTTTGTGAGCTGACCGCAAATCCACAATTTTGCTTCACGACATATACATGCTCCGGGGGTGCAGGCTGACGCTTTGGTTAATTCTTCTTCCAGACGGGAAATTAGACTGACATATGTCGGTCCAAATGCCTCCAGCTACTCTCTGATTGGTTCTCCCTCTTCCCTTTCATCCTCTGCACAATTTGCAAACTGTGCAAAGCAGGAGGTTATAGGGGCTGACTCTCCAAGGTGGGAGATTGATAGTAAAGCAGTTGGATTGCCAAACTGGAGCACAAGGAGAGGAAAAATTAGGAGCCTTTTACAAATCTTACGCCATCAAAGGGTGTCCATTCTCTAGGTTTCCCATACATGTTATAACTGTAGTTATATTCCCTTCTACGTGGAGAGTTGGGACACATGGAATGGGTGGCATTCAATACTGCTTTAAAGGGTCTGCATTTTCTCACTCAATCTCACCAGTCCTCTCATTCCCAAGTGTCCAGCCTTATGTCTCATCTAGCTGTCTTAGCAGATAGCGTCATTTCAGGTTTCATCAGAACCCCTGAATGCATTGTGTAAGAATTTCGCTGTTTTTTTTGTTTTGTTTTGTTTTGTTTTTGAAATTCATTTTTATAATGGGTTTGAGCTGATTTTCACCGACGTGTTTATGCCGGTCTACACACACTTGATTCCCTTATGGAGACATATCAATATATAGGTTTTAAGATTCTTACTAGTCAGATATATTCCTCTGCGGGGAATAGGTGTGTTGAGTCCCGTTCACTGAGGAAGGTGTAGGTTTTGTCTATTCTGTATTTGGTTTATGGAATGGCACCTGTGCTAATATCAAACTCTGGCTTTATGCATCAGCCCACCTCTCCTTCCCGCTTAAGCAGGCATAAGAGTGTTTTCTCAATGTGAGACTCTGTTCTCTTTACTAACTCAGTTCATGTGTAGCCATGTTTACAGGACCTTCCTAAGTGATATCTTATGATAAGTTTCTTTTTCTGTGTGACTTATTTCACTTAGAATCATCGTACCTAAATCCACTCATTATGCTGCTACTGGCCTTATGACATTGATTTTATGTCTGAGTGATATTCTTTTGAACAAAATTACCACAAGTTCTTTACGCAATTTTCTCTTTCCTGTAATATTTAAGGTGTACTGAAGTTGAGGTTCTTGTTTGCAGAGCAGCCTTAAACTTTGGGGTGCCTGTGTCTTGTTGATATTTAGTCTTCCCAAGTTATAGACCCATGAGTGGAAGTGCCCTATGCTCGGTAGCTTTGTATTTAAATGTTTTAGGAAACAGCATACACTTCTTCAGAGTGGCTCTTGGATATTTATACCCCACCCATCAGCGTGACTAGCTCCCTGTTCTCCATGGCCTCTCCTGCATTTCTGGTTTGTACACATTTTTTGGATGGCCTTTCTGATCAGTGGAAATTGAGACTTCTTTGTTGTGCAGATTTGCATTTCCTGCTTGCTTTCTTGGCCAAAAACTCTGTATGTGTTTTTTTCCTGAAGATATTCATGAAAAAACGCATACACCGTTTTGCCCAACTGCATCATTTTAGAAATTCCCCTGCTTTTCATATGCTTTAAATGTGAGTCCAATCTACCTTTTGAAATCTGTTTCCTGCAATTCTGCCTCTCATTCAGATCCTCTTCGTTGCCGTACCTGAATATATTTTTGGACGTTGGTTATCATTTTTATCTTTGAAGGTCTTTGAATTATCTGCTCCTGAGCTCCATTTTACAACTCGCATTTTTTGTGAGCTGGCCGCCAAACCATTGTATTGCTTCCGGCCCTATTCTGGTTCTGGGGAGGCAGGCTGAGCCTTTGGTTAATTCTTCTTCTTAATGGTAAATTAGAGTGACATGTGCCTGTCAAAACTCCTACAGCTAGTCTCTCATTGGTTCCCCCTATTCCCGTTTATCCTCTGCACAAATTGCAAACTGTGTGAAACAGGAGGTTAAAGGTGCTGATTCTCCAAGTGGGGAGATTGTTAGTAATTTGGCTGGAATTGTGAACCCCAGCACCAGGAGATCAAAAATGAGGTGCATTTTCGACACATTTCCTGATCACACAGTGTACATTCGTCTCGGTTTCCCAGGCATGTTTTCGCTGTCGGAAGATTCCCTTGAAACTGCAGATTTGGGACCCATGGAATGGGTACCAGGCAGTATTACTTTAAAAGGTCTGCATTTCCTCACCCAGCCTCTCTAACATCTCTTAGCGTGCATAGCTTCCAGCCTTATATATCATCCTGCTGTGGGTCTACATGTGTTCAATACATGTTACATCGTAGTCCTTCAACAAAAGTTGTAAGAATTTTTGTCTGTCTCACTGTTTTTATACATATTTTTAAATTTATTTTTATATTGGTTACAGCTGATTTTCAAAGCTCTGTTTTTGCTGCTGTGCATCCACTTGATTCCTGTACTGTGAGACAACAATAAATTCTTTTTCAGATGCTTAACAGTCATATGTATTATTTTCCATTGACTTGAGTGGGCTGAGTGCAGTTCTTTGAGGTACCGTGTAGGCCTTGTCAGTTATTCAATTTGGTACTTGGAATGGTATCTTTGCTAATTTCAACCTCCTGGATAATACCTCACCCTTCCCCACCTTTCCCATTTAGCAGCCTTATGTCTATTTTCTACATATTTGACTATGTTTCTGTTTTGTAATTTATTTCATGTGTAGCCATTTTTGATTCCACCTTTAAGTGACATCTTATGATATGTGTCTTTTTCTTTCTGACATACGTCACTTAGAATGATCGTATGTAAATCCTCCAGAATTGTAACCACTGGCCTTATTTCACTGATTTCTGGATGAGTAATATTCCACTCTACATAAGTACCCCATCTATTTTATCCATTTTATCCTTCCAGGGATATTTATTTTATATCCAAGTTGAGGCCTTTTTAACAGAGAGTTGGTAAACGTTGGGGTGCCTGTTTTCTGTCGATTTTTGTTTTTCCCAAGGTATACGCCCATGAGTGCAGGTGCCCTATGCTCTGTAGATCATTTTTTAGATGTTTTAGCAAACACAGTACACTTCTCCAGAATGGCCGTTGGCAAATTACGTTTGCACTATCAGCCTCACAGGGCTCCCTTTTCTCCTCACCCTGTCCTACATTTCGGGTGTTTACACTTTATGTGGATGGCCCTTCTGACTGATGTGAAGTGATACATTTTGTAGTATTGATTTCCAGTGCCCACCTGTTTGGTTGGATAAAATGTGTGTATGGCCTTTACTTGAATATATTCAGAAAAAATGCATACGCCCTTTTTGGCCAACTGCATCATTGGCGATGTTCAACCCCTTTTCTTGTGCTTTAATGGGGAGTCCTTTCTACCTCTTCAAATCTGTTTCCTGCCACTCTCCCTTGCTTACAAGTTCTTTTCTGTGACTTACCCCAAGACATTTTTTGACGATAGATATTTTCAACTCTGCAGTTTCATGAATTTTAGTGCCCTTGAGTTCCTTATTTCAACTTGTGTTTTTGGAAACTGGACACAAAACAGAGGGATTTCCTCTAGCCCTATTCTGTTTCCGTGGGCAATTCTAGCCTTTGATGAATTTGCCTTCCGGATTGGAAATTAGAGTGGCATGTGCCTGTCTAAACACCTAAGACTTGTCTCTAAATTTTTCTCATCCTTCCGCTTCATCCTTTGGACAAATTCCAAACTGTGTGCAACAGGACGTTGACGGTGCTGATATCTCCAAGTGAGCAGATTGTTAGGAAAGATGCTGGAGGGGTGAACCCGAGCACGAGGCGATGAGGAGATGAGGTGCCTTTTCCAAACTGTTTCCGATCAAACGGTGTACCATCCTCTAGGTGTGACAGGCATGTTTTAGCCGTAGATAGGTTCCTGTGCATATAAGGGGAACACCAGGGTTTTTTTCAAAATTAGTGCCTCCCCGAACCCCAAACTGGGGAATGTTTAAGCTACGGCTACACATATGTCCATTAAGGGTCTTGGAAAATAGGCAGAGTCCAAACTTTAGATGATTGAAATCTTCGGGATCAGAAGTGCTCACCATCGGCCTTGCTTAGCTTACATTTTATCTGTCATTGATAGATGATGTCAATAAAAATATCTATTCTTTTTCAGATAATTTCCCCTTATAGGTTATTGCAAAATATTCAGTGTAGTTCCCTGTGCTATACAGTAGTTCCTTGTTGATGATCTGTTTTATACATAGCAGTGTGTATGGGTTAATCCCAAACTGTTATTTATCCCTTCTCCTACCTTTCCCCTTTGGTAATAATAAATTATAAGATTTTATACTTCTCAGAAATGGGGAAGCTGAAAGAGAGGTATCATTTTCAATGGAAAAGCATTCAAAACAAGATTGAAGCTTCAGCCAAGAGTATTCGATGTACATCCTTGGGAATAAATCACTTCATTTCTCTAATGTTGACCTGACAAATAAGACAGACGTCTTCACTGAACTTGCTTATAATAAAGTGATGGAAATATCAAATGTAAGTCTTAGAAACATCTTATTTTACCCGAGCCTTATACACTGCTCTATGTTAACTACAGTTTGGCTCACACATCTGTTCATTGAAGTTACAATGTTCTCAATTTCTGTTACTGATCCTCCAGAGTGGACCCCAACAGGAGTCCCCGTGCCCTGTGTCAATGGAGCCAACAGATCAAGACTGAGTTTGGTTCAGAAGCAAAGGAAACTTTATATTTTGAAAACAGAATGGAGAAGTGAGAGCGTGCACTACCCCGCGGGCTGTGGGCTGGGCTGTTGTGTAGGGGTCCCGGCAGCGTCATCGCGAGGGAGGGGATGGGGCTCTCGAGGGCTGGGTTGGCTGCAGCTCAGGCTCTATGTAGCAGAGTCTGCATGGGACCCCGCTAGCTGAGGTGTCGACCCAGCCATTCTGCACTAGGGAATCGGGTCTGAAGTGCCGGGTGTGGGACCGCTGCATGTGGAACCCTAGGAGCACGTGAAATTAGACAAAGCACAAAGGAAAAACAGGTTAGACTTTATTTTATTGCCCAGATTCTCTTTTTATCTCCAAGGAATTTTTAATGAACGTTGCCGGAGATGAACACCTCCTCTGCTTTTTGTCCCGTTCCTCATTCTTCGGGTGCTGAGGGTGCAGACCCCTCTTTTGTAACTGCTTCATGCTGAGGTGGGAGCCCTCATACACAGAGGAGGGGCAAAATTTCTCCCCAGCAGCCTCCAGGTGAGGTTGATTGTCCCAAGGCCTCCTGCCTCACTGCTCGTCCACCTGAGCACCAGCATTGGAAGTGTTATAGATTTGATTGACCTTTAAGGGTCCAGGAAAGAGATGAACAGAGATGCTGCTGTGGCAGGTTTCACCCCACCCCACATTTGTTCGGCGACCTTAGGCTGACGGTTTTTGCCAGCCTAGATGCTCTGACCAGTAGTCTGGGCTTTCTTTAATTAGGTCCCTGAATTAATGTACAAACAGCACCATCTGTCAGAGCCCTGCTCGCTCAACTCCCAGACAGTCCAGGGTCAGTGGTGATCCAGGACCATGACATCCACTGAGTCAACGGCCTTTTGAAGTAGCCAGCAGTCCAGCCGGTCATATTGGCCACCATCACCGCTGTGTTTGTAGGGTTTACTATGGTGAAATTTTGAATATACGATTCCCCCGACAAGCTCATTAGCTCCCCTCTGGGTGCAGTAAGTCCTCCAAGCAGTAGTCTGCTCTTTCGGGGTACAGACTTGTTTTCTGCGAGAAACTCCAGGTCAAGTGATGGTCACACGTGTCTTCTTGGGGGCCCATTGCCCCCGATTGTCTCTCTGGAGTTTGGGGTTGGAGGGCCTCCTCACTCGAGGTCAGTGTGTCCACAGAGCGACCCCTGGAACTTCAGGGCATGATGTGTGGTTAGGATCACCACGTGGGGTCCTTTTCCCTTAGGAGGGAGCTGGCCTTGCAGGCTGCTGATTTCCAGCTTTTTAGATACCCCAGTATCCTGGCCTGATGGGGCGGTGAGCAAAGCTCTTTGTGACCATAGTTTGTCATACCTGAAGGGCATTCTTGTGTTGCTCCATTTCAAGTGGTCCCTGTTTTTGCACTAAGGCTCCAAGGGTGATTAACCTTTGACCGGGTATGTAAAGTTCAAAGGGTTTAGCTAAATTAGGGAGTTCCTGGGCAAGGGCCTGAATTGACTGCTCTTTCCATTCTTGAAAGGCTGTTTCTGGATTCTATCCTAAAGGATCATCATGTTTTCGTGTCAGTGTTTCAGGTAGATGCCCAGCTATTACACTGTTGTTATGGATCCAGATGCAGAAAACCTTGGCATCCCCAGGAACCCCTAAGCTGTCTTCTAGTTTTAGAAGAGGTAAGGCTGCAAATGGCTTCTTCCCTATCCTGGGATGCATTTCTCCTAATATCTGTGAGAATGAAGCCCAGGCATGTCACCTTAGCCTGGGATATTTGAGCCTTTTTCTTGGACACCTTCTATCCTTTCTTGGCTAGGGAGTTCAGAGGCGTCTTTAGTAGACCTGACAATCAGAATGTCATCTGCATATTGAAGGAGGGTTCCCTTTTACAGAGGTAGAACTTTTAGGTCTTTAGAGGACATTTCCCCAATGATGGTGTGGGGATTTTTGAACCATTGGGGCAGGATGGCCCAGCATTATTGCTTTTGTTGCATGTTGTGTCCTTCCACTCACAAGCCAAAAATTCTTGTGACTCTGAGATGAGTGGAATACAGAAGAAGGCATCATTGAAGTCTAATACAGAATGCCATGGCCTGGTGGATGGTAGAATGACCAGCAGGGTGTAGGAAATAGGAGCTACTGGATGTATATCCTCGGTGGCTTCACTGACTGTCCTTTACCAGGTCTCCAGCAGCCCATGGGGCTCTCGTGGTCAGGCCAATCCCAGTATATGGGGCTCACCTGGGCAGCACCCCCCACACCACAGCCCACAGGGCTCTTGTGGTCAACTCTCTCCCAGAGTATGGAGCTCATCTGTGCAGCTACACAGCAGCCCATGGGGCTCTCATAGTCAGGCCCTTACCAGGATACGGAGCTCCCCTGGGCAGGTACCCCAGCAGGGCTGGACCCACAGGAACCGTGCACATAACCCAACTTGCAGAGAACCCCCAGCTCACCTGTCGCTCACAGCTGACACAGAACACCTCAGAGCAGGGCTTGAACTAACAAACAACAGCTCTGACAGTTCTGTGTCCCTGGGTATCACTCTGTGTGGCCTCTCTCTGCCTGCTCTTCCAGACACTTCCACTGCAGCCAGGGCACAAGGCCTCTGTCTCCACCCACCAGCACTCCTCTCGCTGACTCCTGGGTTCCTCTCATTAGGAGTGGGTCTTCTTGAAGTTGTTTTCCCCTCATGGACCAGATAAAATGATAAGAAAACAAGCCGCAGCTTCAGCCAGTTGTCTATCCTGATTCTCAAGAGCCCACACCTGTTCCTTGGGCCAGGCCCGTTTAGCAAGGTTCATTTTCTGCAACTGTGAGTCCCTGAGGGGTGAGGATTGGCTGATTTGGGCAGCCTGACACTGCCTGCCAGCCCTCCCCAGGTGTGCCTGGGCTGAGATCAATATAAGCACCTCTCCAGTCAGCAAGAGCTCCTGTAGCTGTGCCTGACGCCATATTCTCTGCCCCGTCAGCAGTGTCGGGGCTGGGGTGGTGGGAGGGAGTGAGGGGCCGTGGCTTTGTGGGTGGCCCAGTTTGAGGGGGGCTCTGCTGGACTTTCTGCAGGAGTTGCCAGGCTGCCACCTGCTAAAGAAGAGGATGTGTCACCCATACCTGCCGCTGGAATTTCTCCCCAGGCAGAGGTGAGGAAGTAAAAAAGCAGTGGGGGCCGTGGCAGGAGGGGTATCTCAGGCAGGGAAATGGAAAGCTTCCAGAAGAGCATCTGGGGCCAGGACCATCCTGGCTGGCCTACAGGCACCAAGTCGGCATGCGTGCAGTCGCTGGTGTGGCTCCACAGCCCTTCCTCTAGGCTTGCAAGTTCTTGTACATATTCAGGTGTTTTACCTGGAAAGGGTGGGAAGAGTTCAGCTGCAGCAGGACTGGGGCTCAGCTCACATTTACTTACAGACGCCTCGACACAGTCCCCCAGTTTTGCAATGAGGATGTTCCTTGTGGGGGGAATCGCTGCTGACTGCATGAGAGATTATTTCACACTTCTGACCAACTTAAGAATTTTTTACCACTGGAGCAAGTGCCCTTATAAGATTTTCCTCTGTATAACTGGTGTTTTCTGTTTTTTTTTTTTCCTTTTTTCTTTTTGGTACAAGGTAGATTTTATTTATTCCTCTTTTTTTAATTTAGAGATATAAACATAGAAATAATGCATTAATATATAGACGTCTATATGAGGGGAAAAACTTTTTTTCCGTTTTATTTTATTAAATGTTATTTATTAATTTTTAATTTTTTTAAATTTATTTCTTTTATACAGCAGGTTTTTATTGGATATCTATTTTATACATATAAGTGTGCACATGTGAATCCCAGTCTCCCAATTCATCCCACCACCACCCTCACATGACGTTCCCCCCTTGGTGTCCATATGTTTGTTCTCTACATCTGTGTCTCTATCTCTGCCCAGCAAACCGGTTCATCTGTACCATTTTTCTAGTTTCCACATATATGCATTAATATACAATATTTGTTTTTCTCTTTCTGACTTACTTCACTCTGTATGACAGTCTCTAGATCCATCAAGGTCTCTACAAATGACCCAATTTCATTCCTGTGTATGGCTGAGTAATATTCCATTGTATATATGTACCACATCTTTATCCATTCGTCTGTCTGTGGGCACTTAGGTTGCTTTCATTACCTGGCTATTGTAAATAGTGCTGCAATGAACATTATGGTGAATGTGTCTTTTTGATTTATGGTTTTCTCTGGGTATATGTCCAGTAGTGGGATTGCTGGATTATATGGTTATTCTATTTTTAGTTTTTTAAGGAACCTCCATACTGTTCTCCATAGAGACTGTATCGATTTACATTCCCAACAATAGTGGAAGAAGGTTCCTTTTCTCCACACCCTCTCCAGCATTTGTTGTTTGTAGATTTTCTGATGATGCCCATTCTAACACGTGTGACGTGATAGCTCATTGTAGTTTCGATTTCCATTTCTCTAATAATTAGTGATGTTGAGCAGATTTTCATGTGCGTCTTGGCCATCTCTATTTCTTCTTGGAATAAATGTCTATTTAGATATTCTTCCATTTTTATATTGGCTTGTTTGTTTTATTAATATTGAGCTGCATGATCTGTTTATATATATTGGAGATTAAGCATTTGTCCATTGATTCGTTTGCAAATATTTTCTGCCATTCTGAGGGTTGTCTTTTCGTCTTGTTTGTAGTTTCCTTTGCTTTGCAAAAGCTTTTACATTTCACTAGGTCCCATCTGTTTCGTTTCTTTTTTTTATTTCATTAGTATAGGAGGTGGATCAAAAAAGATCTTGCTGTGATTTACGGCAGAGTATTCTTCGTAAGTTTTCCTCTCAGAGTGTTATACTGTCCAGTCTTACATTAAGGTCTCTAATCCATTTTGAATATATTTTTATGTATGGTGTTGGGGAGTGTTCTAATTTCATTCTTTTACATGTAGCTGTCCATATTTCCCAGCACCACTGATTGAAGAGCCTCTCATTTCTCCATTGTAAAGTCTTGCCTCCTTTGTCATAGATTAGTTCAGCATAGGTGTGTAGGTTTATCCCTGGGCTTTCTTTATTTTTTTCCTTTTACACGTTTATTGGATTATAATTGCTTTACAATGGAGTGTTAGTTTCTGCTGTCTAACAAAGTGAATCAGCTATACATATACAAATATCACCAGATCCACTCCCTCTTTCATCTCCCTACCACACTCCATATCCCACCCCCTTAGGTGGTCACAAAGCACCGAGCTCATCTCCCTGTTCTATATGGCTGCTTCCCAGTAGCTATCGGTATTACATTTGGTAATGTATTTATGTCCATGCCACTCTCTCACTTCTTCCCATCTTACCCATCCCCCTTCTGTTGTCCTCAAATCCTTTCTCTATGTCTTTGTCCTTAATCCTCTCCTGCCACTAGGTTCTTTAAAACTTTTTTTTCTTCGTTGGATTCCATATATCTCTGTTAACATACTTTATTTCTTTTTCCCTTTCTGACTTACTTCACTGTGTAGGACAGATTCTAAGTCCATCCACCTCAGTACAAATAACTCAGTTTTGCTTCTTTTTATGGCTGAGTAATATTCCATTGTATATATATGCCAGATCTTCTTTATCCATTCATCTGTCGATGGACACTTAGGTTGATTTCATGCCCTGGCTATTGTACAAAGAGCTGCAATGAATATTTGTGTACATAACTCTTTTGGAATTATAGTTTTCGCAAGGCAGATGCCCAGTAGTTGGATTGTTGTGTCGTATGGTACTTCTATTGTTAGTTATTTAAAGGAACCTCCTTACTGTTCTCCCTAGTGGCCATATGAATTTACATTCCCACCCACAGTGCAAGTGTGTTCCCTTTTCTCCAATAAAGGCCTCTCCAGGATTTAGTGTTTTGTAGAATTTTTTGATGATTGCCACTCTGACTGCTGTGAGGTGATACCTCACAGTAGTTTTGATTTGCATTTCTCTAATGATTAGTGATGTTCAGCATCCTTTCATGTGTTTCTTGGCAATCTGTATATCTTCTTTGGAGAAATGTCTATTTAGGTCTTCTGCCCGTTTTTGGATTGGGTTGTTTGTTTTTGTGATATTGAGCTACATGAGGTGCTTGTAAAGTTTGGAGATTAATCCTTTGTCAATTGCTTTATTTGAAAATATTTTCTCCCATTCTGAGGGTTGTTTTTCCATCTTGTTTATGTTTTCCTGTACTGTGTAAAAGCTTTTAAGTTTCATTAGGTCCCCTTTGTTGATTTCTGTTTTTATTTCCATTTCTCTAGGAGGTGGGTCAAAAAGGATCTTGCTGTGATTTATGTCATAGAGTGTTCTGCCTATGGTTTCCTCTAAGTGTTTTATAGTGTCTGGTCTTATATTTAGATCTCTAATCAATTTAGAGTTTATTTTTGTGTATGGTGTTATGGAGTGTCCTAATTTCATTCTTTTATGTGTAGGGGTCCAGTTTTCCCAGCACCAATTACTGAAGAGTCTGTCTTTTCTCCATTGTATATCCTTAGCTCCTTTGTCATAGATGAGATAGCCATAGGTATGTAGGTTTATCTCTGGGCTTTCTGTCCTGTTCCATTGATCTGTGTTTATGCCAATCTACATACACTTGATTCCATTATGGAGATATATAAACACATAGGTTTCAAGATTATTACCTGTCAGATATATTCTTCTTCAGTGAATAGGGTGTTTTGTGTCCAGTTCAGTGAGAAAGGAGTAGGTCTTGTCTATTACATATTTGGTGTATGGTATGGTATCTGTGCTAATTTCAAACTCTGCTTTTACACATCACCCCATGTCACCTTTCCCCTTAAGGAGGCATAAGTGTGTTTTCTAAATGTGTAACTCTGTTCTCTTTTGAAATTCAGTTCATGTGTAGCCATGTTTACATTCCCTCTATAAGTGATAGATTACAATAAGTTTCTTTTTCTTTGTGGCTCATTTCACTTAGCTTCATCGTACCTAAAGCCACTCATTATGCTGCTATTGGCCTTATGACATTGATTTTATGTCTGAGTGACATTCCATTGTATACAAGTACCACAACATCTTTATCCATTTTTTTTCCTTTCCTGGGATATTTAAAGTGTACCGAAGTCGAGGTTCTTGTAAACAGAGCAGCCCTAAATTTTGGGGTGGCTGTGTGTTGTGGATATTTAGTTTTCCCAAATACACGCCCATGAGTGGAAGTGTGCTATGCTCTGTATCTCTGTTTTAGAAAACAACATACAGTTCTCCAGAGAGGCTTTTGGCAATTTATATCCTGTCCATCGGCGTAACCAGGCTCCCTTTTCTCCATGGCCTGTCCTGCATTTGTGGTTTTTACACTATTTGCGGATGGCCCTTTTGACCGGTGGTAAGTGACACTTCTATGTAGTGTGGATTTGCAATGCCTGATGGCTTGCTTCGCCAAAAAGGGCGTATGCATTTTTTTCCCGAATATATTCAAGAAAATACACATACTCCCTTTTCGGCCAAGGACAATATTGTCGAAGTTCTGTCGCTTTTCATGTGCTTTAAAGACGACTTCAATCTACCTCTTGAAATCTGTTTCCTTCAATTCTGCCTTGCTTTCAAATCCTCTTCACTGCCTTACCTCAATATATTTCTGGATGATAGTTGTCCTTTATAACTCTGCAAGTTTGTGAATTGCTGTGCCCCTGATTTCCATTTTTCAACTCACTTATTTGTGAGCTGGCTGCAATACCGCAGGATGGCTTTAGGCCCTAGTCTGTTTCCGGAGTTGCAGGCTGAGCCTTTGTTTAATTCTTCTTCCTGATGGGAAACTAGAGTGACATGTGCCCATCCAAACACCTACAGCTAATGTCTCATTTGTTTCCCCTCTTCCTGTTCATCCTCTGCACAATTTGCAAACTGTGCATAACAGGAGGGTAAAGGCGCTGAGACTCCAAGTGGGGAGATTTTCAGTATTGCAGATGGAATGGCGAAGCCGAGCACGAGGAAGGGAACAATGAGGTACATTTTAGAAAACTTTCCCGATTACACAGTGTACCATCCAACGGGTTTCCCTTGCATGTTTTAACTGTAGGAAGATTCCCTGAAACCCGGAGAGTTGGGGCCACTAGAATGGGTAGCACACAGTATTGCTCTAAGTGGCGTTCTTTTGCTCACACAACCTCAGCAATCTTGTCAGACCCAGGTGTCCAGTCTTATGTCTCCTCCAGCTGTGGGTGTACAGGTGGTCAATCCAGTTTGCATCACAGGCCCTGAAAGTAATTTTTAAGACTTTCTCTCTGTTTTGCTGTTTTTGCCTATTGCTTTTGAAATTTATTTTTATAAGGGTGTTTAGGTGAATTTCAGTACTGTGCATTCCGTTATACACACGCATGATTCCTTTATGGAGACATGAGAATACATATGTTTTACAATTATTACAAGTCAGATATATTCTTCTGCAATGAATAGGGGTTGTTGAGTCCAGTTCATTGTGCCGGGAGTAGGTGCTGTCTATTACATACTTGGTTTATGGAACGGTATCTGTGCTAATTTAGGACTCTGGATTTATGCATCACCCCACCTCTCCTTCCCCCTTAAGCAGGCATAAGATTGTTTTCTAATTGTGAGACTCTGTTCTCTTTCCTAACTCAGTTCATGTGTAGCCATGTTTACAGGAACTTCATAAGTGATATCTTATGATAAGTCTCATTTTCTCTGTGACTTATTTCACTTAGAATCATCGTACCTGAATCCACTCATTTTGCTGCTACTGGCCTTATGACATTGCTGAAGGATATTACATCGTAAGTAAATAACAAAATTTCTTGAACCATTTTTGTCTTTCCTGGGATACTTCAGGTGTACCCTAGTTGAGGTTCTTGTAAGCAGTGAAGCCTTAAATTTTGGCGTGGCTCTGACTTATTGATTTTCAGTTTTGCCAAGATATATTCCCTGGACTGGAAGTGCCGTTGGCTCTGTAGCTCTGTTGATTACTTGTTTTAGGGAACACAATGCACTCCTCCAGAGAGGAGGTTGGCAATTTACATCCCGCCCATCAGCATAACTAGGCTCCCTGTTCTTCATGGCCTGTCTTGCCTTTCTGGTTTTTACACATTTTGCAGAAGTCCCTTTTGACCGGTGGGAAGAGATACTTCTTTGTAGTGCAGATTTGCATTGCCCGCTTGCTTGATTGGCCAAAAAGGGCGTATGTGTTTTCTCCTTAATATATTCAGGAGAAAACAAAAACGCTGTTTTTGGCAACGTGCATCACTCTCGAAATTGTGCCCCTCTTCCAGTGCTTTAAAGGCGATTCCAATGTACCTGTTGAAATCTGTTTCCTGCTATACTGGCTCGCTTTCAAGTCCGCCTGGTTGCCTTCCCTCAAGAGATTTTTGGACGATAGTTTTCCCTTATTACTCTGCTAGTTTGTGAATGCTTGTGCCCCTGAGCTCCATTTTTCAACTCGTTTTTTGTGAGCTGTACTCAAGTCCAAAATTTTGGTTCAGGACCTATACTGGTCCCTGGCGGGTGGCGGAAACTTTGATTAATTCTTCTTCCTGCCGGGAAATTAGAGTGACATGTAACCTTCCAAATGCCTAACAGCTACTCTCTCATTGGTTCTCCCTCTTCCCTTTCATCTTCTGCCAAACTGGCAACCTGTGCAACCCAGGAGGTTAAAGGGGCTGCCTCTCCAAGTTGGGAGATTGATAGTAAAGCAGTTGGATAGTCAAACCGGAGCAACAGGAGAGGGACTATTAGTTGAGTTTTAGAAACCTTTCATATTCACAGTGTTTCCATTCTCTAGGTTTCCCGTACATGTTATCGCTGTAGTAATATTCCCTATCAACCTGGAAAGTTGGGACCCTTGGAATGTGTGCCACGCATTATTGCTTTTAATGGTCTGCATTTTCTCACCGAATCTCAACAATCCTCTAAGTCCCAAGTGTCCAGAATTATCCCACATCCAGCTGTTGTTGTATATACGGTCATTCCAGGTTTCATCAGAGCCCCTGAAGGAATTGTAAAGAATTTCCCTGTTTTTTCGTTTTCTTTTTGAAATTCCTTTTTATAGTGGGTTTGAGCTGATGCTCACTGCCATGTTTATGCCAGTCTAGACACAGTTGATTCCCTTACAGAGACATATCAATACATAGTTTTTAAGATTCTTACTAGTCAGATATATTCCACTGGGGGAATAAGGGGTTTTGAGTCCCTTTCACTGAGGAAGCTGTAGGTCTTGACTGTTCCGTATTTTGTTTTTGTAACGGTACCTGTAGTGAAATCAAACTCTGGTTTTATGCATCACCCAACTTCTCCTTCACCCTTCAGCAGGCATAAGAGTGTTTTCTAAATGTGAGACTCTGTTCTCTTTCCTAACTCAGTTCATGTGTAGCCATGTTTACAGGAACTTCATAAGTGATATCTTATGATAAGTTTCTTTTTCTGTGTGACTTATTTCACTTAGAATCATCGTACCTGAATCCACTCATTTTGCTGCTACTGGCCTTATGACATTGATTTCATGGATGAGGGATATTCCATCGTACGTAAGTACCACCATTTCTTGAATCATTTTTGTCTTTCCTGGGATATTTAAGGTGTACCCAAGATGAGGTTCTTGTAAGCAGTGCAGCCGTATATTGTGGGGTGGCTCTGTCTGATTGATTTTCAGTTTTCCCAAGGTATATTCCCTAGACTGGAAGTGCCCTTGGCTCTGTAGCTCTGTTGTTTACTTGTTTTAGGGAACACAATGCACTCCTCCAGAGAGGCAGTTGGCAATTTACATCCTGCCCATCAGCATAACTAGGTTCCCTGTCCTCAGGGCCGGTCTTGCCTTTCTGGATTTTACACATTTTGCGGATGTCCCTTTTGACCGGTGGGCAGTGATACTTCTTTGTAGTGCAGATTTGCATTGCCCACTTTCTTACTTGGCCAAAATGGCCGTATGCGTTTTCTCCTGAATATATTCAGGAGAAAACGCATACGCCATTTTTAACCAAGTGCATCATTGTCGAACTTGTGCCACTCTTCCTGTGCTTTAAAGGCGATTCCAATGTACCTCTTGAAATCTGTTTCCTGCTTTCTGGCCGAAATTCAAGTCCGCCTGTTTTCCTTCCCTCAACAGATTTTTGGACGATAGTTGTCCTTTATTACTCTGCCAGTTTGTGAAATGCTCTGACCCTGAGCTCCATTTTTCAACTCGCTTTTTGTGAGCTGACCGCAAGTCCAAAATTTTGCTTCAGGAACTATACTGGTTCCCGGCGGGTGGCTGAGACTTTGGTTAATTCTTCTTCCTGACGGGAAATTAGAGTGACATGTGCCCGTCCATATGCCTAACAGCTACTCTCTCATTGGTTCTCCTTATTCCCTTTCATCCTCTGCCAAATTGGCAACCTGTGCAAACCAGGAGGTTAAAGGGGCTGTCTCTCTAAGTTGGGAGATTGATAGTAAAGCAGTTGGAAAGTCAAACCAGAGCACCAGCAGAGGGACTATTAGTTGAGTTTTAGAAGCCTTTCGTATTCACAGTGTGTCCATTCTCTAGGTTTCCCGTACATGTTATAGCTGTAATAATATTCCCTTCAACCTGGAGAGTTGGGACCCTTGGAATGTGTGCCACGCATTATTGCTTTAAATGGTCTGCATTTGTTCACCCAATCTCACCAATCCTCTCAGCCCCAAGTGTCCAGACTTATGCCACCTCCAACTGTCATTGTAGATAGGGTCATTATAGATTTCATCAGAGCCTCTGAAGGAATTGTAAAGAATTTCCCTGTTTTTTTTTTTGTTTTGTTTTTGAAATTCCATTTTATAGTGGTTTTGAGCTGATTCTCACTGCCATGTTTCTGCCAGTCTAGACACACTTGATTCCCTGACGGAGACGTATCAATACATAAGTTTTAAGATTCTTACTAGTCAGATATATTTCTCCGTGGGAAATATGGAGTTTTCAGTCCCTTTCACTGAGGAAGGTGTAGGGATTGTCTCTTCCGTAGTTAGTTTTTGGAACGATACCTGTACTAATATCAAACTCTTGTTTTATGCAACACGCCACCTCTCCTTCCCCTTTAAGCAGGCATAAGAGTGTTTTCTAAATATGAGACTCTGTTCTCTTTCCTAACTCAGTTCATGTGTAGCCATGTTTACAGGAACTTCATAAGTGATATCTTATGATAAGTTTCTTTTTCTCTGTGACTTATTTCACTTAGAATCATCGTACCTGAATCCACTCATTTTGCTGCTACTGGCCTTATGACATTGATTTCATGGATGAGGGATATTCCATCGTACGTAAGTACCACAATTTCTTGAACCATTTTTGTCTTTCCTGAGATATTTCAGGTGTACCCAAGTTGAGGTTCTTGTAAGCAGTGCAGCCCTAAATTTTGAGGTGGCTGTGTCTTATTGATTTTCAGTTTTCCCAAGGTATATTCCCTAGACTGGAAGTGCCCTTGGCTCTGTAGCTCTGTTGTTTACTTGTTTTAGGGAACACAATGCACTCCTCCAGAGAGGGAGTTGGCAATTTACATGCCGCCAATCAGCATAAGTAGGCGCCCTCTTCTCCAAGACCTGTCTTGCCTTTCTGGTTTTTACACATTTTTTGCATGTCCCTTTTGACGGGTGGGAAGTATTACTTCTTTTTAGTGCAGATTGGCATTGCCCGCTTGCTTGCTTGGCCAAAAACAGCGTATGCGTTTTCTCCTGAATATATTCAGGAGAAAACGCATACACCCTGTTTGGCTAAGTGCATCATTGTCGAAGTTGTGCCCCTCTTCCTGTGCTTTAAAGATGATCCCAATGTACCTCTTGTAATCTGTTTCCTGATATTCTGCCTCGCATTCAAGTCCGCCTGGTTGCCTTCCCTCAACAGATTTTTGGACGATTGTTGTCCTTTATTACTCTGCCAGTTTTTGAATTGCTGTGCCCTGAGATCCATTTTTCAACTCATTTTTTTGTGAGCTGACCGCAAGTCCAAAATTTTTGTTCAGTACCTATACTGGTTCCCGGTGGGTTGCTGAGACTTTGGTTAATTCTTCTTCCTGCTGGGAAATTAGAATGACATGTGCCCGTCCAAATGCCTAACAGCTACTCTCTCATAGGTTCTCCCTCTTCCCTTTCATCCTCTGCCAAATTGGCATCCTTTGCGAACCAGGAGGTTAAAGGGGCTGTCTCTCCAAGTTGGGAGATTGATAGTAAAGCAGTTGGAAAATCAGACCGGAGCACCAGGAGAGGGAATATTAGTTGAATTTTAGAAACCTTTCATATTCACAGTGTGTCCATTCTCTATGTTTCCCGTACATTTTACAGCTTTAGTAATATTCCCTTCATCCTGGAGAGTTGGGACAAGTGGAATGTGTGCCACACATTATTGCTTTAAATGGTCTGTATTTGCTCACCGAATCTCACCAATCCTCTCAGTCCCAAGTGTCCTGCCTTATGCCACATCCAGCTTTCTTTGTAGATAGGGTCATTCCAGGTTTCATCAGAGCCCCTGAAGGAATTGTATGGAATTTCCCTGTTTGAGCTCATTATCACTGCCATGATTCTGCCAGTGCAGACACACTTGTTTCCCTGATGGAGACATATCAATACATAGGTTTTAAGATTCTTACTAGTCAGATATATTCCTCTGTGGGAAATATGTGGTTTTGAGACCCTTTCACTGAGGAAGGTGTAGGGCTTGTCTCTTCCGTAGTTGGATTTTGGAACGGTACATGTACTATTATCAAACTCTGGTTTTATGCATCACCCCACCTCTCCTTCCCCCTTAAGCAGGGATAAGTGTGTTTTCTAAATGTGAGACCCTCTTCTCTTTCCTAACTCAGTTCATGTGTAGCCATGTTTACAGGACCTTCATAAGTGTTATCTTATGATAAGTTTCTATTTCTCTGTGACTTATTTCACTTAGAATCATCGTTCCTGAATCCACTCCTTTTGCTGCTACTGGCCTTATGACATTGATTTCATGGCTGAGGGATATTCCATCGTACGCAATAACACAATTTCTTCAACCATTTTTGTCTTTCCTGGGATATTTAAGGTGTACCCAAGTTGAGGTTCTTGTAAGCAGTGCATCCCTAAATTTTGGGGTGGCTCTGTCTTATTGATTTTCAGTTTTCGCAATGTATATTCCCTAGACTGGATGTGCACTTGGCTCTGTAGATCTGTTGTTTACTTGTCTTAGGGAACACAATGCACTCCTCCAGAGAGGCCGTTGGCAATTTACATCCCGCCCATCAGTATAACTAGGCTCCCTGTTCTCCATTGCCTGTCTTGCCTTTCTGGTTTTTACACATTTTGCAGATGTCCCTTTTGACCGGTGGGAAGTGATACTTCATTGTAGTGCAGATTTGCATTGCCCGCTTGCTTGCTTGGCCAAAAAGGGCGTATGCGTTTTCTCCTGAATATATTCAGGAGAAAACGCATACCCCCTTTTTGGCCAAGTGCATCAGTGTCGAAGTTGTGCCCCTCTTCCTGTGCTTTACAGGCGATTCCAATGTACCTCTTGAAATCTGTTTCCTGCTCTTCAGGCTCGCTTTCAAGTCCGCCTCATTGCCTTCCATCAACAGATTTTTGGACTATAGTTTACCTTTATTACTCTGCCAGATTGTGAATTGCTGTGCCCCAGACCTCCATTTTTCTACTAGTTTTTTTGAGCTGACCGCAAGTCCAAAATTTTGGTTCAGGACATATACTGGTTCCCCGTGAGTAGCTGAGCCTTTGCTTAATTCTTTTTCCTGACGGGAAATTGGAGTGACTTGTGCCCGTCCAAATGCCTAACACCTACTCTCTCATTGGTTGTCCCTCTTCCCCTTCATCCTCTGCAAAATTGGCAACCTGTGCGAACCAGGAGGTTAAAGGGGCTGTCTCTCCAAGTTGGGAGATTGGTAGTAAAGCTTTTGGAAAGTCAAAGCGGAGCACCAAGAGAGGGACTATTAGTTGAGTTTTAGAAAACTTTCGTATTCACAGTGTGTCCATTCTCTAGGTTTCCCGTACATGTTATAGCTGTAGTAATATTCCCTTCAAACTGGAGAGTTGGGACCCATGGAATGGGTGCAACACATTATTGCTTTAAAGGGTATGCATTTGGTCACCCAATCTCTTCAATCCTCTCAGTCCCAAGTGTCCAGCCTTATGCCACATCCAGCTTTCATTGTAGATAGGGTCATTCCAGGTTTCATCAGAGCACCTGAAGGGATTATAAAGAATTTCCTTGTTTTTTTGTTTTGTTTTTCAAATTCCTTTTTATACTGGGTTTGAGCTGATTCTCACTGCCATGTTTATGCCAGTCTAGACACACATGATTCACTTACGGACACATATCAATACATACGTTTTAAGATTCTTACTAGTCAGATATATTCCTGTGCGGGAAGTATGGGGTTTTGAGTCCCTTTCACTGAGGAAAGTGTAGGTCTTGTCTATTACGTATTTTTTTTTTTTTTTGGAATGGTACCTGTACTAATATCAATCTCTGGTTTTGTGAATCACCCCACCTCTCCTTCCCCCTTAAGCAGGCATAAGAATGTTTGCTAAATGTGAAACTCTCTTCTCTTTCCTAACTCAGTTCATGTGCGGCCGTGTTTACAGGACCTTCATAAGTGATATCTTATGATAAGTTTATTTTTCTCTGTGGCTTATTTCACTTAGAATCATCGTTCCTGAATCCACTCATTTTGCTGCTACTGGCATTATGACATTGATTTCATGGCTGAGAGATATTCCATCGTATGTAAGTACCATCATTTCTTGAGCCATTTTTGTCTTTCCTGGGATATTTAAGGTGTACCAAAGATGAGGTTCTTGTAAGCAGTGCAGCCGTATATTGTGGGGTGGCTCTGTCTTATTGATTTTCAGTTTTCCCAAGGTATATTCCCTAGAGTGGAAGGACCCTTGGCTCTGTAGCTCTGTTGTTTACTTGTTTTAGGGAACACAATGCACTCCTCCACAGAAGCAGTTGGCAGTTTACATCCTGCCCATCAGCATAACTAGGCTCCCTGTTCTCCAGGGCCGGTCTTGCCTTTCTGGATTTTACACATTTTGCGGATGTCCCTTTTGACCGGTGTGCAGTGATACTTCTTTGTAGTGCAGATTTGCATTGCCCGATTTGTTGCTTGCCCAAAATGGGCCTATGCGTTTTATCCTGAATATATTCAGGAGAAAAAGCATACGCCCTTTTTAACCAAGTGCATCATTGTCGAACTTGTGCCACTCTTCCTGTGCTTTAAAGGCGATTCCAATGTACCTCTTGAAATCTGTTTCCTGCTTTCTGGCCGAAATTCAAGTCCGCCTGTTTTCCTTCCCTCAACAGATTTTTGGATGATAGTTGTCCTTTATTACTCTGCCAGTTTGTGAATTGCTGTGCCCCTGAGCTCCATTTTTCAACTCGTTTTTTGTGAGCTGGCCGCAAGTCCAAAATTTTGGTTCAGGACCTATACTGGTTCCCGGCGGGTGTCTGAGATTTTGGTTAATTCTTCTTCCTGACGGGAAATTAGAGTGACATGTGCCCGTCCAGATGCCTAAGAGCTACTCTCTCATTGGTTCTCCCTATTCCCTTTAATCCTCTGCCAAATTGGCAACCTGTGCGAACCAGGAGGTTAAAGGGGCTGTCTCTCCAAGTCGGGAGATTGATAGTAAAGCAGTTGGAAAGTCAAACCAGAGCAACAGGAGAAGCACTATTTGCTTAGTTTTAGAAACCTTTCATATTCACAGTGTGTCCATTCTCTAGGTTTCCCGTACATATTATAGCTGTAATAATATTCACTCCAACCTGGAGAGTTGGGACCCTTGGAATGTGTGCCGCGCATTATTGCTTTAAGTGGTCTGCATTTGCTCACCGAATATCACCAATCCTCTCAGTCCCTAGAGATTTTCCTTATACCACATCCAACTGTGGTTGTAGATAGGGTCATTCCAGGTTTCATCAGAGCCCCAGAATGAAATGTAAAGAATTTCGTGTTTTTTCGTTTTGTTTTTGAAATTCCTTTTTATAGTGGGTTTGAGCTGATTCTCACTGCCATGTTTCTGCCAGTCTAGACACACTTGATTCCCTGATGGAGACATATCAATACATAGGTTTTAAGATTCTTACTACTCAGATATATTCCTCTGCGGGAAATATGGGGTTTTGCATCCTTTTCACTGAGGAAGGTGTAGGGATTGACTCTTCCATAGTTGGTATTTCGAACGGTACCTGTACTAATATCAAACTCTGGTTTTATGCATCACGCCACCTCTCCTTCCCCCTTAAGCAGGCATAAGAGTGTTTTCTAAATGTGAGAGTCTGTTCCCTTTCCTAACTCAGTTCATGTGTAGCCATGTTTACAGGACCTTCATAAGTGATATCTTATGATAAGTTTCTTTTTCTCTGTGACTTATTTCACTTAGAATCATCATACCTGAATCCACTCATTTTGCTGCTACTGGCCTTATGACATTGATTTCATGGCTGAGGGATATTCCATCGTACGTAAGTACCACAATTTCTTGAACCATTTTTGTCTTTCCTGGGATATATCAGGTGTACCCAAGTTGCGGTTCTTGTAAGCAGTGCAGCCCTAAATTTTGAGGTGGCACTGTCTTATTGATTTTCAGTTTTCCCAAGGTATATTCCATAGACTGGAAGTGCACTTGGCTCTGTAGCTCTGTTGTCTACTTGTTTTAGGGAACACAATTCACTCCTCCAGAGAGTCAGTTGGCAATTTTCATCCTGCCCATCAGCATAACTAGGCTCCCTTTTCTTCAGGGCCTGTGTTGCATTTCTAGTTTTTACACATTTTGCAGATGTCCCTTTTGTCCAGTGGAAGTGATAATGCTTTGTAGTGCAGAATTGCATTGCCTGCTTGCTTGCTTGGCCAAAAAGGGCGTATGCATTTTCTCCTCAATATATTCAGGAGAAAATGCATACCCCTTTTGGACCATTGCATCATTGTCGAAGTTGTGCCCCTCTTCCTGTGCTTTAAAGGCAATTCCAATGTACCTCTTGAAATCTGTTTCCTGCTATTCTGGCTCGCTTTCAAGTCCGCCTCGTTGCCTTCCTTCAACAGATTTTTGGACGATAGTTTTCCTTTATTACTCTGCCCGTTTGTGAATTGCTGTGCCCCTGAGCTCCATTTTTCAATTCATTTTTTGTGAGCTGAACGCAAGTCCAAAATTTTGGTTCAGGACCTATACTGGTTCCCGGCGGGTGGCTGAGGTTTTGATTAATTCTTCTTCCTCCCGGGAAAATAGAGTGACATGTGCCCGTCCAAATGTCTCTCAGCTACTCTCTCATAGGTTCTCCATCTTACCTTTCATACTCTGCCAATTGGCAACATGTGAGAACCAGGAGGTTAAAGGGGCTGTCTCTGCAAGTTGGGAGATTGATAGTAAAGCAGTTGGAAATTCAAACCGGAGCACCAGGAGAGGGACAATTAGTTGAGTTTAAAAAACCTTTTGTATTCACAGTGTGTCCATTCTCTAGGTTTCCCATACATGTTATAGCTGTAGTAGTATTCCCTTCAACCTGGAGAGTTGGCACCATTGGAATGTGTGCCACGCATTATTGCTTTAAATGGTCTGCATTTGCTCACCGAATCTCACCAATCCTCTCAGTCACAAGTGTCCTGACTTATGCCACATCCAGCTGTCATTGTAGATAGGGTCATAATAGATTTCATCAGAGCCCCTGAAGGAATTGTATAGAATTTCCCTATTTTTTTGTTTTGTTTTTGAAATTCCTTTTTATAGTGGGTTTGAGCTGATTCTCACTGCCATGTTTCTGCCAGTCTAGACACACTTGATTCCCTGATAGAGACATATCAATACATAGGTTTTAAGATTCTTACTAGTCAGATATATTCCTCTGCGGGAAATATGGGGTTTTGCGTACTTTTCACTGAGGAAGGTGTAGGGATTGACTCTTCCGTAGTTGGTTTTTGGAACGGTACCTGTACTAATATCAAACTCTGGTTTTATGCATCACGCCACCTCTCCTTCCCCCTTAAGCAGGCATAAGAGTGTTTTCTAAATGTGAGACTCTGTTGTCTTTCCTAACTCAGTTCATGTGTAGCCATGTTTACAGGACCTTCATAAGTGATATCTTATGATAAGTTTCTTTTTCTCTGTGACTCATTTCACTTAGAATCATCGTACCTGAATCCACTCTTTTAGCTGCTACTGGCCTTATGACTTTGATTTCATGGCTGAGGGATATTCCAACGTACGTAAGTACCACAATTTCTTGAACCATTTTTGTCTTTCCTGGGATATTTCAGGTGTACCCAAGTTGAGGTTCTTGTAAGCAGTGCAGCCCTAAATATTGAGGTGGCTCTGTCTTATTGATTTTCAGTTTTCCCAAGGTATATTCCCTACACTGCAAGTGCCCGTTTCTCTGTAGCTCGGTTGTTTCCTTGTTTTAGGGAACACAATGCAGTCTTCCAGAGAGTCAGTTGGCAATTTACATTCCGCCCATCAGCATAACTAGTCTCTGTCTTCTCCAGGGCTTATCTTGTCTTTCTGGTTTTTACATATTTTGCGGATGTCCCTTTTGTCTGGTGGGAAGTGATACTGCTTTGTAGTGCAGATTTGCATTGCCCGCTTGCTTGCTTGGCCAAAAAGGGCTTATGCGTTTTTTCCTGAATATATTCAGGAGAAAACGCATATGCCCTGTATGGCCAAGTGCATCATTGTCGAAGTTGTGCCCCTCTTCCTGTGCTTTAAAGGCGATTCCAATGTACCTCTTGAAATCTGTTTCCTGCTATTCTGGCTCGCTTTCAAGTCTGCCTCGTTGCCTTCCCTCAACAGATTTTTGGACGATAGTTTTCCTTTATTACTCTGCCCGTTTGTGAATTGCTGTGCCCCTGAGCTCCATTTCTCAACTCGTTTTTTGTGAGCTGACCGCAAGTCCAAAATTTTGGTTCAGGACCTATACTGGTTCCCGGCGGGTGGCTGAGACTTTGATTAATTCTTATTCCTGCTGGGAAATTAGAGTGACATGTGCCCGTCCAAAAGTCTCTCAGCTACTCTCTCATTTGTTCTCCATATTACCTTTCATCCTCTGCCAATTGGCAACATGTGAGAACCAGGAGTTTAAAGGGCTGTCTCTCCAAGTTGCGAGATTGATAGTAAAGCAGTTGGAAACTCAAACCCGAGCACCAGGATAGGGACTATTTGTTGAGTTTTAGAATCCTTTCATATTCACAGTGTGTGCATTCTCTACGTTTCCCATACATGTTATAACTGTAGTGATTTTCCCTTTTACCTGGTGAGTTGGGACCCATGGAATTGTTGGCATGCATTATTGCTTTAAACGGTCTGCATTTTCTCGTTCAATCTCACCAATCCTCTCAGTCAAAAGTGTCCAGCCTTATGTCTCATCCAGCTGTCATTGTAGATTGGGTCATTTCAGGTTTCATCAGAGCCCCTGAATGAATGGTATAGAATTTCCCTGTTTTTTTTGTTTTGTTTTTGAAAATCATTTATATAATGAGGTTGAGCTGATTTTCACTGACGTGTTTATGCCGGTCTAGACACACTTGATTCCCTTACGGATAAATATCAATACATAGGTATTAAGATTCTTACTAGTCAGATATATTCCTCTGCGGGAATAGGGCTCTTGATTCCCGTTCACTGAGGAAGGAGTAGCTCTTGTCTATTCTGTATTTGGATTATGCAACGGTACCTGTGCTAATATCAAACTCTGGTATGTGCATCTCCCCACTTCTCCTTTCCCCTTAAGCAGGCATAAGTATGATTTCTAAATGTGAGACTCTGTTCTCTTTCCTAATTCAGTTCATGTGTAGCCATGTTTACATTTCCTTCATAAGTGATATCTTATGACAGAATGCTCCATGGCTCTTGTCATCATAATGCTCCATGATGCTCGTCATCACAATTATCCATGGCCATCTCATCACAATGCTCCACTGTCTTGCCATCAGATTGCTCCATGTCCTGGTCATCACAATTCTCCACCTCTTTGTCATCACAATGCTCCCTGACACTTCTCATCACAAAGTTACATGCTCTTGTCATCACAATTCTCCATACAGTTGTCATCGCAGTGCTCCCTGACCCATTTCATAGCAAGCTCCATTTGCTTGTCATCACAATGCTTCATGACATTGTTATAAAAATTTTCAATGTCCCTTGTCATGACAGTGCTCCATGCCAATGTCATCACAATGCTCCATGACACTTGTCATCACAATGCTCCAGGCCCTTGTCATCACAATGCTCCAGGCCCTTGTCATCACAATGCTCCATGACCTCTGTCATCACTATGTTCCCTGACAACTGTCATCACCATCCTCCATGCCCCTTGTCAGTACAGTGCTCCATGATGCTCGTCATCACAATTACCCAAGGTCTTCTCATCACAATGCTTCAGGGTTTTACCATCACAATGCTCCATGCCCTGGTCATCTCAATGCTCCATGACCCTTGTCATCACAATTCTCCACATGCTTGTCATCACAATGCTCCTTGACACTTCTCTTCACAATGTGATATGCTCTTGTCATCACAATTCTGCCTGCACTTGTCATCACAATGCTCCAGGACCCCTGTCATAGCAAGCTCCATGCACTTGTCATCACAATGTTTCAAGACCTGGTCATTAAAATTCTCTATGGCCCTTGTCATCACAATTATCCATGATCTTGTCATCACAATGCTCCTTTACCTTTGTCATCACAATCCTCCATGACACTTGGCATCACAATGCTCCATGTCATTGGCATCACAATGGAACATGAAATATGTCATCACAATGCTCCCTGACAACTGTCTTAACAATAATCCATGATGTTTTCATCACAATGCTCCATGCCATTGTCATCACAATGCTCCATGACATTGTCATCACAATGATCCATGACCTCTGTCATCACAATGTTCCCTGACACCTGTCATCACAGTGCTCCATGCCACTTGTCAGTACAGTGCTCCATGATGCTCGTCATCACAATTACCCAAGGTCTTCTCATCACAATGCTTCAGGGATTTACCATCAAAATGCTCCATGCCCCTGTCATCACAATGCTCCATGCCCTTGACATCCCAATGCTCCATGACCGCTGTCATCACAATGCTCCATGACTCCGTTCATCACAATGCTTCATGATCTTTGTCATCAAAATGGTCTATGTCCTCATCATCACAAGGCTCTGTGACCTCTGTCACCACAATGCTCCATGAACTTGCATCACAATTCTCCATGACCCTTGTCATCACAATGCTCCATGCCTTTCTCAGCACAAAACGCAAAGACACTTGTCATCACAATGCTCCATGCGCTTGTCAACACAATGCTCCACCAGCTTGTCATCACAATGCTCCATGCACTTCTCAACAAAATGCTCTGTCACCACTGATATCACAATGTTCCATAACTTCTCATCACAATAGTCTCTCACCCTTCTCATCACAATGTTCCATGACCCCTGTCATCACAATACTACATGCCCTTATCATCACAGTGCTACATGACCCCTGACCTCACAATGCTCCATAACACATGTCATCAAAATGCTCCATAACTTTTGTCATCACAAAGCTCAATGACCCTTGGCATCACAATGCTCCATGTCATTGTCATCACAATGCTCCAGGAACCTTCTCATCACATTGCTCCATGCCCTTGTCATCACAAATGTCCATGACGCTTGTCATCACAATGCTCGATGCCCTTCTCATAACAATGCTCCATGCCCTTGTAATTACAGTCCCCCATGAACCCTGTACCACAGTGTTCCAGGCCCTTGTCATCACAATGCTCCAGGCCCACTCTCATCACAATAATCCATGAAACTTTTCAGACCAATGCCCCATGGCCTTGTCATCACAATGCTCCATTACCACTGTCATAACAATGCTCCATGATCCCAGTCATCACAATGTTCCACAGCCTTGTCATCACAAGGCTCCATGACCCTTGTCATCACAAGGCTCCATACACATGAAATCACAATGCTCCATGCCCTTGTCATCACAAAGCTCCATGATGCATGTCTTCAGAATGCTCCATGGCCTTCTCATCACAATGCACCATTCCCTTGTCATCAGAATGCTCCACGACCCCTGTAATCACAATGCTCCATGCCCATTTTCATTAGAATGCTCCATGAGAATGTCATCACAACGCTCCATGGTTTTCTCATCACAATGCTCCAGGACCTTGTTATCACAATGCTCCTTTCTCTTGTCATCACAATGCTCCATGACTCCTGTCATCACAATACTCCATGAACATTTTCAGCCCAGTGTTCCATGACATTCTCATCACAATACTCCATGACATCTGTCATCACAATGCTCCATGACCAATGTCATCACAACCCTCCATGACCCCCGACAACACAATGATCCGGGACTCTTGTCATCAAAATGCTCCATGACACTTGTCATCCCAATGCTCCATGACCCCATAATCACAATGCTCCGTGACGCTTGTCATCACAGTGCTCCATGACACTTGTCATTACAATGCTCCATGCCTTTGTCATCAAAATGCTCCATGGACTTGTCATCACAATGCTCCATGCCCTTCTCATCACAATGCACCACAACATTGTCATCAAAATGCTCCATGACCTTTGTCATCACAAAGCTCCATGACCCCTGTCATCACAATGCTCCAAACCTTTGTGATCACAATGTTCCATAACACTTGTCATCAAAACGCTCCATGATGCCTGTCATCACAATACACCATGCCCTTGTCATCACAATGCTCCATGGCCTTTGTCATCACAATTCTCAATACACTTGTCATCACAATGCTCCCTAACCCTTGTCTTAAGAATGCTCCTTGAACCCTGTCATTAAAAGGCTCCATGCGTTTTTCATCAGAATGCTCCATGCCCTTTTTATCAAAATGCTCCATGCCATTGTCATCATAATACTCCACAAGCTTGTCATCACAATGCTCCATGACCCCTGTCATCACAATGCTCCATGCCCCTTGTCATTACAGTGCTCCATGACACTCATCTTCACAATTATCCATGGTCTTCTCATCACAATGCTCCACGGTCTTGCCATCACAATGCTGCATGCCCTGGTCATTACAGTGCTCCATGTCTTTGGTGATCACAATTCTCCACGTCCTTGGCATCACTACCCTCCATGACACTTCTACTCACAGTGTTATATGCTTTGTCATCACAATTCTCTATGCACTTTTAATCGCAATGCTCCATGACCCCTGTCATAGCAAGCTCCATGTGGTTGTCATTACAATGCTTCATGAATTATCATCAAAATTATCAATGGCCCTTGTCATCACAATGGTCCATGCCCTCGTCATCACAATGCTCAAAGCCTATGTCATCACAATGCTCTATTACCTTTGTCATCACAATCCTCCATGACACTAGGCATCACAATGCTCCATGCCATTGTCATCACAATGGACCATGGCATATGTCATCACAATGCTCCCTGACACCGGTCTTCACAATTCTCCATGACCTTGTCATCACAATGCTCCATGCCCTTGTCATCACAATGCACCATGCCCACTGTCATCACAATAATCCATGAAACTTGTCAGACCAATGCTCCATGCCCCTGTCATCACAATGCTCCATGCCCTTTTCATCACAATGCTCCAAGAACCCTGTAATCACAATGCTCTATGCCCCTTTTCATCAGAATGCTCCATGAGATTTTTCAGCACAAGGGTCCATGGTCTTCTCATCACAATCCTCCAGAACCTTGTCATCACAATTCTCCATTACCTTGTCATCACAATGTTCTATGACACCTGTCATCTCAATACTCCATGAACATTTTCAGCCCAATACTCCATGACCTTCTCATCACAATGTTTCATGACCCATGTCATCACAATGCTCCATGAACACTGGCATCAAAATGCTCCATGATCATTGTCATCAAAATGATCCATGCCCTTGTCATCCCAGTGTTCCATGGCCCCTGTAATCACAATGCTCTGTGACGCTTGTCATCACATTGCTCCGTGACCCTTGTCATCACAATTCTCCATGCCTTTGTCAGAAAAATGCTATATTACCTTGTCATCACAATGCTCCATGCGGTTGTCATAATAATTCTCCATTACCATTGTCATCAAAATCCTCCATGAACCTTGGGATCACATTGCTTCATGCCCTTGTCATCAAAATGCACCATGCTCCTTGAAATCAAATTGATCCATGACCTCTGTCATCACAATGCTCCAAACACTTGTGATCACAATGTTCTATAACACTTGTCATCACAACACACTTTGATGCCTGTCATCACAATTATCCATGGACTTCTCATGACAATGCTCCATGACATTTGTCATCACAATGCTCAATACACTTGTCATCACAATGCTCCCTGTCAATTCTCATCAGAATGCTCCTTGAACCGTGTCATGAAAAGGCTCCATGCCCCTTTCATCACAATGCTCGTTGCCATTGTCATCACAATACTTCACAAGCTTGTCATCAGTATCCTCCATGACCCTTGTCATCACAATGCTCCATGACCCATGTCATCACAATGCTCCATGCCCCTTGTCATTACAGTGCTCCATGATGCTCGTCATCACAGTTATCCATGGTCTTCTCATCACAATGTTCCACGGTCTTGCCATCACAATGCTCCATGTGCCTTGTCATTACAATACTCCACGTCCTTGTCATCACAATGATCCTTAACACTTCTCATAACAATGTTAAATGATCTTGTCTTCACAATTCTCCATTCACTTGTCATAGCAATGCTCTATGACCACAGTCATAGCAAGCTCCATGTGCTTTTCATCACAATGCTTCACGACGTTTTCATCAAAATTCTCAATGGCCCTTGTCATCACAATGCTCCATTCCCTTGCCATCACAATGCTCCATGACCATTGTCATCACAATGTTCCAAGCCCTTGTCATCAAAATGCTCCATTACCTTTGTCATCACAATCCTCCATGACACTTGGTATCACAATGCTCCATGCCATTGTCATCACAATGGACAATGATATATGTCATCACAATGCTCCCTGACACCTGTCTTCAGAATACACCATGACATTGTCATCACGATGTTCCATGCCCTTGTCATCACAATGCTCCATGACCCCTGTCATCACAGTGCTCCGTAACTCCAGTTATCACAACGCTTCATGACCTTTGTCATCACAATGGTGCATGACCTCGTCACACAACGCTCTGTGACCTTTGTCACCACAATGCTGCATGCCATTTTCATCACAATGCTCCAAGCTAACTGTCATCACAATAATCCATGAAACTTGTCAGACCAATGTTCCATGCCCCTGTCATCACATTGCTCCTTGCCCTTGTCATCACAATGCTCCATGCACTTCTCATCAAAATGCTCTCTCACCACATATATCACAATGTTCCATCACTAGTCATCACAATACTCCCTCACCCCTGTCATCACAGTTTTCCATGACCCCTGTCTTCACAATGCTACATGCCCTTATCTTCACAATGCACCATGACCACTGACATCACAATGTTCCATAAAATCTGTCAGAAAATGCTCCATGACCCATTTCATCACAATGCTTCATGACCCTTGGCATTACAATGTTCCATAACCCCTGTTATCAAAATATTCCATGACCCTTTTCATTAAATTTCTCCATGACCTTGTCATCACAATACTGCCTGCCCTTCTCATCTCAATGCACCAGGCCCTTGTCACCTAATGCCCCATGACTTTGTCATCACAAAGCTCCAAGACCCTATGCATCACAATGCTCCATGCCATTGTCATCAAAATGATCAATGAAATCTCTCATCACATTGCTCCATGCCCTTGTCATCACAATGCTCCATTACACCTGTCATAACAATGCTCCATGACCCCTGGCATCACAATGTTCCACGGCCTTGTCATCACAAGGCTCCATGACCCTTGTCATCACAATGCTCCAAGACCCCTGTAATCACAATGCTCCATGCCCTTGTCGTCACAAAGATCCATGACGCATGTCAACAGAATGCTCCATGGCCTTCTCATCACAATGCTCCATGTCCTTGTCATCACAATGCTCCAAGACCCCTGTAATCACAATGCTCCATGCTCCTTTTCATCTCAATGCTCCATTAACCCTGTCATCACAATGCACCATGCCCATCATCATAATGCTTCATGCTATTGTCATCACAATGAAATCAAAATGCTCCATGACATTTGTCACCACAATGCTCCAAATCCTTGTGATCACAGTGTTCCATAACACTTGTCATCAAAATGCCCCATGACGCTCGTCATCACTATTATGAATGGTTATCTCATCACAATGCTCCATGTCCTTTGTCACCACAATCCTCAATACACTTATCATCACAATGCTCCCTGACACTTGTCATTAGTATGCTTCACGAACACTGTCTTGAAAAGGCTCCATGCTTTTTTTATCACAGTGATCCATTCCCTTTTCATCACAATGCTCCAAGACCCCTGTAATCACAATGCTCCCTGCCCTTGTCATCACAAAGCTCCATGACACATGTCATCAGAATGCTCCATGGCCTTCTCATCACAATGATGCATGCCCTTGGCATCACAATGCTCCAAGAACCCTGTAATCAAAATGCTCCGTGACTACAGTTATCGCAGTGCTTCATGACATTTGTCATCACAATGGTCCATGACCTCGTCACAGAAGGCTCTGTGACATTTGTCACCACAGTGCTCCATGGACTTTTCATCACAAAGCTCTGTCACCCTTGTCATCACAATGCTCCATGCGTTTGTCAGCACAATGCTCATTGACCCTTGTCATCACAATGTTCCATGCGCTTGTCAGCACAATGCTTCATAACCCATGTCATCACAATGCGCCATGTGCTTGTCATCACAATGCTCCACATCCTTGTCATCAGAATGCTCCATAAACCTTGTCATCACAATGCTCCATACACTCCTCATCAAAATGCTCTCTCACCAATGATATCACAGTATTCCATCACTAGTCACCACAATACTCCCTCACCCCTGTCATCACAATGTTCCATGACCCCTGTCATCAAAATGCTATATGCCCTTATCATCACAATGTTCCATGACACCTGTCATCAAAATGCTCAATGACCCGTTTAATCACAATGCTCCATGCGCCCTGACATCAGAATGATCAATAATCCTTGTCAAAAACTGCTCCATGACCCTTTTCATCACAATGCTCCATGACACCTGACATCACAATTTTCCATAACCCCTCTCATCAAAATGTTCCATGAAACTTTTCATCACATTGCTCCATGACCCTGTCATCACAATGCTCCCTGCACTTCTCATCACAATGCACCACGGCATTGTCATCAAAATGCTCCATGACATTTTTCATCACAAAGCTCCATGACCATTGGCATCACAGTGCTCCATGCCATTATCATCAAATGTTCCTTGAACCCTCTCACCACATTGCTCCATGCCCTTGTGATCACAAAGCTCCATGACGCTTGTCATCACAATGCTCAATACACTTCTCATCACAATGCTCCATGCCCTTATCATTACAATCCTCCATGACCTATGTATCATAGTGTTCCGTGCCCTTGTCATCACAATGTTCCATGCCCACTCTCATCACAATAATCCATGAAACATTTCAGACCAGTGCTCCACGTCCTTGTCATCACAATGCTCCATTACCACTGTCATAATAATGCTCCATAACACTTACCAGAACAAGGTTCCATGGCCTTGTCATCACAAGCCTCCATGACCCTTGGCATCACAATGCTCCATTTCTTTCTCATCACAAAGCTCCATGATGCATGTCATCAGAATGCTCCATGGCCTTCTCAACACAGTGCTCCATGCCCTTGTCATCACAATGCTCCAACACCCCTGTAATCACAATGCTCCATGCCCCTATTCATCTCAATGCTCCATGAACCCTGTCATCACAATGGACCATGCCCATCATCATAATGCTTCATGCTATTTTCATCACAGTGAAATCAAAATGCTCCATGACCTCTGTCATCACAATGCTCCAAACCCTTGTGATCACAATGTTCCATAACACTTGTCATCACAATTCCCCATGACGCTGGTCATTACAATTATCCATGGGCGTTTCATCACAATGCTCCATACCCTTGTCATCACAATGCTCCAACACACCTGTAATCACAATGCTCCATGCCCCTTTTCATCAAAATGCTCCATGACCCCTGTCATCACAATGCTCCGTGACTACAGTCATCACAATGCTTCATGACCTTTTTCCTCACAATGGTCCATGCCCTCGTCACACAAGGCTCTGTGACCTTTGTCACCACAATGCTCCCTGCCCTTGTCATCTCAATGCTCCATGCCCACTGTCATCACAATAATCCATGAAACTAGTCAGACCAATGTTCCATGCCCCTGTCATCACGTTGCTCCATTCCCTTGTCGTCACAATGCTCCATGACCCCTGTCATAACAATCCACAGTGACTCCAGTCATCACAATGATTCATGACCTTTGTCCTCACAATGGCCCATGCCCTCGTCACACAAGGCTCTGTGATATTTGTCACCACAATGCTCCATGAAATTTTCATCACAATGCTCTGTGTCCCTTGTCATCACAATGCTCCATGCCTTTGTCAGCACAATGCTCCATGACACTTGTCATCAAAATGCTCCATGTGCTTGTCAGCACAATGCTCCATGACACATGTCATCACAATGTGCCATGCTCTTTTCATCACAATGCTCCACATCCTTTTCATCGCTATGCACAATAAAACTTGTCATCACAATGCTCCATGCACTTCTCATCAAAATGCTCTCTCAACACATATATCACAATGTTCCATCACTAGTCATCACAATACTCGCTCACACCTGTCATCACAATGTTCCATGACCACTGTCATCACAGTGCTACATGCCCTTATCATCACAATGCTCCATGACCCCTGACATCACCATGTTCCATAAACCCTGTCACAAAATGCTCCATGACCCATTTCATCACAATGCTTCATGACCCATGACATCACAATATTCCATAACCACTGTCATCAAAATATTCCATGACACTTTTATTCAGTATGCTCAATGACCCTGTCATCGCAATGCTCCCTGCCCTTCTCATCACAGTGCACCACAGCCTTGTCATCAAAATGCCCCATGACATTTGTCATCACAAAACTCCATGACCCTTGGCCTCACAATGCTCCATGCCATTGTCATCACAATGCTCAATGAAATCTCTCATCACATTGCTCCATGCCCTTGTCATCACAATGCTCCATTACACCTGTCATAACCATGTTCCATGACGCCTGCCATCACAATGTTCCACGGCCTTGTCATCACAAGGCTCCATGACCCTTGTCATCACAATGCTCCAAGACCTCTGTAATCACAATTCTCCATGCCACTTTTCATCTCAATGCTCCATGAACACTGTCATCAAAATGCACCATGCCCATCATCATAATGATTCATGCTATTGTCATCACAATGAAATCAAAATGCTCCATGTCCTCTGTCATCACAATGCTCCAAACACTTCTGATCACAATGTTATATAACACTTGTCATCACATGCCCCATGACGCTCGTCATCACAATGATGCAAGGCCTTCTCATCACAATGATCCATGACCTTTGTCACCACAATGCTCATTACACTTGCCATCACAACGCTCGCTGACACTTGTCATCAGTATGCTCCTTGAACATTGTCATGACAAAGCTCCATGCCTTTTTTCATCACAATGATCCATTCACTTTTCATCACAATGCTCCAAGACCCCTGTTATTCACAATGATCCGTGACTCCAGTCATCACAATGCTTCATGACATTTGTCATCACAATGGTCCATGACCTCGTCACACAAAGCTCTGTGACATTTGTCACCACAATGCTCCATCAAATTTTTATCACAATGCTCTGTGACCCTTGTCATCACAAAGCTCCATGCCTTGTCAGCACAATGCTCCATGACCCTTGTCATCACAATGCACCATGCACTTGTCATCACGATCCTCCACATCCTTGTCATCAAAATGCTCCATAAACCTTGTCATCACAATGCTCCATGCACTTCTCCTCAAAATGCTTTCTCACCACTGATATCACAATGTTCCATCACTAGTCATCACAATACTCCCTCACCACTGTCATCACAATATTCCATGACCCCTGTAATCACAATTGTCCATGCCCTTGTCATCACAAAGCTCCATGACGCATGTCATCAGAATGCTCCTTGGCCTTCTCATCACAATGCTCCATGCCCTTGTCCTCACAATGCTCCAACACCCATGTAATCACAATGATCCATGTCCCTTTTCATCTCAATGCTCCATGAACCCTGTCATCACAATGCACCGTGCCCATCACCATAATATTTCATGCTATTGTCATCACAATGAAATCAAAATGCTCAATGACCTGTGTCATCACAATGCACCAAACACTTCTGATCACAATGTACCAGAACACTTGTCATAACAATGCCCCATGACGCTGGTCATCACAATTATCGATGGTCTTCTCATCACAATGCTCCATGATCTTTGTCATCACAATGCTCAATACACTTATCATCACAATGCTCCCTTACAGTTTTCATCAGTATGCTCCTTGAACCCTGTCATGAAAAGGCTCCATGCATTTTTCATCACAATGATCCATTCCCTTTTCATCACAATGCTCCAAGACCCCTGTAATCACAATGCTCCATGTCCTTGTCATCACAAACCTCCATGACAAATGTCATCAGAATGCTCCATTGCCTTCTCATCACAATGCTCCATGCCCTTGTCATCACATTGCTTCAAAACCCCTGTAATCTCAATGCTCCATGCACCTTTTCATCAGAATGCTCCATGCCCTTGTCATCACAATGCTCCATGACTCTTGTCATCGCAATGTTCCAAGCCCTTGTCATCAAAATGCTCCATTACCTTTGTAATCACAATCCTCCATGACACTTGGTATCACAAAGCTCCATGCCATTGTCATCACAATGGGCAATGACATATGTCAACACATTGCTCCCTGACACCTGTCTTCACAATACTCCATGACCGTGTCATCACAATATTCCATGCCCTTATCATCACAATGCGCCATGCCCACTGTCATCACAATAATCCATGAAACATGTCAGACCAATGTTCCATGCTCCTGTCATCACAATACTCCATGCCCTTGTCATCACAATGCTCCATGCACTTGTCTTCACAATGCTCCATGACCCCTGTCATCATAATGCTCCGTGACTCCAGTCATAACAATGCTTCATGAACTTTGTCCTCACAATGGTCCATGCCCTCGTCACACAAGGATCTGTGACCTTTGTCACCACAATGCTCCATGCCCTTGTCATCTCATTGCTCCATGCCCATTGTCATCACAATAATCCATGAAACTTGTCAGACCAATGTTCCATGCCCCTGTCATCACATTGCTCCATTCCCTTGTCGTCACAATGCTCCATGACCCATGTCATCACAATGCTCCGTGACGCCAGTCATCACAAATATACATGACCTTTGTCCTCACAATGGTCCATGCCCTCTTCACACAAGGCTCTGTGATATTTGTCACCACAATGCTCCATGAAATTATCATCACAATGCTCTTTGTCCCTTGTCATCACAATGCTCCATGCCTTTGTCAGCACAATGCTCCATGACAGTTGTCATCACAATGCTCCATGCACATGTCAGCACAATGCTCCATGACACATGTCATCACAATTTGCCATGCTCTTTTCATCCAAAGCTCCACATCCTTTTCATTGCTATGCTCCATAAAACTTGTCATCACAATGCTCCATGCACTTCTCATCAAAATGCTCTCTCACCACATATATCACAATGTTCCATCACTAGTCATCACAATACTCGCTCACCCCTGTCATCACAATGTTCCATGACCACTGTCATCACAGTGCTACAGGCCCTTATCATCACAATGCTCCATGACCCCTGACATCACAAAGTTCCATAACCCCTCTCCCAAAATGATCCATGACCCAATTCTTAACAATCCTTCATGACGCCTGACATCACAATGTTCCATAACCACTCTCACAAAATGCTCCATGACCCATTTCATCACAATGCTTCATGACCCCTGATATCACAATGTTCCATAACCACTCTCATCAAAATATTCCATGACCTTTTTATTCTAATTGCTCCATGATCCTGTCATCACAATGCTCCCTGCCCTTCTCATCACAATACACCACGCCCTTGTCATCAAAATGCCCCATGATATTTGTCATCACAAAGCTCCATGACCCTTGGCTTCACAATGATCCATGCCATTGTCATCACAATGCTCAATGAAATCTCTCATCACATTGTTCCATGCCCTTGTCATCACAATGCTCCATGAAACCTGTCATAACAATGCTCCATGACCCCTGCCATCACAATGTTCCACGGCCTTGTCATCACAAGGCTCCATGACCCTTGTCATCACAATGCTCCAAGACCTCTGTAATCAGAATTCTCCTTGCCACTTTTCATCTCAATGCTCCATGAACACTGTCAGCACAATGCACCATGCCCATCATCATAATGCTTCATGCTATTGTCATCCCAATGAAATCAAAATGCTCCATGTCCTCTGTCATCACAATGCTCCAAACCCTTCTGATCACAATGTTCCATAACACTTGTCATCACATGCCCCATGACGCTCATCATCACAATTATGCAAGGTCTTCTCATCACAAAGCTCCATGACCTTTGTCACCACAGTGCTCAATACACTTGGCGTCACAGTGCTCGCTGACACTTCTCATCAGTATGCTCCTTGAACACTGTCATGACAAGTCTCCATGCATTTTTCATCACAATGATCCATTCCCCTTTCATCACAATGCTCCAAGACCCCTGTAATCACAATGCTCCATGTCCTTGTCATCACAAAGCTCCATGACACATGTCATCAGAATGCTCCATTGCCTTCTCATCACAATGCTTCATGCCCTTGTAATCACATTGCTTCAAAACCACTGTAATCTCAATGCTCCATGCACCTTTTCATCAGAATGCTCCATGACCCTTTTCATCAAAATGCTCCATGACCCCTGACATCGCAGTGTTCCATAACTCCTGTCATCAAAATGTTCCATGACACTTTTCATCAATTTGCTCCATGACCTTGTCATCACAATGCTCCCTGCCCTTCTCATCATAATGCACCACGACCTTGTCATCAAAATGCTCCATGACCTTTGTCATCACAAAGCTCCATGACCCTTGGCATCACAATGCTCCATGCCATTTCATCACAACGCTACATGAAACCTCTCATCATATTGCTCCATGCCCTTGTCACCACAATGCTCCATGACACTTGTCATCACAATGCTCTTTTCATCACAATGCTCCATGCCCTTGTCATTACAATCCTCCATGACACATGTTTCACAGTGTTCCGTGCCCTAATCATCACAATGTTCCATGCCGAATGTCATCACAATAATCCATGAAATTTTCAGACCAATGTTCCATGCCCTTGTCATCACAATGCTCCATTACGCCTGTCATAAAAATGCTCCATGACCCCTGCCATCACAATGTTCCACCGCCTTGGCATCCAAGGCTCCATGACCCTTGTCATCACAGTGCTCCAAGACCCCTGTAATCACAATGCTCCATGCCCCTGTCATCACAAAGATCCATGACACATGTCATCAGAATGCTCCATGGCCTTCTCATCACTATGCTCCATGACCTTGTCATCACAATGCTCCAAGACCCATGTAATCATAACGCTCCATGCCCCTATTCATCAGAATGCTCCATTAGACTTGTCATCAAAAGGCTCCAGGGTCTTATCATCACACTGCTCCAGGACATTGCCATCAAAATGCTCCATTCCCTTGTCATCACAATGCTCCTTGACCACTGTCATCACAATACTCCATGAACATTTTCAGGGCAATGCTCCATGACCTTCTCATCACAATGCTCCATTACCCTTGTCATCACAATGCTCCATGACCCCTCTCATCACAATGCTCCATGACACCTGTCATCACAATGCTCCATGCCCCTTCTCATTACAGTGATCCATGACGCTCTTCATCATAATTATCCATGGTCTTTTCATCACAATGCTCCACGGTCTTGCTCTCACAATTCTCCATGCCCTGTTCATCACAATGCTCCATGTCCCACGTCATTACAATTCTCCACGTCCTTGTCATCACAATGCTTCGTGACACTTCTCATCACAATGTTACATGATCTTGTCATCACAATTCTCCATGCACTTGTCATCACAATGCTGTATGACCACTGTCCTAGCAAGCTCCATGCGCTTGTCATCACAATGCTTCACGACGTTGTCATCAAAATTCTCAATGGCCCTTGTCATCACAATGCTCCATGCCCTTGTCATCACAATGCTCTATGAACTTAGTCATCGCAATGTTCCAAGCCCTTGTCATCAAAATGCTCCATTACCTTTGTCATCACAATCCTCCATGACACTTGGTATCACAATGCTCCATGCCATTGTCATCACAATGGACAATGACATATGTCATCACAATGCTCCCTGACACCTGTCTTCACAATACTCCTTGACCTTGTCATCACAATGTTCCATGCCCTTGTCATCACAATGCACCATGCCCACTCTCATCACAATAATCCATAATCTTGTCAGAGCAATGCTCCATGACCCCTGTCAACACAATGCTCCGTGACTCCAGTCATCACAATGCTTCATGACCTTTGTCATCACATTGGTCCATGTCCTCTTCAAACAAGGCTCTGCGATCTTTTACACCACAATGCTCCATGAATATTTCATCACAATGCTCTGTGTCCCTTGTCATGAAAATGCTCCATGCCTTTGTCACCACAATGCTCCATGCCCTTGTCATCACAATGCTCCATGCCCACTGTCATCACAATAATCCATGAAACTGGTCAGACCAATGTTCCTTGCCCTTGTCTTCACATTGCTCCATGCCCTTGTCATCACAATGCTCCCTGACCCCTTTCATCACAATGCTCCGTGACTCCAGTCATTACAATGCTTCATGACCTATCTCATCACTATGGTCCATGCCCTCGTCACACAAGGCTCTGTGATCTTTTTCACCACAATGCTCCATGAATATTTCATCACAATGCTCTGTGTCCCTTGTCATCAAAATGCTCCATGCCTTTGTCAGCACAATGCTCCATGACACTTGTCCTCAAAATGCTCCATGTGCTTCTCAGCACAATCCTCCATGACCCATGTCATCACAATGAGCAATGCGCTTGTCATCACAATACTCCACATCCTTATCATTGTTATGCTCCATAACACTTGTCATCACAATGCTCCATGCACTTCTCATCAAAATGCTCTCTCACCACATATATCACAATGTTACATCACTAGTCATCACAATACTCCCTCACCCCTATCATCACTGTGTTCCATGACCCCTGTCATCACAGTGCTACATGCCCTTATCATCACAATGCTCCATGACCCCTGACATCACAATGTTCCATAACCCCTGTCACAAAATGCTCCATGACCCATTTCATCACAATGCTTCATGACCCCTGACATCACAATGTTCCATAATCCCTGTCATCAAAATATTCCATGACACTTTACATCAACTTGCTACATGACCTTGTCATCACAATGCTCCCTGTCTTTCTCATCTCAATGCACCATGCCCTTGTCGTCAAAATGCCCCATGACTTTGTCATCACAAAGCTCCATGACACTTGGCATCACAATGCTCCATGCCATTGTCATCACAATGCTCAATGAAATCTCTCATCACATTGCTCCATGCCCTTGTCGTCACAATGCTCCATGACCCCTGTCATCACAATGCTCCGTGACGCCAGTTATCACAAAGATACATGACCTTTGTCCTCACAATGGTCCATGCCCTCTTCACACAAGGCTCTGTGATATTTGTCACCACAATGCTCCATGAAATTATCATCACAATGCTCTTTGTCCCTTGTCATCACAATGCTCCATGCCTTTGTCATCACAGTGCTCCATGACACTTGTCATCACAATGCTCCATGCACATGTCAGCACAATGCTCCATGACACATGTCATCACAATGTGCCATGCTCTTTTCATCCAAAGCTCCACATCCTTTTCATCGCTATGCTCCATAAAACTTGTCATCACAATGCTCCATGCACTTCTCATCAAAATGCTCTCTCACCACATATATCACAATGTTCCATCACTAGTCATCACAATACTCGCTCACCCCTGTCATCACAATGTTCCATGACCACTCTCATCACAGTGCTACATGCCCTTATCATCACAATGCTCCATGACCCCTGACATCACAATGTTCCATAACCCCTCTCACAAAATGATCCATGACCCACTTTCATCACAATGCTTCATGACCCCTGACATCACAATGTTCCATAACCCCTCTCACAAAATGCTCCATGACCCATTTCATCACAATGCTTCATGACCCCTGATATCACAATGTTCCATAACCACTCTCATCAAAATATTCCATGACCTTTTTATTCTAATTGCTCCATGATCCTGTCATCACAATGCTCCCTGTCCTTCTTATCACAATGCACCACGCCCTTGTCATCAAAATGCCCCATGATATTTGTCATCACAAAGCTCCATGACCCTTGGTATCACAATGCTCCATGCCATTGTCATCACAATGCTCAATGAAATCTCTCATCACATTGTTCCATGCCCTTGTCATCACAATGCTCCATTAAACCTGTCATAACAATGCTCCATGACCCCTGCCATCACAATGTTCCACGGCCTTGTCATCACAAGGCTCCATGACCCTTGTCATCACAATGCTCCAAGACCTCTGTAATCAGAATTCTCCTTGCCACTTTTCATCTCAATGCTCCATGAACACTGTCATCACAATGCACCATGCCCATCATCATAATGCTTCATGCTATTGTCATCACAATGAAATCAAACTGCTCCATGTCCTCTGTCATCACAATGCTCCAAACCCTTCTGATCACAATGTTCCATAACACTTGTCATCACATGCCCCATGACGCTCGTCATCACAATTAGGCAAGGTCTTCTCATCACAAAGCTCCATGACCTTTGTCACCACAGTGCTCAATACACTTGGCATCACAATGCTCGCTGACACTTGTCATCAGTATGCTCCTTGAACACTGTCATGACAAGGCTCCATGCATTTTTCATCACAGTGATCCATTCCCCTTTCATCACAATGCTCCAAGACCCCTGTAATCGCAATGCTCCATGTCCTTGTCATCACAAAGCTCCATGACACATGTCATCAGAATGCTCCATTGCCTTCTCATCACAATGCTTCATGCCCTTGTAATCACATTGCTTCAAAACCACTGTAATCTCAATGCTCCATGCACCTTTTCATCAGAATGCTCCATGACCCTTTTCATCAAAATGCTCCATGACCCCTGACATCGCAATGTTCCATAACTCCGGTCATCAAAATATTCCATGACACTTTTCATCAATTTGCTCCATGACCCTGTCATCACAATGCTCCCTGCCCTTCTCATCATAATGCACCACGACCTTGTCATCAAAATGCTCCATGACCTTTGTCATCACAAAGCTCCATGACCCTTGGCATCACAATGCTCCATGCCATTTCATCACAATGCTACATGAAACCTCTCATCATATTGCTCCATGCCCTTGTCACCACAATGCTCCATGACGCTTGTCATCACAATGCTCGATGCTCTTTTCATCACAATGCTCCATGCCCTTGTCATTACAATCCTCCATGACACATGTTTCACAGTGTTCCGTGCCCTAATCATCACAGTGTTCCATGGCGAATCTCATCACAATAATCCATGAAATTTTCAGACCAATGTTCCATGCCCTTGTCATCATAGTGCTCCATTACGCCTGTCATAACAATGCTCCTTGACCCCTGCCATCACAATGTTCCACCGCCTTGGCATCCAAGGCTCCATGACCCTTGTCATCACAGTGCTCCAAGACCCCTGTAATCAGAATGCTCCATGCCCCTGTCATCACAAAGATCCATGACACATGTCATCAGAATGCTCCATGGCCTTCTCATCACTATGCTCCATGACCTTGTCATCACAATGCTCCAAGACACATGTAATCACCATACTCCATGCCCCTATTCATCAGAATGCTCCATTAGACTTCTCATCACAAGGCTCCATGGTCTTCTCATCACACTGCTCCAGGACCTTGCCATCAAAATGCTCCATTCCCTTGTCATCACAATGCTCCTTGACCACTGTCATCACAATACTCCATGAATATTTTCAGGCCAATGCTCCATGACCTTCTCATCACAATGCTCCATGACCCTTGTCATCACAATGCTCCATGACCCCTCTCATCACAATGCTCCATGACACCTGTCATCACAATGCTCCATGCCCCTTGTCATTACAGTGATCCATGACGCTCTTCATCATAATTATCCATGGTCTTTTCATCACACTGCTCCACGGTCTTGCTATCACAATTCTCCATGCTCTGTTCATCACAATCCTCCATGACACTTGGTATCACAATGCTCCATGCCATTGTCATCACAATGGACAATGACATATGTCATCCCAATGCTCCCTGACACCTGTCTTCACAATATTCCATTGCCTTGTCATCACAATGTTCCATGCCCTTGTCATCACAATGTGCCATGCCCACTGTCATCACAATAATCCATGAAACATGTCAGACCAATGTTCCATTCCCCTGTCATCACAATGCTCCATGCCCTTGTCATCACAATGCTCCATGACCACTGTCATCACAATGCTCCGTGACTCCAGTCATCACAATGCTTCATGACATTTGTCCTCACAATGGTCCATGCCCTCGTCACACAAGGCTCTGTGACCTTTGTCACCACAATGCAAAATGCCCATGTCATCTTAATGCTCCATGCCCAATGTCATCACAATAATACATGAATCTTGTCAGACCAATGTTCCATGCCCCTGTCATCACATTGCTCCATGCCCTTGTCATCACAATGCTCCATGACGCCTGTCATAACAATACTCCGTGACTCCAGACATCACAAAGATTCATGACCTTTGTCCTCACAATGGTCCATGCCCTCGTCACACAAGGCTCTGTGATCTTTGTCAACACAATGCTCCATGAAATTTTCATCACAATGCTCTGTGTCCCTTGTCATCACAATGCTCCATGCCTTTGTCAGCACAATGCTCCATGACACTTGTCATCAAAATACTCCATGCGCTTGTCAGCACAATGCTCCATGACACATGTCATCACAATGTGCCATGCTCCTTTCATCACAATGCTCCACATCATTTTCATCGCTATGCTCCATAAAATTTGTCATCACAATGCTCCATGCACTTCTCATCAAAATGCTCTCTCACCACATATATCACAATGTTCCATCACTAGTCATCACAATACTCGCTCACCCCTGTCATCACAATGTTCCATAACCCCTGTCATCCAAATATTCCATGACACTTTTATTCAAATTGCTCCATGACCCAGTCATCACAGTGCTCACTGCCCTTCTCATCGCAATGCACCCCGCCCTTGTCATCAAAATGCCCAATGACATTTGTCATCACAAAGCTCCATAACCCTTGGTATCACAATGCTCCATGCCATTGTCATCACAATGCTCAATGAAATCTCTCATCACATTGCTCCATGCCCTTGTCATCACAATGCTCCATTACACCTGTCATAACAATGCTCCATGACCCCTGCCATCACAATGTTCCACGGCCTTGTCATCACAAGGCTCCATGACCCTTGTCATCACAATGCTCCAAGACCTCTCTAATCACAATTCTCCATGCCACTTTTCATCTCAATGCTCCATGAACACTGTCATCACAGTGCACCATGCCCATCGTCATAATGATTCATGCTATTGTCCTCACAATGAAAACAAAATGCTCCATGTCCTCTGTCATCACAATGCTCCAAACCCTTCAGATCACAATGTTCCATAACACTTGTCATCACATGCCCCATGACGATCGTCATCACAATTATGCAAGGTATTCTCATCACAATGCTCCATGACCTTTGTCTCCACAATGCTCAATACACTTGGCATCACAATGCTCGCTGACACTTGTCATCAGTATGCTCCTTGAACACTGTCATGACAAGACCCGATGCCTTTTTCATCACAATGATCCATTCCCTTTTCATCACAATGCTCCAACACCCCTGTTATCACAATGCTCCATGACTCCAGTCATCACAATGCTTCATGACATTTGTCATCACAATGGTCCATGACCTCGTCATACAAAGCTCTGTGACCTTTGTCATCACAATTCTCCATGAAATTTTTATCACAATGCTCTGTGACTCTTCTCATCACAAAGCTCCATGCCTTTGTCAGCACAATGCTCCATGACCCTTGTCATCACAATGCTCGATGCGCGTGTCAGCACAATGCTCCATTACCCATGTCATCACAATGCCCCATGCACTTGTCATCACACTGCTCCACATCCTTGTCATCAAAATGCTCCAAAAACCTTGTCATCACAATGCTCCATGCACTTCTCCTCAAAATGCTTTCTCACCACAGATATCACAATGTTTCATCACTAGTCATCACAATACTCCCTCACCACTGTCACCACAATATTCCATGACCCCTGTAATCACAATTCTCCATGCCCTTTTCATCACAAATCTCCATGACGCATGTCATCAGAATGCTCCATGGCCTTCTCACCACAATGCTCCATACCCTTGTCATCACAATGCTCCAAAACCCCTGTAATCACAAATCTCCATGCCCGTTTTCATCTCAATGCTCCATGAACCCTGTCATCACAATGCACCGTGCCCATCACCATAATATTTCATGCTATTGTCATCACAATGAAATCAAAATGCTCAATGACCTCTGTCATCACAATGCACCAAACCCTTCTGATCACAATGTTCCATAACACTTGTCATCACATGCCCCATGACGCTCGTCATCACAATTATGCAAGGTCTTCTCATCACAATGCTCCATGACCTTTGTCACCACAATGCTCAATACACTTGGCATCACAATGCTCGCTGACACTTGTCATCAGTATGCTCCTTGAACACTGTCATGACAAGACACCATGCCTTTTTCATCACAATGATCCATTCCCTTTTCATCACAATGCTCCAAGACCCCTGTTATCACAATGCTCCGTGACTCCAGTCATCACAATGCTTCATGACATTTGTCATCACAATGGTCCATGACCTCGTCATACAAAGCTCTGTGACCTTTGTCACCACAATTCTCCATGAAATTTTTATCACAATGCTCTGTGACCCTTCTCATCACAAAGCTCCATGCCTTTGTCAGCACAATGCTCCATGACCCTTGTCATCACAATGCTCGATGCGCGTGTCAGCACAATGCTCCATAACCCATGTCATCACAATGCCCCATGCACTTGTCATCACAATGCTCCACATCCTTGTCATCAAAATGCTCCAAAAACCTTGTCATCACAATGCTCCATGCACTTCTCCTCAAAGTGCTTTCTCACCACTGATATCACAATGTTTCATCACTAGTCATCACAATACTCCCTCACCACTGTCACCACAATATTCCATGACCCCTGTAATCACAATTCTCCATGCCCTTTTCATCACAAATCTCCATGACGCATGTCAACAGAATGCTCCATGGCCTTCTCACCACAATGCTCCATACCCTTGTCATCACAATGCTCCAACACCCCTGTAATCACAAATCTCCATGCCCGTTTTCATCTCAATGCTCCATGAACCCTGTCATCACAATGCAACGTGCCCATCACCATAATATTTCATGCTATTGTCATCACAATGAAATCAAAATGCTCAATGACCTCTGTCATCACAATGCAGCAAACCCTTCTGATCGCAATGTTCCATAACACTTGTCATCACAATGCCCCATGACGCTGGTCATCACAATTATCCATGGTCTTCTCATCACAATGCTCCAATATCTTTGTCATCACAATGCTCAATACACTTTTCATCACAATGCTCCCTGACAGTTGTCATCAGTATGCTCTTTGACCCCTGTCATGACAAGGCTCCATGCATTTTTCATCACAATGATCCATTCCCTTTTCATCACAATGCTCCAAGACCCCTGTAATCACAATGCTCCATGTCCTTGTCATCACAAAGCTCCATGACACATGTCATCAGAATGCTCCATTGCCTTCTCATCACAATGCTCCATGCCCTTGTCATCACATTGCTCCAAAACCCCTGTAATCTCAATGCTCCATGCACCTTTTCATCAGAATGCTCCATGCCCTTGTCATCACAATGTTCCATGACCCTTGTCATCGCACTGTTACAAGTCCTTGTCATCAAAATGCTCCATTACCTTTGTCATCACAATCCTCAATGAAACTTGGTATCACAATGCTCCATGCCATTGTCATCACAATGGACAATGAAATATGTCATCACAATGCTCCCTGACACCTGTCTTCACAATACTCCATGACCTTGTCATCACAATGTTCCATGCCCTTGTCCTCACAATGCGCAAGGCCCACTGTCATCACAATAATCCATGAAACATGTCAGACCACTGTTCCATGCCCCTGTCATCACAATGCTCCATGCTCTTGTCATCACAATGCTCCATGACCCCTGTCATCACAATGTTCCGTGACTCCAGTCATCACATGCTTCATGACCTTTGTCCTCACAATGGTCCATGCACTCGTCATACAAGGCTCTGTGACCTTTGTCACGACAATGCTCCATTCCCTTGTCATCTCAATGCTCCATGCCCATGTCATCACAATAATCCATGAAACTTGTCAGACCAAAGTTCCATGCCCCTGTCATCACATTGCTCCATGCCCTTGTCACCACAATGCTCCATGACACTTGTCACCACTATGCTTGATATTCTTCTCATCACAGTGCTCCATGACCTTGTCATTACAATCCTCCATGACACATGTATCACAGTGTTCCGTGCCCTAGTCATCACAATGTTCCATGCCGAAACTCATCACAATAATCCATGAAATTTTCAGACCAATGTTCCATGCCCTTTTCATCAAAATGCTCCATTACCCCTGTCATAACAATGCTCCATGACCCCTGCCATCACAATGTTCCACCGCCTTGCCATCCAAGGCTCCATGACCCTTGTCATCACAATGCTCCAAGACCCCTGTAATCACAATGCTCAATGCCCCTGTCATCACAAAGATCCATGACACATGTCATCAGAATGCTCCAGGGCCTTCTCATCACTATGCTCCATGACCTTGTCATCACAATGCTCCAAGACCCCTGTAATCACAATGCTCCATGACCCTATTCATCAGAATGCTCCTTTAGACTTGTCATCACAAGGCTCCATGGTCTTCTCATCACACTGCTCCAGGACCTTGTCATCAAAATGCTACATTCCCTTGTCATCACAATGCTCCTTGACCACTGTCATCACAATACTCCATGAATATTTTCAGGCCAATGCTCCATGACCTTCTCATCACAATGCTCCATGACCCTTGTCATCACAATGCTCCATGACCCCTCTCATCACAATGCTCCATGACACCTGTCATCACAATGCTCCATGCCCCTTGTCATTACAGTGATCCATGACGCTCTTCATCATAATTATCCATGGTCTTTTCATCACACTGCTCCACGGTCTTGCTATCACAATTCTCCATGCTCTGTTCATCACAATCCTCCATGACACTTGGTATCACAATGCTCCATGCCATTGTCATCACAATGGACAATGACATATGTCATCCCAATGCTCCCTGACACCTGTCTTCACAATATTCCATTGCCTTGTCATCACAATGTTCCATGCCCTTGTCATCACAATGTGCCATGCCCACTGTCATCACAATAATCCATGAAACATGTCAGACCAATGTTCCATTCCCCTGTCATCACAATGCTCCATGCCCTTGTCATCACAATGCTCCATGACCACTGTCATCACAATGCTCCGTGACTCCAGTCATCACAATGCTTCATGACATTTGTCCTCACAATGGTCCATGCCCTCGTCACACAAGGCTCTGTGACCTTTGTCACCACAATGCAAAATGCCCATGTCATCTTAATGCTCCATGCCCAATGTCATCACAATAATACATGAATCTTCTCAGACCAATGTTCCATGCCCCTGTCATCACATTGCTCCATGCCCTTGTCATCACAATGCTCCATGACGCCTGTCATAACAATACTCCGTGACTCCAGACATCACAAAGATTCATGACCTTTGTCCTCACAATAGTCCATGCCCTCGTCACACAAGGCTCTGTGATCTTTGTCACCACAATGCTCCATGAAATTTTCATCACAATGCTCTGTGTCCCTTGTCATCACAATGCTCCATGCCTTTGTCAGCACAATGCTCCATGACACTTGTCATCAAAATACTCCATGCGCTTGTCAGCACAATGCTCCATGACACATGTCATCACAATGTGCCATGCTCCTTTCATCACAATGCTCCACATCATTTTCATCGCTATGCTCCATAAAATTTGTCATCACAATGCTCCATGCACTTCTCATCAAAATGCTCTCTCACCACATATATCACAATGTTCCATCACTAGTCATCACAATACTCGCTCACCCCTGTCATCACAATGTTCCATAACCCCTGTCATCCAAATATTCCATGACACTTTTATTCAAATTGCTCCATGACCCAGTCATCACAGTGCTCACTGCCCTTCTCATCACAATGCACCACGCCCTTGTCATCAAAATGCCCAATGACATTTGTCATCACAAAGCTCCATAACCCTTGGTATCACAATGCTCCATGCCATTGTCATCACAATGCTCAATGAAATCTCTCATCACATTGCTCCATGCCCTTGTCATCACAATGCTCCATTACACCTGTCATAAAAATGCTCCATGACCCCTGCCATCACAATGTTCCACGGCCTTGTCATCACAAGGCTCCATGACCCTTGTCATCACAATGCTCCAAGACCTCTCTAATCACAATTCTCCATGCCACTTTTCATCTCAATGCTCCATGAACACTGTCATCACAGTGCACCATGCCCATCGTCATAATGATTCATGCTATTGTCCTCACAATGAAAACAAAATGCTCCATGTCCTCTGTCATCACAATGCTCCAAACCCTTCAGATCACAATGTTCCATAACACTTGTCATCACATGCCCCATGACGATCGTCATCACAATTATGCAAGGTCTTCTCATCACAATGCTCCATGACCTTTGTCACCACAATGCTCAATACACTTGGCATCACAATGCTCGCTGACACTTGTCATCAGTATGCTCCTTGAACACTGTCATGACAAGACCCGATGCCTTTTTCATCACAATGATCCATTCCCTTTTCATCACAATGCTCCAAGACCCCTGTTATCACAATGCTCCGTGACTCCAGTCATCACAATGCTTCATGACATTTGTCATCACAATGGTCCATGACCTCGTCATACAAAGCTCTGTGACCTTTGTCACCACAATTCTCCATGAAATTTTTATCACAATGCTCTGTGACCCTTCTCATCACAAAGCTCCATGCCTTTGTCAGCACAATGCTCCATGACCCTTGTCATCACAATGCTCGATGCGCGTGTTAGCACAATGCTCCATAACCCATGTCATCACAATGCCCCATGCACTTGTCATCACAATGCTCCACATCCTTGTCATCAAAATGCTCCAAAAACCTTGTCATCACAATGCTCCATGCACTTCTCCTCAAAATGCTTTCTCACCACTGATATCACAATGTTTCATCACTAGTCATCACAATACTCCCTCACCACTGTCACCACAATATTCCATGACCCCTGTAATCACAATTCTCCATGCCCTTTTCATCACAAATCTCCATGACGCATGTCAACAGAATGCTCCATGGCCTTCTCACTACAATGCTCCATACCCTTGTCATCACAATGCTCCAACACCCCTGTAATCACAAATCTCCATGCCCGTTTTCATCTCAATGCTCCATGAACCCTGTCATCACAATGCACCGTGCCCATCACCATAATATTTCATGCTATTGTCATCACAATGAAATCAAAATGCTCAATGACCTCTGTCATCACAATGCAGCAAACCCTTCTGATCGCAATGTTCCATAACACTTGTCATCACAATGCCCCATGACGCTGGTCATCACAATTATCCATGGTCTTCTCATCACAATGCTCCAATATCTTTGTCATCACAATGCTCAATACACTTTTCATCACAATGCTCCCAGACAGTTGTCATCAGTATGCTCCTTGACCCCTGTCATGACAAGGCTCCATGCATTTTTCATCACAATGATCCATTCCCTTTTCATCACAATGCTCCAAGACCCCTGTAATCACAATGCTCCATGTCCTTGTCATCACAAAGCTCCATGACACATGTCATCAGAATGCTCCATTGCCTTCTCATCACAATGCTCCATGCCCTTGTCATCACATTGCTCCAAAACCCCTGTAATCTCAATGCTCCATGCACATTTTCATCAGAATGCTCCATGCCCTTGTCATCACAATGTTCCATGACCCTTGTCATCGCACTGTTACAAGCCCTTGTCATCAAAATGCTCCATTACCTTTGTCATCACAATCCTCCATGAAACTTGGTATCACAATGCTCCATGCCATTGTCATCACAATGGACAATGAAATATGTCATCACAATGCTCCCTGACACCTGTCTTCACAATACTCCATGACCTTGTCATCACAATGTTCCATGCCCTTGTCCTCACAATGCGCAATGCCCACTGTCATCACAATAATCCATGAAACATGTCAGACCACTGTTCCATGCCCTGTCATCACAATGCTCCATGCTCTTGTCATCACAATGCTCCATGACCCCTGTCATCACAATGTTCCGTGACTCCAGTCATCACATGCTTCATGACCTTTGTCCTCACAATGGTCCATGCACTCGTCATACAAGGCTCTGTGACCTTTGTCACGACAATGCTCCATTCCCTTGTCATCTCAATGCTCCATGCCCATGTCATCACAATAATCCATGAAACTTGTCAGACCAAAGTTCCATGCCCCTGTCATCACATTGCTCCATGCCCTTGTCACCACAATGCTCCATGACACTTGTCACCACTATGCTCGATATTCTTCTCATCACAGTGCTCCATGCCCTTGTCATTACAATCCTCCATGACACATGTATCACAGTGTTCCGTGCCCTAGTCATCACAATGTTCCATGCCGAAACTCATCACAATAATCCATGAAATTTTCAGACCAATGTTCCATGCCCTTTTCATCAAAATGCTCCATTACCCCTGTCATAACAATGCTCCATGACCCCTGCCATCACAATGTTCCACCGCCTTGCCATCCAAGGCTCCATGACCCTTGTCATCACAATGCTCCAAGACCCCTGTAATCACAATGCTCCATGACCCTATTCATCAGAATGCTCCTTTAGACTTGTCATCACAAGGCTCCATGGTCTTCTCATCACACTGCTCCAGGACCTTGTCATCAAAATGCTACATTCCCTTGTCATCACAATGCTCCTTGACCACTGTCATCACAATACTCCATGAACATTTTCAGGCCAATGCTCCATGACCTTCTCATCACAATGCTCCATTACCCTTGTCATCACAATGCTCCATGACCCCTCTCATCACAATGCTCCATGACACCTGTCATCACAATGCTCCATGCCCCTTGTCATTACAGTGATCCATGACGCTCTTCATCATAATTGTCCATGGTCTTTTCATCACAGTGCTCCACGGTATGCTATCACAATTCTCCATGCCCTGTTCATCACAATGCTCCATGCCCCAAGTCATTACAATTCTCCACGTCCTTGTCATCACAATGCTACGTGACACTTCTCATCACAATGTTACATGATCTTTTCATCACAATTCTCCATGCACTTGTCATCACAATGCTGTATGACTACTGTCCTAGCAAGCTCCATGCGCTTGTCATCACAATGCTTCATGACGTTGTCATCACAGTTCTCAATGGCCCTTGTCACCACAATGCTCCATGCCCTTGTCATCACAATGCTCCATGAACCTAGTCATCACAATGTTCCAAGCCCTTGTCATCAAAATGCTCCATTACCTTTGTCATCACAATCCTCCATGACACTTGGTATCACAATGCTCCATAACATTGTCATCACAATGGACAATGACATATGTCATCACAATGCTCCCTGACACCTGTCTCCACAATAATCCATGACCTTGTCATCACAATGTTCCATGCCCTTGTCATCACAATGCGCCATGCCCACTCTCATCACAATAATCCATAATCTTCTCAGAGCAATGCTCCATGACACCTGTCATCACAATGGTCCGTGACTCGTCATCACAATGCTTCATGACCTTTGTCATCACAGTGGTCCATGTCCTCTTCAAACAAGGATCTGTGATCTTTTACACCACAATGCTCCATGAATATTTCATCACAATGCTCTGTGTCCCTTGTCATGAAAATGCTCCATGCCTTTGTCACCACAATGCTCCATGCCCTTGTCAGCACAATGCTCCATGCCCACTGTCATCACAATAATCCATTAAACTTGTCAGACCAATGTTCCATGCCCCTGTCTTCACATTGCTCCATGCCCTTGTCATCACAATGCTCCATGACCCCTTTCATCACAATGCTCCTTGACTACAGTCATCACAATGCTTCATGACCTATCTCATCACTATGGTCCATGCCCTCGTCACACAAGGCTCTGTGATCTATTTAACCACAATGATCCATGAATATTTCATCACAATGCTCTGTGTCCCTTGTCATCAAAATGCTCCATGCCTTTTTCCGCACAATGCTCAATGACACTTGTCATCAAAATGCTCCATTTGTTTGTCAGCACAATGCTCCACGACCACTGTCATCACAATGCTCCGTGACTCCACTCATCGCAATGCTTCATGACCTTTGTCCTCACAATGGTCCATGCCCTCGTCACACAAGGCTCTGTGACCTTTGTCACCACAATGCTCCATGCCCTTGTCCTCAAAATGTGCCATGCCCACTGTCTTCCCAATAATCCATGAAACATGTCAGACCAATGTTCCATGCCCCTGTCATCACATTGCTCCATGCCCTTGTCATCACAATGCTCCATGACCCCTGTCATCAGAATGCACCGTGACTCCAGTCATCACAAAATTTCATGACCTTTTTCCTCACAGTAGTCCATGCCCTCATCACACAAGGCTCTGTGATATTTGTCACCACAATGCTGCATGAAATTTTCATCACAATGCTCTGTGTCCCTTGTCATCACAATGCCCCATGCCTTTGACAGCACAATGCTCCATGACACTTTTCATCAAAATGCTCCATGCGCATGTCAGCACAATGCTCCTTGACACATGTCATCACAATGTGCCATGCTCTTTTCATCACAATGCTCCACATCCTTTTCATCGCTATGCTCCATAAAACTTGTCATCACAATGCTCCATGAACTTCTCATCAAAATGCTCTCTCACCACATATATCACAATGTTCCATCACTAGTCATCACAATACTCGCTCACCCCTGTCATCACAATGTTCCATGACCACTGTCATCACAGTGCTCGTTGCCCTTATCATCACAATGCTCCATGACCACTGACATCACAATTTTCCATAACCCCTGTCACAAAATGCTCCATGACCCATTTCATCACAATGCTTCATGACCCTTGATATCACAATGTTCCATAACCCCGGTCATCAAAATATTCCATGACCCTTTTATTGAAATTGCTCTATGACCCTGTCATCAAAATGCTCCCTACACTTCCAATCACAATGCACCACCCCCTTGTCATCAAAATTCCCCATGACAATTGTCATCACAAAGCTCCATGACCCTTGGCATCTCAATGCTCCATGCCATTGTCATCACAATGCTCAATGAAATCTCTCATCACATTGCTCCATGCCCTTGTCATCACAATGCTCCATTACACCTGTCATAACAATGCTCCTTGACCCCTGCCATCACAATGTTCCACGGCCTTGTCCTCACAAGGCTCCATGACCCTTGTCATCACAATGCTCCAAGACCTCTGTAATCACAATTCTCCATGCCACTTTTCATCTCAATGCTCCATGAACACTATCATCACAATGCACCATGCCCATCATCATAATGATTCATGCTATTGTCATCACAATGAAAACAAAATGCTCCATGTCCTCTGTCATCACAATGCTCCAAACCCTTCTGATCACAATGTTCCATAACACTTGTCATCACATGCCCCATGACGCTCGTCATCACAAAAATGCAAGGTCTTCTCATCACAATGCTCCATGACCATTGTCACCACAATGCTCAATACACTTGGCATCACAATGCTCGCTGACACTTGTCATCAGTATGCTCCTTGAACACTGTCATGACAAGGCTCAATACCTTTTTCATCACAGTGATCCATTCCCTTTTCATCACAATGCTCCAAGACCCCTGTTATTCACAATGCTCCGTGACTCCAGTCATCACAATGCTTCGTGACATTTGTCATCACAATGGTCCATGACCTCATCACACAAAGCTCTGTGACCTTTGTCACCACAATGCTCCATGAAATTTTTATCACAATGCTCTGTGACCCTTGTCATCACAAACCTCCATGCCTTTGTCAGCACAATGCTCCATGACCCTTGTCATCACAATGCTCGATGCGTTTCAGCACAATGCTCCATAACCCATGTCATCACAATGAACCATGCACTTGTCATCACAATGCTCCAAAACCTTGTCATCAGAATGCTCCATAAACCTTCTCATCACAATACTCCATGCCCTTGTAATCACATTGCTTCAAAACCCCTGTAATCTCAATGCTCCATGTACCTTTTCAGTAGAATGCTCCATGCCCTTATCATCACAATGCACCATGACCCTTGTCATCGCAATGTTCCAAGCCCTTGTCATCAAAATGCTTCATTTCCTTTGTCATCACAAATCTCCATGACACTTGGTATCACAATGCTCCATGCCATTGTCATCACAATGGACAATGACATATGTCATCACAATGCTCCCTGACACCTGTCTTCACAATATTCCATGACCTTGTCATCACAATGTTCCATGCCCTTGTCATCACAATGTGCCATGCCCACTGTCATCACTATAATCCATGAAACATGTCAGACCAATGTTCCATGCCACTTTCATCTCAATGCTACATGCCCTTGTCATCAAAATGCTCCATCACCGCTTTCATCACAATGCACCGTGACTCCAGTCATCACAATACTTCATGACCATTCTCCTCACAATGGTCCATGCCCTCGTCACACAAGGCTCTGTGACATTTGTCACCACTATGCTCCATGCCCTTGTCATCTCAATGTTCCATGCCGACTGTCATCACAATAATCCATGATACTTGTCAGACCAATGTTCCATGCCCCAGTCATCACATTGCTCCATGCCCTTGTCATCAAAATGCTCCATCACCGCTTTCATCACAATGCACTGTGACTCCAGTCATCACAAAGATTCATGACCTATGTCCTCACAATGGTCCATGCCCTCGTTACACAAGGCTCTGTGATCTTTGTAACCACAATGCTCCATGAAATTTTCATCACAGTGCTCTGTGTCCCTTGTCATCACAATGCTCCATGCCTTTGTCAGCACAGTGCTCCATGACACTTGTCATCAAAATGCACCATGCGCTTGTCAGCACAATGCTCCATGACACATGTCATCACAATGTGCCATGCTCTTTTCATCACAAAGCTGCACATCCTTTCATCGCTATGCTCCATAAAACTTGTCATCACAATGCTCCATGCACTTCTCATCAAAATGCTCTCTCACCACATATATCACAATGTTCCATCACTAGTCGTCACAATACTCGCTTACCCATGTCATCACAATGTTCCATGATCACTGTCATCACAGTGCTACATGCCCTTATCATCACAATGCTCCATGACCACTGACATCAAAATATTCCATAACCCCTGTCACAAAATGCTCCATGACCAATTTCATCACAATGCTTCATGACCCCTGACATCACAATGTTCCATAACCCCTGTCATCAAAATATTCCATGACACTTTTATTCAAATTGCTCCATGTCCCTGTCATCACAATGCTACCTGCCTTCTCATCACAATGCACCACGCCCTTGTCATCAAAATGCCCCATGACATTTGTCATCACAAAGCTCCAAGACCCTTGGCATCACATTGCTCCATGCAATTTTCATCACAATGCTCAATAAAATCTCTCATCACATTACTCCATGCCCTTGTCATCACAATGCTCCATTACACCTGTCATAAAAATGCTCCATGACCCCTGCTCTCACAGTGTTCCATGGTCTTGTCATCACAAGGCTCCAGGACCCTTGTCATCACAATGCTCCAAGACCTCTGTAATCACAATTCTCCATGACACTTTTCATCTCAATGCTCCATGAACACTGTCATCGCAATGCACCATGCCCATCATCATAATGATTCATGCTATTTTCATCACAATGAAATCAAAATGCTCCAAGTCCTCTGTCATCACAATGCTCCAAACCCTTCTGATCACAATGTTCCATAACACTTGTCATCACATGCCCCATGACGCTCGTCATCACAATTATGCAAGGTCTTCTCATCACAATGCACCATGACCTTTGTCACCACAATGCTCAATACACTTGGCATCACAATACTCGCTGACACTTGTCATCAGTATGTTCCTTGAACACTGTCATGACAAGGCTCCATGCCTTTTTCATCACAATGATCCATTCCTTATTCATCACAATGCTCCAAGACCCCTGTTATCACAATGCTCCGTGACTCCAGTCATCACAATGCTTCATGACATTTGTCATCACAATGGTCCATGACCTCATCACACAAAGCTTTGTGACCTTTGTCACCACAATGCTCCATGAAATTTTTATCACAATGCTCTGTGACCCTTGTCATCACAAAGCTCCATGCCTTTGTCAGCACAATGCTCCATGACACTTGTCATCACAATGCTCGATGCGCATGTCAGCACAATGCACCATGCACTTGTCATCACAATGCTCCACATCCTTGTCATCAAAATGCTCCATAAAACTTGTCATCACAATGCTCCATGCACTTCTCCTCAAAATGCCTTCTCACCACTGATATCACAATGTTCCATCTCTAGTCATCACAATACTCCCTCACCCCTGTCATCACAATATTCCATTATCCCTGTAATCACAATTCTCCATGCCCTTGTCAGCACAAATCTCCATGACGCATGTCATCAGAATGCTCCATGACCTTCTCATCACAATGCTCCATGCCCTTGTCATCACAATGATCCAACACCACTGTAATCACAATGCTCCATGCCCCTTTTCATCTCAATGCTCCATGAACCCTGTCATCACAATGCACCGTGCCCATCACCATACGATTTCATGCTATTGTCATCACAATGAAATCAAAATGCTCAATGACCTCTGTCATCACAATAGACCAAACCCTTCTGATCACAATGTTCCATAACACTTGCCATCACAATGCCCCATGATGCTGGTCATCACAATTATCCATGGTCTTCTCATCACAATGCTCCATGATCTTTGTCATCACTATGCTCAATACACTTATCATCACAATGCTCCCTGACAGTTGTCATCAGTATGCTACTTGAACCCTGTCATGACAAGGCTCCATGCATTTTTCATCAGAATGATCCATTCCCTTTTCATCACAATGCTCCAAGTCCCCTGTAATCACAGTGCTCCATGTCCTTGTCATCACAATGCACCACGACCTTGTCATCAAAATGCTCCATGACCTTTGTCATCACAAAGCTCCATGACCCTTTGCATCACAATGCTCCATGCCATTTCATCACAATGCTACATGAAACCTCTCATCATATCGCTCCAAGCCCTTGTCACCACAATGCTCCATGACACTTGTCATCACAAAGCTCGATACTCTTCTCATCACAATGCTCCATGCCCTTGTCATTACAATCCTCCATGACACAAGTATCACAGTGTTCCGTGCCCTAGTCATCACAATGTTCCATGCCGAATCTCATCACAATAATCCATGAAATTTTCAGACCAATGTTCCATGCCCTTGTCATCACAATGCTCCATTACCCCTGTCATAACAATGCTCCATGACCCCTGCCATCACAATGTTCCACTGCCTTGGCATCCAAGGCTCCATGACCCTTGTCATCACAATGCTCCAAGACCTCTGTAATCACAATTTTCCATGCCCTTGTCGTCACAAAGATTCATGACGCATGTCTTCAGAACTCTCCGAGGCCTTCTCATTACAATGCTCCATGCCCTTGTCATCACAATGCTTCCAGAACCCTGTAATCACAATGCTCCATGCCCCTTGTCATTACAGGGCTCCATGATGCTCGTCATCATAATTATCCGTGATCTTCTCATCACAATGCTCCACGGTCTTGCCATCACAATGCTCCATGCCCTGGTCATCAGAATGCTCCATGTTCCATGTCATCACAATACTCCAAGTCCTTGTCATCACAATGCTCCTTGACACTTCTTATCACAATGTTACATGATATTTTCATCACAATTCTCCATGCACTTGTCATCGCAATGCTCTATGACCCCTGTAATCACAATGCTCCATGTCCTTCTCATCACAGAGCTCCATGACGCATGTCATCAGAATGCTCCTTTGCCTCCTCATCACAATACTCCATGCCCTTGTCATCACAATGTTCCATAACCCCTCTTATCAAAATGTTCCATGACACTTTTCATCAATTTGCTGCAAGACCCTCTCATCACAATGCTCCCTGAAATTCTCATCACAATGCACAACGACCTTGTCATCAAAATGCTCCATGACATTTGTCATCACAATGCACCACGCGTTTGTCATCAAAATGCCCCAAGACCATTGTCATCACAAAGCTCCATTACCCTGTCATAACAATGATCCATGACACCTGCCATCACAAGGTTCCAGGGCCTTGTCATCACAAGCCTCCATAACCCTTGTCATCACAATGCTCCAAGACCCCTGTAATCACAATGCTCCATGCCCTTGTCATCACAAAGCTCCATGACGCATGTCATCAGAATGCTCCATGGCCTTCTCATCACCATGCTCCATGCCCTTGTCATCACAATGCTCCAACAGCCCTGTAATCACAATGCTCCATGCCCCTTTTCATCTCAATGCTCCATGAACCCTGTCATCACAATGCACCGTGTCCATCACCATAATATTTCATGCTATTGTTATCACAATGAAATCAAAACGCTCAATGATCACTGTCATCACAATGCACCAAACCCTTCTGATCACAATGTTCCATAACAACTTGTCATCACAATGCCCCATGAGGCTGGTCATCACAATTATCCATGGATTTCTCATCACAATGCTCCATGATCTTTGTCATCACATTGCTCAATACACTTATCATCACAATGCTCCCTGACAGTTGTCATCAGTATGCTCCTTGAACCCTGTCATGACATGGCTCCATGCATTTTTCATCACAATGATCCATTCCCTTTTCATCACAATGCTCCAAGACCCCTGTAATCACAATGCTCCATCTCCTTGCCATCACAAAGCACCATGACGCATGTCATCAGAATGCTCCATTGCTTTCTCATCACAATACTCCATGCTCTTGTCATCACAATGCTTCAAAACCCCTGCAATCTCAATGCTCCATGCACCATTTCATCAGTATGCTCCATGACCCTTGTCATCACAAGGCTCCATGGCCCTCTCATCACAATGCTCCAGGACCTTCTCATCACATTGCTCCATTCCCTTCTCATGACAATGCTCCATGACCGCTGTCATCACAGTACTCCATGAATAATTTCAGCCGAATGCTCCATGACCTTCTCATCACAAAGCTCCATGACCCATGTCATCACAATGGTACATGACCACAGTCATCAAAATGATCCATGCCACTTGTCATCAGAATGTTCCATGTGCTTGTCATCCCAATGCTCCATGACCCCTGTAATCAAAATGCTCCTTGGCGCTTGTCGTCACAGAGCTCCATGACACTTCTCATCACAATTCTCCATGCCTTTGTCAGCAAAATGCTACATGACCTTGTCATCACAATGCTCCATGCAATTGTCATCACAATTCTCCTTTACCACTGTCATCACAATCCTCTGTGACCCTTGGGATCACATTGTTTCATGCCCTTGTCATCACAATGCTCCGTGATTATTGAAATCAAAATGATCCATGACCTGTGTCATCACAATGCTCCAAACTCTTTTGATCACAATGTTCCATAACAATTGTCATCACAAGGCTCCATGATGCCTGTCATGACAATACTCCGTGCCCTTGTCAACAAAATGCTCCATGAACTTTGTCATCACAATGCTCAATACACTTGTCATCACAATGCTCCCTGACACTTTTCGTCAGAATGCTCCTTGAAACCTGTCATGAAAAGGCTCCATGCCTTTTTCATCACAATGCTCCATGCCCTTTTCCTCACAATGCTCCATGACATTGTCATCACAATACTCCACAAGCTTGTCATCAGAATGCTCCATGACCCTTGTCATCACAATGCTCCATGATCCCTGTCACCACAATGCTCCATGACACCTGTCATCACAATGCTCCATGCCCCTTGTCATTACAGTGCTCCATGACGCTCGTCATCAAAATTATCCATGGTCTTCTCATCACAGTGCTCCACGGTCTTACCATCACGATGCTCCAAGACACTTCTCATCACAATGTTACATGCTCTTGTCATCACAGTTCTCCATGCACTTGTCATCGCAATGCTCCATGACCCCTGTCATAGCAAGCTCCATGTGCTTTTCATCACAATGCTTCAGGAACTTGTCATCAAAATTCTCAATGGCCCTTGTCATCACAATCCTCCATGCCCTTGTCATCAAACTGCTCCATGACCCTTGCCATCACAATGCTCCAAACCCCTGTCATCACAATGCTCCATTAACTTTGTCATCACATTCCTCCATGACACTTGGCAACACAATACTCCATGCCATTGTCATCACAATGGACCATGACATATGTCATCACATGCCCCCAGACCCCTGTCTTTACAGTACTCCATGACCTTCTCATCAAAATGCTCCATGCTCTTCTCATCAGAATGCGCCTTGCCCACTGTCATCACAATAAACAATGAAACTTGTCAGACCAATGCACCATGCCCCTGTCATCAGAATGCTCCATACCCTTGTCATCACAATGTTCTGTAACTCCAGTCATCACAATGCTTCATGACCTTTGTCATCACAATGGTACTTAACCTCGTCATCACAAGGCTCTGTGACCATTGTCACCACAATGCTCCATGAACTTTTCAGCACAATGCTCTGTGACCGTTTTCATCACAAGGTTCCATGAATTTGTCAGCACAATGCTCCATGACCCTTGTCATCACAATGCTCCATGCGCTTCTCAGCACAATGCTCCATGACCCATGTCATCAAAATGTGCTATGCAGTTGTCAACACAATGCTCCACAGCCTTGTCATCACAATGCTCCATAAACCTTGTCATCACAATGCTCCATAAACCTTGTCATCACAATGCTCCATGCACTTGTCATCAAAATGCTTTCTCACCACTGATATCACAATGTTCCATCAGTAGTCATCACAATACTCCCTCACCACTGTCATCACAATTTTCCATGACCTCTGTCATCACAATGCCACATGCCATATCATCACAATGCTCCATGACCCCTGACATCAAAATGTTCCATATCCTCTGTCATGAGAATGCTCCATCACCCTTTTCATCACAATGCTCCAAGACCCCTGACATCACAATGTTCCATAACCACTGTCATCAAAATGTTCAATGACCCTTTTCATCAAATTGCTCCATGACCCTGTCATCACAATGCACCATGTCCATCATCATAATGCTTCATGCTATTGTCATCACAATGAAATAAATATGCTCCATGACCTCTGTCATCAAAATGCACCAAACCCTTGTGATCACAATGTTCCATAACCATTGTCATCACAATGCACCATGACGCTCATCATCACAATTATCCATGGTCTTCTCATCACAGTGCTCCATGACCTTTGTCATCACAACGCTCAATACACTTGTCATCACAATGCTCCCTGACACTTGTCATCAGTATGCTCCTTGAACCCTGTCATGACAAGGCTCCATGCCTTTTTCATCACAATGATCCACACCATTTTCTTCACAATGCTCCAAGACCCCTGTAATCACAATGCTCCATGACCTTTAATCACAAAGCTCCATGATGCATGTCATCAGAATGCTCCATGGCCTTCTCATCACATTGCTCCATGTCCTTGTCATCACAGTGCTCCAAGACCCCTGTCATCTCAATGTTCTGTGACTCCAGTCATCACAAGGCTTCATGACATTTGTCATCACAATGGTCCATGTCCTCGTCACACAAGGCTCTGTGACCTTTCTCACCACAATGCTCCATGAACTTTTCATCACAATATTCTGTGATCCTTGTCATCACCATGCTCCATGACTTTGTCAGCACAATGCTCCATGACCGTTGTCATCACAATGCTCCATGCGCTTGTGAGCACAATGCTCCACAACCCATGTCGTCACAATGTGCCATGCGCTTGTCATCACAGTGCTCCACATCCTTGTCATTACAGTGCTCCAAAAACCTTGTCATCACAATGCTCCATGCACTTCTCATTAAAATGCTCTCTCCCCCCTGTCATCACAAAGTTCCATGATCCGTGTCATGACAATGCTACATGACCTTATCATCACAATGCTCCATGAACCCTGACATAACAATGTCCCATAACTCCTGTCATCAAAATGCTCCATGACCCTTTTCATCACAATCCTCCATGACCCCTGACATCACAATGTTCCATAACCACTGTCATCAAAATATTCCATGATACTTTTCATCAAATTGCTCCATGACCCTGTCATCAAAATGCTCCCTGCACTTCTCATCACAATGCACCATGACCTTGTCATCAAAATGCCCCATGAACTTTGTCATCACAAACTCCATGACCCTTGGCATCACAATGCTCCATGCCATTTTCATCACAATGTTTCATGACCCCTGTAATCACAATGCTCCATGCACATTTTCATCAGAATGCTCCATAAGACTTGTCATCACAAGGCTCCATGGTTTTCTCATCACAATGCCCCAGGACCTTGTCATCACAGTGCCCCATTACCCTGTCATCACAATACTCCATGAACATTTTCAACCCAATGTTCCATGACCTTCTTATCACAATGCTCCATGACCCTGTCATCACAATGCTCCATGACCACTGTCATCACAGAGCTCCATGACCCCTGACAACACAATGATATGGGAATCTTGTATTCAAAATGCTCCATGACCCTTGTAATCACAATTCTCCATGCTCTTGTCATCACAATGCTCCATGAAGCCTCTCATCACATTGCCCCATGCCCTTGTCATTACAAACATCAATGATCCATGTATCACAGTGTTCCGTGCCCTTGTCATCACAATGCTCTATGCCCACTCTCATCACAGTAATCCATGAAAGTTTTCAGACGAATGCTCGATGCCCTTGTCATCACAATCCTCCATTGCCCATGTCATAACCATGCTCCATGAACCCTGCCATCACAATGTTCAACGGTCTTGTCATCACAAGGATCCAATACCCCTGTAATCACAATGCTCCATGCCCCTTTTCATCAGAATGCTCCATGAGAATTGTCACCAAAAGGCTCCATGGTCCTCTCATTACAATGCTCCAGTACCTTGTCATCACACTGGTCCATGCCCACTTAATCAAAAGGCTCTGTGAAATTTGTCACCACAATGCTCCATGAAAATTTCATCACAATGCTCTTTTACCCATGTCTTCACTATGCTCCATGCCTTTGTCAACACAATGCTCCATGACGCTTGTCATCACAATGCTCTATACTCTTCTCATCACAATGCTCCATGCCCTTGTCATTACAATCCTCCATGACACATGTATGAAGTGTTCCGTGCCCTAGTCATCACAATGCTCCATGCTGAATCTCATCGCAATAATCCATGAAATTTTCAGACCAATGTTCCATGCACATGTCATCACAATGCTCCATTACCCCTGTCATAACAATGCTCCATGAACCCTGCCATCACAATGTTCCACGGCCTTGTCATCCAAAGCTCCATGACCCTTGTCATCATAGTGCTCCAAGACCTCTGTAATCACAATGCTCCATGCCCTTGTCGTCACAATGATTCATGACGCATGTCATCAGAATGCTCCATGGCCTTCTCATGAAAATGCTCCATTCCCTTGTCATCACAATGCTCCAGGAACCCTGGATTCACAATGTTCCATGCCCCTTGTCATTACAGTGCTCCATGACGCTCGTCATCACAATTATCCGTGATCTTTTCATCACAATGCTCCACGGTCATGACATCACAATGCTCCATGCCCTGGTCATCACAATGCTCCATGTCCCATGTCATCACAATTCTCCACGTCCTTGTCATCACAAAGCTCCATGACACTTCTTATCACAATGTTACCTGATCTTGTCATCACAATTCTCCATGCACTTGTCATCGGAATGCTCTATGATCCCTGTCATAGCAAGCTCCATGAGCTTGACATCACAATGCTTCACGACATTGTCATCAAAATTCTCCATGACCCTTGTCATCACAATGCTCCATGCCCATGTAATCACAATGCTCCATGACCCTTGTCATCACAATGTTCCACGCCCTTGTCATCAAAATGCTCGATTCCCTTTGTCATCACAATCCTCCATGACACTTGGTATCACAATGCTCCATGCCATTGTCATCACAATGTTCCATGACCTTGTCATCACAATGCGCCATGCCCACTGTCATCACAATAATCGATGAAACATGTAAGACCAATATTCCATGCCCCTTTCATCACAATGCACCATGCCCTTGTCATCACAATGCTCCATGACACCAGTCATCACAATGCTTCATGACCTTTGTCATCACAATGTTCCATGCCCTCGTCACACAAAGCTCTGTGACCTTTTTCAGCACAATGCTCCATGTCCTTGTCATCACAAATCTCCATGACGCATGTCATCAGAATGCTCCATTGCCTTCTCATCACAATGCTCCTTGCCCTTGTAATCACAAAGCTTCAAAACCCCTGTAATCACAATGCTCCATGCACATTTTCATCAGAATGCTCCATGACTCTTTTGATCAAAATGCTCCATGACCCATGACATCACAATGTTCCATAACCCCTGTCATCAAAATGATCCATGACACTTTTCATCAATTTGCTCCATGACCTTCTCATCACAATGCACCACGACCTTGTCATCAAAATGCTCCATGACATTTGTCATCACAAAGCTCCATGACCCTTGGCATCACAATGCTCCATGCCATTTCATCACAATGCTACATGAAACCTCACGTCACATTTCTCCATGCCCTTGTCAGCACAATGCTCCATGACGCTTGTCATCACAATGCTCGATACTCTTCTCATCACAATGCTGCATGCCCTTGTCACTACAATCCTCCATGACACAGGTATCACAGTGTTCCGTGCCCTAGTCATCACAATGCTCCATGCCGAATCTCATCACAATAATCCATGAAATTTTCAGACTAATGTCCCATGCCCTTGTCATCACAATGCTCCATTACCCCTGTCATAACAATGCTCCATGACCACTGCCATCACAATGTTCCACGGCCATGTCATCCATGGCTCCATGACCCTTGTCATCACAGTTCTCCAAGACCCCTGTAATCACAATGCTCCATGCCTTTTTCGTCACAAAGATTCATGACGCATGTCATCAGAATGCTCCGTGGACTTCTTATCACAATGCTCCATGCCCTTGTCATCTCAATGCTCCAAGAACCCTTTAATCACAATGCTCCATGCCCCTTGTCATTACAGTGCTCCATGACGCTCGTAATCACAATTATCCGTGATCTTCTCATCACAATGCTCCACGGTCTTGCCATCACAATGCTCCATGATCTGGTCATCACAATGCTCTATGACCCCTGTCATAGCAAGCTCCATGCGCTTCTCATCACAATGCTTCACGACGTTGTCATCAAAGTTCTCAATGGCACTTGTCATCGCAATGCTCCATGATCCTTGTCATCACAACGTCCCAAGCCCTTGTCATCAAAATGCTCCATTACCTTTGTCATCACAATCCTCCATGACACATGGTATCACAATGCTCCATGCCATTGTCATCACTATGCTCCGTGATTCCAGTCATCACAATGCTTCATGACCTTTTTCACCACAATGCTACATGCCCTTGTCATCACAATGCTCCATGCCCACTGTCATCACAATATTCCATGAAACTTGTCAGACCAATGATCCATGCACTCTTCACACAAGGCTCTGTAATCATTGTCACCACAATGCTCCATGAAATTTTTATCACAATGCTCTGTGACCCTTATCATCACAAACCTCCATGCCTTTGTCAGCACAATTCTCCATGACCCTTGTCATCACAATGCTCGATGCGTGTTTCAGCACAATGCTCCATAACCCATGTCATCACAATGAACCATGCACTTGTCATCACAATGCTCCAAAACCTTGTCATCAAAATGCTCCATAAAGCTTCTCATCACAATACTCCATGCCCTTGTAATCACATTGCTTCAAAACCCCTGTAATCTCAATGCTCCATGTACCTTTTCATTAGAATGCTCCATGCCCTTATCATCACAATGCACCATGACCCTTGTCATCGCAATGTTCCAAGCCCTTGTCATCAAAATGCTTCATTACCTTTGTCATCACAAATATCCATGACACTTGGTATCACAATGCTCCATGCCATTGTCATCACAATGGACAATGACATATGTCATCACAATGATCCCTGACACCTGTCTTCACAATACTCCATGACCTTGTCATCACAATGTTCCATGCCCTTGTCATCACAATGTGCCATGCCCACTGTCATCACTATAATCCATGAAACATGTCAGACCAATGTTCCATGCCACTTTCATCTCAATGCTACATGCCCTTGTCATCAAAATGCTCCATCACCACTTTCATCACAATGCACCGTGACTCCAGTCATCACAATACTTCATGACCATTCTCCTCACAATGGTCCATGCCCTCGTCACACAAGGCTCTGTGACATTTGTCACCACTATGCTCCATGCCCTTGTCATCTCAATGTTCCATGCCGACTGTCATCACAATAATCCATGAAACTTCTCAGACCAATGTTCCATGCCCCTGTCATCACATTGCTCCATGCCCTTGTCATCAAAATGCTCCATCACCGCTTTCATCACAATGCACCGTGACTCCAGTCATCACAAAGATTCATGACCTATGTCCTCACAATGGTCCATGCCCTCGTTACACAAGGCTCTGTGATCTTTGTAACCACAATGCTCCATGAAATTTTCATCACAGTGCTCTGTGTCCCTTGTCATCACAATGCTCCATGCCTTTGTCAGCACAGTGCTCCATGACACTTGTCATCAAAATGCACCATGCGATTGTCAGCACAATGCTCCATGACACATGTCATCACAATGTGCCATGCTCTTTTCATCACAAAGCTGCACATCCTTTCATCGCTATGCTCCATAAAACTTGTCATCACAATGCTCCATGCACTTCTCATCAAAATGCTCTCTCACCACATATATCACAATATTCCATCACTAGTCATCACAATACTCGCTTACCCATGTCATCACAATGTTCCATGATCACTGTCATCACAGTGCTACATGCCCTTATCATCACAATGCTCCATGACCACTGACATCAAGATATTCCATAACCCCTGTCACAAAATGCTCCATGACCAATTTCATCACAATGCTTCATGACCCCTGACATCACAATGTTCCATAACCCCTGTCATCAAAATATTCCATTACAATTTTATTCAAATTGCTCCATGTCCCTGTCATCACAATGCTACCTGACCTTCTCATCACAATGCACCACGCCCTTGTCATCAAAATGCCCCATGACATTTGTCATCACAAAGCTCCATGACCCTTGGCATCACAATGCTCCATGCAATTTTCATCACAATGCTCAATAAAATCTCTCATCACATTACTCCATGCCCTTGTCATCACAATGCTCCATTACACCTGTCATAACAATGCTCCATGATCCCTGCTATCACAGTGTTCCACGGCCTTGTCATCACAAGGCTCCATGACCCTTGTCATCACAATGCTCCAAGACCTCTGTAATCACAATTCTCCATGACACTTTTCATCTCAATGCTCCATGAACACTGTCATCGCAATGCACCATGCCCATCATTATAATGATTCATGCTATTTTCATCACAATGAAATCAAAATGCTCCAAGTCCTCTGTCATCACAATGCTCCAAACCCTTCTGATCACAATGTTCCATAACACTTGTCATCACATGCCCCATGACGCTTGTCATCACAATTATGCAAGGTCTTCTCATCACAATGCACCATGACCTTTGTCACCACAATGCTCAATACACTTGGCATCACAATACTCGCTGACACTTGTCATCAGTATGCTCCTTGAACACTGTCATGACAAGGCTCCATGCCTTTTTCATCACAATGATCCATTCCTTATTCATCACAATGCTCCAAGACCCCTGTTATCACAATGCTCCGTGACTCCAGTCATCACAATGCTTCATGACATTTGTCATCACAATGGTCCATGACCTCATCACACAAAGCTTTGTGACCTTTGTCACCACAATGCTCCATGAAATTTTTATCACAATGCTCTGTGACCCTTGTCATCACAAAGCTCCATGCCTTTGTCAGCACAATGCTCCATGACACTTGTCATCACAATGCTCGATGCGCATGTCAGCACAATGCACCATGCACTTGTCATCACAATGCTCCACATCCTTGTCATCAAAATGCTCCATAAAACTTGTCATCACAATGCTCCATGCACTTCTCCTCAAAATGCCTTCTCACCACTGATATCACAATGTTCCATCTCTAGTCATCACAATACTCCCTCACCCCTGTCATCACAATATTCCATTATCCCTGTAATCACAATTCTCCATGCCCTTGTCAGCACAAAGCTCCATGACGCATGTCATCAGAATGCTCCATGACCTTCTCATCACAATGCTCCATGCCCTTGTCATCACAATGCTCCAACACCCCTGTAATCACAATGCTCCATGAACCCTGTCATCACAATGCACCGTGCCCATCACCATACAATTTCATGCTATTGTCATCACAATGAAATCAAAATGCTCAATGACCTCTGTCATCACAATGCACCAAACCCTTCTGATCACAATGTTCCATAACACTTGTCATCACAATGCCCCATGATGCTGGTCATCACAATTATCCATGGTCTTCTCATCACAATGCTCCATGATCTTTGTCATCACTATGCTCAATACACTTATCATCACAATGCTCCCTGACAGTTGTCATCAGTATGCTACTTGAACCCTGTCATGACAAGGCTCCATGCATTTTTCATCAGAATGATCCATTCCCTTTTCATCACAATGCTCCAAGTCCCCTGTAATCACAGTGCTCCATGTCCTTGTCATCACAATGCACCACGACCTTGTCATCAAAATGCTCCATGACCTTTGTCATCACAAAGCTCCATGACCTTTTGCATCACAATGCTCCATGCCATTTCATCACAATGCTACATGAAACCTCTCATCATATCGCTCCAAGCCCTTGTCACCACAATGCTCCATGACACTTGTCATCACAAAGCTCGATACACTTCTCATCACAATGCTCCATGCCCTTGTCATTACAATCCTCCATGACACAAGTATCACAGTGTTCCGTGCCCTAGTCATCACAATGTTCCATGCCGAATCTCATCACAATAATCCATGAAATTTTCAGACCAATGTTCCATGCCCTTGTCATCACAATGCTCCATTACCCCTGTCATAACAATGCTCCATGACCCCTGCCATCACAATGTTCCACTGCCTTGGCATCCAAGGCTCCATGACCCTTGTAATCACAATGCTCCAAGACCCCTGTAATCACAATTTTCCATGCCCTTGTCGTCACAAAGATTCATGACGCATGTCTTCAGAACTCTCCGAGGCCTTCTCATTACAATGCTCCATGCCCTTGTCATCACAATGCTTCCAGAACCCTGTAATCACAATGCTCCATGCCCCTTGTCATTACAGGGCTCCATGACGCTCGTCATCATAATTATCCGTGATCTTCTCATCACAATGCTCCACGGTCTTGCCATCACAATGCTCCATGCCCTGGTCATCAGAATGCTCCATGTTCCATGTCATCACAATACTCCAAGTCCTTGTCATCACAATGCTCCTTGACACTTCTTATCACAATGTTACATGATATTTTCATCACAATTCTCCATGCACTTGTCATCGCAATGCTCTATGACCCCTGTAATCACAATGCTCCATGTCCTTCTCATCACAGAGCTCCATGACGCATGTCATCAGAATGCTCCTTTGCCTCCTCATCACAATACTCCATGCCCTTGTCATCACAATGTTCCATAACCCCTCTTATCAAAATGTTCCATGACACTTTTCATCAATTTGCTGCAAGACCCTCTCATCACAATGCTCCCTGAAATTCTCATCACAATGCACAACGACCTTGTCATCAAAATGCTCCATGACATTTGTCATCACAATGCACCACGCGTTTGTCATCAAAATGACCCAAGACCATTGTCATCACAAAGCTCCATTACCCTGTCATAACAATGATCCATGACACCTGCCATCACAAGGTTCCAGGGCCTTGTCATCACAAGCCTCCATAACCCTTGTCATCACAATGCTCCAAGACCCCTGTAATCACAATGCTCCATGCCCTTGTCATCACAAAGCTCCATGAGGCATGTCATCAGAATGCTCCATTGCCTTCTCATCACAATGCTCCATGCCCTTGTAATCACATTGCTTCACTCCCCTGTAACCTCAATGCTCCATGCACCTTTTCATCAGAATGCTCCATGAGACTTGTCATCACAATGCTCCATGGTCTTCTCATCACAATGCCCCAGGACCTTGTCATCACAATGCTCCATGACACTTCTCATCACAATGTTACATGCTATTGTAATCACTTTCTCCATGCAGTTGTCATCGCAATGCTCCATGACCCCTGTCATAGCAAGCTCCATGTACTTGTCATCACAATGCTTCACGACGTTGTCATCAAAATTCTCAATGACCCTTGTCATCACAATGCTCCATGATCCTTGTCATCACAACGTCCCAAGCCCTTGTCATCAAAATGCTCCATTACCTTTGTCATCACAAACCTCCATGACACATGGTATCACAATGCTCCATGCCATTGTCATCACAATGCTCCGTGATTCCAGTCATCACAATGCTTCATGACCTTTGTCACCACAATGCTACATGCCCTTGTCATCACAATGCTCCATGCCCACTGTCATCACAATATTCCATGAAACTTGTCAGACCAATGATCCATGCCCTCTTCACACAAGGCTCTGTAATCATTGTCACCACAATGCTCCATGAACTTTTCATCACAATGCTCTTTGTCCCTAGTCATCACAATGCTCCATGACCCCTGACATCACAATGTTCCATAACCCCTGTCATCAAAACATTCCATGACCCTTTTCATCAAATTGCTCCATGACTCTGTCATCACAATCCTCCCTGCCCTTCTCATCACAATGCACCACGCCCTTGTTATCAAAATGCCCCATGACATTTGTCATCACAAAGCTCCATTACCCCTGTCATAACAATGATCCATGACCCCTGCCATCAAAAGGTTCCGCGGCCTTGGGGCTTCCCTGCTGGCGCAGTGGTTGAGAGTCTGCCAGCCGATGCAGGGGACGCAGGTTTGTGCCCCGGTCTGGGAAGATCCCACATGCCGCGGAGTGACTGGACCCGTGAGCCATGGCCACTGAGCCTGCGCGTCTGGAGCCTGTGCTCCGCAAAGGGAGAGGCCACAGCAGTGAGAGGCCCACGTACTGCAAAAAAAAAAAAAAAAAAAAAAAAAAAAAAAAAAAAAAAACATTCCGCGGCCTTGTCATCACAAGCCTCCATGACCCTTGTCATCACAATGCTCCAAGACCCCTGTAATCACAAAGCTCCCTGCCCTTGTCATCACAAAACTTCATGATGCATGTCATCAAAATGCTCTATGGCCTTCTCATCACAATGCTGCATGCACTTGTCATCACATGCTCCAAGACCACTGTAATCACAATGCTCCCTGCCTTTCTCATCAAAATGCACCACGCCCTTGTCATCAAAATGCTCCATGACCTTTATCATCACAAAGGTCCATGACCCTAGCATCACAATGCTCCATTCCATTGTCATCACAATGCTCCATGAACACTCTCATCACATCGCTCCATGCACTTTTCATCCCAAATCTCCATGACGCTTGTCATCACAATGCTCGATGCCCTTCTCATCACAATGCCCCATGCCATTGACATTACAATCCTGCATGATCTATGTATCACAGTGTTCTGTGCCCTTGTCATAAGAATGCTCCATGCCCACTCTCGTCTCAATAATCCATGAAAATTTTCACACCAATGCCCCATGCACTTGTCATCACAATGCTCCAATACCCCTGTCATAACAATGCTCCATGACCAATGCCATCACAAGGATCAACGGCCTTGTCATCACAAGCCTCCATGACCCTTGTCATCACAATTCTCCAAGACCCCTGTAATCACAATGCTCCATTCACTTTTCATCACAAAGCTCCATGACGCATGTTATTAGAATGCTCCATGGCCTTCACATCACAATGCTCCATGCCCTTGTCGTCACAATGCCCCAACACCCCTGTAAACACAATGCTCCATGCCCCTTTTCATCTCAATGCTCCATGGACACTGTCATCACAATGCACCGTGCCCAGCACCATAATATTTCATGCTATTGTCATCACAATGAAATCAAAATGCTCAAAGACCTCTGTCATCACAATGCACCAAACCATTCTGATCACAATGTTCCATAAAACTTGTCATCACAGTGTCCCATGAGCCTGATCCTCACAATTATCCATGGTCTTCTCATCACAATGCTCCATGACCTTTGTCATCACAATGCTCAGTATACTTATCATCACAATGCTCCCGGAAACTTATCATCAGTATGCTCCTTGAACAGTGTCATGACAAGGCTCCATGCATTTTTCATCACAATGATCCATACCCTTTTCATCACAATGCTCCAAGACCCCTGCAATCACAATGCTCCATGTACTTGTCATCACAAAGCTTCTTGACGCATGTCATCAGAATGTTCCATTGCATTCTCATCACAATACTCCATGCCATTGTCATCACAATGCTTCAAAACCCCTGTAATCACAATGCTCCATGAACCTTTTCATCAGAATGCTCCATGACCCTTTTCATCAAAATGCTCCATTACCCCTGACATCACAATGTTCCATAACCCCTGTAATCAAAATGTTCCATGACACTTTTCATCAATTTGTTCCATGACCCTGTCATCAAAATGCTCCCTGCCCTTCTCATCACAATGCACCACGACCTTGTCATCAAAATGCTCTATGACGTTTGTCATCACAAAGCTCCATGACCCTTGGCATCACAATGCTCCATGCCATTTCATCACAATGCTACATGAAACCTCTCATCACATTGCTCCATGCCCTTGTCAGCACAATGCTCCATGACGCTTGTCATCACAATGCTCGATACTCTTCTCATCACAATGTTCCATGCCCTTGTCATTACAATCCCACATGACACATGTATCACAGTGTTCCATGCCCTAGTTATCACAGTTCTCCATGCCGAATCTCATCACAATAATCCATGAAATTTTCAGACCAATGTTCCAAGCCCTTGTCATCACAATGCTCCTTTACCCCTGTCATAGAAATGCTCCATGACGCCTGCCATCACAATGTTCCACGGCCTTGTCATCCAAGGCTCCATGACCCTTGTAATCACAGTGCTCCAATACCCATGTAATCACAATGCCCCACGCCCTTGTAGTCACAAAGATTCATGACGCATGTCATCACAATGCTCCATGCCCTGGTCATCACAAAGCTCGATGCGCATGTCAGCACAGTGCTCAATAACCTATGTCATCACAATGCACCATGCACTTGTCATCACAATGCTCCACATACTTGTCATTAAAATGCTCCATAAACCTTGTCATCACAATGTTCCATGCACTTCTCCTCAAAATGCCTTCTCACCACTGATATCACAATGTTCCATCACTAGTCATCACAATACTCCCTCACCCCTGTCATCACAATATTCCATGACCCCTGTAATCACAATTCTCCATGCCCTTGTCATCACAAAGCTCCATGACGCATGTCATCAGATTGCTCCATGGCCTTCACATCACAATGCTCCCTGCCCTTGTCATCACAATGCTCGAACACCCCTATAATCACAATGCTCCATGCCCCTTTTAATCTCAATGCTCCATGAACCCTGTCATCACAATGCACCGTGCCCATCACCATAATATTTCATGCTATTGTCATCACAATGAAATCAAAATGCTCAATGACCTCTGTCATCACAATGCTCCAAACCCTTCTGATCACAATGTTCCATAACACTTGTCATCACAATGCCCCATGACGCTGGTCATCACAATTATCCATGGTCTTCTCATCACAATGCTCCATGATCTTTTTCATCACAATGCTCAATACACTTATCATCACAATGCTCCCTGACAGTTGTCATCAGTATGCTCCTTGAACCCTGTCATGAAAAGGCTCCATGCATTTTTATCACAATGATCCATTCCCTTTTCATCACAATGCTCCAAGACCCCTGTAATCACAATGCTCCATGTCCTTGTCATCAAAAAGCTCCATGACGCATGTCATCAGAATGCTCCATTGCCTTCTCATCACAAAGCTCCATGCCATTGTCATCACATTGCTTCAAATCCACAGTAATCTCAATGCTCCATGCACCTTTTCATCAGAATGCTCCATGCCCTTGTCATCACAATGCTCCATGACCCTTGTCATCGCAATGTTCCAAGCCGTTGTCATCAAAATGCTCCATTACCTTTGTCATCACAATCCTCCATGACACTTGGTATCACAATGCTCCATGCCATTGTCATCACAATGCGCCATGCCCACTGTCATCACAATAATCCATGAAACATGTCAGACCAATGTTCCATGCCCCTGTCATCACAATGCTCCATGCCCTTGTCATCAAAATTCTCCATGACCCCTGTCATCACAATGCTCCGTGACTCCAATCTTCACAATGCTTCATGACCTTTTTCCTCACAATGTTCCATGCCCTCGTAACACAAGGCTCTGTGACCTTTGTCACTACAATGCTCCATGCCCTTGTCATCTCAATTCTCCATGCGCACTGTCATCACAATAATCCATGAATCTTGTCAGACGAATATTCCATGCTCCTGTCATCATATTGCTCCATGCCCTTGTCATCACAATGCTCCATTACACCTGTCATAAATATGCTCCATGACCCCTGCCATCACAATGTTCCACGTACTTGTCATCACAAGGCTCCAAACCCTTCTGATCACAATGATCCATAACACTTGTCATCATAATGCCCAATCACGCTTACGCTTGTCATCACTATTATGCAAGGTCTTCTCATCACAGTGCTCCATGACCTTTGTCACCACAAAGCTCAATACACTTGGCATCACAATGCTCGCTGACACTTGTCAACAGTATGCTCTTTGAACACTGTCATGACTAGGCTCCATGCCTTTTTCATCACAATGATCCATTCCCTTTTCCTCACAATGCTCCAAGACCCCTGTTATCACAATGCTCCGTGACTCCAGTCATCACAATGCTTCATGATATTTATCATCACAATGTTCCATGACCTGGTCACACAAACCACTGAGACCTTTGTCACCACAATGCTCCATGAAATTTTTATTACAATGCTCTGAGACCCTTGTCATCACAAAGCTCCATGGCTTTGTCAGCACAATGCTCCATGACCCTTGTCATCACAATGCTCGATGCACGTATCAGCACAATGCTCCATAACCCACGTCATCACAATGCACCATGCACTTGTCATCACAATGCACCACATCCTTGTCATCAAAATGATCCATAAACCTTGTCATCACAATGCCCCATGAGGCTGGTCATCACAATTATCAATGGTCTTCTTATCACAATGCTCCTTGATCTTTGTCATCACAATGCTCAATACACTTATCATCACAATGCTCCCTGACACTTCTCATCAGTATGCTCCTTGAACCCTGTCGTGACAAGGCTCCATGCAATTTTCATCACAATGATCCATGCCCTTTTCATCACAATGCTCCAAGACTCTTGTAATCGCAAAGCTCCATTTGCTTGTCATCACAAAGCTCCATGACGCATGTCATCAGAATGCTCCATGGCCTTCACATCTCAATGCTCCATGCCCTTGTCATCACAATGCTACAAAACCCCTGTAATCACAATGCTCCATGCACCTTTTCATCAGAATGCTCCATGACACTTGTCATCACAAGGCTCCATGGTCCTCTCATCACAGTGCTCCAGGACCTTGTCATCACAGTGCTCCATTCCCTTGTCATCACAATGCTCCATGATCCCTGTCATCACAATGCTCCATGACACTTCTCATCACAATGTTACATGATCTTGTCATCACAATTCTCCATGCACTTGTCATCGCAATGCTCCATGACCCCTGTCATAGCAAGCTCCAAGTGCTTTTCATCACAGTGCTTCACGACATTGTCATCAAAATTCTCAATGGCCGTTGTCATCACAGTGCTCCATGCCCTTGTCATCACAGTGCTCCATGACCATTGTCATCAAAAAGCTCCAAGCCCTTGTTATCACAATGCTCCATTACCTTTGTCATCTCAATCCTCCATGACACTTGGCTTCACAATGCTCCATGCCATTGTCATCACAATGCACCAAGACATATGTCATCACAATGCTCCCTGACACCTGTCTGCACAGTAATCCATGACCTTCTCATAACAATGCTGCATGCCCTTGTCATCACAATGCGCCATGCCCACTGTCATCTCAATAATCCATGAAACTTGTCAGACCAATGCTCCATGCCCCTGTAATCACAATGCTCCATGCCCTTGTCATCACAATGCTCCGTGATTCCAGTCATCACAACGCTTCATGACCTTTGGCATCAAAATGGTCCATGCCCTCGTCATCACAGGGCTCTGTGAAATTTGTCACCATAATGCTCCATGAACTTTTCTTTCACAATGCTCTGTGACCCTTGCCATCACAATGCTCCATGCCTTTGTCAGCAGAGTGCTCCATGACCCTTGTTATCACAATGCTCCATGCGCTTGTTATCAAAATTTTCCACAAACTTGTCATCAGAATGCTCCATAAAACTTGTCATCACAATGCTCCATGTACTTCTCATCAAAATGCTCTCTCACCACTGATATCAAAATGTTCCATCACTAGTCATCACAATACTCCCTCACCCCTGTCATGACAATGTTCCACGGCCTTATCATCACAAGGCTCCATGACCCTTGTCATCACAATGCTCTAAGACCCCTGTAATCACAATGCTCCATGCACCTTTTCATCAGAATGCTCCATGACACTTGTCATCACAAGGCTCCATGGTCCTCTCATCACAGTGCTCCAGGACCTTGTCATCACAGTGCTCCATTCCCTTGTCATCACAATGCTCCATGATCCCTGTCATCACAATGCTCCATGACACTTCTCATCACAATGTTACATGCTCTTGTCAATACAATTCTCCATGAACTTGTCATCGCAATGCTCCATGACCCCTGTCATAGCAAGATCGGTGCACTTTTCATCACAATGCTTCACGATCTTCTCATCAAAATTCTCAATGGCCCTTCTCCCCACAATGCTCCAAGATCTTGTCATCAAAGTGCTCCATGACCCTTGTCATCACGATGCTCCAAGCCCTTGTCATCAAAATGCTCCATTACTTTGTCATCACAATCCTCCAGGACACTTGGTATCACAATGCTCCATGACATTGTCATCTCAATGGACCATGACATATGTCATCACAACACTCCCTGTCACCTGTCTTCACAATATTCCATGACCTTGAAATCACAATGCTCCATGCCCTTGTCATCAAAATGCACCATGTCCACCGTCATCACAATAATCCATGAAACTTGTTAGACCAATTTTGAATGCCACTGTCATCACAATGCTCCATGCCCTTGTCATCACAAAGCTCCATGACGCATGTCATCAGAATGCTCCATTGCCTTCTCATCACAATGCTCCATGCCCTTGTCATCACAGTACTCCAAGACCACTTTAATCACAATGCTCCATGCCCTTTTTCATCTCAATGTTCCATGAACCCTGTCATCACAATGCACCATGCCCATCATCATAATGCTTCATGCTATTGTCATCACAATGAAATCAAAATGCTCCATGACCTCTGACATCACAATGTTCCAAACCCTTGTGATCACAATGTTCCATTACACTTGTCATCACAATGCCCCATGACGCTCCTCATCACAATTATCCATGGACTTCTCATCACAATGCTCCATGACCCTTGTCATCACAATGCTCAATACAGTTGTCATCACAATGCTCCCTGACACTTGTCATCAGTATGCTCCTTGAACCCTGTCATGACAAGGCTCCATGCCTTTTCCATGACAATGATCCATTCCCTTTTCATCACAATGCTCCAAGAACCCTGTAATCACAATGCTCCATGCCCTTGTCATCACAAAGCTCCATGATGCATGTCATCAGAACGCTCCATGGTCTTCTCATCCAAATGCTCCATGCCCTTGTCATCACAATGCTCCAAGACCCCTGTAATCACAATTCTCCATGCCCATTTTCATCAGAATGCTCCATGAGACTTGTCATCACAAGGCTCCATGGTCTTCTCATTACAATGCTCCATGACCAATGTCATCACAATACTCCATGAACATTTTCAGCCCAAAGCTCCATGACCTTCTCATCTCACTTCTACATGACCCTTGTCATCACAATGCTCCATGACCACTGTCATCACAACCCTCCATGACCCCTGACAACACAGTGATCCGGGACTCTTGTCATCAAAATGCTCCATAACACTTGTCATCACAATGATCCATGCCCTTGTCATCCCAATGCTCCATGACCCCTGTAATCACAATGCTCCGTGAGGCTTGTCATCACAATGCTCCATGCCTTTGTCAGCAAAATGCTCCATGGCCTTGTCATCACAGTCCTCCATGACCCTTGGGATCACATTGCAACATGCTCTTGTTATCTTTGTCTTTATTTTCTGGTTTTTACAGATTTTCGGATGTCCCTTTTGACCGGTGGGAAGTGACAATTCTTTGTAGTGTGGATTTGCATTGCGGGCTTGCTTGATTGGCCAAAAAGGGAGTATTCATTTTCTCCTTGATATATTCAGCAGAAAATGCATACGCCCATTTTGTCCAAGTGCATCATTGTCGAAGTTGTTATGCTTTTCCTGTGCTTTAAATGTGATTCCAATTTACCTCTTGAAATATGTTTTGTGCAATTCTGCCTCATTTTCAAGTCTGCTTCGTTGCCTTCCCTCAACAGATTTTTGGAAGAGAGTTGTCCTTTATAACTCTGCGGGTTTGTGAATTGCTGTACCCCTGAGCTCCAATTTTCAACTCGTGTTTTTGTGAGCTGACCGCAAATCCACAATTTTGCTACAGGACCTATACTGGTTCCGGGGGTGCAGGCTGACACTTTGGATAATTCTTCCTTCCAGACGGGAAATTAGAGTGACATGTGTCCGTCCAAATGCCTACAGCTACTCTCTGATTGGTTCTCCCTCTTCCCTTTCATCCACTGCACAATTTGCAAACTGTGCGAAGCAGGAGCTTATAGGGGCTGAGTCTCCAAGTTGGGAGATTGATAGTAAAGCAGTTGGAATGCCAAACTGGAGCACAAGGAGGGGAAAAATTAGGAGCCTTTTAGAAATCTTTTGCCATCACAGGGTGTCCATTCTCTAGGTTTGCCATACATGTTATAACTGTAGTGATATTCCCTTCTACCTGGAGAGCTGGGACCCATGGAATGGGTGGCATGCATTACTGCTTTAAAGGGTCTGCATTTTCTCACCCAATCTCACCAGTCCTCTCAGCCACAAGTGTCCAGCCTTATGTCTCATCTAGCTGTCTTTGCAGATGGGGTCATTCCAGGTTTCATCAGAACCCCTGAAGGAATCGTGTAAGATTTTCGCTGTTTTTTTTGTTTTGTTTTTGAAATTCATTTTTATAATGGGGTTGAGCTGATTTTCACCAACATGTTTCTGCCGTTCTAGACACACTTGATTCCCTTATGGAGATATATCAATATATAGGTTTTAAGTTTCTTACTAGTCAGATATATTCCTGTGCTGGGAATTGGGGTTTTGAGTCCCGTTCACTGAGGAAGTTGTAGGTTTTGTCTATTCTGTATTTGCTTCATGGAATTGTACATGTGCTAATATCAAACTCTGGTTTTATGCATCACCCCAACTCTCCTTCCCCCTTAAGCAGGCATAAGAGTGTTTTCTCAATGTGAGACTCTGTTCTCTTTCCTCAGTTCGTGTGTAGCCATGTTTCCAGGAACTTCCTAATTGATATCTTATGATAAGTTTCTTTTTCTGTGTGACTTATTTCACTTAGAATCATCGTACCTAAATCCACTCATTTTGCTGCTACTTGCCTTATGACATTGATTTCATGTCTGAGTGATATTCAATTGTACAAAATTACCACAAGTTCTTTATGCAATTTTCTCTTTCCTGGAATACTTAAGTTGTACTGATGTTGAGTTTCTTGTATGCAGAGCAGCCCTAAACTTTGGGGTGCCTGAGTCTTGTTGATATTTAGTCTTCCCAAGTTATATTCCCATGACTGGAAGTGCCCTATGCTCAGTAGCTTTGTATTTTAGATGTTTTAGGAAACAGCATACAGTACTTCAGAGTGGCTCTTGGATATTTATACCCCACCCATCAGCGTGACTAGCTCCCTGTTCTCCATGGCCTCTCCTGCATTTCTGGTTTGTACATATATTTTGGATGGCCTTTCTGAGCAGTGGAAATTGAGACTTCTTTGTTGTGCAGATTTGCATTTCCCGCTTGCTTGGTTGGCCAAAAAATCTGTATGTGTTTTTTTCCTGAAGTTATTCATGAAAAAAACGCATACACCCTGTTGCCCAACTACATCATTTTAGAAATTCTGCTGCTTTTCATATGCTTTAAATGTGAGTCCAATCTACCTTTTGAAATCTGTTTCCTGCAATTCTGCCTCTCATTCAGATCCTCTTCGTTGCCTTACCTGAATATATTTTTGGACGTTGGTTATCATTTTTATCTTTGCATGTCTTTGAATTGTCCGATCCTGAGCTCCATTTTGCAACTCGCTTTTTTTGTGAGCTGGCCGAAAAAACATTGTATTGCTTCCGGCCCTATTCTGGTTCTGGGGAGGCAGGCTGAGCCTTTGGTTAATTTTTCTTCCTAATGGGAAATTAGAGTGACATGTGCCTGTCAAAACTCCTACAGCTAGCCTCTCATTGGTTGCCCCTCTTCCCGTTTATCCTCTGCACAAATTGCAAACTGTGTGAAACAGGAGGTTAAAGGTGCTGATTCTCCAAGTGGGGAGATTGTTAGTCATTTGGCTGGAATGGCGAACCCCAGCACCAGGAGATAAAAAATGAGGTGCATTTTAGACCCCTTTCCTGATCACACGGTGTACATTCGTCTCGGTCTCCCAGGCATGTTTTCGCTGTCAGAAGATTCCCTTGAACCTGCAGATTTGGGACACATGGAATGGGAATCAGGCAGTATTTCTTTTAAAGTTCTGCATTTACTCACCCAGCCTCTCTAACATCTCTTAGCGTGCATAGCTTCCAGCCTTATATATCATCCTGCTGTGGGTCTACATGTGTTCAATCCATGTTACATCATAGCCCTTCAACAAAAGTTGTAAGAATTTTTGTCTGTCTCACTGTTTTTCTAAATATTTTTAAATTTATTTTTATATTGGTTACAGCTGATTTTCAAAGCTCTGTTTTTTGCTGCTATACATCCACTTGATTCATGTACTGTGAGACAACAATAAATTCTTTTTCAGATGCTTACCATTCATATGTATTATTTTCCAGTGACTTGAGTGGGCTGAGTGCAGTTCTTTGAGGTACCGTGTAGGCCTTGTCAGTTATTCAATTTGGTACTTGGAATGGTATCTTTGCTAATTTCAACCTCCTGGATAATACCTCACCCTTCCTCACATTTCCATTTAGCAGCCTTATGTCTATTTTCTACATATTTGACTATGTTTCTGTTTTGTAATTTATTTCATGTGTAGCCATTTTTGATTCCACCTTTAAGTGACATCTTATGATATGTGTCTTTTTCTTTCTGACATACGTCACTTAGAATGATCGTATGTAAATCCTCCAGAATTGTAACCACTGGCCTTATTTCACTGATTTCTGGATGAGTAATATTCTACTCTACATAAGTAAACCATCTACATAAGCAGCCCTAAATTTTGGGGTGGCTCTATCTTATTGATTTTCAGTTTTCCCAAGGTATATTCCCTAGACTGGAAGTGCCCTTGGCTCTGTAGCTCTGTTGTTTCCTTGTTTTAGGGAACACAATGCACTCCTCCAGAGAGGCAGTTCGCAATTTACATCCTGTCCATCAGCGTAACTAGGCTCCCTGTTCTCCAGGGCTTATCTTGCCTTTCTGGTTTTTACACATTTTGCGGATGGCCCTTTTGACCTGTGGGAAGTGATACTTCATTGTAGTGCAGATTTGCATTGCCCACTTGCTTGCTTGGCCAAAAAGCGCGTATGCGTTTTCTCCTGAATATATTCAGGAGAAAACGCATACGCCCTTTTTGGCCAAGTGCATCATTGTCGAAGTTGTGCCCCTATTCCTGTGCTTTAAATGTGATTCCAATGTACCGCTTGAAATTTGTTTCCTGCTATTCTGGCTCACTTTCAAGTCCACCTCGTTGCCTTCCCTCAACAGATTTTCGGACGATTGTTGTCCTTTACTACTTGGCCAGTTTGTGCATTGCTGTGCCCCTGAGCTCCATATTTCAACTCGTTTTTTGTGAGCTGACCGCAAGTCCAAAATTTTGGTTCAGGACCTATACTGGTTCCCGGCTGGTGTCTGAGACTTTGGTTAATTCTCCTTCCTTCCGGGAAATTAGAGTGACATGTGCCCGTCCAAATGCCTAACAGCTACTCTCTCATAGGTTCTCCTTCTTCCCTTTCATCCTCTGCCAAATTGGCAACCTGTGCCAACTAGGAGGTTGAAGGGTCTGTCTTTCCCATTTGGGAGATTGATAGTAAAGCAGTTGGAAAGTCAAACCGGAGCACCCGGAGAGGGATTATTAGTTGAGTTTTAGAAACCTTTCATATTCACATTGTGTCCATTCTCTAGGTTTCCAGTACATGTTATAGCTGTAGTAATAGTCCCTTCAACCTGGAGAGTTGTGACCCTTGGAATATGTGCCACATACTATTGCTTTAAGTGGTCTGCATTTGCTCACCGAAACTCACCAATCGTCTCAGTCCCAAGTGTCCAGTCTTATGCCACATCCAGCTGTGGTTGTAGATAGGGTCATTCCAGGTTTCATCACAGCCCCTGAAGGAATTGTAAAGAATTTCCCTATTTTTTTGTTTTGTTTTTGAAATTCCCTTTTATAGTGGGTTTGAGCTGATTCTCACTGCCATGTTTATGGCAGTCAAAACACACATCATTCCCTTACGGAGACATATCAATACCTAGGTTTAAAGTTTCTTACTAGTCAGATATATTCCTCTGCGGGAAATATGGGGTTTTGAGTCCATTTCACTGAGGAAAGTGTAGGTCTTGTCTATTCCGTTGTTGGTTTTTGGAATGGTACCTGTACTAATATCAAACTCTGGTTTTATGCATCACCCCACCTCTCCTTCCCCTTTAAGCAGGCATAAGCGTGTTTTCTAAATGTGAGACTCTGTTCTCTTTCCTAACTCATTTCATGTGTAGCCATGTTTACAGGACCTTCATAAGTGATATCTTATGATAAGTTTCTTTTTCTCTGTGACTTATTTCACATAGAATCATCGTACCTGAATCCACTCAGTTTGGAGCTACTGGCCTTATGACATTTATTTCATGGCTGACTGATATTCCATCGTATGTAAGTAACACAATTTCTTGAAACATTTTTGTCTTTCCTGGGATATTTAAGGTGTACCCAAGTTGAGGTACTTGTAAGCAGTGCAGCCCTAAATTTGGGGTGGCTCTGTCTTATTGATTTTCAGTTTTCCCAATGTATATTCCCTAGACTGGAAGTGCCCTTGGCTCTGTAGCTCTGTTGTTTACTTGTTTTTGGTAACACAGTGAACTCCTCCAGAGAGGCAGTTGGCAATTTACATCCTGCCCATCAGCATAACTAGGCTCCCTATTCTCTATTGCCTGTCTTGCATTTCTGGATTTTACACATTTTGCGGATGTCCCTTTTGACCAGTGGGAAGTGATACATTTTGTAGTGCAGATTTGCATTGCCCGCTTGCTTGCTTGGCCAAAAAGGGCGTATGTGTTTTCTCCTGAATATATTTAGGAGTCAACGTATACGACCTTTTTGTCCAAGTGCATCATTGTCGAAGTTGTGCCCCTCTTCCTGTGCTTTGAAGGCGATTCCAATGTACCCCTTGAAATCAGTTTCCTGCTATTCTGGATCGCTTTCAAGTCCGCCTCGTTGCCTTCCCTCAATAGATTTTTGGACCCTAGTTGCCGTTTAGTACTCTGCCAGTTTGTGAATTGCTGTGCCCCTGAGCTCCATTTTTCAACTCGTTTTTTGTGAGCTGACCGCAAGTCCAAAATTTTGGTTCAGGACCTATACAGGTTCCCAGTGTGTGGCTGAGACTTTGATTAATTCTTCTTCCTGCCGGGAAATTATAGTGACATGTGCCCGTCCAAATGCCTAATAGCTACTCTCTCATTGGTTCTCCCTCTTCCCTTTCATCCTCTGCCAAATTGGCGACCTGTGCGAACCAGGAGGTTAAAGGGCCTGTCTCTCCAATTTGGGAGATTGATAGTAAAGCTGTTGGAAATTCTAGCTGGAGAACCAGGAGAGGGACAATTAGTTGCGTTCTAGAAACCCTTCGTATTCAGAGTGTGTCCATTATCTAGGTTTCCCGTATATGTTATAGCTGTAGTAATATTCCCTTCAACCTGGAGATTTGGGACCCTTGGAATGTGTGCCACACATTATTGCTTTAAAAGGTCTGCATTTGCTCACCCAATCTCACCAATCCTCTCAGTCCCAAGTGTCCAGCCTTATGCCACATCCAGCTCTCATTGTATATAGGGTCATTCTAGGTTTCATCAGAGCCCCTGAAGGAATTGTAAAGAATTTCCCGTTTTTTTTTTGTTTGTTTTTGAAATTCCTTTTTATAGTGGGTTTGAGCTGATTCTCACTGCCATGTTAATTCCAGTCTAGACACACTTGATTCCCTTATGGAGACATATCAATATATAGGTTTTAAGATTATTACTAGTCAGATATATTCCTTTGCAGGAAATATGGGGTTTTGTGTCTCTTTCCCTGAGGAAGGTGTAGGTCTTTTCTATTCCATATTTGTTTTTTGGAATGGTACCTGTACGAATATCAAACTCTGGTTTTATGCATCACCCCTCCTCTCCTTTCCCCTTAAGAAGGCATAAGAGTGTTTTCTAAATGAGAGGCTCTTTTCTCTTTCCTAACTCTGTTCATGTGTAGCCATGTTTACAGGACCTTCATAAGTGATATCTTATGATAAGTTTCTTTTTCTCTGTGACTTATTTCACTCAGAATCATCGTACCTGAAATCACTCATTTTGCTGCTACTGGCCTTATGACATTGATTTCATGGCTGAGGGATAATCCATCGTACGTAAGTACTAAAATTTCTTGAACCAATTTTGTCTTTCCTGGGATATTTTAGGTGTACCCTAGTTGAGGTTCTTGTAAACAGTGCAGCCCTAAATTTTGGGGTGGCTCTGTCTTATTGATTTTCAGTTTTCCCAACGTATATTCCGTAGACTGGAAGTGCCCTTGGCTCTGTAGCACTGTTGTTTTATTGTTTTAGGGAACACATTGCACTCCTCCAGAGTGGCGGTTGGCAATTTACATCCTGCCCATCAGCAAAACTAGGCTCCCTGTTCTCCAGGGCCTGTTTCCCTTTCTGTTTTATTTTTTTGGTTTGTTTTTTTTTGTTTTTTTTTTTTTGCGGTATGTGGGCCTCTTACTGTTGTGGCCTCTACCCTTGCGGAGCCCAGGCTCCGGACGCGCAGGCTCAGCGGCCATGGCTCACGGGCCCAGCCGCTCCGCGGCATGTGGGATCTTCCCAGACCGGGGCATGAACCCGTGTCCCCTGCATCGGCAGGCGGACTCTCAACCACTGCGCCACCAGGGAAGCCCTCCCTTTCTGTTTTTGACACATTTTTCAGATGTCCCTTTTGACCGCTTGGAAGTGATACTTCTTTGTACTGCAGAATTTCATTGCCCGCTTGGTTGCTTGGCCAAAATGGGCCTATGTGTTTCCTCCTGATTATATTCAGGAGGAAACGCATACGCCCTTTTTGGGCAAGTGCATCATGGTCGAAATTGTGCCCCTCTTGCTGTGCTTTAAAGGCGATTCCAATGTACCTCTTGAAATCTGTTTCCTGCTATTCTGGCTCCCTTTCAAGTCCGCCTTGTTGCCTTCCCTCAACAGATTTTTGGACGATATTTGCCCTTTATTACTCTGCCAGTTTGTGAATTGCTGTGCCCCTGAGCTCCATTTTTCAACTCGTTTTTTGTGAGCTGACCGCAAGTCCAAAATTTTGCTTCAGGATCTATACTGGTTCCAGCGTGTGGCTGAGACTTTGGTTAATTCTTATTTCTGCCGGGAAATTAGAGTGACATGAGCCCTTCCAAATGCCTAACAGCTACTCTCTCATTGATTCTCCATCTTTCCTTTCATCCTCTGCCAAATTGGCAACCTTTGAGAACCAGGAGTTTAAAGGGGCTGTCTCTCCAAGTTGGGAGATTGATAGTAAAGCAGTTGGAAATACAAACCGAAGCACCAGGAGAGGGACTATTAGTTGAGTTTTAGAAACCTTTCGTATTCACAGTGTGTCCATTCTCTTGGCTACACGTACATGTTATAGCAGTAGTAATATTCCCTTCAACCTGGAGAGTTGGGATCCTTGGAATGTGTGCCACGCATTATTGCTTTAAATGGTCTGCTTTTGCTGACCCAATCTCACCAATCTTCTCAGTCCCAAGTGTCCAGCCTTATGCCACATCCAGCTGTCGTTGTAGATAGGGTCATTCCAGGTTTCATCAGAGCCCCTGAGGAATTGTAAAGAATTTCCCTATTTTTTTGTTTGGTTTTTGAAATTCCTTTTTATAGTGGGTTTGAGCTGATTCTCACTGCCATGTTTATGCCAGTCTAGACACACTTGATTCCCTTACAGAGACATATCAATACATAGGTTTTAAGATTCTTACTAGTCAGATATATTCCTCTGCGGGAAATATTGGGTTTTGAGTCCCTTTCACTGACGAATGTGTAGGACATGTATAATTCGTAGTTGGTTTTTGGAACGGTACCTGTACTAATATCAAACTCTGGTTTTATGCATCACCCCACCTCTCCTTCCCCCTTAGGCAGGCATAAGATTGTTTTCTAAATGTGAGACTCTGTTCTCTTTCCTAACTCAGTTCATGAGTAACCATGTTACACGACCTTCATAAGTGATATCTTATGATAAGTTTCCTTATCTCTGTGACTTATTTCACTTAGAATCATCATACCTGAATCCACTCATTTTACTGCTACCTGCCTCATGACATTGATTTCATTGGTGTGGGATATTCCATCGTCTTTAAGTAATACAATTTCTTAAACCATTTTTGTCTTTCCTGGGATATTTAAGGTGTACCCAAGTTGAGGTTCCTGTAAGCAGTGCACCCCCAATTTTGGGGTGGCTCTGTCTTATTGATTTTCAGTTTTCCCAATGTATATTCCCTAGACTGGAAGTGCCCTTGGTTCGGTAGCTCTCTTGTTTACTTGTTTTAGGGAACACAGTGAACTCCTCCACAAAGGCAGTTGGTAATTTACATCCCGCCCATCAGCATAACTGGGCTCTCTGTTCTCCAGGGCCTGTCTTGCCTTTCTGGTTTTTACACATTTTGTGGATATCCCTTTTGACCGGTGGGAAGTGATACATTTTGTAGTGCAGATTTGCATTGCCCGCTTGCTTGCTTGGCCAAAAAGGGCGTATGTGTTTTCTCCTGAATATATTCAGTAGTCAACGCATACGGCCTTTTTGGCCAAGTGCATCATTGTCGAAGTTGTGCCCCTCTTCCTGTGCTTTGAAGGCGATTCCAATGTACCCATTGAAATCTGTTTCCTGCTATTCTGGATCACTTTCAAGTCCGCCTCGTTGCCTTCCCTCAATAGATTTTTGGACGATAGTTGCCCTTTAGTACTCTGCCCGTTTGTGAATTGCTGTGCCCCTGAGCTCCATTTTTCAACTCGTTTTTTGTGAGCTGACCGCAAGTCCAAAATTTTGGTTCAGGACCTATACAAGTTCCCAGTGTGTGGCTGAGACTTTGATTAATTCTTCCTCCTGCCGGGAAATTAGAGTGACATGTGCCCGTCCAAATGCCTAATAGCTACTCTCTCATTGGTTCTCCCTCTTCCCTTTCATCCTCTGCCAAATTGGCGACCTGTGCGAACCAGGAGGTTAAAGGGCCTGTCTCTCCAATTTGGGAGATAGATAGTAAAGCAGTTGGAAATTCTAGCTGGAGAACCAGGAGAGGGACAATTAGTTGAGTTCTAGAAACCCTTTGTATTCAGAGTGTGTCCATTCTCTAGGTTTCCCATACATGTTATAGCTGTAGTAATATTCGCTTCAACCTCGAGATTTGGGACCCTTGGAATGTGTGCCACACATTATTGCTTTAAAAGGTCTGCATTTGCTCACCAAATCTCACCAATCCTCTCAGTCCCAAGTGTCCAGCCTTATACCACATCCAGCTGTCATTGTAGATAGGGTCATTCTAGGTTTCATCAGAGCCCCTGAAGGAATTGCAAAGAATTTCCCAGTTTTTTTTGTTTTGTTTTGTTTTTGAAATTCCTTTTTATAGTGGGTTTGAGCTGATTCTCACTGCCATGTTAATGCCAGTCTAGACACACTTGATTCCCTTATGGAGACATATCAATATATAAGTTTTAATATTATTACTAGTCAGATATATTCCTCTGCGGGAAATATGGGGTTTTGAGTCCCTTTCACTGAGGAAGGTGTAGGGATTGACTCTTCCGTAGTTGGTTTTGGGAACGGTACATGTACTAATATCAAACTCTGGTTTTATGCATCACCCCAACTCTCCTTCACACTTAAGCAGGCATAAGAGTTTTTTCTAAATGTGAGACTCTGTTCTCTTTCCTAATTCAGTTCATGTGTAGCCATGTTTACAGGACCTTCATAAGTGATATCTTATGATAAGTTTCTTTTTCTCTGTGACTTATTTCACTTACAATCATCGTACCTGAGTCCAATCATTTTGCTGCTACTGGCCTTATGACATTGATTTCATGGCTGAGGGATATTCCATCGTACGTATGTACCACAATTTCTTGAACCATTTTTGTCTTTCCTGGGATATTTCAGGTGTACCCAAGTTGAGGTTCTTGTAAGCAGTGCAGCCCTAAATTTTGGGGTGGCTCTGTCTTATTGATTTTCAGTTTTCCCAAGGTATATTCCCTAGACTGGAAGGGCACTTGGCTCTGTAGCTCTGTTGTTTACTTGTTTTAGGGAACACAATGCACTCCGCCAGAGAGGCAGTTGGCATTTTACATCCCGCCCATCAGCATAACTAGGATCCCTGTTCTCCAGGGCCTGTGTTGCCTTTCTAGTTTTTACACATTTTTGCCGATGTCCCTTTTGTCCGGTGGGAAGTGATACTACATTGTAGTGCAGATTTGCATTGCCCGCATGCTTGCTCAGCCAAAAAGGGCGTATGAGTTTTGTCCTGAATATATTCAGGAGAAAACGCATACGCACTTTTTGGCCCATTGCATCATTGTCGAATTTGTGCCCCTCTTCTTGTGCTTTAAAGGCGATTCCAATTTACCTCTTGAAATCTGTTTCCTGCTCTTCTGGCTCGCTTTCAAGTCCACCTTGTTGTCTTCCCTCAACAGATTTTTGGACGATAGTTTTCCTTTATTACTCTGCCCGTTTTTGAATTGCTGTGCCCCTGAGCTCCATTTTTCAACTCATTTTTTGTGAGCTGACCGCAAGTCCAAAATTTTGGTTCAGTACCTATACTGGTTCCCGGCGGGTGGCTGAGACTTTGGCTAATACTTCTTCCTGCCAGGAGATTAGAGTGACTAATGCTGGTCCAAATGCCTAACAGCTACTCTCTCATTGGTTGTCCATCTTCCTTTTCATCCTCCGCCAAATTGGCAACATGTGAGAACCAGGAGGTTAAAGGGGGGGCTGTCTCTCTATGTTGGGAGATTGATAGTAAAGCATTTGGAAATTCAAATCGGAGCACCAGGAAAGGGACTATTAGTTGAGATTTAGAAACCTTTCGTATTCACACTGTGTCCATTCTCTAGGTTTCCTGTACATGTTATAGATGTAGTAATATTCCCTTCAACCTGGAGAGTTGGGACCCTTGGAATGTGTGCCACACATTATTGCTCTAAATGGTCTGCATTTGCTCACCGAATCTCACCAATCCTCTCACTCCCAAGTGTCCAGCCTTATGCCACATCCAGCTGTCATTGTAGATAGTGTCATTCCAGGTTTCATCAGAGCCCGTGAAGGAATTTTAAAGAATTTCCCTGCTTTTTTGTTTTGTTATTGAAATACCTCCTTAGTGGGTTTGAGGTGATTGTCACTGCCATGTTTATGCCAGTCTGGACACACTTGATTACCTTATGGAGACATAGCGATACATAGGTTTTAAGATTTAAACTAGTCAGATGTATTCCTCTGCAGGAAATAGGGGGTTTTGAGTTCATTTAACTGAAGAAAGTTTAGGTCTTGTCTATTCCGTATTTGGATTGTGGAACGGCACCTGTACTAATATCAATCTCTGGTTTTATGCATCACCACACCTCTCCTTCCCCCTTAAGAAGGCATAAGGGTGCTTTCTGAATGTGAGACTCTGTTCTCTTTCCTAACTCACTTCCTGTGTAGCCATGTTTACAGGACCTTCATAAGTGATATCTTATGATAAGTTTCTTTTTCTCTGTGACTTATTTCACTTAGAATCATCATACCTGAATCCACTCATTTCGCTGCTACTGGCCTTATGACATTTATTTCATGGCTGAGAGATATTCCATCGTACGTAAGTACCACAATTTCTTGAACCATTTTTGTCTTTCCTGGGATATTTCAGGTGTACCCAAGTTGAGGTTCTTGTAAGCAGTGCAACCCTAAATTTTGGGGTGGCTCTGTCTTATTGATTTTCAGTTTTCCCAAGGTATATTCCCTAGACTGGAAGTGCACTTGGCTCTGTAGCTCTGTTGTTTACTTTTTTGGGGGAACACAATGCATTCTTCCAGAGAGGCAGTTGGCAATCTACATCCCGCCCATCAGCATAACTAGGCTCCCTGTTCTTCAGGGCCTGTGTTGCCTTTCTAGTTTTTACACATTTTGCAGATGTCCCTTTTGTCCAGTGGGAAGTGATACTTCTTTGTAGTGCAGATTTGCATTGCCCGCTTGCTTGCTTGGCCAAAAAGGGCATATGCATTTTCTCCTAAATGTATTCTGGAAAAAACTCATATGCACTTTTTGGCCAAGTGCATCATTGTCGACAATGAGCCCCTCTTGCTGTGCTTAAAAGGTGATTCCAAAGTACCTCTTGAAATTTGTTTCATGCTATTGTGCCTCGTTTTCAAGTCCGCCTCATTGCCATCCCTCAAAAGATTTTTGGACGATAGTTTTCGTTCATTATGCTGCCAGTTTTTGAATTTCTGTGCCTCAGAGCTCCATTTTTCAATTTGTTTTTTGTAAGCTGACAGCAAATCCACAATTTTGGTTGAGGACCTGTACTGGTTCCTGGCGGGTGACTGAGACTTTGGTTAATATTTCTTCCTGACGGGAAATTAGAGTGTCATGTGCCCGTCCAAATGCCTAACAGCAACTCTCTCATTGGTTCTCCAGCTTACCTTTCATCCTCTGCCAATTGGCAACATGTGAGAACCAGGAGGTTAAAGGGGCTGTCTCAACAAGTTGGGAGATTGATAGTAAAGCAGTTGGAAACTCAAACTGGAGCACCAGGATAGGGACTATTAGTTGAGTTTTAGAATCCTTTCATATTCACAGTGTGTCCATTCTCTACGTTTCCCATACATGTTATAACTGTAGTGATATTCCCATTTACCTGTCGACTTGGGACCCATGGAATTGGTGGCATGCATTATTGCTTTAAACGGTCAGCATTTTCTCATCCAATCTCACCAATCCTCTCAGTCCCAAGTGTCCAGCCTTATGTCTCATCCAGCTGTCATTTTAGATAGGGTCATTCCAGGTTTCATCAGAACACCTGAAGGAATTGTGTTAGAATATTGCTGTTTTTTTGTTTTGTTTTTGAAATTAATTTATATAATGAGGTTGAGCTGATTTTCACTGACGTGTTTATGCCTGTCTAGACACACTTGATTCCCTTATGTAGACATATCAATACATAAGTGTTAAGATTCTTACTAGTCAGATATATTCCTCTGCGTGAATAGGGCTGTTGAGGCCTGTTCCCTGAGGAAGGAGTAGGTCTTGTCTCTTCTGTATTTGGATTATGCAACGGTACCTGTGCTAATATCAAACTCTGGTTTTGTTCATCTCCCCACCTCTCCTTCCCCCTTAAGCCGGCATAAGTGTGTTTTCTAAATGTGAGACTCTGTTCTCTTTCCTAATTCTGTTCTTGTTTAGCCATGTTTACATTTCCTTCATAAGTGATATCTTATGTCAGAATGCTCCACGGCTCTTGTGATCATAATGCTCCATGATGCTCGTCATCACAATTATCCATGGCCTTCTCATCACAATGCTCCACCATCTTTACATCACATTGCTCCATGCCCTGGTCATCACAATGCTCCATGTCCCTTGTCATCACAATTCTCCACCTCTTTGTCATCACAATGCTCGATGACACTTCTCATCACAATGTTAAATGCTTTTGTCATCATAATTCTCCATGCACTTGTCATTGCGATGCTCCCTGACCCATGTCATAGCAAGCTCCATATGCTTGTCATCACAATGCTTCATGACATTGTTATAAAAATTCTCAATGTCCCTTGTCATCACAATGCTGCATGCCAATGTCATCACAATGCTCCATGACACTTGTCATCACAATGCTCCAAGCCCTTGTCATCACAATGCTCCATGACCTCTGTCATCACAATGTTCCCTGACACCTGTCATCACAATGCTCCAAGCCCCTTGTCAGTACAGTGCTCCATGATGCTCGTCATCACAATTACCCAAGGTCTTCTCATCACAATGCTTCAGGGTTTTACCATCAAATGCTCCATGCCCTGGTCATCTCAGTGCTCCATGTCCCTTGTCATCACAATTCTCCACGTCCTTATCATCACAATGCTCCTTGACACTTCTCCTCACAATGTTATATGCTCTTGTCATCACAATTCTTCATGCACTTGTCATCACAATGCTCCAGGACCTCTGTCATAGCAAGCTCCATGCGCTTGTCATCACAATGTTTCAAGACTTGGTGATTAAAATTCTCAATGGCCCTTGTCATCACAATGATCCATGCCCTTGTCATCACAAAGCTCCTTTACCTTTGTCATCACAATCCTACATGACACTTGGCATCACAGTGCTCCATGTCATTGGCATCACAATGGAACATGACATATGTCATCACAATGCTCCCTGACACCTATCTTAACAATACTCCATGCCCTTGTCATCACAATGCTCCATGACCTCTGTCATCAGAATGTTCCCTGACACCTGTCATCACAATGCTCCATGCCACTTGTCAGTACAGTGCTCCATGATGCTCATCATCATAATTACCCAAGGTCTTCTCATCACAATGCTTCAGGGTTTTACCATCAAAATGCTCCATGCCCCTGTCATCACAATGCTCCATGCCCTTGACATCCGAATGCTCCATGGCCGCTGTCATCACAATGCTCCGTGACTCCATTCATCACAATGCTTCATGATCTTTGTGATCACAATGGTCAGTGCCCTCGTCATCACAAGGCTCTGTGACCTGTCACCACAATGCTCCATGAACTTTTCATCACAATGCTCCATGACCCTTGTCATCACAATGCTCCATGCCTTTCTCAGCACAATACCCAAAGACACTTGTCATCACAATGCTCCATGCGGTTGTCAACACAATGCTCCACCAGCTTGTCATCACAATGCTCCCTGCACTTCTCATCAAAATGCTCTGTCAACACTGATATCACACTGTTCCATAACTAGTCATCACAATACTCCCTCACCTTCTCATCACAATGTTCCATGACCACTGTCATCACAATACTACATGCACTTATCATCACAGTGCTCCATGACCCCTGACCTCAAAATGCTCCATAACACATGTCATCAAAATGCTCCATAACTTTTGTCATCACAAAGCTCAATGACCCTTGGCATCACAATGCTCCATGTCATTGTCATCACAATGCTCCAGGAAACTTCTCATCACATTGCTCCATGCCCTTGTCATCACAAATCTCCATGACGCTTGTCATCACAATGTTCGATGCCCTTCTCATAACAATGCTCCATGCCCTTGTCATTACAGTTCTCCATGAACCCTGTACCACAGTGTTCCAGGCCCTTGTCATCAAAGGGCTCCAGTCCCACTCTCATCACAATAATCCATGAAACTTTTCAGACCAATGCCCCATGGCCTTGTCATCACAATGCTCCATTACCACTGTCATAACAATGCTCCATGATCCCAGTCATCACAATGTTCCACAGCCTTGTCATCACAAGGCTCCATGACCCTTGTCATCACAAGGCTCCATACACATGAAATCACAATGCTCCATGTCCTTGTCATCACAAAGCTCCATGATGCATGTCTTCAGAATGCTCCATGGCTTTCTCATCACAATGCACCATTCACTTGTCATCAGAATGCTCCACGACCCCTGTAATCACAATGCTCCATGCCCATTGTCATTAGAATGCTCCATGAGAATGTCATCACAAGGCTCCATGGTTTTCTCATCACAATGCTCCAGGACCTTGACATCACAATGCTCCTTTCTCTTGTCATCACATTGCTCCATGACTCCTGACATCACAATACTCCATGAACATTTTCAGCACAGTGTTCCATGACATTCTCATCACAGTGCTCCTTGACACCTGTCATCACAATAATCCATGAAACATGTGAGACCAATGTTCCATGTCCCTGTCATCACAATGCTCCATGACCTTGTCATCACAATGCTCCATGATCCCTGTCATCACAATGCTCCGTGACTCCAGTCATCACAATGCTTCATGACCTTTGTCCTCACAATGGTCCATGCCCTCGTCACACAAGGCTCTGTGACCTTTTTCACCACAATGCTCCATGCCCTTGTCATCTCAAAGCTCCATGCACACTGTCATCACAATAATCCATGAAACTTGTCAGACCAATGTTCCATGCCCGTGTCATCATATTGCTCCATGCCCTTGTCATCACAATGCTCCATGAAATTTTCATCACAATGCTCTGTGTCCCTTGTCATCACAATGTTCCATGCCTTTGTCAGCACAATGCTCCATGACACTTGTCATCAAAATGCTCCATGCGCTTGTCAGCACAATGCTCCATGACACATGTCATCACAATGTGCCATGCTCTTTTCATCACAATGCTCCACATCCTTTTCATCGCTATGCTCCATAAAACTTGTCATCACAATGCTCCATGCACTTCTCATCAAAATGCTCTCTCACCACATATATCACAATGTTCCATCACTAGTCATGACAATACTCGCTCACCCCTGTCATCACAATGTTCCATGACCACTGTCATTACAGTGCTATATGCCCTTATCATCACAATGCTCCATGACCCCTGAGATCACCATGTTCCATAAACCCTGCCACAAAATGCTCCATGACCCATTTTATCACAATGCTTCATGAACCCTGACATCACAATGTTCCATAACCACTCTCATCAAAATATTCCATGACACTTTTATTCAAATTGCTCAATGACCCTGTCATCGCAATGATCCCTGCCTTTCTCATCACAAGGCACAACGACCTTGTCATCAAATTTCTCCATAAACCTTGTCATCACAATGCTCCATGCACTTCTCCTCAAAATGCCTTCTCACCACTGATATCACAATGTTCCATCACTAGTCATCACAATACTCCCTCACCCCTGTCATCACAATATTCCATGACCCCTGTAATCACAATTTTCCATGCCCTTGTCATCACAAAGCTCCATGACGTATGTCATCAGAATGCTCCATGGACTTCTCATCACAATGCTCCATGCCCTTGTCATCACAATGCTCCAACACCCCTGTAATCAGAGTGATCCATGCCCCTTTTCATCTCAATGCTCCATGAACCCTGTCATCACAATGCACCGTGCCCAACACCATAATATTTCATGCTATTGTCATCACAATGAAATCAAATTCTCAATGACCTCTGTCATCACAATGCACCACACCCTTCTGATCACAATGTTCCATAACACTTGTCATCACAATGACCCGTGACGATGGTCATCACAGTTATCCATGGTCTTCTCATTAAAATGCTCCATGATCTTTGTCATCACAATGCTCAATACACTTATCTTCACAATGCTCCATGACAGTTGTCATCAGTATGCTCCTTGAAACCTGTCATGACAAGGATCCATGCATTTTTCATCACAATGCTCCATTCCCTTTTCATCACAATGCTCTAAGACCCCTGTAATCACAATGCTCCATGTCCTTGTCATCACAAAGCTCCATGACGCATGTCATCAGAATGCTCCATTACGTTCTCATCACAATGCTCCATGCCCTTGTAATCACATTGCTTCAAAACCCCTGTAATCTCAATGCTCCATGCACCTTTTCATCAAAATGCTCCATGACCCTTTTCATCAAAATGCTACATGACCCCTGACATAGCAATGTTCCATAACACCTGTCATCAAAATGTTCCATGACACTTTTCATCAATTTGCTCCATGATCCTGTCATCACAATGCTCCCTGCCCTTCTCATCACAATGCACCACGAACTTGTCATCAAAATGCTCCATGACCTGTGTCATCACAAAGCTCCATGACCATTTGCATCACAATGCTCCATGCCATTGTCATCACAATGCTCAATGAAAACTCTCATCACATGGCTCCATGCCCTTTTCATCACAATGCTCCATTACACCTGTCAAAACAATGCTCCATGACCCCTGCCTTCACAATGTTCCACGGCCTTGTCAACACAAGGCTCCATGACCCTTGTCATCACAATGCTCCAAGACCTTTGTAATCACAATTCTCCATGCCACTTTTCATCTCAATGATCCATGAACACTGTCATCACAATGCACCATGCCAATCATCATAATGATACATGCTATTGTCATCACAATGAAATCAAAATGCTCCATGTCCTCTGTCATCACAATGCTCCAAACCCTTCTGATCACAATGTTCCATAACACTTGTCATCATATGCCCCATGACGCTCGTCATCACAATGATGCAAGGGCTTCTCATCACAATGCTCCATGACCTTTGTCACCACAATGCTCAATACACTTGGCATCACAATGCTCTCTGACACTTGTCGTCATTATGCTCCTTGAACACTGTCATGAAAAGGCTCCATGCCTTTTTCATCACAATGATCAATTCCCTTTTCCTCACAATGCTCCAACACCCCCGTTATCACAATGCTCCGTGACTCCAGTCATCACAATGCTTCATGACATTTGTCATCACAATGGTCCATGACCTCGTCACACAAAGCTCTGTGATCTTTGTCACCACAATGCTCCATGAAATTTTTATCACAACGCTCTGTGACCCTTGTCATCAGAAAGTTCCAGGCCTTTGTCATCACAATGCTCCATCACCCTTGTCATCACAATGCTCGATGCGCGTGTCAGCACAATGCTCCATAACCCAAGTCATCACAATGCACCATGCACTTGTCATCACAATGCTCCACATCCTTGTCATCAAAATGCTCCATAAACCTTGTCATCACAATGCTCCATGCACTTCTCCTCAAAATGCTTTCTCACCGCTGATATCACAATGTTCCATCACTATTCATCACAATACTCCCTCACCCCTGTCATCACAATATTCCATGACCCCTGTAATGACAATTCTCCATGACCTTGTCATCACAAATCTCCATGACGCATGTCATCAGAATGCTCCATGGCCTTCTCACCACAATGCTCCATGCCCTTGTCATCACAATGCTCCAACACCCCTGTAATCACAATGCTCCATGCCCCTTTTCATCTCAAGGCTCCATGAACACTGTCATCACTATGCACCGTGCCCACCACCATAATATTTCATGCTATTGTCATCACAATGAAATCAAAATGCTCAATGACCTCTGTCATCACAATGCACCAAACCCTTCTGATCTAAATGTTACATAACACTTGTCATCAATGTGCCCCATGACGCTGGTCATCACAATTATCCATGGTCTTCTCATCACAATGTTCCATGATCTTTGTCATCACAATGCTCAATACACTTATCATCACAATGCTCCCTGACAGTTGATATCAGTATGCTCCTTGAACCCTGTCATGACAAGGCTCCATGCTTTTTTCATCACAATGATCCATTCCCTTTTTATCACAATGGTCCAAGACCCCTGTAATCACAATGCTCCATGTCCTTGTCATCACAAAGCTCCATGACGCATGTCATCAGAATGCTCCATTGCCTTCTCATCACAATGCTCCATGCCCTTGTAATCACATTGCTTCAAAGCCCCTGTAATCTCAATGCTCCATGAACATTTTTCATCAGAATGCTCCATACCCTTGTCATCACAAAGCTCCATGACACTTGTCATCGCAATGTTCCAAGCCCTTGTCATCAAACTGCTCCATTACCTTTGTCATCACAATCCTCCATGACACTTGGTATCACAATGCTCCATACCATTGTTATCACAATGGACAATGACATGTGTCATCACAATGCTCCCTGACACCTGTCTTCACAATACTCCATGACCTTGTCATCACAATGTTCCATGCCCTTGTCCTCACAATGTGACATGCCCACTGTCATAACAATAATCCATGAAACATGTCAGACCACTGTTCCATGCCTCTGTCATCACAATGCTCCATGCCCTTGTCATCACAATGCTCCATGAACACTGTCATCACAATGCTCCGTGACTCCAGTCATCAAAATGCTTCATGACCTTTGTCCTCACAATGGTCCATGCCCTCTTCATACAAGGCTCTGTGACCTTTGTCACCACAATGCTCCATGCCCTTGTCATCTCAATGCTCCATGCCCATGTCATCACAATAATCCATGAAACTTGTCAGACCCATGTTCCATGCCCCTGTCATCACATTGCTCCATGCCCTTGTCACCACAATGCTCCATGACACTTGTCATCACTATGCTCGATACTCTTCTCATCACAATGCTCCATGCCATTGTCATTAAAATCCTGCATGACACATGTATCACAGTGTTCCGTGCCCTAGTCATCACAATGTTCCATGCCGAATCTCATCACAATAATCCATGAAATTTTCAGACCAATATTCCATGCCCTTGTCATCACAATGCTCCATTACCCCTGTCATAACAATGCTCCATAAACCCTGCCATCACAATGTTCCACCGCCTTGGCATCCAAGGCTCCATGACCCTTGTCATCACAATCCTCCAAGACCCCTGCAATCACAATGCTCCATGCACGTGTCATCACAAAGATCCATGACACATGTCATCAGAATGCTCCATGGCCTTCTCATCACAATGCTCCATGACCTTGTCATCACAATGCCACAAGACCCCTTTAATCACAATGCTCCATGCCCCTATTCTTCAGAATGCTCCATTAGACTTGTCATCACAAGGCTCCATGGTCTTCTCATCACTCTGCTCCAGGACCTTGTCATCAAAATGCTCCATTCCCTTGTCATCAAGATGCTCCTTGACCACTCTTATCACAATACTCCATGAACATTTTCAGGCCAATGCTCCATGACATTCTCATCACAATACTCCATTACCCTTGTCATCACAATGATCCATGACCCCTCTCATCACAATGCTCCATGACACCTGTCATCACAATGCTCCATGCCCCTTGTCATTACAGTGATCCATGACGCTCTTCATCAAAATTATCCATGGTCTTTTCATCACAATGATCCACGGTCTTGCTATCACAATTCTCCATGCCCTGTTCATCACAATGCTCCATATCCCAAGTCATTACAATTCTCCACGTCCTTGTCATCACAATGCTTCGTGACACTTCTCATTACAATGTTACATGATCTTGTCATCACAATTATCCATGCACTTGTCATCGCAATGCTGTATGACCACTGTCATAGCAAGCTCCATGCGCTTGTCATCACAATGCTTCACGACGTTGTCATCAAAATTCTCAATGGCCCTTGTCATCACAATGCTCAATGCCCTTGTCATCACAATGCTCCATGAATCTAGTCATCACAATGTTCCAAGCCCTTGTCAACAAAATGCTCCATTACCTTTGTCATCACAATCCTCCATGACACTTGGTATCACAATGCTCCATACCATTGTCATCACAATGGACAATGACATATGTCATCACAATGCTCCCTGACACCTGGCTTCACAATACTCCATGACCTTGTCATCACAATGTTCCATGCCCTTGTCACCACAATACTCCATGACCCCTTTCATCACAATGCTACGTGACTCCAGTCATCACAATGCTTCATGACCTTTGTCATCACAGTTGTCCATGTCCTCTTCAAACAAGGCTCTGTGATCTTTTACACCACAATGCTCCATGAATATTTCATCACAATGCTCTCTGTCCCTTGTCATGAAAATGCTCCATGCCTTTGTCACCACAATGCTGCATGCCCTTGTCATCACAATGCTCCATGCCCACTGTCATCACAATAATCCATGAAACTTGTCAGACCAATGTTCCATGCCCCTGTCTTCACATTGCTCCATGCCCTTGTCATCACAGTGCTCCTTGACCCCTTTCATCACAATGCTCCGTGACTCCAGTCATCACAATGCTTCATGACCTATCTCATCACTATGGTCCATGCCCTCATCACACAAGGCTGTGTGATCATTTTCACCACAATGCTCCATGAATATTTCATCACAATGCTCTGTGTCCCTTGTCATCAAAATGCTCCATGCTTTGTCAGCACAATGCTCCATGACACTTGTCATCAAAATGCTCCATGTGCTTGTCAGCACAATGCTCCATGACCCCTGTCATCACAATGCTCTGTGACTCCAGTCATCACAATGCTTCATGACCTTTGTCCTCACAATGGTCCATGCCCTCGTCACACAACGCTCTGTGATCTTTGTCACCACAATGCTCCATGAAATTTTCATCACAATGCTCTGTGTCCCTTGTCATCACAATGCTCCATGCTTTTGACAGCACAATGCTCCATGACACTTGTCATAAAAATGCTCCATGCGCATGTCAGCACAATGCTCCATGACACATGTCATCACAATGTGGCATGCTCTTTTCATCACAATGCTCCACATCCTTTTCATCGCTATGCTCCATAAAACTTGTCATCACAATGCTCCATGCACTTCTCATCAAAATGCTCTCTCACCACATATATCACAATGTTCCATCACTAGTCATGACAATACTCCCTCACCCCTGTCATCACAATATTCCATGACCACTGTCATCACAGTGCTCCATGCCCTTATCATCACAATGCTCCATGATCCCTGACATCACAATGTTCCATAACCCGTGTCACAAAATGCTCCATGACCCATTTCATCACAATGCTTCATGAACCCTGACATCACAATGTTCCATAACCCCTGTCATCAAAATATTCCATGACACTTTTATTCAAATTGCTCCATGACCCTGTCATCACAATGCTCCCTACACTTCTCATCACAATGCACCACACCCTTGTCATCAAAATGCCCCAAGACATTTGTCATCACAAAGCTCCATGACCCTTGGCATCACAATGCTCCATGCCATTGTCATCACAATGCTCAATGAAATCTCTCATCACATTGCTCCATGCCCTTGTCATCACAATGCTCCATTACACCTGTCATAACAATGCTCCATGACCCCTGCCATTACAGTGTTCCACGGGCTTTTCATCACAAGACTCCATGACCCTTGTCCTCACAAAGCTCAAAGACCTCTGTAATCACAATTCTTCATGTCACTTTTCATATCAATGCTCCATGAACACTGTCATCACAATGCACCACGCCCATCATCATAATGATTCATGCTATTGTCATCACAATGAAAACAAAATTCTCCATGTCCTCTGTCATCACAATGCTCCAAACCCTTCTGATCACAATGTTCCATAACAGTTGTCATCACATGCCCATGACGCTCGTCATCACAATTATGCAAGGTCTTCTCATGACAATGCTCCATGTCCTTTGTCACCACAATGCTCAATACACTTGGCATCACAATGCTCGCTGACACTTGTCATCAGTATGCTCCTTGAACACTGTCATGACAAGGCTCCATGCATTTTTCATCACAGTGATCCATTCTCTTTTCATCACAATGCTCCAAGACACATGTTATCACAATGTTCCATGACTCCAGTCATCACAATTCTTCATGACATTTGTCATCACAATGGTCCATGACCTCATCACACAAAGCTCTGTGACCTTTGTCACCACAATGCTCCATGAAATTTTTATTGCAAAGCTCAGTGACCCTTGTCATCACAAAGCTCCATGCCTTTGTCAGCACAATGCTCCATCACCCTTGTCATCACAATGCTCGATGCGCGTGTCAGCACAATGTTCCATAACCCATGTCATCACAATGAACCATGCACTTGTTATCACAATGCTCCACATCCTTGTCATCAAAATTCTCCATAAACATTTTCATCTCAATGCTCCATGAACTTCTCCTCAAAATGCCTTCCCACCACTGATATCACAATGTTCCATCACTAGTCATCACAATATTCCCTCTCCCCTGTTATCACAATATTCCATGACCCCTGTAATGACAATTCTCCATGCCCTTGTCATCACAAAGCTCCATGACGCATGTCATCAGAATGCTCCATGGCCTTCTCATCACAATGCTCCATGTCCTTGTCATCACATTGCTCCAACACCCCTGTAATCACAGTGCTCCATGACCCTTTTCATCTCAATGTTCCATGAACCCTGTCATCACAATGCACCGTGCCCATCACCATAATATTTCATGCTATTGTCATCACAATGAAATCAAAATGCTCCATGACTTCTGTCATCACAATGCACCAAACCCTTCTGATCACAATGTTCCATAACACTTGTCATCACAATGCCCCATGACGCTGGTCATCACAATTATCCATGGTCTTCTCATCACAGTGCTCCATGATCTTTGTCATCACAATGCTCAATACACTTATCATCACAATGCTCAGTGACAGTTGTCATCAGTATGCTCCTTGAACCCTGTCATGACAAGGCTCCATGCAATTTTCATCACAATGATCCATTCCCTTTTCATCACAATGTTTCAAGACCCCTGTAACCACAGTGCTCCATGTCCTTGTCATCACAATGCTCCATGACACATGTCATCAGAATGCTCCATTGCCTTCTCATCACAATGCTCCATGCCCTTGTATTCACATTGCTTCAAAACCCCTGTAAACTCAATGCTCCATGCACCTTTTCATCAGAATGCTCCATGCACTTGTCATCACAATGCTCCATGACCCTTGTCATCACAATGTTCCAAGCCCTTGTCATCAAAATGCTCCATTACTTTGTCATCACAATCCTCCATGACACTTGGTATCACAATGCTCCATACCATTGTCATCACAATGGACAATGACATATGTCATCACAATGCTCCCTGACACCTGTCTTCACAATACTCCATGACCTTGTCATCACAATGTTGCATGCCCTTGTCCTCACAATGCGCCATGCCCACTGTCATAACAATAATCCATGAAACATGTCATACCACTGTTCCATGCCTCTGTCATCACAATGCTCCATGCCCTTGTCATCACAATGCTCCATGAACACTGTCATCACAATGCTCCGTGACTCCAGTCATCAAAATGCTTCATGAACTTTGTCCTCACAATGGTCCATGCCCTCGTCATACAAGGCTCTGTGACCTTTGTCACCACAATGCTCCATGCCCTTGTCATCTCAATGCTCCATGACACTTGTCATCACTATGCTCGATACTCTTCTCATCACAATGCTCCATGCCCTTGTCATTACAATCCTGCATGACACATGTATCACAGTGTTCCGTGCCCTAGTCATCACAATGTTCCATGCCGAATCTCATCACAATAATCCATGAAAATTTCAGACCAATGTTCCATGCCCTTGTCATCACAATGCTCCATTACCCCTGTCATAACAATGCTCCATAACCCCTGCCATCACAAAATTCCTCCGCCTTGGCATCCAAGGCTCCATGACCCTTGTCATCACAATCCTCCAAGACCCCTGCAATCACAATGCTCCATGCACGTGTCATCATAAAGATCCATGACACATGTCATCAGAATGCTCCATGGCCTTCTCATCACAATGCTCCATGACCTTGTCATCACAATGCCCCAAGACCCCTTTAATCACAATGCTCCATGCCCCTATTCATCAGAATGCTCCATTAGACTTGTCATCACAAGGCTCCATGGTCTTCTCATCACAATGCTCCATGACCTAGTCATCACAATGCTACAAGACCCCTTTAATCACAATGCTCCATGCTCCTATTCATCAGAATGCTCCATTAGACTTTTCATCATAAGGCTCCATGGTCTTCTCATCACACTGCTCCAGGACCTTGTCATCAAAATGCTCCATTCCCTTGTCATCACAATGCTCCTTGACCACTCTAATCACAATACTCCATGAACATTTTCAGGCCAATGCTCCATGACCTTCTCATCACAATACTCCATTACCCTTGTCATCACAATGATCCATGACCCCTCTCATCACAATGCTCCATGACACCTGTCATCACAATGCTCCATGCCCCTTGTCATTACAGTGATCCATGACGCTCTTCATCATAATTATCCATGGTCTTTTCATCACAAGGATCCACGGTCTTGCTATCACAATTCTCCATGCCCTGTTCATCACAATGCTCCATATCCCAAGTCATTACAATTCTCCACGTCCTTGTCATCACAATGCTTCGTGACACTTCTCATTACAATGTTACATGATCTTGTCATCACAATTCTCCATGCACTTGTCATCGCAATGCTGTATGACCACTGTCATAGCAAGCTCCATGCGCTTGTCATCACAATGCTTCACGACCTTGTCATCAAAATTCTCAATGGCCCTTGTCATCACAATGCTCCATGCCCTTGTCATCACAATGCTCCATGAATCTAGTCATCACAATGTTCCAAGCCCTTGTCAACAAAATGCTCCATTACCTTTGTCATCACAATCCTCCATGACACTTGGTATCACAATGCTCCATACCATTGTCATCACAATGGACAATGACATATGTCATCACAATGCTCCCTGACACCTGTCTTCACAATACTCCATGACCTTGTCATCACAATGTTCCATGCCCTTGTCATCACAATGCGCCATGCCCACTCTCATCAAAATAATCCATAAATCTTGTCAGAGCAATGCTCCATGACCCCTGTCATCACAATGCTCCGTGACTCCAGTCATCACAATGCTTCATGACCTTTGTAATCACAGTGGTCCATGTCTTCTTCAAACAAGGCTCTGTGATCATTTACACCACAATGCTCCATGAATATTTCATCTCAATGCTCTGAGTCCCTTGTCATGAAAATGCTCCATGCCTTTGTCACCACAATGCTCCATGCCCTTGTCATCACAGTGCTCCATGCCCACTGTCATCACAATAATCCATGAAACTTGTCAGACCAATGTTCCATGCCCCTGTCTTCACATTGCTCCATGCCCTTGTCATCACAGTGCTCCTTGACCCCTTTCATCACAATGCTCCATGACTCCAGTCATCAAAATGCTTCATGACCTATCTCATCACTATGGTCCATGCCCTCGTTACACAAGGCTGTGTGATCATTTTCACCACAATGCTCCATGAATATTTCATCACAATGCTCTGTGTCCCTTGTCATCAAAATGCTCCATGCTTTGTCAGCACAATGCTCCATGACACTTGTCATCAAAATGCTCCATGTGCTTGTCAGCACAATGCTCCATGACCCCTGTCATCACAATGCTCCGTGACTCCAGTCATCACAATGCTTCATGACCTTTGTCCTCACAATGGTCCATGCCCTCGTCACACAAGGCTCTGTGATCTTTGTCACCACAATGCTCCATGAAATTTTCATCACAATGCTCTGTGTCCCTTGTCATCACAATGCTCCATGCTTTTGACAGCACAATGCTCCATGACACTTGTCATAAAAATGCTCCATGCGCATGTCAGCACAATGCTCCATGACACATGTCATCACAATGTGGCATGCTCTTTTCATCACAATGCTCCACATCCTTTTCATCGCTATGCTCCATAAAACTTGTCATCACAATGCTCCATGCACTCCTCATCAAAATGCTCTCTCACCACATATATCACAATGTTCCATCACTAGTCATGACAATACTCCCTCACCCCTCTCATCACAATGTTCCATGACCACTGTCATCACAGTGCTCCATGCCCTTATCATCACAATGCTACATGATCCCTGACATCACAATGTTCCATAACCCGTGTCACAAAATGCTCCATGACCCATTTCATCACAATGCTTCATGAACCCTGACATCGCAATGTTCCATAACCCCTGTCATCAAAATATTCCATGACCCTTTTATTGAAATTGCTCTATGACCCTGTCATCACAATGCTCTCTACACTTCTCATCACAATGCACCACGCCCTTGTCATCAAAATGCCCCATTACATTTGTCATCACAAAGCTCCATGACCCTTGGCATCACAATGCTCCATGCCATTGTCATCACAATGCTCAATGAAATCTCTCATCACATTGCTCCATGCCCTTGTCATCACAATGCTCCATTACACCTGTCATAACAATGCTCCATGACCCCTGCCATTACAATGTTCCATGGGTTTTTCATCACAAGGCTCCATGACCCTTGTCCTCACAATGCTCAAAGACCTCTGTAATCACATTTCTCCATGCCACTTTTCATATCAATGCTCCATGAACACTGTCATCACAATGCACCACGCCCATCATCATAATGATTCATGCTATTGTCATCACAATGAAAACAAAATGCTCCATGTCCTCTGTCATCACAATGCTCCAAACCCTTCTGATCAGAATGTTCCAAACAGTTGTCATCACATGCCCCATGATGCTCGTCATCACAATTATGCAAGGTCTTCTCATCACAATGCTCCATGACCTTTGTCACCACAATGCTCAATACATCTATCATCACAATGCTCCCTGACAGTTGTCATCAGTATGCTCCTTGAACCCTGTCATGACAAGGCTCCATGCATTTTTCATCACAATGATCCATTCCATTTTCATCACAATGCGCGAAGACCCCTATAATCACAATGCTCCATGTCCTTGTCATCACAAAGCTCCATGACGCATGTCATCAGAATGCTCCAATGCCTTCTCATCACAATGCTCCATGCCCTAGTAATCACATTGCTTCAAAACCCCTGTAGTCTCAATGCTCCATGCACCTTTTCATCAGAATGCTCTATGACCCTTTTCATCAAAATGCTACATGACCCCTGACATCGCAATGTTCCATAACCCCTGTCATCAAAATGTTCCATCACACTTTTCATCAATTTGCTCCATGACCCTGCCATCACAATGATCCCTGCCCTTCTCATCACAATGCACCACGACCTTGTCATCAAAATGCTCCATGACCTTTGTCATCAGAAAGCTCCATGACCCTTGGCATCGCAGTGCTCCATGCCATTTCATCACAATGCTACATGAAACCTCTCATCATATTGCTCTATGCCCTTGTCACCACAATGCTCAATGACACTTGACATCACAATGCTCCATGCCCTTGTCATTACAATCCCCCATGACACATGTATCACAGTGTTCCGTGCCCTAGTCATCACAATGTTCCATGCCGAATCTCATCACAATAATCCATGAAATTATCAGACCAACGTTCCATGCCCTTGTCATCTCAATGCTCCATTACCCCTGCCATCACAATGTTCAACCGCCTAGGCATCCAAGGCTCCATGACCCTTGTCATCACAATGCTCCAAGACCCCTGTAATCACAATGCTCCATGCCCCTGTCATCACAAAAATCCATGACACATGTCATCAGAATGCTCCATGGCTTTCTCATCACAATGCTCCATGACCTTGTCATCACAATGCTCCAAGACCCCTTTAATCACAATGCTCCATGCCCCTATTCATCAGAATGCTCCATTAGACTTGTCATCACAAGGCTCCATGGTCTTCTCATCACACTGCTCCAGGACCTTGTCATCAAAATGCTCCATTCCCTTGTCATCACAATGCTCCTTGACCACTCTAATCACAATACTCCATGAATATTTTCAGGCCAATGCTCCATGACCTTCTCATCACAATGCTCCATTACCCTTGTCATCACAATGATCCATGACCCCTCTCATCACAATGCTCCATGACACCTGTCATCACAATGCTCCATGCCCCTTGTCATTACAGTGATCCATGACGCTCTTCATCATAATTATCCATGGTCTTTTCATCACAATGCTCCACGGTCTTGCTATCACTATTCTCCATGCCCTGTTCATAACAATGCTCCATGTCACAAGTCATTACAATTCTCCACGTCCTTGTCATCACAGTGCTTTGTGACACTTCTCATCACAATGTTAAATGATCTTGTCATCACAATTCTCCATGCACTTGTCATCGCAATGCTGTATGACCACTGTCCTAGCAAGCTCCATGCGCTTGTCATCACAATGCTTCACGACGTTGTCATCAAAATTTTCAGTGGCCCTTGTCATCACAATGCTCCATGCCCTTGTCATCACAATGCTCCATGAACCTAGTCATCACAATTTTCCAAGCCCTTGTCATCAAAATGCTCCATTACCATTGTCATCACAATCCTCCATGACACTTGGTATCACAATGCTCCATGCCATTGTCATCACAATGGACAATGACATATGTCATCACAAAGCTCCCTGACACCTGTCTTCACAGTACTCCATGACCTTGTAATCACAATGTTCCATGCCCTTGTCATCACAATGTGCCATGCCCACTCTCATCACAATAATCCATAATCTTGTCAGAGCAATGCTCCCTGACCCCTGTCATCACAATGCTCTGTGACTCCAGTCATCACAATGCTACGTGACTCCAGTCATCACAATGCTTCATGACCTTTGTCATCACAGTGGTCCATGTCTTCTTCAAACAAGGCTCTGTGATCATTTACACCACAATGCTCCATGAATATTTCATCACAATGCTCTGTGAGCCTTGTCATGAAAATGCTCCATGCCTTTGTCACCACAATGCTCCATGCCCTTGTCATCACAATGGTCCATGACCACTCTCATCACAATAATCCATGAAGCTTGTCAGACCAATGTTCCATGCCCCTGTCTTCACATTGCTGCATGCCCTTGTCATCACAATGCTCCATGACCCCTTTCATCACAATGCTCCGTGACTCCAGTCATCACAATGCTTCATGACCTATCTCATCACTATGGTCCATGCCCTCGTCACACAAGGCTCTGTGATGTTTTTCACCACAATGCTCCATGAATATTTCATCACAATGCTCTGTGTCCCTTGTCATCAAAATGCTCCATGCTTTTCTCAGCACAATGCTCCAAGACACTTGTCATCAAAATGCTCCATGTGCTTGTCAGCACAATGCTCCATGACACATGTCATCACAATGCGCCATGCGCTTGTCATCACAATACTCCACATCCTTTTCATTGCTATGCTCCATAACACTTGTCATCACAATGCTCCATGCACTTCTCATCAAAATGCTCTCTCAACACATATATCACAATGTTACATCACTAGTCATCACAATACTCCCTCAGCCCTGTCATCACAGTGTTCCATGACCCCTGTCATCACAGTGCTACATGCCCTTATCATCACAATGCTCCATGACCCCAGACATGACAATGTTCCATAACCACTGTCACAAAATGCTCCATGACACATTTCAACACAATGCTTCATGACCCCTGACATCACAATGTTCCATAATCCCTGTCATCAAAATATTCCATGACACTTTTCATCAACTTGCTCCATGACCCTGTCATCACAATGTTCCCTGTCTTTCTCATCTCAATGCACCATGCCCTTGTCGTCAAAATGCCCCATTACCTTTGTCATCACAATGCTCCATGACACTTGGCATCACAATGCTCCATGCCATTGTCATCACAATGCTCAATGAAATCTCTCATCACATTGCTCCATGCCCTTGTCATCACAATGCTCCATTACCCCTGTCATAACAATGCTCCATAACACCTGCCATCACAATGTTCCACCGCCTTGGCATCCAAGGCTCCATTACCCTTGTCATCACAATGCTCCAAGACCCCTGTAATCACAATGCTCCATGCCCCTGTCATCACAAAGATCCATGACACATGTCATCAGAATGCTCCATGGCCTTCTCATCACTGTTCTCCATGACCTTGTCATCACAATGCTTCAAGACCCCTGTAATCACAATGCTCCATGCCCCTATTCTTCAGAATGCTCCATGAGACTTGTCATCACAAGGCTCCATGGTCTTCTCATCACACTGCTCCATGACCTTGTCATCACAATGCTCCTTGACCACTGTAATCACAATACTCCATGAACATTTTCAGGCCAATGCTCCATGACCGTCTCATCACAATGCTCCATTACCCTTGTCATCACAATGATCCATGACCCCTCTCATCACAATGCTCCATGACACCTGTCATCACAATGCTCCATGCCCCTTGTCATTACAGTGATCCATGACGCTCTTCATCATAATTATCCATGGTCCTTTCATCACAATGATCCACGGTCTTGCTATCGCAATTCTCCATGCCCTGTTCATCACAGGGCTCCATGTCCCAAGTCATTACAATTCTCCACGTCCTTGTCATCACAATGCTTCGTGACACTTCTCATCACAATGTTACATGATCTTGTCATCACAATTCTCCATGCACTTGTCATCGCAATGCTGTATGACCACTGTCATAGCAAGCTCCATGCGCTTGTCATCACAATGCTTCACGACGTTGTCATCAAAATTCTCAATGGCCCTTGTCATCACAATTCTCCATGCCCTTGTCATCACAATGCTCCATGACCATTGTCATGACAATGTTCCAAGCCCTAGTCATCAAAATGCTCCATTACCTTTGTCATCAAAATCCTCCATGACACTTGGTATGACAATGCTCCATGCCATTGTTATCACAATGGACAATGACATATGTCATCACAATGCTCCCTGACACCTGTCTTCACAATACTCAATGACCTTGTCATCACAATGTTCCATGCCCTTGTCGTCACAATGCGCCATGCCCACTCTCATCACACTAATCCATAATCTTGTCAGAGCAATGCTCCATGACCCCTGTCATCACAATGCTCCGTGACTCCAGTCATCACAATGTTTCAAGACGTTTGTCATCACAATATTCCATCTCCTCTTCAAACAAGGCTCTGTGATCTTTTACACCACAATGCTCCATGAATATTTCATCACAATGCTCTGTGTCCCTTGCCATCAAAATGCTCCATGCCTTTGTCACCACAATGCTCCATGCACTTGTCGTCACAATGCTCCATGCCCACTGTCATCACAATAATCCATGAAATTCGTCAGACCTATGTTCCATGCCCCTGTCATCACAATGTTCCATGCCCTTGTCATCACAATGCTCCATGACCACTTTCATCACAATGCTCCGTGGCTCCAGTCATCACAATGCTTCATGACCTATCTCATCAATATGGTCCATGCCCTCGTCACACAAGGCTCTGTGATCTCTTTCACCACAATGCTCCATGAATATTTCATCATAATGCTCTGTGTCCCTTGTCATCAAAATGCTCCATGCCTTTTTCAGCACAATGCTCCATGACACTTGTCATCAAAATGCTCCATGTGCTTGTCAGCACAATGCTCCATGACCCATGTCATCACAGTGTGCCATGCGCTTGTCATCACAATACTCCACATCCTTATCATTGCTATGTTCCATAACACTTGTCATCACAATGCTCCATGCACTTCTCATCAAAATGCTCTCTCAACACATATATCAAAATGTTACATCACTAGTCATCACAATACTCCCTCACCCCTGTCATCACAGTGTTCCATGACCACTCTCATCACAGTGCTACATGCCCTTATCATCACAATGCTCCATGGCCCCTGACATCACAATGTTCCATAACCCCTGTCACAAAATGCTCCAAGAACCATTTCATCACAATGCTTCATGACCGCGGACATCACAATGTTCCATAACCACTGTCATCAAAATATTCCATGACACTTTTCATCAAATTGCTCCATGATCCTGTCATTACAATGCTCCCTGTCCTTCTCAACTCAATGCACCATGCCCTTGTCATCAAAATGCCCCATGACATTTGTCATCACAAAGCTCATTGACACTTGCCATCACAAAGCTCCATGCCATTGTCATCACAATGCTCAATGAAATCTCTCATCACATTGCTCCATGCCCTTGTCATCACAGTGATCCATTACACGTGTCATAACAATGCTCCATGACCCCTGCCATCACAATGTTCCACGGCCGTGTCATCACATGGCTCCATGACCCTTGTCATCAGAATGCACCAAGACCTCTGTAATCACAATTCTCCATGCCCCTTTTCATCTCAATGCTCCATGAATCCTGTCATCACAATGCACCATGCCCATCACCATAATGATTCATGCTATTGTCATCACAATGAAATTAAAATGCTCCATGACCTCTGTCATCACAATGCTCCAAACCATTCTGATCACAATGTTCCATAACACTTGTCATCACATGCCCCATGACGATCGTCATCACAATTATGCAAGGTCTTCTCATCACAATGCTCCATGACCTTTGTCACCACAATGCTCAATACATTTGGCATCACAATGCTCGCTGACACTTGTCATCAGTATGCTCCTTGAACACTGTCATGACAAGGCTCCATGCCTTTTTCATCACAATGATCCATTCCCTTTTCCTGACAATGCTCCAAGACCCCTGTTATCACAAAGCTCCGTGACTCCAGTCATCACGATGCTTCATGACATTTGTCATCACAATGGTCCATGACCTCTTCATACAAAGCTCTGTGACCTTTATCACCACAATGCTCCATGAAATTTTTATCACAATGCTCTTTGACCCTTGTCATCATAAAGCTCCATACCTTTGTCAGCACAATGCTCCATGACCCTTGTCATCACAATGCTCGATGTGCATGTCAGCACAGTGCTCCATAACCCATGTCATCACAATGCACCATGCACTTGTCATCACAATGCTCCACATCCTTGTCATCAAAATGCTCCATAAACTTTGTCATCACAATGCTCCATGCACTTCTCCTCAAAATGCCTTCTCACCACTGATATCACAATATTCCATCACTAGTCATCACAATACTCCCTCACCCCTGTCATCACAATATTCCATGACCCCTGTAATCACAATTCTCCATGCCTTTGTCATCACAAATCTCCATGACGCATGTCATCAGAATGCTCCATGTCTTTCTCATCACAATGCTCCAACACCCCTGTAAACACAATGCTCCATGCCCCTTTTCATCTCAATGCTGAATGAACCCTGTCATCCCAATGCACCGTGCCCATCACCATAATATTTCATGCTATTGTCATCACAATGAAATCAAAATGCTCAATGACCTCTGTCATCACAATGCACCAAAACTTTCTGATCACAATGTTCCATAACACTTGTCATCACTATGCCCCATGACGCTGGTCATCACAATTATCCATGGTCTTCTCATCACAATGCTCCATGATCTTTGTCATCACAATGCTCAATACACTTATCATCACAATGCTCCCTGACAGTTGTCATCAGTATTCTCCTTGAACCCTGTCATGACATGGCTCCATTCATTTTTCATCACAATGATCCATTCCCTTCTCATCACAATGCTCCAAGACCCCTGTAATCACAATGCTCCATGTCCTTGTCATCACAAAGCTCCATGACGCATGTCATCAGAATGCTCCATTGCCTTCTCATCAGAATGCTCCATGCCCTTGTAATCACATTGCTTCAAAACCGCTGGAATCTCAATGCTCCATGTACCTTTTCATTAGAATGCTCCATGCACTTGTCATCACAATGCTCCATGACCCTTGTCATCCCAATGTTCCAAGCCTTTGTCATCAAAATGCTCCATTACCTTTGTCATTACAAACCTCCATGACACTTGGTATCACAATGCTCCATGCCAGTTTCACCACAATGGACAATGACATATGTCATCACATTGATCCCTGACAACTGTCTTCACAATACTCCATGACCTTGTCATCACAATGTTCCATGCCCTTGTCATCACAATGCGCCATGCCCAGTGTCATCACTATAATCCATGAAATATGTCAGACCAATGTTCCATGCCCCTGTCATCACAATGCTCCATGCCCTTGTCATCACAATGCTCCGTGACCCCTGTCATCACAATTCTCCGTGACTCCAGTCATCACAATGCTTCATGACCTTTCTCCTCACAATGGTCCATGCCCTAGTCACACAAGGCTCTGTGACATTTGTCACCACTATGCTCCATGCCCTTGTCATCTCAATGTTTCATGCCGACTGTCATCACAATAATCCATGAAACTTGTAAGACCAATGTTCCATGCCCCTGTTATCACATTGCTCCAAGTCCTTGTCATCAAAATGCTCCATCACCGCTTTCATCACAATGCACCAAGACTCCAGTCATCACAAAGATTCATGACCAATGTCCTCACAATGGCCCTTGCCCTCGTTACAAAAGGCTCTGTGATATTTGTCACCACAATGCTCCATGAAATTTTCATCACAGTGCTCTGTGTCCCTTGTCATCACAATGCTCCATGACTTTGTCAGCACAGTTCTCCATGACAATTGTCATCAAAATGCTCCATGCGCTTGTCAGCACAATGCTCCATGACACATGTCATCACAATGTGCCATGCTCTTGTCATCACAATGCTCAACATCCTCTTCATCGCTATGCTCCATAAAACTTGTCATCACAATGCTCCATGCACTTCTCATCAAAATGCTCTATCACCACATATATCACAATGTTCGATCACTAGTCATCACAATACTCGCTCACCCCTGTCATCTCAATGTTCCATGACCACTGTCATCACAGTGCTCCTTACATTTGTCATCACAATCCTCAATGACACTTGGTATCAAAATGCTCCATGCCATTGTTATCACAATGGACAATGACATATGTCATCACAATGCTCCCTGACACCTGTCTTCACAATACTCCATGACATTGTCATCACAATGTTCCATGCCCTTGTCATCACAATGCGCCATGCCCACTGTCATCACAATAATCCATGAAACATGTCAGACCAATGCTCCATGCCCCTGTCATCACAATGCTCCATGCCCTTGTCATCACAATGCTCCATGACCCCTGTCATCACAATGCTCCGTGACTCCATTCATCACAATGCTTCATGACCTTTGTCCTCACAATGGTCCATGCCCTCGTCACACAAGGCTCTGTGACCTTGTCACTACAATGCTCCATGCCCTTGTCATCTCAATGCTAAATGCCCACTGTCATCACAGTAATCCATGAAACTTGTCAGACCAATGTTGCATGCCCCTGTCATCACATTGCTCCATGCCATTGTCATCACAATGCTCCATGACCCCTGTCATCACAATGCTCCGTTACTCCAGTCATCACAATGATTCATGACCTTTCTCATCTCAATGGACCATGCCCTCGTCACACAAGGCTCTGTGACCTTTGTCACCACAATGCTCCATGAAATTTTCATCACAGTGCTCTGTGTCCCTTGTCTTCACAATGTTCCATGCCTTTGTCAGCACAATGCTCCTTGACACTTGTCATCAAAATGCTCCTTGCGCTTGTCAGCACAATGCTCCATGACACATGTCATCACAATGTGCCATGCTCTTTTCATCACAAAGCTCCACGTCCTTTTCATCGCTATGCTCCATGAAACTTGTCATCAAAATGCTCCATGCACTTCTCATCAAAATGCTCTCTCACCACATATATCACAATGTTCGATCACTAGTCATCACAATACTCGCTCACCCCTGTCCTCTCAATGTTCCATGACCACTGTCATCACAGTGCTACATGCCCTTATCATCACAATGCTCCATGACCCCTGACATCACAATGTTCCATAACCCCTCTCACAAAATGCACCATGACCCATTTCATCACAATGCTTCATGATCCCTGACATCACCATGTTCCATAACCCCTCTCATCAAAATATTCCATGAAACTTTTATTCAAATTGCTCCATGACCCTGTCATCACAATGCTCCCTGCCGTTCTCATCACAATGCACCACGCCCTTGTCATCAAAATGCCCCATGACATTTGTCATCACAAAGCTCCATGACCCTTGGCATCTCAATGCTCCATGCCATTGTCATCACAATGCTCAATGAAATCTCTCATCACATTACTCCATGCCCTTGTCATCACAATGCTCCATTACACCTGTCATAACAATGCTCCATGACCCCTGCCATCACAGTGTTTCATGGCCTTCTCATCACAAGGCTCCATGACCCTTGTCATCACAATGCTCCAAGACCTCTGTAATCACAATTCTCCATGCCACTTTTCATCTCAATGCTCCATGAACACTGTCATCACAATGCACCATGCCCTTAATCATAATGATTCATGCTATTGTCATCACAATGAAATCAAAATGCTCCAAGTCCTCTGTCATCACAATGCTCCAAACCTTTCTGATCACAATGTTCCATAACACTTGTCATCACATGCCCCATGACGCTCGTCATCACATTTATGAAAGGTCTTCTCATCACAATGCACCATGACCTTTGTCACCACAATGCTCAATACACTTGGCATCACAATGCTCGCTGACACTTGTCATCAGTATGCTCCTTGAACACTGTAATGACAAGGCTCCATGCATTTTTCATCACAATGATCCATTCCCTTTTCATCACAATGCTCCAAGACCCCTGTTATCACAATGATCCGTGACTCCAGTCATCACAATGCTTCATGACATTTGTCATCACAATGGTCCATGGCCTCATCACACAAAGCTTTGTGACCTTTGTCACCACAATGCTCCATGAAATTTTTATCACAATGCTCTGTGACCCTTGTCATCACAAAGCTCCATGCCTCTGTCAGCACAATGCTGCATGACCCTTGTCATCACAATGCTCTATGCGCATGTCAGCACAATGCTCCATAACCCATGTCATCACAATGCACCATGCACTTGTCATCACAATGCTCCACATCCTTGTCATCAAAATGCTCCATAAACCTTGTCATCACCATGCTCCATGCACTTCTCCTCAAAATGCCTAATCACCACTGATATCAAAATGTTCCATCACTAGTCATCACAATACTCCCTCACCCCTGTCATCACAATATTCCATGACCCCTGTAATCACAATTCTCCATGCCCTTGTCATCACAAAGCTCGATGACGCATGTCATCAGAATGCTCCATGACCTTCTCATCACAATGTTCCATGCCCTTGTCATCACAATGCTCCACACCACTGTAATCACAATGCTCCATGCCCCTTTTCATCTCAATGCTCCATGAACCCTGTCATCACAATGCACCATGCCCATCACCATAATATTTCATGCTATTGTCATCACAATGAAATCAAAATGCTCAATGACCTCTGTCATCACAATGCACCAAACACTTCTGATCACAATGTTCCATAACACTTGTCATCACAAGGCCCCATGACGCTGCTCATCACAATTATCCATGGTATTCTCATCACAATGCTCCATGATCTTTGTCATCACAATGCTCAATACACTTATCATCACAATGCACCCTGACAGTTGTCATCAGTATGCTCCTTGAACCCTGTCATGACAAGGCCCCATGCATTTTTCATCAGAATGATCCATTCCCTTTTCATCACAATGCTACAAGTCCCCTGTAATCACAGTGCTCCATGTCCTTGTCATCACAAAGCTCCATGATGCATGTCATCAGAATGCTCCATTGCCTTCTCATCACAATGCTCCATGCCCTTGTAATCACATTGCTTCAAAACCCCTGTAATCTCAATGCTCCATGCACCTTTTCATCAGAATGCTCCATGACCCATTTCGTCCAAATGCTCCATGACCCCTGACATCAAAACGTTCCATAACCCCTGTCATCAAAATGTTCCATGACACTTTTCATCAATTTGCTCCATGACCCTGTCATCACAATGCTCCCTGCCCTTCTCATCACAATGCACCACGACCTTGTCATCAAAATGCTCCATGACCTTTGTCATCTCAAAGCTCCATGACACTTGGCATCACAATGCTCCATGCCATTTCATCACAATGCTACATGAAACCTCTCATCACATTGCTCCATGCCCTTGTCACCACAATGCTCCATGACGCTTGTTATCACAATGCTCGATACTCTTCTCATCACAATGTTCCATGCCCTTGTCATTACAATCCCCCATGACACATGTATCACAGTGTTCCGTGCCCTAGTCCTCACAATGCTCCATGCCGAATCTCATCACAATAATCCATGAAATTTTCAGAGCAATGTTCCATGCCCTTGTCATCACAATGCTCCTTTACCCCTGTCATAGAAATGCTCCATGACCCCTGCCATCACAATGTTCCACGGCCTTGTCATCCAAGGCTCCATTACCCTTGTCATCACAGTGCTGCAATACCCAGGTAATCACAATGCTCCATGCCTTGTTGTCAGAAAGATTCATGATGCATGTCATCAGAATGCTCCGTGACCTTCTCATCACAATGATCCATTCCCTTGTCATCACAATGCTCCAAGACCCCTGTAATCACAATGCTCCATGCCCCTTGTCATTATAGTGCTCCAAGACGCTCGTCATCACAATTATCCGTGATCTACACATCACAATGTTCCACGGTCTTGCCATTACAATGCTCCATGCCACGGGCATCACAATGCTCCATGTCCCATGTCATCACAATTCTCCACGTCCTTGTCATCACAATGCTCCTTGACACTTATTATCACAATGTTACATGATCTTTTCATTACAATTCTCCAGGCACTTGTCATCGCAATGCTCTATGACCCCTGTCATAGCAAGCTCCTTGCACTTGTCATCACAATGCTTCACGACGTTGTCATCAAAATTCTCAATGGCACTTGTCATCGCAATGCTCCATGACCCTTGTCATCACAACGTCCCAAGCCCTTGTCATCAAAATGCTCCATTACCTTTGTCATCACAATCCTCCATGACACTTGGTATCACAATGCTCCATGCCATTGTCATCACAATGCTCCGTGACTCCAGTCATCACAATGCTTCATGACCTTTGTCACCACAATGCTCCATGCCCTTGTCATCACAATGCTCCATGCCCACTGTCATTACAATATTCCATGAAACTTGTCAGACCAATGATCCATGCCCTCTTCACACAAGGCTCTGTAATCTTTGTGAACACAATGCTCCATGAATTTTTCATCACTATGCTCTTTGTCCCTAGTCATCACAATGCTCCATGCCTTTGTCAGCACAATGCTCCATGACACTTGTCATCAAAATGCTCCATGCGCTTGTCAGCACAATGCTCCTTGACCTATGTCATCACAATGTGCCATGCGCTTGTCATCACAATGCTCCACATTCTTTTAATCGCTATGCTCCATAAATCTTGTCATCACAATGCTCCATGCCCTTGTCATCACAATGCTCCATGACGCTTGTCATCACAATGTCCCAAGCCCTTGTCATCAAAATGCTCCATTACCTTTGTCATCACAATCCTCCATGATACTTGGTATTACAATGCTCCATGCCATTTTCATCACAATGGACAATGACATATGTCATCACAATGATCCCTGACACCTCTCTTCACAATACTCCATGACCTTGTCATCACAATGTTCCATGCCCTTGTCAGCACAATGCGCCATGCCCAATGTCATCGCAAGAATCCATGAAACTTGTCAGACCAATGTTCCATTCCCCTGTCATCGCAATGCTCCATGTCCTTGTCATCACCATGCTCCATGACCCATGTCATCACAATGCTCCGTGACACCAGTCTTCACAATGCTTCATGACCTTTGTCATCACAATGGTCCATGCCCTCGTCACCCAAGGCTCTGTGACCTTTGTCGCCACAATGCTCCATGTCCTTGTCATCACAAAGCTCCATGACGCATGTCATCAGAATGCTCCTTTGCCATCTCATCAAAATGCTCCTTGCCCTTGTCATCACAATTTTTCAAAACCCCTTTAATCACAATGCTCCATGAACCTTTTCATCAGAATGTTCCATGACCCTTTTCATCAAAATGCTCCATGTCCCATGACATCACAATGTTACATAACCCCTGTCATCAATATGTTCCATGACACTTTTCATCAATTTGTTCCATGACCCTGTCATCACAATGCTCCCTGCCCTTCTCATCAAAATGCACCACGACCTTGTCATCAAAATGCTCCATGACCTTTGTCATCACAAAGCTCCATGACCCTTGGCATCACAATGCTCCATGCCATTTCATCAAAAAGCTACATGAAACCTCTCATCACATTGCTCCATGCCCTTGTCAGCAGAATGCTCCATGACGCTTGTCATCACAATGCTCGATACTCTTCTCATCACAATGCCCCATGCCCTTGTCATTACAATCCCACTGACACATGTATCACAGTGTTCCGTGCCCTAGTCATCACAATGCTCCATGCCGAATTTCATCACAATAATCCATGAAATTTTCAGACTAATGTTCCATACCCTTGTCATCACAATGCTCCATTACCCCTGTCATGACAATGCTCCATGACCCCTGCCATCACAATATTCCATGGTCTTGCCATCACAATGCTCCATGCCCTGGTCATCACAATGCTCCATGTCCCATGTCATCACAATTCTCCACGTCCTTGTCATCACAATGCTCCTTGACACTTATTATCACAATGTTACATGATCTTTTCATTACAATTCTCGAGGCACTTGTCATCGCAATGCTCTATGACCCCTGTCATAGCAGGCTCCATGCGCTTGTCATGACAATGCTTCACGACGTTGTCATCAAAATTCTCAATGACCCTTGTCATCACAATGCTCCATGACCCTTGTCATCACAATGTCCCAAGCCCTTGTCATCAAAATGCTCCATTACCTTTGTCATCACAATCCTCCATTACACTTGGTATCACAATGCTCCATGCCATTGTCATCACAATGGACAATGACATATGTCATCACAATGCTCCCTGACACCTGTCTTCACAGTACACCATGACCTTGTCATCACAAAGTTCCATGCCCTTGTCATCACAATGTGCAATGCCCACTGTCAGCACAATAATCCATGTAACTATTCAGACCAGTGTTCCATGCCCCTGTCATCAAAATGCTATAAGCCCCTGTCATCACAATGCTCCATGCCCCTGTCATCACAAAGATCCATGACACATGTCATCAGAATGCTCCATGGCCTTCTCATCACTATGCTCCATGACCTTGTCATCACAATGCTCCAAGACCCCTGTAATCACAATGCTCCATGCCCCTGTTCATCAGAATGCTCCATTAGACTTGTCATCACAAGGATCCATGGTCTTCTCATCACACTGCTCCAGGACCTTGTCATCAAAATGCTCCATTCCCTTGTCATCACAATGCTCCTTGACCACTGTAATCACAATACTCCATGAACATTTTCAGGCCAATGCTCCATGACCATCTCATCACAATGCTCAATTACCCTTGTCATCATAATGCTCCATGACGCTTGTCATCACAATGTCCCAAGACCTTGTCATCAAAATGCTCCGTTACCTTTGTCATCACAATCCTCCATGACACTTGGTATCACAATGCTCCATTCCATTGTCATCACAATGGACAATGACATATGTCATCACAATGATCACTGACACCTGTCTTCACAGTACTCCATGACCTTGTCATCACAATGTTCCATGCCCTTGTCATCACTATGTAACATGCCCACTGTTATCACAATAATCCATGTAACTAGGCAGACCAATGTTCCATTCCCCTGTCATCAAAATGCTCCATGCCCCTGTCATCACAATGCTCCATGCCCCTGTCATCACAAAGATCCATGACACATGTCATCAGAATGCTCCATGGCCTTCTCATCACAGTGCTCCGTGACACCTGTCATCACAATGCTACATGCCCCTTGTCATTACAGTGATCCATGACGCTCTTCATCATAATTATCCATTGTCTTTTCATCACAATGCTCCACGGTCTTGCCATCACAATTCTCCATGCCCTGGTCATCACAGTGCTCCATGTCCCAAGTCATTACAATTCACCACGTCCTTGTCATCACTATTCTTCGTGACACTTCTCATCACAATGTTATATGATCTTGTCATCACAATTCTCCATGCACTTGTCATCGCAATGCTCTATGACCACTGTCATAGCAAGCTCCATGCGCTTGTCATCACAATGCTTCACGACCTTGTCATCAAAATTCTCAATGGCCCTTGTCATCACAATTCTCCATGCCCTTGTCATCACAATGCTCCATGACCCTTGTCATCACAATGTTCCAAGCCCTTGTCATCACAATGCTCCATGACGCTTCTCATCACAATGTCCCAAGCCCTTGTCATCAAAATGCTCCATTACCTTGGTCATCAAAATCCTCCATGACACTTGGTATCACGATGCTCCATGCCATTGTCATCACAATGGACAATGACATGTCATCACAGTGCTCCCTGACACCTGTCTTCACAATACTCCATGACCTTGTCATCACAATGCTCCATGCCCTTGTCATCACAATGGTCCAAGACACCTGTAATCACATTGCTCCATGCCCCTTTTCATCTCAATGCTCCATGAACCGTGTCATCACAATGCACCATGCCCATCATCATAATGCTTCATGTTATTGTCATCAAAATCAAATCAATATGCTCCATGACCTCTGTCATCACAATGCTCTAAACACTTGTGATCACAATGTTCCATAACACTTGTCATCACAACGCCCAATGATGCTCATCATCACAGTTATCCTTGGGCTTCTATTCACAGTACTCCATTACCTTTGTCATCACAATGCCTAATACACTTGTCATCACAATGCTCCATGAAGCCTCTCATCATATTGCTCCATGCCCTTGTCATCAAAAAGCTCCAAGACGCTTGTCATCACAATGCTCGATGCCCTTCTCATCACAATGCTCCATGCCCTTGTCATTACAAATCTCAATGACCCATGTATCTAAGTGTCCCTGCCCGTGTCATCATAATGCTCCATGCACACTCTCATCACAATAATCCATGAAACTTTTCAGACCAATGCTCCATGCCCTTGTCATCACAATGCTCCATTACTCCTGTCATAACAATGCTCCATGACCCCTGGCATCACAAGGTTCCACGGCCTTGTCATCACAAGACTCCATGACACTTGTCATCACAATGCTCCAAGACACTGTAATCACAATGCTCCATGCCCTTGTCATCACAAAGCTCCATGACACATGTCATCAGAATGCTTCATGGTCCTCTCATTCACAATGAACCATGCCCTTGTCATCACAATGCTCCATGACCCCTGTGATCACAATGCTCCATGACCACAGTCATCACAACGATCCATCACCCCTGACAACACAATGATCTGGGACCCTTGTCATCAAAATGCTCCATGACACTTGTCATCACAATGATCCATGCCCTTGTTATCCCAATGCTCCATGACCCCTGTAATCACAATGTTCAGTGACGCTTGTCATCACAGTGCTCCATAACCCTTGTCATCAAAATGTTCCATGCAATTGTCAGCAAAATGCTTCATGAACTTGTCATCACAATGCTCCATTCCCATTGTCATCAAAATCCTCGATGAATCTTGAGTTCACATTGCTTGATGCCCTTGTCATCACAATGCGCCATGGTCCTTGAAATGAAAATGATCCATGACCTCTGTCATCACAAAGCTCCATGCCCACTGTCATAGCAATAATCCATGAAACTTGTCAGACCAATGCTCCATGCCCCTGTCATCACAATGCTCCATGCCCTTGTAATCACAATGCTCCATTGCCCCTCACATCATAATGTTCCTTGACTCCAGTCATCACAATGCTTTATTACCTTTGTCAACACCATGGTCCATCCCCTCGTCATCACAATGCTCTGTAACACTTGTCATCACAATGCTCCATGCCTTTGTCAGCACAATGCTCCATGACCCTTGTCATCACAATGCTCCATGTGCTTCTCAACACAACACTCCGAGACACATGTCATCACAATGTGCCATGCACTTGTCATCACAATGCTCCACAACCTTGTCATCAAAATGCCCCATAAACATTTTTATCACAATGCTCCATGCACTTTTCATCTAAATGCTCTCTCACCACTGATATCACAATGTTCCATCACTAGACATCACAATACTCCCTCACCCCTCTCATAACAATGTTCCATGACCCCTGTCATCAAAAAGCTACATGACCACTGACATCACAATGTTCCATGACCCCTGTCATCAAAATGTTCCCTGACCCTTTTCATCAAATTGCTCCATGACCCTATCATCACACTGCTCCCTGCCCTTCTCATCACAATGCACCACGCACTTGTCATCAAAATGCTCCATGAGCTTTGTCATCACAAAGCTCCATGACCCTTTGCATCACAATACTCCATGCCATTGTCATCACAATGCTCCATGAACACTCTCATCAAATTGCTCCTTGCCCTTGTCATCACAATGCTCAATGGCCTTTTCATCAAAATGCTCCATGCAATTGTCATCATAATACTCCACAAGCTTGTCGTCCGAATGCTCCATGAACCTTGTCATCACAATGCTCCATGACCCCTCTCATCACAATGATCCATGACACCAGTTATCACAATGTTCCATGCCCCTTGTCACTACAGTGCTCCATGATGCCCGTCATCACAATTATCCATGGTCTACACATCACAATGCTCCCCAGTCTTGCCATCACAATGCTCCATGCCCTGGTCATCAGTATTCTCCACGTCCTTGTCATCACAATGCTCTTTGACACATCTCATCACAATTTTACATGCTCTTTTCATCAAAATTCTCCATGCCCTTGTCATCGCAATGCTCCATGACCCCTGTCATAGCAAGCTTCATGCGCTTGTCATCACAATGCTTCACGAATATGTCATCAAAATTGTCAATGGCCCTTATCATCACAAAGCTCCAAGCCCTTGTCATCACAATGCTCCATTACCTTTGTCATCACAATCCTCCATGACACTTGGCATCACAATGCTCCATGCCATTGTCATCACAATTGTCCATGACATAGGTCATCACAATGCTCCCTGACACAGGTCATCACAATGCTCCCTGACACCTGTCTTCACAATTCTGCATGATGTTGTCATCACCATGCTCCATGCCCTTGTCATCACAAGGAGCCATGCCCATTGCCATCACAATAATCCATGAAACATGTCAGACAAAAGCTCCATGCCCCTGTCATCACAATGCTCCATGCCATTGTCATCACAATGATCCATGACTTCAGTCATCAAAATGCTTCATGACCTTGGTCATCACAATGGTCCATGCCATAGTCATCACAAGGCTCTATGACATTTGTCACCACAATGCTCCATGAACTTTTCATCAAAATGCTTTGTGACACTTGTCATCACAATGCTCCATGCCTTTCTCAGCACAATGCTCCATGAACCTTGTCATCACAATGCTCCATGCCCTTGTCAGCACAGTGCTCCATGACCTTTGTCATCACAATGCTCCAAGCCCTTGTCATCACAATGCTCCATTACCTTTGTCATCACAATCCTCCATGACACTTGGAATCACAATGCTCCATGCCATTGTCATCACAATGGGCCATGACTTAGGTCTTCACAATGCTCCCTGACACCTGTCTTCATAATACTGCATAACATTTTCATCAAAATGCTCCGTGCCATTGTCATCACAATGCGCCATTCCCACTGTCATCACAATAATCCATGAAACTTGTAAGACCAGTGTTCCATGCACCTGTCATCACAATGCTCCATGCCCTTGTCATCACAATGCTCCATGACCCCTGTCATCACAATGCTCTGTGACTCCAGTCATCACAATGCTTCATGACCTTTCTCATCAAACTGCTCCATGCCCTCGTCATCACAAGTCTCTGTGACCTTTGTCACCACAATGCTCCATGAAATTTTCATCACAATGCTCTGTGACCCTTGTCATCACAATTCTCTATGCCTTTCTCAGCACAATGCTCCATGACCCTTGTCATCACAATGCTCCATGCGCTTCTCAGCACAATACTCCATTACCCACGTCATCACAACGCGCCATGTGCCTGTCATCACAGTGCTCCACATCCTTTTCATCACAATGCTGCTTAATCCTTGTCATTACAGCACTCCATGCACTTCTCATCAAAATGCTCTCTCACCACTGATATCACAATGTTCCATCACTATTCATTCCAATACTCCATCACCCCTGTCATCACAATGTTCCATGACCCCTGTCATTAAAATGCTACATGCACTTATCATCACAATGTTCGATGACCCCTGACATCACAATATTCCATAACCCCTGTCATCAAAATGCTCCATGACACTTTTCATCACAAAGCTCCATGACCCCTGAATTCACAATATTCCATAACCACTGTAATCAAAATGTTCCATGACCCTTTTCAGCAAATTATTCAATGACCCTGTCATCGCATTGCTCCCTGCCCTTCTCATCACAATGCACGTCACCCTTGTCATCAGAATGCTCCATGACATTTGTCATCACAAAGCTCCATAACTCTGGGCATCACAATGCTCCATGCCATTGTCATCACAATGCTCCATGAACCCTCTCATCACATTGCTCCATGCCGTTGTCATCACAAAGCTCCATGACGCTTTTCATCACAATGCTCCATGCCCACTCTCATCACAATAATCCATGAAACATTTCAGACCAATGCTCCATGCCCTTGTCATCACAATGCTCCATTCCCCCTGTCATAACAATGCTCCATGAAACCTGCCATCACAAGGATCCACAGCCTTGTCATCAAAAGACTCCATGACCCTTTTCATCACAATGCTCCAAGACCCTGTAATGACAATGCTCCATGCAATTGTCATCAGAAAGCTCCGTGACGCATGTCATCAGAATGCTCCGTGGACTTCTCATTCACTATGCTCCATGCCCTTGTCATCACAATGATCCAAGACCCATGTAATCACAATGCTCCATGCCCCTTTTAATCTCAATGCTCCAAGAACCCTGTCATCCCATGCACCATGTCCATCATCATAATGATTCATGCTATTGTCATCACAATGAAATCAATATGCTCCATGACTTCTCTCATCACAATGCTCCAAACACTTGTGATCACAATGTTCCATAACACTTGTCATCACAATGCCCCATGACGCTCCTCATCAGAGTTAACCATGGTCTTCTCATCACAATGCTCCATGAAATTTGTCATCAGAATGCTCAATACAATTGTCATCACAATGCTCCCTGACATTTGTCGAGAGTATGCTCCTTTAAACCTGCCCTGACAAGGCTCCATGCCTTTTTCATCACAATGATCCATGCCCTTTTCATCACAATGCTCAAAGACCCCTGTAATCACAATGCTCCATTCCCCTTTTCATCACAAACATCCATGACACATGTCATCAGAATGCTCCATGGCCTTCTCATCACAATGCTCCATGCCCTTGTTATCACAGTGCTCCAAGACCCCTGTCATCACAATACTCCATGAATATTTTCATCCCAATGCTCCATGATCTTCTCATCACAATGCTCCATGATCCCTGTCATCACAACGTTCCGTGCTCCTTGAAATCAAAATGATCCATGACCTCTGTCATCACAATGCTCCAAACCCTTGTGATCACATTGTTCCACAACACTTGTCATCACAACGCTCCATGATGCCTGTCATCACAATACTCCATGCCCGTGTCATCACAATGCTCCATGACCATTGTTATCACAATGCTCAATACACTTGTCATCACAATGCTCCCTGACACTTGGCTGCACAATGCTCCATGCCATTGTCATCACAATGCACCAAGACATATGTCATCACAATGCTCCCTGACACCTGTCTGCACAGTACTACATGACCTTCTCATAACAATGCTGCATGCCCTTGTCATCACAATGCGCCATATCCACTGTCATCTCAATAATCCATGAAACTTGTCAGACCAATGCTCCATGCCCCTGTCATCACAATGCTCCATGCCCTTGTCATCACAATGTTCCGTGATTCCAGTCATCACAATGCTTCATGACCTTTGGCATCAAAATTGTCCATGCCCTCGTCATCACAGGGCTCTGTGAAATTTGTTACCATAATGCTCCATGAACTTTTCATTCACAATGCTCTGTGACCCTTGCCATCACAATGCTCCATGCCTTTGTCAGCAGAGTGCTCCATGACCCTTGTTATCACAATGCTCCATGTGCTTGTTATCAAAATTTTCCACAAACTTGTCATCAGAATGCTCCATAAAACTTGTCATCACAATGCTCCATGTACTTCTCATCAAAATGCTCTCTCACCACTGATATCAAAATGTTCCATCACTAGTCATCACAATACTCCCTCACCCCTGTCATGACAATGTTCCACGGCCTTGTCATCACAAGGCTCCATGACCCTTGTCATCACAATGCTCCAAGACCCCTGTAATCACTATGCTCCGTGCTATTGTCATCACAAATCTCCATGACGCATGTCATCAATCTGCTCCACGGCCTTCTCATCACAATGCTCCATGCCCTTGTCATCACAATGCTCCAAGACAACTGTAATCAAAATGCTCCATGCCACTTTTCATTCAATGCTCCATGAACTCTGTAATCACAATGAACCATGCCCATCATCATGCAGACTTATCAATACATAGGTTTTAAGATTCCTACTAGTCAGATATATTCCTCTGCCAGAAATATGGGGTTTTGAGTCCATTTCACTGAGGAAAGTGTAGGTCTTGTCTATTCAGTATTTGGTTTTTGGAACGGTAACTGTACTAATATCAAACTCTGGTTTTATGCATCACCCCACCTCTCCTTCCCCGTTAAGCAGGCATAAGAGTGTTTTCTAAATGTGAGACTCTGTTCTCTTTCCTAACTCAGTTCATGTGTAGCCATGTTTACAGGACCTTCATAAGTGATATCTTATGATAAGTTTCTTTTTCTGTGTGACTTATTTCACTTAGAATCATCGTACCTGAATCCACTCATTTTGCTGCTACTGGCCTTATAACATTGATTTCATGGCTGAGGGATATTCCATCGTACGTAAGTAACACAATTTCTTGAACCATTTTTGTCTTTCCTAGGATATTAAAGGTGTACCCAATTTGAGGTTCTTGTAAGCAGTGCAGCACTAAATTTTGAGGTGGCTCTGTCTTATTGATTTTCAGTAATCCCAAGGTATATTCCCTAGACTGGAAGTGCCCTTGGTTCTGTTGTTCTGTTGTTTCCTTGTTTTAGGGAGCACAATGCACTCCTCCAGAGAGGCAGTTGGCAATTTACATCCTGCCCATCAGCATAACTAGGCTCCCTGTTCTCCAGGACCTGTCTTGCCTTTCTGGTTTTTACACATTTTGCGGATGTCCCTTTTGACTGGTGGGAAGTGATCCTTCATTGTAGTTCAGATTTGCGTTGCCCGCTTGCTTGCTTGGCCAAAAAGGACGTATGCGTTTTCTCCTTAATATATTCAGGAGAAAACACATACGCCCTTTCTGGCCAAGTGCATCATTGTCGAAGTTGTGCCCCTCTTCCTGTGCTTTAAAGGTGATTGCAATGTACCTCCTGATATATGTTTCCTGCTATTCTGGATCGCTTTCAAGTCCGCCTCGTTGCATTCCCTCCACAGATTTTTGGACGATTGTTGTCCTTTACTTCTCTGACAGTTTGTGCATTGCTGTGCCCCTAAGCTCCATTTTTCAACTCGTTTTTTGTGAATTGACCGCAAGTCCAAATTTTGGTTCAAGACCTATACTGGTTCCAGTCGGGTGGCTGAGACTTTGGTTAATTCTTCTTCCTTCCAGGAAATTAGAGTGACATGTGCCCGTCCAAATGCCTAACAGCTACTCTCTCATTGGTTCTCCCTCTTCCCTTTCATCCTCTGCCAAATTGGCAACGTGTGCGAACAAGGAGGTTAAAAGGGCTGTCTTTCCAAGTTGGGAGATTGGTAGTAAATCTGTTGGAAAGTCAAACCGGAGCACCAGGAGAGGGATTATTAGTTGAGTTTTAGAAATCTTTCATATTCAGAGTGGGTCCATTCTCTAGGGTTCCCGTACATGTAATTGCTGTAATAATATTCCCTTCAAGCTGGAGAATTGGGACCCTTGGAATGTGGGCCACTCGGTATTGCTTTAAAGGGTCTGCCTTTGCTCACCGAATATCACCAATCCTCTCATTCCCAAGTGTCCAGACTTTTGCCACATCCAGCTGTCGTTGTAGATATAGTCATTCCAGGTTGCATCAGAGTCCCTGAAGGAATTGTAAAGAATTTCCCTGTTTTTTTGTTTTGTTTTTGAAATTACTTTTTATAGTGGGTTTGAACTGATTCTCACTGCTATGTTTATGCCAGTCTAGACAAACTTCATTCCCTTACGGAGACATATCTAATACATAGGTTTTAAGATTCTTACCAGTCAGATATATTGCTCTGCGGGAAATATGGCGTTTTGAGTCCCTTTCACTGAGGAAAGTGCAGGTATTTTCTATTCCGTAGTTGGTTTTTGGAACGGTACGTGTACTAATATCAAACTCTGGTTTTATGCATCACCCTACCCCTCTTTCCCCGTTAAGCAGGCATAAGAGTGTTTTCTAAATGTGAGACTCTGTTCTCTTTCCTAACTCAGTTCATGTGTAGCCATGTTTACAGGACCTTCATAAGTGATATCTTATGATAAGTTTCTTTTAGTCTGTAACTTATTTCATTTAGAATCATCGTAACTGAATCCACTCATTTGGAAACTACTGGCCTTATGACATTGATTTCATGGCTGACTGATATTCCATCGTACATAAGTAACACAATTTCTTGAACCATTTTTGTCTTTCCTGGGATATTTAAGGTGTACCCAAGTTGAGGTTCCTGTAAGCAGTGCAGCCCTAAATTTTGGGGTAGCTCTGTCTTATTGATTTTCAGTTTTCCCAAGGTATATTCCCTAGACTATAATGGCGCTTGGCTCTGTAGCTCTGTTGTTTCCTTGTTTTAGGGAACACAATGCACTCCTCCAGAGAGGCAGTTGGCAATTTACATCCTTTCAGTCAGCATAACTAGGCTCCCTGTTCTCCAGGGCCTATATTGCCTTTCTGGTTTTCACACATTTTGCGGATGTCCCTTTTGACCGGTGGGATGTGATACTTCATTGTAGTGCAGATTTGCATTGCCCGCATTCTTGCTTGGCCAAAAAGGGCGTATGCATTTTCTCCTGAATATATTCAGGAGAAAACGCATACGTCCTTTTTAGCCAAGTGCATCATTGTCGAAGTTGTGCCCCTATTCCTGTGCTTTAAAGGCGATTCCAATGTACCTCTTGAAATCTCTCTCCTGCTATTCTGGCTCGCTTTCAAGTCTCCCTCCTTGCCTTCCCTCAACAGATTTTCAAAAGATTGTTGTCGTTTATTACTCTGCCAGTTTGTGCAATGCTGTGCCCCTGAGCTCCATTTTTCAACTCGTTTCTTGTGAGCTGAGCGCAAGTCCAAAATTTTGGTTAAGGACCTATACTGGTTCCCGGCGGGTGTCTGAGACTTTGGTTAACTCTACTTCCTGCCGGGAAATTAAATTGACATGTGCCGTCCAAATGTCTAACAGCTATTCTCTCATTGGTTTTCCCTCTTCCCTTTCATTATCTACCAAATTGGCCACCTGTGAGAACCAGGAGCTTAAAGGGGCTGTCTCTCCAAGTTGGGAGATTGATAGTAAAGCAGGTGCAAATTCAAACCGGAGCACCAGGAGAGGGATTATTAGTTGAGTTTTAGAAACCTTTCATATTCACAGTGTGTCCATTCTCTATGTCTCCCGTACCTGTTATAGCTGTAGTAATATTCCCTTCATTCTGGAGAGTTGGGACCCTTGGAATGTGTGCCTCGCATTGTTGCTTTAAAGGGTCTGCATTTGCTCACCGAATCTCACCAATCCTCTCAGTCCCAAGTGTCCAAACTTATGCCACATCCAGCTGTCGTAGTAGATAGGGTCATTCCAGGTTTCATCAGAGCCCCTGAAGGAAGTGTAAAGAATTTCACTGTTTTTTAGTTTTGTTTTTTAAATTCCTTTTTATAGTGGGTTTGAACTGATACTCACTGCCATGTTTATGCCAGTCTTGACAAACTTGATTCCCTTACGGAGACATATCAATACATAGATTTTAAGATTCTTACCAGTCAGATATATTCCTCTGCGGGAAAAATGGCGTTTTGAGTCCCTTTCACTGAGGAAAGTGTAGGTCATGTTTATTCCGTATTTGGTTTTTGGAACGGTACCTGTACTAATATCAAACTCTGGTTCTATGCATCAACCCACCTCTCCTTCCCCCTTAAACAGGCACAAGAGTGTTTTCTAAATGTGAGGCTCTGTTCTCTTCCCTAACTCAGTTCATGTGTAGCCTTGTTTAGAGAACCTTCATAAGTGATATCTTATGATAAATTTATTTTTCTCTGTGACTTATTTCACTTAGAATCATCGTACCTGAATACACTCATTTTGAAGCTACTGGTCTTATGACATTGATTTCATGATTAGGGATATTACATCGTATGTAAATACCACAATTTTTTGAACCATTTTTGTCTTTCCTGCATATTTATGGTGTACCCAAGTTGAGGTTCTTGTAACAAGTGCAGCCCTAAATTTTGAGGTGGCTCTATCTTATTGCTTTTCAGTTTTCCCAAGTTATATTCCCTAGACTGGAAGAGCCGTTGGCTCTGTAGCTCTGTTGTTTACTTGTTTTAGGGAACACAATGCACCCCTCCAGAGAGGCAGTTAGCAATTTATATCCTGCCCATCAGCATAACTAGGCTCCCTGTTCTCCATTGCCTGTCTTGCCTTTCTGGCTTTTACACATTTTGCGGATGTCCCATTGGACCGGTGGGAAATGATACTTCTTTGTAGTGCAGATTTGCATTGCCCGCCTGCTTGCTTGGCCAAAAAGGGCATAAGCGTTTTCTCCTGAATATATTCAGGTGAAAACGCATACACCCTTTTTGGCCAAGTGCATCATTGTAGAAGTTGTGCCCCTCTTCCTGTGCTTTAAATGTGATTCCAGTGTACCTCTTGAAATCTGTTTCCTGCTATTCTGCCTTGCTTTCAAGTCCGCCTCGTTGCCTTCCTTCAACAGATATGTGGACGATTGCAGTCCTTTATTACTCTGCCAGTTTGTGAATTGCTGTGTCCCTGAGCTCCATTTTTTAACTCGTTTTTTGTGAGCTGACCGCAAGTCCAAAATTTTGGTTCAGGACCTATACTGGTTCCCGGCGGGTGACTGAGACTTTGGTTAATTCTTCCTCCTTCTGGGAAATTAGAGTGGCATGTGCCCGTCCAAATGCCTAACAGCTACTCTCTCATTGGTTCTCCCTCTTACCTTTCATCCTCTGCCAAATTGGCAACTTCTGTGATCGAGAAGGTTAAAGGGGCTGTCTCTCCAATTTGGGAGATTGATAGTAAAGCAGTTGGAAAGTCAAACTGTTGCACCAGGAGAGGGACTATTATTTGAGATTTAGAAAGATTTCGTATTCACAGTGTGTCCTTTCTCTAGGTTTCCCGTACATGTTATAGATGTAGTAATATTCCCTTCAACCTGGAGAGTTGGGACCCTTGGAATGTGTGCCACACATTATTGCTTTAAATGGTCTGCATTTGCTCACCGAATCTCACCAATTCTCTCAGTCCCAAGTGTCCAGCATTATGCCAGAACCAGCTCACATTGTAGATAGGGTCATTCCAGGTTTCATCAGAGCCCCTGAAGGAATTATATAGAATTTCCCTATTTTTTTGTTTTGTTTTTGAAATTCCTTTTTATAGAGGGTTTGAGCTGATTCTCACTGCCATGTTTATGGCAGTCAAGACACACTTTATTCCCTTACGGAAACATATCAATACATAGGTTTTAAGTTTCTTTCTAGTCAGATATATACCTCTTCGGGAAATATGGAGTTTTGAGTCCTTTTCACTGAGGAACGTATAGGTATTTTCTATTCCATAGTTGGTTTTTGGAATGGAACATGTACTAATATCAAACTCTGGTTTTATGCATCACCCCACCTCTCCTTCCCCCTTAAGCAGGCATAAGATTGTTTTCTAAATGTGAGACTCTGTTCTCTTTCCTAAATCAGTTCATGTGTAGCCATGTTTACAGTACCTTCATAAGTGATATCTTATGATAAGTTTCTTTTTCTCTGTGACTTATTTCACTCAGAATCGTCATATCTGAATCCACTCATTTTGCTTCTACTGGCCTTATGACATTGATGTCATGGCTGACTGATATTCCATCGTACGTAAGTAACACAATTTCTTGAACCAGTTTTGTCTTTCCTGGGATATTTAATGTGTACCCAAGTTGAGATTCTTGTAAGCAGTGCAGCACTAAATTTTGCGGTGGCTCTGTCTTATTGATTTTCAGTTTTACCAAGGTATATTCCCTAGACTGGAAGTGTCCTTGGCTCTGTAGCTCTGTTGTTTACTTGTTTTAGGGAACACAATGCAGTCCTCCAGAGAGGCAGTTGGCAATTTACATCCTGCCCACCAGCATATCTAGGCTTCCTTTTCTCCAGGGCCTGTCTTGCCTTTCTGGTTTTTACACATTTTGCGGATGTCCCTTTTGACCGGTGGGAAGTGGTACTTCATTGTAGTGTAGATTTGCATTGCCCGCTTGCTTGCTTGGAAAAAAGGGCGTATGCGTTTTCTCCTGAATATATTCAGCAGAAAACACATACGCCCTTTCTGGCCAAGTACATCATTGTTAAAATTGTGCCCCTCTTCCTGTGCTTTAAAGGCGATTCCAATGTACCTCTTGAAATCTGTTTCCTGCTATTCGGGCTCGCTTTGACGTCTTCCTCGTTGCCTTCCCTCAACAGATTTTTGGACGATTTTTGTCCTTTATTCCTCTGACAGTTTGTGCTTTGCTGTGCCCCTAAGCTCCATTATTCAACTCGTTTTTTTGTGAGCTGACCGCAAGTCCAAAATTTTGGTTCAGGACCTATAATATTCCCGGCGGGTAGCTGAGGCTTTGGTTAATTATTCTTCCTGCCTGGAAATTAGAGTGACATGTGCCCGTCCAAATGCCTAACAGCTACTCTCTCATTGGTTCTACCTCTTCCCTTTCAGCCTCTGCTAAATTGGCAACATGTGCGTACCAGGAGGTTAAAGGGCCTATCTAAACAAGTTGGGAGATTGATAGTAAAGCAGTTGGAAAGTCACAACAGAGCACCAGGTGAGGGATTATTAGTTGAATTATAGAAACCTTTCGTATTCACAGTGTGTCCATTCTCTAGGTTTCCCATACATGTTATAGCTGTAGTAATATTCCCTTCAATCTGTAGAGTTGGGACCCTTTGAATGTGTGCAACACGTTATTGCTTTAAATGGTATGCATTTGCTCACCGAATCTCACCAATCCTCTCAGTCCCAAGTGTCCAGCCTTATGCAACATCCAGCTGTCGTTGTAGATAGGGTCATTCCAGTTTTCATCACAGCCCCTGAAGGAATTGTAGAGAATTTCCCAGTTTTTTTTTTTGTTTGTTTTTGAAATTCTTTTTATAGTGGTTTTGAGTTGATTCTCACTGCCATGTTTAAGCCAATCTAGACACACTTGATTCCCTTTCAGAGACATATCGATACATAGGTTTTAAGATTCTTACTACTTTGATATATTCCTCTGCGGGGAATATGGGTGTTCAGTCCCGTTCACTGAGGAAGGAGTAGGTCTTGTCTATTCTGTTTTTGGATTATGGAACGGTACCTGTGCTAATATCAAACTCTGGTTTTGTACATCTTCCCACCTCTCTTTCCCCTGAAGCAGGCATAAGTATGTTTTCTCCATGTGAGACACTGTTCTCTTTCCTAATTCAGTTCATATGTAGCCATGTTTACATTTCCTTCATAAGTGATATCTTATGTCAGAATGCTCCATGGCTCTTGTCATCATGATGATCTATGATGCTCTTCATCAGAATTATCCATGGTCTTCTCATCACAATGATCCACAGTCTTGCCATCACATTGCTCCATGCCCTGATCATCACAATGCTCCTTTACCTTTGTCATCACAATCGTCCATGACACGTGTCATCACAATGCTCCATGTTATTGGCATCACAATGGAACATGACATATGTCATCACAATGATCCCTGACACCTGTCTTCACTATAGTCCATGACGTTGTCATCACAATGTTCCATGCTCTTTTCATCACAATGCACCATGCCCACTCTCATCACAATAATCCATGAAATTTGTGAGACCAATGCTCCATGCCCCTGTCATCACAATGCTCCGTGACTCCATTCATCACAATGCTTCATGATATTTGTCATCACAATGGTCAATGCCCTCGTCATCACAAGGCTCTGTGACCTGTGTAACCACAATGCACCATGAACTTTTCATCACAATGCTCCATGCCTTTCTCAGCACAACACTCAATGACACTTGTCATCACAATGCTCCATGCGCTTGTCAGCAAAATGCTCCACCAGCTTGTCATCACAATGCTCCATGCACTTCTCATCAAAATGCTCTGTCACCACTGATATCACAATGTTCCATCACTGGTCATCACAATACGCCCTCATCCTTGTCATCACAATGTTCCATGACCGCTATCATCACAATACTACATGCCCTTATCATCACAGTGCTCCATGACCCATGACATCACAATTCTCCATAACCCATGTCATCAAAATGCTCCATGACCTTTTTCGTCACAATGCTCCAATACCCCTTACCTCACCATGCTCCATAATCCATATTATCAAAATGCTCCATGACCTTTGTCATCACAAATCTCCATGACGCTTGTCATCACAATGCTCGATTACCTTCTCATAACAATGCTCCATGCCCTTGTCATTACAGTCCTCCATGAACCCTGTACCACAGTGTTCTGGGCCCTTGTCATCACAAGGCGCCAGGCCCACTCTCATCACAATAATCCATGAAACATTTCAGACCAGTGCCCCATGGCCTTGTCATCACAATGCTCCATTACCCCTGTCATAACAATGCTCCATGACCCCTGTCATCACAATGCACCGTGCCCATCACCATAATATTTCATGCTATTGTCATCACAATGAAATCAAAATGCTCAATGACCTCTGTCATCAAAATGCTCCAAACCTTTCTGATCACAGTGTTCCATAACACTTGTCATCACAATGCCCCATGACGCTGGTCATCACAATTATCCATGGTCTTCTCATCACAATGCTCCCTGATCTTTGTCATCACAATGCTCAATACACTTATCATCTCAATGCTCCCTGACAGTTGTCATCAGTATGCTCCTTGAACCCTGTCATGACAAGGCTCCATGCATTTTTCATCACAATGATCCATTCCTTTTTCATCTCAATGCTCCAAGACCCCTGTAATCAAAATGAACCATGTCCTTGTGATCACAAAGCTCCATGACGCATGTCATCAAAATGCTCCATTGCTTCTCATCACAATGCTCCATGCCCTTGTCATCACAATTCTTCCAAACCCCTGTAATCACAATGCTCCATGCACCTTTTCCTCAGAATGCTCCATGACCCTTTTCATCAAAATGCTCCATTAACCCTGATATCACAATGTTCCATAACCCCTGTCATCAAAATGTTCCATTACACTTTTCATCAATTTGCTCCATGACCCTGTCATCACAATGCTCCCTGCCCTTCTCATCACAATGCACCACGACCTTGTCATCAAAATGCTCCATGACTTTTGTCATCACAAAGCTCCATGACCCTTGGCATCACAATGCTCCATGCCATTTCATCACAATGCTCCATGAAACCTCCCATCTCATTGCTCCATGCCCTTGTCACCACAATGCTCCATGACGCTTGTCATCACAATGCTCGATACTCTTCTCATCACAATGCTCCATAACCTTGTCATTATAATCCTCTAGGACACATGTATCACAGTGTTCCGTTCCCTAGTCATCACAATGCTCCATTACCCCTGTCATAATAATGCTCCATGACGCCTGCCATCACAATGTTCCACGGCCTTGTCATCCAAGTCTCCATGACCCCTGTCATCAAAATACTCAATGAATATTTTCAGCCCAATGCTCCATGACCTTCTCATCACAATGCTCATTGACCCTTGTCATCACAATGCTCCATGACCCCTCTCATCACAATGATCCATGACACCTGTCATCACAATGCTCCATGCCCTTTTTCATTACAGTGATCCATGACGCTCTTCATCATAATTATCCATGGTCTTTTCATCTCAATGCTCCACGGTCTTGCCATCACAATTCTCCATGCCCTGTTCATCACAATGCTCCATGTCCCATGTCATTACAATTCTCCAAATCCTTGTCATCACAATGCACCAGGACACTTCTCATCACAATATTATATGATATTTTCATCACAAATCTCCATGCATTTGTCATCGCAATGCTCTATGACCCCTGTCATAGCAAGCTCCATGCGTTTTTCATCACAATGCTTCATTACATTGTCATCAAAATTCTCAATGGCCCTTGTCATCACAATGCTCCATGCCCTGTCATCACAATGCCCCTTGACCCTTGACATCACAATGTTCCAAGCCCTTGTCTTCAAAATGCTCCATTACCTTTGTCATCACAATCCTCCATGACACTTGGTATCACAATGCTCGATGCCATTGTCATCACAATGGACAATGACATATGTCATCACAATGCTCCCTGACACCTGTCTTCACAATACTCCATGAGCTTGTTATCACAATGTTCCATGCAATTGTCATCACAATGCGCCATGCCCACTGTCATCAAAATAATCCATGAAAGTTGTCAGCCAAATGTTCCATGACCGTGTCATCACAAACTTCCATGCCCTTATCATCACAATGCTCTATGACCCCTGTCATCACAATGCTCCATGACTCCAGTCATCACAATGCTTCATGACCCTTGTCATCACAGTGGTCCATGCCCTCGTCACACAAGGCTCTGTGACCTTTGTCACCACAATGCTCCATGCCCTTGTCCTCACAATGCTCCATGCCCACTGTCATCACAATAATCCATGAAAGTTTTCAGCCCAATGTTCCATGCCCCTGTCATCACATTGCTCCATGCCCCTGTCATCACAATGCTCCCCAACCTTGTCATCACAATGCTCCGTGACTCCAGTCATCACAATGCTTCATGACCTTTGTCATCACAATGGTCCATGCCCTCATCATCACAAGGCTCTGTGATCTTTTTCACCACTATGCTCCATGAACATTTAATCCCAATGCTCTGTGAGCCATGTCATCACAATTCTCCATGCCTTTGTCAGGACAATGCTCCATGACAATTGTCATCACAATGCTACATGCCCTTGTCAGCACAATGCTCCATGACCCATGTCATCACAGTGTGCCATGCGCTTGTCATCACAGGGCTCCCCAACCTTGTCATCACAATGCCCCGTAAAACTTGTCATCACACAGCTCCATGCACTTCACATCAAAATGCTGTCTAACCACTAATATCATAATTTTCCAAAACTAGTCATCACAATATTCCCTCTCTCCTGTCATCACAATGTTTCACGGCATTGTCATCACAAGGCTCCATGACCCAAGTAATCACAATGCTCCATGCCAATTTTCATCTCAATGCTCCATGAACCTTGTCATCACAACGAACCATGCCCATCAGCATAATGCTTCACGCTATTGTCATCACAATGAAATCAAAATGCTACATGACATCTGTCATCAAAATGCTCCAAACCCTTGTGATCACAATGCTCCATAACACTTGTCATTACAACGCCCCATGACGATCGTTATCACAATTATCCACGCACTTCTCATCACAATGTTCCATGACCTTTTTCATCACAATGTTCAATACATTTGTCATCACAATGCTCCCTGACACTTGTCGTCAGTATGCTACTTGAACCCTGTCATGACAAGGCTCCATGCCTTTTTCATCTCAATGATCCATGTCCTTTTCTTCACAATGCTCTAAGACCCCTGTGATCACAATGCTGCATGCACCTTTTCATCAGAATGCTCCATGAGACTTCTCATCACAAGGCTCAGTGGGCTTCTCATCACAATGCTCCAGGACCTTCTCATCACAATGCTCCAGGACCTTGTCATCACAATGTTCCATTCCCTTGTCAACACAATGCTCCATGACCCCTGCCATCACAAAACTCCATGAACATTTTCAGCCCAATGATCTATGACCTTCTCATCACAATGTTCCATGACCACTGTCATCACAACGCTCCATGGCCACTGACAACACAATGAATCTGGACTCTTTTCATCAAACTGCTCCATGACCCTTGTCATCACAATGATCTATTCCCTTGCCATCCCAATGCTCCATGACACCTGTAATCACAATGCTCCGTGACGCTTTTCATCACAGTGCTCCATTACCCTTGTCATCAAAATGCTCCATGCATTTGTCAGCAAAATGCTACATGACCTTGTCATCACAATGCTCCATGCGCTTGTCATCAAAATACTCTATTCCCATTGTCATCAAAATCCTCCATGAACCTTGGGTTTACATTGCTTCATGCCATGTCATGACAATGCTCCATGCTACTTGAAATGAAAATGATCCATGACCTCTGTCATCACAATGCTCCAAACCCTTGTGATCACAATGTTCCATAACACTTGTCATCACAACGCTCCATGATGCCTGTCATCACAATGCTCCATGACCGTTGTCATCACAATGCTCAATACACTTGTCATGACAATGCTCCCTGACACTTGACGTCACAATGCTCATTGAAAGCTGTCATGAAAAGTTTCCATGACATTTTCATCACAATGCACCATGCCTTTTTCATCACAATGCTCCATGCTATTGTCATCACAATACTCCAGAAACTTGTCATCAGAATGCTCCATGACCCTTGTTATCACAATGATCCATGACACTTGTCATCACTATTCTCCATGCCCCGTGTCATTACAGTGCTCGATGACACTCGTCATCAAAATGCTCCATGGTCTTGCCATCACAATGCTCCACGGACATGCCATCACAATGTTCCATGCCCTGGACATCACAATGCTCCATGTCCCTTGTCATCACAATGTTCCATGACACTTCTGATCACCATGATACATGCTCTTGTCATCACAATCCTCCATGACACTTGGCATCACAATGCTCCATGCCATTGTCATCACAATGGACCATGACATATGCCATCACAATGCTCCCTGACACCTGTCTTCACAATAAGCAATGAATATGTCATAACAATGCTCCATGCCCTTGTCATCACAATGCTCCATGCCGTTGTCGTCACAATGCACCATGAACTGTGTCATCACGATGCTCCGTGACTCCAGTCATCACAATGCTTCATGACCTTTGTCATCACAATGGTCCATGCTCTCGTCATCACAAGTCTCTGTGACCTTTGTCACCACAATGCTCCATGAACTTTTCATCACAATGCTCCGTGACCCTTGTCATCGCAATGCTCCATGCCTTTGTCAGAACAGTGCTCCATGACCCTTGTCATCACAATGCTCCATGCGCTTCTCAGCACAATGCTCCATGACCCATGTCATCATAATGGGCCATGCGCTTGTCATCACAATGCTCCACAACTTTGTCATCACAATGCTCCATAAACCTTGTTATCACAATGCTCCTTGCACTTCTCATCAAAATGCTCTCTCACCACTAATATCACAATGTTCCATCACTAGTCATCACAATACTCCATCACCACTGTCATCACAATGTTCCATGACCCCAGTAATCACAGTGCTCCATGCCCTTGTCATCACAAAGCTCCATGATGCATGTCATCAGAATGCTCCATGGCCTTCTCATCACAATGCTCCATGACCTTGCCATTACAATGCTCCATTACCACTGTCATCACAATGCTCCATGACCACTGACGTCACAGCGCTCCATGACCCCTGACAACACAATGATCCGGGACTCTTGTCATCAAAATGCTCCATGATACTTGAAATCACAGTGATCCATGCGCTTGTCATCCCAATGCTCCATGACCCCTGTAATCAGAATGCTCCGTCACGCTTTACATCTCAGTGCTCCATGACCCTTGGCATCACAATGCTCCATGCCATTGTCATCACAATGCTCCATGAAACCTATCATTACATTGCTCCATGCCCTTGTCATCACAAAGCTCCATAACACTTGTCATCACAATGCTCGATGCCCTTCTCATCACAATGCTCCATTACCATTGTCATCACAATGCTCAATAAACTTGTCATCACAATGCTCACTGACACTTGTCGTCAGAATGCTCCTTGAACACTGTCATGAAAAGGCTCCATGCCTTTTTCATCACAATGCTCGATGCCCATTTCATCACAATGCTCCATGCCATTGTCATCACATTAATCCTCAAGCTTGTCATCAGAATGGTCCATAACCCTTGTCATCACAATGATCCATGACACCTGTAATCACAATTCTGCATGCCCCTTGTCATTACAGTGCTCCATGATGCTCATCATCACAATTATCCATGGTCTTCTTATCACAATGCTCCACATCCTAGTCATCACAATGCTCCATAAAAATTGTAATCACAATGCTCAATGCGCTTCTCATCAAAATGCTCTCTCACCATTGATTTCACAATGTTCCATCACTATTCATCACAATACTCCCTCAACCCTGTCATCACAATGTTCCATAACCCCAGTCATCACAATGCTTCATGCCCTTATCGTCACAATGTACCAATCCCTTGTAATCAAAATGCTCCATGACCACTGTCATCACAACGCTCCATGACCCGTGACAACACAATGATCCGGGACACTTGTCATCTGAATGCTCCATTACCCTTGTCATCAAAATGATCCATGACCTTGCCATCCCAATGCTCCATGACCCCTGTAATCACCATGCTCCATGACGCTTGTCATCACAGTGCTCCATGACCCTTGTCATCAAAATGTTCCGTGCATTTTTCAGCAAAATGCTACATGACCTTGTCATCACAATGCTCCATGTGCTTGTCATCACAGTACTCCATTCCGATTGTCATCAAAATCCTCGATGAAACTTGGGTTCACATTGCTTCATGCCCTTGTCATCACAATGCTCCATGGTCGTTGAAATGAAAATGTTCCATGCCCTCTCTCATCACAATGCTCCAAACCCTTGTGATCACAATGTTCCATAACCCTTGTCATCACAACGCTCCATGATGCCTGTCATCACAATGCTGCATGAACTTTGTCATCACAATGCTCAATGCACTTGTCATCACAAAGCTCCCTGACACTTGTCGTCAGAATGCTCCTTGAAACCTGTCATGAAAAGACTCCATGCCTTTTTCATCACAATGCTCCATGCCCTTTTCATTACAATGCTCCATGCCAGTGTCATCACAATACTCCACAAGCTGGTCATAAGAAGGCTCCATGACCCCTCTCATCAAAATGATCCATGACACCTGTCATCACAATGCTCCATTCCCCTTGTCATTACAGTGCTCCATGACGCTCGTCATCACAATTACCCATGATCTTCTCATCATAATGTTCCACGGTCTTGCCATCACAACGCTGAATGCCCTGGTCATCACAATTCTCCACAGCCCTCTCATCACAATGCGCCGTGACACTTCTCATCACAATGTTACATGCTCTTGTCATCACAATTATCCATGCATTGTCATCGCAATGCTCCATGACCCCTGCCATAGCAATCTCCATGTGTTTGTCATCGCAATGCTTCACGACGTTGTCATCAAAATTCTCAATGGCCGTTGTCATCACAATGCTCCATGCCCTTGTCATCACAATGTTCCATTACCTTTGTCATCACAATCCTCCATGACACTTGGCATCACAATGCTCCATGCCATTGTCATCACAATGCACCTTGACATATGTCATCACAATGCTCCCTGACACCTGTCTTCACAATAATCCATGACCTTGTCATCACAATGCTCCATTCCCTTGTTATCACAAGGCGCCATGCCCACTGTCATCACAGTAATCCATGAAACTTGTCAGACCAATGTTCCATGCCCCTGTCATCACAATGCTCCATGACCCTTGACAACACAATGATCCGGGACTCTTGTCATGAAAATGCTCCATGACCATTGCCATCACAATACTCCATGCCCTTGCCATCCCAATGCTACAAGACACCTGTAATCAAAATGCTCCATGCCCCTTTTCATCTCAATGCTCCTTGAACCCTCTCATCACAATGCACCATGCCCATCATCATAATGCTTCATGCTATTGTCATCACAATGAAATCAAAATGCTACATGACCTCTGTCATCACAATGCTCCAAACCCTTGTGATCACAATTTTCCATAACACTTGTCATCACAATGCCCCATAACGCTCGTCATCACAATTATCCATGGTCTTCTCATCACAATGCTCCATGAACTTCGTCATCACAATGCTCAATACACTTGTCATCACAATGCTCCCTGGCTCTTTCCATAAGTATGCTCCTTGAACCCTGTCATGACAAGGCTCCTTGCCTTTTTCATCACAATGATCCAGAGCCTTTTCATCATACTGCTCCAAGACCCCTGTAATCACAATGCTCTTTGCCCTGGTCATCACAAAGCTCCATGACGCATGTCATCAGAATGCTCCTTGGCCTTCTCTCACAATTCTCCATGCCGTTGTAATCACAATGCTCCAAGACCACTGTAATCACAATGCTCCATGCCCCTTTTCATCAGAATGCTCCATGAGAGTTGTCATCATAAGGCTCCATGGTCTTCTCATCACAATGCTCCATGAAGCCTCTCATCACATTGCTCCATGCCCTTGTCATAACAAAGGTCCATGATGCTTGTTACAATGCTAGATGCCCTTCTCATCACAATGCTCCATGCCCTTGTCATTACAATCCTCAATGACCCATGTATCACAGTGTTCCGTGCCCTTGTCATCACAATGCTCCATCACACTTCTCATCAAAATGTTACATGCTTTTGTCATCACAATTCTCCATACATCTGTCATCGCAATGCCCCATGACACCTGTCATAGCAAGCTCCATGCCTTTGTCATCAAAATGATTCATACCTTGTCATCAAAATTCCCGATGTCCGTTGTCATCACAATGCTCCATGACACTTCTCATCACAATGCTCCAAGCCCTTGTCATCACAATGCTCCATTAGCTTTGTCATCACAATCCTCCATGACACTTGGCATCACAATGCTCCATGCCATTGTCATCTCAATGGACCGTGACATATGTGATCACAACGCTCCCTGTAACCTGTCTTCACAATAATCCATGACCTTGTAATCACAATGCTCCATGCCCTTGTCATCTCAGTGCGCCATGCCCACTGTCATCACAATAATCCATGAAACTTCTTAGACAAATTTTCCATGCCACTGTCATCACAATGCTCCATGTCCTTGTCATCACAAAGCTCCATGATGCATGTCATCAGAATGCTCCATTGCCTTCTCATCACAATGCTCCATGCCATTGTCATGACAATGCTCCAAGACCACTTTAATCACAATGCTCCATGCCCCTTTTCATCTCAATGCTCCATGAACCCTGTCATCACAATGCACCATGCCCATCATCATAATGCTTCTTGCTATTGTCATCACAATGAAATCAAAATGCTCCATGACCTCTGTCATTACAATGCTCCAAACCGTTGTTATCACAATGTTCCATAACACTTGTCATCACAACGCCCCATGACGCTCGTCATCACAATTTTACAGGTGTTTCTCATCACAATGCTCCATGACCTTTGTCATCACAATGCTCAATACACTTGTCATCACAATGCTCCCTGACTCTTGTCGTCAGTATGCTACTTGAACCCTGTCATGACAAGGCTCCATGCCTTTTCCATCACAATGATTCATGCCCTTTTCATCACAATGCTCCAAGACCCCTGTAATCACAATGCTCCATGCCCTTTTCATCACAAAGCTCCATGATGCATGTCATCAGAACCCTCTATGGTCTTCTCATCCAAATGCTCCATGCACTTGTCATCCCAATACTCCAAGACCCTTGTAATCACAATGCTCCTTGCCCCTTTTCATCAGAATGCTCCATGAGACTTGTCATCACAAGACTCCATGGTCTTCTCATCACAGTGCTCCTGGACCCTGTCATCACAGTGCTCCATGACCCCTGTCTTCACAATACTCCATGAACATTTTCAGCCCAAAGATCCATGACCTTCTCATCTCACTTCTCCATGACCCTTGTCATCACAATGCTCCATGACCTCTGTCATCACAACCCTCCATGACCCCTGACAACACAGGGATCCGGGACTCTTGTCATCAAAATGCTCCATAACCCTTGTCATCACAATGATCCATGCCATTTCATCCCAATGCTCCATGATCCATGTAATCACAATGCTCCATGAGGATTGTCATCACAGTGCTCCGTGACCCTTTTTATCAAAATGCTCCATGCCTTTGTCAGCACAATGCTACATGGCCTTGTCATCACAATCCTCCATGACCCCTGGGATCACATTGCATCATGCTCTTGTCATCTCTGTCTTTATTTTCTGGATTTTACTGATTTTCGGATGTCCCTTTTGACCGGTGGGAAGTGACAATTCTTTGTAGTGTGGATTTGTATTGCGGGGTTGCTTGATTAGCCAGAAAGGGCGTATGCCTTTTCTCCTGAATATATTCAGCAGAAAATGCATACGCCCTTTTTGGCCAAGTGCATCATTGTCGAAGTTGTTACGCTTTTCCTGTGCTTTAAAGGCGATTCCAGTTTAACTCTTGAAATATGTTTTCTGCAATTCGGCCTCATTTTCAAGTCTGCTTCGTTGCCTTCCCTCAACAGATTTTTGGAAGAGAGTTGTCCTTTATAACTCTGCAGGTTTGTGAATTGCTGTGCCCCTGAGCTCCAATTTTCAACTCGTGTTTTTGTGAGCTGACCGCAAATCTACAACTTTGCTACATGACCTATACTGGTTCCGGGGGTGCAGGCTGATGCTTTGGTTAATTCTTCCTTCCGGACGGGAAATTAGAGTGACATGTGTCCGTCCAAATGCCTACAGCTACTCTCTGATTTGTTCTCCCTCTTTCCTTTCATCCACTGCACAATTTGCAATCTGTGCGAACCAGTAGCTTATAGGGGCTGACTCTCCAAGTTGGCAGATTGATAGTAAAGCAGTTGGAATGCCAAACTGGAGCACAAGGAGAGGAAAAATTAGGAGCCTTTTAGAAATCATTTGCCATCACAGGGTGTCCTTTCTCTAGGATTCCCATACATGTTATAACTGTATTGATATTCCCTTCTACCTGGAGAGTTGGGACCCATGGAATGGGTGGCATGCATTACTGCTTTAAAGGATCTGCATTTTCTCACCAAATCTCACAAGTCCTCTCAGCCCCAAGTGTCCAGCCTTATGTCTCATCTAGCTGTCTTTGCAGATAGGGTTGTTCCAGGTTTCATCAGAACCCCTGAAGGAATTGTGTAAAATTTCGCTGTTTTTATTTGTTTTGTTTTTGAAATTCATTTTTATAAGGGAGTTGAGCTGATTTTCACCAACGTGTTTATGCCTGTCTAGACACACTTGATTCCCTTATGGAGACATATGAATATATAGGTTTTAAGATTCTTACTAGTAAGATATATTCCTCTGTGTGGAATAGGGGTGTTGAGTCCCGTTCACAGAGGAAGGTGTAGGATTTGTCTATTCTGTATTTGCTTCATGGAATGGTTCCAGTGCTAATATCAAAGTCTGGTTTTATGCATCACCCCACCTCTCCTTTCCCCTTATCAGGCATAAGAGTGTTTTCTCAATGTGAGACTCTGTTCTCTTTCCTAACTCAGTTCATGTGTAGCCATGTTTACAGGACCTTCATAAGTGATACCTTATGATAAGTTTCTTTTTCTGTGTGACTTATTTCACTTAGAATCATCGTACCTAAATCCACTCATTATGCTGTTACTGGCTTTATGACATTGATTTCATGTCTGAGTGATATTCCGTTCTACAAAATTACCACAAGTTCTTTACGCACTTTTCTCTTTCCTGGAATACTTAAGTTGTACTGAAGTTGAGGTTCTTGTATGCAGAGCAGCCTTAAATTTTGGGGTGCCTGTGTCTTGTTGATATTTAGTCTTCCCAAGTTATATGCCCATGAGTGGAAGTGCCCTATGCTCGGTAGCTTTGTATTTTAGATGTTTTAGGAAACAGCATACACTTCTTCAGAGTGGGTCTTGGATATTTATACCACACCCATCAGCGTGACTAGCTCCCTGTTCTCCATGGCCTCTCCTGCATTTCTGGTTTGTACACATTTTTTTGGATGGCCTTTCTGAGCAGTGGAAATTGAGATTTCTTTGTTGTGCGGATTTGCATTTCCCGCTTGCTTGGTTGGCCAAAAACTCTGTATGTGTTTTTTTCCTGAAGATATTCATGAAAAAAACGCATACACCCTTTGCCCAACTGCATCATGTTAGAAATTCTGCTGCTTTTCATATGCTTTAAATGTGAGTCCAATCTACGTTTTGAAATCTGTTTCCTGCAATTCTGCCTCTCATTCAGATCCTCTTCGTTGCCTTACCTGAATATATTTTTGGACGTTGGTTATCATTTTTATCTTTGCAGGTCTTTGAATTGTTTGCTCCTGAGCCCCATTTTGCAACTCGCATTTTTTGTGAGCTGGTCGCCAAACCATTGTATTGCTTCCGGCCCTATTCTTGTTCTGGGGAGGCAGGCTGAGCCTTTGTTTAATTCTTCTTCCTAATGGGAAATTAGAGTGGCATGTGCCTGTCAAAACTCCTACAGCTAGTCTCTCATTGGTTCCCCCTCTTCCCGTTTATCCTCTGCACAAATTGCAAACTGTGTGAAACAGGAGGTTAAAGGTGCTGATTCTCCAAGTGGGGAGATTGTTAGTAATTTGGCTGGAATGGCGAACCCCAGCACCAGGAGATCAAAAATGAGGTGTATTTTAGACACCTTTCCTGGTCACACGGTGTACATTCGTCTCGGTTTCCCAGGCATGTTTTCGCTGTCGGAAGATTCCCTTGAACCTGCAGATTTGGGACCCAAGGAATGGGAATCAGGCAGTATTACTTTAAAAGGTCTGCCTTTACTCACCCAGCCTCTCTAACATCTCTTAGCGTGCATAGCTTCCTGCCTTATATATCATCCTGCTGTGGGTCTACATGTGTTCAATCCATGTTACATCGTAGCCCTTTAACAAAAGTTGTAAGAAGTTTTGTCTGTCTCACTGTTTTTATAAATAGTTTTAAATTTATTTTTATATTGGTTACAGCTGATTTTCAAAGCTCAGTTTTTTGCTGCTGTACATCCACTTGATTCATGTACTGTGAGACAACAATAAATTTTTTTCAGATGCTTACCAGTCATTTATATTATTTTCCAGTGACTTGAGTTCGCTGAGTGCAGTTCCTTGAGGTACCATGTAGGCCTTGTCAGTTATTCAATTTGGTACTTGGAATGGTGTCTTTGCTAATTTCAACATCCCGGATAATACCTCACCCTTCCCCACCTTTTCCATTTAGCAGCCTTATGTTTATTTTCTACATATTTGACTATGTTTCTATTTTGTAATTTATTTCATGTGTAGCCATTTTTGATTCCACCTTTAAGTGACATCTTATGATATGTGTCTTTTTCTTTCTGTCAAACGTCACTTAGAATGATTGTATGTAACTCCTCCAGAGTTGTTACAACTGGCCTTATTTCATTGATTTCTGGATGAGTAATATTCCACTCTACATAAGTACCCCAAGTCTTTTATCCATTTTATCCTTCCAGGGACATTTAGGTTATATCCAAGTTGAGGCCCTTTTTAACAGAGAGGTGGTAAACGTTGGGGTGCCTGTTTTCTGTCGATTTTTGTTTTTCCCAAGGTATACGCCCATGAGTGCAAGTGCCCTATGCTCTGTAGCTCATTTTTTCGATGTTTTAGCAAACACAATACACTTCTCTAGAGTGGACGTTGGCAAATTACATTTGCTCTATCAGCCTCACAGTGCTCCCTTTTCTCCTCACCCTGTCCTACATTTCTGGTGTTTACACTTTATGTGGATGGCCCTTCTGACTGATGTGAAGTGATACATTTTGTATTATAGATTTCCAGTGCCCACCTGTTTTGTTGGATAAAATGTGTGTATGGCCTTTACTTGAATATATTCAGAAAAAAATGCATACGCACTTTTTGGCCAACTGCATCATTGGCGATGTTCTGCTCCTTTTCTTTTGCTTTAATGGGGAGTCCTTTCCACCTCTTCAAATCTGTTTCCTGACAATCTCCCTTGCTTACAAGTCCTTTTCTGTGACTTACCTCAAGACATTTTTTGATGATAGATATTTTCAACTCTGCAGTTTCATGAATTTTAGTGCCCCTGAGTTCCATTTTTCAACTTCTGTTTTTGGAAACTGGACACAAAACAGCGGGATTTCCTCTAGCCCTATTCTGTTTCCGTGGGCAATTCTAGCCTTTGATGAATTTGTCTTCCGGATTGGAAATTAGATTGGCATGTGCCTGTCTGAACACCTAGGACTTGTCTCTAAATATTTCTCATCCTTCCGCTTCATCCTCCGGAGAAATTCCAAACTGTGTGCAACAGGATGTTGACGGTGCTGATATCCCCAAGTGAGGAAATTGTTAGGAAAGATGCTGGAGGGGTGAACCCGAGCACCAGGCGATGAGGAGATGAGCTGCCTTTTCCAAACTGTTTCTGATCAAACGGTGTACCATCCTCTAGGTGTGACAGGCATGTTTTAGCCGTAGGAATGGTCCCGTGCATGTACGGAGAACACCAGGAATTTTTCCAAATCAGTGCCTCCCCGAACCCCAAACTGGGGAATTTTTAAGCTACGGCTACACATATGTCCATTAAGGGCATTGGGAAATAGGCAGAGTCCAAACTTTAGATGATTGAAATCTTCAGGATCAGAAGTGCTCACCATCGGCCTTGCTTAGTTTACATTTTATCTGTCATTGATAGATGATGTCAATAAAAATATCTATTCTTTTTCAGATTATTTCCCCTTATAGGTTATTGCAAAATATTCAGTGTAGTTCCCTGTGCTATACAGTAGTTCCTTGTTGATGATCTGTTTTATACATAGCAGTGTGTATGTGTTAATCCCAAACTGTTAATTTATCCCTTCTCCTACCTTTCCCCTTTGGTAATAATAAATTATAAGATTTTATACTTCTCAGAAATGGGGAAGCTGAAAGAGAGGTATCATTTTCAATGGAAAAGCATTCAAAACAAGATTGAAGCTTCAGCCAAGAGTATTCGATGTACATCCTTGGGAATAAATCACTTCATTTCTCTAATGTTGACCTGACAAATAAGACAGACGTCTTCACTGAACTTGCTTATAATAAAGTGATGGAAATATCAAATGTAAGTCTTAGAAACATCTTATTTTACCCGAGCCTTATACACTGCTCTATGTTAACTACTGTTTGGCTCACACATCTGTTCATTGAAGTTACAATGTTCTCAATTTCTGTTACTGATCCTCCAGAGTGGACCCCAACAGGAGTCCCTGTGCCCAGTGTCATTGGAGCTAACAGATCAAGACTGAGTTTGGTTCAGAAGCAAAGGAAACTTTATATGTTGAAAACAGAATGGAGAGGTGAGAGCGTGCACTACCCCGCGGGCTGTGGGCTGGGCTGCTGTGAAGGGATCCCATCAGCGTCAGCAGGAGGGAGGGGATGGAGATCTCGAGGGCTGGGTTGCCTGCAGCTCAGGCTCTATGTCGCAGATTCTGCATGGGACCCCACTAGCTGAGGTGTCAGCCCAGCAATTCTGAACTAGGAAATCGGGTGTGAAGTGCCGGGTGTGGGACCTCTGCATGTGGAACCCTAGGAGCACATGAAATTAGACAAAGCACAAAGGAAAAACAGGTTAGACTTTATTTTATTGCCCAGATTCTCTTTTTATCTCCCAGGAATTTTTAATGAACGTTGCCGGTGATGAACACCTCCTCTGCTTTTTGTCCCGTTCCTCATTCTTGGGGTGCTGAGGGTGCAGACACCTCTTTTGTAACTGCTTCATGCTGAGGTGGGAGACCGCATACACAGGGGGAGGGGCAAAACTTCTCCCCAGCAGCCTCCAGGTGAGGTTGATTGTCCCAAGGCTTCCTGCATCACTGCTCGTCCACCTGAGCACCAGCATTGGAAGTGTTATAGATTCTAATGACCTTTAAGGGTCCAGGAAAGACATGCACAGAGATGCTGCGGTGGCAGGTTTCACCCCACCCCACATTTGTTCAGCGACCTTAGGCTGACGGTTTTTGCCAGCCTAGATGCTCTGACCAGTAGTCTGTGCTTTCTTTAATTAGGTCCCTGAATTAATGTATAAACAGCACCATGTGTCAGAGCCCTGCCCACATAACTCCCAGACAGTCCATGGTCAGTGGTGATCCAGGACCATAACGTCCACTGAGTCAACGGCCTTTTGAAGTAGCAAGCAGTCCAGCTGGTCATAATGGACACCATCACCGTGGTTTCTGTAGGGTTTTCTATGGTGAAAGCGTGATATACGTTTCCCCCGCCAAGCTTATTAGCTCCCGTCTGGGTGCAGTAAGTCCTGCAAGCAGTAGTCTGCTCTTTCGGGGCACAGACTTGTTTTCTGAGAGAAACTCCAGGTCAAGTGATGGTCACACGAGTCATCTTGGGGGCCCATTGCCCCCGTTTGTCTCTCTGGAGGTTGGAGTTGGAGGGCCTCCTCAGTCGAGGTCAGTGTGTCCACAGAGCAACCCCTGCAACTTCAGGGCATGATGGGTGGTTAGGATCACCACGTGGGGTCCTTTTCCCTTAGGAGGGAGCTGGCCTTGCAGGCTGCTGATTTCCAGCTTTTTAGATACCCCAGTATCCTGGCCTGATGGGGCGGTGGGCAAAGCCCTTGGTGACCATAGTTTATCATACATGAAGGGCATTCTTGTGTTGCTCCATTTCAAGTGGTCCCAGTTTTTGCACTAAGGCTCCAAGGGTGATTAATCTTTGACCGGGTATGTAAAGGTCAAAGGGTTTAGCTAAATTAGGGAGTTCCTGGGTAAGGGCCTGAATTGACTGCTCTTTCCATTCTTGAAAGGCTGCTTCTGGATTCTATTAAAAAGGATCATCATCTTTTCGTGTCAGTGTTTCATGTAGAGGCCCAGCTATTAGACTCTAGTTAGGGATCCAGATGCAGAAAACCTTGGCCTCCCCAGGAACCCCTAAGCTGTCTTCTAGTTTTAGAAGAAGTAAGGCTGCAAATGGCTTCTTCCCTATCCTGGGATGCGTTTCTCCGAATATCTGTGAGAATGATGCCCAGGCATGTCACCTTAGCCTGGGATATTTGAGCCTTTTTCTTGGACACCTTCTATCCTTTCTTGGCTAGGTAGTTCAGAGGCGTCTTTAGTAGGCCTGGCGATCAGAATGTCATCTGCATATTGAAGGAGGGTTCCCTTTTACAGAGGTAGAACTTTTAGGTCTTTAGAGGACACTTCCCCAATGATGGTGTGGGGATTTTTGAACCATTGGGGCAGGACGGCCCAGCATTATTGCTTTTGTTGCATGTTGTGTCCTGCCACTCACAAGCCATAAATTCTTGTGACTCTGAGATGAGTGGAATACAGAAGAAGGCATCATTGAAGTCTCATACAGAATGTCATGGCCTAGTGGATGGTAGACTGACCAGCAGGGTGTAGGAAATAGGAGCTACTTAATGTATATCCTCGGTGGCTTCACTGACTGTCCTGATATACTTTACCAGGTCTGCAGCAGCCCATGGGGCTCTCGTGGTCAGGCCAATCCCAGGATATGGAGCTCACCTGGGCTGCACCTCCACCCCCACAGCCCACGGGGCTCTCGTGTTCAAGTCCCTCCCAGGGTATGGAGCTCACCTGTGCAGCTACCCAGCAGCCCATGGGACTCTCATAGTCAGGCCCTTCCCAGGATATGGAGCTCCCTTTGGGCAGGTACCCCAAAACGGCTGGAAACACAGGTACCGTGCACATAGCCCACCTTGCAGAGAACCCCCAGCTCACCTGTCGCTCACAGCTGACACAGAACACCTCAGAGCAGGACTTGAACTAACAAACAGCAGCTCTGACAGGTCTGTGACCCCAGGTATCACTCTGTGCGGCCTCTCTCTGCCTGGTCTTCCAGACACTTCCACTGCAGCCAGGGCACCAGGCCTCTATCCCCACCCACCATCACTCCCCTCCCTGACTCCTGGGTTCCTCTCATTAGGATAGGGTCTTCTTGAAGTTGTTTTCCACTCATGGACAAGATAAAATGATAAGAAAACAAGCCGCAGCTGCAGCCCCTTGTCTAGCCTGACTCTCAAGAGCCCACACCTGTTCCTTGGGCCTGGCCCGTTTAGCAAGGCTCATTTTTTGCAACTGTGAGCCCCTGAGGAGTGAGGATTGGCTGATTTGGGCAGCCTGACACTGCCTGCCAGCCCTCCCCAGGTGTGCCTGGGTTGAGATCAATATAAGCACCTCTCCAGTCAGCAAGAGCTCCTGTAGCTGTGCCTGACGCCATATTCTCTGCCCCGTCAGCAGTGTCGGGGCTGGAGTGGTGGGAGGGAGTGAGGGGCCGTGGCTTTGTGGGTGGCCCATTGTGAGTGGGGCTCTGCTGGACTTTCTGCAGGAGTTGCCAGGCTGCCACCTGCTAAAGAAGAGGAGGTGTCACCCATACCTGCCACAGGAATTTCTCCCCAGGCAGAGGTGAGGAAGTAAAAAAGCAGTGGGGGCCGTGGCAGGAGGGGTATCTCAGGCAGGGAAATGGAAAGCTTCCAGAAGAGCATCTGGGGCCAGGACCATCCTGGCTGGCCTGCTGGCATCAAGTCGGCCTGCATGCTGTCGCTGGTGTGGCTCCACAGCCCTTCCTCTAGGCTTGCAAGTTCTTGTACATATTCAGGTGTTTTACCTGGAAAGGGTGGGAAGATTTCAGCTGCAGCAGGACTGGGGTACAGCTCACATTTACTCACAGAGGCCTCAACATAGTCCCCCAGCTTTGCAATGAGGATGTTCCTTGTGGGGGGGAGCGCTGCTGACTGCATGGGAGATGATTTCTCACTTCTGACCAACTTAAGAATTTGTTACCACTGGAACAAGTGCCCTGATACGATTTTCCTCTGTATAAATGGTGGGTTCTGTTTTTTTTTTTTTTTTTTTCCTTTTTTCTTTTTGGTTCAAGGTAGGTTTTATTTATTCCTCTTTTTTTTAATTTAGAGATATAAACATGGAAATAATGCATTTATATAAAGACGTCTATATGAAGGGAAAAACTTTTTTTCTGTTTTATTTTATTAAATGTTATTTATTTTTTAAAAAAAAATATTTATTTCTTTTATACAGCAGGTCCTTATTGGATATCTATGTTATACATATAAGTGTGCACATGTGAATCCCAGTCTCCCAATTCATCCCACCACCACCCTCCCATGGTGTTCCCCCCTTGGTGTCCATATGTTTGTTCTCTACATCTGTGTCTCTATCTCTGCCCTGCAAACCGGTTCATCTGTACCATTTTTCTAGGTTCCACATATATGCATTAATATACAATATTTGTTTTTCTCTTTCTGACTTACTTCACTCTGTATGACAGTCTCTAGATCCATCAAGGTCTCTACAAATGACCCAATTTCATTCCTATGTATGGCTGAGTAATATTCCATTGTATGTATGTACCACATCTTTATCCATTCGTCTGTCTGTGGGCACTTAGGTTGCTTTCATTACCTGGCTATTGTAAATAGTGCTGCAATGAACATTGTGGTGAATGTGTCTTTTTGATTTATGGTTTTCTCTGGGTATATGTCCAGTAGTGGGATTGCTGGAATATATGGTAATTCTATTTTTAGTTTTTTAAGGAACCTCCATTCTGTTCTCCATAGAGAGTGTATCGATTTACATTCCCAACAATAGTGGAAGAAGGTTCCTTTTCTCCACACCCTCTCCAGCATTTGTTGTTTGTAGATTTTCTGATGATGCCCATTCTAACAGGTGTGACGTGATACCTCATTGTAGTTTCGATTTCCATTTCTCTAATAATTATTGATGTTGAGCAGATTTTCATGTGCGTCTTGGCCATCTCTATGTCTTCTTGGAAGAAATGTCTATTTAGATATGCTTCCATTTTTGTATTGGGTTTTTTGTCTTATTAACGTTGAGCTGCATGAGCTGTTTATATATGTTGGAGATTAATCATTTGTCCATTGATTCGTTTGCAAATATATTCTGCCATTCTGAGTGTTGTCTTTTCATCTTGTTTGTAGTTTCCTTTGCTTTGCAAAAGCTTTTACATTTCATTACGTCCCATCTGTTTAGCTTCTTTTTTTATTTCATTACTATAGGAGATGGATCAAAAAAATATCTTGCTGTGATTTAAGTCAGAGTATTCATCGTAAGTTTTCCTCTCAGAGTTTTATACTGTCCGGTCTTACATTAAGGTCTCTAATCGATTTTGAATATATTTTTATGTATGGTGTTGGGGAGTGTTCTAATTTCATTCTTTTACATATAGCTGTCCATAATTCCCAGCACAACTGACTGAAGAAACTCTGTTTTCTCCATTGTAAAGTCTTGCCTCCTTTGTCATAGATTAGTTGATCATAGGTGTGTAGGTTTATCCCTGGGCTTTCTTTTTTTTTTTTTTCCTTTTCCACCTTTATTGGAGTATAATTGCTTTACAATGGAGTGTTAGTTTCTGCTGTATAACAAAGTGAATCAGCTATACATATACAAATATCAGCAGATCCCCTCCCTCTTGCATCTCCCTCCCACACTCCATATCCCACCCCTTTAGGTGGTCACAAAGCACCGAGCTGATATCCCTGTTCTATGTGGCTGCTTCCCAGTAGCTATCAGTATTACATGTGGTAATGTATTTATGTCCATGCCACTCTCTCACTTCGTCCCATCTTACCCATCCCCCTTCCGGTGTCCTCAAGTCCTTTCCCTATGCCTGTGTCCTTAATCCTGTCCTGCCACTAGGGTCTTCAAAATCTTTTTTGTTTCCTCATTAGATTCCGTATATCTCTGTTAACATACATTATTTGTTTTTCCCTTTCTGACTTACTTCACTGTGTAGGACAGATTCTAAGTCCATCCACCTCAGTGCAAATAACTCAGTTTTGCTTCCTTTTATGGCTGAGTAATATTCCATTGTATACATGTGCCATATCATGTTTATCCATTCATCTGTCGATGGACACTTAGGTTGCTTCCATGTCCTGGCTATTGTAAATAGAGTTGCAATGAACATTTTTGTACATAACTCTTTTTGAATTATGGTTTTCACAAGGTAAATGACCAGTAGTTGGATTGTTGTGTCGTATGGTACTTCTATTGTTAGTTATTTAAAGGAACCTCCTTACTGTTCTCCCTAGTGCCCATATCAATTTACATTCCCACCCACAGTGCAAGTGTGTTCCCTTTTCTCCAATAAAGGCCTTTCCAGCATTTATTGTTTTGTAGAATTTTTTGATGATTGCCACTCTGACTGCTGTGAGGTGATACCTCACGGTAGTTTTGATTTGCATTTCTCTAATGATTAGTGATGTTCAGCATCCTTTCATGTGTTTCTTGGTAATCTGTATATCTTCTTTGGAGAAATGTCTATTTAGGTCTTCTGCCCGTTTTTGGATTGGGTTGTTTGTTTTTGTGATATTGAGCTACATGAGGTGCTTGTAAAGTTTGGAGATTAATCCTTTGTCAATTGCTTCATTTGAAAATATTTTCTCCCATTCTGAGTGTTGTTTTTGCATCTTGTTTATGTTTTCCTGTACTGTGTAAAAGCTTTTAAGTTTCATTAGGTCCCATTTGTTGATTTCTGTTTTTATTTCCATTTCTCTAGGAGGTGGGTCAAAAAGGATCTTGCTGTGCTTTATGTCATAGAGTGTTCTGCCTATGGTTTCCTCTAAGTGTTTTATAGTGTCTGGTCTTATATTTAGATCTCTGATCAATTTAGAGTTTATTTTTGTGTATGGTGTTATGGAGTGTTCTAATTTCATTCTTTTATGTGTAGGGGTCCAGTTTTCCCAGCACCAATTACTGAAGAGACTGTCTTTTGTCCATTGTTTATCCTTAGCTCCTTTGTCATAGGTGAGATAGGCATAGGTATGTAGGTTTATCTCTGCACTTTCTGTCCTGTTCCATTGATCTGTGTTTATGCCAATCTGCATACACTTGATTCCATTATGGAGACATATAAATACATAGGTTTCAAGATTATTACCAGTCAGATATATTCCTCCTCAGTGAATAGGGTGTTTTGTGTCCAGTTCATTGAGAAAGGTGTAGGTCTTGTCTATTACATATTTGGTATATGGAATGGTATCTGTGCTAATTTCAAACTCTGCTTTTACACATCACCCCACATCACCTTTCCCCTTAAGGAGGCATAAGTGAGTTTTCTAAATGTGTAACTCTCTTCTCTTTTGAAATTCAGTTCATGTGTAGCCATGTTTACATTCCCTCTATAAGTGATATATTACAATAAGTTTCTTTTTCTTTGTGGCTCATTTCAATTAGCATCATCGTACCTAAAGCCACTCGTTATGCTGCTATTGGCCTTATGACATTGATTTTATGTCTGAGTTACATTCCTTTGTATATAAGTACCACAACAGATTTATCCATTTTTTTTCCCCTTTCCTGGGATATTTAAAGTGTACCGAAGTCGAGGTTCTTGTAAACAGAGCAGCCCTAAACTTTGGGCTGGCTGTGTGTTGTGGATTTTTAGTTTTCCCAAAATACACGCCCATGAGTGGAAGGGTGCTATGCTCTGTAGCTCTGTTTTAGAAAACAACATACAGTTCTCCAGAGAGGCTGTTGGCAATTTACATCCTGTCCATTGGCATAACCAGGCTCCCTTTTCTCCATGGCCTGTCCTGTATTTGTGGTTTTTACACAATTTGCGGATGGCCCTTTTGACCGGAGGTAAGTGACACTTCTATGTAGTGTGGATTTGCAATGCCTGATGGCTTGCTTGGCCAGAAAGGGCGTATGAGTTTTCTCCTGAATATATTCAGGAGAAAACGCATACGCCCTTTTAGGACAAGTGCATCATGGTCGAAGTTGTGCCCCTCTTCCTGTGCTTTAAAGGAGATTCCAATGTACCTCTTGAAATCTGTTTCCTGCTATTCTGTCTCGATTTCAAGTCCACCTCTTTGCCTTCCCTCAACAGATTTTTGGACGATAGTTGTCTTTTATGACTCTGCCAGTTTTTGAACTATTGTGCCCCTGAGCTCGATTTATCAACTCGTTTTTTGTGAGTTGACCCCAAGTCCAAAATTTTGGTTCAGGACCTATACTGTTTCCCGGCGGGTGGCTGAGACTTTGGGTAATTCTTATACCTGCTGGGAAATTAGAGAGACATGTGCCCTTCTAAATGCCTAACAGCTACTCTCTCATTGGTTCTCCCTCTTCCCTTTCATCCTCTGCCAAATTGGCAAGCTGGGCGAACCAGGAGGTTAAAGGGGATGTCTCTCCAAGTTGGGAGATTGAGAGTAAAGCAGTTGGAAAGTCAAACAGGAGCACCAGGAGAGGGACTGTTTGTTGAGTTTTAGAAACTTTTTGTATTCAGAATGTGTCCATTGTCTTGGTTTCCCATACATGTTATAGCTGTAGTAATATTCCCTTCAACCTGGAGAGTTGGGACCCTTGGAATGTGTGCCACGCATTATTGCTTTAAATGGTCTGCATTTGCTCACTGAATGTCACCAATACTCTCAGTCCCAAGTGTCCAGCCTTATGCCACATCCAGCTGTCGTTGTAGATAGGGTCATTCCAGGTTTCATCAGAGCCCCTAAAGGAATTATAAAGAATTTCCCTGTTTTTTTGTTTTGTTTTAGAAATTCCTTTTTATAGTGGGTTTGAGCTGATTCTCACTGCCATGTTTATGTCAGTCAAGTCACACATGATTCCCTTATGGAGACTTATCAATACATAGGTTTTAAGATTCTTACTAATCAGATATATTCCTGTGCCGGAAATATGGGGTTTTGAGTCCCTTTCCCTGAGGAAGGTGCAGGTCTTGACTATTCCATAGTTGGTTTTTGGAACGGTAACTGTACTTATATCAAACTCTGGTTTTATGCATCACCCCACCTCTCTTTCTACCTTGAGCGGGCATAAGAGTTTTTTCTACATGTGAGACTCTGCTCTCTTTCCTAACTCAGTTCATGTGTAGCCATGTTAACAGGACCTTCATAAGTGATATCTTATGATAAGTTTCTTTTTCTCTGTCACTTATTTCACTTAGGATCATCGTAAATGAATCCACTCATTTTGCCGCTACTGGCCTTATGACATTGATTTCATGGCTGAGGGCTATTCCATTGTACGTAATTAACACAATTTCTTGAACCATTTTTGTCTTTCCTGGGATATTTAAGGTGTACCCAAGTTAAGATTCTTGTAAACAGTGCAGCCATAAATTTTGGGTAGCTCTGTCTTATTGATTTTCATTTTTACCAAGGTATATTCCCTAGACTGGAAGTGCCCTTGCCTCTGTAGCTCTGCTGTTTACTTGTTTTAGGGAACACAATGCACTCCTCCAGAGAGGCAGTTGCCAATTTACATCCTGCCCATCAGCATAACTAGGCTCCCTGTTCTCCAGGGCCTGTCTTGCCTTTCTGGTTTTTACACATTTTGCGGATGTTCTTTTTGACAAGTGGGAAGTGATACTTCTTTGTAGTGCTGATTTGCATTGACCGCTTGCTTGCTTGGCCAAAAAGGGCGTATGCCTTTTCTCCTGAATATATTCAGGAGAAAACGCATACGCCCTTTTTGGCCAAGTGCATCATTGTCGAAGTTGTGCCACTCTTCCTGGGCTTTAAAGGTGATTCCAATGTACCTCTTGAAATCTGTTTCTTGCTATTCTGGCTCGCTTTTAAGTCTGCCTCGTTGCCTTTCCTCAACAGACTTTTGGACGATAGTTGTCCTTTATTACTCTGCCAGTTTGTGAATTGCTGAGCCCCTGAGCTCCATTTTTCAACTCATTTTTTTGTGAGCTGACCCCAAGTCCAAAATTTTGGTTCAGGAACTATACTGGTTCCCGGCGGGTGGCTGAGACTTTGGTTAATACTTCTTCCTGCTGGGAAATTATAGTGACATTTGCCCGTCCAAATGCCTAACAGCTACTCTCTCATTGGTTCTCCCTCTTCCCTTTCATCCTCTGCCAAATTGGCAACCTGTGCAAACCAGGAGGTTAAAGAGGCTGTCTCTCCAAGTTGGGAGATTGATAGTAAAGCAGTTGGAAATTCTAGCTGGAGAACCAGGAGTGGGACTATTAGTTGAGTTCTAGAAACCTTTCGTATTCACAGTGTGTCCATTCTCTAGGTTTCCCATACATGTTAGAGCTGTAGTAATATTCCCTTCAACCTGGAGAGTTGGGACCCTTGGAATGTGTGCCACGCATTATTGCTTTAAAAGTTCTGCATTTGCTTACCCAATCTCACCAATCCTCTCAGTCCCAAGTGTCCAGCCTTATGCCACATCCAGCTCTCATTGTAGATAGCGTCATTCCAGGTTTCATCAGAGACCCTGAAGGAATTGTAAAGAGTTTCCCGTTTTTTTTTTTTTTTTGGTTGTTTTTGAAATTCCTTTTTATAGTGGGTTTGAGCTGATTCTCACTTCCATGTTAATGCGAGTCTAGACACACTTGTTTCCCTTATGGAGACATATAAATATATAGTTTTTAAGATTATTACTAGTCAGATATATTCCTCTGCGGGAAATATGGGGTTTTGAGTCCCTTTCACTGAGGAAGGCGTAGGTCTTGTCTATTCCATATTTGGTTTTTGGAATGGTACCTGTACTAATATCAAACTCTGGTTTTATGCATCACCCCTCGTTTCCTTTCCCCTTAAGCAGGCATAAGAGTGTTTTCTACATGAGAGGCTCTTTTCTCTTTCTTAACTCTGTTCATGTGTAGCCATGTTTACAGGACCTTCATAAGTGATATCTTATGATATGTTTCTTTTTCTCTGTGACTGATTTCACTTAGAATCATCGTACATGAATCGACTCATTTTGCTGATACTGTCCTTATGACATTGATTTCATGGCTGAGGGACAATCAATCGTACGTAAGTATCAAAATTTCTTGAACCAATTTTGTCTTTCCTTGGATATTTAAGGTGTACCCAAGTTGAGGTTCTTGTAAAGAGTGCAGCCCTACATTTTGGGGTGGCTGTGTCTTATTGATTTTCAGTTTTCCCAAGGTATATTCCCTAGACTGGAAGTGCCCTTCGCTCTGTAGCTCTGTTGTTTAATTTTTTTAGGGAGCACATTTCACTCCTCCAGAGAGGCGGTTTGCAATTTACATCCTGACAATCAACATAACTAGGCTCCCTGTTCTCCAAGGCCTGTCTTGCCTTTCTGATTTTTACACATTTTGCAGATGTCCCTTTTGACCGCTGGGAAGTGATACTTCTTTGTACTGCAGAATTTCATTACCCGCTTGCTTGCTTGGCCAAAAAGGGCGTATGCGTTTCCTCCTTGTTATATTCAGGAGGAAACGCATACGCCCTTTTTGGGCAAGTGCATCATGGTCGAAATTGTGCCCCTCTTCCTGGGCTTTAAAAGTGATTCCAATGTACCTCTTGAAATCTGTATCCTGCTATTCTGGCTCCCTTTCAAATTCACCTCGTTGCCTTCCCTCAACAGATTTTTGGACGATAGTTTCCCTTTTATACTCTGCCAATTTGTGAATTGCTCTGCCCCTGAGCTCCATTTTTCAACTCTTTTTTTTGTGAGCTGACGGCAGGTCTAAAACTTTGGTTCTGGAACTATACTGGTTCCCGGCGGGTGGCTGAGACTTTGGCTAATTCTTCTACCTGCTGGGAAATTAGGGTAACATGTGCCCGTCCAAATGCCTAACAGCTACTCTCTCATTGGTTCTCCCTCTTCCCTTTCATCCTCTGCCAAATTGTCAACCTGTGCGAACCAGGATGTTAAAGGGGCTGTTTTTCCAAGTTGGGAGATTGATAGTAAAGCAGTTGGAAAGTCAAACCGGAGCACCAGGAGAGGGACTATTAGTTGAGTTTTAGAAACCTTTCATATTCACAGTGTGTCCATTCTCTAGGTTTCCCATACATGTTATAGCTGTAGTAATATTCCCTATAACCTGGAGATTTGGGACACTTGGAATGTGTGCCACGCATTATTGCATTAAATGGTCTGCATTTGCTCACCGAATCTCCCCAATCCTCTCAGTCCCAAGTGTCCGGCCTTATGCCACTTCCAAGTGTCGTTGTAGATATGGTCATTCCAGGTTTCATCAGAGCCCCTGAAGGAATTGTAAAGAATTTCCCTGTTTTTTTTGTTTTGTTATTGAAATTCCTTTTTATAGTGGGTTTGAACTGATTCTCACGGCCATGTTTATGCGATTCTAGACACACTTGATTCCCTTATGGAGACTTATCAGTACATTGGTTTTAAGATTCTTACTAGTCAGATATATTCCTCTGCGGGAAATATGGGTTTTTGAGTCCCTTTCAATGAGGAAGGTGTAGGACTTGTCTATTCCGTAGTTGGTTTTTGGAACGGTACTTGTACTAATATCAAACTCTGGTTTTATGCATCACCCCACCTCTCCTTCCCCCTTAAGCAGGCATAAGTGTGTTTTCTAAATGTGAGACTCTGTTCTCTTTCCTAACTCATTTCATGTGTATCCAGCCATGTTTACAGGACTTTCATCAGTGATATCTTATGATAAGTTTCTTTTTTTGTGTTACTTATTTCACTTAGAATCATCGTACCTGAATCCACTCATTTTGGTGCTACTGGACTTATGACATTGATTTCATGGCTGAGGGATATTCCATCGTACGTAAGTAACACAATTTCTTGAACCATTTTTGTCTTTCCTGGAATATTTTAGGTGGACACAAGTTGAGGTTCCTGTAAGCACTGCTGCCGTAAATTTTGGGGTGGCTCTGTCTTATGGATTTTCAGTTTTACGAAGGTATATTCCCTAGACTGGAAGCGCCCTTGGCTCTGTAGCTCTGTTGTTTACTTTTTTTAGGGAACACAATGTACTCCTCCGGAGAGGCAGTTGGCAATTTACATCCCGCCCATCAGCATAACTAGGCTCCCTGTTCTCCAGGGCCTGTCTTGCTTTTCTGGTTTTTACACATTTTGCGGATGTCCCTGTTGACCAGTGAGAAGTGATACTTCTTTGTAGTGCAGATTTGCATTGCCCACTTGCTTGCTTGGGCAAAAATGTCATTTGCGTTTTCTCCTGAATATATTCAGGAGAAAACGCATACGCCCTTCTTGGCCAAGTGCATCATTGTCGAAGTTGTGCCCCTCTTTCTGTGCTTTAAAGGCGATTCCAATGTACCTCTTGAAATCTGTTTCCTGCTATTCTGGCTCACTTTCAAGTCTGCCTCGATGCCTTCCCTCAACAGATTTTTGGACGATAGTTGTCCTTTAATACTCTGCCAGTTTTTGAAATGCTATGCCTCTGAGCTCCATTTTTCAACCCGTTTTTTGTGAGCTGACCACAAGTCCAAAATTTTTGTTCAGGAACTATACTGGTTCTCGGCGGGTGGCTGAGACTTTGGTTGATTCTTCCTGCCGGGAAACCAGAGTGACATATGCCCGTCCAAATGCCTAGCAGCTACTCTCTCATTGGTTCTCTCGTTTTCCTTTCATCCTCTTCCAAATTGGTAACCTCTGCGAACCAGGAGATTAAAGGGGCTGTCTCACCAAGGTCGGAGATTGATAGTAAAGCAGTTGAAAATTCAAACCGGTGCACCAGGAGATGGACTATTAGTTGAGTTTTAGAAACCTTTCATATTCAGAGTGTGTCCATTCTCTATGTTTTCCGTACATGTTATAGCTGTAGTAATATTCCATTCAACCTGGAGAGTTGGGACCCTTGGAATGTGTGCCATGCATTATTGCTTTATATGGTCTGCATTTGGTGACCCAATCTCACCAATCCTCTCAGTCCCAAGTTTCCAGGCTTATGCCACATCCAGCTGTCGTTGTAGGTAGGGTCATTCCAGGTTTCATCACAGCCCCTGAAGAAATGTAAAGAATTTCCCTGTTTTTCTGTTTTGTTTTTGAAATTCCTTTTTGTAGTGGGTTTGATCTGATTCTCACTGCCATGTTTATGCCAGTCTAGACACACTGGATTCCCTTACGGAGACATATCAATACATAGGTTTTAAGATTCTTAATAGTCAGATATATTACTCTGCGGGAAATATGGGATTTTGAGTCCCTTTCACTGAGGAAGGTGTAGGTCTTGTCTATTCCTTATTTGGTTTTTGGAACGGTACCTGTACTAATATCAAACTCTGGTTTTATGCATCACCCCACCTCTCCTTCCCCCTTAAGCAGGCATGAGAATGTTTTCTCAATGTGAGACTCTGTTCTCTTTCCTATCTCAGTGAATGAGGAGCCATGTTTACAGGACCTTCATAAGTGATATCTTATGATAAGTTTCTTTTTCTCTGTGACTTATTTCACTTAGAATCATCGTACCTGAATCCACTCATTTTGCGGCTACTGGCTTTATGACTTTGATTTCATGGCTGAGGGATATTCCGTCGTATGTAACTACAACAATTTCTTCAACCACTTTTCTCTTTCCTGTTATATTTAAGGTGTACCCAAGTTAAGATTCTTGTAAGCAGTGCAGCCCTATATTTTGGGGTGGCTCTGTCTTATTGATTTTCAGTTTTACCAAGGTATATTCCCTAGACGGGAAGTGCCCTTGGCTCTGTAGCTCTGGTGTTTACTTGTTTTAGGGAACACAATGCACTCCTCCAGAGAGGCATTTGGCAATTTACATCCCGCCCATCAGCATAACTAGGCTCCCTGTTCTACAGGGCCTGTCTTGCCTTTCTGGTTTTACACATTTTGTGGATGTCCCTGTTCACCTGTGGGAAATGATACTTCTTAGTAGTGCAGATTTGCATTGCCCGCTTGGTTGCTTGGCCAAATGGGCCTATGCGTTTTCTCCTGAATATAATCAGGTGAAAACGCATATGCACTTTTTGGCCAAGTGCATCATTGTCGAAGTTGTGCCCCTCTTCCTGTGCTTAAAAGGCGATTCCAATGTACCTCTTGAAATCTGTTTCCTGCTATTCTGCCTTGTTTTCAAGTCCGCCTCATTGTCTTCCCTCAACAGTTTTTTGGACGATAGTTGTCCTTTATTACTCTGCCAGTTTTTGAAATACTGTGCCCTGGAGCTCCATTGTTCAACTCGATTTTTGTGAGCAGACCGCAAATCCACAATTCTGGTTCAGGACATATACTGGTTCCTGGCGGGTGGCTGAGACTTTGTTTAATTTTTCTTCCTTAACGGAATTTAGAGTGACAAATGCCGGTCCAAATGCCTAAGAGCTACTCTCTCATTGGTTCTCCCTCTTCCCTTTCATCCTCTGCCAAATTGGCAACTTCTGCGAACCAGGATGTTAAAGGGGCTGTCTCTCCAAGTTGGGACATTGATAGTAAAGCAGTTGGAAAGTCAAACCGGAGCACCAGGAGAGGGACTATTAGTTGAGTTTTAGAAACCTTTCATATTCACCATGCGTCCATTTTCTAGGTTTCCCATACATGTTATAGCTGTAGTAATATTCCCTTCAACCTGGAGATTTGGGACCCTTGGAATGTGTGAGACGCATTATTGCTTTAAATGGTCTGCATTTGCTCACCGAATCTCACCAATCCTCTCAGTCCCAAGTGTCCGGCCTTATGCCACTTCCAAGTGTCGTTGTAGATAGGGTCATTCCAGGTTTCATCAGAGCCCCTGAAGGAATTGTAAAGAATTTCCCTGTTTTTTTGTTTTGTTATTGAAATTCCTTTTTATAGTGGGTTTTAGCTGATTCTCACTGCCATGTTTATGCCAGTCTAGACACACTTGATTCCCTTACAGAGACATATCAATACATAGGTTTTAAGATTCTTACTAGTCAGATATATTCCTCTGCAGGAAATATGGTGTTTTGAGTCCCTTTCACTGAGGAAAGTGTAGGTCTTGTCTTTTCCGTAGTTGGTATTTGGAACGGTACCTGTACTAATATCACACTCTGGTTTTATGCATCACCCCACCTCTCCTTCCCCCTTAAGCAGGCATAAGAGTGCTTTGTAAATGTGAGATTCTGTTCTCTTTCGTAACTCAGTTCATGTGTAGCCATGTTTACAGGACCTTCATAAGTGATATCTTATGATAAGTTTCTTCTTCTCTCTGACTTATTTCACTTAGAATCATCGTACCTGAATCCACTCATTTTGCTGCTACTGGCCTTATGACATTGATTTCATGGCTGAGGGGTATTCCATTGTACATAAGTAACACAATTTCTTGATCCATTTTTGCCTTTCCTGGGATATTTATGGTGTACCCAAGAGGAGGTTCTTGTAAGCAGTGCAGCCCTCAATTTTGTGTTTGCTCTGTCTTATTGATTTTCAGGTTTCCCAAGGTTTATTCCCTAGACTGGAATTGCCCTTTGCTCCATAGCTCTGTTTTTTGCTTGTTTTAGGGAACACAGTTCATTCCTCCAGAGAGGCAGTGGTCAATTTACATCCTGCCCATCAGCATAACTAGGCTCCCTGTTCTCGAGGGCCTTTCTTGCCTTTCTGGTTTTTACACATTTCATGGATGTCCCTTTGACCGGTGGGAAGTGATACTTCTTTGTAGTGCAGATTTGCATTGCCCGCTTGCTTGCTTGGCCAAAAAGGGCGTATTCGTTTTCTCCTGAATATATTCAGGAGAAAACGCATACGCCCTTTTTGGCCAAGTGCATCATTGTCGAAGTTGTGCCCCTCTTCCTGTGCTTTAAATGTGATTCCAATGAACCTCTTGAAATCTGTTTCCTGCTATTCTGGCTCGCTTTCAAGTCCACCTTGTTGCCTTCCCTCAACAGATTTTTGAACGATAGTTGTCATTTATTACTCTGCCAGTTTGTGAATTGCTGTGCCACTGAGCTCCATTTTTCAACTCGTTTTTTGTGAGCTGACGGCAGGTCCAAAATTTTGGTTCAGAACCTATACTGGTTCCCGGCAGTTGGCTGAGACTTTGGTTAATTCTTCTTCCTGCCAGGAAATTAGGGTGATATGTGCCAGTCCAAATGCCTTCCAGCTACTCTCTCATTAGGGCTACCTCTTCCATTTCATCCTCTGCCAAATTTGCAACCTGTGCGAACCAGGAGGTTAAAGGGGCTATCTCTCCATGTTGGGAGATTGATAGTAAAGCAGTTGGAAATTCAAACCTGAGCACCAGGAGAGGGACTATTATTTGAGTTTTAGAAACCTTTCGTATTCACTGTGTGTCCATTCTCTATGTTTCCCGTACCTGTTATAGCTGTAGTCATATTCCCTTCAACCTAGAGAGTTGGGAACCTTAGAATGTGTGCCACGCATTATTGCTTTAAAGGGTCTGCATTTGCCCACCGAATCTCACCAATCCTCTCTGTCCCAAATGTCCAGCCTTATGCCACATCCAGCTCACGTTTTAGATAGGGTCATTCCAGGTTTCATCAGAGCCCCTGAAGGAATTGTAAAGAATTTCCCTGTTTTTTTGTTTTGTGCTTGAAATTCCTTTTTATAGTGGGTTTGAGCTGATTCTCACTTACATGTTTATGCGAGTCTAGACACACTTGATTCCCTTACGGACACTTATATGTACATTGGTTTTAAGATTCTTACTAGTCAGATATATTCCTCTGCGGGAAATATATGTTTTTGAGTCCCTTTCAATGAGGAAGGTGTAGGCCTTGTCTATTCCGTAGTTGGTTTTTGGAACGGTACCTGTACTAATATCAAACTCTGGTTTTATGCATCACCCCACCTCTCCTTCCCCCTTAAGCAGGCATAAGAGTGTTTTCTAAATGTGAGACTCTGTTCTCTTTCCTAACTCAGTTCATGTGTATCCAGCCATGTTTACAGGACCTTCATCAGTGATATCTTATGATAAGTTTCTTTTTTTGTGTTACTTATTTCACTTAGAATCAACGTACCTGAATCCACTCATTTTGGTGCTACTGGCCTTATGACATTGATTTCATGGCTGAGGGATATTCCATCGTACGTAAGTAACACAATTTCTTGAACCATTTTTGTCTTTCCTGGGATATTTTAGGTGGACCCAAGTTGAGGTTCTTGTATGCAGTGCAGCCGTAAATTTTGGGGTGGCACTGTCTTATTGATTTTCAGTTTTCGCAAGGTATATTCCCTAGACTGGAAGTTCCCTTCGCTCTGTAGCTCTGTTGTTTACTTCTTTTAGGGAACACAATGCAATCCTCCAGAGAGGCAGTTGTCAATTTACATCCTGCCCATAAGCATAACTAGGCTCCGTGTTCTCGAGGGCCTGTCTTGCCTTTCTGTTTTTTTACACATATTCTGGCTGTCCCTTTTGACCGGTGGGATGTGATACTACTTTGTAGTGCAGATTTGCATTGCACGCTTGCTTGCTTGGCCAAAAATGGCTTATGCGTTTTCTCCTGAATATATTCAGGAGAAAACGCATAAGCCCTTTTTTGCCAAGTGCATCATTGTCGAAGTTGTGCCCCTATTCCTGTGCTTTAAAGGCGATTCCAATGTACCTCTTGAAATCTGTTTCCTGCTATTCTGGCTCACTTTCAAGTCCGCCTCATTGCCGTCCCTCAACAGATTTTCGGACGATAGTTGTCCATTATTACTCTGCCAGTTTGTGAATTGCTGTGTCCCTGAGCTCCATTTTTAAACTTGTTTTTTGTGAGCTGACCACAAGTCCAAAATTTTGGTTCAGGACCTATATTTGTTCCCGGAGCATGCCTGAGACTTTGGTTAATTCTCCTTCCTGTCGGGAAATTAGAGTGACATGTGCCCGTCCAAATGCCTAACAGCTACTCTCTCATTGGTTCTCCCTCTTCCCTTACATCCTCTGCCAAATTGGCAACCTGTGCGAACCAGGAGGTTAAAGGGGCTCTCTCTCCAAGTTGGGAGATTGATAGTAAAGCAGTTGGAAAGTCAAACTGGAGCACCAGGAGAGGGACAATTAGTTGAGTTTTAGAAACCTTTTGTATTCACAGTGTGTCCATTCTCTAGGTCTCCCGTACATGTTATAGCTGTAGTAATATTCCCTTCAACCTGGAGAGCTGGGACCCTCGGAATGTGTGCCACGCATTATTGCTTTAAATGGTCTGCATTGGCTCACCGAATCTCAGCAATACTCTCATTCCCAAGTGTCCAGCCAAATGCCAATCCAGCTGTCATTGTAGATAGGGTCATTCCAGGTTTCATCAGAGCCCCTGTAGGAATTGTAAAGAATTTCCCTGTTTTTTTTTTTGTTTTTGAAATTCCTTTTTATAGTGGGTTTGAGCTGATTCTCTGTACCATTTTTTATGCCAGTCTAGACACACTTGATTCCCTTACAGAGACATATCAATAGATTGGCTTTAAGATACTTACTAGTCAGATATATTCCTCTGTGGGAAATATGGGGTTTTGAGTCCCTTTCACTAAGGAAAGTGTAGGTCTTGTCTATTCCATAGTTGGTTTTTCGAACGGTACATGTACTGATATCAAACTCTGGTTTTATGCATCACCCCACCTATTCTTCACCCTTAAGCAGGCACAAGAGTGTTTTCTAAATGTGAGACTCTGTTCTCTTTCCTAACTCAGTCCATGTGTATCCAGTCATGTTTACAGCACCTTCATAAGTGATATCTTATAAGTTTCTTTTTCTCTTTGACTTATTTCCCTTAGAATCATCGTACCTGAATCCACTCATTTTGCTGCTTCTGGCCTTATGACATTGATTTCATGGCTGAGGGATATTCCATCTTACATAAGTAACACAATTTCTTGAACCATTTTTGTCTTTCCTGGGATATTTAAGGTGTACCCAAGTTGAGGTTCTTTTAAGCAGTGCAGCCCTAAATTTTAGGGTGGATGGATCATATTGATTTTCAGTTTTCCCAAAGTATATTCCCTACACAGGAAGAGTCCTTGGCTCTGTAGCTCTGTTTTTAACTTGTTTTAGGGAACACAATGCACTCCTCCAGAGAGGCAGTTGGCAATTAACATCCTGCCCATCAGCATAACTATGTTCCCTGTTCTCCAGTGCCTGTCTTGCGTTTCTGGTTTTTACACATTTTGTGGATGTCCCTTTTGACCGGTGGGAAGCGATACTTCATTGTAGTGCAGATTTGCATTGCCTGCTTCCTTGCTTGGCCAAAAAGGGTGTATGCGTTTTCTCCTGAATATAATCTGGAGAAAACGCATACGCCTTTATTGGCCAAGTACATCATTGGCGAAGTTGTGCCCCTCTTCCTGTGCTTTAAATGTGATTCCAATGTACCTCTAGAAATTTATTTCCTGCTATTCTGGCTCGCTTTCAAGTCCGTCTTGTTGCCTTCCCTCAACAGATTTTTGAAAGATAGTTGTCCTTTATTACGCTGCCTGTTTGTGAATTGCTGTGCCCCTGAGCTCCATTTTTCATCTCGTTGTTTGTCAGCTGAACGCAAGTCCAAAATTTTGGTTCAGGACCTATACTGGTTCCCGGCAGGTTGCTGAGACTTTGGTTAATTCTTCTTCTTGCCGGGAAACCAGAGTGACATATGCCCGTCCAAATGCCTAACAGCTACTCTCTCATTGGTTCTCTCTTTTTCCTTTCATCCTATGCCAAATTGGCAACCTCCGCGAACCAGGAGGTTAAAGGGGCTGTCTCACCAAGTTCGGAGATTGATAGTAAAAAGTTGAAAATTCAAACCTGAGCACCAGGAGAAGGACAATTAGCTGAGTTTTAGAAACCTTTCGTTTTCACAGTGTGTCCATTCTCTATGTTTCCCGTACATGTTATAACTGTAGTAATATCCCCTTCAACCTGGAGAGTTGGGACCCTTGGAATGTGTGCCACACATTATTGCTTTAAATGCTCTGCATTTGGTGACCCAATCTCACCAATCTTCTCAGTCCCAAGTGTCCAGGCTTATGCCACATCCAGCTGTCATTGTAGGTAGGGTCATTCCAGGTTTCATCAGAGACCCTGAAGAAATGTAAAGAATTTCCCTGTTTTTCTGTTTTGTTTTTGAAATTCCTTTTTATAGTGGGTTTGAGCTGATTCTCACTGCCATGTTTATGCCAGTTTAGACACACTTGATTCCCTTATGGAGACCTATCAATACAAAGGTTTTAAGATTCTTACTAGTCAGATATATTCCTCTGCAGGAATAAGGGGTTTTGAATCCTTTCACTGACGAAAGTGTAGGTCTTGTCTATTCAGTATTTGGTTTTTGGAACGGTACCTGTACTAATATCAAACTCTGGTTTTATGCATCACCCCACTTCTCCTTCCCCCTTAAGCAGGCATAAGAGTGTTTTCTAAATGTGAGACTCTGTTCTCTTCCCTAACTCAGTTCATGTGTAACCATGTGTATGGGATATTCATAAGTATATCTTATGAAAAGTTTCTTTTTCTGTGTGACTTATTTCACTTAGAATCATCGTACCTGAATCCACTCATTTTGCTGCTCCTGCCCTTATGACATGGATTTCATGCCTGAGAGATATTCCATCGTACATAAGTAACACAATTTCTTGAACCATTTTTGTCTTTCCTGGGATATTTAAGGTGTACCCAAGTTGAGGTTCTTGTAAACAGTGCAGCCCTAAATTTTGGGGTGGCTCTGTCTTTTTGATTTTCAGTTTTACCAAGGTATATTCCCTAGCCTGGAAGTGCCCTTGGCTCTGTAGCTCTGTTGTTTACTTGTTTTAGGGAACACAATGCACTCCTCCGGAGAGGCAGTTGGCAATGTACATCCCGCCCATCAGCATAACTAGTCTCCCTGTTCTCCAGGGCCTGTCTTGCCTTTCTGGTTTTTACACATTTTGCGGATGTCCCTTTTGACCAGTGGGAAGTGATACTTCTTTGTAGTGCAGATTTGCATTGCCCACTTGCTTGCTTGGGCAAAAATGTCACTTGCGTTTTATCCTGACTATATTCAGGAGAAAACGCATATGCCCTTCTTGGCCAAGTGCATCATTGTCCAAGTTCTGCTCCTCTTTCTGTGCCTTAAAGGCGATTCCAATGTACCTCTTGAAATCTGTTTCCTGCTATTCTGGCTCACTTTCATATCAGCCTCGTTGCCTTCCCTCAACAGATTTTTGGACGATAGTTGTCCTTTATTACTCTTCCAGTTTGTGAATTGCTATGCCTCTGATCTCCATTTTTCAACTCGTTTTTTGTGAGCTGACCACATGTCCAAAATTTTGGTTCAGGAACTATACTGGTTCTCAGCGGGTGGCTGAGACTTTGGTTAATTCTTCTTCCTGCTGGGAAACCAGAGTGACATATGCCCGTCCAAATGCCTAACAGCTACTCTCTCATTGGTTCTCTCTTTTTCCTTTCATCCTCTGCCAAATTGGCAACCTCTGCGAACCAGGAGGTTAAAGGGGCTGTCTCACCAAGTTCGGAGATTGATAGTAAAGCAGTTGAAAATTCAAACCGGAGCACCAGGAGATGGACTATTAGTTGAGTTTTAGAAACCTTTCATTTTCACAGTGTGTCCATTCTCTGTGTTTCCGGTACATGTTATAGCTGTAGTAATATTCCCTTCAACCAGGGGAGTTGGGACCCTTGGAATGTGTGCCACGCATTATTGCTTTAAATGGTCTGCATTTGGTGACCCAGTCTCACCAATCCTCTCAGTCCCTAGTGTCCGGCCTTATGCCACATCCAGCTGTCATTGTAGGTAGGGTCATTCCAGGTTTCATCATATCCCCTGAAGAAATGTAAAGAATTTCCCTGTTTTTTTTTTTTTTTTTGAAATTCCTTTTTATAGTGGGTTTGAGCTGATTCTCACTGCCATTTTTATGCCAGTGTAGACACACTTGATTCCCTTAAGGAGACATATCAATACAAAGGTTTTAATATTCTTACTAGTCAGATATATTCCTCTGCAGGAATATGGGGTTTTGAATCCTTTCACTGACGAAAGTGTAGGTCTTGTCTATTCCGTAGTTGGTTTCTGGATACGGTACCTGTACTAATATCAAACTCTGGTTATATGCATCCCCCCACCTCTCCTTCCCCCTTAAGCAGGCATAAGAGTGTTTTCTAAATGTGAGACTCTGTTCTCTTCCCTAACTCAGTTCATGTGTAGCCATGTGTGCGGGATAGTCATAAGTGATATCTTATGAAAAGTTTCTTTTTCTGTGTGACTTATTTCACTTAGAATCATCGTACCTGAATCCACTCATTTTGCTGCTCCTGCCCTTATGACATGGATTTCATGGCTGAGAGATATTCCATCGTATGTAAGTAAGACAATTACTTGAACCATTTTTGTCTTTCCTGGGATATTTAATGTGTACCCAATTTGAGGTTCTTGTAAGCAGTGCAGCCCTAAATTTTGGGGTGGCTCGGGCTTATTGATTTTCACTTTTCCCAAGGTATATTCCCTACACTGGAAGTGCCCTTGGCTCTGTAGCTCTGTTGTTTACCTGTTTTAGGGAAGACAGTGCACTCCTCCAGAGAGGAAGTTGGTAGTTTACATACCGCCCATCAGCATAACAATGCTTCCTGTTCTCCAGAGCCTGTCTTGCCTTTCTGGTTTTTGCACATTTTGCGGATGTCCCTTTCGACCAGTGGGAAGTGATACTTCTTTGTAGTGCAGATTTGCATTGCCCGCTTGCTTGCTTTGCCATAAAGGGTGTATGCGTTTTCTCCTGAATATATTCAGGAGAAAACGCATACACTCTTTTTGGCCAAGTGCATCATTGTCGAAGTTGTGCCCCTCCTCCTGTGCTTTAAAGGCGATTCCAATGTACCTCTTGATATCTGTTTCCTGCTATTCTACCTTGATTTCAAGTCCGCCTCATTGCTTTCCCTCAAGAGATTTTTGGACGATAGTTCTCCTTTATTAATCTGCCAGTTTGTGAATTGCTGTGACCCGGAGCTCGATTTTTCAACACATTTTATGTGAGCTGACCGCAATTAACAATTTTGCTTCAGGACCTATACTGTTTCCTAGTGGGTGGCTGAGACTTTGTTTAATTCTTCTTCCTGCTGGGAAATTAGAGTGACATGTGCCCGTCCAAATACCTAAGAGCTACTCTCTCATTGGTTCTCCCTCTTCCCTTTCATCCTCTGCCAGATTGGCAACCTGTGCGAACCAGGAGGTTAAAGTGGCTGTCTCTCCAATTTGGGAGATTGATAGTAAAGCAGTTGGAAATTCAAACCAGAGCACCAGGAGAGGGACAATTAGTTGAGTTTTAGAAACCTTTTGTATTCACATTGTGTCCATTCTCTAGGTTTCCCGTACATGTTATAGCTAGGTAATATTCCCTTCAACCTGGAGAGTTGGGACCCTTGGAATGTGTGCCACGCATTATTGCTTTAAATGGTCTGCATTTGTTCACCGAATCTCACAAATCCTCTCAGTTCCATGTGTCCAGCCTTATGCCACATCCAGCTGTCGTTGTAGATAGGGTCATTCCAGGTTTCATCAGAGCCCCTGAAGGAATTGAAAACAATTTCCCTGTTTTTTTTGTTTTGTTTTTGAAATTCCTTTTTGTAGTGGGTTTGAGCTAATTCTCACTGCCATGTTTATGCCAGTCTAGACACACTGGATTTCCTTATGGAGACATATCGATACATAGGTTTTAAGATTCTTAATAGTCAGATATATTCCTCTGCGGGAAATATGGTATTTTGAGTCCCTTTCACTGAGGAAGGTGTAGGTCTTGTCTATTCCTTATTTGGTTTTTGGAACGGTACCTGTACTAATATCAAACTCTGGTTTTATGCATCACCCCACCTCTCCTTCCCCCTTAAGCAGGCGTAAGAATGTTTTCTAAATGTGAGACTCTGTTCTCTTTCCTATCTCAGTGAATGAGTAGCCATGTTTACAGGACCTTCCTAAGTGATATCTTATGATAAGTTTCTTTTTCTCTGTGACTTATTTCACTTAGAATCATCGTACCTGAATCCACTTATTTTGCTGCTACTGGCCTTATGACTTTGATATCATGGCTGAGGGATACTCCATCGTATGTAACTACCACAATTTCTTCAACCGCTTTTCTCTTTCCTGGGATATTTAAGGTGTACCCATGTTAACATTCTTGTAAGCAGTGCAGCCCTATATTTTGGGGTGGCTCTGTCTTATTGATTTTCAGTTTTCCCAAGGTATATTCCCTAGACTGGAAGTGCCCTTGGCTCTGTAGCCCTGGTTTTTACTTGTTTTAGGGAACACAATGCACTCCTCCAGAGAGGCAGTTGGCAATTTCCATCCTGCCCATCAGCATAACTAGGCTCCCTGTTCTACAGGGCCTCTCTTGCCTTTCTGGTTTTACACATTTTGTGGATGTCCCTGTTCACCTGTGGGAAATGATACTTCTTAGTAATGCAGATTTGCATTGCCCGCTTGGTTGCTTGGCCAAATGGGCCTATGCGTTTTCTCCTGAATATATTCAGGTGAAAACGCATATGCACTTTTTGGCCAAGTGCATCATTGTCGAAGTTGTGCCCCTCTTCCTGTGCTTTAAAGGCGAATCCAATGTACCTCTTGAAATCTGTTTCCTGCTACTCTGCCTTGTTTTCATGTCTGCCTCATTGTCTTCCCTCAACAGATTTTTGGACGATAGTTGTCCTTTATTACTCTGCCAGTTTTTGAAATGCTGTGCTCTGGAGCTCCATTGTTCAACTCGTTTTTTGTGAGCAAACCGCAAATCCACAATTCTGGTTCAGGACATATACTGGTTCCTGGCGGGTGGCTGAGACTTTGGTTAATTTTTCTTCCTTAACATAATTTAGAGTGACAAATGTCGGTCCAAATGCCTAACAGCTACTCTCTCATTGGTTCTCCCTCTTCCCTTTCATCCTCTGCGAAATTGGCAACTTCTGCGAACCAGGAGGTTAAAGGGGCTGTCTCTGCAAGTAGGGAGATTGATAGTAAAGCAGTTGGAAATTCAAACCGGAGCACCAGGAGAGGTACTATTTGTTGAGTTTTAGAAACCTTTAGTATTCACAGTGTGTCCATTCTCTATGTTTCCCATACATGTTATAGCTGTAGTAATATTCCCTTCAACCTGGAGAGATGGGACGCTTGGAATGTGTGCCACTCATTATTGCTTTAAATGGTCTGCATTTGCTCACTGAATCTCACCAAACAGCTCAGTCCCAAGTGTTCAGGCTTATGCCACATCCAGCTGTCCTTGTATACAGGGCCATTCCAGGTTTCATCAGAGCCTCTGTAGGAATTATAAAGAATTTCCCCGTTATTTTCTTTTTTTTTTAAATTAATTTATTTATTTTTGGCTGTGTTGGGTCTTTTTTTCTGTGCAAGGGCTTTCTCCAGTTGCGGCGAGCGGGGGCCACTCTTCATCGCGGTGCGCGGGCCTCTCACTATCGCGGCCTCTCATTGCGGAGCACAGACTCCAGACGCGGAGGCTCAGTAGTTGTGGCTAACTGGCCCAGTTGCTCCGCGGTATGTGGGATCTTCCCAGACAAGGGCTTGAACCCGTGTCCCCTGCATTGGCAGGCAGACTCTCAACCATTGCGCCACCAGGGAAGCCCTTTTCTTTTGTTTTTGAAATTCCTTCTTATAGTGGGTTTGAGCTGATTCTCACTGCCATGTTTATGCCAGTCTAGACCCACTTGATTCCCTTATGGAGACATATCAATACATAGGTTTTAATATTCTTACTAGTCAGATATATTCCTCTGCGGGAAATATGGGCTTTTGAGTCCCTTTCACTGTGGAAGGTGTAGGTCTTGTGTATTCCATATTTGGTTTTTGGAACGGTAGCTGTATGAATATCAAACTCTGGTTTTATTCATCACACCTCCTCTCCTTTCCCCTTAAGTAGGCATAAGAGTGTTTTCTAAATGTGAGACTCTGTTGTCTTTCCTAACTCAGTTCATGTGTAGCCATGTTTACAGGACCATCATAAGTGATATCTTATGAAAAGTTTCTTTTTCTGTGTGACTTATTTCATTTAGAATCATCGTACATGAATCCACTCATTTTGCTGCTACTGGCCTTATGACATTGATTTCATGCCTGAGGGATATTCCGTTGTACGTAAGTACCACAATTTCTTGAACCAATTTTGTCTTTCCTGGGATATTTAAGGTGTACCCAAGTTGAAAGTTATTGTAAGCAGTGCAGCCCTAAATTTTGGGGTGGCTGTGTCTTCTTGATTTTCAGTTTTCCCAAGGTATATTCCCTAGACTGGAAGTGCCCTTGGCTCTGTAGCTCTGTTGTTATTTGTTTTAGGGAACACATTGTACTCCTCCAGAGACGCGGTTGGCCATTTATATGCTGCCCATGAGCATAACTAGGCTCGCTCTTCTCCAGGACCTGTCTTGCTTTTCTGCTTTTTACATATTTTGCGGATGTCCCTTTTGACCGCTGGGAAGTGATACTCCTCTGTACTGCAGAATTGCATTGCTCGCTTGCTTGCTTGGCCAAAAAGGGCGTATGCGTTTTCTCCTGAATATATTCAGGAGGAAACACATATGCCCTTTTTGGGCAAGTGCATCATTTTCAAAATTGTGCCCCCTTCCTGTGCTTTAAATGCGATTCCAATGTACCTCTTGAAACCTGGCTCCTGATATTCTGGCTCACTTTCAAGTCCACCTCGTTGCGAGCCTCAACAGATTTTTGGACGAGAGTTGCCCTTTATTTCTCTGCCAGTTTGTGAATTGCCGTGCCCCTGAGCTCCATTTTTCAAGTCGTTTTTTGTGAGCTGACCGCAAGTCCAAAATTTTGGTTCAGGATCTATACTGGTTCCTGGCGGGTGGCTGAGACTTTGGTAAATTCTTCTTTCTGCCGTGAAATTAGAGTGACATGTGCTCGTCCAAATGCCTAACAGCTACTCTCTCATTGGTTCTCCATCTTTCCTTTCATCCTCTGCCTAATTTGCAACCTGTGAGAACCAGGAGTTCAAAGGGGCTGTCTCTCCAAGTTGGGAGATTGATAGTAAAGGAGTTGGATATTCAAACCGCAGCACCAGGAGAAGGAGTATTAGTTCAGTATTAGAAACCTTTCGTATTCACAGTGTGTCCATTATCTTGGTTTCCCGTACATGTTATAGCTGTAGTAATATTCCCTTCAACCTGGAGAGTTGGGATCCTTGGAATGTGTGCCACGCATTATTGCTTTAAGTTGTCTGCATTTGCTGACCCAATCTCACCAATCCTCTCAGTACCAAGTGTCCAGCCTTATGCCACATCCATCTGTCGTTGTAGATAGGGTCATTCCAGGTTTCATCAGAGCCCCTGAAGGAATTGTAAAGAATTTCCCTATTTTTTGTTTTGTTTTTGAAATTCCTTTTTATAGTGTGTTTGAGATGATTCTCACTGCCATGTTTATGCCTGTCTAGACACACTTGATTCCCTTACAGTGACATATCACTAAATAGGTTTTAAGATTCTTACTAGTCAGATATATTCCTCTGCGGGAAATATGGGGTTTTCAGTCCCTTTCACTGAGGAAGGTTTAGGACTTGTATAATCCGTAGTTGGTTTTTGGAACGGTACCTGTACTAATATCAAACTCTGGTTTTATGCATCACCCCACCTCTCCTTTCCCCTTAAGCAGGCATAAGAATGTTTTCTAAATGTGAGACTGTTCTCTTTCCTAACTCAGTTCATGTGTAGCCATGTTTACAGGACTTCATAAGTGATATCTTCTGATAAGATTCTTTTTCTCTGTTACTTATTTCACTTAGAATCATCGTACCTGAATCCACTCATTTTGCTGCTACTGGCCTTATGACATTGATTTCATGGCTGAGGGATATTCCATCATACCTAAGTACCACAATTTCTTGAACCATTTTTGTCTTTCCTGGGATATTTAAGGTGTACCCAAGTTGAAGTTCTTGTAAGCAGTGCAGTCCTAAATTTTGGGGTGGCTCTGTCTTATTGATTTTCAGTTTTCCCAAGGTATATTCCCTAGACTGGAAGTGCCCTTGTATCTGTAGCTCTGTTGTTTACTTGTTTTAGGGAACACAATGCACTCCTCCAGAGAGGAAGTTGGCAGTTTACATCCTTCCCATCAGCATAACTATTCTCCCTGTTCTTCAGGGCCTTTCTTTTTTTTTTAATTAATTAATTTATTTATTTTGGCTGCATTGGGTCTTCGTTGCTTCGTGCGGGCTTTCTCCAGTTGTGGCAAGCAGGGCTGCTCTTTATTGCGGTGCACCTGCTTCTCATTGCGGTGGCCTCTCCTGCCGCGGAACACAGGTTCTAGGCACGCGGGCCTTAGCAGCTGTGGGACACGGGCTCAGTAGTTATGGCTCGCGGGCTCTAGAGCACAGGCTCAGCAGTTGTGGTGCACGGGATTAGTTGCTCTGCAGCATGTGGGATCTTCCTGGACCAGGGCTCGAACCTGTGTCCCCTGCACTGGCAGGCAGACTCCCAACCACCGTGCCACCAGGAAAGACCCCAGGGCCTTTGTTGCCTTTCAGGTTTTTACACATTTTGCGGATGTCCCTTTTGACCGGTGGGAAGTGATACTTCTTTTTACTGCAGATATGCATTGCCCACTTGCTTGCTTGGCCACAAAGGGCGTATGCATTTTCTCCTGAATATATTCAGGAGAAAATGCATACGCCCTTTTTGGCCAAGTGCATCATTGTCGAAGTTGTGCCCCTCTTCTTGTTCTTTAAAGGGGATTCCAATGTACCTCTTGAAATCTGTTTCCTGCTATTCTGGCTCGCTTTCAGTTCCGGCTCGTTGCCTTCCCTCAACAGATTTTTGGATGATAGTTGTCCTTTATTACTCTGCCAGTTTGTGAATTGCTGTGCCCCTGAGCTCCATTTTTCAACTCGTTTTTTGTGAGATGACGGCAGGTCCAAAAGTTTGGTTCAGGAACTCTACTGGATCCTGGCGTGTGGCTGATACTTTGGCTAATTCTTCTACCTGCCGGGAAATTAGAGTGACTTGTGCCCGTCCAAATGCCTAACAGCTACTCTCTCATTGGTTCTTCCTCTTCCCTTACATCCTCTGCCAAATTTGCAACCTGTGCGAACCAGGAGGTTAAAGGGGCTGTCTCTCCAAGTTTGGAGATTGATAGTAAAGCAGTTGGAAAGTCAAACCGGAGCACCAGGAATGGGAATATTAGTTGAGTTTTAGAAACTTTTCGTATTCACAGTGTGTCCATTCTCTAGGTTTCCCATACATGTTATAGCAGTAGTAATATTCCCTTCAACCTGGAGAGTTGGGACCCTTGGAATGTGTGCCACACATTATTGCTTTAAATGGTCTGCATTTGCTCACCGAATCTCACCAATCCTCTTCGTCCCAAGTGTCCAGCCTTATGCCACATCCAGCCGTCTTTGTAGATAGGGTCATTCCAGGTTTCATCAGAGCCCGTGAAGGAATTGTAAAGAATTTACCTGTTTTTTTGTTGTTGTTTTTGAAATTCCTTTTTATAGTGGGTTTGAGTTGATTCTCTTTGCCATGTTGATACTAATGTAGACACACTTGATTCCCTTATGGAGACCTATGAATACATTGGTTTTAAGATTCTTACTAGTCAGATATATTCCTCTGCGGGAAATACGGGGTTTTGAGTCCCTTTCAATGAGGAAGGTGTAGGTCTTGTCTATTCCGTAGTTGATTTTTGGAACGGTACCTGTACTAATATGAAACTCTGGTTTTATGCATCACCCCACCTCTCCTTCCCCCTTAAGCAGGCATAAGAGTTTTTTCTCAATGTGAGACTCTGTTCTCTTTCGTAACTCAGTTCATGTGTAGCCATGTTAACAGGAACTTCATAAGTGATATCTTATGATAAGTTTCTTCTTCTCTGTGACTTATTTCACTTAGAATCATCGTACCTGAATCCACTCATTTTGCTGCTTCTGGCCTTATGACATTGATTTCATGGCTGAGGGGTATTCCATTGTACATAAGTAACACAATTTGTTGAACCATTTTTATCTTTCCTGGGATATTTAAAGTGTACCCAAGTTGAGGTTCTTGTAAGCAGTGCAGCCCTCAATTTTTTGTTTGCTCTGACTTATTGATTTTCAGTTTTCACAAGGTATCTTTCCTAGACTGGAAGCACCCTTGGCTCTGTAGCTCTGTCGTTTACTTGTTTTAGGGAACACAATGCACTCCTACAGAGAGGCAGTTGTCAATTTACATCTTGCCCATCAGCATAACTAGGCTCCCTGTTCTCCAGGGCCTTTCTTGCCTTTCTGGTTTTTACACATTTTGCGGATATCCCTTTTTACAGGTGGGAAGGGGTACTTCTTTATAGTGCAGGTTTGCATTGCCCGCGTGCTTGCTTGGCTAAAATGTGCGTATGCCTTTTCTCCTGAATATATTCAGGAGAAAACGCATACGCCCTTTTTGGCCAAGTGCATCATTGTCGAAGTTGTGCCCCTCTTCCTGTGCTTTAAATGTGATTCCAATGAACCTCTTGAAATCTGTTTCCTGCTATTCTGGCTCACTTTCAAGTCCGCCTCGTTGTCTTCCCTCAACAGATTTTTGGACGATAGTTGTCTTTTATTACTGTGCCAGTTTGTGAATTGCTGTGCCCCTGAGCTCCATATTTGAACTCGTTTTTTGTGAGCTGATGGTAGGTCCAAAATTTTGGTTCAGAACCTATCCTGGTTCCCGGGAGTTGGCTGAGACTTTGGTTATTTCTTCTTCCTGCCAGGAAATTAGAGTGACATGTGCCAGTCCAAATGCCTAACAGCTACGCTCTCATTAGGGCTACCTCTTCCCTTTCATCCTCTGCCAAATTCGCAACCTGTGCGAACCAGGAGGTTAAAGGGGCTATCTCTCCAATTTGGGAGATTGATAGTAAAGCATTTGGAAATTCAAACGGGAGCACCAGGACAGGGACTATTAGTTGAGTTTTAGAAACCTTTCGTTTTCACTGTGGGTCCATTCTCTATGTTTCCCGTACATGTTATAGCTGTAGTAATATTCCCTTCAACCTGGAGAGTTGGGACCCTTGGAATGTGTTCCACGCATTATTGATTTAAATGGTCTGCATTTGCTCACCGAATCTCACCAATCCTCTCAGTCCCAAGTGTCCAGCCTTATGCCACATCCAGCTCTCGTTGTAGATAGTGTCATTCCAGGTTTCATCAGAGCCCCTGAAGGAATTGTAAAGAATTTCCCTGTTTTTTTTTTGTGCTTGAAATTCCTTTTTATAGTGGGTTTCAGCTGATTCTCACTGCCATGTTTATGCGAGTCTAGACACACTTGATTCCCTTACGGAGACTTATCAGTACATTGGTTTTAAGATTCTTACTAGTCAGATATATTCCTCTGTGGGAAATATGGGTTTTTGAGTCCCTTTCACTGAGGAAGGTGTAGGCCTTGTCTATCCCGTACTTGGTTTTTGGAACGGTACCTGTACTAATATCAAACTCTCGTTTTATGCATCACCCCACCTCTCCTTCCCCCTTAAGCAGGCATAAGTGGGTTTTCTAAATGTGAGACTCTGTTCTCTTTCCTAACTCAGTTCATGTGTATCCAGCCATGTTTACAGGAAATTCATCAGTGATATCTTATGATAAGTTTCTTTTTTTGTGTTACTTTTTTCACTTAGAATCATCGTACCTGAATCCACTCATTTTGCTGCTACTGGCCTTATGACATTGATTTCATAGCTGAGGGATATTCAATCATGTGTAAGTAACACAATTTCTTGAACCATTTTTGTCTTTCCTGGGATATTTAAGGTGTACCCAAGTTGAGGTTCTTGGAAGCAGTGCAGCCCTAAATTTTGGGGTGGCTCTGTCTTATTGATTTTCAGTTTTCCCAAGGTATATTCCCTAGACTGGAAGTGCCCTTAGATCTGTAGCTCTGTTGTTTACTTGTTTTAGGGAATACAATGCATTCCTCCAGAGAGGCAGTTGTCAATTTACATCCTGCCCATAAGCATAACTAGGTTCCCTGTTCTCCAGTGCCTGTCTTGCCTTTCTGGTTTTTACACATTTTGTGGATGTCCCTTTTGACCGGTGGGAAGTGATACTTCTTTGTAGTGCATATTTGCATTGCCCGATTGCTTGCTTGGCAAAAAAGGGTGTATGCGTTTTCTCTTGAATATATTCTGGAGAAAACGCAAACGCGTTTATTGGCCAAGTGCATCATTGGCGAAGTTGTGCCCCTCTTCCTGTGCTTTAAAGGTGATTCCAATGTACCTCTAGAAATCTATTTCCTGCTATTCTGGCTCGCTTTCAAGTCCGTCTCGTTGCCTTCCCTCAACAGATTTTTGAACGATAGTTGTCCTTTATTACGCTGCCAGTTTGTGAATTGCTGTGCCCCTGAGCTCCATTATTCATCTCGTTTTTGTGAGCTGACCGCAAGCCCAAAATTTTGGTTCAGGACCTATACTGGTTCCTGGCAGGTTGCTGAGACTTTGGTTAATACTTCTTCCTGATAGGAAATTAGAGTCACATGTGCCCGTCCAAATGCCTAACAGCTACTCTCTCATTGTTTCTCCCTCATCCCTTTCATCCTCTGCCCAATTGGCAAACTGTGCGAACCCGGAAGTTAAAGGGGCTGTCTCTCCAAGTTGGGAGATTGATAGTAAAGCAGTTTGAAAATCAATCCGGAGCACCAGCAGAGAGACTATTAGTTGAGTTTTAGAAACCTTTCATATTGACAGTGTGTCCATTCTCTAGGTTTCCCGTACATATTATAGCTGTAGTAATATTCCCTTCAACCTGGAGAGTTGGGACCCTTGGAATGTGTGACACGCATTATTGCTTTAAATGGTCTGCATTTGCTCACCGAATCTCACCAATCCTCTCAGTCGCAAGTGTCCAGCCTTATGCCACATCCAGCTGTCATTGTAGATAGGGTCATTCCAGGTTTCATCAGAGCCCCTTTAGTAATTGTAAAGAATTTCCCTGTTTTTTTGTTTTGTTTTTGAATCTCCTTTTTATAGTGGATTTGAGCTGATTCTCACTGCCACGTTTTTGCCAGTCTATAAACACATGCTTCCCTTATGGAGACATATCAATACATACGTTTTAAGATTCTTACTAGTCAGATATATTCCTCTGAGGGAAATATGGGGTTTTAAGTCCCTTTTACTGAGGAAGGTGTAGGTCTTGTCTATTCCGTAGTTGGTTTTTGGAACGGTACCTGTACAAATATCACACTCTGCTTTTATGAAGCAACCCACCTCTCCTTCCCTCTTAAGCAGGCATAAGAGTGTTTTCTAAATGTAAGACTCTGTTCTCTTTCCTAACTCAGTTCATGTGTAGCCATGTTTACAGTACCTTCATAAGTGATATCTTATGTTAAGTTTCTTTTTCTCTGTGATGTATTTCACTTAGAATCATCGTACCTGAACCCAATCCTTTTGCTGCTACTGGCCTTATGACATTGATTTCATAGCTGAGGGATAATCCATCGTACGTAAGTAACACAATTTATTGAACCATTTTTGTCTTTCCTAGGATATTTTAGGTGGACCCAAGTTGTGGTTATTGTAAGCAGTGCAGCCCTAAATTTTGGGGTGGTTCTGTCTTATTGATTTTCAATTTTCCCAAGGTATATTCCCTCGACTGGAAGTGCCCTTGACTCTGTAGCTCTGCTGTTTACTTCTTTTAGGGAACACAGTGCACTCCTCCAGAGAGGCAGTTGGCAATTTACATCCTGCCTATCAGCATAAGTAGGCTCGCTGTTCTCCAGGCCCTGTCTTGCCTTTCTGGTTTTTAAACATTTTGTGGCTGTCCCTTTTGACCGGTGGGAAGTGATACTTCTTTGTAGTGCAGATTTGCATTGCCCGCTTGCTTGCTTGGCCAAAAAGGGCGTATGCGTTTTCTCCTGAATATATTCAGGAGAAAACGCATACACCCTTTTTAGCCAAGTGCCTCACTGTCGAAGTTGTGCCCCTCTTCCTGTGCTTTAAAGATGATTCAAATGTACCTATTGAAATCTGTTTCCTGCATTTCTGGCTCGCTTTCAAGTCCGCCTCGTTGCCTTCCCTCAACTGATATTTGAATGATAGATATCAATTATTACTCTGCCAGTTTGTGAGTTGCTGTTCCCCTGAGCTCCATTTTTCAACTCGTTTTTTTGTGAGCTAGACCGCAAGTCCAAAATTTTGGTTCAGGACCTCTATTGGTTCCCGGAGGGTGGCTGAGACTTTGATTAATTCTCCTTCCTGCAGGGAAATTAGGGTGACATGTGCCCGTCCAAATGCATAAAAGCTACTCTCTCATTGGTTCTCCCTCTTCCCTTTCATCCTCTGCCAAATTGGCAACCAGTGTGAAAAAGGAGGTTAAATGTGCTGTCTCTCCAAGTTGCTAGATTGATTGTAAAGCAGTTGGAAATTCAAACCGGAGCACCAGGAGAGGGACTATTAGTTGAGTTTTAGAAACATTTCATATTCACAGTGTGTCCATTCTTTAGGTTTCCCGTCAGTGTTATAGCTGTAGTAATATTCCGTTCTACCTGGATAGTTGGGACCCTTGGAATGTGTGCCACACATTATTGCTTTAAATGGTCTGCATATGCTCAACGAATCTCACCAATCCTCTCAGTCCCAAGTGTCCAGCCTTATGCCACATCCAGCTCTCGTTGTAGATATGGTCATTCCAGGTTTCATCAGAGCCCCTGAAGGAAGTGTAAATAATTTCCCTGTTTTTTTGTTTTGTTTTCGAAATTCCTTTTTATAGTGGGTTTCAGCTGATTCTCCCTGCCATGTTTATGCCAGTCTAGACACACTTGATTCCCTTACGGAGACATATCAATACATTGGTTTTAAGATTCTTTCTAGTCAGATATATTCCTCTGTGGGAAATATGGGGTTTTGAGTCCCTTTCACTGAGGAAAGTGTAGGTCTTGTCTATTCCGTAGTTTGTTTTTGGAATGTTACCTGTACTAATATCAAACTTTGGTTTTATGCATCACCCCACCTTTCCTTCACCCTTAAGCAAGCACAAGAGTGTTTTCTAAATGTGAGACTCTGTTCTCTTTCTAACTCAGTTCATGTGTATCCAGCCATGTTTACAGGACCTTCATAAGTGATATCTTATGATAAGTTTCTTTTTCTCTGTGACTTATTTCACTTAGAATCATTGTACCTGAATCCACTCATTTTGCTGCTCCTGGCCTTATGACATTGATTTCATGGCTGTGGGATATTCCATCTTACGTTAGTAACACACTTTCTTGAACCATTTTTGTCTTTCCTGGGATATTTAAGGTTTTACAAAAGTTGAGGTTCTTGTAAGCAGTGCAGCCCTAAATTTTTGGGTGGCGCTGTCTTATTGATTTTCAGTTTTCCCACGGTATATTCCCCAGACTGGAAGTTCACTTGGCTCTGTAGCTCAGTTGTTAACTTGTTTAAGGGAACACAATGCACTCATCCAGAGAGGCAGTTGGCAATTTACATCCTGTCCATCAGCATAACTAGGCTCCCTGTTCTCCAGGGCCTGTCTTGCCTTTCTGGTTTTTACACATTTTACGGATGTCCCATTTCACCGGTTGCAAGTGATACTTCTTTGTAGTGCAGATTTGCATTGCCAGCTTGCTTGCTTGGCCAAAAAGGGCGTATGCGTTTTCTCCTGAATATATCGAGGAGAAAATGCGTACGCACTTTTTGGCCAAGTGCATCATTGTCGAAGTTGTGCCCCTCTTCCTGTGTCTTAAAGGTGATTCCAATGTACCTCTTGAAATCTGTTTCCTACTATTCTGGCTCGCTTTCAAGTCCACCTCGTTGCCTTCCCTCAACAGATTTTTGGAAGATTGTTGTCCTTTATTACTCTGCCCGTTTGTGAATTGCTGTGCCCCTGAGCTCCATTTTTCAACTCGTTTTTTGTGTGCTGACCGCAAGTCCCAAATGTTTGTTCAGGAGCTATACTGGTTCCCGGCGTTTGGCTGAGACTTTGGTTTGTTCTTTTTCGTGCTGGGAAATTAGAGTGACATGTGCCCGTCCAAATGCCTAACAGCTACTCTCTCAATGGTACTCCCTCTTCCCTTTCATCCTTTGCCAATTTGGCAACCTGTGCGAACCAGGAGGTTAAAGGGGCTGTCTCTACAAGTTGGGAGATTGATAGTAAAGCAGTTGGAAAGTGAAACTGGAGCACGAGTTGAGGGACTATTAGTTGAGTTTTAGAAACCTTTCGTATTCACAGTGGGTCCATTCTCTAGGATCCCCGCACATGTTTTAGCTGTAGTAATATTCCCTTTTATTTGGAGAGTTCGGACCCAAGGAATGGGTGCCATGCATTATTGCTTTAAAGGGTCTGCATTTGCTCACCCAATCTGACCAATCGTATCAGTCTCAAATTTCCAGCCTTATGCCACACCCAGCTGTCGTTGTAGAAATGGTCATTCCAGGTTACATCAGAGCCCATGAAGGAATTGTAAAGAATTTCCCTGTTTTATTGTTTTGTTTTAAATTCCTTTTTATCGTGGGTTTCCGCTGATTTTCACTGCCATGTTTATGCCAGTCTAGACACACTTGATTCCCTTATGGAGACATATCAATACATAGGTTTTAAGATTCTTACTAGTCAGATATATTCCTCTGCAGAGAATAGGTGTGTTGAGTCCCGTTCGCTGAGGAAGGAGTTGGTCTTGTCTATTCTGTATTTGGATTATGGAATGGTACTGGTGCTAATATCAAACTCTGGATTTATGCATCTCTCCACATCTCCTTTCCCCGTAAGCAGGCATAAGTATGTTTTGTATATGTGAGACTCTGTTCTCTTTACTAATTCAGTTCATGTGCACCCATGTTAACATTTCCTTCATAAGTGATATCTTATGTCAGAATGCTCCATAGATCTTGTCATCATAATGCTCCATGATGCTTGTCACCACGATTATCCATGGTCTTCTCATCACAATGCTCCACGGTCTTGCCATCACATTGCTCCATGTCCCTTGTCATCACAATTCTCCACCTCTTTGTCACCACAATATTCCATGACATTTTTCATCAAAACGTTACATGCTCTGGTCATCACAATTCTCCGTGCACTTGTCATCGCAATGCTCCCTGAACCCTGTCATAGCAAGCTCCATATGCTTGTCATCACAATGCTTCATGACATTGTTATAAAAATTATCAATGTCCCTTGACATCACAATGCTCCCTGCCATTGTCAACACAATTCTCCATGTCCCCTGTCATCACAATCCTCCATGACACTTTTTATCACATTGCTCCATGCCCTTGTCATCACAGTGGTCCAGGCCCTCTTCACACAAGACTCTGTGACCTTTGTCACCACACTGCTCCATGAAATTTTCATCACAATGCTCTGTGTCCCTTGTCATCACAATGCTCCTTGCCTTTGTCAGCACAATGCTCCATGACACTTGTCATCAAAATGCTCCATGCGCTTCTCAGCACAATGCTCCATGACACATGTCATCACAATGTACCATGCTCTTTTCATCACAATGCTCCACATCCTTTTCATCTCTATGCTCCATAAAACTTGTCATCACAATGCTCCATTCACTTCTCATCAAAATGCTCTCTCACCACATATATCACAATGTTCCATCACTAGTCATCACAATACTCTCTCACCCCTGTCATCACAATGTTCCATGACCACTGTCATCACAGTGCAACATGCCCTTATCATCACAATGCTCCTTGACCCCTGACATCACAATGTTCCATAACACCTGTCACAAAATGCTCCATGACCCATTTCATCACAATGCTTCATGACCCCTGACATCACAATGTTCCATAACCACTGTCATCAAAATATTCCATGACCCTTTTATTCAAATTGCTCCATGACCCTGTCATCACAATGCTCCCTGCCCTTCTCATCACAATGCACCACGCCCTTGTCATCAAAATGCCCCATGACATTTGTCATCACAAAGCTCCATGACCCTTGGCATCACAATGCTCCATGCCATTGTCATCACAATGCTCAATGAAACCTCTCATCACATTGCTCAATGCCCTTGTCATCACAGTGCTCCATTACACCTGTCATAACAATGCTTCATGACCCCTGCCATCACAATGTTCCACGGACTTGTCATCACAAGGCTCCATGACTCTTGTCATCACAATGCTCCAAGACCTCTGTAATCACAATTCTCCATGCCACTTTTCATCTCAATGCTCCATGAACACTGTCGTCACAATGCACCATGCCCTTCATCATAATGATTCATGCTATTGTCACCACAATGAAAACAAAATGCTCCATGTCCTCTGTCATCACAATGCTCCAAACTCTTCTGATCACAATGTTCCATAACACTTGTCATCACATGCCCCAAGACGCTCGTCATCACAATTATGCAAGGTCTTCTCATCACAATACTCCATGATATTTTTCACCACAATGCTCAATACAATTGGGACCACAATGCTCGCTGACACTTGTCATCAATATGCTCCTTGAACCCTGTCATGACAAGGCTCCATGCCTTTTTCATCACAATGATCCATTCCCTTTTCATCACAATGCTCCAAGACCCCCGTTATCAAAATGCTCCGTGACTCCAGTCATCACAATACTTCATGACATTTGTCATCACAATGGTCCATGACCTCATCACACTAAGCTCTGTGAGCTTTGTCACCACAATGCTCCATGAAATATTTATCACAATGCTCTGTGACCCTTGTCATCACAAAGCTCCATGCCTTTGTCAGCACAATGCTCCATGACCCTTGTCATCACAATGCTCAATGCGCGTGTCAGCACAATGCTCCATAACCCATGTCATGACAATGCACCATGCACTTGTCATCACAGTGCTCCACATCCTTGTCATCAAAATGCTCCATAAACCTTTTCATCACAATGCTCCATGCACTTATCCTCAAAATGCCTTCTCACCACTGATATCACAATGTTCCATCACTAGTCATCACAATACTCGCTCACCCCTGTCATCACAATATTCCATGACCCTTGTAATCACAATTCTCCATGCCCTTGTCATCACAAAGCTCCATGACGCATGTCATCAGAATGCTCCATGCCCTTGTCATCACAATGCTCCTTGACACATGTCATCAGAATACTCCATTGCCTTCTCATCACAATGTTCCATGCCCTTGTAATCACTTTGCTTCAAAACCCGTGTAATCTCAATGATCCATGCACCTTTTCATCAGAATGCTCCATGGCTCTTTTCATCAAAATGCTCCATTAACCCTGACATCACAAGTTTCCATAACCCCTCTCATCAAATTGTTCCATGACACTTTTCATCAATTTGCGCCATGACCCTGTCATCACAATGCTCCCTGCCCTTATCATCACAATGCACCACGACCTTGTCATTAAAATGCTCCATGACCTTTGTCATCACAATGCTCCATGACCCTTGGCATCACAGTGCTCCATGCCATTTTATCACAATGCTACATAAAACCTCTTATCACATTGCTCCATGCCCTTGTCACCACAATGCTCCATGACGCTTGTCATCACAATGCTCGATACCCTTCTCATCACAATGTTCCATGCCCTTGTCATTACAATCCTCCATAACACATGTATCACAGTGTTCCGTGCCCTAGTCATCACAATGTTCCATGCCAAATCTCATCACAATAATCCACGAAATTTTCAGACAAATGTTCCATGCCCTTGTCATCACAATGCTCCAAGACCCCTGTAATCACAATGCTCCATGTCCCTATTCATTAGAATGCTCCATGAGACTTGTCATCACAAGGCTCCATGGTCTTCTCATCACACTGCTCAAGGACCTTGTCATCACAATGCTCCATTCCCCTGTCATCACAATGCTCCTTGACCACTATCATCACAATACTCCATGAACATTTTCAGGCCAATGCTCCATGACCTTCTCATCACAGTGCTCCATGACCCTTGTCATCACAATGCTCCATGAGCCCTCTCATCACAATGCTCCATGACACCTGTCATCACAATGCTCCATGCTCCTTGTCATTACAGTGATCCATGACGCTCTTCATCATAAATATCCATGGTCTTTTCATCACAATGCTCCACGGTCTTGCTATCACAATTCTCCATGCCCTGTTCATCACAATGCTCCATGTCCCATGTCATTACAATTCTCCCCGTCCTTGTCATCACAATGCTTCGTGACACTTCTCATCACAATGTTACATGATCTTGTCATCACAATTCTCCATGCACTTGTCATCGCAATGCTCTATGACCCCTGTCATAGCAAGCTCCATGTGCTTGTCATCACAATGCTTCACGACGATGTCATCAAAATTATCAATGGCCCTTGTCATCAGAATGCTCCATGCCCTTGTCATCACAATGCTCCATGACCCTTGTCATCACAATGTTCCAAGCCCTTGTCATCAAAATGCTCCATTACCTTTGTCATCACAATCCTCCATGACACTTGGAATCACAATGCTCCATGCCATTGTCATCACAATGGACAATGACATATGTCATCACAATGCTCCCTGACACCTGTCTTCACAATACTCCATGACCTTTTCATCACAATGTTCCATGCCCTTGTCATCACAATGCGCCATGCCCACTCTCATCAAAATAATCCATAAATCTTGTCAGACCAATGCTCCATGACACCTGTCAACACAATGCTCCGTGATTCCAGTCATCACAATGTTTCATGACCTTTTTCATCACAAAAGTCCATGACCTCGTCACACAAAGCTCTGTGTCCTTTGTCACCACAATGCTCCAAGAAATTTTTATCACAATGCTCTATGACCCTTCTCATCACAAAGCTCCATGCTTTTTTCAGCACAATGCTCCATGACCCTTGTCATCACAATGCTCGATGCACGTGTCAACACAATGCTCCATAACCCATGTCATCACAATGATCCATGCACTTCTCCTCAAAATGCTTTCTCACCACTGATATCACAATGTTCCATCACTAGTAATCACAATACTCCCTCACACCTGTCATCACAGTATTCCATGACCCCTGTAATCAAATTTCTCCATGCCCTTGTCGTCACAAAGCTCCATGACGTATGTCATCGAAATGCTCCATGGCCTTCTCATCACAATGCTCCATGACCCTTTCATCACAATGCTCCAACACCACTGTAATCACAATGCTCCATGCCACTTTTCTTCTCAATGCTCCATGAACCCTGTCATCACAATGCACCGTGCCCATCGCCATAATATTTCATGCTATTGTCATCACAATGAAATCAAAATGCTCAATGACCTCTGTCATCACAATGCACCAAGCCCTTCTGATCACAATGTTCCATAACACTTGTCATCACAGTGCCCTATGACGCAGGTCATCACAATTATCCATGGTCTTCTCATAACAATGCTCCATGATCATTGTCATCACAATGCTCAATACACTTATCATCACAATGATCCCTGACAGTTGTCATCACCATGCTCCTTGAACCCTGTCATGACAAGGATCCATGCATTTTTCATCACAATGATCCATTCCATTTTCATCACAATGCTCCAAGACCCCTGTAATCACAATGCTCCATGTCCTTGTCATCACAAAGCTCCATGACGCATGTCATCAGAATGCTCCATTGCCTTCTCATCACAATGCTCCATGCCCTTGTCATCACATTGCTTCAAAACCCCTGTAATCTCAATGCTCCATGCACCTTTTCATCAGAATGCTCCATGCCCTTGTCATCAAAATGCTCCATGACCCTTGTCATCGCAATGTTCCAAGCCCTTGTCATCAAAATGCTCCATTACCTTTGTCATCACAATCCTCCATGACACTTGGTATCACAATGCTCCATGCCATTGTCATCACAATGGACAATGACATATGTCATCACAATGCTCCCTGACAACTGTCTTCACAATACTCCATGACCTTGTCATCACAATGTTCATTGCCCTTCTCATCACAATGCGCCATGCCCACTGTCATCACAATAATCCATGAAACATGTCAGACCAATGTTCCATGACCCTGTCATCACAATGCTCCATGCCCTTGTCATCAAAATGCTCCATGACCCCTGTCATCACAATGCTCCGTGACTCCAGTCATCACAATGCTTCATGACATTTGTCCTCACAATGGTCCATGCCCTCGTCACACAAGGCTCTGTGACCTTTGTCACCACAATGATCCATGCCCTTGTCATCTCAATGCTCCATGCCCACTGTCATCAAAATAATCCATGAAACTTGTCAGAACAATGTTCCATGCCCTTGTCATCACATTGCTCCATGCCCTTGTCAGCACAATGCTCCATGACACTTGTCATCACAATGCTCGATACTCTTCTCATCACAATGCTCCATGCCCTTGTCATTACGATCCTCCATGACACAGGTATCACAGTGTTCCGTTGCCTAATCATCACAATGCTCCATTACTTATCTCATCACAATAATCCATGAAATTTTTAGACCAATGTTCCATGCCATTGGCATCAAAATGCTCCATTACCCCTGTCATAACAATGCTCCATGACCCCTGCCAACACAATGTTCCACGGCCATGTCATCCAAGGCTCCATGGCCCTTGTCATCACAATGATCCAACACCCCTGTAATAACAATGCTCCATGCCCTTGTCATCACAAAGATCCATGACGCATGTCATCAGAATGCTCCATTGCCTTCTCATCAAAATGCTCCATGCCCTTGTCATCACAATGCTTCAAAACTCCTGTAATCACAATGCTCCATGGACCTTTTCGTCAGAATACTCCATGCCCCTTTTCCTCAAAATGCTCCATGACCCCTGACATCACAATGTTTCATAACCCCTGTCATTACAATGTTCCATGACACTTTTCATCAATTTTCTCCATGACCCTCTCATCACAATGCTCCCTGCCTTTCTCATCACAGTGCACCACAATTTTGTCATCAAAATGCCCCATGACCTTTGTCATCACAAAGCTCTATGACCCTTGGCATCACAATGCTCCATGCCATTTCATCACAATGCTACATGTAACCTCTCATCACATTGCTCCATGCCCTTGTCAGCAGAATGCTCCAGGACACTTGTCATCACAAAGCTCGATACCCTTCTCATCACATAGCTCCATGCCCTTGTCATTACAATCCTCCATGACACATGTATCACAGTGTTCCATTCCCTAGTCATCACAATGCTCCATGCCGAATCTCATCACAATAATCCATGAAATTTTCAGACCAATGATCCATGCCCTTGTCATCACAATGCTCCATTACACCTGTCGTAACAATGCTCCATGCCACCTGCCAACACAGTGTTCCACGGCCATGTCATCCAAGGCTCCCTGGCCCTTGTCATCACAATGCTCCAAGACCACTGTAATCACTATGCTCCATGCCCTTGTCGTCACAAAGATCCATGACACATGTCATCAGAATGCTCCATGGACATCTCATCACAATGATCCATGCCCTTGTAATCACAATGCTCCAAGACAACTGTAATCACAATGCTCCATGCCCCTATTCATCAGAATGCTCGATGAGACTTGTCATCACATGACTCCATGGTTTTCTCATCACACTGCTCCAGAAACTTGTCATCGCAATGCTCCATTCCCTTGTCATCACAATGCTCCTTTACCCCTGTCATCACAATACTCCATGAACATTTTCAGCCCAATGCTCCATGACCTTCCAATCACAATGCTCCATGACCCTTGTCAGCACATTGCTCCATGACCCCTCTCATCAGAATGCTCCATGTCCCATGTAATCAAAATTCTCCACGTCTTTGTCATCACAATGCACCATGACACTTCTTATCACAATGTTACATGATCTTCTCATCACTATTCTCCATGAACTTGTCACTGCAATGCTCGATGACCCCTCTTATAGCAAGCTCTATGCGTTTGTCATCACAATGCTTCACGACGTTGTCATCAAAATTGTGAATGGCCCTTGTCATCACAATGCTCCATGCCCTTGTCATCACAATGCTCCATGACCATTGTCATCACAATGTCCCAAGCCCTTGTCATCAAAATGCTCCATTACTTTTGTCATCTCAATCCTCCATGACGCTTGGTATCACAATGCTCCATGCCATTGTCATCACAATGGACAATGACATATGTCATCACAATGCTCCCTGACACCTGTCTTCACAATACTCCATGACCTTGTCATCACCATGTTCCATGCCCTTGTCATCACAATGCACCATGCCAATTGTCATCACAATAATCCATGAAACTTGTCAGACCAATGTTCCATGCCCCTGTCATCACAATGCTCCATGCCCTTTTCATCACAATGCTCCATGACCCCTGTCATCACAATGCACCGTGACTTCAGTCATCACAATGCTTCATGACCTTTGTCATCACAATGGTCCATGCCTTCGTCACACATGGCACTGTGACCTTTGTCACCACAATGCTCCATGCACTTGTCATCACAAAGCTCCATGACGCATGTCATCAGAATGCTTCATTGCATTCTCATCTCAATGCTCCTTGCCCTTGACATCATAATGCTTCAAAACACCTGTAATCACAATGCTCCATGCACCTTTTCATCAGAATGCTCCATGACCCTGTTCATCAAAATGCTCCATGACCCCTGACATCACAGTGTTCCATAACCCCTGTCATCAAAATGTTCCATGACAGTTTTCATCAATTTGCTCCATGACCCTGTCATCACAATGCTCCATGCACTTCTCATCACAATGCACCATGATACTGTCATCAAAATGCTCCATGACCTTTGTCATCACAAAGCTCCATGACCCTTTGCATCACAATGCTCCATGCCATTTCATCACAATGCTACATGAAACCTCTCATCGCATTGCTCCATGCTCTTGTCATCACAATGATCAATGACGCTTGTCATCACAATGCTCGATACTCTTCCCATCACAATTCTCCATGCCCTTTTCATTACAATCTCCCATGACACATGTATCACAGTGTTCCATGCCCTAGTCATCACAATGCTTCATGCCGAATCTCATCAAAATAATCCATGAAATTTTCAGACTAATGTTCCATTCCCTTGTCATCACAATGCTCCATTACCCCTGTCATAACAATGCTCCATGACCCCTGCCATCACAGTATTCCACGGCCTTGTCATCCAAGGCTCCATGACCCTGGTCATCACAGTGCTCCAAGACCCCTGTAATCACAATTTTCCATGCCCTTGTCATCAAAAATATTCATGACGCATGTTATCAGAATATTGCATGGCCTTCTCATCACAAAGCTCCATGCCCTTGTCATCACAATGCTCCAAGACCCCTGTAATCACAATGCTCCATGCCCCTTGTCATTACAGTGCTCCATGACGCTCGTTATCACAATTATCCGTGATCTTCTCATCACAATGCTCCACGGTCTTGCCATCACAATGCTCCATGCCCTGGTCATCACAATGCTCCATGTCCCATGTCATCACAATTCTCCAGGTCCTTGTCATCACAATGCTCCATGACACTTCTTATCACAATGTTACATGATCTTTTCATCACAATTTTCCATGCACTTGTCATCACAATGCTCTATGACCCCTGTCATAGCAGGCTCCATGCGCTTGTTATCAAAATGCTTCACGATGTTGTCATCAAAATTCTCAAAGGCCCTTGTCATCACAATGCTCCATGACCCTTGTCATCACAATGTCCCAAGCCATTGTCATCAAAATGCTCCATTACCTTTGTCATCACAATCCTCCATGACACTTGGTATCACAATGCTCCATGCCATTGTCATCACAATGGACAATGACATATGTCATCACAATGCTCCCTGACACCTGTCTTCACAGTACTCCATGACCTTGTCATCACAATGTTCCATGCCCTTGTCATCACAATGCGCCATGCCCACTGTCATCACAATAATCCATGAAACATGTCAGACCAATGTTCCATGCCCCTGTCATCACCATGCTCCATGCCCTTGTCATCACAATGCTCCATGACCCCTGTCATCACAATGCTCCGTGACTCCAGTCATCACAATGCTTCATGACCTTTGTAATCACAATGGTCCATGCCCTCGTCACACAACGCTCTGTGATCTTTGTCACCACAATGTTCCATGCCCTTGTCATCACAATGCTCCATGCCCACTGTCATCACAATAATCCATGAAACTTGTTAGACCAATGATCCATGACCTCTTCACACAAGGCTCTGTGATCTTTGTCACCACAATGCTCCATGAACTTTTCATCACAATGATCTTTGTTCCTTGTCATCACGATGCTCCATGCCTTTGTCAGCACAATGCTCCATGACCCTTGTCATCACAATGCTCCAAGTCCCCTGTAACCACAATGATCTATGCATTTGTCATCACAAGGCTCCATGACGCATGTCATCAGAATGCTCCATGGCCTTCTCATCACAGTGCTCCATGCCATTGTCGTCACAGTTCCCCAACACCCCTGTAATCACAATGCTCCATGCCCATTTTCATCTCAATGCTCCGTGAATCCCGTCATCACAATGCACCGTGCCCATCACCATAATATTTCTTGCTATTGTCATCACAATGAAATCAAACTGCTCAATGAACTCTGTCATCATAATGCACCAAACCCTTCTGATCACAATGTTCCATAACACTTGTGATCACAATGCCCCATGACGCTGGTAATCACAATTATCAATGGTCTTCTCATCACAATGCTCCATGACATTTGTCATCTCAATGCTCAATACACTTATCATCACAATGCTCCCGGGCACTTATCATGAGTATGCTCCTTGAACAGTGTCATGACAAGGCTCCATGCATTTTTCATCATACTGATCCATTCCCTTTTCATCACAGTGCTCCAAGACTCCTGTAATCACAATGCTCCATGTCCTTGTCATCACAAAGCTCCATGACGCATGTCATCAGAATGCTCCATTGCCTTCTCATCACAATGCTCCATGCCCTTGTCATCACATTGCTTCAAAACCCCTGTAATCTCAATGCTCCATGCACCTTTTCATCAGAATGCTCCATGCCCTTGTCATCACAATGCTCCATGACCCTTGTCATCGCAATGTTCCAAGCCCTTGTAATCAAAATGCTCCATTACCTTTGTCATCACAAAGCTCCATGACACTTGGCATCACAAAGCTCCTTGCCATTTCATCACAATGCTACATGAAACCTCTCATCACATTGCACCATGCCCTTGTCAGCACAATGCTCCATGACGCTTGTCATCACAATGCTCGATACTGTTCTCATCACAATGCACCATGCCCTTGTCATTACAATACTGCATGACACATGTATCACAGTGTTCCGTGCCCTAGTCATCACAATGCTCCATGAAGCCTCTCATCACATTGCTCCATGCCCTTGTCATTACAATACTCCATGACACATGTATCACAGTCTTCCGTGCCCTAGTCATCACAATGCTCCATGCCAAAACTCATCACAATAATCCATGAAATTTTCAGACCAATGTTCCATGCCCTTGTCATCACAATGCTCCCTTACCCCTGTCATAACAATGCTTCATGACCCCTGCCATCACAATGTTCTACGGCCTTGTCATCCTAGGCTCCATGACCCTTGTCATCACAGTGCTCCAAGACGTCTGTAATCACAATGATCTATGCCCTTGTGGTCACAATGATTCATGACGCATGTCATCAGAATGCTCTATGGCCTTCTCATCAAAATGCTCCATTCCCTTGATACCACAATGCTCCAAGACCCCTGTAATCACAATGCACCATCCCCCTTGTCATTACAGTGCTCCATGACGCTCGTCATCACAATTATCCGTGATCTTCTCATCACAATGCTCCACGGTCTTGCCATCACAATGCTCCATGCCCTGGTCATCACAATGCTCCATGTCCAATGTCATCACAATTCTCCACGTCCTTGTCATCACAATGCTCCATGACACTTCTTATCACAATGTTACATGATCTTGTGATCACAATTCTCCATGCACTTGTCATCGGAATGCTCTATGATCCCTGTCATAGCAAGCTCCATGAGCTTGTCATCACAATGCTTCACGACATTGTCATCAAAATTCTCAATGGCACTTGTCATCACAATGCTCCAGCCCTTGTAATCACAATGCTGCATGACCCTTATCATCACAATGTTCCAAGCCCTTGTCATCAAAATGCTCCATTACCTTTGTCATCACAATCCTCCATGACACTTGGTATCACAATGCTCCATGCCATTGTCATCACAGTGTACAATGACATATGTCATCACAATGCTCCCTGACACCTGTCTTCACAATACTCCATAACCTTGTCATAACAATGTTCCATGACCTTGTCATCACAATGCACCATTCCCACTGTCATCATAATAATCCATGAAACATGTCAGACCAATGGTCCATGCGCCTGTCATCACAATGTGCCATGCCCTTGTCATCACAATGCTCCATGACCCCGGTCATCACAATGCTCCGTGACTCCAGTCATCACAATGCTTCATGACCTTTGTCATCACAATGTTCCATGCCCTCGTCACACAAGGCTCTGTGACCTTTGTCACCACAATGCTCCATGTCCTTGTCATCACAAACTCCATGACGCATGTCATCAGAATGCTCCATTGCTTTCTCATCACAATGCTCCTTGCCCTTGTCATCACAATGCTTCAAAACCCCTGTAATCACAATGCTCCATGCACCATTTCATCAGAATGCTCCATGGCCCTTTTCATCAAAATGCTCCATGACCAATGACATCACAGTGTTCCATAACCCCTGTCATCAAAATGATCCATGACACTTTTCATCAATTTGCTCCATGACCCTGTCATCACAATGCTCCCTGCCCTTCTTATCACAATGCACCACGACCTTGTCATCAAAATGCTCCATGACCTTTGTCATCACAAAGCTCAATGACCCTTGGCATCACAATGCTCCATGCCATTTCATCACAATGCTCCATGAAACTTCTCATCACATTGCTCCATGCCGTTGTCAGCACAATGCTCCATGACGCTTGTCATCACAATGCTCGATACTCTTCTCATCACAATGCTCAATGCCCTTGTCACTACAATCCCACATGACACAGGTATCACAGTGTTCCGTGCCCTAGTCATCACAATGTTCCATGCCGAATCTCATCACAATAATCCATGAAATTTTCAGACAAATGTTCCATGCTCTTGTCATCACAATGCTCCATTACCCATGTCATAACAATGTTCCATGACCCCTGATATCACAATGTTCCACCGCCTTGGCATCCAAGGCTCCATGACCCTTGTCATCACAATGCTCCAAGACCCCTGTAATCACAATGCTCCTTGCCCTTGTCATCACAAAGATCCATGACACATGTCATCAGAATGCTCCATGGCCTTCTCATCACAATGCTCCATGCCCTTGCCATCACAATGCTCCAAGACCCCTGTAATCACAATGCTCCATGCCCCTATTCACCAGAATGCTACATGAGACGTGTCATCAAAAGGCTCCATGGTCTTCTCATCACACTGCTCCAGGACCTTGTCATCACAATGCTCCATTCCCTTGTCATCACAATGCTCCTTGACCACTGTCATCACAATACTCCATGAATATTTTCAGGCCAATGCTCCATGACCTTCTCATCACAATGCTCCATGATACTTCTCATCACAATGTTACATGAACTTTTCATCACAGTTATCCATGCACTTGTCATCGCAATGCTCTATGACCCCTGTTATAGCAAGCTCCATGCGCTTGTCATCACAATGCTTCACAACGTTGTCATCAAAATTCTCGATGGCACTTGTCATCACAATGCTCCATGACCCTTGTCATCACAATGTTCCAAGCCCTTGTCATCAAAATGCTCCATTACCTTTGTCATCACAATCCTCCATCACACTTTGTATCACAATGCTCCATGCCTTTGTCATCACAATGGACAATGACATATGTCATCACAATGCTCCATGACTCCAGTCATCACAATGCTTCATGACATTTGTCATCACAATTGTCCATGCCCTCGTCACACAAGGCTATGTGACCTTTGTCACCACAATGCTCCATACCCTTGTCATCACAATGCTCCATGCCCACTGTCATCACAATAATCCATGAAACTTGTCCGACCAATGATCCATGCCCTCTTCACAGAAGGCTCGGTGATCTTTGTCACCACAATGCTCCATGAACTTTTCATCACGATGCTCTTTTTCCCTTGTCATCACAATGCTCCATGCCTTTGTCAGCACAATGCTCCCTGACCCATGTAATCACAATGCGCTATGTGCTTGTCATCACAATGCTCCACATCCTTTTCATCGCTATGCTCCATAAAACTTGTCATCACAATGCTCCATGCACTTCTCATCAAAATGTTCTCTCAACACATATATCACAATGTTCCATCACTAGTAATCACAATACTCCCTCACCGCTGTCATCACAATTTTCCATGACCCCTGTCATCATAGTGTTACATACCCTTATCATCACAATGCTCCATGACCCCTGACATCACAATGTTCCATAACCCCTGTCATCAAAATATTCCATGACCCTTTTCATCAAATTGCTCCATGACGCTGTCATCACAATGCTCCCTGCCCTTCTCATCACAATGCACCTCGCCCTTGTCATCAAAATGCCCCATGACCTTTGTCATCACAAAGCTCCATTACCCCTGTCATAACAATGATCCATGACCCCTGCCATCACAAGGTTCCGCGGCCTTGTCATCACAAGCCTCCATGACCCTTCTCATCACAATGCTCCAAGACCCCTGTAATCACAATGCTCCATGCCCTTGTCATCACAAAGCTCCATGACGCCTGTCATCTGAATGCTCCATGGCCTTCTCATCACAATGCTCCATGCCCTTGTCATCACAATGCTCCAACAGCCCTGTAATCACAATGCTCCATGCCCCTTTTAATCTCAATGCCCCATGAACCCCGTCATCACAATGCACCGTGTCCATCACCATAATATTTCATGCTATTGTCATCAAAATGAAATCTAACTGCTCAATGACCTTTGTCACCACAATGCTCCATGAAATTTTTATCACAATGCTCTGTGACACTTGTCATCACAAAGCTCCATGCCTTTGTCAGCTCAATGCTGCATGACCCCTTTCATCAAAATGCTCCATGAACCCTGACATCACAATGTTCCATAACCCCTGTCATCACAATGTTCCATGACACTTTTCATTAAATTGCTCCATGACCCTCTCATCACAATGCTCCCTTCCCTTCACAACATAAAGCAACACGCCCTTGTCATCAAAATGCCTCATGACCTTTGTCATCACACATCCCCATGACACTTGGCATCACAATGCTACATACCATTGTCATCACAATTCTCCATGAACCCTCTCATCATATTGTTCCATGTCCTTGTCATCACAAATCTCTATGACGCTTGTCATCACAATGCTCCAGGCCCTTGTCATTACAATCCTCCATGACCCATGTATCACAGTGTTCCTTGCCCTTGTCATCACAATGCTCCATGCCCACTCTCATCACAATAATCCATGAAAATTTTCAGACCAATTCTCCATGCCCTTGTCATCACAATGCTCCATTACACTTGTCATAACAATACTCCATGACCCCTGCAATCACAATATTGCACGGCCTTGTCATCACAAGGCTCAATGACCCTTGTCATCACAATGCTCCCAGACCCCTGTAATCACAAGGCTCCATGCCCTTGTCATCACAAAGCTCCATGACGCATGTCATCAGAATGCTCCTCGGCCTTCTCATCACATTTCTCCATGCCCTTGTCATCACAATGCTCCAAGAACCCTGTCATCACAATGCATCATGAGCATCATCATAATTCTTCACGCCATTGTCATCACAATGCACCATGACATATGTCATCACAATGCTCCCTGACACCTGTCTTCACAATACTACATGACCTGGTCATAATAATGTTCCATTCCTTTGTTATCACAATGTGTCATGCCCACCCTCATAGCAATAATCCATGAAACTTTTCAGACCAATTCTCCATGCCCCTGTCATCACAATGCTCCCTGCCCTTGTAATCACAATGCACCACGCCCTTGTCATCAAAATGCCCCATGACATTTGTCATCACAATGCTCCATGACCCTTGGCATCACAATGCTCTATGACATTGTCATCACAATGCTCAATGAAACCTCTCATCACATTGCTCCATGCTCTTGTCATCACAATGCTCCATGAACCCTGTCATCCCAATGAACCGTGCCCATTACCATAATATTTCATGCTATTGTCATCACAATGAAATCAAAATGCTCAATGACCTCTGTCATCACAATGCACCAAACCCTTCTGATCACAATGTTCCATAACACTTGTCATCACAATGCCCCATGATGCTGGTCATCACAATTATCCATGGTCTTCTCATCACAATGCTCCATGATCTTTGTCGTCACAATGCCCAATACACTTATCATCACAATGCTCCCTGACAGTTGTCATCAGTATGCTCCTTGAACCCTGTCATGACAAGGCTCCATGCATTTTTCATCACAATGATCCATTCCCTTTTCATCACAATGCTCCAAGACCCCTGTAATCACAATGCTCCATGTCCTTGTCATCACAAAGCTCCATGACGCATGTCATCAGAATGCTCCATTGCCTTCTCATCACAATTCTCCATGCCCTTGTAATCACATTGCTTCAAAACCCCTGTAATCTCAATGCTCCATGCACCTTTTCATCAGAATGTTCCATGACCCTTTTCATCAAAATGCTCCATGACCCCTGACATCACAATGTTCCATAACCCCTCTCATCAAATTGTTCCATGACACTTTTCATCAGTTTGCTCCATGACCTTGTCATCACAATGCTCCTTGACCCTTGTCATCGCAATGTTCCAAGCCCTTGTCATCAAAATGCTCCATTACCTTTGTCATCACAATCCTCCATGACACTTTGTATCACAATGTTCCATGCCATTGTCATCACAGTGGACAATGACATATGTCATCACAATGCTCCCTGACACCTATCATCACAGTACTCCATGACCTTGTCATCACAATGTCCCATGCCCTTGTCATCAAATGTGCCATGCCCACTGTCATCACAATAATCCATGAAGCTTGTCAGACCAATGTTCCATGCACCTGTCATCACATTGCTCCATGCCCTTGTCATTACAATGCTCCATGACACTTATCATCACAGTGCTCCGTGACTCCATTCATCACAATGGTCCATGCCCTCCTCACACAGGGCTCTGTGATCTTTGTCATCACAATGCTCCATGAAATTTTCATCACAATGCTCTCTGTCCCTTGTCATCACAATGCTCCACGCCTTTGTCAGCACAATGCTCCATGACACTTGTCATCAAAATGCTCCATGTGCCTGTCAGCACAATGCTCCATGAAACATGTCATCAAAATATGCCATGCTCTTTTCATCACAATGCTCCACATCCTTTTCATCCCTATGCTCCATAAAACTTGTCATCACAATGCTCCATGAACTTCTCATCAAAATGCTCTCTCACCACATATATCACAATGTTCCATCACTAGTCATCACAATACTCACTCACCGCTGTCATCACAATGTTCCATGACCACTGTCATCACAGTGCTACATGCTCTTATCATCACAATGCTCCATGACCCCTGACATCACAGTGTTCCCTAACACCTGTTATAAAAATGTTCCATGATACATTTCATCAATTTTCTCCATGACCCTGTCATCACAATGCTCCATGCCCTTCTCATCACAATGCACCACGACCTTGTCATCAAAATGCTCCTTGACCTTTGTCATCACAAAGATCCATGACACTTGGCATCACAATGCTCCTTGCCATTTCATCACAATGCTACATGTAACCTCTCATCACATTGCTCCATGCCCTTGTCAGCACAATGCTCCATGAAACATGTCATCACAATGTTCCATGCTCTTTTCATCACAATGCTCCACATCCTTTTCATCACTATGCTCCATAAAACTTGTCATCACAATGCTCCATGAACTTCTCATCAAAATGCTCTCTCACCACATATATCACAATGTTCCATCACTAGTCATCACAATACTCGCTCACCCCTGTCATCACAATGTTCCATGACCACTGTCATCACAGTGCTACATGCCCTTATCATCACAATGCTCCATGACCCCTGACATCACAATGTTCCATAACCCCTGTCATCAAAATGTTCCATGACACTTTTCATCAATTTGCTCCATGACCCTGTCATTACAATGCTCGCTGCCCTTCTCATCACAATGCACCACGAACTTGTCATCAAAATGCTCCATGATTTTTTCATCACAAAGCTCCATGACCCTTGGCATCACAATGCTCCATGCCATTTCATCACAATGCTACATGAAAGCTCTCATCACCTTGCTCCATGCCCTTTTCAGCACAATGCTCCATGACCCCTGTCATCACAATGCTAGATACACTTCTCATCACAATGCTCCATGCCCTTGTCATTACAATCCTCCATGACACGTGTATCACAGTGTTCCGTGCCCTAGTCATCACAATGTTCCATGCCGAATCTCATCACAATAATCCATGAAATTTTCAGACCAATGTTCCATGCCCTTGTCATCACAATGCTCCATTACCCCTGTCATAACAATGCTCCATGACCCCTGCCATCACAATGTTCCACCGCCTTGTCATCCAAGCCTCCATGACCCTTGTCATCACAATGCTCCAAGACCCCTGTAATCACAATGCTCCTTGCCCTTGTCGTCACAAAGATCCATGACCCATGTCATCAGAATGCTCCATGGAATTCTCATCACAATGCTCCATGCCCTTGTAATCACAATGCTCCAAGACCCCTGTAATCACAATGCTCCATGCACCTATTCATCAGAATGCTCCATTTGACTTGTCATCAAAGGCTCCATGGTCTTCTCATCACACTGCTCCAGGACCTTGTCATCACAAGGCTCCATTCCCTTGTCATCACAATGCTCCTTGACCACTGTCATCACAATACTCCATGAATATTTTCAGGCCAATGCTCCATGACCTTCTCATCACAATGCTCCATGACCCTTGTCATCACAATGCTCCAAGAACCCTGTAATCACAATGCTCCATATCCTTGTCATCACAAAGCTCCATGACGCATGTCATCAGAATGCTCCATTGCCTTCTCATCACAATGCTCCATGCCCTTGTCATCACATTGCTTCAAAACCCCTGTAATCTCAATGCTCCATGCAACTTTTCATCATAAAGCTCCATGCCCTTGTCATCACAATGCTCCATGACCCTTGTCATAGCAATGTTCCAAGCCCTTGTCATCAAAATGCTCCATTACATTTGTCATCACAATCCTCAATGACACTTGGTATCACAATGCTCCATGCCATTGTCATCACAATGGACAATGACATATGTCATCACAATGCTCCCTGACAGCTGTCTTCACAATACTCCATGTCCCTGTCATCACAATGCTCCATGTCCTTGTCATCACAATGCTCCATGACCCCTGTCATCACAGTGCTCCGTGACTCCATTCATCACAATGCTTCATGACTTTGTCCTCACAATGGTCCATGCCCTCGTCACACAAGGCTCTGTGAACTTTGTCACTACAATGATCCATGCCCTTGTCATCTCAATTCTCCATGCCCACTGTTCTCACAGTAATCGATGAAACTTGTCAGACCAATGTTCCATGCCCCTGTCATCACATTGCTCCATGCCCTTGTCATCACAATGCTCCATGACCCCTGTCATCACAGTGCTCCGTTACTCCAGTCATCACAATGATTCATGACCTTTCTCATCTCAATGGTCCATGTCCTCGTCACACAAGGATCTGTGATCTTTGTCACCACAATGCTCCATGAAATTTTCATCACAATGCTCTGTGTCCCTTGTCATCACAATGCTCCATGCCTTTGTCAGCACAATGCTCCATGACACTTGTCATCAAAATGCTCCATGTGCTTCTCAGCACAATGATCCCTGACAAATGTCATCACAATGTGCCATGCTCTTTTCATCACAATGCTCCACATCCTTTTCATCACTATGCTCCATAAAACTTGTCATCACAATGTTCCATGCACTTCTCATCAAAATGCTCTCTCACCACATATATCACAATGTTCCATCACTAGTCATCACAATACACGCTCACCCCTGTCATCACAATGTTCCATGACCACTGTCATCACAGTGCTACATGCTCTTATCATCACAATGCTCCATGACCGCTGACATCACAATGTTCCATAACCCCTGTCATCAAAACGTTCCATGATACATTTCATCAATTTTCTCCATGACCCTGTCATCACAATGCTCCATGCCCTTCTCATCACAATGCACCACGACCTTGTCATCAAAATGCTCCTTGACCTTTGTCATCACAAAGATCCATGACACTTGGCATCACAATGCTCCTTGCCATTTCATCACAATGCTACATGTAACCTCCCATCACATTGCTCCATGCCCTTGTCAGCACAATGCTCCATGAAACATGTCATCACAATGTGCCATGCTCTTTTCATCACAATGCTCCACATCCTTTTCATCACTATGCTCCATAAAATTTGTCATCACAATGCTCCATGAACTTCTCATCAAAATGCTCTCTCACAATATATATCACAATGTTCCATCACTAGTCATCACAATACTCGCTCACCACTGTCATCACAATGTTCCATGACCACTGTCATCACAGTGCTACATGCCCTTATCATCACAATGCTCCATGACCCCTGACATCACAATGTTCCATAACCCCTGTCATCAAAATGTTCCATGACACTTTTCATCAATTTGCTCCATGACCCTGTCATCACAATGCTCGCTGCCCTTCTCATCACAATGCACCACGAACTTGTCATCAAAATGCTCCATGACCTTTTTCATCACAAAGCTCCATGACCCTTGGCATCACAATGCTCCATGCCATTTCATCACAATGCTACATGAAAGCTCTCATCACATTGCTCCATGCCCTTGTCAGCACAATGCTCCATGACCCCTGACATCACAATGCTCGATACACTTCTCATCACAATGCTCCATGCCCTTGTCATTACAATCCTCCATGACACATGTATCACAGTGTTCCGTGCCCTAGTCATCACAATGTTCCATGCCGAATCTCATCACAATAATCCATGATATTTTCAGACCAATGTTCCATGCCCTTGTCATCACAATGCTCCATTACCCCTGTCATAACAATGCTCCATGACCCCTGCCATCACAATGTTCCACCGCCTTGTCAACCAAGGCTCCATGACCATTGTCATCACAATGCTCCAAGACCCCTGTAATCAAAATGCTCCTTGCCCTGTCGTCACAAAGATCCATGCCCCATGTCATCAGAATGCTCCATGGACTTCTCATCACAATGCTCCATGCCCTTGTAATCAAAATGCTCCAAGACCCCTGTAATCACAATGCTCCATGCACCTATTCATCAGAATGCTCCATGAGACTTGTCATCACAAGGCTCCATGGTCTTCTCATCACACTGCTCCAGGACCTTGTCATCACAAGGCTCCATTCCCTTGTCATCACAATGCTCCTTGACCACTGTCATCACAATACTCCATGAACATTTTCAGGCCAATGTTCCATGACCTTCTCATCACAATGCTCCATGACCCTTGTCATCACAATGCTCCAAGAACCCTGTAATCGCATTGCTCCATGTCATTGTCATCACAAAGCTCCATGACGCATGTCATCAGAATGCTCCATTGCCTTCTCATCACAATGCTCCATGCCGTTGTAATTACATTGCTTCAAAACCCCTGTAATCTCAATGCTCCATGCACCATTTCATCAGAATGCTCCATGCCCTTGTCATCGCAATGTTCCAAGCACTTGTCATCAAAATGCTCCATTACCTTTGTCATCACAATCCTCCATGATACTTGGTATCACAATGCTCCATGCCATTGTCATCACAATGGACAATGACATATGTCATCAAAACGCTCCCTGACACCTGTCTTCACAATAATCCATGACCATGTCATCACAATGTTCCATGCCCTTGTCATCACAATGCTCCATGACCCCTCTCATCACAATGCTCCATGACACCTGTCATCACAATGCTCCATGCCCCTTGTCATTACAGTGATCCATGACGCTCTTCATCATAATTATCCATGGTCTTTTCATCACAATGCTCCACGGTCTTGCTATCACAATTCTCCATGCCCTGTTCATCACAATGCTCCATGTCCCATGTCATTACAATTCTCCACGTCCTTGTCATCACAATGCTTCGTGACACTTCTCATCACAATGTTACATGATCTTGTCATCACAATTCTCCATGCACTTGTCATCGCAATTCTCTATGACCCCTGTCATAGCAAGCTCCATGCGCTTGTCATCACAATACTTCACGACGTTGTCATCAAGATTCTCAATGGCACTTGTCATCAAAATGCTCCATGCCATTGTCATCACAATGCTCCATGACACTTGTCATCACAATATTCCAAGCCCTTGTCATCAAAATGCTCCATTACCTTTGTCATCACAATACTCCATGACACTTGGTATCACAATGCTCCATGCCATTGTCATCACAATGGACAATGACATATGTCATCACAATGCTCCTTGACACCTGTCTTCACAATACTCAATGACCTGGTCATCACAATGTTCCATGCCCTTGTCATCACAATGCGCCATGCCCACTCTCATCAAAATAATCCATAAATCTTTTCAGAGCAATGCTCCATGACCCCTGTCATCACAATGCTCCGTGACCACAGTCATCACAATGCTTCATGACATTTGTCATCACAATAGTCCATGACCTCGTCACACAATCCTCTGTGACTTTGTCACCACAATGCTCCATGAAATTTTTATCACAATGCTCTGTGACCCTTGTCATCACAAAGCTCCATGCCTTTATCAGCACAATGCTCCATGACCCTTGTCATCACAATGCTCGATGCACGTGTCAGCACAATTCTCCATAACTCATGTCATCACAATGCACCATGCACTTGTCATCACTTTGCTCCACATCCTTGTCATCAAAATGCTCCATAAACCTTGTCATCACAATGCTCCATGCACTTCTCCTCAAAATGCTTTCTCACCACTGATATCACAATGTTCCATCACTAGTCATCACAACACTCCCTCACCCCTGTCATCACAATATTCCATGACCTCTGTAATCACAATTCTCCATGCCCTTGTCATCACAAAGCTACATGACACATGTCATCAGAATGCTCCATGGCCTTCTCATCACAATGCTCCATGCCCTTGTCATCACAATGTTCCAACACCCCTGTAATCACAATGCTCCATGCCCCTTTTCATCTCAATGTTCCATGAACCCTGTCATCACAATGCACCGTGCCCATCACCATAATATTTCATGCTATTGTCATCACAATGAAATCAAAATGCTCAATGACCTCTGTCATCACAATGCACCAAAACCTTCTGATCACAATGTTCCATAACACTTGTCATCACAATGCCCCATGACGCTGGTCATCACAATTATCCATGGTCTTCTCATCACAATGCCCCATGATCTTTGTCATCACAATGCTCAATACACTTATCATCACAATGCTCCCTGACAGTTGTCATCAGTATGCTCCTTGAACACTGTCATGACAAGGCTCCATGCATTTTTCATCACAATGATCCATTCCCTTTTCATCAAAATGCTCCAAGACCCCTGTAATGACAATGCTCCATGTTCTTGTCATCACAAAGCTCCATGACGCATGTCATCAGAATGCTCCATTGACTTCTCATCACAATGTTCCATGCCCTTGTAATCACATTGCTTCAAAACCCCTGTAATCTCAATGCTCCATGCACCTTTTCATCAGAATGCTCCATGACCCTTTTCATCAAAATGCTCCATGACCCCTGACATCACAATGTTCCATAACCCCTGTCATCAAATTGTTCCATGACACTTTTCATCAATTTGCTCCATGACCTTGTCATCACAATGCTCGCTGCCCTTCTCATCACAATGCACCACGACCTTGTCATCAAAATGCTCCATGACGTTTGTCATCACAAAGCTCAATGACCCTTGTCATCACAATGCTCCATGCAATTTCATCACAATGCTACATGAAACCTCTCATCCCATTGCTCCATGCCCTTGTCACCACAATGCTCCATGACGCTTGTCATCACAATGCTCGATACTCTTCTCATCACAATGCTCCATGCCCTTGTCATCACAAGCCTCCATGACCCTTGTCATCACAGTGCTCAAAGACACCTGTAATCACAATGCTCCATGCCCTTGTCATCACAAAGCTCCATGACGCATGTCATCTAAATGCTCCATGGCCTTATCATCACAATGTTCCATGCACTTGACATCACAATGCTCCAACAGCCCTGTAATAACAATGCCCCATGTCTTTTTTATCTCAATGCTCCATGAACCCTTTCATCACAATGCACCGTGTCCATCACCATAATATTTCATGCTATTGTCATCACAATGAAATCAAACTGCTCAATGATCTCTGTCATCACAATGCACCAAACCCTTCTGATCACAATGTTCCATAACACTTGTCATCACAATGCCCCATGAGGCTTGTCATCACAGTTATCCAAGGACTTCTCATCACAATGCTCCATGATGTTTGTTATCACAATGCTCAATACACTTACCATCACAATGCTCCCTGACAGTTGTCATCAGTATGCTACTTGATCTCTGTCATGACAAGGCTCCATGCATTTTTCATCACAATGATCCATTCCCTTTTCATCACAATGCTCCAAGACCCCTGCAATCACAATGCTCCATGTACTTGTCATCACAAAGCTCCATGACGCATGTCATCAGAATTCTCCATTGCATTCTCATCACAATACTCCATGCCATTGTCATCACAATGCTTCAAAACCCCTGTAATCACAATGCTCCATGCACCTTTTCATCAGCATACTCCATGACCCTTTTCATCAAAATGCTCCATGACCCCTGACATCACAATGTTCCATATCCCCTCTCATCAAAATGTTCCATGACACTTTTCATCAGTTTGCTCCATGACCCTGTCATCACAATGCTCCCTGCCCTTCTCATCACAATGCACCACGAACTTGTCATCAAAATGCTCCATGACCTTTGAAATCACAAAGCTCCATGAACCTTGGCAGCACAATACTCCATGCCATTTTATCACAATGCTACATGAAACCTCTCATCACATTGCTGTTTGACCCTTTGCATCACAATACTCCATGCCATTTTATCACAATGCTACATAAAACCTCTCATCACATTGCTCCATGCCCTTGTCAGCACAATGCTCCATGACGCTTGTCATCACAGTGCTTCAAAACACCTGTAATCTCAATGCTCCTTGCACCTTTTCATCAGATTGCTCCATGACACTTGTCATCACAAGGCTCCATGGCCCTCTCATCACAATGCTCCAGGACATTCTCATCACATTGCTCCATTCCCTTCTCATCACATTGCTCCATTCCCTTCTCATCACAATGCTACATGACCACAGTCATCAAAATGATCCATGCCACTTGTCATCAGAATGTTCCATGTGCTTCTCATCCCAATGCTCCATGACCCCTGTAATCACAATGCTCCTTGACGCTTGTCGTCTCAGATCTCCATGACACTTGTCATCACAATTCTCCATGCCTTTGTCAGCAAAATGCTACATGACCTTGTCATCACAATGCTCCATGGAATTGTCATCACAATTCTCCATTACCAGTGTCTTCACAATCCTCCGTGAACCTTGGGATCACATTGTTTCATGCCCTTGTCATCACAATGCTTCGTGATTCTTGAAATCAAAATGTATCCATGACCTGTGTCATCAAAATGCTCCAAACACTTGTGATCACAATGTTCCATAACAGTTGTCATCACAACGCTCCATGATGCCTGTCATCACAATACTCCATGCCCTTGTCAACACAATGCTACATGAACTTTGTCATCACAATGCTCAATACACTTGTCATCACAATGCTCCCTGACACTTTTCGTCAGAATGCTCCTTGAAACCTGTCATGAAAAGGCTCCATGACTTTTTCATCACAATGCTCCATGCCCTTTTCATCACATTGCTCCATGCCATTGTCATCACAATACTCCACAAGCTTGTCATCAGAATGCTCCATGACCCTTGTCATCACAATGCTCCATGACCCATGTAATCACAATGCTCCATGACACCTGTCATCACAATGCTCCATGCCCCTTGTCATTACAGTCCTCCATGACGCTCGTCATCAAAATTATCCATGGTCTTCTCATCACAATGCTCCACGGTCTTGCCATCACAATGCTCCATGACACTACTCATCACAATGTTACATGCTCTTGTCATCACAGTTCTCCATGCACTTGTCATCGCAATGCTCCATGACCCCTGTCATACCAAGCTCCATGTGCTTTTCATAACAATGCTTCAGGAACTTGTCATCAAAATTCTCAATGGCCCTTGTCATCACAATCCTCCATGCCCTTGTCATCAAAATGCTCCATGACCCTTTTCATCACAGAGCTCCAAACCCCTGTCATCACAATGCTCTATTAACTTTGTCATCACATTCCTCCATGACACTTGGCATCACATTACACCAGGCCATTGTCATCACAATGGACCATGACATATGTCATCACAATGACCCCAGACACCTGTCTTCACAGTACTCCATGACCTTCTCATCACAATGCTCCATGCTCTTCTCATCAGAATGCGCCTTGCCCTCTGTCATCACAATAAACCATGAAAATTTTCAGACCAATGCACCATGCCCCTGTCATCAGAATGCTCCATACCCTTGTCATCACAATGTTCCGTGACTCCAGTCATCACAATGCTTCATGACCTTTGTCATCACAATGGTCCTTGGCCTCGTCATCACAAGACTCTGTGACCATTGTCACCACAATGCTCCATGAACTTTTCATCACAATGCTCTGTGACCATTGTCGTCACAATGTTCCATGCCTTTGTCATCACAATGCTCCATGCGCTTCTAGCACAATGCTCCAAGACCCATGTCATCAAAATGCGCCATGCAATTGTCATCACAATGCTCCACAGCCTTGTCATCACAATGCTCCATAAACCTTGTCATCACAATGCTCCATAAAACTTGTCATCACAATGCTCCATGCACTTCTCATCAAAATGCTTTCTCACCACTGATATCACAATGTTCCATCAGTAGTCATCAAAATACTCCCTCACCACTGTCATCACAATTTTCCATGACCTCTGTCATCACAATGGCACATGCCATATCATCACAATGCTCCATGACCCCTGACATCAAAATGTTCCATATCCTCTGTCATCAGAATGCTCCATCACCCATTTCATCACAATGCTACAAGACCCCTGACATCACAGTGTTCCATAACCACTGTCATCAAAATGTTCCATGACACTTTTCATCAAATTGCTCCGTGACCCTGTCATCACAATGAACCATGTCCATCATCATAATGCTTCATGCTATTGTCATCACAGTGAAATAAATATGCTCCATGACCTCTGTCATCAAAATGCTCCAAACCCTTGTGTTCACAACGTTCCATAACCATTGTCATCACAATGCACCATGAGGTTCATCCTCACAATTATCCATTGTCTTCTCATCACAGTGCTCCATGACCTTTGTCATCACAATGGTCAATACACTTGTCATCACAATGCTCCCTGACACTTGTCATCAGTATGCTCCTTGAACCCTGTCATGACAAGGCTCCATTCCTTTTTCATCTCAATGATCCATACCATTTTCATCACAATGCTCGAAGACCCCTGTAATCACAATGCTCCATGACCTTTAATCACAAAGCTCCATGATGCATGTCATCAGAATGCTCCATGGCCTTCTTATCACAATGCTCCATGTCCTTGTCATCACAGTGCTCCAAGACCCCAGTCATCTCAATGCTCTGTTACTCCAGTCATCACAAGGCTTCATGATATTTGTCATCACAATGGTCCATGTCCTCGTCACACAAGGCTCTGTGACCTTTCTCACCACAATGCTCCATGAACTTTTCATCACAATGCTCTCTGATTCTTGTCATCACCATGCTGCATGCCTTTGTCAGCACAATGCTCCATGACCCTTGTCATCACAATGCTCCATGTGCTTGTGAGCACAATGCTCCATAACCCATGTCATCACATTGAGCCATGCGCTTGTCATCACAATGCTCCACATCCTTGTCATTACAGTGCTCCAAAAAGCTTATCATCACAATGCTCCATGCACTTCTCATCAAAATGCTCTCTCCCCCCTGTCATCACAATGTTCCATCATCCCTGTCATGACAATGCTGCATGACCTTATCATCACAATGCTCCATGAACCCTGACACCAAAATGTTCCATAACCCCTGTCATCAAAATGATCCATGACCCTATTCATAACAATGCTCCATGACCCCTGACATAACAGTGTTCCGTAATCACTGTCATCAAAATATTCCATGATACTTTTCATCAAATTGCTTCATGAACCTGTCATCAAAATGCCCCCTGCCCTTCTCATCACAATGCACCACGACCTTGTCATCAAAATCCTCCACGAACTTTGTCATCACAAAGCTCCATGACCCTTGGCATCACAATGCTCCATGCCATTTTCATCACAATGCTTCATGACCCCTGTAATCACAATGCTCCATGCACCTTTTCATCAGAATGCTCCATGAGACTTGTCACCACATGGCTCCATGGTCCTCTCATCACAATGCTCCAGTACCTTGTTATCACACTTGTCCATGCCCACTTCATCAAAAGGCTCTGTGAAATTTGTCACCACAATGCTCCATGAAATTTTCATCACAATGCTCTTTTACCCATGTCTTCACCATGCTCCATGCCTTTGTCAGCACAATGTTCCATGACGCTTGTCAACACAATGCTCGATACACTTTTTATCACAATGCTCCATGCCCTTGTCATTACAATCCCCCATGACACATGTATCAAGTGTTCCATGCCCTAGTCATCACAATGCTCCATGCCGAATCTCATCACAATAATCCATGAAATTTTCAGACCAATGTTCCATGCCCTTGTCATCACAATGCTCCATTACCCCTGTCATAACAATTCTCCATGACCCCTGCCATCACAATGTTCCACGGCCTTGTCATCCAAAGCCCCATGACCCTTGTCATCACAGTGCTCCAAGATCCCTGTAATCACAATGCTCCATGCCCTTGTCATCACAAAGATTCATGACGCATGTCATCAGAATGCTCCGTGGCCTTCTCATCAAAATGCTCCATGCCCTTGTCATCACAATGCTCCAAGAGCCCTGTAATCACAATGCTCCATGCCCCTTGTCATCACAGTGTTCCATGACGCTCTTCATCACAATTATCCGTGATCTCCTCATCACAATGCTCCACGGTCTTGCCATCACAATGCTCCATGCCCTGGTCATCACAATGCTCCAGGTCCCGTGTCATCACAATTCTCCACGTCCTTGTCATCACAACTCTCCATGACACTTCTCATCACAATGTTACATGATCTTGTCATCACAATTCTCCATGCACTTGTCATCACAATGCTCTATGACCACTGTCATAGCAAGCTCCATGCGCTTGTCATCACAATGCTTCACGACGTTGTCATCAAAATTCTCAATGGCACTTGTCATCACAATGCTCCATGACCCTTCTCATCACAATGTCCCAAGCCCTTGTCATCAAAATTCTCCATTACCCTTGTCATCACAATCCTCCATGACACTTGGTATCACAATGCTCCATGCCATTGTCATCACAATGGACAATGAAATATGTCATCACAATGCTCCCTGACACCTGTCTTCACAATACTCCATGACCTTGTCATCACAATGTTCCATGCCCTTGTCATCACAATGTGCCATGCCCACTGTCATCACAATAATCCATGAAACTTGTCAGACCAATGTTCCATGCCCCTGTCATCACAATGCTCCGTGACTCCAGTCATCACATTGCTTCATGACATTTGTCATCACAATGGTCCATGCCCTTGTCATCACAATGCTCCATGCCCACTGTCATCACAATAATCCATGAAACTTGTCAGACCAATGATCCATGCCCTCTTCACACAAGGCTCGGTGATCTTTGTCACCACAATGCTCCATGAAATATTCATCACAATGCTCTGTGTCCCTTGTCATCACAATGCTCCATGCCTTTGTCAGCACAATGCTCCAGGACACTTGTCATCAAAATGCTCCATGCGCTTCTAAGCACAATGCTCCATAACCCATGTCATCACAATGCGCTATGCGCTTGTCATCACAATGCTCCACATCTTTTTCAACGC